>NC_140590.1:621465779-622805779 GCF_964204655.1 Triturus cristatus | reverse complement strand
AGTGAAAACACCTACATACACTAGGGAACATTATGCGTTGGGGTCCCCCTGTGATTAGCATGACCTCCTCTTTAAGCCCCTAGTATATAATAGGGCAGGGGGATTAAAACTACGTCTTAAAACAGGCCACAGGGTGTTTTTGCACACGTTAACTCAGGCCCCGTCCCCTCCCTTCACCACTGTGTAAACACACCCTGTGTCCATTTTTAGTTGGGAGATTAAGTTCATTTGAATCCTGAGGGTCCCTAGGGTCCAACTAGCCCACTAGGTACCTCCAGTAAGTGCCACAGAGCTACGTTGCAGAGAGGTGTAAAAAGTGGCACAGCCTGGACCACCTCTCTGCAATGCAGCTCAGTGGCGCTTACTGGAAGCACTTGGTGGGCTAGTTAGCCCCCAGGGGCCCTCAGTATTGAAGGGAAATTATATCCCCAATTTAAAACGTGCCATAGTGCGTGTTTGCACACGTCACCTCAGGCCCCGTCCCCTCCCTTCACCACTGTGTAAACGCGCCCTGTGGCTGTTCTAAGTTGAGAGATTAAGTCCCCTTGAATCCTAAGGGTCGCTAGGGTCAAACTAGACCACTAGGTACCTCCAGTAAGCGCCACAGAGCTGCGTTTCAGAGAGGTGTAAAAAGGGGCTTGGCCTCAGAACACCTGTCTGCAGCGCAGCTCCCTGGCGCATACTGGAGATGCCTGTTGGGCTAGTTGGCCCTCAGGGACCCTCAGTATTGAAGAGGAATTAATTCCCCAACTTACAACTCGCCAGAGGGCGCGTTTGCAGAGTGCTGCAAGGAGGGGGCGTGGCCTCTGGCACGATGCCAGTCTTTTATTTATTTTAATTTTTTAAGAAGGGGGCTGTGTGGTTCCCCTTCTTATTCTAATTTATTGGCCCTGATGACCCCATCCCCCAGGACCTGTCTCCTAATTATATTTTTTTGACCCCAATCCCCAGGGCCGGCCACTGTTTTTTATTATTTTAAAAAAATATATATTTATAGACACACCTAGGACATGCTGGACAAACCGTACGTACCTATCACCATGACGATTTGAGTGATATTCATTAAAAGGCGACTGTGCATACAATGAATCCACGTGGAATGTATTTACACCACTAGTGAAGCTCTGACATGTCTGATGCCCTACCGTGCCTAATCCCGGTAGACACCCTTGTCGTTTATTTATACAAACATGGGTAGCTATTGACGGGCACATTTAATACACATGCACACCAAGCCAAAGGGGATTCGACAAAAATTCGACCAAAACTATGTAAGAAACCCCCCTCACGGTTAATAAAACACACATCCACTGCCGGATGTGTAATACTTTTTATTTTACTCTCTGGAAAGGGGACGAACAACACTTGAGAGTCACAGCGCGCTCCTGGCAGAACCCAATGCTGTGTTACACCCACCATTGCCTGCCGAGTGCCACACACCTCTGTGTTGTATTCCACCAGCTAGTGCATATGCTATGACACTCTCTAGCCCATGTGCACTGTAACACCACTCCGTGAATGTCATGCCACACTTGTCTTCGCACGGGTTATATTGCCCCATCTAACGTGCCTTCCTCGATGCCTATGTTATAACGCACAGTGCTATGCCATACATATTACAATCTGGGATCCATATCTTTGTCACAGTGCATATGCAACGTTACACTCCCAAGCACATATTTTATATTACAACTTTAGAGACTAGTTAGGTTACACAACACTGCCATGTGCATATTACACTCCAAGGCGCACATCGCATAGCACGCGCAAGTGCCTGTGCTATCTCGCGCTCTCCAATGAATCTGTCATTGCGCACAATGTATTGCATATTATATTTCACGCCCGGTTCATCTTATATCACACTTTTTGGTGCATAGTTTATACCATACACTATATCTAGTTTTCATTTTCAATCGTGCTCTCAGGACTATGTTCTATATAACACTGTGTTCACCTACCCTTTTCACGGGCATTACATTTTGTGATAGGGGGTGGATGGTCAGGGGGTGTTTCTGCCAAGTGAGCCCGGAGTCACAGTCACAAACGTCCTCTTCTTCCTGAATAAAAGTGAGATTATGCTGCATACTTGTTCATATTGTAAGTAGTTCGCACAGACACACGTTTTAAAAACAATAAAGTTCCTAATGCCCGCCTTCTCTGAACAGTTAGCTTGCTGTCCCATCCCCCTCCTCCCTATCCTCTGTTGTGTGAATCCATGGACTAGCCTCCTCCCTCCTGCCATGCATGGTCTGATGTGCTGCCACTGCCCTCAATTTAGTATGATGTACCAGTCCCCTCCTCCTGCCCTCCATTGCCCAATTCTATGCCCAATCATTGACCTCCTGCTTAAACTCTGTGCTTAGCTTGCTGCCCCTATTCTCCTTCCCCCTGCCCTCCGATGTCTTTGTGCATGCCCCTGCTCCATCCTTTTTGCCCACCATGTTCCATGGACCTGCCACTCCTATCTACTCTGAGTGTTCTGTTGAGCTGCCACTCCCCTCCCACCTGCCTAGCATTGTCAGATGACTGTAACCTGTCCCTGCCTCCTCCACCCTGCCTGTCCACATGCCATGCCCCTATCCTCTTCCTCCTGTCCTACATGGTCCATTGTACTGCCACACCCTTCTGCCCTCCCTGGTCTGTTGTGCTGCAACTGCTCCTCTTGCATGCCCCGTGCGGTCTGTTGTGAGGCCCCTTCCCCTGCACAGGTCCTGACCCTCCCTTCTATCCTCCATCGTCCTTTGTGCATGCCCCTGCACCCTCCTTCTTGCCCATCATAGCCATTGTGCTGCCACTAACCCTCCCACTTGCCATGCATGGTCTTCTGTGCTGCCATGGCCCCTCCCACCTTCCCTGTGTGGTCAGTTAGCTGCCCCTGACCCCCTCCCACCTTCCCTCCATGGTCTGTGTGTATGCCACCACAGTCTCACTGTTGCTCTTCATGGTGTGTCTTGCTTCTAGTGCCCATCCTGCCTGACCTCCATGGCTATCTTGCTGCTCCTGCCCTGCCCCCTTGCCCCCAGCCCTCTGTTTACATGTGCAGACCCCTACTCCCTCCCTCCTGGCTTGTCTGTTCCATTGTAATGCCCCTGATCCTTCCCTCCTGCCCTTTATGCTCTGTTATGCTGCAGCTTTCTCTCCTGTCTGTCCATTATGGTCAGCTAGCTACCATTGCCTCTTGCCCCTCTGTTCTCTGTTGTCCATGTGCATGGTCCTGTCCCCTCCCTCTTGCTTTCTATGGATTGTTGTGCTGCACTCCCGTCCCGCATGCCCTGTGTGGTGTATTGTGCTGCTGCAAACCCTGATGCCTGCCCTGCAGGGTCAGTTTGGTGCACCTCTCCATGTCCCTCCTGTCCTCTGTTATCCAAGTCCATGTCCCTACCCCATTTCCTTCCACGATCCAATGTACCATACTTGCGAACATTTTGTACTTGGTAAGAGGGAGATTTTGAAAAAAAAACTGGGGTATTGATTTTCCCCTTTGAGTTACATTGAAAAAGAGGAGATTGTAGACAGGAGACAGATCAAATAAAGCCCATTTGAGCTTAAAAACATTGGACGTTTCCTGGCTGAATCGGGTCTGTTGGCATGTATGGTTGTACTACCATTGCCTCTTCCTTCTGCCCACAACGGTCTATTACATTGCCACAGCCTCTCTTGCAAGTCCTGTATTGTTGGTGTGTTGCCCCTGCCCCCCTTTCCACTGCCCTCCATAGTCTGTTGTGCTGCCACGGCCGTTCCTGCCTGCTCAGTGTGGTTAAATTGTTGCCTTTGCACCCTCCTACCTGCCTTCAATTTTCAGAGTCCGTGCCCCTGGCCTCTGCCTCTCAACAGTATCCTAATGAACAACTAGATTGCTAACATTCTATATTTATTACAAAAGTGTGGAACGCCTGACGTCATCTTGATGTAATCAAAACTGTAATACCTAGAGCATTTCCTTTAGAAATTACATATATGAGAGGGTCTTATTGGCATCAAAATTATGGTTAGTGCTCTAAAAGACTAAAATAAGGACATGTTTTCTGAGTTTTCAAATAGCGACAAATCACTTTTAAATTATTTGTTATCTTTATGTTTTTTTTATCCAGTTGACCACTTGATTAAATGTTGCACTTAGGGGAGAGGATGTGGGGTTACTTCCAGAACTTCAGACTTTGCAACTGGGGAACCTGGTTGGAGTTTCTGCTTCAGCTCGACATTCTGTGATTCTGGTCAAATCACTTAATCTCCCCATGTCTACAACCAAAATGAATTTGTTCTTGTGTGATGTAACCAATGCTCATGTAAAGCACTCCAATACCTGACAAGTCTGCACTATATAACACTGCAAAAACACAAAATAATAAGTGGTTTGCACACTTGTGTCATTGGGCTATATTTGGGCTACATCTGGGTGATTTTGGACTACATTTGGGATCTTTTGTCTCCGGTGGCCATCTTGGGAGATTTATTTGTTATGAAGTTTCCCAATTTCCTCATGTACTGCAGCCTACTCAGTAGGAAATGCTTTCAGTTTTTTACTTTGATTCCATCATGAAGGTATTCAGATATGTCACACATTTGCCATAAATTAAGAAAGTTAGCACTCTAGTTGCTCATTAGATCACTGTAGTAAAACAACTGTTCACCATGGAAGTCTGCTCCTGGTATTAAAAGTGCATGTTTCAGTCTGCATGTCAGAATTTTTTAATGAAATAGAAGAGGATTTGATAAGTCACTCAAACTGTGCCCTCATTTTCTTTCTTCAGCATTAATCATAATTTCTATGGCAAAATGAACCCCCTCATTGTGTTCCTTTTTAAATTAAATGTTTTAAGTGTTACCAGTTTATTCCAATCAAGATGGCTTCAGGTGTGCCATACTTTTGTCATAATGAAGACAGTAAGCGCTCTAGTTGTTTTTAAGAACACTCTGGGACATTCTGTCATTGGGCTATACTTGGGCTTGCAATGTTCAACACTCCGTCCACCATTTCCTTTGGTTTTTGCTTTGTTCGCCATAAGTTGGCAGGGTATGCTCAGACGTGAGTCCCTTGCTCACTTTGCCACTGGATTCAAGCAAGTCTGGCTGAAGACGGCTGAAATGCCAGAAACCGGTCCTAGGAAGCTTGTTTCCGGTCCAGGGAAGACATGGCTTGGCAGTTCGGGCTGGACTGTTCCCATGAGGCACAGGGTCAGACTGATTTGCATATGGCCATGTCTGAACTGGGGTGGCAGAGGGGGCTAAAGAACGGTGATGGATTAAACCCAGATCAGTTGACTGGGGGTGAGTGCTTGCAATGTTCAACACTCCGTCCACCATTTCCTTTGGTTTTTGCTTTGTTCGCCATAAGTTGGCAGGGTATGCTCAGACGTGAGTCCCTTGCTCACTTTGCCACTGGATTCAAGCAAGTCTGGCTGAAGACGGCTGAAATGCCAGAAACCGGTCCTAGGAAGCTTGTTTCCGGTCCAGGGAAGACATGGCTTGGCAGTTCGGGCTGGACTGTTCCCATGAGGCACAGGGTCAGACTGATTTGCATATGGCCATGTCTGAACTGGGGTGGCAGAGTGGGCTAAAGAACGGTGATGGATTAAACCCAGATCAGTTGACTGGGGGTGAGTGCTTGGAATGTTCAACACTCCGTCCACCATTTCCTTTGGTTTTTGCTATACTTGGGCTACATCTGGGTGATATTTGGGCTACATTTGGGCTCTTTTGTCTCTGGTGGCCATCTTGGGAGGCTTATTTGTTATGAAGTTTCCTAATTTCCTCATTTACTGCAGTCTCCTCAGTAGGAAATACTTTCAGTTTTTTACTTTGATTCCATCAAGAAGGCATTCAGATGTGTCACACATTTGCCATAAATTCAGAATGTTAGCACTCTTTTTGCTCATTAGATCACTGTAGTAAAGCTACTGCTCACCAGGGAAAACTGCTGCTGGTATTGAAAGTGCATGTTTCAGTCTGCATGTCAGAACTTTTTAATGAAATAAAAGAGCATTTCAGATGTCAAAATGTGCCCTAGTTTTTCTTTCTGCAGCACTAATCATACTTGTTATGGAAAAATGAACCCCCTCATTTTGTTCCTTTTTAAATTAAATGTTTTAAGAGTTACCACTTTAATCCAAGCAAGATGGCTTCAGGTGTGCCATACGTTTATCATAAGTAGGACTGTTAGCGCTCTAGTTGTTCCTTGGAACACTCTGGGAAGCTGCAGTAGAACACAAAGGAATCAACTGACAGTCTCTGCCCTTGTTGGATGTACATGTTTTACTGAGAATGTCAGACTTCATTCTCACATGACTGAGAAAGATAATGTGAATTTACAGAAAATAAGCTCTCAGTTTAGCTTATAGATCACCTTCCAAACCTCTGTGGGAAAAGCATGAGAAAATATTTTTCTCTCAATCATGATATCCCAGCAGAAGGCTTTTTCACATGGTGAAATCACCTTAGAACATACCACAATTCCTAAAATGATTATGGTACCATCAACAAATGATTTATAATGTAACTAAAGTCTTAAAACCTTCTATTAACTGCAATGCTTTTTAATGAGGTGCTATCATGTATATTGGTCCCAAGATGGCTGCCAACACTTCTTGGATGAAGTGCTGACAGCCAATCAGATCTCAGGATGAGATGTGTGGTTAGGCTCCGCCCACATATATATATATGATTTTACTTTTGATTTTCTCAGGAACTACTGAACAGATTGACACCAGACCTGCAAAAGGCACTTCCCTGAGCTGAGGACTACCTCTGCCAAATTTCAAGTAATTCTGTTCAGCCGTTCGGGCTGTACCTTGGACTAAAGGTCCCTATGGAAAATTGCATGGGGAAAACGTGTTTTGGGACCCCCCTTTTTTCTCAGCCCCCGCTTGACGAATCCCCCCAAGACTTTCAGGGTAGGAGCGGAGCGGAGCGCCCCACCTATTTTGAAAATTTCGCGAGGATTCGTCAATCGGCGCCAAAGTTATTCAAAATAGAATGTTGCGGATTTCCTATGGAAACACGGTCCTAACTATAACTATCTACTGGCGACCGCCAGTAGATAATATACACACACACATATATACACACACACATATATATATATATATATATATATATATATATATATATATATATATATATACATATGTATATATTCTCCAGATTCGCGCAGAAACCCCAGCCACTCGCAGCGGCAGGCCCAGAAGGGGTCACGACTCCCAAAAGCCAAACGATCGTTACCAGCTTCAAAGTTAGGTTCTCCTCCGAAACGCGTCGAGTGACTGGGCGTTTGACAAATAAAGACGCGCTGACAATAATTTAGTGGCCTGGACATCGTTTCTTTGAAGCTGGTAACGATGATATGGATATGGATATATATATATATATATATTTTTTTTTAAATGCACTTCTTTGGACCCAACCACCAAATGACAGAATAACAGCACGTCAATCCAGAAAAGGATTTATGCAGCAAAACATAGTTGCAATGCATTCCTGAAAGTGGGAGACTGGATCACAGATGTGATAGTCTGTAATGACTTGGATACCTATGCTTCCACACACCTCCTGACCAAAAGATATCAATTAAACAAATAATTAGGCACACAAACTTGGGTAAGGGAGCTCACATGGATACTACACCTAACGGATTATTGTTTACTCTCGATTAATAAACAATTGCCCTGGTAGTCGATAAATATCCAATGTGCTTGCAATGCATAATGCTTGGTAATTATCCTCTTCTACCTGCATTAACAACTACACGTACCGGAAATGAATATGCAGCAGACCTATTTTTTCATTTCAGCACGTTAATGCGGATGAAAATGTTAAATGAAGGTTTAGAAAACTAAGCTGCTGCTCAGTCAGGTGGAGGGTGACAAACATGCGGATTACATTTTAAAGTTTAACAAATAAGTCTCAATGGAATCTCATTTACAACCAGAAATGGATCAGGTCACTTGCTCAAGTACAATGGAGGAGGTTTACCAAACAGGTAAGAGGTAAGAGGGGAGGAACTTAGAAGCTAAGATGCATTTACGGGCATTTACGGGCACTCTCCACGCTGTCTAACTGCACAGATATCAGCATTAGGCTCACAGACTGCATGAACATATAAGCACCAGATTATTTTCCCATTGATTAGAACTGTTTTGCCTTTGTTGTTTAAGAAAATGAAAGTGAATACAGAAATAACTCATTACTAGCACAAGAGAGAATCACCACCTTTACAGTTTCCTTTTCCAAAATACAGTAGTGGGATCCAATAAACAGCATTAACTTACCACAAATTGAGAGAGCTTTGTCTTCCATATATCCGCCTCCACTTCTAGCCCAATATTGAAGGAAAAGAATACTCTGCCTAATGTCACAATTATTCATGTCTAACAATGTGGCCAAGTCTCTTACATCTGTCCTTAAGTTCTCAGCCAAACAAAGCACCTGTAGATAGCTGGCAATGTTGCTCTGGAATGTAAACAATTAACAAAGTTATGCTATTATTTATGTTCAATAAAACTCCAAACACAAGAATGTTTCTAAAGCACATGTTGCAACCATATCAGTATCCTGGCATTGACAACAGATGTTCATTGTTACCCAACTCATTGGTACTCTTTATAGACCTCGGAAAGACAAAAGGCTGAATGACACCGGCATATATAAATGCAATATCTCTGCTTCCACAAAAAACAGAAGACACAGTTAAGGGTTGCAGGCCTTCAGGTAACCCCATTGAACTATCTGGATCTAGGCACTGTTAATCAAGATGATCCTCTAGAGACATGGCTTAACTACTTCAAATACCCAGGACTGCTCTGTTCTCTCACTTTGATATTTTTAATCTGCCTTCGGTTCCTCCATGTGGAAAAAGGAGTGCTGCACTTTACAGTAAAAATTTAAAAATCTAACAGACCGAGAGAGAAACCCGTAGTCCTTTATTAATTATGATGCTTAAGCGACAAGACTACCCCATCTGTAGGAAATACGCCTTTTGTGTGTGATCACCCTGGATTTTTTGCTTTTTGCTGGATCCTATATTTCTGCTGGATTTAGAACTCTTTGCACTTTACTCCTGCTGACCAGCAGTAATGTGTCTATGCTTCCCTTTTAAACAAGGTAACATTGGCATATTCAACATTGGCATTTAACTTGCCTATACCCCCTTTGTACACTGACAAAGTGTACCCAGGGCCTGTAATTTAAATGTCACTAGTGGACTGCAGAACCAACTGTGCCATCCACTACAGTGACAGACTACAATGGTAGGTGTGAAGCCATTTTTGCACTGACTGCAGCAGTGTAAAAAATGCAACTCAACCTGTCAAAATAAACCCTTCAAACAGGTCAAAACCTCCCTTTTAAATATTAATAAGTCACCTGTACAAGGGCTTTTTAGACTACAAGGCAGGGTGCATAGTATTTAAAAGTAGGACATGTAGAAATGTAATGTTAACATGTCCTTACAGTAACTAACACCCAAAAGCTAGTTTTCACTGTGATAGGCATTGCTGTCCTGCGTAAAAAATAGAAAAAAACGTACCGATAAAAACCCTAATACTGTAGCTCATTATTGGGACTTGTTGGGAAAAATAACTATTTAATAGTTATTAAAAATCCGACTCAATGGTGAAGTCAGATCTTAATAAATATTAAGGAAATAACTTTTAAAAAGATGCCTTTTCCCTGCCTGAAGTTCATGGAGGCTAATTGGCATTTGCTCTCCAGTTTCCCCCAGCCAGTGATTAGCATTTGAATAGGTGTGCCATATCTCCCAGGAGCAAACAATAGGCTGATCTATATGGGCAGAGATAATGCTTCTGAACCTCACAGAATATGCAGAGTGGGGTCTGCAGGCATCCTTTTTAATACTACAATATAAAAACCTGCTTGATGGGTCTGCTGCGTTACATATAACAATTGTTATGCACTTGAAATGAAAGGAATAGGATGCCAAGACAAGTGTGTATCCACTGTGTGGTTGCTGAAGAACCCTGCTATTGTTCTACCAGACTTCTGTCAGGTTTATTGTGGGAACAGTCACTGTACCAAACTGAATTTTAGTGTTAGAAGTGGAAGGACATTAGAGTACCATAATATACTTCCCACACAAACCACCAGCGCCAAAGTTTAGTGTGTACTAAGACTATTGCAAATGAATTACTCTAGGTTTCAAATTAGTTTTAGGATTTAGTTAGGCATTTTGACTTTATTAATTTTTTTGTACTGCATACATGTTTTGCACATTGCCCTAAATTAAGCTTGTCTGCTCTGTGCCACAGCCACCAAGGGGGTTGGGCTCAGGCTAATTTTGGTTACTAAGCGGACTCAGCCACCCACCCACCCAAAGTAACCAAATTCTTACAGCTCCTACTACGATCTTACTTAGTGTAGGTATGCACCAATTAAACTATTTAGTGTAGCACACATACATAGCATACAAAAGCAACAAGGTCATGAGAGTCTTCCTGAAGGTGTTCAGGGAGGGAGCACGTCTGATGTGTGTCGGGAGCTCAGTCCAGGTCTAGGCCGCAATGTAGAAGGATTTCCTCCTGCTTTGGCTCTGTGGATGCAAGGGGTTTCGGCGAGGACAAGGTTGGCTGATCTGAGGTTTCTGTTGGATACGTGGAGGGTGACTATCATTGAGGTATTTGGTCCGGTGTTGTGTAGGCATTTGTAGGAGTGGGTGCGGATCTTGAAGATGACTTCTCCACGGGGAGTCAGTGGAGCTTCTGGAGGTGTTGGCTGATGTGCTCATGTCGAGGGATGCCGAGGAGGAGTGTGGCAGCGGTGTTCTGTATCGTTGTGGGTGACTGTCTTCCTTGAGGAGGGGGGGGGGGGGGGGGGGATTGAATATGCTACTTACCAGTATGCATCTGTTCTTGGCATGTAGGGCTGCTGACATTCATATCTGTGCATAGATCGCCGCCTAGTGTTGGGTCCGGATGTTTGCACGTTGTTGTCCTGGAAGAGTCTTCGAAGTATCCTTGGATAGGTGACTCCTCCCCTGGACTACAGTGCGCATGGGCATCCTCTCCATCCTCAGATTGTTTTTCGCCATTGTGGCAGTGATGGAGTAGATACAGAAAGTGATGACCATGCTTACAGTAATTCTGAGAGCTGCAGCTGCTACAGGCGCCGGGGAGGAGGGAGGGCGATATGAATGTCAGCAGCCCTACATGCCAAGAACAGATGCATACTGGTAAGTAGCATATTCAGTTCGAGGCATGTGGGCTGCTGAATTCATATCTGTGCATAGAATATATAGCAGTGCCCTCTATTAGCGGCGGCTACCAGTGCCAGCTGCAGCGGTCTGAAAAAGGGTTTTGAGAACAGCCTGTCCTACAGCTGCCTGCTGTTTTGATTGCACATCTACACAATAGTGTTTGGTAAACGTGTGTGTAGTGGACCAGGTGGCTGCTCTACATATATCATGCAGGGGAATATTTCCTAGAAAAGCCATGGAGGCCCCTAACTTACGTGTTGAGTGGGCTCGTGGGGGAATAGTTAATGTGCGTTTTGCCTTTTGATAACAAATTTGGATACACTTAACTATCCATCTGGCTATCCCTGCTTTGGAGATGGCGTTACCTTTGTGGTGTGGGGCAAAGGCAACGAACAGTTGTTTTGTCTTCCTAAAGGGTTTAGTCCTGTCGATGTAATACATGAGGGCCCTTTTGACATCTAGTGTGTGGAGTGCCCTTTCCGCGACAGTTTGTGGGTTTTGGAAGAAAACGGGCAGTTCAATAGTTTGATTCATGTGGAACTGCGATATTACCTTGGGCATGAATTTGGGGTTGGTACGTAGTACGACCCTGTTGGCATGAACCTGTATAAATGGCTCTTGAACTGTTAGTGCCTGGAGTTCACTAACTCTTCTTAAAGAAGTGATCGCTACCAGGAAAGCTACTTTCCAGGTGAGGAATTGAATCTCGCATGAGTGGAGAGGTTCAAAGGGTGGACCCATCAGGCGTGTGAGGACCAGGTTGAGGTTCCACATTGGAGCCGGTGGGTGGCTTGGTGGAATGACTCGTTTGAGTCCTTCCAAGAATGCTTTGATGGCAGGCACTCTGAATAGAGAGAGGTGCTGCCTGGTTTGTAGATAGGCTGATATTGCGGTCAAATGGACACGTATAGAGGTGTACGCCAGATTGCATCGGTATAGGTGTAGGAGGTAACAAATGATGTTTTGGATGGATGCGTCCAGCGGGTTAATGTCATTATTACCGCAATAAATGACGAACCTTTTCCATTTGGCTGCATAGCAAGCTCTTGTAGTGGGTCTCCTGGCCTCCTTGATGATGTCCATACAGTCAGGTGGCAGGTTGAGGTAGCCAAACTCTAGGACTTCAGGAGCCAGATTGCCAGGTTCAGCTGTTGCGGATCTGGGTGATGAATCTCTCCATGGTTCTGCGTCAAATGCGCGGGTTTGATCCGCAGCCTTTGATGCGGCACCACGGAAAGTTCGAGGAAGGTGGTGTACCATGGCTGGCGTGCCCACGTAGGAGCAACTAGGACGAGTGTCAGGGAGTGTTGTCTGAGTTTGCGAGCCACCAGCGGTATCAACGGCGCTGGGGGAAAAGCGTACGCAAATCTGCCGGACCAGTTCATCCATATCGCATTGCCCTGCGACTGCGGATGTGGGAACCTGGCGGCAAAGCTTTGGCATTTTGCGTTTTCGCTTGTGGCGAACAGGTCTATCTCTGGATGACCCCACTGCTGGAAGTACGGCTGGAGTACTGATGGGTGTAACTCCCACTCGTGCATCTGGTGGCTGTGTCTGCTGAGCAGATCCGCCATCTGGTTGTCCTTGCCGGGGAGGTGTTCCGCCATGAGGAACATGTTCCTCTGAATGGCCCACTTCCACATGCTCTGAGTCAGATGAGACAACTGTGGAGAGTGCGTTCCTCCCTGCTTCTGTATGTAGTACATTGCGGTCATGTTGTCCGTCCGGATCAACACGACCTTGTTGCACAGATGTACTTTGAATGCCTTCATGGCCAGGAAGATTGCCATCAGTTCCAGAAGGTTGATGTGCATTTTCTTCTGTTGTGTCGTCCATAGTCCCTGCACTGTGTAGTGGAGTACATGAGCTCCCCATCCCTGGAGAGACGCGTCCGCTGTCAGTACTATTTGTGGAACAGGCTCTTGGAACGGTCGGCCCTTGCAAAGGTTTTGTGGATTCCACCAATGCAGAGAGTTGTATGCCCGACCGCTCACCAACACTAGGTCTTTTAACTGTCCTTGAGCCTGATTCCACTGACGTGCTAAGCACTCCTGAAGCGGGCACATATGTAATCTCGCGTGCGGGACTATGAAAATGCAGGAGGCCATCATGCCTATCAACTGCATGAACACTCGCGCAGAAAGAGAGTGTTGGGGTTTGAACTTGGAAATCAGCATTTGCATGCTGTTGATCCTCACTAAATTTGGCTGAGCTGTGGCCGCCAGAGTGTCTATCGTCGCACCCAGGTACTGTTGTACGTGTGCGGGCTGGAGATGGGATTTTGGGTAATTTAGTGAGAATCCCAGACTGTGAAGGAGGTGAATGGTGCGGGACATGTGGCTGGCACATTGCTGGGCTGACTTCGCTTTAACGAGCCAGTCGTCCAGGTAGGGGTAGACGTGTATGTGCTGCCTCCGTAGATGTGCCGCCACAGTAGCTAGGCACTTTGTGAAAACCCTGGGTGCTGTTGTCACGCCGAAGGGCAGGACTTTGAATTGATAGTGCTGTCCCTGAACAGTGAACCTGAGGTATTTTTTGTGTGAGGGGTGAATGGGTATGTGGAAATACGCATCCTTGAGGTCCAGTGTGGCCAGGAAGTCTCCCTGCTTGAGAAGCGGAAGGACTTGCTGGAGAGTGAGCATGTGAAAGTGCTCGGAAAGAATGTACCGGTTCAGGGGTCTTAGGTCTAGTATAGGTCTGAGTGACCCGTCCTTTTTCGGTATTAAAAAGTAGAGGGAGTACACTCCCGTACCCTGCTCGTGGACGGGTACGACCTCTATAGCGCCTTTTAGAAGCATACTTTGCACCTCTTGCTGTAAGAGCGTTAAGTGCTCTGAGGACATAGGACGGTTTCTTGGAGGTATTGTGGGTGGAGTGGAGGTTAGCTCTAGACAGTAACCGTATTTGACAATATCTTTGACCCACCTGTCCGTGGTGATGGAGTTCCACGTGGACAGGAACCTTTGTAGCCTTCCCCCGACAGGTGTTATGTGGTCGGGAGGAAGGGAGAGGGCGTCACTGCTTGTTCTTGGGGGAGGACCTGGTGTTGCCGTAGCCGCGTCCTCTGCCCTTTGTACTGGAGCCACGATATCCACCCCGGGTGTTTTTATCGTAGGTGGTTTGGGTATTGCCCTTGTTGTATGTCTGCTGTGACCCCTGTCCTCTACCTGCTCCTCTATTTCCGGGGCGACGAAAGGAGCTGCTCCGAAAGGACTGAGTCTGGAGAGCCCCCATGGACTTTGCAGTGTCCGTGTCCTTTTTTATTTTCTCAAGGGCTGTGTCAACCTCCGGCCCGAATAAATAGTCGGGGTTGACAGGTTGGTTTAGTATATTATTTTGCACCTCAGGTTTGAATCCGGAGATTCGCAACCAGGCATGTTGTCGCAGCATGACGCTTGTGTTTATGGCCCTGGCAGCCGTGTCTGCAGCATCTAGTGCACACTTGATGGAAGCATTTGTGAGTAGCTGTCCCTCTCTGATAAGAATTTCTGCACCTTCTTTGAACGGGTCAGGGAGATGGAGTAGTTGCTCCAATGTGTCATAGTGCGCTCTATCGTAGCGAGCGAGGAGCGCTTGAGTGTTGGCTATGCGCCATATGTTGGCAGCCTGGGCGGCAACTCGCTTGCCAGAGGTCTCTAAAACCTTGGACTCTTTGTCCGGGGGAGGAGCGTCACCTGTCGTTTGCGAGTGTGCCCTCTTGCGAGCATTCGCAACGACAATGGAGTCGAGAGGTAAATGGCCTCTGATGTAAGTAGGGTCCCCAGGTGCTGATCTGTACTTTTTGTCGATCCTGGGGTTTATCACCCTTGCCCTGGTGGGTTCCTTGAAGATGTCCTTGGCTGGTTTGAGGACCCCTTTCAACATGGGCAGAGTCTTTACATGCCTTTCTGAGGAAGCGAAAGTGTCCATAAGGAAGTCGTCCTCCACGGTGTCAGAGTGAAGCTGCACTCCATGATTATTCGCAGCACGTTCAATAAGAGCGTTGAACGCTGCAGTGTCCTCTGTGGGAGATGTTTTCGCTCCATAGAGTTGTGGGTCCTGTGCATCTAGAGGTGCACTGGGGTCTGCAGGGTCGCCCCAAGTTTGATCAGGGTCCTGTTGGTCATTAGGGTCCATGTCTGCGTGGTAAGGGACTTGGTCATCCATATAGTCTGCCAACGCATCCGTGTCGGAGTGTGTGGGAGAGAATGATAGTGGATCCTGGTAGGGCGAGTCGAAAGATTCGCAAAGCACAGGTTCTGAGTCCACAGGCAGCTTTCTTTTTAGTGGGATCCTGAAAGGGTCCAAAGGTGGCTCTGAAGTTATCCTCCGTTCATGGATAATCATCCTGCCGGTGTTGGCGTCGATGTAATGTGACGGAGACGTCTCAGCAGGTGTATCCGTGGTGTGGGTGACCCGTGTCCTGAGTTGGAACATTTTCGGGACCGTGGATGGCGGCAGGCCAAAAGTTATGTTGGCTGGCGCCGAAGAGGCTGCTTGAGCTTTTAGTGGGCCGGAGCCCGATGTGTCCTGGAGGACCGTTTGGGTTTTGCTGCTTTGTGCTGCAACGGTTCGCACTTGAAGCGCTTTCGAGGCCTTAGCGCCGACCAGGTTTGTAGAGGCGGCCGTGGACTTTTTCGGCGCCGGTGGGTCATCGGGTCGAGGGGCGGAAATGGCCGTCGACGTTTTCGATGCATGAGGCTTTGGTGTTGCCGTGGAAGCGACGTGAGACGCAGCAGGCAGCATGACCTTTGGTTTAGGAGTCGATGGCGTCGGCGCCGCGAGCCGAGCAGGTTTGATGGCACCGAGGGCCTTTTTCCGTATGCCGACTCCGACCGCTTCAAGTTCAGCACCGAAGTCTCGTTTGTTGCGCTCGGTGCCGACGCGTGTCGCTGGCGTCGAAGGTGTGGAAGGCCTCGACCCGACTAGCGCCACTTTCGGTTTCGGTTTCATTTGTACCAGTGCAGCTTTCGGTTTCGGTTTGGTAGAAGGGAAACCAGCCGGTTTAGGTAATAATGGCTGCCGCTGAACGTCCGAGGCCGGGCCCGAGGGCGGGGCCGAAGAACTGCGGGATAGGTCTCGGGTAAGGCCCGAAGGCGATCCCTCGACCGGAGCCATAGACTGTGGCACTGGGCTCTCATCAGTCTGAACGGGTAGGCCTTGCTCGTCATTGGAGCTACTCTCTTCGGCCCCTAAGGCCTCATCGCCGTCTCCTACCTCGGTGTTGTCTTCATCTCTGCGAAAGAGTGATTCGTCGACGTCGTCCGAACCGGAGTCATGTTCGGAAACGGGACTGGAGGGTATGATTTCCAATTCTTCGACATCTTCGGCGTCAAAGATGTCTGCCGGGGCCGGTGCCGCGTGCTGCGCTTCGAGTCTCGCCGCTCGTCGATTCCGTAGAGTCTTCTTGGAACGGAACCGGGCACAGGCCATGCATGTCGATTCGTCGTGGTCCGGCGACAAGCATTTGTTGCACACCGGATGGACGTCGACATGGGGATATTTCGCATTGCATACCGGGCACCTCTTGAATGGTGTCCTCGACTCCATCGTCGGTGTCGTCGATGGTCAGGTAAAAAGCGAAAAGTTGGTTCTAAAGTTAGTAAGCTAACAGGTAGAGTCGAAACCGATCGAGTGAACAGTACCGACGCGAACTAAAGGCCTTTTGGCCTCGACAAAGTTTTTCCCTAACTGGAGTTAAGATAGCACATCCGAACCCAATGGCGGAAAAAAACAATCTGAGGATGGAGAGGATGCCCATGCGCACTGTAGTCCAGGGGAGGAGTCACCTATCCAAGGATACTTCAAAGACTCTTCCAGGACAACAACGTGCAAACATCCGGACCCAACACTAGGCGGCGATCTATGCACAGATATGAATTCAGCAGCCCACATGCCTCGAACCCATTTGAACGTCTTACGGCGGATGCAGAGGGTGTTGAAGCAGCTACAGGCGACGGCTTTGACCAGTCGGTTCATGGAGAGGGATGAGTCGAGTACGATGCAGAGTTTTCTGGCATGGTCCGTGGGGATCGGTGGGCTGCCGAGGGCAGTGGGCCACCAGGTGTTGTCCCATGCTGGGGGGGGGGGGGGGGGGGGGGAGAAGGGTGTTCAGAGGACGAGGACTTCTGTCTTCTCGGAGTTGAGCTTTAGGCAGCTGTTGGTCATCCAGGCTGCGACGTCCTGCATTCCTTTCGGAAGGTTGAGTTTGGCGGTGGTGGGGTCCTTGGTGAAGGAGAGGATGAGCTGGGTGTCGTTGGCGTAGGATACAATGCTGAGGCCGTGTTGTCGGGCGATGGTAGCAAGGGGGGCCATGTAGAGGTTACACTGATTTTCCATTATGAATCTTCTTTGGGTAATACTAGCATGCATCCACACATTTTACTAAATGATGCTATAAAGAAATGGTACCTAAAAGTTTACAGTAGTTTAGCTAAACATTTCGGTATATAGGCATGACAACAAGACCACTAAAGACACAAATTAATGAACATTGGAGCACGAGACGCTGCAAAAAAAAAACAACACCAAGATGCGCTCACACTGAGTCTAGCCACATGCCGGACAGCCTGAGGTGGACTATCATTGATACTAATACCAAATGGAATTTCAGCACCCCCTTTGTGTGAGAACAACGGTGGGTGTTTTGACTCAAAACACACATCCAGGGTCTAAATGATGACATACCTTGGTCTGAATGCGTTACTTAGTTCGCACTAGCCCTCTACTTCTGGAGAGGCCAGTATTTTGAGTTTCATACACCCTTAATCCACCTTTCGCAGCATTTATCATAATACACCTACTCCTCTATTACTACACCTAGGGAGGGGGGGGGGTTGTCACTGCTCCTACAACAGCTGTATCCATTCAGTACTTCTTTCTACATGCATTAACCCAGGAACAATTTTGGTTGATTGCTACACCGGACTCCCTTGAAACTCCTCTACAGCAGCTCAGTTTCTATTGAGACTTATAGTCCTTAACACATCTCTTTTGTGCCAGCTGCGTAACCGCTAAGGTGTAGTCAGTCCCATACTATAATAATAGAAGGACCTGACATCCATATTATGATCTTACACATCATAGTCTCTTTACCATGGACACAATACCCCCAATACCGGATTGTACACAGATTCATCCAAGAAGTGTCACTGTAAGTTTATTTTGACATAACTTGTGCGCTGCCAATATCTTAATATTTGATTACCTTTTTGTTCCAATTTACACACCATCCTTTTTGATTCTGGGTGATCTCTGCCCCACTCCAAGATGGCCACCAATTACAGAGTGCTATACCAAACCATTCCCATGATATACCCCCTTGAGACCACGTCACATCCGCCTTCAGGTCTGCTTCCCAGCTTGGACTGGCATGTGGTTCTACTTACCTGATCGCTATATAACTGTAGGTCTAGGAAAGGATGAAGTGCCTTGTCCTTTTTCTGGGCCAGAAAATAGCAGAAATAACCACAGTCTACTTCTGGTGCCAGAACCCTCTTTATGGCTCCCTTGGCCAAGAGAGTCATAACTCCCTCCTGGAGCAAATTCAAATGATCCTCCATCAGCCGGTTGTAGAATGGAGGCATGGAAGGGCCTCGACGGGATTGATTAGACCCTACGGACTATATGGAGGACCCACCTGTCCGATGTAATGTTTTGCCAGTGGTGGAGGTGACTGCAGATCCTGCAACCAACTGGCCACCCATGGTCTGGAAGGGCGAGACTCGGAAGGTTTGGCAGTTGAAGCTGCTCGAGGTTAGGGTAGGTGGGGTCTGACAGGACCTTTGCTCTGGCCGCCCGATCCACGTGGTCGGAACAAGCTGCACCCTTTGCCGGAACTTGCGTGGCTTTGTGGCTGGGTTATGGCTGGTTTGGCTGAAAGCCCCTTCTGTCGCTGCGAAAGGCAGACTGAGGATGTGCGGCCACTGAGAGGTCCATGGACTTGTCCGTAGCCCATGAGTTCTTAAAGCGTTTCAGCATAGTGTCTGCCTGGTCTCCATAGAGACGGGTGCCATCAAAGGGCATGTCCATGAAGGAGGCCTGGATATCCCCCAGAAAGTCAGATGTTCTCAGCAAGGCGTGGTGTCGAACAGCCTCCGTCAATGAGATCACTTTGCCAGTGAGTCGGTCGTGTCTAAACCACACCTATTGGCAAACTTTGCTGCCTCTCTCCCATCAGCTACTGTTTGTGAAAGGACAGCTTGGTCCTCCTCCGGAGCCTGTGACAGGGCTTGGGCAACAGTTTCCCACAGAAAGTGGGACTAACAGCCCAATAAGCATGCAGTGTTCGCTGACCGCAATGCAAGGCTGGTGGGAAAAAAATATTTGCCCCAACGGTCCAGCCTACTGGATACCCTATCCAGAGGTGCAGAAGGAATGCGTAATGGGCTATAGAGGTTTGGACTGCCAAGCTCTTCGGGGTAGGGTGGGTAGTGAAGATGTTTGGGTCCCCAGAGAAGGGCGTTGGCGGTGGGCAATCGCTCTATTCACAGTAGCCCCTGTGCTGGGCTTGGACCAGGTTTCCAGGGGGACGTCCGTGTGGGCCTCATTAAAAGTTAGTGAGGGGTCCAAGGAGGAAACTCCAGGCTGAAGCACCTCTGTCAAGATGTTAGTCTTGATCAAAGCTGAAGGGCAAGGATCTGAGCCGCCCTTCGCACCACCATAGCGTAAGATGCTCCCTCCTCTGTAGCCATGGTAGGGGAGAAAGCATGCCAGTATCTGGAGAAGTATCCAGTCTGCTGCCTTCACCCAATTCCTCATACCAGTCCATTTCCAAATAAGGCTAGTCTTCTAAAGGGTCCAGCGACTCATTCCAATCTTTTCCCACTCTAAGCCCTTCAGAATAAGGCTAAGGAAGCGACCTAGAACCTGGAGGTCCTGTTGGCGACAGAATCTGCATCGGTCAAAGCGGTTTTACCTCCGGGCCATCTGAAATCCGAATGGGGCTGACATCGCCAGTGGGCACCAGCGACGCCATAAGCATCGGCGCCGAGGCCGGTGCTGGTCGCAATGGCAAGACTGGAGGGTGAAGAGGTGGCTGGAATCAATCTTGGCACCAAACCCCAAGTTTATGTTGTCCAAAAAATGCGCAGATCCTACGGATTAGTAGGAACTACACGATAACAGAAAAGCAGGGAGGCGCAGAGCCGACCCATATGCACATTCCGGAGAAAGATGCCTTCAACCCAGAGGCTACTCCGTCGAGTCAACCAATGGACAGGAAGAAGTCGAAGGATAATTAGACTTGTGTTTTTAGTGCCTCTTACCCGATTCTCCCAACAATTTCGATTGGGACGAAGAGGACTAGGGACTACTGGAGTGGTGCTGGGACTTTCCTCTCGACCATGACTATGCCCTCCGAGGAGTCAAGTGACGCAGTGTCGCCTGCTGGGGTGCAAACAGCTTTAGGAACCGCTCCCTCAAAGCCTTCTGAGCCGTGGCCCGGCAGTCGGAGCATGACTGAGTCGTGGCCATGCTCCAGACACAACAGACAAACCAAATGCAGGTCCATCCCCAAACATGGCGCGGTGACAGACGCCGCACAGGTTGAACCCTGAAGTCTTCCTAGACAAGACATGAAATTCACACCAAAAAAGGGTCAACAAAGTCAAAAAAATCCTGTCAAAAAGTGACATAGCGTAGCTCTCTTCATGGATCAGCGCTTGACTGGTGTGGAAAGGAAACAGTTGACATGAGCATGCCGAGATGGCGCCTATATAGGGGACGCTGCATCACTTCCGGCGCGGAGGACGCCATGTGGAGCCAACTGGCGTCACCTACCGGCATGCAGGGGTATTGCTCGAAGAAAAATCTTCTGGATCTAGTCTAACACCTGGGAAAATCCCAGGTAAGGAATCTGCGGCTAGATGTCTCCATCACATTTGAAAAGCACACCCTACTCCCCGCTTATATACATCATCCCGCAACATCCCTTGCCATATCTTTGAGCCCAACCACTAGGGTGAGTAACAGAGTTGAAAATTATAATCTAGTAACACCAAAATTATCCCTATGCTATGTGGAGTCATCAAGGAGTGAACTTTGTCAGTCAGTTCTCCCTAGTAGAACAGCAACGTGTCAAAGTATGAACATTATTGTATACTGGGGAGTCATTCAAATTAGTAACCCTCAATAAAATGAACGTAAGCATCTTCCTTGAGAATGTGGAATCCAACATTTGTGAGGTCAATTAATTGAAATCCCATATAAACAAATGGTACTCAAATTAACTACACTCTTTGAAATGCCATGGGAGAGCTCTTCTATTCAACCTTAAGACCTAATACTCCAAGAGTACACAGCCGCCTCATTTGCTCCACTGCTTGCTCCATTATTATTAGGAACTACTTTGTATTCCGATTCCTTCAGCAGCTTCATAACTCTACACAAGGTTCAAATATCCAGACAAGAAAAGGTCACGGAGAACATGGCGGCCGACAGTTAGCGGGTCGCGGAGGCTCCAAAGGTCGGGGCGGTTTCTGCGCTAACGGATTAATGTAGGCTGAAGTAATGGATTTTCACCTATGGTGAAGCATCTGAAATCTTAATTTGGAAAATAGTTGTTATAATATGGTATAATACCTCAGTCGCGGCGTGACTGTGCTTGAAACGGTTCACGATCCGTATTGTGCTGGGAGCAGGCAGACGCGTTCTCTGCAAATCTGGTTGAAGTGTTCCTTCTCCCCTTCTGTCCGCAAGCTCGAAATCGTGGCGGAGGCGGCAGACGTGGCAGGGCGTATTGTGATCGCCCGGGATTCGGATTCAGTGCTCTCATCGTTGGAGAAAGAAGGGGAGTCACCAGAGCAGCAGACTCTTCTTTGGTCTAGGGCTGCCCTGGAGCTTCATCGCGGTAGGAAGGCAACTGCGAGGCTTCCTATTCACGGCGGCAGGGGCAGAGGAGGAACCACAGGGAAGCCTGAAATCTCTATTCCCCATCTCATAAGAGGCAGTGGTACGCGAGGATCCCCCGGTAAGAGCCTTGACGCCTACACTAATATACATCGGATACAGAAAGTAAGTGTGGTATCGGCATAACAAGGTGGAGGAGCCCGGGCTAAAAGGGGATTAGTAGGGGAAAAGAGTGACCTAACTAGCAAAATAACACCACGATATATTTTAAGAAGTTCAGAACGAGACTCACACTCGGTGTCTTTAGAGGACCTAAAGCAAGATGATTATATTGTGGTAAAATCTAAGTCCAGGGTAAAAAATAAGCTTAAGGACGTGAAGCAAGAGAAAAAGAAAAAGCCAACAAACTTAACACCTTCATTAAAAGATTTCTTTAAGTCAGTCCCCACCACATTGTTTCTCAAACCAGTTGACAGCATCTCTAAAGTTGGCACTGACAACAATATGGATGAGAAGATTGACCATTCCCAAATTTCTGAGGTGGTTTCAACTTCGAATAAGTTCCAGTTACTAGCGGACCTTACACCGGAGAGGGGAGTAGGAGGGCTCGGGAGGCAAGACACAACTAATGAAATATTAAACCAGGGGAATGAAAAGACCCAGCAGGAGTTACCGAGCGCAAAAGAAAAGAATATAAAAGCTCAAAGGTCAACTTCGGATCTTTTACAGGCATTAACTGAAGAGATGAGAAATAGATTTCAGGTTTCAGAAAAAAAACAAGCTGAAATAAAGGTTTTTTGTGAGAAGATGGAAGATAAATTGGACTCACTAACAAGAAGGGCTGCATTACTAGAGACAGCAGTAGCAGAGTTAGCAGCAAAAGTGGATGAAAATGTCAATGATTTAACTAAAATAAAAGAACAGGAAGCCAGTCTACAGGACAAGATGGAATTTATCGAAAATGCTCAACGAAGAAATAATCTTCGCTTACTTAAGGTCCCCGAGGGAGCTGAGGGGGTTAACATAAAAGAATTTGTAGTAAAACTGATCAAGCAAACAACTAATATTGAATGTTCAGAACAAGCCCTCTCTGCTGATATTCAAAGGGTGTACAGAGACCCTTTTAGACTGAGCCCGAATAAAACCAGACCTAGAAAAATCTTGATTCATTTTCTGACATACAGCCTAAAGGACGAAATATTAAACAAGGCCCTAAAGGTGAATACATTGAGCGCAGAAGGGTTCACTTTTCAAATTCGATCAGATATATCTTCCATTACCGCTTCCAAACAGTGGGAGTTGGGAAAACTACTAGAACCATTCAGACAGCGGGGTGCTACGGCACAACTGAAATTCCTGGCTACACTAAAAATAATGTATAAAAATGAAATGCACACATTTAGACGGGTAGAGGTGGCAGAAACCTTTTTGCGTCATATCCAAGGAGGAACAATGAATAGTGTATAGTCAACAGTGAATGGATAAAGCAATGTTTTGTTTTTTTTTGGAGCTTCACCTTAAAGTAATTGTGTGATGATATAAAAAAGAAAGAAAAGAAAAAAAGTTAGCAGTAACCGCCCTGACCAAAGTGAGGGTAGCCTCGAAGGCCAGGGTAGGGTCATGAGAGAAATAGAGGGGGTTCTCCAGGGGAGTACAGGGGGGACGATGGGTGGGGTAGGGCGGATCACTGGGTGGGGAGCATTTGGAATAAAAATCAAAATCAGTCCAACTCGCCATATAAGGTCTTTAAGAATTTTTTCGCATTTTTCTGTGAGGAATGACACATACATCAGCTGAGTATACTAAATATCTGAAGGTGATGACATGGAATCTAAATGGTTTAAGGGTAAAGCGGAGGATGGAAAGGATATTTCAGTACTTAAAAGATGCTCCAGAACAAATGTTAAACCTTCAAGAAACGCATCTAATAGAGACAGAAATGAGAAATTTATGTAAAAGTAAAAGCTGGATTAAGGAGGTAATCTGTACTACACAGCAAATAACAACAAAGGGTGTAGCAATAATTGTAAAAAAACATTCTGCGCTATCAGTGGAAGGGGCTAAAGTGGATACGTTGGGGAGATTGGCCATAGTAAGGTTGAGTTTTCATTCGCACAAATTTACGGTGGCAAGTTACTATGGTCCCAATCAGGACGATACAGCCCCATTAAAAAGCCTGGGTGCCGAGTTATTACCATTTCGAGATCCTTTAATATTGGCAGGAGATTTTAATCTAGTTCTAGATCCCGTGGTGGACAGATCCCTAAAAAATAGAGACCCACAAAACTGCAAAATGAGATCCTTATTGAAAATCATGATGAAGCATTTAGGATGGACAGATATATGGAGAGAGAGAGGAGGAATGAGAGGCTATACATTTCACAATAAAAAGCAGTGTCATAGGTCTAGGCTAGATTTTTTCTTAATCAGTACGTTGTTGAGGCCTTGGGTGGCACTTATCAGATCATGCGGCTGTAACACGAACGTTGAAGCTTCCCAATAGCCCAACAAACACAAGATGGACATTAGATCGCGTCATCTTGACAGAGGAAGAAACAATAGAAACATTGGTTAAAGAATCGGAGGCCTATTTTTTAACAAATACTGGCACTGCCCCCATGGAAATAGTATGGGACTCTTACAAAGCTTTTTTAAGAGGCTGTATAACCTCGATTCAAATTGTCAGACAGAAAAAATACAAAATGGAGATAAAAGAAATAGAGGATGAAATTCAAGAATTAGAATATGATCTCATCATGCAAGATGAGGAAATGGAAGAGAATATTACTGATAGATTACTATCTCTCAGAATAGATCTGGCAGCGATACTAGATGCAAGGTTGCAAAAGAGGTGGGATACGAGTAAGATGGAGCACTTTGAATATGGGGAAGGTTCGGGCAAACTTCATGCTTGGAAAACCAAGCAAGAACTAGCAAGGAGCAATATTAAGGAAGTAGCATGTAATTTCACCGGGAAAATGTGCCTGACTTCTGAAGATATAGAGGAAGCTTTTCGAAATCATTTTGAAGCAGTCTACAGAGAAGACCTCAATCCACAGCAAAGCATAATAGAATCCTGGCTTCAGCGCTACCCTCCAAAAAAAAGTCAGTGACATGGCCTCCAGTAATTTTAATAAACCTATATCTCAAGTTGAAATTAGGAAGGCAATAGAATCTGGCAAGAAAGGGAAAGCACCAGGACCAGATGGTCCTCCGGCCGAGCTATATAAATCCTTAGTTGAAGTTTTAATTCCAGTAATGTATCAATTGTTTTCTTATATTTTTGAGGAAGGTGGGCCTATGCCTCCCTCCTGGAGTCAGGCTACGGTTGCCCTGATTCTAAAACCAGCTAAGCCTGCAAGTCAGTGCGACTCGTACAGACCAATCTCTCTGCTCAACCTTGATTATAAAATCTTTGTCAAGGTTTTAGCAGAGAGGTTGAATGGTATTCTGAGCGGGTTGTTGCACCAGGATAAAAAAGGGTTTTGTTAGAGGGAGGGGTATCCAAGATTTAACGTATAATTGGATTGGTGCTATAGATATTGCAACAATACATAAACGACCTGTAGCTATTATCACGTTGGACGCCACGACAGCTTTCGACCGGGTAAATTGGGCATATCTAATTAAGGTATTAGACAAATATAACTTGGGGGAAACATTTTCTAGAGTTATTTCAGCTATATACAAAATCCCAACAGTTAGAATACTGATAAACGGAAACCTCTCCTCCCCTATACAAGTGCAAAGAGGCACAAGGCAGGGATGTCCTCTGTCGCCAATGTTATTTAATTTTTATATAGAGACTTTCGCAGATAGCATTAGGACACATGAGGACATACTTCCCTTTAGACATGGTAGCTGGGAAAAAAAGGTTTCACTATATGCCGATGACATCATGGTATCCACATCTGACCTCGAAAAAACTATCCCTATTTTATATAGTTTAGCCCAACAATTTGGTAATATTTCAGGGTACGAGATTAATCAGTCCAAAACTGAATGTATGGCTTGGAACACCACAGTTTGCCCCCCTCAATTGAAAAGAGAACTAAGATATTTAGGAATAAAAATTACTCATGATGTTAATGATATACCTGACACAAACTTGCGTAAAATCGATAAAGAAATATCCGATTCTCTAAAAAGTTGGGCTTACTTACCCTTAACACGAATAGGAAGGACTAACTTGATAAAAGTGATGCTCTTACCTAAATTAATTTTTATATTCCAAAATATACCATTGGCTTTTAAAGAAGAAGCTTTGAGAAAGATCCAGTCAAAACTGAATTCATTTATATGGGCTTCCAAGGGCATCAGAATTTCCTGGAAAAAACTTCGGAGGAAAAAGAACAAGGGAGGCCTATGCGCGCCTGATATAATCTTTTATGCATGGGTCTCTCTAATGAAGGCAGGAAAAATGCTCATGAATGAACCCAATTTTTCAGACATAGGAAATATGTTTAGGGAAATGTTGCAAGATCTAAAAGGAGCTGAATTTGCTTATCTATATAAATTTGGAGATCCACGCTACTTCAAAAAAGGTCGATTGAAATTTTTAAAAGATCTAGCAGCTACTTGGACTAAAATTAGAACGTTCTAAAAAATCAGCTATTATAGTGCCATGGCGCCCATATGGGACACACCCGGATCACCTGAATGGACCAAAGATACACTAGTAACACCTTTAAGATCTGCTGGCATAAATTGTTGGGTCCAGCTCATGCCAGAGGGTTGTCTGCTAGCTTGGGAAGATTTGAAGCTTATGACGGATAACCAGTTATCTAAATTTAAGTACTTACAAATAAAAAGCTGGTCTCAGAGGGTTGGCATACCAGTTGGTCTTATAAACGATTTAGAGGTTGCCTTGAGAGCCAGACGACGGAATAAGAAAGAAGTGGCTAATCTTTATTGGCTTCTGATAGAGCGGGCAGACGAGGACTTTACACTTCCAGCACAACTGTGGGGCGAGTACTTGCCAGATGCCAACATGGAAACATTATGGCAAGTATCTTTTGACTTATTATATGTTACAGTCCAAGCTGCCAACTTAAGAAGGAATCATCTATTCTCTCTTCATAGAGTATACTGGTCTCCATTAAAACTTTCCAAATTTGCAACGGGCACCATTCCATGCTGCCCGAAGTGCCGGAAAGAAAAAGCTAACGATGAGCATATGTTTGTAAGCTGCCCTATAATACAGCAATTTTGGAGACTGGTACTAAAAGGTATGGAAGGAATCTTTGGGTTCGATATACAAGTGAGCATCTTGCTATTCTATTTTGGTCTTTTTCCCAATTATGAATTGCTTTCTCTGGATACTAATAAGTTGTGTTTTTATCTTGTATTATTAGCTCGCAGAGAAATTTGTAAATCTTGGATTAAATGTACCCCCGACCTTTTTAGATTGGGTCAATGCTATTAAATATGTAATGAAATGTGATATAGCTACAAGAAAAGATAATAGCAAGAAAAGGGCCTACTGGAGACCTTGCATAAACTGGTTGGATAGTCTTTAAATTACATCAAAATAGGGGTATGCATGTCCAATGATTATGCCTCTACATGGAATTACTTTACCACTCGGTCAGTTCCTGGGCCTCACAGATATAAGATAAGAATGGAACAGACACATTTCGAGAGGTTCTGTGTAAAGTGCAAACCATTTAGATCAGATTCCTCTTGCTGATGCCTACTAGATGGGGGACAGCAGAGGAAATCAATTGAGTTTTGGAAAGATCTAATGGCGTATGAGGACAAAAAAAAAAAAAAAAGTTCAAATATCCAAGCCTGTTGATGCCCCCAATTCTCACATGTGCCAATCAAATAACCATTGAACAAATCAAACACGGTCAATCATCCCCAACATGTATCGGCAGTAAATACGGAAATGCCTCCATTTAACTTTGTCACCTTCCACTAAACCGCCCCCTCCTCCCGCCGCCGCAACAAGTCTTTCTTGTAACCTCCAGATTAAATTCAGACTTTTACCAAGGACTGAGACATCCCTCATCCACATGAGAGAAAGCTTGTTCACCATCTTGATGAAGAGGCAGACTTGTATTATTATTCGATATCTCTCAGTTGCCTTAAAAGAGTTGCCCACTCTGGTTACCGCAAACTCTTTTGTTACACATGGGATCTAGGTAGTGATGTCTGTTGTGCCCCATTCCGTTCACTCTGTTCACTGAACCTCTGGCATGCCTGATCCACCAGAGGAACTTGGTACCAGGAATTCCATTTGGACTACTGGAGTGTTTCCCTGTACGCCAACAATGTGCTTCTGTCATTGAACTCCCCAGCCATCTCCCTACCTGTAGCATGGATGTATTCCAATCTTTTAAGCTAGTTTCAGGTTATAAAACCAATTATAAGTCAGAGGCATTAAATTCCACTCTTCGAGCGGAGGAGGTAGTAGAAATTACTTCTCATTTTCCCTTTCATTGGGCTAAAAAAAAATCCATTAACTATCTTGGGGTCAAGGTTACAAGAACACCTGGGAAACTTTTCCTTACTAAATATGCAGCTTTATTGGCAGCTACAGCAAGATATCTTGCGACTTGGGTACTTTTCATGCTTTCATTGCTCTGTAAAATTAATGCAATAAAGAGGAGTATTCCTGTACACATTTCAGGAACTCCTAATTTGAAAGGAATCCAACAATGATTGTGGAGCATCATTTGGAGGGGAAAAGTACCTAGGATTTTTACGAAACTGCAGATTCAGCCAAGAGCGGCAGGGGGCCTGGCAGGACCTATTATTCTCCACTATTCCGCTGCTGCTCAATTAAGACTGGTGGTGGAATGGTCTAGATTGGATGTTGAGAAAAACTGGTGACAGACGGATCACACCATAGTCCAAATACCCCTTTTGGATGTGGTATGGCTTGATAAACAACACAGATCCACCAACGCATACCTTAGCACACCATATTGAAAAAGTGGGAAATGTAAATAACATTTAAGGGGCTTATTCCAGTCTCTGTATATCCCCCATTAATTATAATGCAGCGTTTACCCCACACAGGAGGGACAGGCGCTGCGAAATTGGAGTGAAAGTGGTTGCAGGATGGTTTTGGATAGGTTTGTGAATGCCTTCATTAAACCATTTGTGCAATGTAAAACTATATTTAATCTATCAGAGACAGAGCGGCTCCACTATGCCCAGAGTCTGCATTGGATAACGCACCCTTCTGTGTGCTTGGGGGCTTCTAGAGATAGGACCCACATTAACACTCTTACCCAAATTTGTGGGCTTCAAGGGCATGATCTCTAGCCTATATAAAATGTTTTTAAAACATGAGACCTCAGTGGTGTGGAAACATAATGAAGAGTGTTAATGCGTGCTAGGGACACAACACTATAAAGGGATATATATGCTTCTTCCATTTCAACCATGGAAAGAGAAAGATATGCTACAACTCCTATTATTACAACTCCGGTAGATTGCATTACATGTACCACAATGCTTCCTCCAAATGGTGGAGGAGTTGTGGGGAATGGGGGAGGCACTGAACATTTGGTGGGATTACCTGAAAATTTGCCCTTTATGGAAATCGGTGCCAAATTTGCTTAAGGGTGTTCTGGGCTACCCAATCCTCCACTTATCAGAAGTGCTGCTCCGGGGCCTAAATCCTCCAGACCTGAAGGTGATGACAAAGCAAGAGTGGTATATGGCGCTTCATGGTCTCCGGCCGCCAAACTGATTATAGCCCATAATTGGAAGCAGACAGATTGCCCACCACTTACTCGGTGGTACCATAGACTCAGGTCTTTCATTGCCATGGAACTGCTGGTGAGAAATAGGAATGGTACTCCTCGATTGTACGACACCAAATGGAAACCTGTATCTGTGTCAAGCTGGGCAAAAGTCCTCGAAATAAGAGCCTTCCTTGCGATGGAGGGGTTTGGGCTTCTTTAATTGATAGGATTAGGAGCCTTTTCTTTTACTTATTTTTTGTATCACCAATTTCAATGCAGTGTTCACCTGAGGCACTCCCTAGGGTGGACACTTAGGGGGCCGGAAGGGGGATTGTAGTGTTTTTCCCTTCTGAAGTAGGGGTTCACGGTTGGGGATGGAACTCAATAGGTGTAAAAGAGGTTCAGGCCTATAGTAACTGACATATGCCTTCAATTGCTTGACTAATGTGATAACTGTAACCCATATTTGCTTAAGGATTTATGTCATTGTATTGCTTGTTGTTGACGTGGGCCCTTTTGCTACTCAACACCTGAAAGTTCAATTAAAAAGATTCACACAAATAAAAAAGGTTGACCACAGACTACTACTCATAATTGCAATAAACTGCGGCATCAGTGGTACCGCCCTCAAATGAATCACCTCAAACTGTCCAGTACAACATATTCAGTTCTCTTTAATGTCTATATGGTACTCCTCACAAAGGGGTAGAACGGAATCAATAGTGGGAACCATATGCAAGTCAGCAACTTTCAAATATTCATTCAGGTGATGATTAAGAGTGATGACCTGCCTAACAGGCATTCTGCCTTGTACATAATGTCTTCATGAACAGGCACCCCTCCAACCTAAAGACTTGTTGGTGCCATACCAACAGACGGGATACTCATGATTACCCACACACAATCTACTTTCCATTCATCCTTCCAGTACAAACATTCAGTTATTTTGCCTAGGAAACACACTTTTCCTTTTGGAAATAAACAATTTAACAAATCATAAAATAAAAATATTATAAAGAGGTTTTTGGTCTGTAACAAAGCTGCCTACTTATGCATTGTTTTTTCTATGTGACGACCAGTCAGCTGTTTTAATTCCAACACCCACTAGTCCCTCCAAACCCTGGCAAGCGATTTGAAGTCAACTGTGGGCTGCATAAGCCCTACACTAAAATAAAATAAAAATGAGATTACACAATATTACTCTCAGCGGCATGCCTAAATACTCGTTCCACTTTGAATTGGCATGCATTAAACACAACTTACTGGGGAAGGTGCTTTGAAACGGATTTCTTCAAAGACGCCATCAAAGAGCAAACTAAATGTGGGATCTAAAAAAAAAAAAAAAAAAAGAAAACGATTCAAAGGCATATCATATTTTTGAAATGTGCAAGAGTCCTTTACCACAACATTTTTTTTCCAGTTGTTTTCCTCAGTAGTTCTGGCAAAACAACACTATTATAGAAAGTAAAATTTTTCTATAAAGTATACAAGTTTGTGAGGGCCAACAAAAGTAACTTCCTCTCTCCCAAATACTCAATGTCTATGTATCAACTTTGGGGGAAAAGGATTAGTGGTAGGTACCTAACTTCATACCTATAGCAAAATCATAAGAGATTTAGGCACCCCTAAGGAATATTGAATGGTCTGAAATTTGTTCATGGTAACACAAAGGTCAAAGTAGAAGTATGTCTTAAGTAAGAGGTTGACTGCCTTTCAGCAAATGTTGTAACTTGATTTCAATTTCAGCAACTACTAGTTACATTATTCAATACATACATTGAAATATTTTTTACATGTTGCACGTACTGAAAAAAACAAAGGCCAAAGTAAAAAAAATCTGATAGTCTTTAATTCACTTCTGCATTCTTATCAATTTAAATTTTATTTCAACAAACCACCACAGGTTAGGACAAACATAACACTTGATGTTTCCATGTTTGAAGGGGGTTTTGATGTGCCCATAGCTCTTTGTATATCCATGATTAAGTAAGTACTCACCCACAGAGCTTGATCAGAGCAATATGCAGGTCGGTTTTATATTATAGCCGTGTGGAATAGTAGCTCTACAAAATGCATCTTCATCTCTCGTACCAAATGTCAATGTGTTCAGAAAGGATGCACATATGGTTATGTGTCTTTTCAAAACTTCAGGCTCTATAAAAAAAGTCACTAAAATACCTTTTTTCTCATGCAATGATCAAGTAATAACTAATGTGGCTGAATTTAAGAGAACCCCTAGATTAACTGGGCAATCTGATCCACAATAAAATACCAACAAATAGCATGCACTGTTTCACACAGCCTACAATTAAATATTGATTTGTTTCATTGCAATTCAAAAGTCTTAGGTTTCTAGGATATAATTGTAATTACTGATTGGAAGATTGATGTCCATGCTCAGAAGCTCGGGATACCAGACTTTCTGTGCCCAGTCCAGAGCCACAAGGATGACTTGGGCCCAGTCGTTCCTGATCTACTTGAGACCTCTGGACAGGAGTGGTATGGCGCAAAGGCGTACAGGATGCCTGAGCTCCACTCGAGACGAAAAATGTGTCCGAGCGAGAGCCGCCTAGGTAACGCCAATTCGCAAAACTGCTGACACTGCGCATTCTTGATGGAGGCGAACAGATCTAACCAAGGTTCTCCACACTGCTGAAAGAGACCTTGCACCACCTCTGAGTGGAGATGCCATTTGTAATCCCCTAGGCATTGACGTATGAGTTCAGCCGCTCTGACGTTCAGGGAACCCGCCAGGTGGTGAACCACCAGGGATATGCCCTGGTCTTCCAGCCATGTTATGTTAACTGAAGTTTGTATAGTGGTAATCACCAGCAGGACTCTTAGTGCTTTGAGAAGATCAAAGTCCACTAGCAATCGTCGAATTAGCACTAGGCGGATGATTTAGACTGTGTCCAGAGCCTCCCTAAACAGAAGAGTCTTGAGTTGCTTCCTAAAAGGGAGGAGTACGGATTCTTTATGAAGCTTCACAGGCAGTAGATTCCAAAGTTAGGGAATTAAGACAGAAAGCTCTGCCACCTTTTGACGCGGTTTTGCCCCCTGGGTAGGCCAAGAGGCCCGCCCCGGCACATAGTTCCCCAGGCGCTCCTTGATATAGGCTGGGGCCTGGCCATGAATGGCTTTGTGAGCAATGCAAAGGCCCTTGAACTTTGCTCTCTGTTTGATCAGGAGCCAGTGCAACTTAAACAGCAAGGGGTTAGCATGAGCCCTTCAAGGGAGCCTGAAAATCAGCCTAGTTGCGTCATTCAAGATCACCTGTAGCTTGATGATGAGTTTCTCAGGGAGGCCGAAGTATAAGGCATTGCCATAGTCCAGTCTAGACACGATCATCTGTAAAGTGGCAGGTGAGGGAAGGGGGGCAACTGTCTCCTTAAACTTGTACAGGTGCCGACCACAGAAGCTACTTGATTAGGGGAGGCCAGAAGAGGTTGTTTCAGGGGTTGTTTTTAGAGGAGATGACAAGGACCTCAGTTTTATCTGGGTTGACTTTTAGCGAGTTAGCTGTCATCCAGTTTACTGTGTATCTGAGGAGGTTTTGTACAAGAGTGTGGGATTGAGGGGAGTTCTCGATCTGGAGAATAAGTTGGGTATCATCCGCGTAGTTAAAGACTTGACAATCCATGCGGGCCAGAGCGGCCACCAGTGGCTGGAGATGCATGTTAAAAAGGAGCGGGGACAGTGCTGAGCCCTGGGGGACGCCACATGTGAGGGCACAACTGTTAGACACCTGATCACCCAGTTGGACCTTTTGGGACCGCCCTGGCAGAAAGGACTCAAGCCACTGGTGTGCCAACCCACGGATACCCAAGTCGGCAATCCAGGCCAGAAGCTGTGCGTGATTGACCCCGAACGCCGCCATGTCCAGAGGTGCAGGGCCTTTTGACAAAGAGTCCATGACCCTACCTGCCCAGTTTGTTGCAGTACCACATGGCGGTGGTGTTGTCCGTGAACACCTGCACTAGCCTTCCCTCGATGGAGGGTAGAAAGGCTTTCACTGCCAGTCAGATCTCACAGAGCTCCAGCAGGTTGTTGTAGAGTTCAGAACTCACTGGAGACTAGAGTCCTCTGATCTCCACCTCTCCCAGATAGCCACCCCATCCCAGGAGCGACACATCTGTCACTACTGTCAGCTCTGGTTGGGGAAGGGAGAGAGGTCTGCCACCGACCCACTCGCAGTTCATGAACCACCAATGAGGGTCTTTTACAGTTCCCTTTGAGATCTGGATCAGGTCTGAGAGGTTCCCCTCACGCCGTGCCCACTGAATCTTCAAGTCCCACTGCAGAGCCCGTATATGTCATTAGGCATGTGTCACAAGTAGCATGCAGGAGGCCATGAGTCCTAACAGCCTTAGCGTATGCCTCACCGAAATCCAGGATAGAGGCTGAAACATCGATATCATAGCCTAAATATCCTGGACTCGCCACTCATGAGGATAAGCCCGATGAGAGGAAGTGACTGAGAGGGAGTCAAGTGTGACTTCTGCACGTTAATAGTGTACCCCAGCGAGTGAAGGAGGTACGCCGTAGTCTGGGATTGTAGACTACAACCTGGGGCGAGCCCGCCTTCAACAGTCAATCTTCGTTATAGGGGGAAAGACTGGCACTCCTAATCTCCGAAGATGAGCTGCGACCACCGGCATCACCTTGGTGAACACACGAGAGGCACTGATGAGGCCAAAGGGGGCATGGTGAATTGAAAGTGCTCGTGGCCTACCATAAACCACAGATGGCACTAGTGGGCAGGACGGAAATAAGGAAATAGGCATGTTGCAAGTCCAACTTTACCATCGAGTCTCCTGGATCAAGGGTAGACAAGACCTGAGCTAGCGTGAGCATCTTGAATTGCTTCCTTATTGAGGAAGAAGTGGAGGGCCCATAGATCGAGGCTGGACGAAGGCCTTTGTCCTTTCTGGGAACCAGAAAGTAGCAAGAATAGCAACCACAGCCTACATCTGGCACCAGAACCCACTCAATGGCTCCCTTGGCCAAGAAAGCAATGACTTATTCGTGGAGCAAGGAAAATGAACCTCCATCAGCTGGTCATGGGATGGTGACATGAAGGGAGGGAACGTCTCAAAGGGGAGGGAATAGCCCCTTAGGATGATCTGCAACACCCACTTGTCCGATGTTATGGATTGTCAGTGGGGCACGTGACGGAGACTCCTGCTGCCAACTGGATGCCCATGATCGTAAAGGCCATTACTTTCTAATGGGGATACCTAGTGAATCTCAGGATCTGAGTAGCAATTAGTATAAACAACAAATATTCGGTCAGTGAAACAGACAAGATTTTTGTTGTTTATACTACATGATCGTAGCGGAGCAGATTAGGAATGCATGGAGGCTGTGGGGGAGGGTGGACAGACCAGACTGCTGGCTACCTGACCCATGAAGTCTGTGGGTACTGCGCCCTCGTCCACGAAGAGGCTGGAGCGCAAACGCAACGCAGAAATTGGCTCGGTTGGAAGACCCTTCAGTAGTCATGAAAGGTAGATTAGGGGTGACGTGGGGCTGCTGAGAGGCTCAAGGACTTACCCGTAACCCGCGACTCAAAGTTCTCCAGCGTCGAATGTGCCTTGTATCGAAGTGACGGGAACCATTGAAGGGCATGTTCATAACTGAAGCTTGAACATCCCCCAAAAAGTCAGTCATCCTCAACCTGGCATGGCGCCTCAGAGACACTGCCGATGAAACCGTTCTGCCCAGAGAGTCGGTCGTGTTCAAACCACAGCGAATTGTTAACTTTGCTGCCTGGGAGAGGATGGCCCGTGCCTCCTTCAAGACCTGTGGCAACATTTGCGCAATCGTGTCCCATAGTGTGTGGGAGTAGCAGGCCAAAAGGCATGCAGTGTTTACAGACCGCAATGCTAGGTCGGAGGGAGAAAACCGTTTCTTCCTCAATAAGTCTAGCCTCTTTGATTCCCTGTCCGGGGGAGCAGTATGAAATGCGCCCTGAGAAGTTGAGGCTAGGACCACCAAGCTCTCCGGGGTAGGGTGTTGTGTGAGGAAGTTTGGGTCCCCTGAGGTGGGGCAGTGGAGTGCGATCATCCTCTTCACAGCAGCCCTTGTGTTGCATTTGGACCAGGTCCCAAACAGGACTTCAGTGAGGGCATCATTGAATGGGAGTAAGGGTTCAGGTTGCAACACATCTGTCAAGATGTTGGTCCTGATTGTCACCGAGGCCAACTGAAGGTGAAGGACCTTAACTGCCCTCCGCACCACCACTGCTCATGAGGCTCCCTCCTCCACAGCCACGGTAGGGGGAGAAAGCATGCCAGTATCTGGAGAAGTTTTCAGATGTAGGAAGCTGGCTTTCTATATAGTACACCAAAATGAGGTACACTATGCAGAAAGTACAAGCGACCCTTACTGGTTTATAGGGGCTTGCTTTAACAATCCCAAAGTGCTCTATTTGTAGTAGTGTGGTCGAGCAGCTTTAGGCTGATCAGAGGGGAATGTTAAGCATTTGTTGCACACACAAGGTCAATAAATGAGACACTCGAAGAAATTCGAGACCAATTTAGAAAAAACAGATTTTGATATTAATTTAGACACCAAATTATCAGAATTGGGTAAGTACTTTTGGAGTTAAAGTTTTTACAAAAAAACAGTAAAGTAGCAAAAGTTGTCGTCAAATTTGAGGCATGAGCCTCAAACGCAGTAAAGTTATCCTATGGGAGAAACATACACTGCATAGGTATATTTGCAAATGGTTGTTACGGTTGATCTCTTGGACTTAATGTGCTTAGGGGGGCCAAGATTCATATAACCCACCAGCAGTTTGGTTTTAATTGCCCCGGTGTGCTTGGGTGCAGAGGTGCTGGTCGTAATGTTAGCCTCGAGCACTACACAGTATAGCCAACTGACAAACTGGTAACAAGAAAAAGGCTACAAGTGGGGACAAGTCTGGCAGAACCCAAAGAGGGGCAGTCTCTGAGGCTAGGGGACACCGTTGGTTGACTCTGACTCGGGCTGTGGGGCTCGGGTGCAGAGGTGTGTATGGTGGGTTGCTTGCGTTGGAGGCTCTCACTTCATGGGGTGGATCTAGTGATGGGGGGGTGGGGTGGGGTGGAACAGGACCACAGGGCCACTCTCGGGGATGGCTTCAGTGATGAGGACGTCCCTCGTCGGTAGGTCGGTCTTGGAAGTGTTGGTGTCTGGGCACTTAACAAGCCTTGGCTGCTGCAAGGGTTCCAATACGCAGGGTGTTTTTTGGGGGCTATTGGAGGGTATTGCAGATCAAAACTTGCTGGGGAGAAGGGGCTGACCTTTGGGAGCCTCAAAGTCCTTCTCCTGGAGTGTAGTTCCCTCTGTGGACCTGGTGGTCAACAGAATGGTACTGGATAGATGTGGACGGTGCCTACAGGGAAACGACTCGTCCACTTCAAGAAGTGCTAGTGGCCCTCCAAGACTTTAGGAAGATGCACAGCTGCTGGATGGATCGGGTCTTTGCAATTGTCGGGACAGCATCAGGCAGGCAGGAAGGGTTTGGCACCAATCTTGGAACTGGTCCACAGTTCTTGCAATGTCTACTCTTCTTTGTCCTCCTTCTGCTACCAGTAAACAAATTTGAGTTCCTGGTGTAAGGGGGGATCCCAAAATACTTAATTTAGGGGAGTCTAGAGGAGTGAAAGATAGGCGCTAATGGGCTACTTACCCCTGGGGTAACTATACCCCCTATATGACCACTTCCTGTTGAGAGTGGGCATAATCCGGACCCCGAGTTCCTAGTTTCACCAAAAACAAGATGGTGAACCTTTCCTTGCCTGTCCACTTCAGGCCTTAGAGGTATGACTAGCCTGTAGGTGTGACACGCCTTCTGACTAATTTTCCCAAATGGGCCCCAGATCAGGGGGGCCACTGCCAGGTTTGGGGAAAATCTGGTGTCGCATATTAAAGGCGGCAGAGGCTTTGAAGCCTCTAGCCTGGATATGCTAAAGTTGCTTGCCATCCTGTTGGAGGTGTGATCACCTTCCTCCAGACATGCATTGCTTCCCCACCTAAGACAGCGTGGGGCTCTCACCTGCAGGGTGTTAGAAACAAGTCTGTGGTGGCAGGCTGAACGATACCAGTCAGCTAGCACACTAAAAGATTAATAACATTCAGAGGTTACCCCTAAGGTGCCCTCTGGGTGGATTTCAGAATAAATCCGATACTGGCATCAGTATTATTATTCAGACAAGGCGTTTGATACCAAATATCATTATTTTTAGTGAAGCTATCATTTAGCTGGGTAACTCTTAATGACCAGTGGCCAGTACATATACTTAAGATGGCTTCCTGATAATTTGTAATGCTTCGTAGTGGAACTAGGCATCACAGAGGAATATCTGCTTATGCAGATGTGCCCTCACATGTAATATAATGCACCCTGCCTTCGGGCTTTAAGGCCTGCTGTAGAGATTACTTACATATAGTACATGCAGTGTGATTTTGCATGGCACACAGAGTGGACCATGTTGTGTTTTCGGAATGGTTTGCACCATTTCACGCATCATGCAATGGCAGTCTGCATGTAATTTGTGTGTGGGTCCTTAAGGGTGGCATAATACATGCTGCAGCCCTTGGGGACCCTCTTAGTACCCATGTCCTGGGTACTAGAGGTACCATTTACTAGGGACATACAGGGGTGCTAAAGTCCTTGTCAAATGGTTAAAAATTGAACCTATGGTTTGTTTTAGGGAAAGAACACTCGCACTGCGGCACAGGGACCAAGTGCACATCAGTAGAAAAACATCAGTGTCAATGGCAAAAAGTATGTGTGACCGCGTCAAAAAGGAGTACACTAGACCACTGGCGTCACCCAGTTCCTCAGACCAGTCCATAGTAGGGTTCTCTTCGTATGGCTGGTATTCTTCATAGTCCAGCAACCCCTTCCATTCCTCCCAGAGTCTTAGCCTATGGGAATAGGGCTCAGGCTCCAATCTAGGAAACAAAGCTTTGACAGTGTCCGAGTCTGCATCGGGCGGCGCCCACCCGGCTCATTGTCGGGGATCACAATGGGGCTGGCGCCGCCGGGAGAACCGGCATTGGGACAGTCTCCAGGCAAAGTCGAGAAGGTACGACCGGCGTCAATCTGAATCCAGAAATGGATCCCTGGGGACACACTGGAGCGGTCGGCAAGGAACCAGATGGGGGCCCCCATCCTACCCTGTGGTGCCCGGAGGTGTGTTGACGGGGTCAGAAGGCCGCATATGAGAAGCTTGGCATAATAAAACTCTGAGCTGGCGGGGGTCGATCGGGCTCCTGGAAATTCTGGGAGGAGCGGTCGGCCCATGTTCAGGCTTTGAAGGACCAGGCCTCGAGTGCCGCTGCTCCCTCGTCGCATCGGCTGACCAGTGATGAGAAGTCAAAGACCGATTTGCGCCTTTATATACTTCTTGTGTTTCTCACCTGAGAGTCCAGAGGACTTGGAGTCGGACAATGACTACTTTGGGATCCGTGAATGGTCCTGGAACCTTCCTCTCAACTGGGACCTCGACTTTCACGGAGTCGCATGCTGGGCCGCCATGACCTTCAGGGACCTCAAAAGCCTTCGGGTTCATGACCTGGCAATCTGAGCACGGCTGTGTCGTGGTCGCACTCGAGACACTACAGACAGTCGGGATACGGGTCCGTCAATGACATCGGCCGGTAACAGGTTCCGCAGGACTTGAAAACTGTCTTTCTGGATGACCTATCCTACCCCCACCAGGAGGAAAACCTTGAATACTCTTGAAAAAACGTTGAAAAAAATCCAGTCAGAAAATTACTGAGGGGTAGCTCTTCTCCAGATCAGCACTGGCTGGCACAAAAAGAAAAGAACTGACGTCAGTGCACTGAATTGGCGCCTATATAGGTGCAGGGATTCCCCATATCTGACACCGTGGGAAATTCAAAGGAAAGGAATCTGCGGCTAGAAGTCTCAGTCAGATATACTTTTTTCTGTAACTATGGCACATACTCTATATACATACTATATATACCCACTGATTCCTCAACCTTAGGAATTCTTCCCAGCACCAGTCTGGCTCAGGAAAACCAACAATACCCTCCCGTGCTGATAGGTGGCGTTGCATGGCTCCAGTGTTCTAGATCCACCTCCAAATAGGAAATCACTAAGCTATACAGGTGCCATTCTGCATAATGTAAAAAAGAATGATGGCAGTGTACACAAGAACAAAGCTTCATTAGTCACTTCTCAGAACCAGGAGGCAGGCGGTGAGGAATCTCTAGGTAGATATTGCACCCACAGAAAAACCGTAGTCAAGGGTAAGCAACTTGTTTTGGATACTTCTATATGCAGATTGCCCACCTTAAGGATCAGTAACCAAGCAGTACCACAAGGTAGTGGGTGCGACTAGAAAACCATACAGTCATGGCAAAATCACCTACCCATAGAACTTAGGAGTGCAAGCAGCCGTTCTTTGTGAAGGTGTGGACCACGGCCACTTCACAGCCTTGCAGAAGTTCAGAACAGGAATGGCCCTGTACACACTGGAGAAGAAGGCTTAGCTATGGTCAAATCTGTCCGATGCCTTCTGAAGGGCTTCTTCTTGGTTAAGGTGTGATGCACCATAATGCAGAGGATAATCCAGTAGGACATTTCTTTTTCTGGACCAATCTACCCTTCATGTGTCCTGCAATGCCAAGGAAATGCTGACCAATCAATGCAACACCCTAGTTATGCCAATGCAGAAGCTCAGAGACCAATATGGGTCCAAACCATAAAGCCTCAACTCCTTCAGTACGATGCAGTGCAAAGGTGGGAAGAAAGTTGTAAGGGTTAAGAATTGGTTAAGACATATTGAGGAACCATATTAGGCAACAAGAATGCTCAGGTCTGAAGGTCGAACATGTCTGAAAGCAAGGTGAATGGTGAATGAACAAAAAGGAAAAGCAGTTCATTCATAAAGTCAAAATGAAAGCAATAAAGACCATCTTCAAAGTAAAAATCTACAGACAGCATCCGTCCATCGACTAAAAGGGGAAAACTAGTCCGGTCCCATTGAGGAAGGATGAATAGAATAGGAGCAAACATTTTGGTCAGTCCATTAAAAAATCTCGTCATTGCATGTGAAAAAATACAAGCAGTCAAAGCCAATAGGACTTGCCTTTGGGACCTATTAACTTTGCCAATGGTGTTTAGTGATGTTGTACAGCATACCGATCCTGAGCAGCATGGCAAAAGAATAATAATTTAAAAACAAATCTATGACGCAGCTTTTCATGTCATTTTGTAAGCGCATTCACCATGCATATGCATAAAAAATGAAGCAAGTGCTTTTTTCTTTGTTTACTTATCTGAGTTGGATTGGTAAATAAAAAGATAAAACGTCTGAACATTTTTATTTTTGAAGCCGGTGGAGAGAAGCAACACAGGAGTGGTGGAATCACCATTGGCAAGCGACGGAAGCAACATCTATGACATGGTGCAACATAGCCGTATGAATGGGAAAAGCAGCACTGGGGCACAGGTAGGGGCGGAGAAAAATAAATGGGTGAGCAAGAGAGAAAACTGGAGAGCAAAGTGGGGAGAAAACCAAACTGGAGCCTGAGCAACACGACCTAGAAGGGAGAAGCACACGGGCAAGAAAGCAGTACGTAGGAAAATGGACACAAGAGCGAGCGCATCATGGTGTTGGAAAATAAGTACACTAGGAAGACTACTCAAAAACACATGTACTCTCCTGGAGTGCTTAAGACAAAAGAAACAAGCATTTGCAATGCAATCGGTCTCGCCTTTGGGACCTTATATGTATTTAGCTATGCAGCACATTAGCCTGGGTGCTGAAACATCTACAGTTATTTAACATGGAGGGAAAGTAAGCACCAAACTGCGTGACACGCCAGGTATGGGAACACATGGAGAGAAATAGTGCCTTTCAGCGGGAAATTGTATAGTCCAAAGCTCAGTTTTTAATATACAATCAGGGCCTTTGGTGGTCATATCACTGAAAATACAAGATTTGAAAAAAATATTATTGGCTACGCATGCTTGTGGAAGACAATTTCTATTGACTGGAATCTAGAGAATGCTAAAGTGTTTCTGGTATTTTACTGAGTGATGTAGAGGTGGTAGTGGTGGTGGTGACTGGTGCTGAGACGATGCTGAGGTGATGCTGAATGATACTTAGGTCTTGCTGAGTGATGATGATGTGGTGGTGTACTATTGCAAAGGCGATGCTGAGCGATGCCGTGGTAGCGCTGAGCGATGCCGTGGTGGCGCTGAGCGATGCCGTGGTGGCGCTGAGCGATGCTGTGGTGGCGCTGAGCGAGTGAGAGAGTCAGTCAGTGAGTGAGAGAGAGTGAGTCAGTCAGTGAGTGAGAGAGAGAGTCAGTGAGAGAGAGAGAGAGAGAGAGTCAGTGAGAGAGTGTGAGTGTCTGTGAGAGAGTGTCTGTGAGAGTGTGTGAGTCAGAGAGTGTCTGAGTGTCTGTGAGAGAGTGTCTGTTAGTCAGAGAGAGTGTGAGTCAGAGAGTGTGTCTGTGAGAGAGTGTCTGTGAGAGTGTGTGAGTCAGAGAGTGTCTGAGTGTCTGTGAGAGTGTCTGATTCAGAGCGTCTGTGAGTCAGAGCGTCTGTGAGTCAGAGCGTCTGTGAGTCAGAGCGTCTGTGAGTCAGAGCGTCTGTGAGTCAGAGCGTCTGTGAGTCAAAGCGTCTGTGAGTCAAAGCGTCTGTGAGTCAAAGCGTCTGTGAGTCAAAGCGTCTGTGAGTCAAAGCGTCTGTGAGTCAAAGCGTCTGTGAGTCAAAGCGTCTGTGAGTCAAAGCGTCTGTGAGTCAAAGCGTCTGTGAGTCAAAGCGTCTGTGAGTCAAAGCGTCTGTGAGTCAAAGCGTCTGTGAGTCAAAGCGTCTGTGAGTCAAAGCGTCTGTGAGTCAGAGAGAGAGTGTCAGAGAGAGAGTGTCAGAGAGAGAGTGTCAGAGAGAGAGTGTCAGAGAGAGAGTGTCAGTCAGTGTCAGAGAGAGAGTGTCAGTCAGTGTCTGTGAGAGTGTCAGTCAGTGTCTGTGAGAGTGTCAGTCAGTGTCTGTGAGAGTGTCAGTCAGTGTCTGTGAGAGTGTCAGTCAGTGTCTGTGAGAGTGTCAGTCAGTGTCTGTGAGAGTGTCAGTCAGTGTCTGTGAGAGTGTCAGTCAGTGTCTGTGAGAGTGTCAGTCAGTGTCTGTGAGAGTGTCAGAGAGAGAGAGAGCCTGTGAGAGAGAGAATGTGAGTCTGAGAGGGTGTGAGTCAGAGAGGGTGTGAGTCAGAGAGGGTGTGAGTCAGAGAGGGTGTGAGTCAGAGAGAGTGTGAGTCAGAGAGAGTGTCTGAGGGAGAGAGTCTGAGAGAGAGAGTCTGAGGGAGAGAGCCTGTGAGAGAGGGCGAGTCAGAGAGAGTGTGAGTCGGGGAGAGTGTGAGTCGGGGAGAGTGTCTGTGGGGGAGAGTGTCTGAGAGAGAGTGTCTGAGAGAGAGTGTCTGAGAGAGAGTGTCTGAGAGAGAGTGTCTGAGAGAGAGTGTCTGAGAGAGAGTGTCTGAGAGAGAGTGTCTGAGAGAGAGTGTCTGAGAGAGAGTGTCTGAGAGAGAGTGTCTGAGAGAGAGTGTCTGAGAGAGTGGGGTAGAAGAGAGGTAGAGTAGAGGTAGAGGGGTAGAAGAGAGGTAGGGATATATAAGCAAATGAAAAGGAAGCTATCGACTTCAGGAATGTGAAAGAAAGCTCTCCTATCTTGAAAGCTGATTACAAGCATCTCCTGAGAAACGCGGCAAAACTTTCAAACCACAGAGTTGTTTGAAAGTTTTGCCGCATTTCTCAGGCGATGCTTGTAAATACGAATAACCTGATTCATTTAACAGTTGGCTCCGCCCAGGATTGCTTAGTAACGCAAATGACAACGAGTGGTAGGCCCAACGCATCGAGCTAGCCATCTTTTAGACCTTGTGTTCACTAACTATGACCAGCTGAGTTGTGTCCCCCTTGATCCCCTGACCTGGACGGACCATTCAATGATCTCTTTTGCCTTTAATCAGACGGGGGGAAAAAATGGGAATTACCAAAAAGAAAAACAGGGGAACAATATAGGGAGCTTTTAACTCTGCTCTTCAATCTGCCTTTGATGTAATTAAACCTAGTAAACTGAGCTCGATCACACGACGAATCTCGACGCCTTGGTATACAGAAGAGCTCAGGATGGAAAAAGCCAAATGTAGGCGCCTGGAGAGAACTTGGTGGGCAAATAAGGAACATCAACTCAGACTCTTGTATAGACAGTTTTTGGCTACCTATCATCTAAACTTAAAAGCAGCGAGACGCTCCTTCATCATTACGCAGATTGAACAAGCCAATAACTCCTCGAAAGCTCTGTTTTCCATAGTAAAAGATTTTGCATTCCCTAGAGCAGGGGTCTCCAACCGGTCGATCGCGAGCTACCTGTAGCTCTCTCACACCCTGTTAGTAGCTCGCAGCCCAACTTCAACTTTTGTACCCTATCGTCATCGTTTTGTTTGGTTTTGAGGCCTCTTGTCTATTCTTCTCTGCCTCCATACGAACCAGCCGCTCACACGGTCTATTTGAGCCTATCCGGGGCGGGGCGGACGTTGGGCCAGCATGAGATGCCTTAGCCTGCCCACGGAGAACCACGAAGCCTGCCTTCTGCTGCCCGGAATCGCGCTATGACAGCCGTGCCACGTGCCAAACAACTTGTTAGTGTAAACTCTAACCGTCTAACGCATATTAGTGATATATGCACATCCCCGCAAGGACTGGACAATACCACGCATGTGTGTGGCACGTGGCAGGGCTAAGCTGAGTAAATAAAAGTCTCCCGGTAAAGTCCTTTCTTCGTCCGCCGCCTGCAAGTGGCAGGCTGAGGTCTTTTTCTTTCGCCTGGGATGAATCCGACAGACTCTCTACCCACTGGAGAGCACTGGTCCAGCAACCCCCCCTTTGCTTGCAAAAAAGTCATTTGTTGGCACCCACGTGCGCTGTGCAAACTCTATGTTGCCTTCTCCAGCAGTGGCTCTGATCGTCCTGAAGCAAGAAAGCGCAGAGGAGAGGCAGGGAACACGCTCCACAAGACTACCCCAAACAACAGGCTGAAGGAACCTGACCCCTGGCTTTTACTGGACACGAATGCTGAAGTCCTATCCTGGGCGGCTAAATACTTCTTTTTGGTAATTTAAAGTTCCAAGGCAAACTCTTCTCCCCTGAAACTGAAAGCCCCGGCACAGAACTATATGGGAGCAGCCGCCAAAGTAATCATGAAGCCGTACAGGTAGGAAGTGTGCTCGTCACTTTACTCCTCCTGTTATCACTGTGCTTATAAAACACATGTTCAAACACACAGCTTTAATAATAAACTTTTATAAAACCGCGAGCTTCGTTACGAGGTGCACGGACATTTGGAAAGACACATTTCCCTTTCACAATGGTGTTTCTTCATTAACATATTTAAAAGTCAAATATTCTGGAAACAACATATTTTTCCTTCAATCATTTCTCTTGCTGATATCGCTTTACATTAAAATAAGACACCACATATGTTCGGTAAACACTATGTGAAGAATATACTTTTTAAAGAGTAAGGGATATGAAGAGTAAGGGAGCAGTGAACAGAATAATCCTGATAATCTCGAGTTTAAAAGTGCAAACCTTTTTGTAATTGTTTGTGTTTCAATTCTCCCCACAATTAAAAGAACACTAATATTTTTTGGAAAAATGGGTAATTTCTGACATTCCAAACTCAACGTGTCAGACATAATACTTTGAAATGTCACACAAAGCCTATAAATATCCCCCATAAACAAACTGGAACCTTGGCAGCTATGGCTATGATCCTGCGTGATTTAGCGGCTAGAGCCACAGCCTTGAATGCACAATTGGCTCTACGTCCCACAGCACAGGAGATGCAGCGCTTGCCACCTTAGCACAACCAGACAGTCATCAGGATTGTGGTCAAGAGGATTGTTTTTAAAGATGTCTGTCATGTCGTTATTCAAGGCATCTAAAACGAGAACAGTGCTTTATTTTTTAAATTTTTTTTAATCCATTTGAAACACTGTTTTAATTTATTAAATAAATTAAAGCAGAGCTGCACAGGCATCTTTTACTTTTAAATAATGTACCTTGCACATTGTTCCTGGCCACAAACCGAAACCAATAACATAATTTTGCATGTTTTTTCATTACATTTTAATAAAATAATGTGAGAATTGTAACATTAAGTTTCTGGCTCCGGATGGTGCCCAGAGAAAACTTCCAAGAGGTGCTTTATTTGAAAAATAAATATCTGTAAAACTATGCTTTTCATTTTCTGATATCATGGGAGAAAGTTCAAATGAAATGTTAATTTTATGGTACAATGTACATAGGGCTTAACATGTCACTTTAAAGTGATTCCATTTTAAAAAAGTACCTCACTCTTGCATTGGCCATATTTTTCCGTTGTAAATGAGGCCAATAAATTTACAGGAAGAGCTGAGCATAGGACAAGCTTAGGTCTGTTGTCCCTTCCTTGCATGAGCAAAGATATGAAAATAATGTAAATAGTGGCACAAAAGTCATTCAAAATATGATGAATGTGTTGGAAAATCACAATGTTTATTTCTCCTACAGCATTTCATATGAACAACATTATCTCACTACATTGAGAGGCATTTTTAGAAGTAATAGCTTTTGATCATGAAACAGTCATGGTCTCCCACCATTCCTGACGACAAAGCTATAGTAATGAACTAAGTGGCAAGCCATGTGCACCATCCATGTGGAATAGGTTATTACGTGGAACAAATGTATAGTCTTTTAGGAGAAAATTTTGTACCATGCACACCCTACTCTCAGGCATTTCAAAGTCTCGTTGTGTGATAATGTAGACTAGAGAAAGGAGGGAAGATAAATAAAATAATTGTATTGCAGCGTTTATATAGTGCTTACAACCCTTATGTGGTGCACTGAAGCACTTACATGGTCAGCAAGCTAATCCTGAGTGGTTGGAAAGGTGTTGTTTTTATTTTGTGTTCCTATGTGGGAAGTCTTTCCATGTTGTGCGTGATCACCACCAATGTGCAATTAAAGAGTTATGGAACATAGTAGTATGGCGGATGAAAAGGTGTGAGACACAGATGTGCAGTTTATGGTTTTTAGTATGCTGACCAGTTTGAACAGCACTGCAAGTCTGTATGATTTGTTATGATAGTAGCATTCTTAGCTGGTAACTACAGAGGTCAGGAGCACGCAATTTGTTGAAGAGGGAAGCCAGTACTAATACCAGGCTCTCTGGTTTCGTATTATGCATTGCAGACACTAAAAGGTTATCTCTTTATCCCTAGTCAATGAAGTTGGGCGTGGGGGGACTTGGAGAATAATGTGCAAGTTGTATTGCCTTTAGTAGCTCACGAAGATTTTCACAGATCAGAAGTGGCTCTCACTACAGAAAAGGTTGGAGACCCCTGCCCTAGCGCATGCTCTCAGCCACTGATAGAATCTCAGGATCTCTGTACTTCCTTGGCATCCTTCTTTCAGGACAAGATAGCAAAAATGTATAATAGTTTCCCTCCGGAATCTTTTACAATCCCGGCTTTAATGCCAACAATGAGTGACCGAGCCCAGACAGCAAAGGGCCATCTGGAGCACTTTGATTTGATCACCATTGAAGAAGTTATAATAGGCCTCTCCAAAGCAAAATCTGGGTCCCCAAACGATCTGTGTCCTCCAAAAACTATGGCCCTCTTAGCCACAAGCTGAGCCCCGGCAATTAGAGATATTTTCAACTGCTCTATAACAACGGGTACTATTCCCACTGTTTGGAAAGAAGCATATGTTCGCCCCATACTGAAAAAACCTTCAGCGGATCAGTCTATCCTTGCCAACTACCGGCCTATTTCCCTGCTACAACTTCTCAGAAAATTGCTGGAGAGCATCATAAATAGGCAACTTTGCTCTTATGTGGAACAAAATGATATTCTGGCCCCCTCACAATCGGGTTTCCGCAAAGAATATAGCCCGGAAACAGGCGTATTGGCAGCAACGGATTCACTCAGACGAACAGTAGATCCGGGGGCTCAGTGATACTGATTCTTCTTGATCTCTCCGCAGCTTTCGACACCATCTCGCATGTAAAGCTGACGGAGAGATTAGACGTGGGTGCTATAAGAGGGATTGCCCTGGAATGGCTAAAACAGTTTTTGGTTGATAGAACCCAAACTGTCATTCTGGGTCCCTATTCCTCGCCCAAAATGCCTCTGAAGAGGGGTGTTCCTCAGGGCTCTTGCCCGAGTCCTACCCTCTTCAATATTTACATGACTCCTCTGGCGAGGACAGCTGAACGGTTAGGCTTCGAGATCATCTCTTACGCAGAAGACACGCAGCTTATGTTCACTGTTGGTGAAAACTTAGAAAGTGAAAAAGTCCGTTTTTCTAATGGCATGAAGAAGATCCATGACTGGATGACGGCCAACTATTTACAGCTGAATCCAGACAAGTCAGAAATTATGCTATTGGGGAATGCTACTGATGTCTGGTCCGATGATTGGTGGCCTGCCCAATTGGGCTCCGCCCCATCCCCAAACTTTTAGTTAAAAATTTGGGCATACAGATTGATCGGCTGTTGTCCATGAAAGACCATATTGCGACAACATCCTCCTCATGCTATTGCAGTCTCCGTCTTCTGAGAAAAATCCTTCCATATATGCCTACCCGTTATCGCCGGACTTTAGTGCAAGCTTTGGTAACAAGTAGGCTGGATTACGGTAATGCACTATTGGCAGAAGTAGGTGAGACCCAACTAGCAAAGTTGCAGGTGGTACAGAATACAGCAGCCAGAATGATTCTAAATCAACCAGCAGGTTCCCCCCTCTCTGCCACTGCTCAGAGAATTGCATTGGCTAACTGTGAAGCAGAGATCTTTCTTCAAAATCTGCTGTCTCACCTACAACGCCTTGAACAACAGAGGTCCTCTCTACTTACAAAACAAACTTTTTTAATATTGTCCATCTAGGAGTCTCAGATCTAGTTAACAGGGCCTTCTCCAGGTTCCACGTTTCCGTCTTAATCGGACTGGAGGCAGAGCCTTCTCATATCTGGCTCCAAAATATCGGAATCAGCTTCCCCAGACTCTGCGTTCAATACCTAAGTACAAACTCTTTAGGAAAAGTTGAAAGCTTTTTTGTTTTAAACTATTCACCATTCACTCTGGTTTCCCCCCTGCTCAGGATGTTAGTCTGTCAGGTAGCGCCGAGATGCCCTAGGGTGAGTTGAGCGCTTTACAAACTTAACATAACAAGCTATCGACTTCAGGAATGTGAAAGAAAGCTCTCGTATCTTGAAAGCTGTTGAACCATGACGAGAGAGGAAAGCCATATGGCGCCTCTACTCGGAAGCGCGCGCCCGCGCGCGTAACCGCAAGCTCTAGGCCACAGTGGTAGCATTTTCTGAAGCCCTTACTAAAAGTCTCGCCAGAGCAGCACATGCGCTGGCTCAGGCGAGACCTAAAACGTAGTTCCCTAAAAGTGAGCAGTGAACGAACAAAAGTAAATTGGAAATGCCCCGGGGTGGGGTGGGGGGCGGGACAGACAAGATGGACAAGACAAGGCAAACCATTGTCAAAGAAGCAGGCAAATGAGTGAGAGTAAAGCCAACCAATGGTAACAAAAAATAGGCAGACTGCAAGCCCCTCTAAGTTCTTGGTAAGCCCACAACATGTCTTTTGCTCAGATGTCTAGTAGTCTAGAAGATTTTGGTGCAGCACCTCACCTACTCACCTTGACAGGAGGTCTACCATGTGCAGAAGATAAATGGAAGGACAGAGGCATATCGCTTTGAATACCAAAACATTCTATGTCCTGTCCAGGGCAGTTAGGACAACAGCACCAGGCCCCGATTCCGCTTCCACAGGACAAAAAGAATTAAGGAAATGGGAAGGAATATGTAAAAGTAGTGTATATCCCACCTCATGTGAAAAGCACCTCCCTGGGTACACTGCAAAACAAACTGCAGAGCACAGAACAGAGAGCACTCAGCTATTTGGTATATGGCGAACAACTCTCCGAAAGGTGTGGTCCAGACGCTGAAGATAAGCTAACCACCTACAGATGGTGACCTATTTTATCTGCAAGACAAGGCATGCTCCACTCATCCACCATTATAGTGAGACCCTGGCAGATCACTTGCGGCCAGCAAGACATTATGGGCAGCGCTACATTCTAGCTCCTCCACAAAGTTCGAGAGCCAAAGCTGGCCTGTTTGGTGCTGCTGGTGACTATCTGAACCATGCGGACACAAACCAAGGGCAGAGAGCCTGAGGGGCCAATTGAATCACTGACAACTTAAGCGGACAGAAATGATACATCTGTTGCACGGGAGACTAGGGACCCTGAAATTCCATGTCAAAGATGACCTCATGAATGGAGGGAAGATGCCTCTGATTACCAAGCAGCCCTCTGGGAGAGGACAGAAGGCTTTTCTGCAGGTCAGATGGTCCTGCTCTAGCCAACCCTACAACTTCCAGAACTGTTCCAGAGAAATTTGAATCTTGTCTGAAAGGATCTCCCATACTAATCACACTGAAAACTAAGGTACAAGTGAAGCACCCACATGTGACAAAATGTGCTGGAAAAGTAGAATGCAGGAGGCCCTTTAACCAGAAGATTATCAGGATAGGAAGAAGCAAGAAACCTCAGGAGCATATGTCCCAGACTCGCTGTCCAGAGGAAATGCCCTCAGAGCAGTGATGTCCAAAACAGCCCCAAAGAAAAGCAAATGCTGGGTGAGCGGAGCTGGGACTTGGTGTGGATGACCAAAAACAACCAAAGGTCAAAGAGCAGGAAAATAGTTTTCTAGAGGAGATTTTACACAAGATACAGGGAACCCATCTAACATCCAGTTCTTGATATCCAGGAATACATGCATCTCTTGCCTGTACAGAAGAGCTACAACGACAGATATGACCTCCATAAAGATCCGAAAGGCCGAAAGGAACACCACAAACTGCAAGTGAAGGGGGGGAGCAGCAAAAACCGGTAATGAAGGAAGCACCACACACTGGTCGTGAGTGGAACCTATCACAAACAGCAGATACTGTGCGTGACTGGAGGAACATTTTACATAAATAAAGGAATGCCACCATCCAATCCTCTGATTCAAAGGCCAGCAGGACCTAAGCAAAAGAGAGCACTTTAAGTTTCTTATTGCAGATCCAGAATGTGCTGAAGTCCTACCCTAATTGGGGGAATCAGAAAGTAGAAGGCCTCTTCAGGAGCCAATTCTATGTCTCCCTCGTCCCCTCCTTAGGACGGTTTGGACATGATTAGCTCACATGGGAAAGCAAATGGAAGAAGTGTGAGGAGGAGCTTCCTTAAACAGGAAGATATATCCATCCTCCACAATCAGGCTGACACTTGGTACCAATTAAAAGCATGCTAATTCCATCAAAACACGAGATGCATCTCCCCATAGGACATGTACTTGAAAAACTAAAGAGACTTTGAGGCAAAAGTAAAGAGGAAGACTGCTGATGCTGAAAATGCAGACTCTGGCACCAGCCCAGACCCTGAAGGAGCAAAGAAACTGGTAAAAATGTTGAACAGATTGAGGGCTGCCGTTTTCGGAACGCATTTAAAACCCCAGAACTGCCAGAATTGTTAGGGAAATTGGTGCACTGAAGGAGCCAAGCTCCGCGAGCACGTTTCGGCATGGGCTTTGTTTGAAGCGCTACAGAGCTGAACTATGCTTGTCGCCAAAAAGCATAATTCAGCCAAATGCCATGTTCATTAGGTGGGCTGGGGCATCACCATAGAAATCAGACGACATAGCCAGCTGATGGCTATGAAGGTACCCATAGATCTGGCCATGACATCTGCTGTATCCAGACCAGTTGTAAAGTTTGCTTGGTGGCATCCAGGTAATTTTTGACCAGTTGCATGAAGGAATCCTAAAGAGATAGGAGCGACATTTGTTGCCAATAGGAGCACAGACAGAGGCTCTCCAAGTAGACTGTCTTTTTACCAATACTGCTTGGGCTCTGATCCAGAGAGAGGTAGAGGGTGCATTGGGGCTCTGTTAGATTGAAAAAGTTTCCACAATCAAACTCTCTGGGAAAAGGTGGGTAGAGAGGGACTTTGAGTTTCCCAGCGAGGATCTATGGCACCTAGCCACTTGATAATTATATGTAGAAGCATAAACAATCTTGCCCCAAGTTGCAAGGACTAGGTCAACAAGCATTTGCAATGCCATAGGACTCGCATTGGAATCGGGAGTGCGGGTGGGAATGCACAAACGGGAGTGTGGGGGGCGGAGGAGGGACCCGCGGTTGGGTACGAAGGCACGTATGGGAGCGCGGGGGTTGGGTGCCGGGTGGAGGCACGGGAAGAAAATAGTTTTCGAAGTAAAGGGGCCTATAGCCGTGGAAGGATACAAATGACGACAAGGCCGTCATGAGGAGGGACTAACAAGCCTAAAATCAAACGGAAGGCAGCATTTAGGACCTAAGCCAATGAAAAAGATGGGCGGAGAGTGGGCGGAGCTTCCACGCAATACCGAATACTGCATGCCTTGGAAAGCGAGCAGCGCATGTGCGCTGCCGCTATAGGCTCGACCTAAAAATGATATCAGTAGTGAGCAAAAGATGCACCAAAGGAGAAGAGTCCGGAATGAAGAAAATTCCAGCATTTCAGCGGTTTGTGAACAACAACTGTAAAAGAGGAGTACCCTGCAATTTGGAGGCCAAAGGGGCAATCAAACTCTAGTTCAGGAGAGGTGCCCAGCTTAATAGCATGTTTCTAGTCAGTGTAGAGACCATTATCTGTATAGTATGGAGGAAGCCTATTATCTGCTTCTTCATCATCATTATTCTCAGTGTGAAGCACAATAGTGGGTAAGTGAATGGCATCAGACCCAGAGCCAAACAGGGTATCCAACTTTGAGAAGTGTTGAGCACCTGAGAGGTGCTCATACAATCGGTCAATCTAAAAAACCTTGCTTTCTTCCTTACCTTACTTAAGATAGAAAATATCTAGAGGAAAGTTGTCGTTGATGGGGGCCAAGATTAGTTCCAGAGCTGCAGATGGATTATTCAACGACACCTGTTGGGGAGCTATTTTAAGCACTCGTGATACGGGCTGCCTTACTCGGCTGACCTGAGGATTCTATACTACTGACCGGATTGCGGACGAGGGCACTTTGAATACTGGGAACTGACAAGAGAAGTGTCGAACACGAACACCTCATTGACTGATTTGTGGCATCCCTCGTTCCTTTCACTCAACATAGACCCCCATGTGGGCCGGAATTACAACCACATTTAAAAATCTGCAAAAAATTCGAAGAGAGCCTTGAGAAAGTCGTGGGATTACACTCCCGTAACGACGAAACACGTGTTGGCTGTCAATGGCTGTAATCCTGATACTTCACCTGAACACGTCTTATTAAAGAAGACAAGAAGAAGACTGTATTTTGTCGCATGATTTATCTTATATGTACCCATCTCCATGTACTAAAGTGGACGACAAGCATTATATATTTATACGTGTGCTGAGGTTCTGTAAATAAGTGACGTGAAGCTTTGGCTTACATCTGTAGAGTGTGTGGTTGCTCTACACCTTACAGCACCGTCGTATTAGGGATTTGTTATTTTGTGCACTTTCTCTGAAGCGCCATATACCTATGATTTATACCACAGACCTGTCTTAAAAGCTATTTTAAGCATGCCAGATCCCATTTAGTGCTTTGAGTGGATTCATAGGGTGAGGAATCTCAAGGAAGATTTACCCATCAGAATTGACTGTGCTGTCCATTCGCTATGAAGCAGAGTGATATCTGATGATTTCACTGGAAGGAGATATGGAAATCTGCACCTTTCAGGTTTATTGAGATGAGGAATGTGCTTGGTTAAAGAAGGTGAATGGTATTTTGCAGGGTGACAATCCTGAATGGTCTTGTTTTTGTTAGCAATTCTTTATCATTTTAAGAAAGGAATCTGTTAGTTTACATGAAATACAAGGTCTTGACAATGCAATAGTGTTCGTATCTCTGTGAACCATCTAAGAGATATACATAAGTAAATAATAAAGCGACCCATTACATAACTCTTGCTACACTATAAATGGATGCATATGCGAGGCAAATAGGCATTACATTTCAAACTTGCCAGCTCATTTAGCGATTAAATAACACCTCTGCACTTACCACTTGTAGTTAGAATGACAGGTCTTTTTGTTGTTGCCATGAAAGTCTTAACTGCACTTAAAAAACCCTGATCATCCTCGAATATTACATCAACCTGCAGTAAGAACAAACATATGTCAATGATGTGTTGCATCCCATGAAGGATTCATTGTAAAATCAATTGCATTGCGTTAGCACTGAAAAGATATTCAAGACTATTTTAATTGCAGTGATGTCCATAGGGTTCCCACAAGCAATCAACACCCAGAATGTTTCAGTCAGTCAGTCAGAAAAACTTTATTTCGGCTTTAGCCATAAAAGTACATAAAAGACATAATATTATTAAAATTAATACAACAATAATCTAGTGACACTCATTCATCATATCAATGAATAAAAACAGATGATAAAAAGACGAATAATAAAATCAAATTAACCTTGATGAGGTAGCAATTTTCTTCTAATTAGCCACATTGAAAAAAGAAATTTTGCAATCACAGTAGCATATAGGGGAGAGGTATCATACTTTAGCAACCTGTGAAGATCCATACAATGTCTAGCCCCTATATTCTTGGCCAATTGGATGATCCATTTTCTGCGCGGGAGAATATAAGCCGGACAGAAAAAAACAACGTGTACCTCAGTTTCTTCCAGGGTACCACAGCCAGGACAGGATTGCTGGACTGAGCCCAACCACTTATTTGTTCTTGAAAAAAGCGGGAGGGAACCGTGCCTGAACTGTAGGTATAACTTTTTGGCCATGATTGGTTGAATCAGGTCTATTACGGACTCAAATTTATAGCTAATTTTGGCCTCTAGATATACAGAGGTCAAATTTGTAGTAGAGGCAGTACAAATAAGATCGGTCAAATATCTTTCCTCCAGAATTTTGGCCAGGGATCTCTTTGGAAGAGAAGAACATGCATACTCTGGCGAATTCCAGAGGTCTTCTCTCCCTATCTCCCTTAGTGATTTCTTAATATAAGCTAGCCAAGGGATGGCGCCAGCCGTTGGAATCAACAAAATAGACTTCAGTTCCTCCTGAAAATTTATCAATTCAGGGGTGCTCCATAGGCGGCGCCAATACATTACTGGTCTGGAAGCAACCATGTCCGTAATCGGTTGAAGGCCTAAATCCATCCTAAGTGGCTGCATAGGGGTGCTCATTGGAAGAGCAAAAATGTTTCTAAAAAATTTGTTTTCTGACTTAAGTAAAATTGGGGAGGGGATATGGCCCCATAGTTCGGCTCCATAGGCTACAACACCCCGTCCCTGAGATTTGTAAATCTCGACAAGTGGGCTGATCAATTTAAGGTGGCTTTTTTTATGCATCTTGGTGATGCCCCCAGTTATTTGGACACGTTTCAAGTTTACTTTAGAGATCTGGGGTCCCCAAGTCATTTTATTGTTAAGGGTCAAACCCAAATAATCGAAAGTGGTGACTTGTTCTAGAGACTGGCCATCGAGTTTGGGTGTAGGGTGATTAGTAGTGTCTGCATGGAACACCATGTATTTGGTTTTGCTTACATTGATGACTAAGTTCCTTTTTCTACAAAAGGATGCAAAGCCATCCAGGATTCTTCCCATCCCCATAGGAGTACGGGAGAGAAGCAGGGTGTCATCAGCAAACATTAATGTAGGGATTTTCCTTCCCGCCAACTTAGGGGCATCGATATCTCTTAGGCTCAGAATTTCCTCAACCAGCCCGTTTAGAAATAGGGCAAAGAGAGTTGGCGCAAGGACACACCCCTGTCTCACCCCCTTTTCTACCCCAAATGGGAGTGTGAGTTCACCGTTTAATCCAAACCTGACCCTGGCAAAGGTGTCTTTATGGAGTCGCTCTAGTAAGTCACAAAGATATAGGGGTACACCCATCTCCTTTAATAGCTCCCAGAGCTGTCTGCGGTCCACCATATCGAAGGCAGACTTTAGATCAACGAACGTGAGGTAAAGGCTGCCCCCTTCGAGAATGGTGGTTTTCCAGTGGATCAATTGCAGCCTAAACAATTGATCCACAGTTGACATCTTAGCTCTAAATCCCACCTGTAGGGGAGTTAAAATATTGGAGTCCTCCATCCAGGTCTGAAGTCTCCCTAGGAGGATGCGGGCGAAGATCTTCTGTGCTACATCGATGAGGCTAATGGGCCTATAATTAGCCGGATCTAGTGGGGAGCCCTTTTTGTGGATTGGTATTATCTCAGCTCCAACCCATGTGGATGGTAATGGCATTCCTCGTAGGATTGCATTGTAGAGGCCATGGAGGTACGGGACCCAGATATCAGGCTCACTTTTAAAAAGATCTCCTGGGATCTTGTCTAGGCCGGGGGCTTTATTAGGAAGTACTTTGCTAAGAGCCACTCTGATTTCGCTGAAGGTGCACATGTCAGCCTGCCCCGGAAAAGTGTGGGGGCTGGCGTAAGTGCTAATGGAATGGTTATTTTCGGTGGGTACGTTAGAGGCGTATAGATTTTTAAAATGTTTACACCAGATTTCTTCACTAAGGTTAGGTTAGAGTGCTTGCGTGGGGTCAGATGAACCTGTCTTAACCAAGTTCCAAAAGGATTTAAAATCCCTGTTCTTTAGTGCAGAGTAAATCTCCTCCCATCTAGTAATTTCCCACTCTTGCTTCGCATCATGCGTCATTTTCTTAAAGAAGGCCCTCGCTTCCTTAATTTCCAGAATGTTTCACAGACTAGCCTTGCAACAAACTCCAACTCTGACCTCGAATTTGGTTTTACACAACACTCAGCTCACAGAAAAATTTTGCGATTTCAGGCCTTGCTGGAAGAACCAACAAACCCAGTGTGCAAAACTAACTTGTGGTTTAAACAAATGTGCAAGTAAATAAATACTCATACCGTATGTTTGCTCTCAAATATCTGTTCAAGCAGGATTCTGAGATGACAGTAGTGTATTAAAAAGGACATGACTGCTCTTGAATCTTTTCAGCAGGATAAGTTTTGAGATGGTGAGGAAACCATCTGTTTTTAACTTTTATTTTAAATGACTTTAAAAAAAATTGATTCACTTTACTGTATCGAAGAACATAAACAATAATTTACTTACATTTGGTAAAGATCTTTCTGTAGAATACTCTATCTACCAGTAAATCTTAAGTCCGGACTGGAGGCTCAGATAAGGCATGAATCTTTCTTCATTTATTTGCTCAGCAGTCAAAAAACATCAATATTCCAATAGCATTACGACTAAATATCCCTTGAGCCCAAAGAGAAAATTAACAGCCCACTCAACAGTATCCAGTATCTCCACATAAAACAGTCTACAAAGAAAAGCACTTCCTCTTTATTCGCAACTCAGCAGCCAGAGAAGTACTTTTCTTTGTAGACTGTATTTTAAGGATTATTGAGTGCTATTCGTTGGCACCCATTGAGGTTTGCTAGTTAACTACTTTTCCTTCCAGGTGCATGGTGCAGCTCTGTAGCTATAAGAATCACAAGCCTGGCACGGGTTTACGAGAGACCCTGTACCAGACGCATCACACCCAAGTCTGGGAGGTAGCCCCATATTGGAAAAAAACGCTCAGACTGTAATAATGCAGGTTGCATGTTGGTACCCCCAGAGATCAGTGTGTGGACTATCTGGAGTGCATCACACATCTCGCTGGTCTCTTCCGTCACAGGAGAGGTGAGTCATAGCAGTTCACATGCAGCCCTTTAGGTATACAGCTCTTTTCTTGGCCCTCCATACATACATAAAAAAATGTTTTGCCTCCAGAGCAGTTCTTTTGAGGTCTGTAGGATCAGCAACAGATACCTGGTATAATCCCCGGAGGCCGACAAGAGACTGGGGAAGCCAGAGAGGCCTCTAGTTATGCCAATCATATCCAAAGGTGATTGACCAGTACAATTTCTCCCATACCTCAAGTATAAACAATCAGCTAGAAGTCCCCAATAGTAAAGCCCACAAGTAACACTGTCAGTGTAATAATCTAAAGACACCTGATCACCATGGCAGGTGTACGCAGGGAGGGAACATCAGAGGAGTAACTGGAGGAACAATTTTTGATCCCCCATTGATGAATATCTGGTAGATGGCATTCAATTGTTATATCTCTACAAAGAGAGGTGTAGTTCGGACAAGTCACTGAGCAGACTGATTTTTCTTGGCAGCAAAGCACTACATGAACTTTCCCTCCCCCTCCCTTATCCCCCCCCCCCCCACCCGATGAGGGGGAAGAGTTTGGAGAACCGGGCCAAGACAAGAACTCTAATGAGGTCCAAGAAGACCTTGGCGCCAGGAGGGCGATCCCAAACGTCCCAGGGTGGAGAACACTCCAGAAGAATCCAAAGGCACGCTGGACCCAAAAGATATAGGTGACATGTAGTCTGTGCAATGGACACACCTGCAAACAAAAGTGGGAGGAAGGTTGTTGGAAGGTGGTTTATTAGTAGGTAGGTACCTACCACTAATAATAAGGCCAAAATCACAATATTGGGTCCAGTCAAGGTCTCAAATTATTCTCTTGCTCAACTCTTGGTAGCTGGCCGAGAGTAGGCAGGCTTGACTTAGGAGACAGGTGGGTAAAGCATTTAAAAAACACCAATACATTAAATATGCAAGATAATACTAAATGAAAATCCAACAATTTATAGAAATAGGAAATATGTTTATGATTAAAAGGACACCAAAATGACAAAAATCCAAAGTAGGGCACCACAGATATGAATTTTTACAGAAAAAGCACTTTTAGTACCTAAAAGCCAAAAGCGCCAACTTTGGACATCTGGTTTCAGGCTAACCGTGGTGGAGTGTGGGTTGGATACAATGAGCGGTAGGGCCCAGTCAGGTTTTTACCTTCCGACTAGGTCACTTCTTGGGAGCTTTTTCTCTCAACGTCGAGCGGGTCTCATTGACAGGCTGGGTTTAGATTTGACGGCGGCTTGCTTCAGCGGGATGCCTTGGTCAATTCCGGGAAGTCTCATTCAGGACGAAAAGCTCCAGGGCATACCTGAATTTCAGGCCAGTTTGCAGTTTGACGTCACCGGCTTGACACTTGACAATGGGTCAGTCAGCTTATGGAGCGTCTTGGGAAAAATGCTCCAATGATCCCAAACTTCTGGAGATGCCTCCAGAAGGTCCTTTTGGGTTCTTGATGGCTCCACAACACCAGCCAAGGTTCCAGAAGCTCTGAGGTGCTCCTTGGAGAGAAGGGACTACAGTTCGTGGACAGCAGGGTGCAGTGCACTTAAAAGGTAGGACGTGTACCTTTCAGTTTTAAATGTCCTGGTAGGGGTACTCTAAACTCGTATTTCACTGGTGCAATGCCTCTCTCTCCCATAAGTTAACATTTGAGCTGAATTGTAACATTTTACATGTGCACATTCCAACTGGGAAAAGATAGGAAGAGTAAGGTTGGCGTCTCTGGACTCACAATTTAAAAAATACATATTTTAGTGAAGTTGTTTTTTTAAATTGCATGTCTGAAAATACCACTTTTAGCAAGTTGGCATTTTCTTACTGTAACCATTTTGTGCCTTGTGCCAGTCTCTGGAATACACGTCTGGGTTTGGTGACTGCTAGGCTTTGTGCATTCCCTCTAGACAAGTCACACACAAAGGGAGCTGAGGTGTGCCACTTACATCCTGATGGCCCATCATCGGGCAGATGGTTCTTCCTGAGCTAAAGGGAGGAGCTGACACTTGCCTATCCCCACACAAGGGGTTGCATACCCCTCTGTATTGAGTTTGGAGTCAGGGCAGGGTCTTGGGCACTACAAAGACCTTTAAGTTTGCCTACTTCAAAGGCTAAAATGGGTATAAATACTGGACCTCTGACACCACATCACTTCTGGAACTGAGAACATTCTACCAGGAAGAAGAGCAGCTGTGCTGCCATGAGGAACTGCCACTTTGCAGCTCGCTTTGGTGTGTTGGCCTGCTGCTTCTGGTCTGGGGGTAAGAGGAGTGGACTTGACCCTCTCTGTCCTGCATCTCTAAAGGTTCTCCCAGGGCTTGCTTTCTGTTTCTGAAGTCTAAGGGATATCAAAGACATCACCTGTATTTTGCTACTAGTACCTGGGCTCCTCTGCTGTAAGTCCTGCTCTGCAAAGTGGTGCAAAATCTAGTCCTGGGATCTTGGAAGTGAGTGTTTGGTGCTGCAACTCAAGAAACGAATGGATCGACTCTGAAGCATTGATCGGAACTGGAGTATTTCCCTGCGATCTTGACGCAGCGCCTTAGTATCAACCCAGCTGCCAAGCATTGCAGTCATCTGCGATGTACGACCCCCGGACCCAAACGCAACCCAACAGTTGGACATCAACGCATCGCCTCAATGCACATCGCTTCTCGTCATAAACGCATCCATGACGCGCCCCAACTTTGGAAAGGACACATTGCCTTCAACAGCGCCGCATCTCACCTCCTTTGTTCAACGCATCAACCCGAGCATCAACGCATCCGAGGTGCTGTCAGTGGGTTTACGCAACTCCTGTACCCAGCCGACGCTCCATCTCGGTCAGACTGAACTTTTGGATTTGCCCTGGTTAAGTGTGACAATGAAGCCCTAGTTGGAGCTATTGATTTCTAAGCTCTGCATTTTTTCAATCTGGCAAAGTTCATATCATAATTTGTGTGTAGTGGATTTTTATTGTTTTTGTCTTTTTTTACTCAAAAATTGGCTATTTTTCTAAACTGGTGTGGAGTACTTTTGTGGTGTTGTTACGATGTGGGTGTGTACAAATACTTTGCACATTGCCTCTTTAGTTTGGCCGGCTGCTCTGTGCCAAGCTGCTACAGGGTGCGCACAGGTAGACTGTGTGTACTGCACTTACCCTGACTAGAATTATGGTTCCTTCTAGGAACGGGTGCATACCTGTGCCAACAAGAAACCCAATTTCTAACAGTTCCCACAATGCACCTGGCCAAATCCTTTAAAGTCCAGCTGAAGGTTGTCATCTGGTTCCATCTTGGTGGAGATGATGAAGGTGGAGCTCTTTTAACCTGTTACTTTCATGGAGTCTACTCCTTACACATTTAGTGCAAGCCAAAGTCGGCCTTTTGCTGTAGTTCCAAAATGTGCAGAGGGTGCAGTCATCACAGTGTAGTCATTTTGGTACAGGCCAGGGGTTCCAGCAGGACAGGTCCTGTTCTCTTTAGGCAGGGATCTGAGTTGCTGGGCAGATTTTTCATATTTGTCCAGGCTTCTGGGCTGGAAAGCAGGGGGGCACCCCTGACCAATGGGGCGAAGGGTGCCACCCTCAATGATGACCACTTCCCTTGAAGTGTGGCAAATTCTTGCCCCAGAAAATACTGTTCTTTAAAATCCAAAATGGATAACATCTTTTCCAGGAGTTTAAGGTCTAGCTAACCCAACCTACAGGTGTGGCTAATGTTTCCTAACACTCCCCTTCTAGCTCTTCTACTATTTCAATTACAGGGGCTCCCATCTGGATGGGGGGGGGGGGGGGGGTTTGCAGGAAGTGGTGGTGTCCTAAGTGTCTTTCCCTCTTTGAAGACCAGTTTGACTACCCAGCCCCCTTCCTGCCTTTTGTTCTACAGCCTGCAGATCTCTTCCTACCAAGTGTCTTGGTTACATTTCAGGCCACTTCACACCTCATCAGGGCAGCTTGGCATAGCCTGTCACAGGCTGGCCAATCAGGAGAGGCTACCTTAGTGCTGGATGTAGGCACATCATAAAAGTAAGCTCCATAACTTCCTTTCTGTCAGTCACTTTGAAGTATCATTTTAGCTCACACCTGTAAATATTTAGACCTTAATAAAGTTTAATAAAGCCTCCCCATGTTAGCCTACAGAGCTAATGTACTAAAATGGGGAAAAACAAATTGGCAGGTTTTTCTCTCATCAGGGCATAGAACACAGTTTAAAACATCCTTGCTTATAGTTACAAGGCACCTGACCCCTGGGGCACCTAGGGGAGACCTTAGGGGTGAATATGTAAACAAAGTAGTTTAAGACTTTGGAAGTACCTTTTAATTTAAAAGCAGCCTGCAAAGCAGGGCTGATTTTTAAAATGACAGCAAGCAACAAAGCAGTGTACACTTAAGTGAATGGGCCTCTAAACCTACATGCCCCACCATATACTAGGGGCTTACAGGCAGGTTGTCATACCAATTGGTAATTACACCTAATTACCATATACCTTTTACACAGAGCACTGGCATTGGCCTGGTTAGCAGAGCCCAGGGCAGCAATTCTGTATATGCTTCAAACTGCTCATGACAGTATGCAAGGTCTTGGAGTCAACTTTTGCAGGGGTGGGGGCGGCCTCTTCTCCAAGACATAACAATTTGACATTATGCAAATAGTAATGCTATTGCTGTTACGTTTCCAAAAGGGCACACAAATGCAGATTCTAGGGTCTAGTACTATTATTTCAGATACTTTGCTGGTAACATTTTGCCAATATTTCTAATATAGGGGGAGGAAGTGCCAGGTCAGATGCAGAACCCCTGTTTGTACTGCCTTTTACCTTGAACATACAGCTTCTGCCGCAAGGCTCCATTTATCAAACTAAATGATAGTGTGGTGTATTCTATGCAGAAATTTAAAGTGTATAAAGCGCAGTCTATTGTTGGGTGACAGAGTGATGGCCTGCGTCAAAGCATAGGTCCAGTCTGATTCAGATTCTGAGCTGTCCAACATTAGATTCCATTTGTCCCTAGAAGCTGGCACAAAAACGGGAGCCTTGGACAGCGTAGAGTTGCATAGCTTGGTAAAAAAATACCTCTGCCAGTTTTAGATTTTAATTGAGAAGTTCAAGTAGAAATGTAACTCTGCAAGTTTCGCACATCCTGTAATATAAAAATGCTACTAATGGAATGCATATGTTGTGGTTACTAACATCATGTAATTGTATGAATGTTCTTTGAGGAAACAAATTTCCAAACCCAGGTTAGATTAAACCACCAAAATAAAAATGATGGCTCTTCTTAGGTCATATCTATGGGTGACGCAACAGTGGGAGATCAGGAGAGTAGAAAAGTGCACAGGTTCATAAAATAAACTTTTTTCAGGCTTCCACTGTCCACCAATGGTATCAATTTTGGGCTTTGTGACCAATATTTTAGTATAAAGTGTTACTTTAAGTGGGGTTGGGTGTACCCTATCTTTCTCAATTGGCGTTCAAAAAATATAGTTCTATGTTCGGGGCTGCAAAGCCACCCGCTCATATGGTAATGTAAGAACATCCCAATTAAGTTTTGGTTGCCCACCAGCCCAGGCAAGTGAAATTCACAAGGATCAAAGTGTATTAAAGAATTACTTTGTCTGTGGTGGAGGGATGCTGTTAAAAACATGCATCATCAGCAAAAAAAAAATCATCTTCATCAAAGCTATCCTGCCCACGAAGGTCAAAACCAGGCTCAACCAGCACTTAATCTGGTCTGCAAGATGATCCAGCACCACAGTATAGTTTTCTTTGATAACATTAGGATCTCGATTAGTCCAAAAGCAAAGATATTTAGCTAAATCAGTACACTACTGTAGGAAGCTGGCTCTGTATGTACTATACCAAACTAAGGTATGGTGTACAGAGAGTCCATGTATAGTATCCCCAAAGGCTTACAGAGGTAAAAGTAGAGAATACCTTACTCTCTATTTGTGGTAGTGTGGGCGAGCAGCAAAGCTTTATCAGAGGGTAGTGTTAAGCATTTAATGTACACACTAAGGCAAGAAATGATAGCACAGACTCAAATACTGAACTCAGACCAATTGTGTGTGTAAAAATACTTCTTTTGCTGTATTTTAAGCAGGACTTTGTACAAGGAAGTAAAATTGTACTTTCCAAGGCAGGTTGATCAATACAAGCAAGCTGAATGAAATTGACTTTGTTACGGGTTTGCAGAATCTTTAAATGCAGATGGATTACTTTAGATTACTTTTGGATAAGGTTTTTTACTCAGTGTGGTATTACTAGATATCACACTGGGACCTTACCTGGATTAAAGGTAAGTAAAACAGTTGTGCAATAAAACAGTTACTTAAGTTTCCATACACTCTCAACACAGACATTTTTCAGAGGAAAACAGTCGATGCAGTCCTTTGGAGAACAAGCACTGGCAAAGTCAATAAGTCTCGCCTTTTGGCTGACTGTTCAGCATTTAAACAAACAGTGGCGTGCTGCATGCACGGGGGAAAAGTGGGGTAATGTACCTCACGGGCCACCGCAAGTAAAGGGGAGAGGGTGGGCGCACCAGACTGGGCGACTCCTAAGAGCAGGTTGAGGCGCCTGTAGACTATCCGTTTGCGACCGGCCCTCCGTGGGCTATGAATACAGCGAAGGAGATAAAGATGGCAGACAACGGGAGGGGGTGGGAGCATGGTGAACACAGACAACGGAAAGGGGGCGGGAACCATGGGAATGCAGACAAGAGGAAGGGATGAGAGCATGGTGAACACCGAGAACAGGAGGGTGCGGGAAGAAAGGGAATGCGGACAACGGGAGAGGGGTGGGAGCATGTTGAACAGGGATAACAGGAGGGGGCGGGAGAAAAGAGAATGCAGACAATGGGTGGTGGGCGGGAGCAGGGTGAACATGGACAATGGGAGGGGGGCAAAGCAAAGTAAAACACAATAGGAAATTTAAAAGGAAGCAGAGGCAAAAGAAACAGTAGTGCAAGATTACAAAACATATGGCCCGTATAGAAAGGATCCATGCAGCAGGGGCAAATGCCTGGGCGGAAACAAATCCGCCACAAGGCAGGACAAATTTACTGTATCCACCAACCAAAACTATGTCATTTAGAAAGGCCGACCAATCACAAGCGGTGGGAGTGTGGTGGGTGTCTTCTAACTTCACAGATACTTTACAGCACGCCTAACAGAGCTGCGCTTGTGCGCTGCCTCTAGGCTCAAACTAAAAATTAGAATATAGGTTTGCAGGAAAGTAAACTGTCGTGGGAGTTGTTTCTGGGGTTAGAACAAGGGTTCCCTCAGGGTCAAGGATGCACTCAAAGAGCACCCTCAGCGGCGCTAGGGCAGCTGGGTGCAGAGTGTTGAGGCCCAATGTTATCCAATGGGGGATAGGGGACCTCCAGTTGGTGGCTGCTCATGGGCATGCCACTTGGATGTGGGAGCAAAGCTCCTAGGGTTAAGCTTAGGGCAAAGGGGAGCTAGAGATCTCACACAAGGTGCACCCACAGCTGCAGAGGGACGGCCGGGTGCAGAATTGGTGTCGGGTGCCCTGTTGTTTACAATGGGGATTGCCGGTTTTGTGTTTTTTGCTGCAGGCTCAGGCCAGTAAGTCTTCCGGGAGGAATCAACAGCAATCCAGGTAAGTTGGAGGACTCGGATGCAGGGGTGCCTTTTGAGGTTGGATTTTACATTACCATGACACTTATCTCCATGCAGAGGCTGCATGCGACGTTGGGGAGTCCTGGAGGGGTCAACCTGCGGTGGACTCAGACTCTAAAGCGCGGGGGGGGGGAAGCCTCGCTGGGACCGGTAGCCCATTTGGACGGGTGCAGTGGTGGCTCCAGGCGTGCAGCTTCTTCGTCCTCAGCAGGCTCAGCGTCTGTCTTTGGAGTTTCTTTTGAACATAGCTGCTGTTTGCAGGAGATCTGGTCTTTGTTGAAGGCAGTTAGTCCTCCCAGGGATTTTGGAGGTAACTGGCTGCATGACAGTTCTACTTTTGGCACAGGTTCTGCGGAAACTGCAAACGGGCCGGTAGGGCTGGGGCCAAGTCAGTTCTTCTCTGTAGTCTCCTCTGCATCTTCTGTCCTTCTTCGTAGGTTGCAGGATTCTCCCTTCTGGGTTCAGGGCTGCCCCCTAAATACTGTATTTAGGGGCGTTTCAGGGGTCTCGGGTTAGTAGCCAATAGGGCTGACCTTAGGATGACTACACCCTTGGTGTGCTCACACTACGTGACAGAGTGGGCACAATCCCTAATCCTGATTGGAAAGTGTCTCCCATCTGCAAGATGGCAGGCACTGAAGAGTCTGCTTCACCACACCTCCCCAACCTGAGGGGTGGGGTTGGCAGAGGTGGGCACACCTTCGGGACTGTTCTAATTTTTCCCACCTGTCTTCCTGCCGAAAAGGGGGTGAGATAGTAAGGGGGCCTGCTCCTGATAGCAGAAGAGGCTGGGGGTTGTGTTGCAAAGGCAGCAAGGCCTTTGAAGCTCCCCTGCCACAGATGGCTCTTACTGACCTAAGGAAGGTGTGAATACCTCCACTCAGGAAAGGCTTTGTTTCTGGGCTCAGGAAGCGAAGGCTCCCACCCCAGGGGTCCAGAAACAAGTATTGTGGTGGCAGGCTGGTGTTTACCAGTCAGGGAACCCACCAGAGGCTTGTCGTTTTTTCAGGGTGCATCTCTAAGATGCCCTCTGAGTGCATTGCTTAATAAATCCCACACTGGCATCAGTGTGGGTTTATTATGCTGAGACGTATGCTACCAAACTTCCCAGAATTCAGTAAAGCCATTATGTTGATGTGAAGTTCGTAATGACAAACTCCCAGACTATATACTTTTTATGACTTTACTGCACTTACAATGTCGAAGAATGGACTTAGACACTTGTGGTATAGGGCACCCAGCTAGAGGGGTGTCCTACCTATACCATTGGCAGCGGGTTGCAGGCATGGCTCCCAGGTATGACTGCCATGTCCGCTATTTATTTTTCTCTGCACTAAAACAAGCAGCCTGCAATGGCAGTGTGTTAAGGTACAGGACCTCTAAGGGTGGCACAATATGTGCTGCAGCCCTAAGAGGCCTTCCTTGGTCACAGTGCCCTTGCTACCCATGGTACCTTTTACAATGGACTTACATGTGGCCAGAGAGGTACCAATTGGGGGTACAAAGGTACAGTTGTGGGAAAGAACACATGCCCTGGGAACCTGATTGTGCCTCAGACATCTGACAAAAGGGGGGGTGAAGGGGATGGGCGGGAGGGGGGTTGTTTCACTGCAACAGAAAACGAGCTTCCTACAACTACTTAAGTGGGTAATACAGTTGACATATTGGGGTAACGGGAAAGACAAGGGACTTAGACCAATTTATATTTAAGCCAGAGAGGTATCTAAACATCATGTCCCTTCTTATTACATCAGGTATAGATTGACCTTAGGTACCGTGATGTGAATCACTATGTTGTCAGCGTATAAAGATATCAAAATCTTCAAATCTATGAAGTTAAGGCAACAGCTTGGTAGTGCTTATGGACAGTGAGCATAACTGTCTGGTGTCCCAAGTTATGGATGGGGGGGGAAGAGACCCCCCCCAATTGGTGTCTAGGAGCACCGCTACAGATTCTAGCTCGGCATCTAGCTGTTAGAGCAATGAAAATATTATCCATAAATTAGGAATGTCGAACTCATGGGGATGGAACCTGATTGATCGGGTAGTACTAGGGGAGTAACCAGTACCAGCAGCCTATTAGCCAGGATTTCAGCATCTGTGTTGATGAGTGACAATAATCTGTAGGATTTGCAGGGATACACCTGGTTTAAGGTTTACAATAATTAAAGCTCCTCTAATGGATAGGGGTAAGGTGTGTTTTTTTATAAGCCTCCTCAAAGAGCACCAATAAATGTAGACAGCAGGAAGGCATATTTCTTCGACCCCCCAAAGTCCGTCCATACTCGGTGTCAATCATTCAGAGCTCGCTGTGGGAGAGGCACAATTTCCACTGTGGTAATAAGTTGCAGAAGAAATTCCTGGTGATTACCTAGCCAAACGAGTAATACTATCTAAGGAATCAAGTGTCTAGTGTGTGGCGGCGTGCAGCTTAGATGTATAAACTTCAGAATAGTATACAAAGGTGTGATGGATATTCTCACTAACATAGGAGGGTTAGTTTTTCAGTGTATTCACTGTGGTTACTGTATTAGTCCCCCAAGAAGCATGTATGCTAAGTATCTGTCTGGTCTTTACCTCTTAGCAGGAACGCTCTGTTGATCCCATATAGAGGTGTTAAATCTCCCTCTAGGTCATATCCTTGTATTCTGCCACTGTTTGTTGAAAAGTGGCTAATGGAAAAAGGTCGCAGGATATTGTCTGTTTAGTCTTCAGGTTAAGGATCTTTTGTATAACTTTTTCATTTGGGTTCTGAGTGATGTAAGGACTCAATTCTCTCTCTTTTTTTTTTTTTAAATTAACCTCCTCCCCCCAATGACCACCTTACAAGCTTTCCATATCCTACTCATGTACTCAAATTGTTATCAAAGTAGTCAGCTATTGCCTCACAGAGGGAGTATCTAAAAACTATCGGACAGTACTCCTCGCCGGAACGTCCATGAGAATGAGGGTTGATGACATCCTGGGAATTCAAAACACTAATTCCGAGAAGTGGTCTGGTAATGTCTCTGCTAAGTGTTTTATTAATTGTGTTTTAACACTAGAGTCTGTTGTAGCTAGCCAAACGTCTAGCAGTGACCAGGTGTTATGAGCAAAGTAGGAGTATAAGCCTTCACGTGCTGTGGGATGTTGCATTCTCCAGGTCTACTGGCTCATGTGTCACAACAATGTTGTAGAGAGCAGCAGATGCCGATCTGCCATGTCCATTAAGCAATCTGTTCTCTGCTGAAATAGGAACTGCATTCAAATCACCCACTCTGACCGAATTGCCTCAGTGGTTAGTGTTAACACTTTGGTCCATAAGCCAATGAAATAGCCTGGGTCAGCTGTGCTTGGGCTGAATATATTCACTATAGTAATATATTTTGGCCACAGAGAGGCATGAACTATGGAAAACTTTACCTGGACGCCTAGGGTCAAGCTTATCTGTTAAAATGCAGTCTTTTTTTTTTTTTTTTTTATAAAACTGGATGCTCCACAAGCATACGATGAATATGCAGAAGCGAACGTAAAGATGGTGCAATGTTAAAGGTGGCCCAAAGTCTAGCATTTGTGCCAGCTGTTGATTTGGTACAGTGGGTGTCTTGCAATAGGGCTACCCTTTCTTTGGATCTGTCAAGATAAGCTAGCACCGGTCTAGTTTTGCAGATACTTCTTTATTCCCTTACATTCCACAAAAGGCAAAGAGTGTAATTAGTCATCAAGCCTATCGAGTGTAGTAGTCCTAGCGAGTAGCCTATAAGGTGTTTGGCTGGTCATATCCTCACAGTAGAGTACAATACATGCAATGAATCAATATGTCAGATGCAAGCCATGTGTGCACTGACTGTGCAACCCCAGAGCAACCCATTCTAACCCACACAGACATCTCAATAATGTCAGCGAACAATAACCCTCCCCCGACAAACCTACAATTCAAACCGAAAATTGTGAGGGAAACTGTACATATAACTCATCAGTAGTACAACTGAGTGTGGGAGCTTTATTCAAAGGGAGCACCAATATGTACTGAAAAGAAAACAAGTTACTTACCTGTAACTTTGGTTCCCCAGTATTGGTAACTTTCATAGATTCTCATGCTTTGTATCATTCCCCGTCGTCGGAATGGGAGCCTCGGTAAACAAAAAAAATAAATATAAAGCTCTGCCGGTTTACTGAGGTAGTGGCTGTTGGCACAACGGCTACGAAAATCTGAGGCTCTGAGCTCTCTCAGGAAGGTTCCAAGGGGTGAGGCTGTGCTGATTGGTCCTGGCAAAAGTTTGGGCTCTTTTACACAAAGAGGGTGATATACTACAAAATGAGATGAGGCCTAGGCCTATTTTTTTAATCAGAAAAGCACATTTTGGAAGATACATGGCTTTACACAACCATCTCAGTTTACATGAAAAAACTATCATTACTGAACCAAATGTGCTTACCAGGATGGAGGGATTGTAGGGAAAGCTCACTTCTCATTGAAAAAGATTTCGGAGGAATGCTTGACCCACAGCAGCGTCATCTCGTCCCACCGATTCCAGGCAGTAGTGTTTCGTGAAGGTGTGTACACTGCTCCACGTTGCTGCCCTGCAAATGTCTTTGATAGCCACTCCAGCAAAAAGAGCCACTGAAGACGCCATCGCTCTTGTAGAATGAGCACGGGCCCTTCTGTCCAAAGGTTTGCCCGCAGCCTGATGACAGTATTGAATTGCACTGGAGATCCAGCGGGAAATGCCACTCTTAGCGAGCAGCAACCCCTTCCGTGGTGCACTGTAGGCAATAAATAGCTGTGTAGACTTCCTGAAAGAGCGTGTGCGCTCGAGATAGAATTTCAGACATCTCTGGACATCCAAAGAATGCAAAGTTCGTTCCGCCTGGGTAGGACGCGGAAAAAAAGAATTCAAAATCAAAGGTTCATTCAGATGAAACTCCGAAGGCACCTTCGGGATGAATTTTGGGTTGGTTCTCAATATTAGCACATCCTTTTTTTACTGCAGAAAAGGCTCCACTATGGATAGAGCCTGGAGTTCACTCACTCTCCTAGCCGAAGTTAATGCTAAGAGGAGGGCTAGCTTCCACGACAGGAACTTCAAGTCCGCCCTGTGAATAGGCTCAAAGGGAGCTTTCATGAGCTGAGCCAGTACCAGGTTGAGCTGCCAGATTGGAGGGGGTGCTCGGACTGGAGGAAACATCTGAAACAACCCTTTAAGGAACTGTTTCACAATCCTTGAGGACCATAGAGATGGCCCCGATGTCTTTCTTCTAAAACGGGATATGGCAGCCAAATGCACCTTGACAGAAGAGTGCGCCAAACCTGATTTAGCCAGTGACAGGATGTAAGGCAAAACCTGATGTGGCAGGGATTTATAAGGATGGAGTTTATTCCTCTGGCACCACAGACAAAATCTCTTCCATTTTGCTCTGTATGTCTTATTAGTGCTTGGCGCCCACGCCGGAGACAAAACATCCCTGCACTCCCTGGAGAGATTCAGATGACGGAATTCTCTGTGTTCAGGAGCCACGCTGTCAAGTGAAGTGACTTCGGATCCGGATGGAGCACCTGCCCCTGATCCCGCGACAACAGAGATGGAATCAGCGGCAAGCGAATTGGGCGATCCTGGGAGAGAAGCAGGAGTTCCGTGAACCAGAACTGCCGGGCCCACGCTGGAGCAATGAGAATCATCTTGCATGGTTCCGCCCTGACCTTCCTGAGAACTCGAGGAATGAGGGGAATGGGAGGAAAGGCGTAGCAAAATGCACCGAACCAGGCAATCGAAAGGGCATTCCCCAGAGATCCTCGATGGGGAACCTTGCTTGCGTAAAACCGGCAATTGGCGTTCTCCGGGGACGCAAAGAGGTCTATGGTCGGAGTACCCCATCTCTCGAACACTGCCTCCAGCGTGGCTTGGTCTAACTCCCACTCGTGAGTCACCTCCGTCTGACGACTCTGAGCATCCGCTGTGATGTTGAGGCACCCTGCTAGGTGCTCGGCTTGAAGGGCGATCCTGTGAGAAATCGCAAAATCCCAGATCGTCTGAGCTTCCTTGGACAGAGTCCGCGATCTTGTTCCCCCTTGCTTGTTGATATAGTGCATGGCCGTCGTGTTGTCTGTCCGGACCAGCACTGCACGATTCTGAAGTCTGGGGAGGAACGCCAGCAAGGCTAAACGAATGGCCATCAGCTCCAAGAGGTTGATGTGGTGCAGGCTCTGCGCTGGACTCCAGTGACCGCTGATTTGAAGCTCCTGGAGTACCGCTCCCCAACCTTCTAAGGAGGCATCTGTGGTCACCACCATAGGAGAAGGAGGGGTCCGGAACGTTAACCCTACTGCGATGTTCTCCTTTACTATCCACCACTCGCAGGCCTTGCGTAGACCTGGTGTTATCCACACCTTGTCGTTGAACGACCCCTCTGCCTGGCGCCATTATTTGTCTAACTCCTCCTGCAGAGGACGCATATGAAACCTGCAATGCGGTATTAATGGTATGCAGGATGATATTGATCCTAGTAAGGACTTGTATTGGCGAACCGACACCTTTCTCCTCTGCTGCATCTGATGAGAGGAGGAGACCAGCTTGCGTTGACGCTCCTCCGACGGGCGAGCGGTGCATAATGTCGTGTCCAGAATAGCTCCAAGGAACCTTTGCGACCTGGAGGGAATCAGCACCGACTTGGACCTGTTGAGCTGAAGACCCAAGTGGGCGAACAATTGAATGCAAGTTGACACGGCCTGAGAAGCTGCCGTGAGCAATGGAGCTTTGACGAGCCAGTCGTCCAAGTATGGGAACACCTCTAAGGATCGCTTTCTGAGAAAAGCAGGGACTGGTGCCAGCATTTGTGAATATCCGAGGTGCCGACCGAAGGCCAAACGGAAGCACCTTGAACTGGAAATGGCTCTTGCCTACTGTGAAGCGTAGATATTGCCTGTGAGCTGGGTGGATGGGAACATGGAAGTACGCATCCTCCAAATCCAGGGACGCCAAAAAAATCGCCCAGATTGAGTAGACGTAGAATATCCTGGAGAGTGACCATCCTGAAGGAGAGTTTGATGAGATAGGTGTTGAGCTCCCTTAGGTCTAGTATAGGACGCCATGTATGTTCCGTCTTCCGAACCAGGAAGAACCTGGAATAGAAACCGTTGCCCCTCTGCGAAAGAGGTACTGGTTCTATCGCCCCCTTGATGAAAAGCTGGTGGGCTTCGAGATGTAATAGTCGGAGATGTTTTGAGGGACGGGCGTCCGGAGCTCTCGTTGGAGGAAGATCTTGGAATTCCAACGTATGGCCACTCTGAACAATATTCAAGACCCACCGGTCCGATGTTATAAGGACCCAGCTGTCCAGACAATAGGAGATCCTGCCCCCAACCGGTGTTTTTGGTAGGGGAGGAACAGTAGTCAGAGCCAGGAGGCCGCTATTGCCTCTTGGCATTGTCTCGTCCCTGACGATTTTGACGTCCCCTCTGGGACCGACGAGAGAAAGACGCCGAATGACCCTGGCGTTGGTTTGAGTAATGATTTTTGTAGGACTGTCCTGACTGTGTGGAAAACGGACGTTGGTTTCCTCTAGAAGTAGAGAACCCTCGACCACGTGCTCCTCTGAATGGAACCTTGCGATAATTCAAGGATCCCAAGGACTTAGCTGTGTCCGTGTCCTTCTTTATGCTTTGCAGGGCTTCATCTACATGCTTACCGAAAAGCATTTCTCCGTCAAAGGGAAGGTCCAGGATCTTATTTTGGACCTCCTCACGAAACCAGGTTGCTTTTAACCAGCCTTGACGGCGCAAGACCGCTGATCCTGCCAAGGCCCTGAAAGCAGTAGAGGCTATGTCCATAGCGCAGTCAATGACTTCCGAAGCACATCTCTCCCCTTCCATGAGAACCTGCTTAGCCTCCTCTTGACTAGAATCTGGCAGTAGGTCCATAACGGCTCCATGTCGCACCACATCTGGCGGTCATACCTGCCTAGAATGGCCAATGAATTTGCCGCTCGAACTAACAAGCTGGCCATGGTGGAAAACCTTTTCCCTACATTGTCCAGCCGCCTGCCCTCTTTATCCGGAGGCGTAGTTAAAGGAGTTGACGGATTCTTGGACTTGCTCTGCGCGGCCTGAGAGATTACAGAGTCCGGTTTTGGTTGCCCTAGAAGACATGCAGGACTGCCCTCAGGGGCCTTGTATTTCTTCTACAGCCGGGGAAGAACCGGGATGACTGTCGCTGGGTTCTGCATAGTCTTAATTCCCTCATCCCAGAAATGCGCAATGATGGGAATTGATCTGACCGACTTCTTATACTGCGCTTTAAAGTCATACAGAAAACAGTCTGACTGTTCCACTGTAAGAGGCAGACCAAACCTCTTGGATGCACGCTCCATAAGATTATGGAAACCTCCAATATCTGCCGGAGGCGACACGTTCGTCTCCCGGCCCGCAGCATCCGGATCTTGCATTCCAGTGTCATCAGGGTCCCCATCCGGATCCCCTGGATCAGTTAGTGGTATCACCTGATCCTCATCATCGGTATCCACATCCTGTCTATCCTCATTGGCCGGTTCCGAGTATGAAGTTTGAGGAACCACTATTGGCACCCCTATTGAAGAGGTACGGGGTATGTCCTTAGGAAGAGGTGGCAAGTCCATTGCCGTTTCTCGCGGAACCACCGACGTAGATGGATGCACTGGTGGGATGTCCGGGCGTGACGGAAAACGAGCTCTGTAGTCTTGCAGCATCATCTGCAAATCCAAAACTAGAGCCACCGGTAACGCTATCATCTCTTCCCTCAAAGAGCGAGAATGTACCTCCTGGTGAACATATTGTCGCTCCTCCTGCACCTCTTGACCGTAATACTCCTCCGTATCAGTGTCTTGTTGCTTCACATGCAGATCTCAAGGACTATAGGACTGTTCCTCCTCATCCTCCGAGTCATCGAGAAGCATGGATGGAGGTAAAGGCGTGACCCGCCTAGGTGAAGTCATATCCGGTGTAATTTTCATTTTCTGAATTGAAAATGCTGAATTTTTCGCCGTCGACGGTCCCGTCGACGGAGTCGCCGCCGAAGGAATCCCAAGCGTCGACGAACTCGACGATGACATCGTCGACGGCAGGGCAGTCTTCGTCGACGGCAGGGCCTTCGTCGACGGAGCGAGAATCGTCGTCGACAAGGTGGTAGTCGACGATGCAGGAATCGTCGTCGACGGTAGGGTCGTCGACGGAGCCTTCTTCGTCGACAGCAGGCTCGTCGACGGAATGTGCTTCGTCGTCGACGGGACAACCGTCGATGGTCTCGTCGACGAGCTCGTCGTCATCAACATCGACGACGACGTCGCAGTCATCGTCGTCGTAGTCTTCGACACCGCCGTTGAAGACGAGAATGAAGTTGTCATAGACGATGGAGCAGACATGGTCGACGGTCCCGTCGACGCCTCCATGGAAACAGTCTTTATTATGGAAATCGTCGTCTACATACCTGCTTTAGTCAGCGTCGACGGACGCTGTTTCTTCACTGGAACTGTCTGTGGAGTTCCTGCAGCATGCTTCTTTGCAGGTTTCTCCTTCTGGGACGGAGGAGTAGATATGGAAACCTCCTTTTTGTCCCCAGAGGCTGTATCTCCACCAGTAGCCTGTCCCTTCCTCTCCTTTACACTCCCGTGAGGAGATTTCATGGGACCAGCCTCCTCAGACCTTTCAGAGATCCCGTGAGGGGCTTTGACAGGGTGTTCCGCAGAGACGGAGGGAGATGACCTACCCCTCTTCTTGGATCTCCTGGAGGAGGTGCCAGAAATTGAATCCTCCTCCTCTGAAGAGAGAACCTCCGTCCTGGTCTTCAGCTTTTGCAGCCATGTCAGCAACCGACCTTCTCTCTCCCGCAAAGTCTTGGTAGAGAAGGTCCGACAAATCTTACAGTCCGTGGCCTTGTGTTCCGGGTATAAGCAGTAAATACAATTGTCATGCTTATCTTCCACGAAAAGTCTCTTCTTTCCACAAGAAGCACAAGGTCTGAATAAGGCTTTCTTCTCCTTCTCTGACATAATGTCACTAAAGATGGTAATGTAGAGTACTAACAGAAAATTTGTGAGAAAAACTGAGCAGAGCTCAGTGGAGACTCCCTAGCACAACGTGCGGTAGAAAAATCTGAGGCTCTGAGCTCTCTCAGGAAGGTTCCAAGGGGTGAGGCTGTGCTGATTGGTCCTGGCAAAAGTTTGGGCTCTTTTACACAAAGAGGGTGATATACTACAAAATGAGATGAGGCCTAGGCCTATTTTTCTCTTTTGTTTCTATGGTTATTATATATATATATATATATATATATATATATATATATATATATATATATATATATATATATATTTTTTTTGTTTACAGAGGCTCCCATTCCGACGACGGGGAATGATACAAAGCATGAGAATCTATGAAAGTTCCAATACTGGGGTAAAGAACCTTCACTCAATGGTTAAGGTGGTCGGAAGGTCAACAGAAAAGTGAGAGCTTGCAGCATTACCTGACCTGGTGCTTATATCCCCAAGTGCATCAAAGCACTGAGAAACGTGAGCAACTATAAACCATACCAAACCTAGCCATTTTTCTCACCATAGCGAGCAGAGCTAATGTCCATGCACTGGATCCCCCCCCCATCCCCCCCTAACATGACAACCAAGGTGTGTACCATTATTTATTGGCTTCAACAATGAGTGGCGCACTGACTAGTATGACTTTGCCGTAGACAGAAGAGGACCCTGAGCGGATGTGAGAAGGGAAAGGTCGAAGGGGCAGGGATACATTAGGGAGAGAGAGTATGGATGGGAGAGATCATCATGATGAGCGGAATGAAGGCATTGAGTGATAACCCACCATGGGCAAGTGGTAACCATTACCCAACAGTACTCGGGAAAGACAACTGTAGGGCAGAGACTTTCAGCGGAGGGAAAGCTAGATATAGCCAGTGAAAACAGAATATAACATGTAATGCATAACAGGTTAAATACATAATTGAAGGGTGTAGCATCATCCTCCAATAAATGGGTCTCCTGGACCTAGTGACATTTTTATTATATTAGGTCGCCATTAGGCGCTCCTGAGGGCACTTTATGACCATATGACCATAATGAGAGATCAATGGCAGATCCAACACTTGATGAGACATTCGTCTGGATCAAATGTCTACTTTTCATCAGGTCAAGGTTAAATAATTACTTTGAATTGATGGCCTTTTACCTTACATGTTAATAAGGAAACGTCAAAGATGCATACCTTGATGCACATAATCCAGGTCAGACAGTCCTAAATTTATGTCAGAAATTCCAGTTTCTGATCAGATTCAGTCTTATAAGGACTGCCACTTGATCACTTGTCGGGCGAGGTCCTTCGCCCACATTATTGTCCGAGATTCTGCCAGAGACGGTCTCCCCTATTGCCAGAATAGTTTGCAGATGCAACGTTTTGCCTGAAGCAGATTAAGCAGAGTCCCAGAGGAAGACAGCAGAGTGTGTTTTCCCTTTGCGGGATCACTGTCTTCGTGCCTCCGCTGATAAAGACAGCTTTTGCAATCAGGAAGGTATACAGCGTCTCATCTCCCTAAGAAACTCTAGACTGCAAATTGCTCTGCCTTGCATGCTCTTTAGCGCACAGAAGTAGATGTCATTGTGTTAGGTTATAGATTACATTTAAACCATGTTAAAACAGCTCATTTTATTCTGGTTACTTATAACCTGCCTTCTTGCTCTTTTATAATATTCTGTTTAATTGTTTTAGATGTACTGAGAAACAGATTATTCCTGTAGTAATACATACATTTTACTAAAAATTGTTCATTCTCCCTAGTAGTGTGTGTGATACTGTGAATAATGAAATAAGGTTTGTTACTGTTACCACGGTGCCCCTGATCCCTTTATGGTATTGTTACTTACCTGTATTCTTAGTTCTCTTCCATGGGTAGACTCACCAAAGACATAAGCACCGAATAGTCCCGCTCACGTGCAAGGACCCTCGAGCACATACAAAATACATATGTATTTGTATGTTTAGCCAAAAAACATGTATGTGCACCTTCAAACATACATACATAACCATGCGGCCTAAAACCATTCAACATGCTAGGATGCCAAAACCAAACTGGATTTTTAATTTAAAATAAAAATAAGTTTACATAGCAATTCTGTAAAAAAAGAGCATGCGCTCCTCTAGTTTTCCAGCATTGCCTTTTATTTTCAAAGATAAAGGCAAGTAATAGCAGGCAATTAGCCCATAGACTGCATAGATAAAACACAACATTAATAAACTGGCACTGTGCCTTTAAGACCTCCCTGCTCCCATCATGCACCACAGGTGACAGGTCAGGTCTTTTTTACGGTGTACCAACATGTAGGAATCATGAAGCAAGAAAGAAACGCCACTATACTACAGGTTTTCGTCCGGGGAGGTGGGCGGGTTGCTTATGACTTCGATGAGTATACCATTGGAAGAGAACTCGGATTACAGGTAAGTAACATCATTCTCTTCCAGGGGATACTCATCAATAGTCATAAGCACTGAATAGAATGGCAAGACCGTACCCACTGTCCTGCGGACGAACACCAGTATAGTCGCAGCAAAACACTCCCAGGATAAATCATCCAAACAGATTCCTTAAAGAGGCTTGCCCAACCTGAGCATCCGCCGGAGTGTCATAGTCTAAACAATAATGGCGAGTAAATGTGTGCACTGATCGCCATGTGGCAGCTTTACAAATCTCTGCAACAGGTACATTTCTAAGGAGAGCCGTTGTAGAGGCCTTTGCCCTGGTAGAGTGAGCCTTTGGTTTACCAGGGAGATGTTTGTTGGCCAACTGATAAGACAATGTGATGATACACAAGACTATCCATTTAAAGATGGACTGTTTGGAAGCTGTACAACCAGTAATTATGGAACCAGTTTACAAACCAGCGGTCTGATTTTCTTAACACCTTGGTCTTGTCTAGGTAGATCTTCAGAACCCTCTTAAGGTCAAGTGAATGTAAAGCCCTTTCCGGAGGATTTGAAAGGTTAGGAACGGAAGTAGGAAGAGTGATTGTTTGGTTAATGTGAAAATCAGAGACCACTTTAGGTAGAAAACTCGGATGAGTTCTAAAGACCACCCTATTTGCATGAAAAATTATATAAGGTTCTTTACAGTACAGAGCTTGTATGTCGCTCACTCTGCGAGCAGAGGTGATGGCCACTAAAAGAGCAGCCTTCCATGACAAATGCTGCAGAGAAGCTTTATGAATAGGTACGAATGGGGCCCCCACCAATCTAGCAAGAACAATGTTAAGTTCCCATGGAGGGGATGGGGATCTGATCAGTAGGTAGACTTTTTTTTAAACCCTCAAGGAAGTCTTTAACCACAGGTATCTGAAAGAAGAAACTACTCTTACAACAAAGGCCTGGCACCTCCGGGCTCTTAATATAAATATACAGAGGACTGGAAAAAGGGGGGGGGGGGGGGGGGGGGGAGATATTTTTATCAAAATCCCCAGCCAACTATTGCATACTATAGTCCAATCCTTTACGCCCAATAATCTTAAAAAAGCTGGAAGAGAAGGAAAAAGAAGAAGAAACAGTGGTCAGTCAGTCCTCTCATATTAACACATACCCCCGGCTTCGAGTATGTATGTGATAAAAAGTGTAGAGAAAAGAGAAAGTATCTCACGTGCGCACCACCAGAGGAGCTACTGGTAGGTTCTCACCAACTTGCCCACGTTTGTATCATCATTGATAACTTTCTCAAAGAAGAAATGATGTGTCCAGTGAAAAAGGAAGTGACCACTTTCTCTTCTTCTTTTTAAGCTTTAAGATTATTGGGCGTATAGGATTGGACTATAGTATGCAATAGTTGGCTGGGGATTTTGATAAAAATATCTTCCCCCTTTTTCCAGTCCTCTATATATTTACATTAAGTGCCCGGAGGTGCCAGGTCTTTGTTGTAAGAGTAGTTGTTGAGTGGAGGGTGTCTTGGCACATTATTTCCCTCTAAAGCTCATTATTGTAAATAATCTGAAAGAAGGAAACCTGCATAGGAGATTCTGTATGCTGTAATAGCCAATAAATGGACCTTTATAGAAGAAAAATGAATGCCTCATTTGGCTAAGTACAGCAGGTATGGTAACATCATCTGCTCCTGACCCAGAATGGAATCATAATTATTATTGATGCACCATAAGTAAAACTGCTTCCATTTGAAAGCATACGACTTTCTGGTGGATGGTATTCTCGCTTCCTTAAGAATGTTCATACATCTGCGGACAAATCTAGATGCCCATACTGGAGGACCTCAGGAGCAATGCCGTCAATCTTAGAGATGAGGTTGGGGTGGAACACCTTTCCCTTCGTGTTTGGATAGTCAGTTCGGTCGGCACGGTAATCTCCTGTGTGGGGTTTCGGATAGTTCAAGAAGATCCGGATACCACCACTGGCGAGGCCACTCTGGTGCAATCAGTATCATTTTGGTCTTGGCCTTGTAGAACTTGTTGATCACCAGAGGAATGAGTGGAATTGGTGGAAAAGCGTAAAGTAATGTCTGCGACCACTTTATCAAAAGTGCATTCCCTCTGGAGCCTTGTTGGTGAAACCTGGGTTCGAAGACAGGGCATTTTGTGTTTGTTGTGTCTGCAAACAGGTCGGTGTCTGGAAAACCCCATCGATGGAAGAAGTCCTGTGCATGAGCTCCGACGATGTTCCGACTTAGAGAGTCTGCATGGACGTTGAGAGTACCTGAGAGATATGGATAACTTCCTTGCAGGAAACCACTTCCATATAGTTTGAGCCTCCTGTGAGAGGGGTCTCGACCTAGTTCCTCCGTTTGTTCAGATAATACATGGCTGTGGTGTTGTCCGTCTGAATCAAGAGGGAGCGTGTGCGGAAGGCCGGGAGCAATGACTTGAGTGCAAGATGTATAGCTCTCTGCTCTAGTAGGTTGATATGATACCCCTGGTCTGTATCTGACCAGAGTCCTTGTACTTGAATAGGACTCATGTGAGCCCCCCCAACACTGGAGGGAAGTGTCCGTGACAATTGTCTGAGAGGGAAGATCCTTATTGAAAGGTACTCTTTAGCAGATGCGATCATTTTATCCACCATTTGATTGAATCCCTGGCTTACTGAGGGAAAACCACAAAGTCTTCTCAGCAGTCCGATACTTGTGACCACTGGTCCTCCAGAGTTTGCTGCAGAAGACGCATTTATAGTCTGGCATGTGGGACAATGAAGATGCAGGATGCCATCGAGCCCAGAAGTTAGGACACTTGTCTGACTGTGGGATGGAGAGAGCAAAGGAGAGTGCAGCACTGGTCGGGAATTGAGGATAACCTCTCCTTCGAAGGACACACGCTTGCACTAACTGTATCCAGAGAAGCACCCAGGTAATGGATCTTTGGAGTCAGGTTGAAAATCCACTTCTTGTAGTTGATTTGCAGACCCAGAGTGCCCAGCACCCGTATGCTGCATTGGAGGTGATTCTGCAGCAAAGTGGGTGACAAGCTTTTCAGCAACCAGTCGTCCAGATACGGATAGACAAAGATCTTTGGCTTGCGAAGAATGCATTTTGAGAACGTGCAGGGGGCTGATTTGAGACCAAACAGGAGCACTTTGAACTGGAAATGTTAAGACGCTACCTGAAAATGGAGGAATTTCCTACGTTTTCTGAAACTGGCATGTGAAAATAAGCATCCTGCAGATCAATGGAGCACATCCAGACCCCTTGATGGAGTTGAGAAAAAATTTGGTGCAGTGCTAACATCCGAAAATTTTCTTTGTGGATGAATTTGTTTAAGAGTCTCAGGTTGAGTATTGGTATGTACTCTTGGGTAGGACCTCTTTCACACTAGAAAATAACGGGAATAAATTCCCTGACTCTGCTGCGGAGAATTAACTTCTTCTATAGTGTCTTTCTTTATCAGGGTATTCACCTCTGCAAGTGATGTTGGACATACCTTCCCCGGGGTGGTACTGATGGAGGTGGGGATTTGAATCTGAGCAAGTAACCATTCTGCACAATATTGAGTACCCACTTGTCTTTTATTAACTTCCTCCACTTGTCCAGGTGAAACATGTACTACCCCCCACCGGAGCCGGCAACGGAGATGGGGAAAACCAGTGCTCATTGTTTTGCTGAGGAAGGTGTTGGTCTTGTAGCTCCCATTCCTCAACCTGTTCGACGCTGATGGTAATGAGACCTGCACTGTTGCTGCTGAATCGACCAGTGAGGGGCTTGAACCCTCTGTTTGAAAAAACGACAGTTGTATGGTCGGTACTTGTGTTGAAAATCCTTACGCTTCTCAAGGCCGACAAGATGTCCAACTCTGATTTCATGTTAGACATCTCATCGTCGGCATGCTTCTCTATGAATCTAGCGAAAGAGTCTCACAGACACCTGTCATACCTCCCCAGAAGTGACAAGGCACTAGCCACCTCCATGAAGGATGCCGAGGTATTGCACATTTTCTTACCCAGAGAGTCCATGTGCTTACTCTCCTTCTCAGGAGGGACTGAAGAGGATGTTGTTCCAGGATGTGTTTTCCTGGCTGCTGCCACTATAACCGAATCCGGCGGTGGATCTGTTCTTAGGAACAGTGGATCCTGGTCAGAGGCCTTCTATTTTTTTTTTTTATTCGTGGGGGAGCAGAACCCACTGCAGCTGGAGTTTAAAAAGTCTGCAGTGCTGGTTCAAGCAGCCCAGGAACCAGAGAAAGTAAAGGCTTTGCCGAGGACCTATGGTGTAGTGTCTCAATTATTACAGATGAAGTAGTAGGCACAGGCATGTCAATGCTCAACTTATTGGCATCTCGGCAGAGGACTTCATTTAAGGTGTCGTCCACTGGAGACACCCTAGCTGGAAGGATAGCAGACAGCGTTGGTGAGTAGTCTATCACCGATGACCTTGATGATTTAGACCAAGACGGTAATCTTCGCCTTTCTCTTTGTGATTTGGAGGAAAGGCGAGATTTCGACCGCCTGAGTGGTATCCTAGATCGGGATTGTCGAGCTGGAGGAGATCCAGTTCTCCTTGGTGATCTGTGTGTAGATCTTCCCGTAGAGGTAGCAAGTGGAGGACCAGCAGAGATTCGAGGGATAGTACGTTTACGAGAAGTCTGAACCTGGACTTCTAGGTGGAACTCTCCAATGCCGAACATCTTGTAACCATCTTGGAGAAAGATTAATGGGAGTTATCTGTTTCCCAGTAACAGGAGATGCCTCTGGCGTGATTTGCAAGATGTTAATGCCTGGAGAAGATGCTTGCCTCGACGTCGATCGTCTGGACATCAACGTTGATCTCCACTGACGACGAGGGGGCCTCGACATCGTGATGCCTGTCACCGCCATAGGATTCTTGGCCAGCAAGGACAGTCTACGCCGATCCTTCTCTGAAAAGACTGCAGAAATGTCCCTCGACGTCGAATGCTAGACTGGAGCCAGCGACACGGACTGTGGCATGGTCCTTAGCTGTCGACCGCCTGTGTGGCTGTGGCAGGGTCCTCGACGCTGACCACGTGTGTGGCAGGGTCCTCTACGTCGGCACTCTTGACGCCGGTCATGCCTGCTGTGACGGCAGCGGCGTTCCGAACTCTTACCGATGCATCGGCGTCGGTGAATGGGGACGTGGGAGTTTCTTCGACGTCGACTTAAGCTTCTCCGGTCGGTCATACTCCGAGCCAGAAGAAATATGTCTTGACGCAGACTTGCCATTTCATCATCATCATTAAAAACTTTATTTTCGGCTCAATGGCCATAAAAGCACAGTTAAAAAAACAGTAATCTAAAATAGTTAGAATCCAATTACAAGAAAAATATAAGGGAGTTACGTCCACACAATGTAGCAGCATTTCCGGGCAACTACCGCCTTTGAAAATAGGACATAAGAGTGCTTATGGGAAGTACAGTAGACGACTAAATCTCATGTGTACATTTACTCAGCCAGCATATTTATCTCCAAATTGTCTGGGCAATTAAAATAAAAAATAGAATAAGAGCCATATACATTAAAGATTCAGTTCTATGTACATTCTAATTCATAACAATAGAATACATCAAAATCAACATTTTATCATAAATACATCATTTGTTAAAAAATATAATCATGTATACTTATGAATCCTATTTACTGGTTCTTTAAGATGGCTCTACTTGTATGCCACATGGAGTATAAGTAGTGTGAGATTGAAAAAACTATGGGGATACGTGTGTCAAATTTTAAAATCCTATACATTTCACGATAGTGAGTGGACCCAAAGTTTCTGCAAAGCTGGCTTAGCTATCGTGATCTTGCCTTCTTATACCCCTGACAAAAAAAATCACATGGAGATCTGTCTCTTCTACGTTGGGGCACACTGGGCACTCCGCGTTTGTATGTCCCTCCCACTTTTTTGTAAATAAGCGTAGCGGTATAACTCCATGCATGAATTGTAAATAGAGTTTTTTTGCCAGAAGCGGCTGTAGGTCATCTAGCACCGATTCTAAAACATATAAAGTTTTAACATCTAAAAACTCGGGTCTCCTCTCCAGCTGGGAGAGTTTATGTTCTCTGTAGCTCTCGACCACAGCTTTTCTAGAGGTTATTTGGGAGGTTTTTTCAGCGTTGTGCCACAGACTACCCCTACTTAAATCCACACGTTTTCTTGATGTACAATAACCAGGGCAACTTCCCTGCACCTCGTAACCTCATGACATCAGTTAGTTCTTCTCTATTGGAGACCAGTTCAGGGGTGGACCACAAGCGCCGCCAGTATAATATGGGCCTGAGTGCAGCTTTCTTCCTCAATGGGTCTAATCCCTAGGTCCATGCGTAAAGGTGTTAAAGGTGTGCTGGGCGGTAGGCCCAAGAGTTGTCTGGCAAATTAATTCTCAGTACAGGCTATCTGGCCAGTTGGATAGTGCCCCCAAAGTTCTGCTCCATAGAGTGCAGCCGTCCTGGCCTGGGCCTTATAGATTTCTATGGCCGGACTCACCAGTTTTGCTGATTTGCGCTCCCCAGTCCATTTTTTCTGTCAATGTTATTCCCAGATAGTCAAAAATAGGTACCCTCTCTAGGGGACTGCCATCCAGACAGGGGTTTAAGCGGGTTGAATTGCCTACATTGAAAGCCATGTGCTTGTTTTGGTGCGCATTGATTTCTAGTCCCCGCTGTTTGCAGAAGGCGCTGAAGTTATTTAATGTCCTCTGGATTCCCATAGGGGATTTGGCCAACAAAAGCGCATCCTCTGCAAACATAAGGGCAGGTATTAGTCGTTTCACTAACTTAGGGGCGTCAATGTTTATCCCAGCGCTCAGTGATTCTATCAAGCCATTGATGAAGAGGCTAAAGAGAGTTGGGGCCAGGACACTGCCCTGCCGGACCCCTCTCTCAACAGGCAGGGGGCATGAAAGTTCCCCATTTTTGCCAAATCTGATTCGAGCAAAGTTGCCCTCGTGTAGACCTTTTATCTGGTGACAAAGATAATCTGGGACTCCCATATCTAATAGGGTTGCCCACAGGTTGTCCCTTGGTACTAAGTTGAAAGCTGATTTGAGGTCTACAAAGATGAGATAGAGGCTGCCACCCTCTAAACTCACAGTTTTCCAGTGGATCATCTGTAGCCTTAAAATCTGGCCAGTTGTTGATATCCTTGCTCGAAACCCGGCTCAGAGGGGAGTAAGAATGTTCTGTCCCTCCATCCAAATATGTAGGCACCCCAAAAGAACCTGAACAAAGATTTTTTGATTTACATCTATTAAGCTAATCGGGCGATAGTTGGTAGGTAAGAGCGGGGAGCCATTTTTGAATATTGGGATTATTTCAGCCCCTGCCCAGGTAGTTGGAATTGATATGCCCTGAAGGATTGCATTAAAGAGAGATAGTAAATAGGGGGCCCATACAGTTGGCTCGGAGCGAAAAAGATCTCCAGAGAACTTGTCCAGCCCGGCGGCTTTTGCTGGTTTAATCATGCCCAAGGTATCGCATACCTCTCTCAATGTGATCGGTGGATTTTTTACAGATGTCATGCAAGGGGACGGTAAGGGTCTATTGGCTAACCCTTCCCTGGCTACAGCCCTTGAGTAAAGTGTTTCAAAGTGAGCCTTCCACAGCTCTTCACTGATATTAGGTTCAATGGCTGATGTGCCCTCCTTGGACCCTGAGTTAATAATGTTCCAGAAGCACCCAAGCTCGTGATTTAATAGGGCACTTCTGAGCTCGGCCCATTGTTGCAATTCCCAGCTTTTTTTGGCCAATGTAATGTCATTCTTGTATTTTGCCCTTGCAGTTTTGATCACTGGCCTATAATTGTTTTTGATGGCAGTGATTAGGGCCTGTTTAGCCATACGGCAATCGGGGTTAAACCACGGGTGTTGAGGCTTTTTAATCGCCCTAGATTTCTTGTTTTGGTAGAAAAAAGCGGCCATAGAAGTAAACAGCTCTTGATTGTTTTTAAAAATTATTGAATTACAATTGAGAATGCCCTCTGCCTCTATAGCTTCATATACAACCTTAAGATATGGAAGGATATGTTGATATAACTTAGCCAATTTGTCTACTGACTGGGAGAGTTCGCCCCAACGCACTCTTCTCCCTCCATTGTGCTGAGTTAGACATGTATCTACCGGTTTTGGGTTATCAAGTAATTTCTTGGTCTGTAGTGTTGATAATGTTAAAATAAGGGCATTGTGGTCACTTTCTAGACGGAGCTGATTTGAAAATCTAGTACTCTATACCATGATTTTGTATCTACCATGATGTAGTCAATAATAGAGGTATGCCCCTGTCTATTAAACGTGTGGTTCCCGGGCATGTCAGATGGAGTACGACCATTACAAGCTCTCATTGAGAAGTTTAATGTGAGTGTACTTCACTGTAATGCTAGTGGGGTCCATATCCTTGTGTGGGGTATAATGGGCTCTGGGATGGACCAGTAGCTATCTTCTTCACAGACAGTGCCCGTGTCCAGCCCTTTCAGAGGTTCGAATTGACAATTAAAATCCCCACCAATAATTACCCCAAAGTTTGCAGATATGGTTGAAAGGCAAGTAGTTAGGTGTTCTAATGTAGGGACTCCCTTCTCTTAGGTACTGGTCGAGAGTATACATTAATTAGTGCTATGTCAAGACCCTTATGAAAGGTACGGAGTACACAGAGAATATCACGCGAGAAACTCTTCAACTGTTTTGCCACACAACCCAAATGGACTGCGACCCAGGTACATAGGCCTCCAGAGGGTCTAACCTTCCCCCCCATCAGTGGCTGGAATGTTAAACGATGCATAGCCCATTCTACTTAGGTCGTTTTTGGCCCATGTTTCTTGGAACATGCATATTTCATGCTGCTCTATAAAGGAACCCCATTGCGGACAGTCTAATTTGGAGGGTAGTCCAGCTACGTTCCAAGAAAGAATTTGGAGGGTGGCAGGGCCTGTTTTGTCTATTGGAGAAGGGGGAATTATAATTTCATTGTCTTGGTTGCTCAATGGAATTTGGGAGTGCTCCTTTCGATGTGCTGTTTTGGCACTGTTGACTGAATCATGATCGCATTTCAGGAAATTTAAGGTGGTGTCTATATCTCTCTGAGGTGTGATCGAAGTCTGCGATTCATGGTGGGGGTGGGATCAGGGGTTAGGAAGATCGTAATTGATGTCATATGTATGCTCCCTGATGGCTTAGATATGCTTGTCTCGCTTCCCATTTCTGTCCCAAAGCTCTGTATTGTGGGTTTTCTCCTCTGGTCTCTTATCTTTTGCTGTATCCCCACCTTTCCTAGATGATTATGGAACTCTTGCGGGAAAACCTCTCTCTCGAGTCAATCTACTGATTCTAGAGTGTTATACCTATTTTGTACTGGGATATTAAAGAGTAGAGGAGAAGATTGACCCTGACCTAATACGGAAAAGCAATTTCCCAGTGGCCTTTTCCCCCTCCATTGGCCTGGTCTTCCTCTTGCAGAGGGAATGTGTGGGGAGGGATAAAAATGGCCTAATGGTAGACAACTTATGCCCCACCTGTCTCTCTGGTAACAGCAATCTAAAAGGGATTCCACAAGCGCTGGGGTTTTTTAATTAATCACAACACAATCCCCGTGTGTATTTTTCGGTCCCCATCCCACCCAACGGGCCATGATAATATCATTAATATCTCTGAAGGAGAACTGTCTGTTGTTAACTAGCCAAAGCGAGCATTTGTTTCACAAGTCAAAATACGACTCTCTGGCCTCTTTTCAGTTCAGGGACACCTAAGATGACTATGTAGGGAGTCGACTCCGGGGGGGAAATGTATTACTGGGAGAGATGGCTCTATGTTGTGTCTACCCTTGTATGGAGCATTTTTGTTCCCTAACCAATCACTGCAAGCGTTGTTTATCTGTGAGCAGGTTGGAGATTGGACTATATCCTTTCCTGGGTGCGTCCCCTGTTTAGGCTCCTGGTGGAGTGAGCTGGTTCCTTTTCCTATCCTTACTGTGTTTTTCAGACGCTGTCCCCCACCCTCCTGGTTAGGATGATTCACTAGAGTGGGTGTTAGTGTATTAGTGGTCGCTCGGTGTTCAGGGTTAAAAGCTTGGGGTGCCTGATTTGTATTTACAAGGTTCAGTGGTTCCTTTATCCTTAATACTGCATAAAACCTATCCACCCATGTCTCGACCATTTTGGTAAGTTTATCTATCCTTTCCCATATATTTATCTCATCCTTCACAATAGTCCTTACTTGGACCTGTAGGTCCACCATGATGTCCATAACCCAAGGAGGCTGTTCCCGATCTGACTGAGGAGGGGTTCCCAATATCGCCTCCCTTTGGTTTCCAAAAGTTTGATGGGTCATTGTTTGTTTCTTACACTTTTGGCCCAGTAGAGCAGCTGGTTTAGATTTCTTGACTTTGGGGCTAGCACCTTCGAGGTATACCACATCCACGGGGCCTGCTGCCCGAGTCCTGGGGAGGGGGGGAGATTGAAGGTTCTTGGGGTGTGGGCGGTGGTGATCCTGTTTCGTCATGCAGACTAATAGGTAGTGCTAGATCGGGGGTGAGAGACAATAGTCTTTCAGTTAATTCTATTTCAGTAGCAACAGCTCCGATGGCTCTCTGTAGCATTCGGTCTATGGAAGTTGGTTTGTTCAAGGAGGAAGTTTGTTGGAGTGAGACATTGGAATTCCCCGCACCAATTCGCCTATCTATATTTATGGCTATGGCCGGAGAGGGGGTTCACAATATAAGAATCACTGATCTTGCAACTGCATCAGGTTGGATCTATTTCCTGGAGTCTGCAAGGAGGTTTGTAGAAAACCAAGGGAAGTGGCCCAGCCCAGCCTCTTCCAGGCTCTGACGGGCGCAGATGGGCCCGGGCTTTGCCCGCGCATCAGGAGCTGAAGGCAGCTTTTATGCGCCGGCTGGTGCGATGATGGCGCGGCTCCGGCCGCGGTTCCCCCTGGGCTGTGAAGTCCTCTGCAGGCAGGGTCGAAAAAGCAAATCAAGCACTCACAATGTCCAGGAGCTAGAGTACTCAGGATGTAGGCCCCATGCTTAACACAATTACACCACAGCTGCAAACCTGTGGTCTGGAGGCAGTGCAGTGCACCTTTCAGGCTGCTAATGGGCAGATGCCTTCACCAGATCGTCAATATGCAGGGCCACAACAGCGCGTGAGTATGCAGTAAGGAGGAGACTGTCTCCCCGGTCACACCGTACAAGAGGAAGGGCCGTCTGCCGCACGTCCTTCTTCCCGGCCAAATGGAGCGCCACACATGCAGGAGACCCAGGGTGATAGGAAGAGTGCAACGGCAATGCACCGCCTCCAGCCTCTCACTCCTCGCGGCTCAGTGCGGCCTACCGACACCCCAGCAGACGGGCACACAGCGTCGGTACCGCCCTCCGGCCCCCACTCACCTCAGTCGTCACAAACCTCGCGACCCGGGCGCTCCTCCGCTGCATGTGTCGTCCGCAGATTTGCAGCAGGTGATTTTGGGAGTAGATGCTCCAAGTGACGGCGGAGGCTCTGACTGCCTCGAAGGGCGATCTGTCCCTAGACTTCGTCGCATGCTGTGTATGTTTTTTCCGACGTCGAATGTGACGCTGAAGGGGAACAATCCGGTATTTCCTTCCTTTTTGATACTGGAGAAGCAGAACGCCGCCATTTTTTCTCTGATCTGCCCCTGTGCGATTTTTCGTGAGAGGAAGGCTCTTTAAAAGCATGGCTGCTCCCAAGGCCACTTTTTGATCCTTTTCCTCTCTCCACCAAGGCATGCAGCTTCATCTTTTCTCTGTGTCGAAGTGTTCTCTTAGAAAATTGCTGGCAATAATAGCACTTCTTTGGATTGTGGGAGGATGGCAAACACAATACAGACAGAGTGCGGGTCAGACTTTGCTATCATCTTCCCACAGGAGGGATATTTATTGCACAATGCTGGCATTTCCGACAGAAAAAGTTCTCAAAATTGTCAGAAAACTACTAAAGTTACCAGTAGTTAGAAAAAACTTCAAATGAAGATAGGAAAGATTATCAGGAAACCAATTTCTGACCAGAACAATCAAAAATTGATGATCTCAATGCTCTGGGTTCCTCACAGAAGGAGCCGGAAAGAAGAACTGCCCTGTCACCTGTGAGGCATGATGGGAGCAGGGAAGTCTTGGAGGTCTTAAAGGCATGGTGCCAGTTTATTAATGTTGTGTTTTTATCTATGCAGCCTATGGGCTAATTGCCTGCTATTACTTGTCTTTTTCTTTGAAAATAAAAGATTACGTTGGAACACTTGAGGAGCGCATGTTCTTTCTTTTTTTTTTTTTTTACAGAAATGCTATGTAAACTTATTCTTATTTTAAATGAAAAATCCAATGCAATTTTGGCATCTTAGCCTGTTGAATGGTTTTAGGCTGCATGTTTATGTAGATATATCCAAACGAAAATCCCAAAGCATCCAAACCACTGCGACGCAACACTTGGGCACAGACTCCAAAGGCAAAGCTATAAATGAGTTTTATTCACATATCAAGGCCCAAATGACACGTTTCGGCCGCCAGACATGCGGCCTTTATAACATATATATACACACATATATATATATATATATTTTTTTTTAAGGTACTACATACCTGTTTTTTGGCAAAACATACATATGAGCCCCAGCACATGGGCAGGACTATTTAGTGCTTATCACTATGGACGAGTATCCCCTGGAAGAATACCCAAAAGCAATACCCCTATTTCAATTACACATTGAATAATGTTCTGCAAGGCTACAATAACCGGTCTTTCATATTTTGGAGAGTGAGAGACATACAAGCTCTGTGCTGTAAAGAACAATATATCATTTTTTACGCAAATAGGGTGGTCTTTAGAACACATCAGAGTTTTCTATCTAAAGTGGTCTCGGATTTTCATATTAACCAAACAATCACTCTTCCTACTTTTGTCCCCAACACTTCAGATCCTTCGGAAAGGGCTTTACATTCACTTGACCTTAAGAGGGTTCTGAAGTTCTACCTAGACAAGACCAAGGCATTAAGAAAATCAGACCACCGATTTGTAAACTGTGGTTTCATAAGTACTGGTTGTGCAGCTTCCAAACAGTCCATCTTTAAATGGATAGTCTCATGTATCATCACATTGTCTTATCAGTTGGCCACCAAATATCTCCCTGGTAAACCAAAGGCTCACTCTACCAGGGGAAAGGCCTCTACAAAGGCTCTCCTTAGAAATGTACCTATTGCAGAAAATTGTAAAGCTGCCACATGGCGATCACTGCACACATTTACTCGCCATTATTGTTTAGACTCTGACACTTAGTCGGATGCTAATGTTGGGCAAGCCTCTTTAAAGAATCTGTTTGGATGATTTATCCTGGGAGTGTTTTGCTGTGACTATACTGGTGTTCGTCCACAGGACAGTAGGTATGGGCTTCCTGTTCTATTCAGTGGTTATGACTATTGATGAGTATCCCCTGGAAGAGAACCCAAAAGCAATAACCCTATTTAAATTACCCATTGAATAATGTTCTACAGGGCCACAATAAACTGTCTTTCGCATTCATCGTAGGTGCATTGAAGCAAGTTCACCCGTGGGTAGGAAAGCACACCTTATAGAGCTATGCCAAAGTCGCAGCTTATGCAACAGTATCATATCAGGAGTACACCAAAAGGGATGAATCTCCTTTTGGAGCCACCACATAGAGAAGTGAGACCACTTCGCTTTGTAAGGGTTATTAGTTTAAGCTACCTGGCTTTTGATTTGAAATATTACTAATTAAGCGCACGAATGCCGTGGCGTCTTGGCGCTGACTGTGACACATAAATAACTAGCATGAGACTCTAAAGCTTTAGATTTGAGAGAACAACCAGGTTTTCAGCTCCTTCCTAAACGTCATCCGGTTAGGTTGAAGTTGCAATGTGGATGGCATCTGATTCCAGAGTTTGGCCGCACAGAATGACAGCATGCGGCCCCCCCATCTTGTCTTGCGTATTTTTGGAATACACACGAGGCCCTTCGTAGAGGATCTGTGAGTTCTGGCTGGAGAGTACATTGTAAAAAGTTTCCAAGCTTTGGCTATGATTTCACTACATTCTGGAGTCATTCCTAAGAGATAGAATAAATTTTATTGAGGAATGAGGCGGACAAATTGAGAGATTCCAGAATGGGATGCACAACTTAACCTCTTCATTGTCAGCAGTTCTTTCACAGCTTTGAGGTATAGGATGTTGTTCTTACAGGAGGGCTTTGTGTATCAGAACTGTCTCAGCCATTCTGAGGCCACCAGAATTATTTGATAAGGCTCCCTCATTTTGTTGAGCAGTCTAAGGATCAAGGACAGGGGATTGAATGTGCAAGCTATCTGGAAGGCATGCCCCATGATGAGTCCAAGGATTATCTGCTAGAGTAAAAGTGACATTTGTGGATGACACAAATGGTTACAGGTATGGGGCTCTCCTTCTCTGAAAGATCTGTGACGCTTCACTCTGATACAGCTCTCATTTGTTGCCTTCTCTAGACGTTCTACTGAAAGAGTTTGCCCCACTGATGGGCTATCTCTGGAACATGTTCTGGATTTTTACACTCCCTGCTTCTTAGATAAAACACTGCGGTTGTGGTGTTAGTACTTACCTATACCATTGACATCCTTATCCTTGGGCCTATCAGCGACATTCTACCTCCAGAGAAAAAGAGTGTTACCTCAAGGTTGGTGAGGAGGGTTCAGACCTGGTTTTCACTGGTTTCTTCATAGAAACACAAGGTGAGGAGAGGTCTTTTTCTTCTGATCTTTCAGCCACCAAGATTTTCAGTGGGTTTTCTTATCCCTGCTTTTATGACCCTTTTTGGAGGGATCTGCAGATCTTCTGGCCTTGGCCTTTCCCTCTTCTGAGCTTTCTTGCGAGGAGAGGTTTCTTCTCCCTCATCCTCAGAAACTGGTGTTTCCTTTGCTGCCTTTTTGTGGAGCCAAAGGAGAAGTCTGGCTTCTAGATCTTTAAGAGTTTTGGGCAAAAACATACAGCAGTATTTACATTAATTTGGCTTATGATGTGGATGTAGGTAGTATACACATTCCTTATGTGGATCGTCAGATCCACAAGATTTGCAATATCTGAAAGTACCTTTTTTAGCCCCTTCTGACATGGTTCCCCCGGTCATTAACTAGCAGACTATATGTTATAAGTTATTACTGAAATGCAACTTTTTTTTACAATTCAAGTTATCAATTTCCTTCAAGAAAACGTCTTCAAAAGTGGTTACTTGAAGATGCTGTGTTGACGAAAATTGATAACTAGAATACAAAAAAATTTGCATCTGAATAATTTTTGCAAATCTGACATGGAAGGTTTAAACCAGCTGGCTAGGGATGCCACTATTGTTTTCAAACACGCTGATAAAGGTGGGGTCGGTATATTAGACAGTGAGACATATAATCAGTTAGTACTCTGCCAACCCATCCTAGCATACTTAAGAGACTCTATGGAGTTACCAAAATTGAGGTTAGTGAGTTTGATCTGAACAGAGATACTCAGTACGTTTGGCATATAGGCAATTCACACTAATATCCCCCAGGATGAAGTCATAGCGGTAATTGGAGAGGTACTGGAATCAAGAATCCGACCACATTAGGTTCCCATAGCATTTCTGGTAGAAGTGGAATCCACGTGCCTTAAAACAAAATGTTAGTTTCTAAAAGGAGTTGTTTCTACAGATCAAGGGTGTAGCAATGGGTTGTAGCTTTGGCCAAGAGATGCCAATCTCTTCATGTCTTTTTGTGAAAGAATGGATCTTTGGCAAAGTCAACCCTTTTAAACATTCCTAAGAGATGGCATTGCTAAATAGATGACGTTTTTATGGTTTGGCAAGGTCCTCCTAAACATTTAGAAGACTTCCATCACTGGTTAAACAACCACCTGTAAGATCTCAAGTTTACTATCGCCCCCGACACCAAAGTTAGATTAATTTCTTAGTTCTGACAATCCAAGTGTGCAAAGGCACACTGGCATAAAGATTCCATACAAAACAGAAAGATTCCTCCATCTTAGAAAGAATTGCACTTACAAGAAAGATTTTAAAACTACAATGCTCTGTGCATAAAATTGACCAATATAGGATATCCCAAAAAACTCGTCAACATTGCTATGAAAAGAGCGTGGTACACCCCGTGTGAGACATTACTAGTGCTTAAGGACAGAACCAGCATTAGTCCTTTAGTGTGTGTGCCGACATACTATCCGAAAGCAAACAAAGTGAAAAGCATCATTGATAAAAAATTAGAAGATACTTTCATGTTTTGAACTGCAAAACCATTGTTCTCTTTTAAGAGAGGGAAGAATTTGATGGATCAATTGGGTAAGTCTACTAGACCGGATCACAAAATAAAAACTCTTCCACAAATGCCTGGTTTACTACAAGTCATAGGCCATTTTAGATTCCAGAAATGCCCAGCATGTAGGTCCACAAATAACTCTAAAAGCAAAACACCAACAGGCATTTGCATTAAAGAAGGAAAATGCTACTCCAGTATGCATCTGTTCTTGGCATGTAGAGCTACAGAGATTCACACTCTGTGCATAGATCGCCATCTGGTGTTGGGCTCGGATGCTTGCACCTTGTTGTTGTCCTGGAAGAAGTCTTTTGTAGTCACGAGATAGGTGACTCCTCCCTTGGACAATACCACGCATGGGCATCAACTCCATCCTCAGATTGTTTTTCGCCATGAAGGGAAATGATGGAGTCAGTAAGAAACAGAGAGATGATAATGTATCTAAGTAAGATAACACAGGAACAGATACAGACTCCGGGGAGGTGGGTGGGCGTGTGCATCTCTGCAGCTCTACATGCCAAGAACAGATGCATACTGGTAAGTAGCGTTTTCCGTTCGAGGCATATGAGCTGCAGAATTCACACTCTGTGCCTGTATCGGTTGCAGTGGTTTGAAAAAGTGTCTTAAGAACAGCCTGGTCTACAGAAGCTTGTTGCTTTGCCTGCACATCTACACAATAGTGTTTGGTGAAGGTGTGCGTCGTAGACCATGTTGCTGCCTTCTAGGGGAATGTTCACTAAGAATGCCATGGAAGCCCCTAGTTTGCGTGTGGAATGCGCTCTAGCGGGAATTGTTAACGTACGTTTTGCTTTCTGATAGCATATTTGAATACATTTTACTATCCACCTGGCAATTCCGGCTTTGGAGATAGGATTGCCTTTATGAGGTGGAGAGAAAGCTACAAACGGTGGCTTTGTTTTCCTAAAGGTTTTAGTCCTGTCTATGTAGTAAAGAAAAGCTCTTTTGACGTCGAGCGTGTGAAGAGCTCTTTCCGATGCGGAATCAGGGTTTTAGAAAAATACTGGTAACTCTACTGATTGATTAAGGTGGAAAGCAGAGATTACTTTGGGAAGGAATTTTGGATTTGTCCTAAGAACCACCTTGTTATGATGTATTTGTAAGAATGGTTCTTGTATGGTTAAACCTGGATCTCACTTACCCTTCTGAGAGAGGCGATTACGACCAGGAAAGCTACTTTCCATATAAGGAATTGTAATTCGCATTTGTGTAAAGGTTCAAATGGGGGACCCATGAGTCTAGGAAGAACAATGTTTAGGTTCCACACTGGAGAGGGTTGCAGTCTGGGTGGGATTATCCTTTTAAGACATTCCATAAAGGCTTCTGATAGGGGGTACTTTAAACAATGACAAATGTCTGTTTTGCAGATAGGCGGCAAGCACAGCAAGATGTAATATTATCGATGAGTATGACAGATTGCATCTTTGCAGATGTAGCAAGTAGCAGATAATGTTCTGAATTGAAGCATCTAATGGGTCAATTTTGTTATTATTGCAGTAGAAGACAAATATTTTCCATTTAGCTGCATAGCAAGCTCTAGTGGTAGGGCGTCTGGCTTCTTTAATAATGTTCATACAGTCCGGTGGGAGGTTAAGGTAACCGAACTCTAGGATTTAAGGAGCCAGATCGCTAGATTTAGTTGTGCTGGATCTGGGTGCCTTATCTCTCCATGGTTCTGCGTTAGCAGCTTTGGGGAGAGACGCAATTTTTGGTGTGGAACTACTGAGAGTTCGAGTAGTGTTGTGAACCATGGTTGCAGTGCTCACGTTGGAGCAACTAGGTTCATCTTGAGAGACTGTTTGAGCTTGCGTACTTCTAGTGGAATGAGCGGGAGTGGCAGAAAAGCGTACGCAAATCTGCCTGACCAGTTCATCCATATCGCATTGCCCTTGGACAACGGGTGTGGGAACCTGGCGGCAAAGGTTGGGCATTTTGCGTTTGCATGTGTGGTTGGCCCCAAATCCGGAAAAAGGGTTGAAGAACTTGCGGATGAAGTTCCCATTCGTGTATCTGTTGAGTCTGATGACTTTAACAGACCTGCCATATGATTGTTTACTCCTGGAAGATGTTCTGCCAGAAGATAAATGTTTTGTGGAATGGCCCATCTCCATATGCTTTGCACTAGGCGAGACAGCTGAAGAGAATGTGTTCCTTTATGTTTGTGTATGTAATACATTGCTGTCGTATTGTCTGTGCGGACAAGGACAGCTTTGTTGAGGAGATGTGTTTGGAACGATTTTAACGCTAGAAAAATTGCCAGTTATTCTAGGTAATTGATGTGGAACAGTTTTTGTTGAGTGGTCCACCTACCCTGAAATGTGTCGTTTAGGAGATGGGCTACCCAGCCGGTAGGTGATGCGTCTGCTGTTAGCACTATCTGTGGAACTGGCTCTAGGAACGGCCACCCCCTGAAAAGGTTTTGTGTGTTCCACCACTGCAGAGAGCGATGTGTTCGGCTGTCCACCAACACCAGATCTATAAGTTGACCTTGAGCCTGGATCCACTGACGTGCTAAGCATTCCAGTAAAGGGCGCATCTGAAGTCTTGCGTGAGGTACAATGAAAATGCAAGAGGCCATCATTCCTATGAGCTGCATAAACAAGTGTTGGGGCTGAAACTTGGAGATTAGGGTTTGCATACTGGCTATCCTTGCTGGATTGGGGTTAGCTTTGGAAGCGTCTATTGTGGCTCCTAGATACTGATGTATGCAGGAGGGTTGAAGGTGTGACTTAGTGTAGTTTACTGTGAACCCCAAGTTGTGTAGCAGCTGAATGGTTTGATAAGTGTGGTGAACACACTGGTTGTATTACTTGGCTTTTACGAGCCAGTCATCGAGGTATGGAAATACATGGATTTGTTGACTTTGCAAGTGTGCTGGTACTACTGCAAGGCACTTTGTGAACACCCTGGGCGCTGTGGTCACCCCAAATTGAAGGACTGTGAACTGATAGTGTTGGCCGTCCACTGTGAAACTTAGGTATTTCCTGTGAGCAGGGTGTATGGGAATATGAAAGTAGCCGTCCTTGAGATCTAGTGTGGCAAGAAAGTCGCCTTGTTGAAGCAGTGAAAGAACCTGTTGAAGAGTGATCATGCGAAAATGATCTGACGATGTAGAAATTGAGAGGTCTGAGGTCCAATATTGGCCTTAGGGTACCGTCTTTTTGGGGGATTAGAAAATATAGAGAGTAAACTCCTGTTCCTTGATGTTGTATGGGGACTGGTTCTATTGCCTGCTTTTGAAGCAGCGAAAGAACTTCCTGTTTGAGGAGTGTCAGATGTTCCGTGGACATTGGACCCTGCTTGGGTGGTATGTTGGGTGGAGCTGCTGTAAGTTCCAGGCAGTAACCATACTGGATAATTTGTCTCACCCACTTGTCTGTAGTGTTAGAATTCCAGACAGGTAGGAACCGTGAGAGTCTCCCTCCGACCGGAGTGGAAATGGTCTGGAGGGAAGTCACTGCTTATTAGTGGGAGAGGCGCGAGTGTTGTTGTTACCTTGGCCTCTTCCTTTGTTGTTATTTCCACAGTACACACCTCTAAAATATCCCTTGTTGGGGGATGTTTGTGTGGGGTTTTTGTAGGAGGAAGCATTGTCTGCGCTGATGTTTTTAGATGCGCCTCTATAGAAGGAGCATCGAAAGGAACCTCGCGTGGATGGAGACTAATGCTCCCATGGATTTAGCAGTCTCCGTGTCCTTTTTCATTTTTTCTAAAGCTGTATCCACAGCTGGGCCAAAAAGTTGTTCGTGATTGAACGGCTGATTGAAAATAGTTGTCTGTACTTCCTGTTTGAAACCAGAAATGCACAACCAGGCAGGTCTCCTTAGTAACACACTAGTGTTAATGGACCTAGATGCGGTGTCTACTGCATCGAGGGCACACTTGATTGATGCATTAGTTATTAACTTGCCCTCTTGAATCCAATCATTGGCCTTGGTCTTGTATTGATCAGGCAAATGCTGCAATAGGGTTTCCAGCTGGTCGTAATGAGCCCTATCATACCCAGCAAGTAACGCCTGCGCATTGGCTATCCTCCAGTGATTAGCTGCTTGGGCAGCAACTAGTTTGCCCGAAGCATCTAATAATTTGTACTCTTTGTCCGGAGGTGGGGCATCCCCAGAGGTTTGAGAGTTGGCACGTTTTCTAGCGTTGGTCACCACTAGAGAAAGTAAAGGCTGTTGACCTTTGATGTAGGTGGAATCATTGGGAGCCGGTTTATATTTTTTATCAATTCAGGGATTGAGAATTTTAACTCTAACAGGGTCTTTGAATATGTCTGAGGCATGTTTAATGACGCCTTTCAACATTGGTAAGGTTTGTACAGTCTTTTGTGACTGTGCAAAGGTGTCTATCAGGAAGTCCTCCTCTGTGGGGTCCGAATGCATTTGAACACCATGGTATTGGGCAGCTCTGCCTATAAACTGACTAAAACCAATATTGTCATCTGGGGGAGATGGCTTTGTTGGGTATGCATCGGGATCAAGAAGGTCTGGCGGATCTACTGGGTTATCATAATCATCCCAATCGTCCTGTGGTACGTCTGTCGTCATCAGGGTCAGTGAAAGGGTCATTGTTCCCTCCCCCACCCCCTATATCATCATCCTATGGTGGTGGTGAGTATGGTGGAATTATGGGAGAATGTGGAGGAGAGAAAGGCTTAGAAGGAAGAACAGGAGAAGAGGGTCATAAAGGTGAAGTGGCACAGTCTCTTTTCTTTACAGGCACCTCAGGGATGTGTGGGGTGTCCAATTTCCTCTTCTTGTGTGGAACATTGACTACATGTCCTGTTTTGTGGTCCACTTGAAGAGTTTTTTGTTTCAGATTGATGGGATCCGGTCGAAACACTTCTTCCTCCTCGGTAGTCTCTTTCGGCACCGATTTTTTTGGGTCCAAGCAGGGTTTGGATTTCTGCTCAGGAGCCTTCGAAGGGGTTTTTGGATCTTTCGGCTTTGATGTGGAGTCGGAAATCTTTTTTGGTTCCAAATGTTTCGGATCCGAGGCCTTTTCCTTCGGCGCCGAGGTTTTCGGTGCTAATGGCTTTTTGGAGACTGCAGGAGTCGGATGCGCTCCCGGCTTCGGCGCCGATGGTGTCTGCGGGGCACTGATATGCGGCGTGCTCGGTCCCGAGCCGCCAGAAGGCTTCTCCTTTGTCTTCAGAGCTGGGGGCGGGGCTTCTGAAGCTTTCAGTCGTGACTGGGGCCAGCAGGCAAAGTATGACCAGAGTCTTCTTTTTTTCGGTTGGGGCAGGGGCAATTGTACTCACTCGTTGACCTGGAGTGATGTGGTCGTCTGAGTCGGAGTCGTCTGCCTCAGAAACTATTTACAGATCCTCCGAATCCTACTCCGGGACATGGGGGCCTTCGTTGAAGATGTCCTCCGGCACCGTAGCTGCTCTTTGCGCCATAACGTGTCATCGGGCCCAGCGATCACGGATAGTTTTTGGGGATCAAAAGGAGGCGCAGGCCTAGCAATTATTCTCCTCGGGTTCAGGCGAGAGACAGAGGTTACAGACCTTGTGTTGGTCGCTGTGTGGAAATTTAGCTCCACACTGGGGGCATTTTTTAAATGGAGTCCTATCCATTAGCCGTAGGCCCGAAAGGCGCCGATAGGCCCAGAGGGCCGCGTCGACGACTGGAATCGGGTATTTGAGGAGCGCGTCGAAGAACACGCAATCGAAAACAATACTGTAGAGTTTTTTTGATGATTTGCGCATCGAAAAGGTTTGGATAATACAGTTCCGAACCGGAGCGCAGAAGTTACATTCGAACCCGATGGCGGAAAAAAACAATCTGAGGATGGAGTCGATGCCCATGCACACTATCGTCCAAGGGAGGAGTCACCTATCTCGTGACTACAAAAGACTTCTTCAGCGACAACAACAAGGTGCAAGCATCCGAGCCCAACACCAGATGGCGATTTATGCACAGAGTGTGAATTCTGCACCTCATATGCCTCGAACATAACATTTTCAAACTAACACAAGAAAAGTTATCCAGTGTGACAAATGCCCATGTGAGAAAGTATTTATAGGTCAGACTACCCAACCTGGAAAATCATACAAGGGGCACTCTTGGTTGAACATTATCAAACTATGCATCACACTAAAAACTATTTCTTCTGGTCTGTGATCTTTGTGGCACAATGAGATTTTGGGGCGTTGTCCATCTCAATAGTTTATAACAACCAGGAGGAGAGGATGATTGAGAAACTACCTACAGCAATGCTCTCAACAATGCGTGGTCTTTGAGTCAATCATTTAAAGCCTTGTTTTGAATGTGCATGCTACAGATTATTTCATATAATGCTAGCCCTATAATGATACTTAACTTTTTCCTTCTGCTAGATGCCTCAAGGTCCTCTCAGAACATGACCTGGTGATTGTTTAGTGCCTAGATATAGTCCATCATTTATACAAGGTATAGTCTGGTGCAAATAGGGCATTGTTTGCTTGGTCCAGTCTGAGTGCTAGACATTATATTGTTTGAATCGTTTATGGTTCTTGAGTGTCCAATAGTTTTTTTTACACTTTAGACAATACTAAGGTGATCTCAGTTACACGCCTTCAAGCTATGTCATGCTCTTCACGCAACTCCTATATGCCAACTCCATGAGATGGAAGGGGCTCCTCTTCCCTACATGCTTTGCACTGATTCCCCCCCTTTTCACTAACTTCACAGCGTTTGTAAGTTTTGGTGAATGATACCGTGCATGCACTCTGGCTTGCTTCTAATTTTCCTTTGACTTGTGCGGAGGTTGCTTGAGAGACTAGTGTATGATTGGTGAGCAGAGTAGCTCTATCCCATTCTGTATATTTTATAAATAGTTAGTAAGTCCAATAGTTTACTGGGTGTACTTGGATATTACTTCCTGCAGAATGTGTGATACCACGGCATGGTGATCGAAGTCTTTTGCTTCTCTGTAGAAGTTCACACATTAAGAGGACACGTAGCTTTATATGTTGGTGACATGAGTTTGGTAAAGATTGGCTAGCTTTAATATTGCTCACCCTCTGCATGTTTTCAGTACCGGTGAGATCAACCTAATCTGGGTTGGTATGATGCCTCAGTGCAAAATGCAGATTTTGTTCACTTTTTGCTGTTCATTCATCTCACTCTACAACTCACTTGGTTACTTTCGTGAACGGGCAACTTTTATGGTCATTATCACCTTGGTGTCTGTACTTTATATTAGTGGTTCCCAGAGTGATTATTTTGCACAGGCCACATGCTCAGGACAGCAGCACCACCTAGTGTTAGCAGACCACTTCCACAAGGATCTTTATGCAGGATATTATATACTGGCCTTCCTGTCCCACAAAGGAGGGACTTTGTTATGCAGGTGTTGAACCATTTGCACGATTAGCTGCTGAGTCTAAAGAAATCTCTAGCTTCATGCACAGCCGGTCTGTGTTAGGTCAAATTTTCGATTTGTCCACGGAATTTATTTGTTCAATTTAGGCGGCTCAGGCACTTCCTCCAGTTTTACTGAACACTTACTTCGGCGGTGCAGCGACAATATATAAATAATTGTTTTCAAACAGGGGCTATGGTGTCCGTTTTGACATAGATCTGAGATTTCTTGTCTTCCTTTGGACCCGAAGATGCTGCTAAATTAAGGACGAAAATGTGTCTACCTTTTGCAATGGACCATTTTTCTTGCTATGGATGCTTCTCTGGCTTGAAATTGGACTATGGGCAAGACATGAACCGTTAAATAGATTTGTCCTCTGGTCAAGCATACCCTTGGTACTACCTCCAGGTATATCAAGGACTTAAATAATTACAGAACCACCAATAACTTATTGTTTCTTACCTGTAGGTGTAGTTCTGCAGCTTGAAGACTTTCTGGATTCACTATGTTGTGCATTATTCCGCCATCTGGTGGTTGGGTCCAGAATTGTTGCATTTCTTCTTGACATACCACCATTTGGTGCCTCTTCGTGACGTCGACGTGCTTCCTCCGGAATCTCCCACCTTTGGTCGCCATCTTCTGATTTTTTTTAAAGTTTTGTTTTTCCCAATAGTCTTCCTCCTGTTTTTAATAGTCTTCCTCCTGTCATCTTTCTAGCGGAGGAGGGTGGGATCGCTAGTGAATCCAGAAAGTCTTCAAGCTGCAAAACTACACCGACAGGTAAGAAACTATACGTTTTGCAGCGTGAATCTTTCTGGATTCACTATGCTGTGCATAGATTTTGTAGCGGTTTGTGGTGGCTGGGTGGAAGATGAGCGTTGGTTACTGAATATGTGTTGCAAGACCTTCTGTCCCACTTGTGCTTCCTTGTTCATCTGAATATCTACGCAGTAGTGCTTAGTGAACGTGTCCACTGAGGACCATGTTGCTGCTTGGCAAATGTCTTGAACAGGCGTATTTGCTAGAAACACAATTGTTGATCCTTTTTTCCTTGTTGAGTGAGCATGTGTTCCTCCTTGTAATTCTTGCCCTGCCTGTTTGTGGCAGAATTGTATGGTCTGTGCAATCCATCGTGCAATGGTATTCTTGGTAACTAGTCGTCCCAGAAAACTGCTGGCAAAAGACACAAAGAATTGCTTTGGTTTCCTGCATTCTTTTGTCCTTTCTATATAGTGCATTACTGCCCTCCTGGCGTCCAGTGTGTGTAACGCCCTTTCTGTGCTTGTGGTTGGTTTTTGGAAAAAACTTGGTATTTGTATTGCCTGGTTTATGTGGAACCTTGACACAACCTTTGGCATGAAATGTGGGTCAGTACTCATTACGATCCTGTCACTGTGTATTTGTAGGTAGGGCTCTTGCAGTGTTAGGGCTTGTAATTCGCTTACTATTCGTAGTGATGTGATAGCCACTAGGAAGGCTGTCTTTAGCGTGAGCATATGCAGTGTTGCTTTAGGCATAGGCTTGAATGGTGTCTTCATCAATTGAGTTAGCACTGCATTGAGATTCCATGCTGGAGGTGGCATTCTATTTGGCGGTGCGATCCTTTTTGCCCCTTCTAGAAACCTCTTTACCACTTGGGAAGTAAAGAAACTCTTTCCTGTTTCTCCTCTTGTGTAAGCCACTATTGCTGCTAAGTGCACCGCTAATGATGTGTAGCTTAGTTTATTTTGTAGTAGATGTGTTAAGTACTTCAGTACTGTTGATTCTTTGGTAATCCTTTTCTGTGTTTTTTCCCTAATGCACCATTCGGAGAATCTTTTCCACTTTGCTACGTAGCACTTCCTTCTGGTAGGCCTCCTTGCCTCTCTTAGCACCGCCATTGTGCTTGCTGGTAGTTTGAGGTGTGCAAACTCTAAGTCTTCAGGAGCCATGCTGCTAGGCTGAGGCTCTCTGGCTCTGGGTGTAGCACCTGTGTGCAGGTGCTTGTGCCATCTCCATAATCTGTGAGAACCAGGTTTGTCTGGCCCACTGAGGTGCTATCAGTATTAGCGTTATGCTGCTGGTTCTGCATTTGTTTAGTACCCTGTGTAGCAGTGGTATCAGTGGAAAAGCGTAGACAAATGTGCCTGACCAGCTGATCCATAGCTCATCCCCCAGGGACCGTTTGCACGGTTGTCTGGATGCGAAGTTTTGGCATCTTGCATTTTGGTGTGTTGCAAATAGGTCTATATGCGGAGTTCCCCATTTGTCGAATATCTTCTGGATTTCTTGTTGATTGATTTCCCATTCGTGGGATGCTGACGTCTGTCTGCTGAGCCTGTCTGCTTCCACATTGTCCTTTCCTGGTAGATGTATTACTAACAAGTCTATTTGCCTTGGAATTGCCCACCTCTATATCTCCTGTGCTAGCACCTATAGTGTCACTGATTGTGTTCCTCCTTGTTTGTTGATGTAGAACATGGTGGTTGTATTGTCTGTTTGGATTAGTACTCTGTGTTCGTATAGTTGTTTCTGAAAGGCTTTTAAGGCTAGGAACACTGTCTTCAGCTCTAGGTAGTTGATGTGTTTTATCGCATCCTGTTGTGACCACAATCCCCTTACCTTGAGGGGGTTTGTTTATGTGTGCTCCCCATCCCAGCTAGGAGGCATCTGTTGTGATGGTCACTGTAGGAGTTAGTTGTGTGAATGGTTTCCCTTGCGTTATGTTCTTCTTGTTCCACCATGCTATTTTTTGCTGTACTGCTTGCGTGACAACCACTAGATCTTCCCAACTCCCTGTTGCCTGTGACCATTGTTGTTGGATCCATTCTTGGAATGGCCTCATGTGGAGGCGGATATTTGAGACCAAATGTATGCATGACGCCATCATTCCCATCATTTTGCCCACTGTCCTCGCTGTCGGAGCTTGCTCCTTGCGGTAAAGACGGGTCTCCTTCAATATTGCCAAAGTTCTCTGTGCTCGGAACACCTTCCTTGTATGGTGTTGATCTCTGCTCCTAAGAATATCTTCACCTGTTCTGGTTCTATTGATGACTTACCCCAATGGATTGAAACCCCTAGTTAGACTAGTGTTTGCATGACCTTGCATGTGTCGCTTGCATTGGTTGTATGAGCTTTCTTTTACCGGCCCGTCATCAAGGTATGGGTATACATGTATTTCTTGCCTCCTTAAGTGTGCTGCCAGGCATTTTCTGAAAACCCTTGGTGCAGATTTGAGTCAGAATGTCAGCACTGTGAACTGGTACTGAGTCTTGTTGATCATAAACCTTAGTAGATGTTTGTTGTTGATGGGGATGTGTATATAAGCGTCCTTTAAGTCGATAGTTGCTATGTAATCCCCTTCCTGTATTTGGGGTATTACTTCTTGAAGAGATGTCATTGTGAATCTTTGAGTTCTTATGAACTTGTTTAAGAACCTTAGATTCAGAATTGGTCGTAAGGTTTCATCCACCTTTGGTATGAGGAGGTAGGTGGAGTAGACACCCTTGTTCCGTTCTTTGTATGGTACTATTTCTATGGCCTTTTTGTTTACAAGTTCCTGTGCTTCTTATAACAACAGAGGACGCTCCTTTGCTGAGTGTACTCTGCTGTTTGGTCTCTTGTTTGGAGGTGATCTTTCCAGTTCTATACAGTAATATTGTATGAGGTTTAGTATCCATTTGTCTAATGTGATCTTACTCCACTCCTGGAAGAAGTGTTATATACTGCTTCCTACTGGTGTTACATGCTGGAGGAACTGTTATTGGTCTTTAATTAGTTCTTGTCTTTGTCTTATCTTTTGCTGCACCCGTAGAGTTGACTGGGTGCACGTTGGTCTTACAGCAGAGTCACTTGGATGTGGGTTGTTGACCCCCCTCTCTGTCCGTTTCCTCTTCCTCATGCGCCCCCTCGAAAGATTGTCCTTGTGGCTGGTACTACCAGTTTTGCTGCTGCTGATCCTGCTGTTGGCCCTGGTTACCTCCTTGATAACCCTGTTGGAAGGTATGGTGTGGTGCCACAGGTTGGTGGCTCCTCCTACCCACTGGTCTTTTTGAAGGTGTTTCTCTTCACATTCCTCTGAACTGTAGAGCCCCCATTGACCTAGCTGTCTCATTGTCCTTCTTGAGTTGATTGAGTTTCTCGTCAAGTGGAGCAACGAAAAGCTGTTCCCCATTGAAGCCTGAAATTCTTAGCCGGGCATGCCTTCACTCAGTTACCCCCAGCATCATCTGCCTGCTTGATGTCTCTGCTGCATCCAGGGACGACTTCAGACATGTATTAGCCATGCTATTTCCTTCCCCTACCAGGTGGCTCACCTTTCTCTGGTATTGCTCTGGCAGATGTTTTAGGAGTTCGCCCACTTCCTCCCAGTGCTGGTATGCGTGCCTGTTGATGAGCGCATTCGAATTGGCGATGCGCCATTGGATCGCCGCACTCCTTTCCATCTTCCTCCCCATTAGGTCCGTTCTTCTGCTTTCCTCGTCTGGAGGTGGTCCTGTATTTGTGGGTATATTGGCCCTCTTCCTCGCAGTGGAGGTTATGATTGAATCCGCTGGTACTGATCGTCTAATATACATAGGGTCCTTGGAAGAGCGTTTGTATTTCTTCTCAGTCCTTGGAGTTACGGCTTTACATATAGCAGGTTCCTTGAAGGCCTCCTTCCCCTGGTCCAGCACACTTGGGAGCATGGGTAGGAACTGGCTTCTTGTCTGGGATGGTAACAAGGTCTCCAACAGGAAGCAAGATTGAGGTTTCTCCTCCTCTAGCAGCACTCCATACGTGTCTGCAGCAGTCTTAATGACCTGGTTATAGATTCCTATGTCATCCGGCGGCGAAGGCCTCGAAGGTTAGGATTCTACTCCCTCTTCCGGGGATTCAGCGTCGAGTTCCTGCCACTGCAAGTCTTGCGCCTCCGAGGATGTCGTGGCCTGGCAAGTCAGTTCGTCTTCCTCACCATCGGCATCACCGTAATACAGGTCTTCCTCCTGTTCCTCGACTGGTTCTGGAGTCATCGGTGGTTGAAGGTCCTCGACGCACCTTTGGGCCTCGGCTGTGGGCTTTGGTGGAATATTGAACTGCCTCATCTTCTCGTCGAAGTCCCTCTTGCGTTGCAAGATGCTTGCCATTTCGGCCTTAAGCCTTTTCTTTTTCTTCTCCATCTCGGATGAGTGTTGGGCGTCGAGGGTTTCGGCCTTTCTCTTCGCGGTTGTCGAAGTCGTAGCTGCTTTCAACCCTTCCTTTTTCGACGAAGGGTCCCTTTCTTGACTGCTCTTCAACGCTTTTGCCTTATTTTGGGTTTTCGCCGTCTGGGAGAACTTGTCAAAGGAACCGACGGGCTGTTTGTCCTTCGATGCAGTTGCAGAGGTCGAGTGTTTCGACGGCAAGGATCCTTTCGAGGACTTGGGCTCACTCTTGAGTATCAGTGGAGTGTTGGGGTTCGACGACTCTTACCTCCTTCGGCGTTTTCTTTTCGACCACCGACGTCCTCCGGTCCTTCAGCGAGGTTGTCCTCTTCTCCACTGGAGAGGCCTAAATCTCGGAGTGATAGAGGTGCTCCCTGCCCCTGCATGTTGTAGTTTACCCTTCTTTGCCTCACTCTTACTCTAAAGGTCTTCGGAGCGAATGCCGCGCAGGCGTTGCAGTCCTCGCGTCGATGGTCAAGCGGCAGGTCAGAGATTGCAAAGTCCTTCTGTGCGTACTTGTGGTGGCAGTTGGCACAGAATTTAAAGGGTGTTTTGTCCATTACCGCGCCCAGGGAACCCCCTGTGTGCGAATTCTCCGTAGGAACGTCGAAGTTCTCAATGTTTTTCTCCTCTTTCGTCGTCCCCGCTACGCGACTCGTAGTCCGGTATGTTCTAAGGTGATTTTCCAATTTTCCTTTGGTTTTCTCGTGGATTCTTCTCTCCAAGTTGTGGAACTCCTTCGCTGACGATCCAGACCCAACTGCGGAAAAAAAGAATCTCAAGATGGCGACCAAAGGTGGGAGCTTCCAGAGGAAGCGCGTCAACGTCAAAAAGAGGCACCAAATGGTGGTATGTCGACACTCACCTGTGCCACGAAAAAAGAGAAGAAATACAATAATTCCGGACCCGACCACTAGATGGAGGAATAATGCACAGCATAGTGAATCCAGAAAGATTCACGCTGCAAAACAAAGATTTTCTGAGGGACAGGTTAATAGATCAATTGTCTTGATTTGTATTTATTTATATATCTGTATTTTTATTGTACACACAATGAACAATGTAAGCGTCCTGTCAGTCTGTCCAAAAGATAATATAAGTTTGTCACAATTTATTTTCCACTTGGTTTCAATAAAATGCTCAGGAGTAATCAAATAGATCTGTGGCTCAGTTGCAATGCTAATTTGAAATATGGATAGTGTAGGCAATTGCTGTGTAATTTATCCCACTATGTAACCATATTTTCTGTTGTACGTCTGATTCAACTTCAGCCACATTCAGGGTTTCATGCACCAATACAAACTTAGAAAACATGAATTGGACTACCCAGAAGTGTTAAGTAATGTAATTCTGGAAGATTTTAAAACTTGGCAAACATCTGCTGGGACAGACCAGGATATGAAAGTATACAAGTATGTAGCCTGTAAGTCCACATGAAATCTCCTAGAAGAAGGTGGAGAAAAGCGCTGAAGTCCTGAATTTTACCAGCTTGGCACATTTGTTGACTTTTTTCAGAGATAAATGCTTTTTCAACCTTTTTATCTTGACAAGGAAGAAGTGGTAGTGACTTTTATTGTCCCTCTTGTGTTTGGGATCATATAAATGCAATTAAAAAATAAAATATAAACCACATCTCTCAGAGTTTCAAGTGGGAAAGGTTGTACACATGACTAGATTCTGGGTGACAACAATAATCTTGTGTCCATTCTGTACAATACGTAGTACCCATTTGCCTTTTATTACCTTCTAGCAATTTGGGAGATTGTTGAAAATACCTTTTCTCAACAGGCTACAGAAGAGTCAGGATAATTAGTCATTGCTTTGATGCAGAGTGAGTCTTTCCTAAAGTAGCTGATATTGCCAAACCATTAGGAACTTCTTATTTGTTGAAAAGATTCTGTTGCTAAGACTTTTGCTATAACTGCCTTTTCCAGTGGGGGGCCTGGCTTGGCTGCCAGCAATGGCGGATGACTGAGCAAATATCTTAATGCCGGGTTGGCTTTGATCCTGCTAACGCCCCCCCCCCCCCCCCCCCCCGACAGACCAGGTCCATTACTACTGATCACGTAAGCCCCTGAACCAGGGAGGAGGGCGCTGAGAGCGACATCTGGAGTGCTATGGGATGGCACCGTGGTCCTCTGAGCTGCGGGGTCGGGACAGTGAGCATCTGCTCGAACGGACCTGACCACGGACTTGCTGTGGCTGGGGAGAGGCCCCCCCACATCCTCATCGGCCCGAGTGAGGAGCGGCGGCTGCCCGGGAGACTCCGCTTACACTGTGGTAATACCCTGGCCTAATTCGAGGCCCGGCGAGAGGTACAATGTGGGGCCTAACAGTGAAAGGCCCAGAAATAGATGACTGGCATCAAGACTGACCTGGGGCGACCGGTGGGAGGTGCCCCACACCTATATGTGCATAGCTTGGGGGACCCAGAGACTAAGAGAAGCGCCCAGATTCGAGGTGGCCAGTAAACTGGACACGCTCGGGCCTAACTCGGGGACTGGTGTGAAGAGTGGAGAAGGGGGGTTTACCACTTGGAGTGACCAGGCACGACCACCTCCAGCACCCTCCCCCTTCATACATATATATTCACAGGCAGACATCCGGAACCCCGCGATAAGGGGTGCACCCTACACAACACTATTGCTCCAGAATGCAGAGCTTACGAACAGGGTCAGCACATTAGAACACAGGGATGAAGATGCAGTAAGCCACAATCGGAGAAACATCATCGGAGTGGTGGGCTTACCGCAAGGGACGGAAGGAGGAGACATGGTAGCTTTCGTTGAATCCTGGCTGTGCTCTGCTGTTGCACCAGAGGATTTGTCCTCATTTTACACCCTTGAGACGGTACATCGAGTACCGACACGCCCGCCCATACCGGGGTGCCCCTGCAGCCGGTCTTAGCCCAGCTCCTAAATTACAGGGATGGAGACCTATTGCTGCAAAAGGCCTGGACTGAAAGCCCATTTGTCGTCGACAATAGTAATGTCTCCATATTCCCCGGCTATACCATTAAAACTCAACAGAGGCGAGCTTCCTTTCTTGAGGTCAAAAAAGCCTTGGGGGGGGGGGGGGGCGGTTGCAATTCTCCTTGAAATTCCCTGTCCATCTGAGTATTCTGTTAGATGGGAAGACAGATTTTTGCAATGACCCCGAGATGGCATGGAAGTGGCTGGAGGCCTATAAGTCTGGGAGGCCAACCCCTCAGGCAGAAACTACGGGGGAGCCACGAGCCCAGAGACCACAGAAGAAACTCAGGAGGAGATCAAAAGGGGCCCACCGAAGAAGCCAAGTTCATCCCAGACCGAGAAGGTAAGGGCGGTGGCGCTTCAGGCCGTGGCCCAGATTATGCAGTCTATGGGAGCTGCTTTAGACGTGGGCTCCAACTCAGGGAAAGGTACTAGGGGCTCGGACTCCTCCCGCGCAGACAGTGTCATCTTCCCAGAAGTGATACCAAGGACGGCTGATGACATCATCTGAAGGAACACAATGCACAAACACCACACTGGCCTCTTCCTGGGCTAAGCTGCACTTCAAGACTCTGCCCTATGGTCTGTCGGTGCTTTGGATTGGGTTGGGCCAGCACAACCTAATTGAGAGTGTTTGATTAGAGCTGGCTTCCCACCCCCCTAGTAGGACCAACCCTTGGCAGGGTACGGTTCCTTTCACCGATACCGATGCTTTACCCACAGATAGCTCTACTGCAAGAGACACCGCCTGCAGGGGGATGTGGATAAACTCCGCAGAAGATGGAGGACAGATCCTCGCAACCTCTTACTCTGCATATGCCCGGGGGTACTAATCTGGAAGAGACATAACACTCGGTATTGTATTTGCCCCCAACCAGGATCAGGTGACCTTGTTCCATGACCTTTCGGCCCAAACGGCTACCTTAATGACAGTATCTATGATATTAGGAGGGGATTTTAACTGTGTATCGGATATTACACTGACAACTCACACCCACCATTGCTTGGAGGCGAGGCCCACCTCACAGCGGCAGGATTTCGGGACTGGTGGAATCATTGGGTGTTAACAGACATTTGGAGGACGCAACATGCGTAAAATAGGGATCACTCCTTCTACTCCCCCATACACCATCTACATACATGACTCAATGTATTTCTCTAATCTACTAATCTTAATGGGTCGATATCACACACAGAATATCTGGGACGCACGCTCTCTGATCATTGCCCCTCACTGAGGACCCATCAACCATTGGGGAGATGTCCTCCGATTCCCTTGTGGAGATTTAATCCTTTAATCTAGAGGACACCCCCTTCTCCGAAACCCTCTGCACTTTTTGACTAATGCAAATACAGCTTCTACAGGGCTGGTGGAATGGGAAGAATTTAAGGTGGTAGCTCGAGAACACTGCTTGGGGCAATCGACAGAAGTGCAAAGAGAACTGCAGAGGGAACTGGAGGACTTGGAGAGTAGACTACATAATCTAGACAACACCCTAGGGACAGAAGCCTCTTCCCTGGCTTCCTTAAGAGAAGTGTGTGCCTAGAAGACATATCTTACCAGAGTATCAGAGTGCAAGGAGAGGAGGGGAAACCGGCTGCTTGCTGGCATGGCTGATAAGACCTGAAATTCGTGGGGGTCCGATAACCCGCATCAGGTCTGGAACTGGTACATCAGTTTATGACCCAGAGGAGATTAATTCCTTATTCCCAGCGCTCTACGTAACCCTGTATCCTGCCCCATCACCAGCTTCGCCCGAGGAGGTTAGAGATTTTCTGTTCCCCTTGCAAATCCAGGTATTAGATTGACAGACAAGGGAAACATTGGGCGGTCCGGTGACACTGCAGTAGATTCGGGGAGTTATTAATAGTATGATCACGGGCAAGACACCAGGACCGGATGGACTGCCGGCAGAATTCTACTCAGCTTATGCCTCTATATTGGCACCCCATTTATGACTATATGCTGAATCTCTGAAACTTGGGTGACTTCCCTCGTCCACAAGGGAAGCACTTGTGACTCCGTTCCCAAGACCACGACCCCAGATGCCCGAGTCATGGATTTTAGATGCCTCTCCATACTCAACATGGATTTTAAGTAAGATTCTCAGTAAGGTCCTGGCTATGCGCCTACTTCCTTATATATCTGCCGTCACCTATCCGAACCAAAACGGATTTATCCCGGCCCGGAGCGCAGATTGAGCTCGGTATTATTTTATCTTGAGTCGGGATCCCTCCCATGGGCATCGATTCTGTCTGGAAAAAGCCTTTGATTCGATAGGATGGGATTATATATTCACGGTGATGCTGCGCATGGGTCTTGGAGAAGACTGGGAAAATGGGTTAAAATGCTACATTACATGACTGCCCCAACGTTCGGGTTAGGACAGGAAAAACAGTATCTGCCCAGTATAAGATCTTTCGAGGCACCAGGCAGAGTTGCCCTATGTCCCCCCTCTTATTTGCCCAGGTGATAAAACCATTTGCTGCATTATTTAGACAAGGGGCCGAAGGACTAGGCTCAACAGTATACTTATGTGCGGACGACCTTCTGATTTACTTGGAGGATGCGGTAGCGGGCACTGGTACAGCACTTGCCCTCCTGAAAGACTTTGAACACTTGTCTGGCCTACAGGTCACTAAAGACCAGACTTACCTATTCCCCGTAGGTGGAGTCCTGCCACACCCCCAGGACCTCCCAATGGACCTCAATTGGGCACCAAATACATAAATATTTGGGTATCCATATAGTTCATTCCCTGGAAGACCTAAAGGAAGGAAACTTAGGGCTCTCTCCGGTCCCTTAAGGGATGTGTATCCTCTTGGTGCTCACTACACTTACCCCTCATGGCTAGGATTTCCTCTGACCAAAATGATCATGCTACCGCACTTATTATACTTTTTTATTAATCTCCTGATTTCATTGCCAACGGGATGGTTCAAACAGCTGGACTCTCTGTTGCGGGATTTACTTTGGGGGGGGGGGAAGACATTACAACGACCTATGATGGAGGGTGGACTGGGAGTGCCAAATTTTAAACTCTACTTTCTAGGTCGGTTCTGGTATGAGGAGGAAAGGTTCGGGATTGCTCCTAAATACTAGATTTAGGGGTGTTACAGGTAAGTAAAGGTCAGGACCAATGGGTCCACTCCTTGGGGTGGGTACATCCTCTATTGTGCCACCCACCAGTGGGAGGGGGGCATATGCCTCTCTGGTTGGCAAGGTCCCCCCCCCATCTGCATGATGGCGGGGTCAGAGTTGTGCTTCACCTTGCCTCTCCCACCTGAGGGGTGGGGTTGGCAAAGGTGGGCACACCTCCCTTCCTTACTTGGTTTTCCCGCACATTCTCCTGCTTAAAGTGGGGGTCAGAACCGGTGGGGGCCAGTTGCTGGAAGCAGCACATGGCTGGGGTAGTTCACAAAGGCAGCAAGCCTTTGAAGCTTCCCCTTCGTGAACCCTGCCCATCCTAAGGGGAAGAGGCTTGGCACCTCGTCCCAGGATGTGCACTGTTTCTGACCCCCGAAGGCAGCAGGCTTCAGACCCAGGGGCCGAGAAACGTGTCTGGTGGTGGCAGCTGGCAAGCAGCCACTCAGCAAGGCCACTAGACTTAGGTCGTTTTTCAGGGGGCATCTCTAAGATGCCCTCTAAGTGCATTTTTCAGTAAATCCCACACTGGCATCAGTGTGGGTTCAATGTGCTGAGAACTTAGATACCAAACTTCCCAGTTTTCAGTAAAGCCATTATGGGACTGTGGAGTTCGTAATGACAAACTCCCAGTACCATATACTCTTAATGGCATCACTGCACTTACAATGCCTAACAATTGGCTTAGACACTGTAGGGGTACAGGGCTCATGCACCTGTACCCTCACCACTGGTATTGTGAAACCTGGCTGAAGGGGTGGCTGGCCTATGCCAGGGCAGTGGGTTGTTGGCATGTCGACTCTTCACTTTGTTCTGCACCAAAACACGCAGCCTGCAATTGCAGGGTGTGTGTGTGTGTGTAAAGGTACAGGGCCTCTCAGGGTGGCACAATAAGTGCTGCAGCCCTTAAAGGCCTTCCCTGGCCACAGTGCCCTTGGTACCTATGATACCATTTACAAGGGACTGACATGTGGCCAAAGAGTGCCAATTGGATCTGGTTGCAATGCAGTTTAGGGAAAGAACATAGGCCCTGGGTACCTGGTTGGCAGGAACCCAGGGTACACTCAAAGTACATCAACATTTTGACAAAAAGTGGGGGGCAACCATGCAAAAAGAGGGCACTTTCTTACACACCCCACCCTACTACTGGCTAATATACTAGACCCAACCGTGTCTGTCCCCTATAGGTCGGTACTGGGGTCCGCAGCCCTACAGTTTTGGAAACGCTACATGATAAGAACAGCAGCAACCCCCGGCATACACGGGTACTTCCCTTGGTTGGCCTACCTCATGGAAATTCACGGACGATATTAAATGCTGATCAACTAGCGACATGGTTGGAGTCAGGGGTGGAAACGTTAGGGGATTGCTACCAGGAGAAGGTCTTAATGCCATTCAAGGACTTGGTTAAAGGTACGGCCTTCCATCAGGGCAGTTCCTTCAATATGAAGCCCTGGCCCATACCTTCGGAGCGCTGGGGGGACGGAGCTTGGAGGAGCCCTAGGCACAAGAGGTGCTAAACTCATTACTTACATTAGGTACGGCTAGCCACCTTGCTGATCGGAGCATCCCTTACCCCCCCCTATGTTACCTACGGAGACGCTGGGAGAGAGTCCTGAGTAGGGAACTGACCGAGCCGGAATAGCACAGAATTCTGTCCTCACACAAGGGAACTCCCGTAACACCCGGTTAAAATATACTCAGTTCAAGTACTTGCATATGAAGTACATGAGACCTAAAGAACACGTAGTATGTATGAACAACTGCTAACACATTAATGGGTCGGAAAGACAACAGTCCCTCGACTAGTGAGAGGCAGATGATGCGATGGCTAAAAGGAAAGACATATTACGCATGTATATCTGTAACCTCGCCTCCCTACCCCATGCATTAAAGGGAATAGATATGACGTGGTGAGTGGAGTATAGACCCAACAAGAAATCATACAGGTAACCCCCGGCCCCCATACCTTCTGTAATCTAATCCCCATGACTGAACACGTAAGCTAAGGTAGTTACTGCCCCCCAGCCTGTTCCACTATGTTCATGTTGATATGGTTAATCTTAGTTTCCTTAAACATCAAACAGACAGTACACATGCAGACACTTGCACGAGGTGGGTTGATTAACTACGAGTAGGCGATTGCACACAAGACTAATTATAGGCCATACTGTCATACTCCAGAAGAATGAAAAGATGACACCGGGAAATATCACTGTCTAATATAAGATTTCATTGAGAGAAATGGGGGCGCAAGATGGGTATGATATATTCATTTATTCATGTGCATAACCAGTTCTTGTGATACGGCAAAAGTAATAGTAAAAATTAATAGGTAACATTGTCAATACCTTAAATGCTGAATAAAAATGTTTGGGGAAAAAACAGTAGCGTGCATCAACACACTGGTAGTACCCCCCTATTGTACCTTTTGAACTCCATCTACAGAAAATCAACACAGGCCCCAGAGGCGCATTGGAGGAGGAGGCCCATTCAGCCAAAGGCCAAAGAATATTGGTGAAGTACAAGAAATTCAGGGGCCCTTCATCACATTCATTTTGAATTATACCACTGAGTATATCTAGAAAATTCTGCAGAGGTGGAGGAAAGAAGGAGATAACGCAGGCAGGACGTGGGCAACATTCAAAAGTTATGAAAGTAATCCAGCATGGACTAAGAAGCAGCGGTATTTGTGTCACAGAGTATCCGATCAGATGCAACCATGCAGACTCCTAGAGAATTCAGGGTCCGACCCAGTCGTTTTATTATGTCTTTTCCATGTATTGGACTGGGTGGAAAGACAAGCTGTGGGAAAAGTGTCTATTACAGGTATTAGCAGACTGGGGACCACTGGTCCTCTCTGGGAGAAAATGGCCCAGCAGACACTATAATATATAGTATCCCTCTAGACCTATATTGCTTTAATTATAGTGGGTTCACATTAGAAGAACACAATAACCTAATACATGTATTTTTTTTTTAGCTTTTTATTTAATTTCTTTAGTTCATTGTTTTACGTACAAATAAAATTCATCTTTTGTTTTCGGAAAAACCATACAAACATTTGTTACTATTTTCATATATAAAACTATCCAAGTTATACCAAAATATATAGCAGGCTTTTTATATAATTACACTTTTTTTTAATTTAAAAAGCAGAGTTGGTATGAAATACAATTGGATATTGTCTTATACAAGCCTACAATTGTTGGCGTTGCTTCAAAAAAGAAGAAGAAATCCCCACACCAAATTACACCTCTACACACTCCACATTCATATCACTCTCATACATAACATACACTCCAACCACCCCAGAGGCCGGCAACAGGCACAGAAAAACCAAAAACAGGGGTGAGCTGCTCAACCCTCTGTTGTTGTGCTGTGCGCTGGGGTGTGTCATACACACTGGTCGACGCGCGTTTCGATGGCTTATTCTCCTTTGGTTGCCACCTTCTTCAAGACCTGTTACTAATCTGTTGAGTAACGGGCATGGATGGGGGAATAAAATTTCTTTGTACTGTGTTAGGCTTATCGCGGGTATTTTTGGATCCTGAAATTGAGCGAGTCGTTTTTCACACGAAGTGTGCTAAGATTGTTGTCTAAGGGGATGCGACTACAAGTGCCAGCCTTCCTGCGTTCGCTTCATATTCTTATGAACATAACTGTGAGTTTTCCTTTTTATCTTGTCTCTTTTATTTTCGTTTTGTCCTTTTTTTTGAGGATGGGCCACGACGTTGTAAATATCGTTTTGTTGATCCCTGGTTCTCTTCTGCCAGGTGAACCTTGGATCGCTGGTCAATTTCACTCGTAACCCCGTCAGCACGTCCAGTTGCTCTGCCAGCAGACACTATTCATAAGTTTACTATGCTCTCAATACTGGAACTGGAGACATACTTTTACCTCCGCCTCCTGTATAACATCCCTTGATAAAAGTCCAAGTCCTCAAAAGTACATGTCTGTAAAGCACAAAACCTGTTGTCCTTTTTAGGTCTCACCCGAGACCGCACTTGCGCTCGAGATATTCTGTTTAATAGGAGAGGCTTGAAGCTGCCTATTGCTTATTATTAGTTGGCTTCATAATCACTCTTATTTGCTGTCTCCTAATTGGCCAGCGAGTGCCAACTTCACTTCCTCTTCTTTCGTTTGGAGCATGGGCCAAATACTGACGGATTGATTTTGATTAGTGTCTTGCCGCTACTCGACCCGTGACTGAGGTACTAATTTAGTTTTTCTTCCTACCAGTGTTGCTTCCTTCCATGATACTGCTTCCCTCACCAGCCACACTCCTGCTGTCAGTGTTGCTTCTTTCCTCCATCCCTCCCATTGTGATGCTTCTTCCCTCTCACCTTCGAGTTGTCTGTGTTGCTTCCTTCTTCCAACCCTCCCTCCCAGGGATCCAGAGTATGTGCTTGACCACTCAGCCACACTGGTTGTTCATAGCCAGCCTTTGTCCTGCAGTGGCTGTTTGATATTTTGCTGTGTCTATCCATCTGGTGTCTGCCTCTCCCTCGGTCCTGGCTGGTCCTATAAATGAGTCATGCTTCCTGCTGAATCTTTACTGCTCGTGGTTAACAATGGTGTTACCAGGTGCTGGGGGCAACAACTTCCCTAGGCTTCATCCGATGTTACAAATAGAAGGCCGCCCCTCAAAATCAAATCTGTATTCAAATGAAGGGCTGATTGGCCAGGCATTCCACTGTGACGTTACACAAGGAGCTTAATTTCTTATTGCACAGTATCGCCTTGCACCTCATCCTCTTCTTTGATCCTTGTTCCGCCTCCCAATTTCCCCACACCATCAAGGCATTTTGAATTGGTATTTTGGAGTTTTCCTCAACACCGACCAGATACTTGGGGATATGGGTAGACAAAAGAGAAGGTAATCTTACCCACCTGAATACCCTAAACATATCTCTTGATCACTAACTGGAGTTTTCCAAAAGCTATATAAGAAACTGGCCTGCTAAGATACTAGAGCAGTAACAAGAGTGATCACCAGCAAATTAATGCCACACTATCAAATGGCACCATGGCACTGCCAAAAAAAGCTTTTCGCCTGGCTGGATAGGGAACAGTGCAACTACTACCAATACAGTTTCTAACTGCCCTCATGCACCCGGTTAGCTCAAGTCCAATTAGAATTCAATCTCCCGAGACAACAACTTATGCTTATGGCCAGATTTTTATCTTACTGCGGCAAAGTGAAGAGGGCCCTTGACGGATCTCTCAAGAGGCTTATCTGCTGAGAAATAACGTGTGAAGATTCAACTTAGAATGCTCGCCTCAAGCAGGCATTACACAATTTGGATGCAATGGATCTCTGGGAAGCGACTCTGAAACCCACACGCTAATTAGGGTACTCACTAAACAGGTGAAAATTATGTTTGCCCTAGCTGATGCAAGGGAGCTGGCAAAATGGTCACATGGTAGTTATGCTCTCAAACTTTATGAGACCCAGTGACGAAGCTGCAGACACAAAAAATGATGCGACGATTTAGTATTATTCTGTTAAAAGGCTACGGATATGTTGCTTAGGTAGCTATCCAACAAAATCAATCACTAACAAATATGGTGTGTATCTGTGAAAGGCCCTCCCTAACAAAGTTTTGGCTAAGGCTGATGTTTAGAATTCTCAACATTCGTTCGTGCACCAAGGCGCTGGAAGCTTGCCTAAAGGGAGAATCCACACAACTGACAACAAGAATCTTGAAATTTCTGACAACTGTACTAGGAATCATAGGCTTCTGTGATAATTTTATGAATGATTCAGCCAGGCTTCAAATTACTGTGATATTGCTCTCAACACCTCAATTGTTAGTATTTGGGTGGTAGCCTTCTGTTAATTAGCTCGTGAACTGGGCCTCAACTTCATTACTACAAATTATGCATTTAATGGCGTTTTGATTTTTTGCCTCCTTTTTTCAGGCATTACAATATAACAGAAGTGCAAATTTTAATCCCAAATATGTTTAATATTACATATTTATTCAGTTTTTAAAGCTTCAAACTGAATTTCAAATGAATTCCTACCCCCTTTCCATTTGAGTACTTCACCCTGATCTGCCCACCGAATTTTAGCCATCAACCACGTTTTATTACAGAAAAGGTAGAACTCAGCAAGAATGCGGACTTTAAACCCAATATTTAGATGCTCTGAACTGATGTCTGGGGCTTTTGATGGTCGCTGTTTCTCAACGATCAGTGTTGAATTTTCTTACTGTCTTATCTTATGTTTTTGCTATGGTAATGTTTTAATCCGATGAAAGCAATTATTTTTTAGTAGCTATGCTGAATAGAATCAATTAATCAACATCGACCAGGCCACTAAGCTTCGAAAATCTTACAGAGCATCTTCAGCATTTTTTCCAAAGCCACTAGGAGCAAACACTAAAAGCGCTTAGAGGGAATGGCGAGATTAAGTCTCAGCACCCTGAATCACATTACTGCCCATTATAACGCCTGGCTCATGTGGAGCGCCGTGCAGTTGTCCATGCTGCTTCTTGTTCTCCAACCCTCCACTCGTTGTCCGTGTTACTCCCCCCCAACCACCATAAGAATAAAAAGTACAAGGACATGGCAGCGCTGGCTGCATTATAGTGCTTTGTTTCTAACTTTTAGCTATGCTGCAAAGCCACGCTGCTCTGCAACATGGGTTAGACACGAAGCCAACTGCTCCCACATAGGCAAAGAGCTACTGGCTTTGCCAATGCTTGTTTTAGAGATTGTCATCAAAGGAAGAAAGTGTCTAACAGAAAGGCGTTGTGAAAGATGGAAACGGCAAGAAGAAACACCCAACTGCTAAAAACATAAAAGGCTTGGGAAAAAAAAGTATTATTTTTAACTAGGATGTTGAGCAAATGGGCATAGCCCTGACTGGGGGGGAAGGTTTTCTCCGTTTAGGTATTTACAACAGCATTACCATCCGGTACCTTCAGGTACGTAGTGTATTGCAAAAGGTGCTTCCTAGATGCTCAGACCTGCCGGTTTCCTCACCATTAGAAGATAGATTACTGGATGATTACCTCCCAGAACGAGTGATTTCCCTGACATACCGTAAGATTCTTAATAATGTGCCCGATTCCATGGGTAAATTACGGGCAAAATGGAATGATGAGGTGGGAGAGCTTGATGACGAAGAGTGGAGGGAGGCCTTGGCATCACCTCGGGAGGTGGCGATCTGGTCTCGTTTTAAATTGATACAACTTAAACTGCTGCATAGGGCATACTACACCAGTTCGGCACTCGTTAAAATGGGTCTCTTGTCTTCTCCGGATTGCCCCTAGGGCTGCGGACAGCTAGGTACTTTCCTACATCAAAGGTGGGATTGCCCCGACCTTTGAGAGATACTGGGGAAGAGTGGTTTTCCGCCATGTCCCAAATATGCCATAAATCAATTGATGTATCCCCACGTCTGTCTTTTGAATGTTTGGGAAGCCACTGACCTAACCAGGTTTGAACGGCTCTGGGTTACACTGGGATGTATGATCGCTAAACGCAATATTGCTAGAACCTGGAAAGGAGGGGGGGTTGCCCTCAGACACGCGGATTGGGCATCGGACATGGACTGGTGCATGCAAGCGGAGAGGGTGGTGTATGAAAGCAGAGGTTGCCCAGGTAAATGGACCAAAGTGTGGGGCCCCTGGAATGAAAGTAGAGGTTATATTTGTAGCCCACTTAATGAGACGATGGATGTTGTTGACTGTCGCAGGGATTGATGATATTGTGTTTTCCTTTGACCCAATGTATTCTTTAGTTTCATTCATATTTCCTGCTGTCCTCAGGAACTGTATTTTGTTTTGCAACTGCACCTGTTTTGTTTTTATTTGATGTTTATTTTCAATAAAGTTATTTTTTTTTTAAAGATTTTGAACAAATATTTCGCACTGAAAACTGAGTTTTGCGTCAAAATTAAACTTAAAGCAACAAGGCTCAAGATCATTACTCAGTAAACAGAAACAAACCACCTGCGGACTCCCTGCTGTGCATGACAGGATGGGGCAGATTTCTGGCAGTGGCAGTTGTCATTTCATGGAAAACTGCCTATGAAAACGGAAAAGGAGCAGCGTTTCCGGCTTAATTTTAAGTAGAAACACAATTTGGTTGTGGTGTTTTCAGTCAAATTCTTTTGTGTTGTGACTGATCTGGATTACACCTAAAAATAAAACCTTGCTTCCTAAAGGCATGTATTCTTCCCCGAACCTTTTTTCAAAGCTGAAAACATGCATGCTTAAACATGTGTTCAGTTATCCACCATATGTGCCGAGAAAGATACGTTTATGGCCAGAAGAGATAACCCCATTTAACAGAAAGTCACCTTTTTTTAAAGGTTTGAATAAACTGCCTACATTAACTGCTCTAGTGAAAACCTGACCCAAATCAACAGTCACCAATTTTTAGAATCCATGATTACCTCTTCAAAGAGGATGAGGGAGGTAGCATTCTTTCTATTGGATTCTTCTAATACTTCTTTATCCACAGTTGTGTTTACTCCTTTTTCTGTGCTTGGCGCGTCTTTCAATTTTGACGACTCACAACTACCTATAAAAAGATGGGGAAAGGGAAAAATTATACTTCGTATCAAAACCCCCAATAGGAAATCCTTAAATACTTAAAAATTGGTTTTAATGCAACAACCGTCTGCTTGAGCCAGAATCAGAAAACGTTAGTTAGCAAAACATTTGAGGCTACGCTAATCGACTATTTTTGGACTGAAAGTTTCGACTGAACCCTCCGTCAGTCAGCACTTCCGGTCGAAAGGCGCATATTATATTGACCGGCGCAATAAATTAGAATTACATCTTTCCAACTTCAAAATGTAAATCAGACTTCACATATGTCTGGCATTTGCCCAGTATTGGTGAACACTACAGGGACCTGAGGAGCTAACAAGATATTGTACAGGGTAACTGAAGCAAACGAGGATCCAGCCATAGTTACTACTTGATATAACGTCATGCACTACGGAATGGAATCCGACTGGTCGTACCTTTAGCCTTTTCTGGCTGCTTCGTTTTTTCCTCGTCATTTTGTTGTTTGGAAGACTTTTTAAAAAACTGTGCCAGTGATTTGGGTGGCAAGGTGCGCTTCACCCCTGCTCCTCGTGGTGACAGTGGAGGTTTCCTCGGAGATGCGACAACTTTAGCTGGAGAGTTTAACTTTCCTGTAAAAATAAATAAACACATTCTAAAATGGTACACCGGGATTCATTAGAGTGTTCAGTGATGCATTCTTTATGTTGACAAATGTAACTAACTCCGTTGAATTATTGTACTCTTAAGAGAGAAAAGCAAGTATACCTTTTCGAATAGCCATATTATACTTTATTTGTCCACACACACTACGTCTGCTAACAAAACAATCTCTTAAAACACTTTAGTAGTGTAGCTGGTAGCCTCTGGGAAGGCCGTGCTTTGTGGAGCTCGGGAACGCAATTCCATTGCCTCGGCCTCCGCCCTCATCTTAAATTAAACCTAATGATCGAAAATGCTTTCTTCCGTTATGAAAGCTCAGTTGGTTAAAGCTATCACTGCAGATGTCTGTGTAACCAGCCGGTCACAAAACGGAATCTTGGATGGTACTCTGAGGAATAGTGAGAGGTCTCTTTATAGTGCTACAAAGTCCCAGGCTGCGACTTAAAGGCAAGGCGAATATGCAAGGCATCAGCCGCGGCCGTGCAGGTAAGAGCGGTGGGGAGATTTCCACGGACGATAGCGAGGTAACATTTATTTATTTAATTTTACCTCGTCATCGTCAGTCGAAATCCACCCCCAACCCCGCCCCGTCGCTCTTACATGCACGGGAGTCAGACAGTGCAGAATTATGTCCATGAATTCTGCCTTAAATGATTTGAAGTGGGTAGGCTCTTCCCACACCAGATTTTCCCGGTGTGGGAGAAAGACTTGACTTTACAGTTTGGTAATTCGGTACAGTAAAAATCACGAGGCTTTATTTATTTATTTATTTATTTTTTGCATTTGTAATGCGCACAGATACCCACAAAGGGTTTCCCGGCGCCAGGGCTAAGAGGTCAAAACATAGAGGCAGTAACTGTCAAGGACCACAATTATTTATTAAAAAGCCAAGTTTTAACGTTTTTCTTAAAACTGGCAAAATTCTCCTCCTTCCGTAAGGCTAAGGGGAGGGAATTCCAAAGAACTGGTCCCAGATGGGAGAAAGATTTCCCCCCCCATTCGGGCCAGTTTGAACCTGGGAACCACGAAATTTGCTCCATTTAAAGAACGGAGATTGCGTGTAGGAACATGGGGCCTAACCAATTTTTGCAGGTATTTTGGTGCAGTTCCTGCCCTGATCTTGAACATGTATGTCAAGGCTTTGAACCGAACTCGGTTCTCTACCCTCAACCAATGCAGGTTCCTCAGATGCTTCGAGATCCTTGCTGTCCTAGGAATCTTGCACAGCAACCTGGCTGCGGAGTTCTGGACCAGCTGCAATCTCCTGATCACGGCTAGATTGGAACCCAGGTATAAGATGTTACCGTAGTCAAGCCTAAATGAGGCTTTGGCATCCGAACCTCATTCTCTACTATTGTTTTTTGCCAGGGTGAGATTGCAATGCCCCCCCTGCCAAAAATAACCATCTCTTCCTTCCCTACTCCCTCAAACTCTCCAGCCACCCTTCCCCTCACCCAGTGGGCCAACATACATTTACCACCGGCTTAAAGGAGGTGTTAAATGTATGTGATGTGAATAGGAAATTCCAGGTGGTATTTCTGACCAGGGAAAGACAAATTGGGGTCCGATGGCAATTCCTCATTGTATGGGGACTATGATTTACTTGTGATTGCAAGATACTGGATCAGATTTACTGGGACGTTGCTCCTTTAGATTTTTAGTACCCTCTTTCAATCAGACCAGAATCTTCAGAACCACTATTCTTCAAAAAGCTAAAAACCTGGCTGTTTGGGTAAGCCTAATGCGCCATGTTTCAATCATAGCTCGCTGTGTTGGGGATCTGGGTCACGCTACCTGGCGCTGGGACACTTTGGTGTGAAGCAGCCATGCACTTAATAAGTGATTTTATTATTACTGCACACTAACAGTAAATTCGCATGTGTAAATCCATCCCAGTACCGTGCACCTTGTAATGAGGGCATAAGTGTTTAAGAGTAAACAAGTGTGTTAAAAGGAAAATGCTACTTACCAGTATGCATCTGTTCTTGGCATGTAGAGCTGTAGATCCACACACTTATGCAGAGATCGCCTTCTGGTGTTGGGCCCGGATGTTTGCACTTTGTTGTTGTCCTGGAAAGTCTTTGGAAGTCACAGGATAAGTGGCTCCTCCTTTGGACAATAGTGCGCATGGGCATAGACTCCATCGTCAGATTGTTTTTTCGCCAAGAAGGGAAATGATGGAGTTTTGTAAGAAACAGAAATGATGTCCATGTATGTTGTATCTAAATAAGATAATACTGGAACAGATAAAGGTAGCTGGGGAGGTGGGTGGGCGTGTGTGGATATACAGCTCTACATGCCAAGAACAGATGCATACAAGTAAGTAGCGTTTTCCGTCCAAAGGCATATAAGCTGTAGATCACACACTTATGCATAGATTGCATAGCAGTACTCCTCCTTAGCGGCGATTACCAGTGTCTGTTGCAGTAGTTTGAAGTAGTGTTTTAAGTACAGCTTGGCCCACACTAGCTTGTTGCTTTGCCTGCACATCTACACAGTAGTGTTTTGTGAATGTGTGCGGTGTACACCATGTAGCTGCTCTGCAGATATCATCCAAGGGAATGTTCCCTAAAAATGCCATTGAAGCCCCTATTTTTCGGGTAGAGTGGGCTTTAGGGGGAATAGAGAACGTACGTTTTGCTTTGTGATAGCAAATTTGTATACATTTGACAATCCACCTTGCGATCCCAGATTTTGATATGGGATTGCCTTTATGTGGTGGTGAGAAGGATACAAAGAGTTGTTTTGCAAAAAGGTTTTGTCCTGTCAAAATAATAAAGAAGTGCTCTTTTTACGTCTAGAGTAAGAAGAGCTCGCTCTGCGACTGCTTGTGGTTGCGTGAAGAATACTGGCAACTCAACAGACTGATTGAGATGGAAAGGAGAGATAACTTTAGGAAGAAATTTGGGATTTGTTCTGAGAACCACTTTGTTATGATGGAGTTGTAAAAATGGTTCTTGAATAGTTAGTGCTTGTAGCTCGTTGACTCGTCTAAGAGAACATCTTGTGTGTTTTGCTAAGAGAAGTAATGGCCACAAGGAAAGCGACTTTCCATGTAAGAAATTGGAGCTTGTATTTTTGCAGAGTTTCGAATGGAGGGCCCATTACTCTGGTGAGGACAATGTTTAAATTCCATACTGGTGAGGGTGGTACCCTAGGAGGAATGATTCTTTTAAGGTCTTCCATAAATGCTTTAATGGCAGGTATCCTGAATAATGACAAATGTTGTCTATTTTGTAAGTAAGCTGCTATGGCAGTGAGGTGTAGCCTAATAGATGTGTATGCTAGATTACACCTTTGAAGATGTAGTAGGTAACATATGATGTGTTGAATAGACACATCTAAAGGATTGATGTTGTTATTACAGTATATTACAAATCGTTTCCACTTGGCTGCATAGCAGGCTCTAGTGGCGAAGCGTCTAGCCTCCTTAATAACATTCATGTAGTCAGTGGGTAGGTTACGGTAACTAAATTCTAAGACTTCAGGAGCCAGATCGCTAGGTGGTGCTGTGTTGGGTCCGGGTGTCTGATCTCTCCACGGTTCTGTGTTAAGAGACATGGGAAGAGGTGTAGTTTGTGGTGTGGGACTACTGATAGTTCCAGCAGTGTTGTGTACCATGGTTGTCTGGCTCAACATTGGAGCAACTAGGATGAGTGTCAGTGAGTGTTGCTGCAGTTTGCGCACCACCAATGGAATGAGTGGGAGAGGTGGAAAAGCGTAGGCAAATTTGCCTGACCAATTCATCCATATCGCATTGCCTTTGGACAATGGGTGTGGATATCTGGCAGCGAAGCTTGGGCATTTTGTGTTGTAATGTGTGGCGATGAGATCTATCTCTGGCTGCCCCCACATTTGGAAATACGGTTGAAGAACTTGTGAATGAAGTTCCCACTCGTGAATCTGTTGTGTCTGACGACTTAACAGATCCGCTATGCTGTTTTGGACTCCTGGAACGTGTTGGGCTAGGAGAAATTTTTTTGAGGAATAGCCCACCTCCATATGCTCTGCGCTAATTGAGAGAGCTGTAGGGAGTGTGTCCCGCCTTGTTTTCGTAGATAGTACATTGTTGTCATATTATCGGTGCGGAGTAGGACAGCTTTGTCTGATATTTGTTTCTGGAATGATTTTAATACCGGAAAAATTGCTAGTAACTCCACGTGATTGACGTGGAGCAATTTTTGCTGAGATGTCCATTTGCCTTGCATGGTATGATGTAATAGATGAGCTCCCCAGCCGGTGAGAGAAGCATCTGCTGTTAGTACAATCTGTGGAACCGGCTCTATGAACGGTCGCCATTTGAAAAGGTTTTGTGTGTTCCACTACTGCAGAGAGCGATGCATGCGGCAGTCTACCAACACCAAATCTGTCAGCTGACCTTGAGCCTGGTTCCACTGAAGTGCTAAGCATTCCTGTAGGGGACGCATGTGGAGTCTGGCATGAGGTACTATGAATATGCAAGAGGCCATCATCCCTATGAGCTGCATAAACATTTGAGCTGGAAGAAATTATTGTGGTTGGAATTTTGTAATGAGACTTTGTATGCTTGCTATCCTCGGTGGACTGTGATATGAAAGGCCTTGTGAGGTGTTTATTGTGGCACCGAGATACTGTTGGATGTGAGACTTTGTGAGGTTTATGGTGAATCGTAAGTCGTGAAGTAGTTGAATTGTGGCGTGTGTGTGATTTACACACTGGCTGTATGTGAGAAAGTGGCTCTGTATATACTGTTCCCAAATAGGTACAGGGTGTACAGAGTCCACAGTCCCCAGAGGTTTGGTAGAGGCTAAAGTTAGATATAACCTTACTCTCTAAAGTGGTAGCTTGGTCGAGCAGTAAGGCAGTATCAGAGGACAGTGTAAAGCATTTGTTGCACACACTCAGCCAGCAAATGGTCTCACACACTCAATAACTGAACTCTAGGTCAATGGTTTATATATAAAAAACAATATATGCTTGTTTTATTTTAGAACCAACAATAGGAATTAAAATATACTTTCTCAGAATGAGATGCTTTATATAAATACTTTTGCAATATGCAATTGACTTTTATAGAAAGTTACAAGTGGTTGCAATAGGCAACACAATTTTAAACACAATAATGCATTGAGTTCAATGGTAGTTTCAAGTTATTTGCAACAGATTACTTTTAGGATTACTTTTGGAATTCCAGGACTGGATCCTAGATTCAGCCCTGGATCAGTACTTGGAATCAAGTGATAAAAGTCGACTTAATTACTGTGATGATTTTTAGACAATATTTTGCTATTTTAGTAGTTGACACTTGGAAAATATTTCATAGAAAACAGTCAAGGATTCCCTATGGCAGAAAATTCAAGTTGCAGGTATAGTATGTTCTCGTTACTTTTGTAATCCAGTACTGGGCACCTAGACTCAGTACTGGGACCTTTATCCAAAACAGGTAAGTAATTACGTTTTCAGAAATTATACGATTTTTAAAGAATATTTAAAGTTTGCAGAAATTGACACTTTGAAGAAATTTCACAGAAAAACAGTCAATGATTTCCTATGGGAGAAAATTGGGTTACTGGTAAGTACAGTTGTAAGTATTTTTCAGAATCAGTGCTGGGCACCAAGATCCAGCACTGGAAGCTCATCTAAGAGCAGGTGAGTATTTTCGTTTCCGTTACTCGGCTGATTTTTGGTGAATATTTTAGGTTTTGAAAAGTTCACACTTAGAAGAAAATTCAGGAAAAGCCAGTCAATGTTACCCTATGGAGAAAGTTGAGTTATCGGTTTAAAGGTAAGTACTCGACTGGCAGAGTTAAGGTTCTGGGCATAGACTCAGGGGTCTCCCAGGGTCAGGTAGGTACAGTTGGGTCACCCTCAGCGGCACAAGGGCGGCCGGGTGCAGAGAGAGTTAGGCCCAATGTTATCCTATGAGGGGTAGGGGGGCCTTGGTTGGTGGCTTCTGACTAGCAGGCCACGCGGCTGTGGGAGATGGGCTCCTGGTCACTTACACAGGGCAAGTGGGGAAGTAGATAGGTGTAGAGGTTGCACTGCCAGGGCCACTCAGGCGGCTGGGTGCAGGGTGCTTTTGAGCCTTCGGGCGCTCAATTGATTTCAATGGGAAATCTCCGGTTTAGAAAAAGACTGCAAGCTCGGGGACGAAGATTCTTCAGGTGCCACCACCACTTTGAGAGGTAAGTTGGGTAGTTGGAGGTTAGGTAGGTACCCCGGGATTGGGCACAGGGGGCCGTGGGGCGCCGGGTGCAGGGGTGCCTTTTGGTGTCTGGAAATCTTACCCTCTGTTGATTGCGGTTTGGGGGGCACCTAGTTCTGAGGCTGCAGGCTTCTTCAGGAGTGTCGAGGGAGGTCCGTGGGTGCCGGACTCGGGGTCACAGTCGCCGTGGGGTCGTCCTCGTGGTCTTTGTTCACTCCGGCACAGGCCAGGCTTGGCGGGTGCAGAGTGTGAAGGGTTCGCGGTTCCGGGCTGCTGCCAGGGATTAGAAGTAGATTTTGAGTAGAGCCTCTACTCATGGGAGTCCCAGTGGTTTAGAGTCAAAAGGTAGCCAGGTCTTCCGGGGTTTGTGAGGTTGCTGGCCACAAGTGATGACGGGTTGGAGCAGGAGCAGGAGCAGGTTCGAGGGTCGACAGGCCGGTAGGGCTGGGGCCAAAGCAGTTGGTGTCTTCCTCTTCTTAGCAGCTGCAGGGCAGGTCTTCTTTCTTCTAGCTCTTCCTTGGATTTTGGAATCTGGAATCTGGGGAAGGAAGGTTCAGGGTGCCCCTAAATACTAGATTTAGGGGCGTTACAGGCAGGTGAAGGGCAGGGACCAATGGGTCCCTGTCCTGGGGTGGGTACACCCCCTATCTTGCCTCTCTCCTGTGGGAGGGGGGCAGTAGCCTAGTCCCGATTGGGCAGGGCTTCCCATCTTCAAGATGGCGAGAGCCCAGAGATGTGCTTCACCTCGCTTCCCCCACCTGAGGGGTGGAGTGGGGTTGGCAGGCTGGCACATCCCCTGTCCATATTTGGTTTTTCCGGCCTAGCTTCCCGCCAGAGTGGGGGGTTGCAGTGGCCTGGGGAAGCTCACAGAGGCGGCATGCCTTTGAAGCTTCCCCCTACCCATCCTGGGGGAGAAGATTTAGCACCTCGCCCAGGATATGCATTGTTGCAGGCCCAGGAGAGCAGGGGCTCTCCTACCAAGGGGTCCAGCAACATGTCTGCTGTGTGGCAGGCTAGGCAGCCTCAGAACAGACGTGGATTGTAGGTTAGGTTTTTAGGGGGCATCTCTAAGATGCCCTCTGGGGTGCTTGGTACATTAAATCCCACACTGGCATCAGTGTGGGTTTAATGTGCTGAGAAGTTTGATACTTCAGTGTTGCCATTATGGTGCTGTGGAGTTCGTGTTTGACGAGCTCTGAGCACCATGTACTCTTAAATGGCAGCACTGCACTTACAGTGCCCAGGAATGGACCTGGGTACTGTAGGGGCACAGGGCTCCTGCTCCTGTGCCCACACCATTGGCATAGGGCACCCAGCTAGAGGGGTGGCTGATGTATGCCATGGCAGTGTAGGTGGTGGGCATGGCACACAGGGATGTGTGCCATGTCGACTCTGTTTTGTCTTGCACCCAGACACCCAGCCTGCAAGGGCAGTGTGTGTATGTAAGGGTACAGGGCCTCTAAGGGTGGCCCAATGAGTGCTGCAGCCCTTAGAGACCTTCCCTGGTCACAAGGCCCTGGGTACCTAGGGTACCATTTACCAGGGCCTGACATGTGGCCAGGGTTTGCCAATTTGTGTTTTGTGTTTTTAGGGAAGGCACATAGACCCTGGGCACCTGATTGGCAGGAGTCCAGGGCACACTCAGTCAAAGTACATTCAGCAAAAAGTGGGGGCATACCATGCAAGAAAGATGGCACTTTCTCTCACAGTATGACGTGGCTTTTATGAGCCAGTCGTCTAAGTACGGGAAGATGTGAATTTGTTGTCTTCTTAGGTGAGCTGCAACTACTGCTAGACATTTTGTGAAGACTCTGGGTGCTGTGGTGACTCCGAAATGGGAGAACCTTGAATTGGTAAATCTGAGGTATTTCTTGTGAGCAGGGTGAATGGGAATATGGAAGTAGGCGTCCTTGAGATCTAGGGTGGCAAGGAAATCGCCTTGTGTGAGCAGAGGAAGGATCTGTTGAAGTGTGACCATGTGGAAATGGTCTGATTGTATGTAAAGGTTTAGGGTCTGAGGTCCAGGAAGGGTCTCAGGGTTCCGTCCTTCTTTAGAATGAGGAAGTACAGAGAGTAAACTACTGTGTTTTGCTGATGCAGGGGAACTGGTTCTATTGCATGTTTTTGTAGAATGGAAAGCACATCTTGCTTTAGCAGCGATATATGTTCTGTTCACATTGGGCGCTGTCTGGGTGGTATGTTTGGGGGAGTAGAGGTGATTTCTAGACAGTAACCGGTTTGAATGATTTGTCTCACACACCTGTCGGTAGTGATGTTGCTCCAGACAGGTAGGAATTGTAGCAGTCTTCCCCCGACCGGAGTGGAATGGTTCAGGGGGAGTGGAGGGAAGTCACTGGGTGGGGGTGGGGGCGGAGCGAGTATTGTTAGTTTTGCCTCTGCCTTTGTTATTATTGCCTCTGTAGTCTCCTCTACGATAACCTCTGGTAAAGGTTTTTTGGGTGGGACTTGGAGGACGTGGAGGGGTTGTCAGAGGAGTATTCTCTGGAGGTGCCCCTATAAGAGGAGCGACGAAATGAACGTCTGGGAGCTTGCAACTGCAAGGTTCCCATTGATTTAGCCGTGTCGGAGCCTTTTTTCATCTTTTCTAGAGATGAATCCACGGCAGGCCCAAATAGATGTTCTTGATCAAATGGTTGGTTAAGTATGGTATTTTGAACTTCTGGTTTAAACCCCGATATGCGTAGCCATGCATGTCTACGTAAAAGAACACTTGTGTTGATGGCTCGGGAGGCAGTGTCTGCCACATTTAGAGCACAACGAATGGAGGTGTTTGTTATAAGTTAACCCTCTTGTATGAGGTCGTTGGCTTTTGCCTTGTATTTGTCTGGGAGGTGTTGTAATAGGGTTTCCAACTCATCGTAGTGTACCCTATCGTATCTAGCCAGCAAAACTTGTGTGTTGGCGATACGCCAAATGTTGGCTGCTTGTGACACTGTGCGTTTACCAGAAGCACCAAGGAGTTTTGACTCCTTATCGGGAGGTGGAGCATCGCCTGATGTTTGCGAGTTAGCCCTCTTTCTGGCGTTGGACACCACTAAGGAATCCAATGGTATTTGTCCCTTGATGTAAACAGGGTCTGCTGGGGCAGTTTTGTATTTTTTCTCTATTCTGGGGTTAATAACCCTAGCCCTAACAGGATCTTTGAACACCTCAGTTGTGTGTTTAATTACCCCTTTTAACATAGGGAGAACAGAAGTGGACCTTAGAGATGTATCAAATGTGTCCATTAGAAAATCCTCCTCCACAGGGTCTGTATGTAGAGCTACCCCGTGGTATTATGCAGCTCTGTGAACGAGCTGGGTGAAACCCATAGTGTCCTCTGGTGGGGGAAGGTCTAGAGGGATAGATGTCGTCTTGTGGCACATCAGGGACATCTGGCATGCCATAATTGTCCCACGGGTCGCCTGGGGTGTAAGACTGACTAGGATCCCCTAACGGTTCATCGTCTGCACCCCCCCCCTCGTCCCCAGAAGTGTCATCATCGTCCTGAGGTGGAGGATTTTATGGACTATAGTCCAGCATTTGACAGAGTTGGTCAGGTCACACTATGGCACAAACTAAATTCTTGGGGGATCCCTTCTCAACAACTCAAAGCCATAATGTCCCTGTAGCAGGGCACATGGGTCAGGATAAAAAACCAGTCCCACCACAGCAACGGAAAAAATTCCATCCAACAACAGCCTAAAACAAAGCTGTATGCTGGCCCACCTACTTTTCAATCTCTACACCACTGACCTGCCCAAATCTTTGGAAGGCGCCAGTCTAATAACCCCTAGACTAGAGAGAACATGTCTGCAGACTCTGCAATATGCAGACAACATCACCATCACTGACCAAACCCGAACCGGCCTACAGAGTGATCTTAATGCTCTCCACTGTTGTAACTTAGAGAACAAACTCCTGGTGAATCAGGAAAAGACAAAAATAATGATGTTTTGGCAAATACCCCTGAAAGAAATTTGCACATTAGCAATTAGGACACCAGCAAATATCCACCTGCACAAACTATATTTACCTGGGAGTCTGGTTCAATGAACGGGCCAAACCAGGGGAGCCGGGGTTAACCACAGCCTGAAACACAAACTACCAACTACACACTCCAACAGCTGACCCAATATTAAATGTGTTCCGAGCTAAGCTTGTACCTGCCCTGATCACCTAGCCTTCCCCGGAAAGCTCAACTCCTGCCTCAGGAACTTCCAAACAATGGTCTACAAAAAATATTCACCTACCCTCCGGCATGCAAGGAGGGCCAGGATGAGGCTGGAGCTGGGTCTGGGTTGGGTAAGTCCGGACTTTACCTGCCTAGGCGAAATAACGAAATACTACATAAGGACCTTGTTCCATCCAGCCCCATCTCTTAAAACCCAACTTAAAACAAGGAGGATCCACATGGCACACGCAGCTATTGCTAGCCATTAGTGTCCTGAAGATGGAGACAACCAATCTGACCAACTCTAATATTCCTCTGCCAGCATAGAACAAAGCTGTGTATGCACAAGTCATACAAGACTCATTCGAAAGTGACAATGAAAGGCTCAAACACAGGCCACTCCTCACAGACCTGGACGCCTACTATATCCAGAGGAAAACCCAGCCATACTTCAAGCATTTCTTATCTGCTCAGGCTCGAAAAAAAAAAAATACCTCACAAGACTCCTCGCGCTGTCAATTACAGACTTTAAACCTCACACTGCCCGCAGGGACGGGTAATCATCCTGTTCCATTTGCGGAGCTGTTGCCCCCACACTGCTAATGATCGACATTGCCTCCCAATTCCTCTTTGCCGAGCCAATGGCCTCAGACTCTATAGGAAGGCAGTGGACAAGTGCTTTTCTGATAGTAGTCCACAGTACCTTGCAAGGCTGGTAAAATTCATAGACGCCATCCAAGCTCCACTGTGTACACAGTACAACCTAATAGGCGGAACTCGAACAAGACAAGAGACAACTGGCTAAGAGGACATGAGCCCAGAACCACAGATCTTTTTAAGGGAAAAATTCCTTTTAATCAACAATTTTATGCATTTTTAAAAACACATTTTTGTATCACTTGTTTATTTAACCACTGCTTTAAGTTATATACCATGTAATTATTTTAAGTAATCAAACAGAAATAAAATTAATATTTTTACTCTAGCACACTAACTTCAACAAAAGACAGGGACTGCAAGATTCCATCAGAATGTAGCACAGAGGCAGTGATATTGTATTGCCATTTGTATAACAATTTCGTAACCCGTGTGTGTTTTGTTTTATTTTCTTGAAGCATTAAAAACATTCATAACATCAGCCACTTTTTAAAAAAACTAAAAGAATATATAAATATATCTCTCTATATCTCTCTATCTCTCTCTATCTCTCTCTATCTCTCTCTATCTCTCTCTATCTCTCTCTATCTCTCTCTATCTCTCTCTATCTCTCTCTATCTCTCTCTATCTCTCTCTATATCTATATCTATATATATCTATATATATCTATATATATATCTATATCTATATCTCTCTATATATATATCTATATATATCTATATATCTATATATCTATATATCTATATATCTATATATCTATATATCTATATATTCACTCCAAACAAGCTCACGTATCTTTGAGAAATACTCGGACTCCCAAGTTGAATGCAAAGGATTTATTTACAAGTGCAGAACGACGCGTTTCGCCATTACGGCTTGTTCACGCTCGAACTCGCAGTAAAACACATCAAATTTAAATTACATCAATTAGAAAATGGACAAGTCACAACAACGTGAGAATTTCATGCTACTCTCGCGGCCATCTTTGAACGGTGTGTCGATCTCAACAACGGATGAGGTATTTACTCAAAATTAAATCGTCATATATTATACACTGTAATACCATATAGAATATATACACATCATGTTGTAATAAAGCAGAATATGCAATATACATTGTCATATATGTAAAAACTACAAAACCTCATGTCGAATTGTGTTTGTGCGAAGTTCAATAAAGTTAACGACTTACATGTAGCCCAAGTGGGCATTAATCCAACTCATATCCTGAAATAGAAGGTATGTTGCAACACATCGTGAATCGAATCGTGTTTGTACAAAATTCAATAAAGTTGCCGACTTCAATATAGCCCAAGTGGGCATTAATCCATCACAGATCCTAAGATAGAAGGTATGTTGCAACACATCATGAGTCGTGCCATAAATATTTGAATTCTAAACCGTATCGAGAAACATATTCTGCATAGGTATAAAGGCCAATAAATAACCTTGTATGTACAATTAAATCGGCTAAAATAGCCCCAAAGTCCCATTGGTTATTCCGATAAATCAAGGCGATGTTGTCGCCTTCGCACAAACACAATTCGACATGAGGTTTTGTAGTTTTTACATATATGACAATGTATATTGCATATTCTGCTTTATTACAACATGATATGTATATATTCTATATGGTATTACAGTGTATAATATATGACGATTTAATTTTGAGTAAATACCTTATCCGTTGTTGAGATCGACACACCGTTCAAAGATGGCCGCGAGAGTAACATGAAATTCTCACGTTGTTGTGACTTGTCCATTTTCTAATTGATGTAATTTAAATTTGATGTGTTTTACTGCGAGTTCGAGCGTGAACAAGCCGTAATGGCGAAACGTGTCGTTCTGCACTTGTAAATAAATCCTTTGCATTCAACTTGGGAGTCGAGTATTTCTCAAAGATACGTGAGATTGTTTGGAGTGAATAACTTTGGAAATCCGGTTTCCAAACTCGGACCGCCGGCGACAGACCGCTATCTTTAAACCGGAATTGGTGGATTACTTGATATATATATATATATATATATATATAATCTACTGGCGGTCGCCAGTAGATAGTTATAGTTAGGACCGTGTTTCCATAGGAAATCTGCAACATTCTATTTTGAATAACTTTGGCGCCGATTGACGAATCCTCGCGAAATTTTCAAAATAGGTGGGGCGCTCCGCTCCTTCCCTGAAAGTCTCGGGGGGGATTCGTCAAGCGGGGGCTGAGAAAAAGGGGGGGGTGCCAAAACACGTTTTCCCCATGCATTTTTCCATAGGACCTTTAGTCCAAGCTACAGCCCGAACGGCTGAACAGAATTACTTGAAATTTGGCAGAGAGGTAGTCCTCAGTTCAGGGATGTGCCTTTTGCAGGTCTGGTGTAAATCTGTTCATTAGTTCCTGAGAAAATTGCAGTTAAAAGCATATATATATATATATATATATATATATATATATATATATATATATATATATATATATATATATATATATATATATATATATATATCTATAGGCGCGTACGGTAAGCATACTGTACGCGCACGGTGACGTGCGCGAGCGCAATTCTGATTGGTTGTTAGATGTCAGTAAACATTCGAATCGGTCGAAATCAGGAAGTGTCGGCCGCCATTTTGTCTCTCGCAGTCGGAGGCAATGAAAAACAAAGGGGGAAAACGTGAGAAGGGGGCAGGATGGACAGGTCCTGACCCCCTAGCCTTTGTCAGGGGGTCACTGAAGGACCCCCAAGGGTAAAAAAATAAATATTTTTTTTTGCGAAAAATCGCGGGGTGCGCGCACCGTACGCGCACCGTGCGTGAAGCGCACCATGCGCGTACGGTATGCGCACGGTGAAAAAACTTAGAAAAAAATAAAAAATACATAACTTAGCATTTAAAAAACCGTACAAATTCACTGAAAAACCCATAGGTTTCACACACGTTATAGTTAGGAATTAGCATTTAAAAAACCTTGCAAATTCACTTAAAAAACCATAGGTTTCACACATGTTATAGTTAGCTGGACATTTCACTCGTGAAAAACCATTGAAATTCCCCCGTTATAGTTAGTGCAGGCAACTATAACTCACGCGACCGCAATCCTCTGCTGATGATGTCAGATATTACATCACTGATGACAGGTGTCTTTCTGAAAAAAAAATATTTGTAATATATGTATAGCTAAAAATTAATGGAAGACGACATGGGTAAATAAGTGTCTAAATAAAGTGATGTAATATCTGACATCATCAGCAGAGGATTGCGGTCGCGTGAGTTATAGTTGCCTGCACTAACTAGAACGGGGGAATTTCAATGGTTTTTCACGAGTGAAATGTCCAGCTAACTATAACATGTGTGAAACCTATGGTTTTTTAAGTGAATTTGCAAGGTTTTTTAAATGCTAATTCCTAACTATAACGTGTGTGAAACCTATGGTTTTTTCAGTGTATGTATATATATATATATATATATATATATATATATATATATATATATATATATATATATATATACACACACACACACACACACACACACACACACACACATATATACTTATATATATATACTGGGATCAAGTTTAAGTAATGAGTAATTAAATGCCCTTCCCTTTCAAGCCTTTCTGCTTTCCTGAACCCAGGTGATTGGTGCCTTAAGCCAAGAGTATTGTGGGGGATGTAGACCCTGTTGTAATGTGAAGTTCACATGGCTTTTTCTTTCCACAGAGGCTTTTTTGGGGTTGAATGGATGCACTTTCAGGAATCATACCGGCACGGATCCCAGACCTCCCAAAGGTAGCTCCCTTCATCTGTGTGCACTTTCTTGACCCATATTCTATGGGGTTTAAACTGTATATACAAGGACACTCCATATATGGCAGCTGTTGGATAGTACGGGTAAGTTACTTACCTGTAATCCTAGTTCTCTTCCAGGGGTATCCTCGTCAAAGTCATAAGCACTGAATATTCCCGCCCATGTGCGGGGACCCCGGAAATAATAAAATTATATATGTAAAAAACATACATATATACAGCTCTGTATATGTATAAACATATATCATTTTTTCCAAGCAAATGCAGCTCCCACAAAAGGCTAGGCAATGTAAATATACACATCCAATAACACACATATATATATATATATATATATATATATATATAAAGGTATAACAATACACCTAAATCTTTTTTTTTTTTTTTTTTTAATGAGGTAAACACTCATGAGAAAGCAAAAAATAAAGAGAACAAACTGGAAAAACACGGATGTACAACACATTGCCAGCCTGCAGGCTGCATTGCAATATAATACCATAGAGACTAAAAAGCCCTGTACAGGTAAAAACTGGCACCGTGCCTTTAAGGCAGCCCTGACTTCCATATCCCATCATGCCTCAGGGGTGACAGTTAGGTCAGTTGTTCTTTGCGGGACCGTAGTCCTAAACACAAAGATATATCCTTTCCATAATGAATAATACACTTCTTCTCATTTGCCTGGGGAGGTGGGTGGGTTGCTTATGACTTTGATGAGGATACCCCTGGAAGAGAACTAGGATTACAGGTAAGTAACTTACCCTTCTCTTCCAGGGGATTTTTTTAATTTAATTTAAAAAACATTTCTATAGCGCACTTTTACCATGCGGTTTCTTGGCGCTGTTAGATTGTGAGAAGCAGGCAGGAGCAGAGGGGAGTTTAAGCATTGTAGGCTCGGGGAAAAAGAAAAGTTTTAAGACCCTTCCGGAACTCAATGTAGGAAGATGACATACGGAGTTCCGGGGGGAGGGAGTTCCAAAATGCAGGAGCAAGCACTGCGAATTTCGTACCGCCAGTCTTTTTCTTGCTGAAGCGGGGGATGGTTAACAATGCCTGATGAGTAGACCTAAGCTCTCGTCCAGGTATGTAGGGGGTGATGGCAGAACAGATAAATTCCGGGGCAGTGCCTGTTTTAGCCTGGAAAGTGGTGCAGCCAAGCTTGAACGATCCTCATCAATAGTCATAAGCACTGAATAGAGTAGCAAGCTCCCCTTCCACCTGCAGGCAAATGAAACTAAGGTTGTATCACCCATGGAGAAAGAGAATCATGAAAATGATTATGCATGGAACAGATTCCTCAAGGAGGCTTGTCCTACTTGAGTGTCTGCTCTGGTGTCCGAATCCAGACAATAGTGCCTGGTAAAAGTGTGGACAGATCTCCAAGTGGCTGCCTTGCAGATCTCGGAGAGTGGGACATTATTGAGAAAAGCCGCGGTAGCCGCTTTTCCTCTTGTCGAATGCGCTTTAGGGCGCGCCCCCAATGGTTTCTGAGCCAGTTGGTAGGCCAATGTAATACTTGAAACAATCCACCTAGCAATGGAACGTTTGGATGCCGCAAAGCCCATACGGACGACCCCATAGTTCACAAACAATTGATCAGATTTCCTGACATTCTTAGTCCTATCTAGGTAGAATTTTAGGACCCTTTTGACATCTAGAGAATGCAACGCCCTCTCTGCCGGAGAGGAGGGGTTGGGAAAAAAGGTTGGTAAGGAGATGGCTTGGTTTACATGAAATTCCGATACCACCTTGGGTAGAAACGAAGGATGAGTTCTCATCACCACCCTATTTAGATGAAAAATTGTGTAGGGTTCTTTAGAACAGAGGGCCTGTATCTCACTGACCCTCCGTGCTGAAGTGATGGCTATTAAAAATGCTGTCTTCCATGTGAGGTCCTGTAGGGTAGCCTTATGAATAGGTTCAAAAGGCGAACCCATGAGCTTCGACAGAACCAAGTTTAGCTCCCAGGAAGGAGAGGGAGGTCTAACAGGGGGATAGACTTTCTTGAGTCCTTGCAAGAAATCCTTCACTACCTGCACTTTAAAAAATGACTGCTGTGAAGGCGAACGCCTGTATGCTGTTATGGCTGCTAGGTGAACCTTTATGGATGAAAATTTCAACCCTGCCCTTGCTAAATGTAGAAGATAGGGCAAAATTACATCCTCCTGGCATTTAGTGGGATCATAATGATGCTGAGCACACCATATATAAAATCTTTTCCACTTACAGAAGTAGGAGTGTCTTGTCGAAGGCCTCCTGGCTTCCTTCAGTATGGACATACACTCTTGAGGGAGGTTCAGATGGCCATACTGGAGGACTTCAGGAGCCATGCTGTTAAGCTCAGCGAGGGAAGGCTGGGATGGTAAATCTTCCCCTGCATCTTGGATAACAAGTCCGGCCTGCACGGCAGCCGCTTGTGGGGGCGGATCGACATGTGTAGGAGATCCGTGTACCACCACTGCCTCGGCCAGTCCGGTGCTATGAGGATCATCTTGGCAGATGAATTCTGTAGCTTGGTCACCACCTTGGGAATTAGTGGGAGAGGCGGAAAAGCGTACACAAATGTCATTGACCAATTGATCAAAAGGGCATTCCCTAGGGATCCTGGTCGATGGTATCTTGAGGCGAAGCCTCGGCATTTTGTGTTTTGCTCGTCCGCGAAGAGGTCCACTTGCGGGCGCCCCCATTCCTCGAAGATGTCTTCTAACACCTCGTCGTTGATCACCCAGTCCTCTGGTTCTTGAAAATGCCGACTGAGCAAGTCTGCTTGCACGTTGAGTTCTCCTGGTAGGTGCACCGCTTTCAATGAGATGTTCCTTGCTAGGATCCAGTGCCACAGGGACTGAGCTTCCAGCGAGAGCGTTCTGGATCGAGTACCCCCCTGCTTGTTCAGGTAGTACATTGTGGTGGTATTGTCCGTCTGTACTAGAATGGTACTCGTCGTGATCGCAGGCAGGAACGCTTTGAGGGCTAGGTGGACTGCCCTGAGCTCCAGCATGTTGATGTGGTACAACTGTTCGCTGCTGGACCACCGTCCCTGAGTTTGCAGAGACCCGAAATGCGCACCCCAGCCTTGAAGGGATGCGTCGGTGATTAAGGTCTGAGTTGGGGGTTCTTGATGGAAGGGGATCCCCACTTGTAGATTCCTTGGCTTCAGCCACCACTTGACTGACTGTTTGGCTGCAGAGGAGAGGCAAACCTTTTCTTCCCACAGGGAGTTCCTTTGATCCCATTTGTCCTCGAGATCTTGCTGGAGAGGACGCATCCTTAGCCTGGCATTGGGCACTAGGAAGATGCAGGATGCCATGGCCCCTAGCAGAGATGAGATTCGCCTTGCCGACGACAGATTGCTGGTTATGATCTGTCTGCCTTTTAGCATAATGGATGACTGTCTTTCCTCCGAAGGAAACACTTTTCCTACTACGGAGTCTATAGTTGCACCCAGGTAGTGGATCCTCTGCGTTGGTGAAAAATTGGACTTTTTGACATTCACTCTGAGACCCAACTTGCGACATAAGTTCAGGCATAGCGACAGCTGTGACCGCACATTCTGTGGTGATGAGCCCTTTATTAGCCAGTCGTCTAGGTAGGGATAGACGAAGACTCCTGCGCGTCTCAGAGCAGCCGCTACTACTGCCACGCATTTTGTGAATACTCGAGGAGCTGACTTCAGGCCAAAAGGGAGGACTTTGAACTGATAGTGAGAGTTGCCTACCACAAACCTGAGAAATTTTCGATGATTCCTTAGGATGGGAATATGGAAATATGCATCCTGAAGGTCCAGTGAACACATCCAATCGCCCATCCGGAGAAGAGGATATATTTGGTGGAGCGCCAGCATGCGAAATTTTTCCTTTCTTATGTGCTTGTTCAGTATCCGTAGGTCTAAAATGGGTCTGAACTCTACCTTAACACTCCTCTTTTGGATGAGAAAGTATCTGGAGTAAACTCCCTTTCCTCTCTGGTTTATGGGCACTTTCTCTATTGCAGATTTGAGTAGTAGCGTCGCTACCTCTTCTCTGAGCTGCTTTAGATGCTGGGATGAATTGACAGGAGGAATCGATGGGGGGTGACTTTTGAAACGAAGCGAGTACCCATGACGCAGTATATTCAGTACCCACTTGTCCTTTGTGATGGATTGCCACTCTGGAAGATGATGTGCAACACTTCCTCCCACCGGAGCGGTGGACAGCATCGGAGGAAGCGGCTTCTCATTGCTTCCCCGGAGCTTTGTTTCCAGCATTAGACTGCCTGTTGTTACCTCGTCCCCTGGATGGCTTGCGGGACTGGTATTGCTGTTTCTTTTGACCTTGCTGGTCCTGGTTCTTTTGCCAATGAGGGGTTTGAACCCTCTGTTGGTAACTGCGCCTGTCATTTCCCTTGCGGCGTCGAAACTCTTTTCTCTTTTCAAGCCCGACAGCTTTCATGGTCTCCAGCTCTGCTTTCATACGGGCCATTTCTTCGTCTGCATGGGACCCAAAAAGAGAACTACCGGAGAAAGGCAGATTTAAAATTCTTGCCTGCGCTTCCGGTTTCAAGGCCGTCAATCTAAGCCAGGATGATCTTCTGGCTGTGACTCCATGTGCATATTCATGCGCTGCCAGTGTTGCCCCGTCTGCCGCTGCACTTATGATCTGGTTAGAAACCAGACTCCCCTCATGCAAAATCTCTTCAAAGTCCCGTCTGTCCTCTGATGGAACTTTGTCAATGAACCTCTGCAGAGAGTCCCATAATGACCTATCATAGCGCCCCAGAAGCGCCGAGGCACTCGCCACCTTAAGGCTTGAGGATGCTGAGCCGCAAACTTTCCTCCCCCAGGAGTCTTGTGTTTTACTGTCCTTATCTGGTGGTACCGTTGAAGATCCCGCTACTGCATGTGTCTTCCTGGCAGCGGCGGTGATGACAGAGTCCGGTGGAGGATCCGATTTAAGGAATAGAGGATCCTCCGGAGCTGGACGGTACTTTTTTAGAATTCTCGCCGGCGCCGTTTTGGTGGTTGCTGGTGTGAGAAAGATATCCATTACCGGTTGTAGCAAACCGGGGACTAACGGCAATAAAGGGCGTGACACTGTGCGTTCATGAAGAGTTTCAAAAATTATGGATGAAGTTGTCTCCTGAACCGGCATAGGGATATTTAATTTTGTAGCTCCTCTACACAACACTTCTTGAAACGTAGAAATATCATCTACCGGAGATACCCGAGAGGGTGGCGTCTCCGAGAGTGTCGGTGAATAATCCCTTTTGGATGATCTGGAAGAAGGGGAGGTAGAAGGGGTCCTACGGCGCCTTCTCTCTGATCTGGTCGACTCTTCTGCGGGAGGGAGACCTGGATCGCCTTCTTGGTGCTCGAGAGTGACTTCGGGATTCTCTTTCTCGAGATCTTGGTCTGATCGGTGTCGCTGGGAATACCACGCCCCTTATTCTTGTTAGCGATGCCTTTATTGCGTCTGGCATAGCAGGGTCCTGAGGCATCTCCCTTACGGGACTTTGAGGTACAGCATTGTCCTCCTCCTGCGAACTTTCTCTTGCAGGTACTGGAGATTGATGCACAAGCTCTGGTGATTCTGATCTTGAACCTGAGCCCTCTGATCCTGAAGGCGAGATAGATATGAGACGCGGTGATTCAGGAGTCGTATATATCAGTCTATGAGGAGATTTCCGCCTTGAGACTGGTCGAATCGTGAGGCGAATATGTGACACCTCCTGCGTACCCTCAACAGAGGGCTGCCTCGACGGTGATAGGCCTATCACCGGAGATCTTTGACTCGAATCTTCGAGGCTCCGAGCTTCTTGTCTCGACGTCGAGATTATCTTCGACGGAGGCTTCCTGTACCTCACCAAAGCTTTGGAGACCTGTGAGGACGGAGGCACCTGCCTCGACGTCGACTCCGACGGAGGCACCTGCCTCGACGTCGACTCCGACGGAGGCCTTTGCCTCGACGTCGACTCCGACGGAGGCTCCTGCCTCGACGTCGGCCCTGACGGAGGCGTTTGCCTCGACGTCACTCCTGACGGAGACTTCTGTCTCGACGTCGAATGCTCCGACGACGTCGAAAGCCTCTTAGCCGTCGAACGATGTTTCCTCGACGGCGATCTTGATCTTGACGGCGATCTTGGTCTCGACGTCGACTGTGGAGATCGTCTACGTACTTCTTGCGACGTCGAATGATGTCTCGCCGACCTCGACGTCGAACGATGTCTTTCTTTCGACGACGAACGATATCTCTGTGCAGACGTCGATCGATCTTTTCTTGACGTCGACAGATGCTTTCTCGACGTTGAACTATGGCGCCGAGTCCTCGACGCCGAGCTTTTAGACGCCGTCGACGTCGAACGCATCCGCTTCGACGCTGAATCTAAAGTCGACGACGATTTTCTCTTTGCAGCATGACTTCCCCTTGACTCCTCACCTCTCAGCGACGATCCCGCCGCTGGAGTCTTCGACGCCGAGCCCGACGTCGATGGGGAGCAAACAGGGACCAACTGCTTCGACGTCGACCGTTCTGCTAGGCCATACAGCCTAATCCTCTCCCTCTCCTTTAAAGTCCTTTTGGAAAGGTCTTCACAATGATGGCATGTTGCTGGAGAGTGAGAGTCCGGCAGACAGATAATACACACCTCATGTGTGTCTGAAGCCGCCTTCTTTTTTCCACAAGATGGACATGGAACAAATAAAGAAGGCATTTTTCTGACAAAATAGCAAAAATGTCAGTCAGAAAATCACAGGATACAGACTTCCTCAAAGAAGTTCTAAGAAGAAGTCCAAAAAATCTTAAAGTAGTAATAATTCTTGACTAAAGAGTCAAAAAAGAAGAGAGCTGAATTCCAGGGTCCTGACTGAAGGAGCCGGAAAGAACAACTGACCTAACTGTCACCCCTGAGGCATGATGGGATATGGAAGTCAGGGCTGCCTTAAAGGCACGGTGCCAGTTTTTACCTGTACAGGGCTTTTTAGTCTCTATGGTATTATATTGCAATGCAGCCTGCAGGCTGGCAATGTGTTGTACATCTGTGTTTTTCCACAGTTTGTTCTCTTTATTTTTTGCTTTCTCATGAGTGTTTACCTCATTAAAAAAAAAAAAAAAAAAAAAAGATTTAGGTGTATTGTTATACCTTTATATATATATATATATATATATATATATATATATATATATATATATATATATATGTGTTATTGGATGTGTATATTTACATTGCCTAGCCTTTTATGGGAGCTGCATTTGCTTGGAAAAAATGATATATGTTTATACATATACAGAGCTGTATATATGTATGTTTTTTACATATATAATTTTATTATTTCCGGGGTCCCCGCACATGGGCGGGAATATTCAGTGCTTATGACTATTGATGAGGATCCCCTGGAAGAGAAAGTCGCGTCTATCAGCACGCTCCGCTAACACCCATTTGTAAATGCAGCGAAACGTTTGTTCATGACACAGATTCAGCAGTTTACTCCATCTTGCGAGCTGCAGCCTACATGTGCCCCAGATTGCAGTGAGCAGAGTCCAGGAAATGGTAAGGAGGCAGACTAGTGCTAACTCTTCCCTAAAAAATAATTTTCTACCTGTGATTGCATCATCTTTTCTTTTTTTAAATTCCTTTAACTGTCTTTGCCTGTGGTTGTTAGTTTAAAATTGTAGTTTTAACCTGCGTGTGATTGCATAATTTATCACCTGTTTTGTGTTTAATCTTGTGGTTATTCCTGTCCGTGGCTGCTTCCATTCAACCTTTTAAATTGTGGGATTTTCAGTCCAAACTCTGTAGTTTTTCCCTCTCATTCCCCGTGACTACCAGTTTTTTCCCTCCAAATTTCTCCTTTGCTCGGTGCGAAGACCTGTATGTTAAGCAGTGGACCCCCAGCCACCATTTTGTGTTAACAAGTCAGTGAAACCAGCCCCACCTTCACCCCTCCCCCAGCAACAGGGATATTCTACATCAGAGGGTGCTCTGAGACAGCAGTAATCTGCTGTTTAAACTGTATTTAATAGGGACTGTGCACTTTGTTTTTTGGACAGGAGAGGGAGTAAAGTTTTATTCGAACAGTATTGTTAAAGGACAAGTTTGTTAGGCCCTTACCTGCTGAAGTCCAAAGTGTGGATTGAGCCTGTCTGTCTCCTAGGAGATTTCTGAATAGAGCAGCAGCTTCAAACTCCCTGGCCAGCAAACCTTGTCTGAGGTAGCTAGGACCTTATAGTCTGCTATTGTTTGGTACATGTGTACACTGATTGGTGGTTGCATCTGGTGTTCCTATTGGATTAGGTTTAGTGTCCTCATTGGTTGGGTATTTGAGGGTTCTGATTGGTTTCTGGGTTTGTGATTCAATCAATCAGTGTAGGGTTGGAGCTAGGGTTAGGATTTCTATTGGAAGTAGGGACTAGGGCTTCCTGTGTTATTGGTTGTTGGGACTAGGGTGGGACTAGGGCTAGGCCTTTAATTGGAAGTAGCGATTAGGGCTTCTTGTGTGATTGGTTGGTGGACTAGGGGTGGGACTAAGAGTAGGGTTAGGCTTTCTATTGGAAGTAGGGAATAGGGCTTCCTTTTTTAAACTGATTGGTTGTTTGGACTAGAGGTAAGATTGGCTGTAAGGTCCTGGTCTCCTACTGGTTCCAGATTTTAGGAGTAGTGTCGGGACTGGATAGTGTTAGGGCTAGGGTTCCCATTGGCTGGAGCGGTCACCTGATTACTAGGGCTATAAAAGGCCGGGTTAAGGCGTCTCAGCCCGGGCATCGAGGCGAAGGGCGGAAAGGAAAGGGCAGTTGCCTGTTTGAGCCTGTTAAGGGCGGAGAGGACAAGGGCAGTTCCCTGTTTGAGCCTGTTTGAGACTGGTCGGGACCAGGGCCAGAAACGCTGCCCTTGTTCCCATTCAGTAATACCCACCCACAATTTATTTTCACTATAGATATGTACTTATCTATGTGTATTGCTTTGTATAAACATGTAGAATAATTATGTTAAAAAAAAAAAAATCATCTTTGGTCTACATGTACTTGCTTCCATTGTGCATCTATGTACTTGGATCTGTGTGTCTGTTACTTTTCTCCTGAAAAAGCATATCCATTGCACTACCCTATTTCTCATCCTGTACGTCTATCAATATCTTTAATGTACATATACTTCCCTCCTTTATGCATCTATGTACTTTCAATGTACTTATGGATCTATATATTTATCACGTTCTTCTAATTTGGCATTTCCAATGCACTACCCTATTTCTCAGCCTATACTTCTCTCAATATATCTTCTAGCCCAACTTTCTGACTCCTCTCAAACTACTTTCTACTACTCTTTCCACTGCACTTCCCTATCTCTCACCCTATACATCTATCAATATATCATCTACATCCACTCATTTATCCCAAACCCCATACCACTACTATGATCACCAAAATAACTTTCTATACTCTCTCCTACTCTACCCCTCCTTGCATCATCTGACACCTCCTTTACTATACCGATCCCCAAAAACAAACCTCTAAACTCTTCCCTCTGACTCTTCCCCTCCAAAAAACCTCTTTATTCATCCAAAAGCCTCCTCCTACGCCCTAAAAAAAAAAAAAAAAAAAAAAAAAAATATATATATATATATATATATATATATATTCACTGAAAAAACCATAGGTTTCACACACGTTATAGTTAGGAATTAGCATTTAAAAAACCTTAGAAATTCAGTGAAAAAACCATAGGTTTCACACATGTTATAGTTAGCTGGACATTTTACTCGTAAAAAACCAATGAAATTGCCCCGTTATAGTTAGTTCAGCTAACTATAACTCGCGCGCCCGCAATGCACTGCTGATGACGTCACATATTACATCACTCATGACATGGTCAGTGACATCACTCATGACATCACTGATGACATCTCAAATGACATCACTGATGACCTCACTGATGACATCATCCAGTGAATGTGTGTTTTTCTGAAAATTAAATATGTTTTATATATGTATATCTCAAGGTCAATGGAAGAATAAATGGGTATATAAGTGTCTAAATGGATGATTTGTTTTTGAAAAATTGATTGTGTAACTGACTGATTAAGTGTATCTCTCACTTTGTGTATAAGTGGCTGCATGGGTTGGTGAGTAGCTACATGGGTGTCTATATAGGTTATTAGTTGTTTTTTTGAGTATCAGTCTGAGTGTCTGTATGGTACGGTGGGGGGTATTACGTAGTGCATAGATGCAGGAATGAGTGACTCACTGTTTGTATGTGTTGAAGACAGCATGTGTGCAGGACTATGGGTGGATGAGTGTGTGTATGGGTGTGTTAGTGAGTGAATGACTGTCTCAATAGTGTCTTCAGGAGTAACTACATATGTTTTAAACTAGTATATGTGACTATTGGTGTATATATGTGAGTATATGTGAGAGGGAGAGATTGAAAGAGTTCCTGTATGAATAAGTATGTGTTTCTATAAGTGATTGTTTAAAAGACTAAGTATGTGTAAGTTTCCGTAGAAGTAAGTATGGTGGTGTGTGTATTACTGTATATGCAAGTAAATGTATGTTTTATTCTTTATTAGCATGAGTGACTATGTGTGTGAGTAACTCTATGGATGAGTGGCATTGTGTAACAGGATGTATAGATGTATGAGTACATATGATGAGTGAGTACATGTATGAGTGACTGTATAGGACTGTTGGTGAATGAGTGGATGTGTATGTGGATCTTAGAATTACTGAAGAGGTTGTTGTAACTGGTATTGGTATGTCCATTGTTTTGAAATTTTTAGTCTCTATTTTTGAATGTGTGTATCAAAGCTTATATTAAGGTGAGAGGAGGTCTGCCACTCTATCACAAGGATGATGTCATCAGTGAGGTCATCAGTGATGTCATTTGAGATGTCATCAGTGATGTCATGAGTGATGTCACTGACCATGTCATGAGTGATGTAATATGTGACGTCATCAGCAGTGCATTGCGGGCGCGCGAGTTATAGTTAGCTGAACTAACTATAACGGGGCAATTTCATTGGTTTTTTACGAGTAAAATGTCCAGCTAACTATAACATGTGTGAAACCTATGGTTTTTTCACTGAATTTCTAAGGTTTTTTAAATGCTAATTCCTAACTATAACGTGTGTGAAACCTATGGTTTTTTCAGTGAATTTCTAAGGTTTTTTAAATGCTAATTCCTAACTATAACGTGTGTGAAACCCATGGTTTTTTCAGTGAATTTGCAAGGTTTTTTAAATGCTAATTCCTAACTATAACGTGTGTGAAACCCATGGTTTTTTCAGTGAATTTGCAAGGTTTTTTAAATGCTATTTTTTTTTTATATTCTTCATTTTTTTCAAACATATTTTTAATTTAATTTTCTTATCTTTTATAAAGACTATGCTTAAATTTTTAAAATCCTTAAATATTTTTTTTATATATATTTTTTAAAATAAACATGTAAAATTTATTTCCAGATTTTTTTTTTTTTTTTTTTTTTTTTTTTTATAGTACGCGTACCGTAAGCTCACGGTAAGCGTACGGTTTACGCAACGTCCGTAATCTATCTACGCTGCTCGCGCATAGTTACGTACTTTGCGTAGCCGCGCGTACTGCGCGTGGGACGCGTGCGCGCTTACGCAACACGCGCACGTTACGCGGAAGTGCCGGGAAATGACTTATGCGCATGCGCGCAAGCGCGTGTCTTTTTTACGCGCACGCGTACTTTTTGCCGTAAGCGCTCCGTAAGCGTACCGTAAGCGTACGGTAGGTCATGTGATCATGAAACACAACTTTTGATTGGTGGAAACTACTTTCAGTTCTAGAACTCTCCTACACCACACCCATTCCCCTCATTTCTGCTTGTGATCCCTTGGAAGAAGGAGCTGGTTTGTCTTTGGGATACGATGGCAGAACAGCAGAGCCCTTCTGAGAGTGAGGCTAGCACCAGCAGCACTGTCTTGAGGCAGAGAGCGAGGAAAGTAAAGCCTTCTTATGTTTGGGATTATTTTACTTTTCCAGAAGGCCAGCAAAAGGTGAATGCACCCTTAGTTACTTGCAAGCTGTGTAAGCGTGTACTTTCTAGAGGTAATCCTGACAGGAAGTATTCCTTTGGGAATCACACCATGATGAGGCACCTCCAGGATGTACACAGAAGGACACATGGTCATCTTTTTGGAGGTAACTCTTCAGAAAGACGAGCCAGTACATCCACAGCAGCTCAGCCTGGACCATCATCTGCAGGGCTGACTCCTTCTTCTGCAGGTCAGGTGAGCCCTTCATCTGTGGGGGGAGAATCTCCTTTTGCTGGCCCTCTGGAAATTAATCCTCGGTTTGCGAGGGTTGAAGTACGGTGCGCCACTTGTCACGATCTAATTACTTATAGGGAGACCAGTGTTTCCCTGGTGAACAGTAAAATAGATCAGCACACTTGTCGTACTGTCTAATATTCCCAATCTTTCTTTCCTCTGTCCCTGCATGAACACAACGGTTCTTTTAAGAGCCAACCTTATCTTTCATCTTTTTTTTACATGTTTTTAAAAACTTTTTTTATTTTTTTTTTACCGTACGCGTACGGTACGCGTAATTTTTTTTTTTTTTTTTAAAAAAACACTAAAAATAATTTATCACATTACAAGGTCTTTGAGAGACTACAATTATTACTATTGACTTACCATACTCACTCAAAGAAATATTTATTCATTTGTTTTTTTAAAAAATAGTTTTTAAAATGGTTGTAGTTTTCGAAAATTTTCTATATCGATCTGGAAAAAAAGAAAAAAGTATTAATATTTTTATAACAATTTATAATACAGTACACATATTTACATTTTTTACCAAAAAATAATTTTTGCCTTATTTTTGCTGTTTTCAGAATATATTGCATTTCACTATAAATTGTGAAAGCAATTGCATTCATCATTTTACAGCGGGCAAAAAAAATTAACAATCTCAAAGATTGTATTAAAAAAGCCCAGAATCTCTTCTCATTTAAACTTATCATTACAGAAATGCATATTAGTCTAAAAAAATGTCATCTAAAAACAATACTTTTTTCTTTAAAATACCGTCTGATATTTTTGTTTCAGAAGTACATTCACAATATTATATCTCAAATAACTCCAAAATACATCTGATTTTATTTCCTTTAGGCCAAATAGTATTTTTTATTCTTTCCCTGGAATAAATTTCCAAGGGAAAACCATTAAAATTCTAAAGTTTAATCTGTCCAGATCTCACCGATTCTCTGTAACATTTTGGTACACGAAAATTTTTTGAATAATTTATTTAGTCCACAATAGAATTGCTTACTTTTCCACATGGCCAAATAGTAATTTTTTAAATCATTTTTGAAAAAATTTCCAATGGCAGTCCAATAACATTCCAAAATTTAAAATGTGCAGAAGTTACCGATAAGCTCTAAATTATTGGTTTTTCAAAATTGCATTAAAAATTTAAAAAGTCCACATTACAATTGGTTATCTTTCCTTTAGGCCAAATGATAATTTTAAAAATCTTTTTTCTACAAAATTGCAATGGTAATCCTGTAAAATGGTAAAATTATTTTGTCCAGATCTTGCCAAGTCTCTCTAAAATTTAGGTTTCAGGAAGATTAGATAGGAATTTGCTAAATCAAAAGGCAAACGTTGTTTGAAAATCAATTGGGAATCATTACACAGTGTCCATCCTTTTTCACATTTTAGATAAACTGTGTAATGTCCAGAAGTAACAGTAGGTCCATCATGGAAAATTATTGCAACAGTTACAAAAGTTTTTCCTGAAATTGATAATTGCTGTCCTGTAAACTTCTTTATTAAAGTATCCAATTTTGATCCATCAGCTCTACATCGTTGCATCATTAAAATTACATACTGTCCGTATTCCCTTAAAATTAATGTTGATAACATGTCAGAATTACACTCACCACATTTCATGCTATGATTAGCATCTTTAACTAAGTTTGCAAAAGTGACTGTTTTACTCTCTGGCAATGTCAAATAAATAAACCTTTCATTATCAACAATAGAACCACTTATATTATAACAATTATCACAACTATGTTCCCATTTATAAGAGAGACCAAAAAAAATGTCAATGGGAACTCCTTCTTCTTCCACTACCTGAAGAAAATACATCAAAAATTCGTGAGCATCTTGCTGTTCATTTTGAGAAAACTGTGTTCGTCCTGAACATATATCTAAAAGTTTTCTAATTTCAGTAGCACTTTCTATTTGAGTTTTATCTTTACTCAGCTTTTGAAAAAGGAGACTGAGCTCTGAACAGAATCTTTTTCCCTGATTTATTATTATCTGCTCTTGCAAACTTTCCAGATAAAATGCAACATTCAGCACTACATTTGCGTAGCAGTTGACACCAGAGCTATTTTCAAAATGACATCCTACAACCTGTTCTTCATTTTCCTTTTTCTTTTTGCTTGCAATTACATCACTCCTCTTTTTTTTCCTCCTCTCTACATCTTCATTACAGATATTCTCATTTCTCCTTTTACGAGAAACTACACGTTTCTCCAACACAGGATACTGACCTAAATGAGGAGCATAGCTTCTTCTTAATCTATTATACTCCTTTACACAGTTTGTATCAGCACTAACTTTTGAGTCATCGAAGTCTATCATGAATAAACCTGATAATGTTTTGACTCGTGACAAAGCAACATATGCCATACCTTCTTTGAACACACTAGATCCAATGTTCACAAATGCACAATCTACAGTCAATCCTTGAGACTTGTGAATAGTTACAGCATATGCTAGTGAAAACGGAAACTGCTTCCTACGTACATATAAGTCTTTCACAAGCATGAAACGAACTGAACAACGACAAATGTCTTTAACTTCCTCTATCTGATCAAATTTTATTTTTAACCATTCAATTCCATCTTTTTTCTGATAATTAATAAAACCCACAACTCTTCCCATCGCTCCATTTACTAAGCCTTTTTCAACATCCAAATTTCTCCTTAAAAACACTCTACAGTTCATGCAAACATATAGATTTTTTTCTAATCCTGCTGTTTTGGAGATGTTCTTCTCTAGTGAGTCCAATTTATTTTTCAGTTTGCCTGTTACTGTGACAGTAATTCTTCCATCCTCAATTTTGTCCACTGCTTCCAATTTCCTGATCTCTTCCTTTTCCAATTTCAAAAGCTCCTCATTAAATATTGAGCATTCACGTAGAGTTGGCATTAAGCAGATGACACTTTTGTTTTCTGCAATATTCTTGTATATTTTCTCTGCAACTATTTCTTCATTTGGAAATAAGTTATGTAACAGCCGACTCTGTAATGCTTTTTTCCCAACTTCTGTGAGTAGTCCAATCCTGATATCTTTCAGAATACTTCCATATTCTTCATCGTTTGCTTGCCTCATATTAGTTGTAAGTTCCTTGTACTCAAAGAAGGACCAAATATTTGTATTTCCAATGCTTCCCAATGACTTCTTCGTGTCTTCATGTGTCACAGTATTAAACACTGGTTGTCCTTTAACCGGAGTAAGTTGCAAAAGATCCCCAAAAACTATGACGTGTTTTCCACCAAATAACACGTCATAGTCTGTCTTCAAAATTTGCTGCATTCTTAAATGCACAAAGGCAAGCATTAAGTTTGATACCATGCTCACCTCATCAATAATGAGAACTTGCATCTTCTTCAATACTCTTGAAACTTCCAAGCATGCTTCTCCAGTTAGCTTGTTGAATTGTATTTTGTTCTCATGCTCCACTGGTAACATTAGCAAACGATGTAAGGTGATTCCTTTTATGTTATATGCTGCTAACCCAGTTGGAGCAGTAACCACACAAGACAAAGTAGAATCCGTTTTTTGCTTTAGGTAGCTTCTGATGACTTTAATTAGGAAACTTTTTCCAGTGCCAGCTTGTCCGCTTACATACATCCTGATTGGATGAAATGATGTGCATGAGCACTCTTTTTTTTCATGTAGAAATCCGTGATCAATTTTGTTTTTGATCTCTTCATAAATTTGTTGCTGCTCTTGATTCAGTTGTCTTTCCAAATTTTCTAAGTCTATAAATTCTTCTTGAGCTTGATTCATAGCCGTTTCCACTTCATTCATGGCTATTGATGCTTCATTTTCAACGATTGGTTGTCCTAGGGGATCTTGACTGTATGTTCCTGAACTTTGGCTGTCCTGAGAACTGTCTCTAGCTATTTCTGCTGCAATTGTAGTTTCCTGTTCAATTTCTTCATTTAACATTTGCAGATAAGTTGAGAATGTACTGCATTGTATGCTGTCTTTGCAAGCATTAAAAGAATCTTCATAGCTCTGGAATTCTCCCAGTAGTTCATCCTCTGAACGCCATGGTTTAAACAACTGTAAAAGAGCCAAGTAGTAAAATTCTTTCTTGTCGGTAGTGTCGCAACTCAGCTTCCGGGGATTTATCAAACTTCCTTTGGTTTGCTTCACCAAACATCCTTCTTCACCAACGACTTTATATTTTCCATTATTGATGTCTTCTGCAGCTTTCCGTGAATAAATGTAGTTCTGCAGCACTTCATAGAGACACATGTTCTCCAGATGATGACTTCTCTTGGGATAATATGTGTCCAACATGTTTGTTTTCAATATATCTGTACTTTCAGGTTCGAACTGTGCCAAATATTCAATTTCTCCAACAGATTTCAGTACCCGATTTCTCATTGCTGCAAGGCCTAAACTTGCCCAAATTATTCTTCTTGACTTCGAGTAGAGACTTGCAGAAGATAATCTATCTGAACATTCGTAGGATCCAATTTCTCGATGCGATAACATCTTCAAACTGAAACTGTACAGCTTCTTACTGACAGTCTTCTCGTGAGAAATCTCTTCCCACATTTCCTTCAATTCTGTTTTTTCTGATTTCGTAATGTAAGACGTTACATATCGAGCAACAGCAATGGAATTGTCAGCAACATACTGTATATCCATGTTAGCGTTCCACATGGATAAAATGACTGGGTTGTAGTCATTTATATTTTTTGATTCTTCTTTTCTTTTAAGGTTGTAGGTATTCTTAGGTGATTTTCTTGTGATAGTATGTCTCACAGCTGACATAAAACTGTTGACTCTTCCATTTGTAAGAACAGGTCTAGGAAATCCAAATCGACATTTAGTGTAGTATTTTTCTTTGCTCTTGTATTTCCGTCGACAGTATTTTCCACACCGATGACTTTGGAAACGTAGAACTTGCTCCTTTAACTTTTTTTCTTCTGTGCTTTTAGGTATAGCACATGTTGCATATTCTTCAATGTAAGATAACACTGCTTCATCAGTATCTGTTCCAAACTTTGGGGCATCCTTGATCCACAGCAGCATATGAATATGAGGAGCACCTCTTGCCTGGTACTCTTTTCTCCAAAAGAAATCCACTACTTCTCCAAGGGGTGGATTTTTTTTATTGCAGATGAAGGACATCATAGCCTCAAATCTATGATTGAAATATCTGCAAACATTAACCGGATCCAATGAGCACAGTTCTCCTGCTGTCTTGTATTCGATGTTTTCAATGTTTGAATTGGCCTCTCGTAGAAAATCCAGTAAATCATCCCAAGCGTACTCGGCGCAGCTTAGGGTAAGGAACCATGTTGGTGTTCCTAAATTGCGTAACATGCATTTTAGTTCACCATGGCGTCGGTACCAATATTCATTTGTCCCACGCTGACAAGCCATCAGATTGATCAGTTGTGTTTCCAAATGATCATCTCGGTGCTGCACTTTCTCCATAAAATCCTTAGCAGACACATTTTGTAAATGTACTCCACTTTTTAAAATGTGATTTACTGCATAAGACAGTGCAGACAAGTCGCTTTCAAATAAAAGATGGAACAAATAAGGGATACTTTGTCGAAATCTGGGATCTTCAGCATATAGTCTTGTAGTCCGATACTCTGAAGCTGGAATCTGTTCTGGACGTTCATCGTATCGTCCTCCTTTTCCTTTAGGAAACAGCTGGGGAAAACATCGAGCTTCCAAGCTCTCCTCCCATACACTCACGGGATTTCCTTTTGCTTTCTTCATCTGAAAGAGATCAATATTGTCTCCCATAACTTCTTTCGAATGGAGAGGATGTATGCTAAAATGTTCATAAATTTCTTCTTCCTTTGACTTGTCCACTTTTTCAATTTGTCAACTTGGTGTTTCTGTATCTCCTTGTAAATCTTCTTCTTCTTCTTCTTCTACTATATAAATTGATTCATACCATTTGTTATTTTTTTTCAAATACAAATTTGCTCTTTGTACTTTCCGCACATCTACCAGCTCCTGCCAAATCTTCTTATTCTTTGTAGGTACACCATTAACCAGAATAATTAATGGTTCAGTTTCCAAAGTATCCGCATCAATAGTTTCCATATTTTTTTTCAAATCCAAGGGCAAATACACCACTCTACCTTTTAAACCTCTCAGTAAATCTGAAGGAGGTAATTTACCAGTTTTGGGCTCCATACGTACTATGGTCTGGAACGGATGAACACATTGAATGAGTATAGACTCATATGTATTTAATTCAGAAAGTTCAGCAGGAATAGCATCCAATTCTAAATTATTATGTACAGCTCTGGTCGGCATTCTATTTTCCTCTAACTTGTTGTAGCAGTATTTACAAATACGCTGATCTTCACCCAATTCAAAACAATTTTCAAGAAATATATATGTTGCAAAATCCATCCACTTATAATTATCTTCATTTTCACTCTTTCTGTAGAGATCAACATTCCTAGTTTGTTTTCTATAATGAGTTCTGCGGCAACAAATACAAGTAACATTTGGTCTTTCATTAGAGACTATTGCAAATTTTGTTATGTGATCATTAAATGTCTTACTTACACAAGGTTCTACATTCTCTTCCACTTCTGCCTCATTTACTGTGTCCTTCTCTGCACTGTTTTGTTCAGGACCAAAGTAACAAAACTGAATTTCATCAACAACCTTCTCTACATCTGATACCGTTCCTCGGAACAGAGCCCTATTCAATTCATTTAACTTTATTGCTGGACTTTTGGCAAAATACAACCGTCTCACAAACTTTCTCATTTCAGTATGATGAACAGCCAGCATCCTAAAATGATGGAAAACACTATTGCACACTTTTCTAGATAGACAAGCAAGAGAATGACCCTGCAAACCAGTATTCTCTCTCACTCTGCATGGATCCAGACTTTGAAGCACCTTAATCTTTTGTTTTACACTTTTTTTACTATATTCTCTTAGAAACTCTCGAAATCTGTCAATAGATTCCTGACGCACAGTGCAAATACTACTACAATTCCAAGTGTACACTGGGGCTTTAGGACGTCTCCCCATTGCCTCATCTGCCATCACTTGTACCTCATCTCTTGGAACCATTATCTCCTTCTCCATTATGCAACCATTTTTTACTTCGTATGAACGACCTCTGGTGTCAACTGCATGCAGCAAACTATTACTTTGAAAATAGCTCTCTTCATTAAAAAAAGGTTCACTACTTGAGCTATGCATCCACTTTCCTAAAAACACTTTACAAAAATTTGTTCTGTTCACTACTCTTTTGCTTTTGCTTTGTGATTTCAGTACATTAACCATTTTATCTAATGTACGCATCCTATTCAAAATTAATATGAATAGTTTCCTTTTTAATTCTAATGCTTTTGCTGCAATGGCTTCAATTTCTTTTTTTCTCTTGTAATATTTAGCCTTTTGCTTATATTTCTTTATATCCTTTATCAAATTGGACATAACTCTTCTCTGAAACATTTTTCTACGTATCTCTTTAAATGCTGTTTTTCTGTTTATGTTAAACTTTTCAATTGCAGAAGGTATATTTGCATTAACTAAATCCTCAATTTTTTGCTGTTCTGTAGGTTTTTTTACATTTTTCCGACAACAGACATTTTGTACATTTTTCTTTGTTTTGAATAATTTGTTTATAAATTGTTTTTTTTGCTTACCAGAAGATTTTTTCTTTTTCCCTACATCAGCATCTTCTACTAACTTTGGTCCTCCAGTTGTCTTCAAATATAGTTTTTTTTTTAGCGTTTTTTGAACTCGAGATTTTGTAGGCATCTTAAATTTTGTTCACTGTTCTTCAGCAATACCTGCAAAAAAACTAAAAAAAAAATCCTTTATTGTATTTAAATATATTACTACATTTCTTTTCACAATAGTCACAAAACGAAATTTCTTTGCCAATTTGAATGCACACAAACTCCTCTTTTTTTTTGGGCAAGTGAAAATCTGTATAACAAACTGTCACATTATGAAACCAAGCTGTTTTTTTTTCAGACCACCACCGTGTGTATTCTCTGTGACTGCCTACACTCCAGCAGGGGCAACCAGCCTTAGTGATGCTGAATGTATTTGCATTACAGACTTAAACCTGAAAACCCCACTCGCTTCTAATTACTGTGCATGACTATACATGGCAAGCACATGGGTGTGTGCTAAACCTCTGCTTCTTCCCCCAAAAATTCGCTCCTCTTTTCCATCTACTGCAACTGTGAAATCACCAGAGCAAGACGCAATACATTTCTGCCTATAATTCTTCTATGCACACAGAGTCATGTTTTCACATTAGTGCCAAAACGAAATTTCTTTGCCAATTTGAAAGCACACTTACTGCTCTTTTTTTTTCGGGCCAAGTGAAAATCTCTTTTTACACTTTGAAATCACTTTTACAGACTGACACATTCTGAAACCTTTTTTTTTAAATTTATTTAAATGCACATGTCCAAGCTGTTTTTTTTTCAGACCACCACCGTGTGTATTCTCTGTGACTGCCTACACTCCAGCAGGGGCAACCAGCCTTAGTGATGCTGAATGTATTTGCATTACAGACTTAAACCTGAAAACCCCACTCGCTTCTAATTACTGTGCATGACTATACATGGCAAGCACATGGGTGTGTGCTAAACCTCTGCTTCTTCCCCCAAAAATTCGCTCCTCTTTTCCATCTACTGCAACTGTGAAATCACCAGAGCAAGACGCAATACATTTCTGCCTATAATTCTTCTATGCACACAGAGTCATGTTTTCACATTAGTGCCAAAACGAAATTTCTTTGCCAATTTGAAAGCACACTTACTGCTCTTTTTTTTTCGGGCCAAGTGAAAATCTCTTTTTACACTTTGAAATCACTTTTACAGACTGACACATTCTGAAACCTTTTTTTTAAAATTTATTTAAATGCACATGTCCAAGTTGTTTTTTTTTCAGACCACCACCGTGTGTATTCTCTGTGACTGCCTACACTCCAGCAGGGGCAACCAGCCTTAGTGATGCTGAATGTATTTGCATTACAGACTTAAACCTGAAAACCCCACTCGCTTCTAATTACTGTGCATGACTATACATGGCAAGCACATGGGTGTGTGCTAAACCTCTGCTTCTTCCCCCAAAAATTCGCTCCTCTTTTCCATCTACTGCAACTGTGAAATCACCAGAGCAAGACGCAATACATTTCTGCCTATAATTCCTCTATGCACACAGAGTCATGTTTTCACATTAGTGCCAAAACGAAATTTCTTTGCCAATTTGAAAGCACACTTACTGCTCTTTTTTTTTCGGGCCAAGTGAAAATCTCTTTTTACACTTTGAAATCACTTTTACAGACTGACACATTCTGAAACCTTTTTTTTAAAATTTATTTAAATGCACATGTCCAAGCTGTTTTTTTTTCAGACCACCACCGTGTGTATTCTCTGTGACTGCCTACACTCCAGCAGGGGCAACCAGCCTTAGTGATGCTGAATGTATTTGCATTACAGACTTAAACCTGAAAACCCCACTCGCTTCTAATTACTGTGCATGACTATACATGGCAAGCACATGGGTGTGTGCTAAACCTCTGCTTCTTCCCCCAAAAATTCGCTCCTCTTTTCCATCTACTGCAACTGTGAAATCACCAGAGCAAGACGCAATACATTTCTGCCTATAATTCTTCTATGCACACAGAGTCATGTTTTCACATTAGTGCCAAAACGAAATTTCTTTGCCAATTTGAAAGCACACTTACTGCTCTTTTTTTTTCGGGGGCAAGTGTATATCTCTTTTTTCAATTTGAAATCACTTTTACAGACTGACACATTATGTAACTACAACAAAAACAATTCCCATTTCTATTATTCATTTCTTAAGTTACCACATACATCCCCTCTCAAACTGTAAACTCACCTTTTAAATTAGTTAGTTGTGAAAGAAATGTGGCACTCAAACAGCAGATTATCAGAGCCAGGATCTCTGTTGTGTTCACCTCTCTCCTCTCAGCAGAACCAGATAATGGCAAACTTTCCCTCTATTTTTCCACACATATACATGTAAGTTTCAAATCTCAGTGCTTCCCCCTTTTTTTTCACATGTAATCACACATTTCTATTGGTTGAAAACCAACCCTTTTCCAACAGTACCCTTCCCCCAACTTGACTTCTGCCTAGTACCCTTCCCCCAACTTGACTTCTGCCTGCTACCATAGCAACAGCTCATGGAACACTGCTGTGTGCAGTTAGGTCAGAAGTTCGACACACAATGTTTCAATTCCACAGAGCAAGAGTGCTTGACTTTTCAAACCTAACAGCAAATCCAAAGTACTGTTCTTTGGTTACACATTTTTTTGTACCAATAAAAAACATGTTTCTATTAATTTTCACATACAGCCTAGTTTTTATTCTGGAATGGTATGAAACAGCCAATCAGTTCTTTTTGTTTTAAAAAAATATGTATGCCTCCATTTCCAAACTGTCTTTCTTTTCATATTGCCATTCTACTGAAAGACACCTCCTGAGTGCATCCAGTTCTCCTTTGAAGATGTTCACAGTGTGGATTGTAGGGCACAGCTATGTCTTCTGGAGTGAAAAGTTTGCAGAGAAAACAGATATGGTGAGAGACCTTGCTTTGCCAAATGTAGACATTAAATGGATTGGTCAGAGAGGGTTAAAGTGGCACCAATTGATGCCATTGGTGAAATCCTTCATTCAAATCCAACACCCTGACCTCATAATAGTGCACTGTGGTGGCAATGACCTAGGCACTTTGACTGGGGTAGGTCTGGAAATGCTTATGAAGGACACCTTTGCACAACTGTTTACACTTTTCCCTAAAACTGCCTTTGTGTTTTCCAACATATGCCAAAGGCAAAAATGGAACTGGTCCAATCATTTCTGTCCACAGATTGACAAAGCAAGAAAGCACGTCAACAAATCTGTTTCTGCTTTCCTCCGTGACTATGGTATGGGTGCCATTTACCACAACAACTTGCGTTACAACATGCAAGACATTTATAGAGGAGATGGTGTGCACTTCAATGATGAAGGGAACAGAGTCTTCCTCTTGAACCTTAGACTCTGCATCGGTACTTACTTGTAGGTACCACTAAAAAAATGACTCCATAAACACAACAGCTCTTTTTAGAGCTCCCTAATTTCTAAACTCTTAAATCTGATTTTCATTTATTTTTTATTTTTTTTTTTTACCGTACGCTTACCGTAAGCGTACCCCGTGATTTTTTTTAAAATCAATTAATGTTTTTTTTGTACTTTTCTGTCCTTCTTTGACCCCCTTACAAATGTTAGGGGGTCTGTAACTCTCCTCATTGCCCCCTTTTCTTCTTTTCACTCTTTTTTTTTTCAGAGTGAAACAGAAAATGGCGGCCGCCGCTTCCTGGTTTCGTCCGATTCGAATGTTTACTAAGATCTAAGAGCCAATCAGAATCGCGCTCGCGCACGCCACCGTACGCTTACCGTAAGCGTACCCCGTGTTTTTTTAAAAAATCAATTAATGTTTTTTTTGTACTTTTCTGTCCTTCTTTGACCCCCTTACAAATGTTAGGGGGTCTGTAACTCTCCTCATTGCCCCCTTTTCTTCTTTTCACTCTTTTTTTTTTCAGAGTGAAACAGAAAATGGCGGCCGCCGCTTCCTGGTTTCGGCTGATTCGAATGTTTACTAAGATCTAAGAGCCAATCAGAATCGCGCTCGCGCACGCCACCGTACGCTTACTGTAAGCGTACGGTAAGCGTACCGTAAGCTGGCTCAGATATATATATTGATTTAAAGGCTATTTTCTCAGAATCTACTGAACAGATTTACACCAAACCTACAAAAGGCACTTCCTTGACCTAGGGACTACCTCTCTGCCAAATTTTGAGTAATTCTGTTCAGCCGTTTGGGCTGTAGCTCGTTCTAAAGGTCCTATGGAAAAATGCATGGGAAAAACGCGTTTTGGGACCCCCCTTTTATCTCAGCCCCCGCTTGACGGATCCCCCCGAGACTTTCAGGGTAGGAGCGGAGCGTAGCGCCCCACCTATTTTGAGAAATTCGCGAGGATTCATCGACCGGCGCCAAAGTTATTCAAAATAGAATGTTGAGGTTTTCCTATGGAAACGTGGTCCTAACTATAACTACCTACTGGCGACCGCCAGTAGGTAATATATATATATATATATATATATATATATATATATATATATATATAAGTCCTTCACTCTTCTATTCCTCAACTATCCTTTTCAATCAAAGTAACAGACTAACATTTTCACTTCTCAAATTCCATATTCCACTATACTAACTCACCACTAATCCTTTATGGGTTCCAGAGTAGCGTGCTAATCGCCAAAAAAGCGTTTCAATACCCCATCAGGGTTACAAGCGCTGAAAATGCAAACCTTTTTTCCCTTTTCTACCCCTCCCCAACCCTTCTCAATCCAAATAACTAACATATCTACCACTCAAATTAATTTCATGTTTTACCATACTAATTCAACACTAATCCTTATGGGTTCCAGAGTAGCGTGCTACCCGCAAAAAAGCGCTTCAAAACCCCATCAGGGGTAGCAAGCACTATATAAATACAAACCTCTTTCCCGCCACCTACCCTTCTCTATCCAAATAACTGAATAACATATCCACCACTCAAATTACATCATATTTCACTTTACTCATTTTCAATGCTAATCCTTTATGGGTTCCCGAGTAGCGTTCCCGCCAGAGAAAATTTAGAGAAATAGGTGGGCAAATGGTACATTTTCAAACAAATTTGAGAAAGCAGAAAGGTTAATAAAGCAATTGTGAATCTGTTCTAAGACAGTGACTGGCAAAACTGCGTGTAAGGTTAGGTTTGTGCCTGACGCAAGAATATAATCATGCACACATTGACACATGCCCCACTGATTTAGGGAACAAAAAGGGCGGGTGCACGCACTGCCAACCCTTCCAACCATGCACAAAGTCCGCCTGCTGCCTTGCTGAATAGGAGTTATACAAAAATCCGTTCAGGAAGGGGAAATTGTGAGTGGTAAAGACCGTAGTGCGAGGGGTTGCTATTAACACGAGAGTAGGTACCCGCTTGGCTTTAATTGAAAGGCTCACAGAAGTTGAGAATAAGCTAGGTAGGCTGGAACGAGAGGCAGTGTCCGGAGATACACAACGAGGACTTACACGAAGCACATATAAAACATGCTGAGCTAGATACTAGAAATTATTACCCAGGAAGGCACCACAGTTAATACCCAATTAGAAATTAATATGGCGTTTAACCTGTTGCGTGCTTCTGTCGGTCAACGGCCGTCGCGAGCACTACCTCCGTAGTGCTGCACACGTCTGTTGGCCGATGTGGCTCCGCCCACTCTTCAAAGGTGCCGCACCGCGGCAGATTTTCGGCCGCGGTAAACGGGTAAAAACACATTACGAGACATTATATGCAGCGCCACCTGGGCCTCAGTCTTAAACCCAAAAGTGGAAACCCCACATATAGATTTGTCAACCTGGCACGGATCTTAGCGAAAAGGACAATAACCATGAGATGGAAAGCGAAAAAAGCACCAGCAGTGTTGGACTGGTATAATGAGATGGTTCGATGGGGCAGGGCGAAAAGTACAGAGCTACAGAGAGAGGAACGCAGAGGTATTCGTAAAAAACCTATATCGTTAGAATGGAATGTGATGCTGGAGGAGTTTATAGCAACAGAGGTGCAAACAATATGAAAAGGGCAAAAAGGACTTGTTAATGTAACTACTGCTGTAATACAAGTTGTAAGGAAGTCCAGGAAGTGGTGGAGATATATCATGTTCTAGATATTTACTGTTGATAATGTGTGCTTAACTGTATAGGAGAAAGAAAGAGGTGTTCGATGCTACAACAGATGGCAAGAAGCAGATCTGGGCACGCAGGGAAAAGGTAGGGGGGAGTTTTATTGTTTAATTTAGGGTTAAATTTAAGGACAGAACCATACAGTAAGATGTATATACTGAGTTATATGTGCAAACAGAAATGTTACGGAAGCCATAACGTTTTGGATTGTATATGCAACTGTAAACAGATCTGTAGACAGCGTCCTTTTATCATTGTTACCTCTGTAAATTAATCACTGTCTAATACAGATGTTACCATACTAAAGATGTATACATGGAACGACGAGCCCAGAGAAGTTGTAACGATCAGAAAATCAATAAAAATTTGTTTAAAAAAAAAAAAAGGAGAGAGAAGCCAGGTGCCCAAGGGATATCGGAGGGAAACAGTTTGACTGAAATTTGAAATAGTGTTCTCCTTCTACTTTTGTGACAACAAATTTAATCATTAAGATCTCCTTTAATTACAAAATAAACAGAACTTAATTCAAAATAGTTAAATAAAATAAGGATATTTTCTTTCACTTACTTGGGGACTTGCTTGTGTTACTAGCATTAAAAAAGCAAGGCTTATGAGCGTTTGTGCCCTGTTTGTCCACCTGATGAGATTGTGTAGCTTCTTTTAACTGAGAGAGTATCTGGCGACCACTTCGTTGGCAAGAAGCATTGACTTCAAATACCTGTAGAACCAAATATGTTGTGAAATCAAAACTAAAATGGCATGGCAAGTTCTTTCAAAAACAAGTCCTGTGTTTTCAAGCAATGTAATGTCACATACCACCTTATAAGAACACATATCAAGACAGAACTCTTAACATTCAAGAATGAATATGCAATTAAGGATATTACTTAGTAATTTCTAGTGTTGCCTACATTCTACACATTTGCTGAGTAACAGGCACCTGTATCAACAAAGGAAATGCAAAAGCAATTTGGTACAGCTCTCCATGTTTCACTCCCCAAAAATCACAACTCAAATCTGACATGTCAACTTTCACACACCTCCACAAGCTGAGTCAGTTTCCAATCTGTGATTGAAACACTTGAAATGTTCTACCTCAGGCTACCAAAAGGCACTGTGATCCATACTAATGGCAGATTGTGTACAGACAAACTCCATATAACACCTTAATGTGATAGGTTACCTCGAATTACATAAATATTTTGCTGCACTAAATGGAGATTTTCAAAGTCCATAGCGCAACAGGTTTCCACAAGACATTCTCCTCGTACTACAGATTTACTAATTTTAGAAAGTATTTGATGTGTAGCACAGACCATGTTACAGAGAATATCTTTACTTTTGCAGAAGCATTTCAAACTTGAGATGCTGTGAGGAGAACTGATATAGCCTGATATCAGGTTCAGACTGGATTACAGACACCAGGTTGACATGAGGTGTGGTGGGCGAAGTTGTGACAGTAATAGACGGTACTCAGTGCAAATGTTTTAACTAACTACATATTTACACTTTAGAACATCGATCACAAATTGCTGGTCAAGTGCCCAACCTACAATCTGAAATTCAGACTTGATGTTTCACAATCAGCAACTTTGCAATAAGTCTCCAACTCTGGACAAGTCTTTGGTGAATGTTACTTAATTGTAACCATAGCTTTCCATCTTGAATATCAAATTAATTTAAAAAACATCAAGTACATAATATTTCAGTGCTCTAGGTTATATAATGAAAATTGGAAATAAAAACCATCTCGACAAAACTATTGGGTATAAAACCTAGTTTAGGTCTTAATTTTAAGAAGATCAACTGCAGTAATGTCACCAAACAGGGAACAGCCTCATAAGAAGCATTGTGCACTTCAAAGCAGTATCTTGCCCAAACGACCCACAGTGCAGCTAGGTTTAGTATATTTTGAAACATCAGACAGATGAAGGATCCAACTAGTTTTCTGGGTTTACTGTTAATAGTCACAGAATGAAACAAGCATTGGCATAGCCAATAGGTCTCGCTTTTGGGACCTTATAAGTGTTTAGCCATGCAACAGTTGATGTTGTTGCACCAAGGATATTGTGCTGCATAACTAAATACTTGTAAGGCCCCAAAGGCGAGACCTATTGGCTATGCCAATGCTTGTTAAATTTGTGAAGGTGATCAGATCTAATCAAGTACCCATTTGCAGACAGCAACTTTAATGAGAATATAGAAAATAAATCATAGTTCAACTGGCCACCTACAATACAGGCAAATAAATACCACATATTTAAGGTAAACATGAAAAACAAAATAAAATACTTCGAATCAGATCGGTCACTGAAGCAAAATAATTATTTGTGGCGGAACTGAATATGCACAGACTTTGTGCAGGCAATAAAGTTAAGTTAGTAGAGGATTAAATGGACTGACACACTGCGGTCGGAGGAAGCAAACGTGAATGGCAGTTTAACATACCAAATACTCTTCTACCGACATATTTTGTATGATTTTGATTTTGAAAGAAATAGAATGGCAAGACAACTAAAGCGGACCCAAAGTTCAGCCCTAAAAATCGAGAATGGGAGAGCTACTCAGGCCTGGAACTGGGAAACTAGTGAGCTGTCATCCTGTAATGGATATAGCTAGAATATGCGATCTCTTCTCAAAACTATACTGTCACCGCTGGAATGTCAATTACTAAGGTGCTTGGTGTCATGCTTCATCATTGACCAGTCCTCGCCCTCTAAAACCTTCGTTTGATAGAGGGCGGGCATACACTTGACGACAAGGATGCACTTTCTAAATGGTTAAGTGGGGGCCCGTGAGATTGTGAGTGAGGTTAAAAATCATTATAGTGGTCAAAGGTGATTTTAATGTGATTGACAACTATATGATATTAAAAATTATGTGTGACGGTGTATAGGGTTTTAATGTCCCTTAGCCGTCCTATGTGTGGTCAACATGTTTCTGCCATAATGGCCCTATCGGGTCCGTGGCATTCATCAGGACCAAGGTATAGGTGAGGGCTCCGTTCTTACCAGGTGTCAGTAAGATACTACCACTGCGTGAGTGTAGCATAGGCCACACTTCACTGCCTATGGTGCTTCCCAAGGTGAAGCCCTAATCGGTCGGACAACTTGTCCCAAGGGGGGGAAGAGGGACTGTGGAAATCCACCGTTAAGTTACTTTGTAACACGTAGCAGAATATGCCTGTGTCCTACGCGTCCGCTCGAGCCTCCCGAATGAGTGGCAGTGGTAGTATCTTACTGACACCTGGTAAGAACGGAGCCCTCACCTATACCTTGGTCCTGATGAATGCCACGGACCCGATAGGGCCATTATGGCAGAAACATGTTGACCACACATAGGACGGCTAAGGGACATTAAAACCCTATACACCGTCACACATAATTTTTAATATCATATAGTTGTCAATCACATTAAAATCACCTTTGACCACTATAATGATTTTTAACCTCACTCACAATCTCACGGGCCCCCACTTAACCATTTAGAAAGTGCATCCTTGTCGTCAAGTGTATGCCCGCCCTCTATCAAACGAAGGTTTTAGAGGGCGAGGACTGGTCAATGATGAAGCATGACACCAGGTGGTGTGTGAGACCAGTCCGCAACTTTTTGTGAGATGCCCACACTTACGACGTTCCTGTAACTCGTTTTGGGTTATCACACTAGGAGCGGCTTCTTGTGGTAAACAGTTATAGTGGAGGCTGCCAGCTCCTAGAACCCCTGTGCCTCTAGTTCCCTCCTCCACAAATCCAGTGGAGACTTCTTGTGTGCTAAATTACTAAGATGCCACAGTCGTGACAAAACTTTACCCACTATATGAAAATACTGCATAACTTCTGCTAACCACGTACAGAAAATTTTACGGGGGGGAAAAAAAGAGGCAGCACCGCTCGGGCAAACAAGTGATGCCTGGAAAAACATTGAAACAAAAATAAATTACAGGAATAGACAGTTGCAGAAAGTACTGCATCAAATTAAGAAATAAAATGAATGCCGGCACTTTGGGTGTAACGAATATAATGGAAAACGCCACAAACGAAAGTTATTCAAAGGGGGATCCAGTATTTCGTCACAAAAAGTCTTGGCCCATTTAAGAAGGCACTAAAACATGTCAGAACCAGAGGGAACGTAACTTGAAGTGCCTGTGGTATACACACTTTGAGTTCCATTTACATATAGTACGAGATAGCGTGATTTTAAGATGCCCTCCCGGGAGATTTGTGGAAATGGAGATAATCATAATTCGGGGCACAAGGTTATGTTTGTATCCAATGCATGTAGTATTTCAGCAAAGCATTTAGTTCCTCTATTTAATATGACCTATACTGCTAAAAAGAAATCCAATGCCTTCAAATCTAACTGGATACGCTTCTAGTAACTGCGCACATCTAACAGATCAATATTTTTAAAGCACGAATCACTGTAAAAGTTGCGTGGTTATAGAGAACTGTTAAACGAAATGCTGTGCACTTGCAAGAGAACAAAATGAGGTTGCAGTTTAGGGTTCAATTAGGGAGTAGCGTTTCAGTTTCCTGTGGCTTCATTCCGGTGTCTTCTTAGCACTTCCTGAAAGGTAAAACCAAGCATTTTTCTTTTGTTCTCACTTTTGCTATAATCGCGGCACCAGCGCTTTACTTTTAATGTTAAAAGTAAAGCACAGGTGCCGCGATTAGCAAGCTAAAAATGCTACCGCCGGCCACAGCTTGCAGTGCAGGTGCGCGAGTAGTGCGAGCGCAGCAGTAATCACGCCATATGGCGCCTCTGCTGAAGCGCGCGCCGGCGGTAGTATTTTTTAAAGCCCTTACTAAAGTCTCTCCGAGCAGCGCATGCACGCTGACTCAGCGAGACCTAATAATACTTATGATGATGTATGACTGTTCTAGAAATGTTACCTCCTGCAACATCAAATCACTGCCCAATAGCCAAACATTAAGCTGAAGAGCAAGCAAATACCTCGTATAGGGAACTGGAAAAGTAAGGAAGATACAGTAAACAAGCATTTACAAATGCATTAGGTTTGGACGTTTTTGTTGTGTTGCATTTTTTTTTTTAGGTCTCGGCCTGACGTAAGCAGCGCATGCGCTGCCTTTTCATACGAGGATTCTTGGAATCGATACGATTCCAGAGGCCTCATCCCAGCTCCGCCTTCAGTGGTGAAAAAACTGTGACCTCTCTCTATTAAGAGGGCATTGAACACCCCAAGGGACTCACTTGTGACCGCTGAAAACAAAGATACCTCTTTACCATTAATGTGTCATCAAATCTAATTGGAAATCATTAGTTGGTCTTAACCTTCCAGCATCAAGGCCTCAGCAGTGGCAGATCCTCACCAGGGTGGGTCCCTAAGGTCCAGGCTGCACACGCCAAACCAGGAGCAATGCTTATAGATCAGAAGGCACATGCAACTGCCAGATCATATGGGCAAAGACCCCCCTCCAACACCTCTCCTAGCGGGCGCCTCTGTGCTGTTCACAGCTAGGTATTTCAAGTTGGCCTCATGTAGTTCCGCGACTGTCACCTGTGGGGTCCTCATACCATGGAGTCAAATTATGCAGGAAGGTGCAGTTGATTTGGAAATTGAAAAGGAAGGGGGAGTGGAGGGTAGGGTGTTTCACTGCTGGGGCTCGAAGATGGATGCCAACTCCATTGTACCAAATGCCAACCAACTAGTGGTCCGGTCTCACCCCAACCACTGGTCAGCTGGCATATGAGATGGGGTGTGGAAGGTTCCTTTGTTTGCCCATGTGATACAGACAGGCAGCCTACATCATGGGCCCCAAGCGACAATCAATCCAGCTGTGTCCGCAGCCCTAATCGCAGTGGGATCTGGAGTCTCAAAGCAGCCCACCCACTGGATAATGCATCGGGGACGGAGCACTTCCTTATTTATTTGTTTTATAGAGAGCACAATTACCCAAGGGTGTCTTGACACCAGCAAACTAATGCACACTATACAGCAACTCTCATACTCAATGGCTCCAGGAAAAGCATGTCAAAAATGGTTTTTTTAGACCCCTGGGAAATTAAGATATTAAGCTCTAGGCATAACCAGGGGTGGAGGGTGGTGGGGAGGGGGCAGTCTGTAACATGCCTGAGCTGTAACTAGAGAAAAGGCCCATCCTCTCAATCTGTCCCAACCAGACAGGTGAAGGTCATGCGAAGCAGTCTCGGAGGGATGTATTTTTTTTAATTTTTTTTTTACATATCCGAGATATATGAAGATTGTGCTACATTGAAGGGCCTTATGAACCATACAAAGGGCCATATGAAAAGGGAGCCAGTGTAACAGGGCAAGTAAAGACAAGATGCTCCTTGTCTAAGTTAGCAGATTGCTATGAGATTAAGTGTCCTCTAGGCCGGTCTGCAACTGCAGTGCAGGCTGACTACTGCAGCCGCAGGTCGTACTTAAACGAAACTGCCATTTTTTCTTTGGAGGGCCTGAACAGAAATTACTCTGGACGGGGGCGTGGCTTGGAGCCCACAGAAGATGGCGGCGTCCAGGTAGACCTCCGGGACTCTGTTCAGGATGTGAGTTCCCGTACGGCTCTCCCTGCAGCTTTCCCCAGAGTCTAGCGTGAGCGTCCAAACATGTGGTGATACCTGGCATCATTTGCTGTTCTCTCCTGCCTTTTACCTCTTCTTCGGAGCTTTGTTCAACTGACGGCTCGACTCTCCTCAGTGAACCGTCCTCCATTTTGCCGATGAGCTGCTGTGCGCGTTCATGGCATTCCTTCACAGTTCAGTGAACTCTGTCGAACTGCAATAAATCCCTTGTTTTTTTCCCCCAACGCTCAGGCACAATGAAACTTCTCTCGCATGCTCTGCTTCTGTTTCAGTGGATTTCTCACATGCTCTGCTTCTGTTTTAGTGGATTTTATTTTAAATATTACTGCTTGTCTCCTCATGATTTATTTTTTTCTCACACATGTTGTATAATTGATTTTCTCTTCATAATTATTTCTATATGGGCAATTCTTGCACATTCTTCCCAGATACAATATTGAAGTGTGTGTTTTTTTAGCTCAAGTACTGAGTTTTCACGGGATATACACTTTAATGGTCACTATTCCAAATACCAGTAAATATATGGGATATTTGAAAAAAGCAAATACCGTACTTCCATCCTCAGCCCACAAGTTCATTAAGAACTCCACTATTTTGTCGAAATTTTCAAATATGAAGGATTCTTCGGCTGCTCTACATAAAAGTAGCCCTTTGCCCGATTCCAAAGGTACTCCTGTTTTATCCACTACTGGGAAGGCTACTACCAAACGTCTGAAAAAAGACCCTCCATCTTCTACAAAATCTCCTCTACATATTTTAATGGAGCGCTTGTTGGAAGAGATACGTGACTTAAGGCCATATATTGAGGAAACCAACTCTAAATTGCAGCATCTCACTGATCAGTGGTCTCAAATGGAGAAGAGGCTAAATACAGCAGAGCAGAGCATTGCGTCCTTTGGTTCTACAACCAGCAACATTCAGTCACTTCACACCCAGGTTTCATCTCTTCGCCTGCAGATTGAAAACCCAGAAAATAGAAGTAGAAGGAATAATCTCCGCCTTTATGGTTTGCCCGAAGGATCAGATGGCGCTGATCCTATTACTTTTCTGAAGTCTTTCCTTCCAAAACGTTTGCATTTACCGGAGGATACCCATGTTAATATCCAGAGGGCCCATAGACTGGGACATTAGTCAACATCTATCTCCCATGTACGCAACCTAAGAGGAGCCGTCATGTACTTTGAGTATACTGACCGTCTCAAAGTCCTTGCCGCTGTCAAGTCATTGAAGCGTATCTCTTGGTCTGGAAATCCTCTATTTTTCTCTCAGGTCTAAGCCAAATCTACTTCGGACAGGCGCGAAGAATTCCTCAACATGAGACCTGACCTGGAGCTCGTTTTGGCTTATTCCACCCATGCCAGTTTAAAGTCACGTACAAAAATAAGACTACTACATCTGAGGAACCGGTAAAATTGAAGAGCTTTATTAATGCATGCAAAATTGAAAATATGAACACCTCAGGACCTTCTTCTGCTCCTTGAATGAAGCTCTTTTTATGTTACCTTATTTCCTTCCATGAATCTTTAACTTAAAGTTTTTATTGTAACATAATGGTTGGTAATATGTTAAAATTTCTGCTGCATCCATATAATTTTCAGGAGCGTTTTTCTCCTTTATTTTTAACAGTCGTTATTATAGTTAATATTAAATATTAATCTTCATTTGCAGGTATATCACTTGTGTTTGTGGTCTTACCATATTATGTAATATGTGGTGTGCTCCGCTCGTACTCTCCCCATGGACTCCCGAAGTACCATCTGTTCCATGTAGCCTCATTCCCCCCCCCCCCCCCCCCCAACTTTTCCTTAGATACTGCTCTTCTTAGGTATGTTATGAACGTCATTTTTTTGTAGTTCTTATTTTATGGACTATTCTCTCTTTCTCTCCATCTCTTTCTCTTAGCATATTTCTCCCTCCTTCTTCCTCTTTCCTTCTCACATCTAGTTCCTTTTTAGGTCTCGCTGTGCCCAGCGCATGCGCTGGCTCGGAGAGACATTTAGTAGGTGAGTTTTTAAAGTGCTACTGGCTGGCCTACGCGAGCGTGCACGCGCGCAGCCATAGTCTTTCACGGGTCATTAGCACCACCCGGCCGCACGGCTTGTGGCTCCTGCCATGTCAGCCGCCATCTGTCTCCTCCTGTCATGGATCATTAAGTGCATCGCGATCGTGATGCACTTTCACGGTGCGTGTGCATACAACTCCTGGTTTCCTTCTGCCATCACGCGCGCCTCGCTTCAATGTGGAATTTAAGTGTAATTATCTATCAAATTACACATATTAAGAGACCGACACAGACTGTACTTTTAACTCGTGGAATTGCACTCGAGGGTGTTCTTTGAGTAATTCACACAAAGCATCACTCGCTCAGCTTTGTACCATAGCGCACAGTTTCGCGTTGTACAAACAGGCATTATTTACACAAGTGCGGCTGATGTTATCATCGGACCACGAGTGACCCATAGTAAATGCTGTGCTGCGCCATTTTTTTTCTGTTGGTGCAGAGCAGCACTTAAGATGTTCGGCAGCATTACTTAGTGCAACGCTTCTGAAATCTTATCTGGACATTTATAAAGAATGGCAAAAATGTAAGTTTATTTATGGAAGTAATTCACTCTGCACTGCTGTGACCATGATGTGTTTGGCTGAACAGCTTTTGACATTCGCTGACGAGTTGCCATTGGCTTGACACTAAGTTATGGGCAGGCTGCAGTTGAAAACAAGCATTGGCAAAGCCAATCCATCTTGCTTTGCCAACGGAGTCCGAGAGACAAAAATGGCTTTGCCAATGCCCTACTGCCCATATAAAAAAATATCGAAAACCGTTTTCTCTCTCCGCGTTCCACATGCTGCATCAGGGAACGTAGCAGCCATTTTAAAGTATGAAACAATGTTTTTATATGTTCTACACGCCAACCATAATCTGTGGCACTAGTCGTGTGTTAATATCCTAGAACATCTTTGGGCGTAATTGCTTTCTGGCTACACTGAAAAACAGTATTACTTCCCAGAGTCCATGATCGACAAAATATAATTTCCATATTTTCATTCCCAAGAATAGTGTGACTATTTACCTTTCTGCTGAAGATGTGGGCCTCTTTGCTGTTTAAAACCAACATATCTGTCAGGTCTTTTAATGAGGGCTTGATACCTAGTCACACAGAAGGAATTGGGGGGGGGAAGAGGACGTTTGGCCCTGAATGATTTCCAAGAACTTTCCAGGAACTGCACATAAACGCGGCATGCATTGGTGCTGGACAGGTGCGCTGAAACTTTCAGAATTCCACCCTTGTTTTAGAAACTTTCCACTCTCCTCCTCTCTTAGTATCTTATAATTCATATTTTGCAAAGAGGCTCAGTAAAGACTATGTAAAATACATTCTCTCTCGGATACTCGCAGCCCATCAACGGAGATTTGTATATGGTTTTCTACAAAAGGAACATAATAGAAATGCTCATGTGAGCACTGTAAAGATGCACCAAAACATTAATGTGAACAATTTGTGCCGTGAACGTCTCCCTTGCTGATGTTTCTATTCAGTGAATATTGCGCGTAATTTACACTGTGTATGCATTTCGGAAACCACAGCACCAGCATAGCTGTTAAGTGGCCAGCATGTTGTGAGACGCCTTCAGCCAGTCCTTGAGTTCAATCAAGCAGATTGCACACCTGCGTTGTTGTGGTAGTAGTAGGTATTCAAAGGCCGACAGGTACCAGCATGCAAAGAATAGTTTTCTGCAATTTAGGAATAGGTCAGAAGTGGCGCGAGGCTATTTAGTGGGTATCATGTGTTATTTGTAAAACCTTGGCGTTGTTGAATGCATTTGTGTAAGTGATGTACGTTGCTTGCCTTTGACAGTTTATTTCTGGTCTTCTTTGCAAGCAAGGTTCATTTGGAGAGAACTTGTTACGTTTTTTTTCTTTCAGAAAACCATTTTATACAGATTTGAATTGTAACCACATTGGAGAAAAATGACAACTGCCCCCTACCTATCAACCGCCGAACCTTAGGGGTCAGATCTCTCGGTTCCCTGGTGCAAGGACTTAGTTCACTGCACCAACTTGAACCAGTGAATCAATTTGGACTGCAACACAGACACAACCCACTCCGCAATCTTGCATGGGAAGTATTTCCTGCTTACAATCAGTTCCATAAGATAAGTGCAGGGACAGCCGTGGTACTCCAAACAATCTTTCATTAATGAAGAACACACTCTAGGATGACTAGAAATGGAATATGAATTTTAAAATATTTATATTAAAATTCCTATTTGCACGCAATATTAAATGGTAACATCCCAGAAGATAAAAATTAAAAGCAGCTAGCATTGGCATAGCCAATAGGTCTCACTTTTGGGACCTTATAAGTATTTCGTTTTGCAGCACAATATCCTTGGTGCAGCAACATCAGCTGTTGCATGGCTAAACCTTGCACCTTAAAACTGTTTAGCCATGCAACAGTTGATGTTGTTGCACCAAGGATATTGTGCTGCAGAACTAAATACTTATAAGGTCCCAAAAGAATGTTAGAGATTTAAACTCCCCTATTAAAAGACAACATGTTTTATCCCATTTGGCGCATCTGGGTGCTAGTATAGCTTTGATTCAGGAGTCACACCTTATAGAGCAGGAATCTCTAAAACTAAAAAGAGGTTGAGTAAGTGATGTTTTTCCCCCATAGGTGACGGTAAAAGGAATGGAGTTATTACGCTATGTCATAAGTCTTTGTGTGCTAAGCTAGTTTCCCAGGAATCTGATGATGTACACAAAACTTATAACCAGACATTACCATATGAGGCAACCTCTTGCAAAAAAGCTGGCAAGGACGAGAGGTTGGGAGAGGAAAAATAGGACCTCATCCGCAAACCGGGCAAATTTAATCTGCAAACCGTTAACGGGAAACCCATTAATATCCTGATTCTGTTGCATGCGAGAAAAAAAGGGGTTGAGAGCAAAATTAAAAAGGAAAGGTGAAAGCGGACAGCCTAGGCGTACACCCCTTCCCAAGGAAAAATAAGAGGAAGTAAGTCCATTAGCACAAATAGCTGCTCTTGGGGCACAATACAGGAGCGAAATGAGGGAAATCCTTTTTGGGCAAAAGCAAAACTAACGAACAGTATGGAAGAGAAAGGGCTAATAAACACGATCTAACGTTTTCTCAGCGTCTAAAGCAATCCATGCAACCGACTCAGTTTTAATGGGAAAGATGCGCTTTCTGTGGATTCTTTGTTAAACTAGAGTTTAGTGTGAATAAGTTCAGATAAACCATCTTTTGATTTAGAAGAATAAAAGGAGTATCCCAGTCTCTTTATCTGGGCTAAAAGGTCAGTTATATGAGTACGTGATGTTTTTCACTTCTTAGTAACATATGAGATAATAAAATCACTTGCTGTTGCTTTAAAAGCATCCCAGATAATATGAAAGGGCAAGTCATTAGTTTGATTAAAGTGAAAATAATCCTGAAAAAACACCTCAAAGAGGAGGTAAAGTTACGATCTAGGAGGAGTGAATTGTTAAAACGCCACCTGTAGGGTGCACGAGAATAAAGTGGGAGATCCAATGGAAGCGAAACAGGGGCATAATTAGAAATGAAAATTGATCCAATGTCTGTAGAACGTAGAGACTTTGAGATATCGCTTAATAGTTTGGACAAAAGGTTTGTGGGTACTGTTGGGTATAAAAGTAACCTTGGAGTTAAGATCTATAAAGGGATCAACTATGTGCTTACAATCACTGGCTAGAATAAAATTTTCTTCAGGGTATTTAGCAAGAATTTGGTTCAGGCCTAACCAAAAAATTAGTTGTTGATCGTAGGGGCATAAATATTTAACAAAGACTGGAACTTTCCCAATTGACAGGTTAGTGTAACGAAAAATGTGAAATACTGCCCCTGACTAAATTTACGTTTAAAGATGAATTCACGATGTCCAATTTTATGTGGAATCCTCAACACAATAAATATCTTGGTTCACCCCCACTGTCAGTTTCTATAAATCTAGAAAAATGTATACATAAATTAACCACTTTAACCGCTAGATGGCATCCCCTCCGTCTTTCCTGGAGGGGTCACTTGGATACCATTAAAATGATGCTGAGCTCCATAGTATTATTCACTATATCCAATATCCCTGTGTCCATACCTCTTAAATACTTTAAGAAGATTAACTCTATCTCCATCTCATGCCTTTGGAATCATAAAAAATCTTGCATGTCCTTACTCAAATGAAGTCGTCCAAAATAAGAAGGAGGGGTTAAATTCCCGGACTTTCCCAACTATCACAAGGCTTTTCTATTATGTCAATCATCTAGGTGGCTTTCTGACTCCACGACGTCGGGCCCATTATGGTTGGTTGTGGAGAATTCTTTTCTCCTCCCCTTCTCTTTTAAGGAATATTTATCTTTCACTCGCAAGCCACAGTCTCTTTCTACGCCTATTCTTAAACACTCATGTAAATTATAGGATTGCACTCTTTATAACAATCCCACAGATATTGATACTTTCCTTAGATCTAGCATTTGGCACAACAAAGATATAAAAGTGGTTAATAAACCTATTTACAGGAAATCCTGGAGAAAAAAAGGTTTAATATGGGTGCACCAACTTTTTGAGCACGATACTTTACCATTTTCCCAACTCTCTCATCAGTTTGATTGGCCCTTAACATTTGAGAACAAATACAGAGTATTGCATAGTGCCCTTTGTACCGCTTATGAATAGAGTCAACTTTCTCGATCTTCAGCATTATCTACTAATAACCTCTAGGTCACTTTGTTGCACTCTTCTCCAAGTGCATCTACTATTTACTTCCCTTCAACTCTAACAGAGCCAAAACAAAGGTGGAGTTGGCCTGGGATTCCGACTTTGCAGTTGACTGGTCAATTTGTTTCTGGGCACAAATCTGGACTAAAATCAGAAAATCATCTAGGGAAGCAAATACAACACAGAATATACATATTGAAAATTTTGCGAAGATTCGTCAACCGGCGCCAAAGTTATTCCAAATAGAATGTTGCGATATATATATATATATATATATTCAACATATATCTCCAAAGGAAATAATTGGCACGCACTCCCAATCTCTGAAATTAATATCCTCAGTATTCTTTATTCAGCTTGCAGCTTACAATCCTTAGAGGGACAAACCAACGCGTTTCGCTATCCGCCGATAGCTTGGTCACGGTCAAATTGCCACATTCAAAACCACCACACTGCAACGTCAATCATAATGGAATACATGTTGATATATATGATCACCTCAGCAACCTAATTCTTCTGTGTTTTGGTTATCATGACTAAATGAAATATCATATTGTATATAGTTGATTAGTTACAGGAGTGATGACAGCCCACTAGCGGGCTATAATTATCGAAATAGAAAAACGGAAATATACAGGATTCAGATGACATTATGCATTGAACCTCACAGGTCAAAAACACCCCCTGTTAAAATCAATGCTTGTTATAACATAACTGAACGGGTAAAGATAGCCCCAATAGAGAATTACTCTCGATGTTGTTACTCGCTATTATTAGCGGCTGAGGTATTTGGGGTATGACCCTGTTGATAACCTGTTCATACATGCATATTATGTAATGACATTTGTGTTCATGATAGTAAACAGTCTACACGAATGTAACATTAATTGATAGTCATGAATAGCAGAAATGTAAAAACTACCAGGACCAGAAGTCTCTACAAACAGGAAAGCCTGATGATTGACATCATGGATCACATGATTTAGCATCACACTGTTTTTATTGGTGGTTTTGAAAGAGACAATTTGACCGTGACCAAGCTATCGGCGGATAGCGAAACGCGTTGGTTTGTCCCTCTAAGGATTGTAAGCTGCAAGCTGAATAAAGAATACTGAGGATATTAATTTCAGAGATTGGGAGTGCGTGCCAATTATTTCCTTTGGAGATATATGTTGAATTGGTACCGGCGTGGCTCTGCACCGGAAAACAGAAGCTCCAAGGGTCGACAATACGGAGCCAAGTTGTGGAGATATATATATATATATATATAACACGCCGTGGCGTGTAAAAACGGAAAGCACTCCAAAAGATTGAAAGCATCAATGCTTTATTTTACGAGCTCCCCGTCCCAAAACGCTGACAGACGCGTTTCGCCGACTGGCTTTCTCAAAAAAAATTCTCCAAAAAAAAAATATATATATATATATATATATATATATATATTTATTAAATCCCAATCCTGGCAATAGAACAATAGTCAGGCACAGACTCCGTGAAATGATGACAAAGAGATGTAGTTTAATCCAACAAAAGGCAAGACGCGTTTCGACGGCGAACCGCCTTGTTCACTTGTCTATAGCACACTCATGTGTCACTTAAGTACAATATAGTTGTCAGAGCAACCACCACTCTGTCATCATAGACATAGAAAACCATGACTAAAACATATGGCATGACATGGCAAAAAAAACGAACAAAATTGTAACAATGGTGCTAGAATTCAATACATAAAGAGAAATGTGAAAAGCACAAGAAACATGTATTAATAGCATACATATATAAAAATAACATCTTTAATTAAAAAAGTTTCTCGTGTGTCTCTGTCCCGTAAACAAGTGTAGACATAGAAGAAGAGGTAAAAGTGCCGAAGGGGAAATACCGAGTCAGATTAATGTGAAGTAAACAAGGTGAGCTAACGAAAAAATTAAATTATAGTAGACTACCCCGAAGAATTGGTGAACTCTTTTACTATCGTAAAGGAAGACGCACTCTTAATGATACTGTCTCACCTGCGTGTCTGCTAGAGAGTAGGTGAGTCAAGTGAACACTCGCGTCAAAGACAGGCACGGGCAAGGTGGGAAGTTAATAAACAAACCAGTGTAAGCATTAAGGAACCATAGTGAGTCTAAGATTATCCTAATTCGATGACAAGTGGGTAGGGTAGATGGGGTGCTGCCCAAGTGGGCTTTTGAAAGTAAAGTTTCTGAATACAGAAAAATAATAACAAAACTAGATCAATGAAGGGGTATTGGAACGACTCCCTTGGACAAAATTATAAAAAGTGCGCACAGGACAGAGATGACACTGAAAAAGGACTTTATATACAGAGAGGGAGTGTGTTGCGAAAAATATTCAAGACAAAACAAATTGAAAACAATACATAATAAAAAGAGAAGTGTGATAGAATGTTGCAAAATACTAGAGAGAAAACGGGAATGACTGCAGGAGACAGGCTAAAGGTGTACAGTTAGCGCTTCATGTGCATTCATACCATTAAGGATTTTGGAATTATACAGAATGATGTAACGGGATTCCAATCTCCTAAGAGCTAGAAGGAGATTACCTCCCCTGGGGTTTTTTGGGATGCTGTCTACCACATAGAAAGAGAGATCTTCTGCTTTGCCATTGTGGTGAGTGTTTATGTGTCTGGCTACTGGGTATGTGGGGTCATTGTGTGTGATAGCTCTAAGGTGTAGAATGCGTACATGCACAGGATGAATGGTGCTACCCACATACTTTTTGTCACATAAATATATATATATATATAATCAGACTTTTATTGACTCCTACTCTTCTGCACACAAAGCACCCTGCTACAGAGGACACATATTGGACATCCTCTTGTATGTAAAACATTTACTTTTTACATGCCCTTCTGTGTTGCGCTTTTGGACACAGGTCTGGGCTCAGGTTAACTCTCTTTTTCTATTCCTATCATTTTAGGTAGAGCGCCATGACAGAATACCACCATCTCATCAGATCAACTAAAAGAACTTTCATCCAGAACAGGATCTCCACCAATGCCGTCAACTTGAAGGAACTCTTCAGCATCATCCAAGAATTCACCAAACCCCCCCAGCGACGCCTCAGACATCACCCCTTCCCAGGACGTCTGCAAGAAGCTCTGCTCCTATTTCCATTTGAAAATCAAGGCTCTCTAGGACAACTTCAACAAGCAAACTCCGAAACCACTTCCCCCTCCAACAACACCAGCCAATCCACCATCTCCGCTTGGACCCCAGCCACTACCGAAGAGACCATGAAAGGCATCTACTCAGGAGCACCCACGGACCCCTGCCCTCCACACATCTTCCACAGAGTCGCCATCACACCGGAACTACGCGGCCCTATCCACACCAAACCGGAACCTTCCCAGACGACTGGGAACGAGCAGAAGTCAAGCCCTTGCTCAAGAAGCCCTCAGCAGACTCTTCAGACCTCAACTCAAGAACTACCAACCCATCTTCCTCCTTCCCTTCGCTGCCAAAGTCACCGAGAAGACCGTCAACGCCCAACTAACGAAATTCATTGAAGAGAACTCCATCCTCGACCCCTCCCAATCCGGATTCCGAAGCTACAGCACAGAGACCGCCCTACTCGCCGACAAAGGCGACATCCGCACCCTCCTTGAACAAGGCCACACCGCGGCCTTGATCCTACTCAACCTCTCCGCTGCCTTCTAAACCATCTCCCACCGCACACTCGCCGCCAGACTTCATGACGCCGGCATACGGGAAACAATCCTCGAATGGCTCCGCTCCTTCCTCACCGGCAGGACCCAAAAAAATCAGACTGCCACCCTTCCTCTCAGAACCCACAGAGAACAACTCTGGAGTGCTTCAGGGATCATCACTCAGCCCTACGCTCTTCAACATCTACATGGCCACCCTCGCCGCCATCGCCAGACAGCACAGACTCAACATAGTTCCCTACGCTGACGACACCGAACTCATCCTTTCCCTCACCAAGGACCCCGTCACCACCAAGCCCAGCTTTCAGGAAAGAATAAAGAATGTTCAAACCTGGATGAGCAGCAGCTGCCTGAAGCTCATCTTGGAGAAGACAGAGGTCCTCGGATCCTCCCCCACCGCTTGGGACACAACCTGGTGGCCCACTGCCCTCGGCAGCGCATCCAACCCCCACCGACCACGCGCGGAATCTTACTCTACTCCTCCCTCTCCATGAACCGACAGGTCAACGCCGTCGCCTCCACCTGCTACAACACCCTCCGCAAGATTTTCAAATGAATCTCCCTCCCCGCCCCCCACCCAAATCAAGAAAAACAGTCACCCACGCACTCATAACCAGCAGACTGGACTAAGGAAACACCCTCTACCCCGGAATCAACAAGTCTCTGCTCCGCAAACTTCAGACCATACAGAACACAGCAGCCTGACTCATCCTCGGTGTCCCTCGACAGGAACACATCACCCAACACCTGCAACACCTCCAACACCTCCACTGGCTCCCCGTCGAGAAAAGCGTAACCTTCAAGATACTCACCCAGACCTTCAAATGCCTCCACAACAGCAGACCCCAATACCTCAACGAGAGAATCTCCTTCCACGCACCCAAGAGAAACCTCCGATCCGCCGCCCTCGCCATAACCCTGCACATCCGCAGAGCCAGAACAGGTGGAAGGGCTTTCTCCTACATCGCGGACAAGATCTGGAACGAGCTCCTGATCGACATCAGACGCGCCCCCTCTCTGAACATCTTCAGGAAGACGCTCAAGACCTGGCTCTTCGACTGAACGGAGCTGCTTACCCCTACCCCCTCCCCCCCCCCACCCCGTCTTCAGACCCTCACGAGTGGCGCTTTTTACAATTAACTGATTAGTCTTTTTAGGTAGCATATCTGAAGCTTGGACCCCAACCTCATGCGACACTCATTTAGGATCTATTTTTGGCAGCGGCTTTCCAACAGATCACCAAGAATTGGAAGGACTCTACCAAGTTTAAATTTCAAGCTTGGTGGTACGCGGTTTGCTACAATCATAGACTGGACACAAGTTAAGTCTCCCCCATATTTCTAGCTCTGAAACGCCAAATCTTGTGGCCCCCCGTTACAAAGTTCTTGGACAATAGAGCACAACACTCTTCTGCACGCACACCTACCCAACAGGAAGTTCTTCAATCTCCTGACTTTCCTTCTATCTCCATTTAACATACTTAAATATATTGCTTGATAATTCAGTTTTGTAATGTAAATTATATATAATGCTCTTGTTTTCTTATGTTTGTATTACCAAACTTTTCTTGTTTCTAGACCCTATTTAATTTCCCTCTGTTATAGATGACTTGTATTGCTTAGTTATGTATAACTTATGGATTATTTATTGTAGAGTGCTGTTCCTTATCCCTATGCCTTATTATGTTCTAAATAAACTAATTTTCAAACTGAAAAAAAGAAATGACTCTGCACCACTAAATTCCTTCCTCACACCTAAGCCAAAGTGTGTTGCTACTGCGGTAACTTGGCAACTTGATTTTCAGCAGTAAATCAGCTGGGCACTGGATGGATGGAGTTTGTGAATCTTGGCACTGGTTGTACTTGTAAATGTGAACGTTGATAGTATGCAGAAAACCAATAAAGAGGTTTATTAAAAAAAATTAATAATTAGACACTGATGGACTTTCAAGTCACCGGATGCATAACTATTTCAAGCTTGGGGCTCAGAGCCTCACAAAAGTACAGCCATCTTGTGGCCCTGCAGCAGCACCTCAAACCTCTCGGTTTCCTCTGTTCATACAAGTGCAAAGCTCGCCCGAAAACTTTTATGAAAATTAACCACAGTGAACTGCACTCTCCATGGCAACAATTTGGTACTTCCCATTTGTGGATTCAAGGTACGATTTCTGCTCGCCACACAAAGTACGTGAACTCTTGGATGTGAAGTGAGAATTACATACATCCAGGCCAGTCTTTATTGAAGGGATGGTCTCCAGCAAGGTAACAGCATGCCCTGCTGAAAGTGGTTCAGTCTCACTGACCGGCACAAAACGTCCTATCGCTGGATGATAATTAAAAACTATACACTGCACTTGGCTTTACACACTTGATAAAGACACCAGAATAACTTCTACAGGCTGCTGCATAGATGGTAGTTACATACTGAGATCCAAAAACATCCACACCCCCCTTCACTACCTTCTTTGGATTAAAGTAATCACGCAGGAAGGTTAATGCTTTAGACTGTGTTTAAGTGGGCTTGATTGTCCAACATGTAACCCAGATTTTGGAGGATCATTATAATTGGAAAGGTTTGCTGAGTGTGCTACACAAGCATAATTTGATAGTTGACAGAAAAATATATGTCATCTTTAACTTGCAATGGGATACCAATCCAATTAGCTATATTGATACCAATGTGGTTGGATGTCTTTCTTGGAAGAAAAATGTCAAAGAATTTCAAAGTGAACAGTATATTTAAATTTGTAAGAAACCATGCTGGTTGTTAAATTGAGTTAAATGCTTCACGTGTTAAATCTTGTGAGGCAAAGTCAGTATAATCAGAATATATACACAAGAAACTAAAAGCTATGTGCATAATTTCACAATATTTCGAGAAATGCTTATTAAGTCACAGTAGAAGGAATAATACTGTAATATCAGAGAGCTCACTTGACACTGACACAGCTTTCTTACTGGACCCGAATATCAAGCATCAGGGAGAGCATTCAGTGAGAATACAAATCCTAGATACAAACCTTAAAGCCAAGTTCCTGAGCGCATGCATACACAGCAGCGGTCTTTCCCACACCTGATGGCCCAGTGATCAGTAATGTATTACATAGAGAATCCTCATCTCCAGAATCCTCTTCAAAGGCAGATTCGTCCCAAGTATCTACAAATTAAAAAAGTAGTTGACTAAACTGCAACACGTTCAAACAGGTTTACCTCCAAATTATGCTAAAACAAAGTCACAGTGGTCCGGTTGAACTAATAACAAAGAGGCTAATTTCTTGATATCATGAATTCTACGCTATTTCAGCAAAGGTCAGATGGTCAGTGTAGGTTTTTGGAAACATACACAAAAGAGAGAAACATGCTATGTAGAAATGTTTTATTTTTTAGCAGGTTTGTGCATAGTGAAGTAGTAAGTTTCACAATTCAGGAGTGATTTGTTCCTGTGGAAAGCAATCCCAACAGTACACTTACCAGACTGCTGAATTATCCTATCTCTTTCATATACTACAGAAGTTAATTTAACTATTTTGGAGATTTCCCAATTCCTCTCTGGGATAAGTACGCACAAATAGTCAAGAAATCTTCTCCTAAAAGCACAGATATACTGGGACCGGTTCACACTAGTTACCTCCAAATCGCAGCAGACCATGTTTCAAATGCTAACATGGAAGTGGACACTCTAAGAGTAGACTTTCAAGAGAACAAGTAGGTTCCTTTGCTCATTTTCCTGGATCTGTTCTTGCAATTTGATACAGTGGACAATTCCTTAGCAGACCGCCAGCAGCGGCTCAAGTGTGCGTCTCAGCTTATCAATTGTTTCGGTCAGGAAAGCAGCCATATGTCAAGATTGGAACATTCTAATCTTTCATCAAATTTAGAATATTCTCACCCTCCTAGTTTTTGGCCAAGTACAGTGTGCCCCAGGGGTTGACGGTCCTCATTTTCAGCTCTGAAAGCACTTTTACATATTTTTGTGTGTTGAGGGTGAACTTTTCATTTGTATGCAGATTTACCTCAGTCTCAATGGTCTAAGCATGATTTCTCCTCTGTAAGGAAAGAACAAGTTACTTACCTTCGGTAACAATATATCTGTAAGAAACATAGGTTAGTTATAGATTCCTTTCCTTAGAATTGCCTCCAGGTGTCAGACTAGATCCGGAATGTTTTATGTCAGCAGTACCTCTGCGCGTCGAAAGGTGGCGTCGGTTGAATCCGCATCCATCGTTGGTGTCCTGGTCGCCGGGATGACGTTGCGGCAGCTACTTCGACGCCGCCTCGCGTACTGACATTAGTTCTGTACACAACTGTCTGCACCAGAAACGCAGAGCTATGCAAGACACTGAACACTGGTGCACAAAACTAGGGCCCAGAAAGGCTATCGTTAACCCTAGAAATTAGTTCGCAGAACGGGGAGGATGAGTGGGGCAGTAATGAATCTATAACTAACTATGTTTCTTACAGATAAATCGTTACCGAAGGTAAGTAACTTGTTCATCTGAAAGAAACATGTTAGTTATAGATTCCTTACCTTAGAATAGATACCCCAGCAATACCGACCCCGGAGGTGGGTCTGCAAACCAAGATCACACCAGAAAGTCCAGGAGAACAGAACGGTCAAAGAAGCAGTCTCTCCGGAGTGGACTGTCAACGCAGTAGTGTTTCGTGAATGTGTGCAATGAAGCCCACGTAGCTGCCTGACAGATGTCATTTAGAGGAACTCCTCATTCCAAAGCAGTAGTTGCTGCCGTCGCCCTGGTGGAATGGGCGCACAGCTCCACTGGAGGCTTCTTCTTTGCCAGAGAATAGCAGGCTTTGATACACAAAAGATACGGTGATAGTCCGCTAGTGTACGGCCCGACTTTTCTTGGCACCCACGTAGCCAACAAAGAGCTGGTTATCCACCCAGAACTGTTTGGTGCGATCCAGATAAAAGGAAAGTGCACCTTTTGGGTCCAGACGGTGGAGCCTCTCTTCTTCCTCCTTCGAAGGCGGGAAGAAGGTGGGCAAAGTGATGGTCTGCCTGATGTGAAAGGCAGTGACAACCTTAGGAAGGAAGGATGGATGAGTCTTGAGAACTACCTTGTCCGGATGGACAGACAGGAAAGGAGGCTTGGATGAAAGAGCCTGGAGCTCACTCACTCTTCTGGCAGATGTGATGGCTACCAGGAACGCTGCTTTAAGCGTCAGAAGCATCAAAGGACAGTAGTGAAGCGGCTCAAAGGGAGCGCACATTAAATAGGTTATGACTAGATTCAAGTCCCACTGAGGCATAACGAAGGGAACAGGAGAAAAGGGATGAGTTATGCCATTCAAGAAACGATTAACAATCGGGGACTGGAAAAGAGAAGGCTGATCGGGAAGCCGAAAGGCAGAGATGGCCGAGAGATAGCCCTTGATTGTGCCCAGAGCAGAGCCCTGCCAGGCCAAAGAAAGGAGAAATAAGAGAACCTCAGGAAGAGGGGCAGAAAGGAGATCCACAGCCTTTGCTGTGCACCATGCCACAAATTTATTCCACCGGCAGGCATATTTCGTCTTAGTGGAGAAACGCCTGGCTGCCAAGATTACATCACAAACTTCGGAGGGAGGCAAAAAGACGTCAACTGCCGCCACTCAATCGCCATGCAAGGAGGTGGAGGCTGGACAGGTTCAGGTGGAGGACCATCCCCTGTTACTGAAACAGAAGATCCTCCGGAAGAGGCAGATGGGTCGGAGGATCGATGGACATGTTGAGCAGCTCGGGATACCAGACTCTTCATGCCCAATACGGAGCCACACGGATTACTTGGGCCCGGTCACGCCTGATCTTCTTCCGCACTCTATACCGAAGTAGTATAGACGGAAAGGCATACAACAGACTGCAACTCCATTCGCGACGAAAAGCATCGCCAAGTGAGTGTCGCCTTGGAAATTCCAACGCTCAGAATTCCTGACATTGCACGTTCTCTTCAGTGGCAAATAGATCTAACCAAGGCTCTCCCCACTGTCGAAATAGACCTTGCACAACTTCCAAGTGAAGATGGCTTTCGTGATCCATCATGCCCCTGCGGCTGAGTTCGTCCGCACTGGTGTACAGTGAACCTGCCAGGTGTTGAACCACCAGGGATATGCCCTGATGCTCCAGCAATGTCCAGAGGCGGAGGGCCTCCTGACATAGGGTCCACGAACCCACCCCGCCCTGTTTGTTGCAGTACCACATGGCGGTGGTGTTGTCCATGAACACCTGCACTACTCTTCCCCGGACAGAGGGAAGGAATGCCTTGAGTGCAAGACGGATCTCCCGGAGCTCCAGAAGGTTGATATGGAGCCCGGACTTCGCCGGAGACCAGAGGCCTCTGATCTTCGCCTCTCCCATGTGGCCGCCCCATCCCAGAAGGGATGCGTCCGTCACCACTGTGTGCTCTGGTTGGGGAAGGGAGAGGGATCTGCCGTTGACCCAATCCTGATTCGGGAGCCACCACTGCAATTGTCGTCCAGTGCCCTCCGAGATCTGGAGGCAATCTGACAGATTCCCCTGATGCTGCGCCCACTGGAACTTCAGGTCCCACTGCAGAGCCCGCATAATCCACCTGGCATGATCGACCTTCAGGAGCCCATGAGGCCCAGCAGCCTCAGGGTCATCCTGACCGAAACCCGGGATAGGGGCTGAAAGTTCGGAACCATAGCCTGAATATCCCAGACTCACTGTTCGGGAGGATAAGCACGAAACTGCGCCGTGTCCAGAACCGCTCAGATTAAGAGGAGCTTCTGAGAGGTAATCCAGTGTGACTACGGCACATTTATGGAGAAGCCCAGCGAATGCAGGAGGTCGGCCGTAGTCTGGAGGTGGGAGACGACTGCCTGTGGCGAGCCCGCCTTCAACAACCAGTTGTCGAGATAGGGGAAGACTGAAACAGCGATCTGCACAGATGAGCTGCCACCACTGCCATCACTTTTGTGAACACCCGAGGGGCGCTGGTAAGGCCAAAGGGGAGCACGGTAAACTGAAAGGGCTCGTGGCCTACCGTGAACCGCAGGTAGTGCCGGCAGGACGGGGATGTGAAAATAGGCATCCTGCAAGTCCAACGCTACCATCCAGTCTCCATAGTCGAAGGACCTGAGCTAGCGCCAACATTTTGAACTTCTACTTCCGGAGGAAGCGGTTGACGTCCCTGAGATCCAAGATAGGACGCAAGCCTTTGTCCTTGGGCACCAGAAAGTAGTGGGAATAGCAACCACGACCTATTTCTGGGGCAGGAACGCGCTCGATGGCTCCCTTGGCCAAGAGAGCCGTAACTTCCTGTTGAAGAAGGGCCAGATGATCCTCCGACATACGATGCTACTGAGGTGGCATGGCTGGGGGAGTAGTCTCGAAGGGGAGGAAATAGCCACTTCGGACTATTTGCAAAACCCACCTGTCCGACGAGATGGTGCGCCAGTGGGGAGGTGATGGAGAATCCTGCCACCCACTGGCAATTGGTGGCCCTGAAAGGTCAGACTAGGAGGGTTTGGAGGCTGCTGCAGAGAGGCAGTGGTGGACTGGCCCGCTTGCTGGCCCCCAGACCCACAACGGTGGGTCCCACGTCCCTGGCCGCCCAGGGGCTGAACAGCTTGCACCGGCTTGTGGCTCTGGGCGGCACGTGGCACCCCTTCCGTAGCCACGAACGGGTCGAAAAGCAGACTGCGCAGGGCGGGTGGAGAGGCCCAGGGACTTTGCCATAGCCCGAGAGTCCTTGAAGCGCTCTAGTTCGTTGTCTGCTTTGTTGCCGAACAGGCAGCAGCCATCAAAGGGCATGTCCATAAGGGTAGCAGGACATCCCCGGAAAAGCCAGTCGACCTCATCCAGGCGTAGCGTCGAAGGGCTACCGATGTTGAAATTGTCCTGCCTAGCGGGTCAGCGGTGTCCAGCCCACATTGGATGGTAAACTTGGCTGAGTCTCTCCCCTCGCCGACTGCACAGGAGAGCAGGGCCCGGGCCTCCTCCGGGCACTGGTGCAGCACCTGCACTACCGTATCCCACACAGAGTGGGTGTAACGGCCCAACAGACATTCGGTGTTTACCGACCACAGTAATCACGCTGGAGTAAGAAAACATCTTCTTCCCAAGGTGGTCCAGCTTTTTGGATTCCCTATCAGGGGGTGCGTTAGGGAATGCGCCTTTGGACGTTGAGGCTTGGACCACAAGCTCTCAGGGGTGGGGTGTTCGGAGAGGAAAGTGGGGTCACCCAGGGCCGGTCGGTAGCATCTGTCAATCATTCTATCCACAGGAGCCCCTGTGTTGGGCCCGGACCAGGTACCCAAAAGGATGTCGGTTAGGGCTTCATTAAACAGCAGCAGGGGCTCCGAAGAGCTCGCTGCCGGTTGAAGCACCTCTGTCAGGAGGTTAGTCCTGACTGCCAATGTAGGTAGCTCGAGGTTGAGAGCCTCGTCCGCCCTACGCAACACCACTGCGCAAGACGCTTTCTCCTCCCTTGCCACGGTAGGGGGAGACAACATGCCAAGGTCTGGGGAGGTATCCAGACCACTGGCTTCCCCCAGCTCCACTCTCCAGTCCGGGTCGTACTCAAACTGGTCAGTCGAAGGGTCTCCAGACCCCTCCCAGTTCTCCTCACCCTCCTCTGGTTGCCAATCTGGCTTGAAAGAACCAGAGTAGAACAGGGGTACAAAAGTGCCTGTCGGCGCCGGATCCGGCGTTGGTCCGGCTCCGTGTCTACGTCGGGCGGGTATTGAGGTAGACGCCGGCTGGAGAAACAACCGGCGTCGGCTGAGGATGTGGTGCCGATGGAATCGGCGCGGGTGGAGGTGTTATGAGGTCGACCGGCTCCAGGCCTGGATCCAAGGGGACCCTGTGGCGCCGGGGCCAAACCTGCCGGCATCGAAGAGCCAGGGCCCCCAGCAGCGTCTGCGGGGCCCGAAGGCACACCGGCGGAGTTGGGCTACCCAAAGATGGCATGCATCGCTTCTGAGAAACTCCGAAGCTGGGCAGGTGTCGCTCCGGGTCCCAGAAAGAGGGCAACTCAGTCTCGACCCATCAGGCTGTGCACGCGGAGTCTCGGGAGGGGCACCACCCGTATCCCTTGACGCGCCAGCTGACGGACGGGAAGAAGTCGAAGAGCGACGATGCTTCTTCGACGACTTCTAGTGCTTCGACTTACCTGAGGAGTGCGAAGACTTCGAAGAGGACTGGTGGTTGCTCTGCGACCTGTCCCTCGACCTCCTGCGCAACCAGGACCTTGAATGGCGCAGAGCCGATTGCCGGGCCTCAAGAAGCTTTCGGGACCACTCCTGCAAAGACTTCGGATTCATGGACCGGCAGTCGGAACAAGACTTGGAGTCGTGGTCGCGTTCCAGGCAAAACAGGCACACCCGATGCGGATCTGCCACCGACATTAACCGTCGGCAGGAGCCGCAAGCCTTGAAACCGAACATCTCTATGTGCACCAGAAGTCGAAGACTCAAAACGGTGTCGCCAAAAGTCGATCAAAAAAAGTCAGTCAAAAAGTGACTGGAGGTACCACTCTCTCCAGGTCTGCGATGGCTGGCGCGGGAAAAGAAAACTGACGTCAGCGCACGAGGGCGGAGTCTAAGTAGCTGCCGGGACGTCATCCCGGCGACCACGACGCCAATGACGAACGCGAAGCCGACCAACGTCACCTTTAGACGCGCAGGGGTACTGCTGACAAAATAATTCTCCGGATACTGTCTGACGCCTGGGGGTAATTCACAAGGTAAGGAATCTACAACTAATTGTCTCTTTCAGATGCAGAGTGCAGTGGTGTAGTGTCATAGAGAGCAGTGATGTAGAGTAGAGTGTCAGAGAGCAGTGATGTAGAGTAGAGTGTCGTAGAGAGCAGTGATGTAGAGTAGAGTGTCGTAGAGTGCGGTGGTGTAGAGTGTCGTAGAGTGCAGTGGTGTAGAGTGTCGTAGAGTGCAGTGGTGTAGAGTGTCGCAGAGTGCAGTGGTGTAGAGTGTCGCAGAGTGCAGTGGTGTAGAGTGTCGCAGAGTGCAGTGGTGTAGAGTGTCGCAGAGTGCAGTGGTGTAGTGTCGCAGAGTGCAGTGGTGTAGTGTCGCAGAGTGCAGTGGTGTAGTGTCGCAGAGTGCAGTGGTGTAGTGTCGCAGAGTGCAGTGGTGTAGTGTCGCAGAGTGCAGTGGTGTAGTGTCGCAGAGTGCAGTGGAGTAGTGTCGCAGAGTGCAGTGGAGTAGTGTCGCAGAGTGCAGTGGAGTAGTGTCGCAGAGTGCAGTGGAGTAGTGTCGCAGAGTGCAGTGGAGTAGTGTCGCAGAGTGCAGTGGAGTAGTGTCGCAGAGTGCAGTGGAGTAGTGTCGCAGAGTGCAGTGGTGTAGTGTGTCAGAGTGCAGTGGTGTAGAGTGTCAGAGTGCAGTGGTGTAGAGTGTCAGAGTGCAGTGGTGTAGAGTGTCAGAGTGCAGTGGTGTAGAGTGTCAGAGAGTGCAGTGGTGTAGAGTGTCAGAGAGTGCAGTGGTGTAGAGTGTCAGAGAGTGCAGTGGTGTAGAGTGTCAGAGAGTGCAGTGGTGTAGAGTGTCAGAGTGCAATGGTGTAGAGTGTCAGAGTGCAATGGTGTAGAGTGTCAGAGAGTGCAGTGGTGTAGAGTGTCAGAGAGTGCAGTGGTGTAGAGTGTCAGAGAGTGCAGTGGTGTAGAGTGTCAGAGAGTGCAGTGGTGTAGAGTGTCAGAGTGCAGTGGTGTAGAGTGTCAGAGTGCAGTGGTGTAGAGTGTCAGAGTGCAGTGGTGTAGAGTGTCAGAGTGCAGTGGTGTGGTGTCAGAGAGTGCCGAGGTGTAGAGTGTGGGAGAGTGCCGAGGTGTAGAGTGTGGGAGAGTGCAGAGGTGTAGAGTGTGGGAGAGTGCAGTGGTGTAGAGTAGAGGGACGTAGAGTAGAGCACTGCATAGTAGGGTGGCAAAAAGTGCAGTGATGCATAAAATAGTGGGGTAGAGTGCACTGGCATAGGATGGAGTGGTGGAGAGAAGATTGTGGTGTGGAGTAAAGTGGAGTGGCACAGAGTAGAGTTCAGTGGCGTAGAATGCTGCAGAGTGGAGTGGGAAAGCGTAGAGTATGCATGGTATGGTAGCATACTGCCATTACAGACAACAATTCTTCAATTGAAATGCCCAATACTCTTGCATTCACATACAGTTTTACCGATAGAAGTACACAGCGCACAAACGACGTGTGGAAATGCCATGATTAATTTGATCGTCAGCACAGTTCATTTACAGACATTTAAATTGTGTGTGCGCTAGGAAAAAAATTAACATCATGAATCATTCCTCAAGCAGACCCCCAGTAGCCAGCATGATGGTCACATAAATCCTCTCACTTTGAAGTCAGAGAAAGAAACAAAACACCAAGCTCCATGGAAGACACTGCCTGACATTTGACCTCTGTCTTTGAATGCACAGGATATGTGACAAGATTTAAAGGCCTGTTTACAGAAAGCGAGTTTGTGGAAGAATCCAATAAACGAGGTTTGGGCAACGGGAAGGAAGAATTCTAGCAGGACAGCCTAAAGTAAATAAAGCCTCAAAGAGCCAGATAATGTGAGTTACAAACCACAAAGCCAATGGTAACCAACGTATGGAATACATTTCTAGGTCAACTTTCTGAATGCCCCCAAGATGCTATGCTGCAACCTAAAGAAAAATGATGCTCCTTTGCCCAGTTTGAAGAGGTGGTCCAATAAGGAAATTTTACAATTTTCCCAGCTCAGAGCAAACCACCATGTCTGCCCCTAAATGTTTAGACAGGTTGTGAGAAGTTGGCCTGATGTATGATGTCACTAGTTCTAGTGTACACCTTATATCAGTCCAAACAACCCTTATGGTGATTGGTTGTAAAGTCAACCTTATAGACCAGCTATCCTAGTGGTAGCATGGACAAGAGCAGTCTTAGGCTAAACTCTGAATGGCATGTGAAGCCAGCTGTGATACCATATATAATCCCTTGAATACCAAATGAAAGGACACCACAACAGATATATATATATAAAATAAAGTGTATGTATTCTAGTCAAACCCTCAGCACTCTTTATGAGATTAGAGGTAAGTACAACACAGTTATTTAAGCATACATTAAGTCACACAGGTAAGTAATACAGTTAGGCCCTAGGGGCCACGCAAACCATATACTAAGTAAGTGGTATAAGGACCACTGTCACGGAAATAGAATAGGCCTAGGCCTAGGGAATCGCTGGGGCTACACTACATTAGCAACAGTTAGGAAGTGTGAGGCCCACGGGATTCAGGTGCAGAGTGGAAACACTCACGTGTAATGCGTATAGTCGATAGAAATAGTACAGTTTAGAAATAAACAGTTTAAGGACACTTCTGAAGCAGCTAGAGAGTCGAGACTCGGAAACTAGACCCTAGGATAGTCACTACCCTTGTGAGCACCGAAGTACCCAAGTTACCTAGCCCACGGGCTGCGGGTGCATAGGTGTGAACTTGCGTCGGGTTTCGTTGTGGACTTCTATGGATGCCTGAAGGAAAGCTGCTGACAGGCAGTCAGTGAAGAGTGTCCGGTGGATCCCAAGGCTGGGATCAAGAAGAGAGGAGACCTGCAAGCAGAAGGAACAGAGTCAAGGTCACTAGCCAGTGACCACGTGGAACCAGTAAGGAACCAGGCGATGTCGTGAAGATTGCAGGTGAAGGTGAAGCTTGTCGCTGCAGCCACGAGGACCAGGGAACGTCAAGGACGACCAGGACTAGGAGGCGAGCTGTCCCACGAAGGCTCTTGCTGTCGGCGGCGTCGAAGTTGGACTAGGACTCACCAAGCCTTGGCAAGCGGAACCCACGAAGAACAGAGGACTTGCTTCTGGTGCAGACCAGGAAGGTCTGGGGTGCTTCTCTTTTGCAAAGAAGCGGGAGCCAGTCTGGAGGAGCCAAACCAGCGATGAAGATTTCAGGATGCGTCGTCACAAAGGCCACTGGCCAGCGGGCAAGCAACCGGACAGACGCGGCAAGCAGGAAAATGCAGAAGGGCCCCACGCAGGACTCGTGGAGTGTGGGGGGCTGGTCTTCGGTGCAGGTGGTGCTTGGGGCTTCTCAATCCCCGGTGCACAACTTCGAGGGTGCCTCAGAAGCTGCGCTTGAAGATACTAGCCACTTTTCCCAGGTAGCCGGTCCCACGTCTCTCGTCGCCTCCACGGATCTCAGCTCGGCTGTGGATCTGGATCAGGGTCGGAGAAGTCTGGAAGTCAAGGCTCTGGTCGGGCTCTGCAGTCGGTCCCTCGTAGAACTTTAGCAAAGCAAAGGGTAGTCTCTTGATGGTGCCTGTTTGCACAGGGTAGCCACTCCTTGGCCACAAGGGAGATTCTTCAGTCTTCTTCTTTCGTCGAATGTCGAAGGTCCAGAGTTTCCGTTCAAGTTGCAGGTTCAGGATAATCTAATCTCCTGGGGCCCAGCTACCACTCTTATCCAAATCTGGGGGGCTGGGTTACCTGCTAGGTCACGCCTTATGGGTGGGGCCTGGGAGGGGGATGGTTACACCCCCTTCCCTTTGTCCAGTTTCGCGCCAGGACTGGGGCTGGAGTGCCCCAGCACCGGTTTGAACTGGACTATGCACGGGACACCTTGTGTGCCCCAGGCATGTCTCATTCTATTCATCCCTCCCTGCCCCAATACACTAAGGCCTGTCTGGGGTGGTGCTCGCACCTCCCAAGGCAGGAAACCTATTGTCCAAGCCTCCCTTGCCGGGATCACTCCCAGCAGCAGGAGGTCAGACTCGTGTCTGTGGCAGCAGCATCCATTTTGTGATGCTGGGGCTCTGGTTAACTTTAACCGGGTAAGTAGGTTACCACATGTCTTCTCCCTCTAGAAGGGAGGGATAATATCCTCATCCCCAGAAATGGGATGGGGGTATTATTCCAAAGTGTTAGACACCTTACACGACATGTTTTGATAAAGCCAAACCATAGTTACCATAACCGTTTAAGATTATAAGGCACTTTAAGAGTATATGGTAGGCTATATCATAGAACAGCTATAAGGACATGGTTCCGAAAGCTGCAGACAGGCTCAGCTCATGCTAGAGCACCATCTCACATGTTACCAAGCACTCTGCCTCCAGGATTGTTAAGGCCTGCCATAGGAGTGGCTGATAGGTACACATGTGTCTATATGTAAGTTAGGTATAGGAATACTACACCTAAGCAAGGGGTGATTACACGACCTTGCCCCAGCTGAGTGATCAGCCAGTTGTGTCATAATGGAAGGCCAGGCCAGGGGTGGCATAATACATGCTGCAGCCCCTGGTAGGCCTAGGGTACACCTATGCCCTGGGTACCTAGGGTACACTGTACAGGGGCCAATAAGGTGATCCTATCCAAATGGGTTATGCACCTAAAGTACATAGTATCAATTTAGAGAGAGAACAGCAGGGCTGTGGGTCTGATTAGCAGGCCCACAGCCACATCTAAGTCGAAAACCAGTAAAGCAAAAAGTGGGGGTGAACATAGAAAGCAGACCCTACTCTCCTACACAGGTCATCTCATAACAGAATTTACACCTCTTAATGAGGATGTAGTCGGGAAGAGCAGAAGAGATAAATGACGTGACCTGTTTACAAGACATTTCCCCTATACTGGTAAATCTATCAAAAAGAGTAAGCGTGATGCAAGAGACAGCAGATGAGTGGAACGCAACAAAGGAAAAGGAGGGAGAGGTCCTAATGTCACAGAAAAAGTTGGAATCAAGAGGATACCAAAGAATGACAAAAGGAGGCTGATCAAAGACAGAACTTATGGACGGCAAAGGATTCCAACAATAACAATCTTTACAGCTGAAAATCTAACAAACGACCAAAGTGGTCAAAGACGTTTCACTCAACTGCAGTAGAGCATCTAACATGCCAAGACACAAAACGGCAATATTGAGAAAATAGTTTTAAAAACTACCACAATACACCAGTATTGGTTTCTTCCTCATTTAAAGATTTAAATTTTTTTTTTTTTTTAAAACACACATTCCTATTTTCACAACCCTATTATCTGAACGCAAGAACAAACTAATACCCCAAGTGAATCTACAGTCAAGTGCGTATGATGATGTTTAAATGCATTAGGCAAAACAAATAATCTATAGACCGAAATAAAACAGAACCTGGTTGTGGGTTTTCACAATATTTCTTCTCTCTCTGGCTTTTCTTTTCTTCCCGATCAGCTCTGGCTTTCCATTCTTTCAACCAACTAAATAAAAACACAGAGTCAAATATATAATATTAATGCATGTGAACTTCACACAATTTGGTACTATACTATAACATCCAGAAACATAAAATTTCTGTAATAGATGCACAAAGAATGGATGGTTTTGAGGCTTCAGGCAGATAATATCATTGCATAGTTAGGAGACCGATGGTAGCCAACTTACCTACCTCCAACCACATAAAAGTAGTACTGCTCAAGTATGTTACAAATCCCAATGTATTTGAGGAACCCCTACTCATGTAGCATTTAAACTTTAGTGTCCACACAAGTACAGAATCCAAGCATCTCAAAATATTTCCTATGTACATAGGTATAATCTACCAAACTATGCTATTTGTTTTCCAGAACTTCCCTAACTTTAAGCAGGTTATGATTGAGGAAACTTAAGACAAAAATATTGCTTGTTGTGGACATAATATTGGCAGATTTTCACCTTTTTTATCACTGCCTACATTTATGGATTTCTTCGATGAATTTGGTAGAATTTAAAGTACAAAGGTTAACTGAAGCAAATCTAAGAGTATTACTATTTTAAGGAATTCTTTAAAAAAGAAAAAAAAGAGCTTTGCTTGAACTAAGGACATGGTCCGTCATTTTACGACCCCACAATGCAACTGGTTTAGAATTCAATACCAAAGTAATACTCAGACACACATTGGTTAAATATTTGAATCCAGATCAAATGAAGAGTCATCTAAATTCCTTCCCAACTTGCTGGTGTGAATGCAAACAAGTGATACAGGCAATAACACTCTTGACTTATCAGCTTTTTTGGGAGAACTATTACACCGCATGTGCCAGAGAATCATAAATAAGGGTTTGAATGAAACAAACAATTTATTTAGGAAGAACAGCATAAAGAAAAAAATACTTATCAGCAAAGCTCTTTGAGGTGCATACGATCTAACTGCAGATTTCTCACTTTAGAAAATTCCCCAGGTGGCAGACTGATTCTGGAAACGTTTAATCAGCAGCGCTCTTGCATATTTGCTAGGTTATGCTGTGCAGCTCTGAGTTAGCTCTGTACCCTACTGGAAAGGATGGAGGGATCTGCATATAAGCACCAACCTTGCACGCTAACGTCTGTTACTTATCTTTCTATTTCTAAGCCTTTAGATGCAAAGCATCCACAAATGTTGGTATCAGTATGCAGAATACGAACATGGGACCTCTTTAGAGGTACAAAAAAAGTATTTACTGCACAGAGCATGGAGGTGGGAAGAAAGTGAGGAATCTGCAATTAAACTGATTCTCAAGCTGAACGAGCGCTCCAACGGGTACTTGCAATCACAGATTCATCACCTTAGAATACATACCAAAGCAGTACCTTCACAGGTAGAGGGTTTGTAGAGTGGACTCGGACCAAAAGTCCTACAGGACCGAGCAGGCAAAATGCCCTTACAGCCAGACCTGGCTTTGAAGACAATGGTGCTTTGGAAACTTATAAAATAATTTTTTAGGTCGCAACATGGCAGATGTGAAGGCCAGGCACTCTACAAGCCAATGGTGACAGCAGTCTTAGTCCTAGTTGAATGGGCTCTCAGACCATCCAGTGGCTACTTCTTGTCCACTGTATAGCAGCTCCTGATGTAAGAGACTATCCACCTAGACAAGGTCCTCTTCTACGCAGCCGCCGCTGCCCCCAAGCTCGCGCCGCCCGGGGGAGAACCAGTTTCAGGGCATCACCCTTCATCAGCCAGGCTAGCTTGAACCCAGTGGTTTAGTGGAAGGGTATGCCCAGATGTGGGTCCCGTGCTCACTAGACCACTGGATTAAAGCTAGCCTGGCTGATGAAGGGTGATGCCCTGAAACAGGTCCCAGGATGCCTGTTACCGGTCCAGGGAGGGCCTGGCTGTTCAGGCTGGACTGTTCCCATAAGGAACAGGGTCAAGACTGATTTGCATATGGCTGGGTCCAAACTGGGGTGGTGTGCAAAAGAATGATGGATTAAACCCAGATCCTTGTGACTGGCGGTGAATGTTTGCATTCCATCTAGCAATTGTTTTCTTGCACATGCCCAGAGAATACCACACTCTAATCCAGAGCCATTAGGAAGATTTTGACCCAGTACTTTTTGATCTTTCTGCAAACTTGGGGCAGAAGATTTAGCAAGGCGTACAGGTGTGCAGTGCTCAAATTTCAGCTGGAATCCATCTCCCAACGAAGGTTTTTGCAGAAACGTCAACAAACAAAACTTTTACCAATGTGCATTTGGCAGTGACAAAAAGAGCCAGGTAGGGTTCTCCCCACTATTGGAAGATGCCCTGTGTCACCTCATGATGTAGGTGGCACTCATGATCTGACTGAGACTACCTGCTTAACCTCTCTACTTCGGCAATCGGGGACTCTGCCAGGTGGTTTGTTATCAAGAAAATGCCATGATTGTTAGGCCTCTTGGCACAGGACCCAGAATTACACTATGCCCTACTTGTTGAAATAGAAAATGGCGGTTATGTTGAACCTGCACCAGCCTCCCCTTGATCAATAGCAGGAAGACCTTCAGAGTCAAAAGAATTGGCCACAACTCCATAAGATTAATGTGGAGCCGAGAGCAGAGCCCTCTGGTCTCCACCTCTGCCAGATGACGTCCCAAGCGCAGAGGGAAGAATGGTCACTGCTGTCAGCTATGAGTGGGGAACGGAGAGGGGCCTGGCCCGGACCAATTTTGGTCTGACAGCCACTACTGCAAATTGCGAGCCATCTCCTCTGAGATCTGGATGGCATATGTCAGATTTCATTGATGCTCGGCCTACTGGAGCTTCAGATTCCATTGCAGAGGACGCATGTGCAACTTGGCGAAGCTTACAAGAAGGATGCAGAAGACTAAAAGGACAAGAAATCTCAGAACTGCTCTCATTGTGGTCCAGGTCCATGGTTGAAATATCGTGATCAGAGCCCAAAAGTCCTGGACTGACTGCAGTGGAGGGACCAGGAAATAGCAAGAGTAATAACCCTCTTCTCTTTCCGAGTCCAGTACGCTCTCAATAGCATCCTTCCAGACCAAAGTGAAACCCGCCTGCAGAAGAATGGGAAGGTGTTTGTCTGAAATTTGCTCTGATGTAGGGGGGAATATCTGGAGGGGCAAAAAGAAAAAGGTTGGACATAGCCATGTTGAACAATTTGTAAGACCGATCTGTTGGACGGGATGGATCACCACCATGGGAGGAAATTACTGATCTTGCCCTCCACTGGATAGGCATGTATCACTACTAAGGGCAGGCTAAAGTGGGTTGGTGGCTGTTACTGCAGCGGAACAGAAATTGGAGGATTAATGTCTCTGCTGGCCAGTGCAGTGGCTGCCACACCACGGTATGCGGCCCTGAAAGGACTGGGGTGAAGGGTATACTGGTTAGGGAGACTTACTATACATAAGCCTTCTGGATAGCTTCTGAACCTGTGTGCAAACAGTTTTGCAGGGTCAACAAGCCTAAAGAACTACTTTCCTTGAAGTGTTCCAATGCAGAGACTGTCTTTTTACTGCAAAGACGTGACGCACCAAAATCCACGACGGAGGCCTGTACATTGTGGGAAATCCTGTAGAACGCATCCAACTCTTTTCAGATAAGTACAACACAAGTGCCGACTGCAGGTCCCCACACCCAACCCCACCGTCACTGTACTCTTAGTGCCGGTTTTAATTTTGTGATTGAAGTACACTATAGCCTTAAAGCCTGCCGTAGCGGGCTATACCGGCCATTAAAGGTTCGTTCCAGCATTAAAGGCCAGAGCCGAAGGTGAGACCATTAACAAGGGAGAAGGACTTTAATGCCGGGATAGCACAGCTACGGAGGGCTATAAGGCTGTTAGACTATTCCGCCACTAGAGGGCAGAATGTTCTAACAAATAAAAAAAAGGCCTCTGGAGCCCGAGGGTATTTCAATCCCTGGGGCTCCGTGAGGTCTTTGATCACAGCAAAAGCTGTGAACGACAGCATTGGAATGTTCAAGCTCCTGGATTCCTCCGGCCTTCTAATGGGCAGTAAACTCCATTGTTTCCAATGGAGCTCCCAACATTGCAATATTTTAATGTCCATTATTTCTTTTTAGATTAATGTTTTGTTTCTCCAGACTTTTCATCATTGTAATGGCATTTAGGGTCATTGTTTGTAGAGCTATTACAGTAGAGGAAGTATGTATGAGACATCAGAAACAGTTCATAACAATGTATTTTTTTTGTACTGACCTATGTATTTTCTTTATTGCACCAGAGTTCCCAATCAGCTCACTGGAGTCTTGAGGTTGATATTTTTCTGTCCACAGAACATCATCAGACACGGAATCTAATCAAAAGGAAAGTATCTTTATTAAAATGATAGGCACCTCATAGGTCATCCTACTTGCTAGTTCTTGGAACACTTAACAGACATTTCTTTTCAAAATATAAATGCATGCCTAATTAGATGTCCTTTTTTAAGATGACTTACAACTAAAATGTAATACTGGGCTGTTTCATCTTAGAAAAAAATATAGAAGTCACAAACCAACAAGCTACTTGCAACCAGCTGAAATGAAAATAAGCAATAGAGCTGTGCCTCTAAGTAGCCAGGTTGCTTCCAAGTCATGTAATGCAGTGCAGCGATTGTTAGCTGGAGTATGTAATTTAGTTCTCAATAGCCAGAGACTAATTTTTGCTGTGCTTTTCTGTTTTAGGGAACCATACCAAACACTACCTTAAAAGAAATATAGGATTCGCAAAACCTGTTTTTGGATTTGAACTCAAAAAAGGAAGTATCTGCAATAGCATGAGCCGCGGGTCCAGAGAAAGAATTGCGGTTCCTTCGTATTATCCCTATAGGTAGATCAGCAAATCCTGAACCACCCAAAAAATAATGAATTAAAAAGGAGGTACCTGAATGGTTTCAGACTTCACACTTCAAAATAACTAGTCTATTGGCTATAGCGAAAGGAAGCAAGTCTTTTAGTGGACAATGTTGCTTATCAAACTCTGAACGGATAGATATTCCGAGCCGTCTAGCACAATATCTTCAAAAAGTACAATGTCCTAACTAGAGAGCTAGCAGAGCATCAACACAGCTGGCTCAAGTTCCCAGCCTCCATCAATATAAGCTCTGGAATAAGATGCAGCTGAAATATCACAATTTCAAGAAAATGGTCAGCATCCATGCAGAAAGTCCCTGGTATGGAATTTGTTTTACTAACTGCCCCCTCCCCCGCCTCCCACACCCTATACCCTGGCAGGGTAGAGGAATGTACAAAAAGTCACCTGTACTTCGTGCAACCAAGTTTTGCAAAGTGGTCGCAGTGGCCATAGCTTGTTTGGCACCACAGGGTTGATCAAGCGTCTGTCAGCAATTCACTATAGTACATTCTTGAATGCTGAAGTACACCAAAACAAACAGAGAGACAGTAGGAAATAACAGTACCTGCTGAAGTTCTGAAAGCACAGGAAGACACCAATACGAGAAAAAAGTTACACTAACAAAAGTTCAAATCATCTGTTTAAAAAAATAAAATAGGGGAAAAAGGCTGTACTAATATACGCAAAAAAGCATATATAAATTTGTTTTAGCTTAACACAAAAAAAAGTTTCTTTTTAAGACTTAAGAAGAAAAACTAAACTAAAAAAAATGTGTGTGTACTGCGGATTGGTTGCTTTTAGTGGATTGGATGAAGGACCTGACTGGAGGCCTGGCCCAGCGGCCAATCTCTGCTGTGCACAGCTGAAGGCAATGCACAGCTGGGGTAGACTGGCCACAGTGGGTAGGGTGCAGGTTTTGGCCACCGGCCAGGTCCTGTGGACAACCACTTCTGCACAAAGGCAATATCCGCAGTGAAGTTTGGTAATTAAGTGCATAATAAAAATCATAAGATTAACTGGGGAGGGGGAAAAGAAAAAACATAACTCGCGCTACCTCCATACATGACATCACTTCACCTGACAAAACAAATTAAGGGATTTTCTGGCTGCAACAGGTTGGGCTCAGGCAAATATTCGGGCTGCAACGCAGTCAGTCATTCTTTTGTACACCATGTCACCTCAGTTTGTAACCAGCTATATGCAAATCAGCCTTCATCCTGCTCCAGTGGGAACAGTCCAGTCAGAACTATCAAGCCAGATCCTCCCTGAACTGGAACGCAAGCAAGCCAGAACCAGTTTCACATCAAGTAATTACCTATGGCTGAGATTAATTCAAGCATTCCATTCATAACCTTTCGTATACTTTTCGTATTGTTTAGTAGTCCATTTACCAGCAAGTGTTGGACTTCACATTGGACAACAGGGTGGTGTTTTGTTTGACATCACATGGGAATACGGATGGAGTTCCTCACAGGTTTTCCCCAACAAGATGACTGACAATCTCATGGACAGAAATCGCCCAGACCCCCACTCCCCCCAGGTGGCTACTGCCAAAACCAACTAGGCTAAAAGGAGAATGACAGAAAATGTAAAAATTCTAGTAAGAGGAATAGTCCCGCTGGCTCAGAGAAAACTACATCTGCTCTGTGTGAAACAAGGTTTTACCTTTGTTTTATCCAAGCCCACCTACCTCCTTGTGTTGCGCTGAACAGCATCTAATTGAGAGAACATTAGCTTGTTTCGTCTTTGTGCAATTTCAGAAAATCCTGGCAAAAAGTTGTTTAACATTTTTTGTTTTTTTAAAGCGCCCATTAGTTTAAATACAAATCAGAAGCCAAATGAATACAAGAAGCTTCAGAGAGACACAAGGTAAGGGCTTGCAAAGGCACACTCCATCACTGTCCGTGTGATAACAGGCATGGGGAGAAGCAGAGTTCCAGGCATGGGGAGAAGCAGAGTTCCAGCACGAGTAGTAGCATGCATGAATCAAGCAGAGGCCATATCTCCCGGTGTCTAGCCCCAGACAAACACCAGCTTATCCTTTTCATCCTAGGCCTTGGATGATGCCCTAACGATTACAGCTAGTTGCCCTGATCCTTAAACCATATGGGGAGTCCCTTTGGTATTTACATTCAGGTCACCTGCATTTGAAGTCATGGTTGACTTTCGATTTTAAATTCCAATGTCAAGTCCAAAGTGGTCGAGTCACTGGATGTCTTTGAGTCCCCTCTCCATCCAGCAGCCAATTTCCTCTTCATTGACTTACAGACCACTTAGATCCACAACTGGTATTTCCCTGTGACTGTGTTTAATGCAGCAAACTTTCAACAACATTTTGTACCTACAACACCACTGGACCATTGACAGGCACCTTAAAAGACAATGCTGAACTGTCCTTTGACACCTTGAATAATTTTTTGGATAAGGACAGTAGATTTTCGGAGGACTGGTTTCTGAAATGTTGTACTAAAGTGTGAGCCACACATGCTCAAACCCACTAGGTTGTTCAATCTTGCATTCAGGCCCACTAAGAAACTACGGCAGAGAACAGACGTAGCATTGCAAACATTGTACATTGTATTTCTCCATATACCCCTGTTTCCCCTATATACTGGCTCAGAAAAACAGATTAGGAACCCGAAGAGCTATGTAGAGGTCTGGAACATCTGACCAAAGGCCCTGGCCTTCCAATTTTTCTGTTTCATATGTGTACTATCCTATTTTACCATCCTCACTATAAAGATTAGATTAGATTAAATCTTATAAAGTGCTTGGTTACTCCAACAGAGTGTCCCCGCGCTAAGACAGCTCATTCCTTAACAGCAGAGCCTTATCCACCAACAAAAAAAAACCCTAATCCTCGCACAGAGGATCTATCCGCAAACAGCAGCAATTAACACCAGTCCCCCGGGGATGACTGAAAAAACAAAGTCTTACGTTTTCTATGAAACATCACTTCCGAAGGCTGCATCCTCAATTCCAAAGGCAGTTTATTCCAAGCTTTAGCTGATTGAAAGCTACCTCCCAAACGTGCCTTTTGAATATTTGGCGCTATCAACTTAGCAGTGCCCGCGGACCTAAGATTCCGGATAGGTCTGTAAGGGATAAGTAAGGGGCACAGGTAACTAGGCCCTTTCTCATTAAGAATCCTATGGCAGAAACATAGAGCTTTAAAAGTAACTCTGGCCTGCACTGGTAACCAGTGTAACTCCCTCAGGGCCGCTACCACTGGGGCGCACCTCGGGATGTTCAGTATCATCCGGGCAGCTGCCTTTTGGAATTTCTGTAACATATTCGAGTTACTTTTTGTGACCCCTAAGTAGAGGAAATTGCAGTGATCCAGATGAGATGTAACCAGGGCCTGCACAACAGTCTTTTTGGCATCTAGCGGTAGGAAATGTAGGATTTCGCGTAGCATTCTTAGAATGCCAAAACACGCGCCTGCCAGAGCTGAAATCTGTTCTGTAAAAGATAAGGAGTTGTCAAACCAGCTCCCAAATTCTTCTGTGAGGCCAGATGGAGGGCTGTTTACCGATTACCATGACCTCAGTTTTGCCTGCATTGAATTGCAGGCAGCTGACCTTCATCCAGTTAGCCAGATCACTCCGGTAGGCTTTGAATTTCCTAACTCAAGGAATCTGGTGTATCAGAGTTTCGATCTCCTAGAATAAACTTTGATGCTTGATTTCTGTATGCCCGGAAAGTGAAGGGCCCAAAGGGGATACTTTGATAATTCATTTGGTGTGCAAGAGAACATGAATCATCAATGGGCAACAATAATTAATACAGAGCAAATTAAGTTGCAAGACAAGACGTTTGAAGTCTTCACCAGCTAGCTGAAATGGGAAAATGGGTGTAGCACAAGATGATCCTGGATGAACCAAAAAATATACAAGCATAGTGTTCTAGTACATTGAAGAAAAATCAAGCTGCAAACACAAATTTACTCTAACCATCCAATTTTAGGTTCACAAAACGCAAGAAATGGTTTAAATCAAACTTCCAATTACAGAAACATACAAAATTATGAGAAAAACACCAGTAAGAAGGGAATACAAACCATGTCATTAAAGGCTGTATTGTTCTGTGATTTAACAGACTAATGTCAGATCTATTTTGCTGTAATACAAATTGCATCAAAACTGAAAAACTAATAAAAATCTGTGTTAAAAAAAGAAAAGGGAATACAAGTTAAAACCACTCACCTGAAGACATAAGTTTAGATGTAGTCACAGAGTCCTCTATCACTATAACTTCACAGTCCTCTGCTTTCTCCTCAGGAGATTCAACTTGTTTTTTCCTAGAAGAGCGACTAAGTTTGCCTTTACAGGCTGCTTCAGCTTTTACTTCACCAGAACTGCTACCTCTGCTTTTTCTCAAAGCAGGATTTTCTTCGTGCAGGATAGCTAGGTCCCCAATACTGCTGGATCCTTTCCTTCTTTTTGATTTAAGCATTTCTTGACTCTTCCTTTTATTTTCTTTCTCAGAGTCTTCAGAACACATCATCTGGCTACCAACTTCCGAATTCGGGAAATCTGTGCTTCCTAATTAATGGAAATAAAAGGCTTGTTTAATGGAAGGAAAAAAAAAAAAATATATATATATATACACACACACACGCATATATATATATATACACACACATGTATATATATATATATATATATATATATATATATATATATATATATATATATATATATATATATATATATATATAGTTACTTACACAGTAAGCATCAGTTTGTGGCATGTAGTGCTGTAGATTCACATGCCATAGGCCCGCATCTAGTGTTGGGCCCGAACGTGTGCAAGTTGTTTTTTTTTTGTAGAAAAAGTCTTCTGAGTCACGAGGTATTGTGACTTCTCCTGGTACTGGTAATGCGCAGTCATCGACTCTTTTGTTGGATTGTTTTCCGGCATGACTGGAGAGGAAAGAGCTTGAAGTAAAGTGTAGTATAAGGCGATGTCCATGCGCAAGGAGTTTTGTGATGCAATTGTGAAGAATAACCAACAAGCACAGGTGTCTGGGGCTAAGGGTGGGCGCATGTGAATCTACCGCACTGCGTGCCACAAACAGATGCTTACTGGGTAACATTTTTCGTTTGAGGCATGTGTGGCTGTAGATTCATATGCTTAGCATAGACTGTAAAGTAGCTCTCCTACACAAGCAGTGGTTAACCTGTGGGAGTTAGTTGTTTGAAAATGCGTCCATAGGACTGCTTGGTGGGCCAGTACATCTACCAAGTAATGTTTTGTAATTATATGTGGGGTAGACCATGTAGCTGCTTTACATATGTCAGCTATAGAGGATTCCTAAGAAGGCCAATGAAGCTCCTTTTTTAGGAGTGGAGTGAATTCTAGGCTTTGAGAAATCAAGAAATAGTTGGTGGCTCTTACTGAATGATTTAGCCCTATCAATGTAATACATAGGAGCTCTTTTTACGTCTAAAATACAGAGAGCCCTTACTGCAACACAGTAAGGTTGTGGAAAAAAAGACAGGTAGTTCAATAGATTAAGACGGTATTGTGAAACCACCATAGGAAGGTAGGAAAAAAGTGGGGTTGATGCAAAGTACAATTATATCTTCATGTATTTGGAAGAAAGGTTCCTCTAAGGTTAACTCCTGAAGCTCACTGACACGTCTGAGTGACGTGATGGCAATTAAGAATGTTACCCTCCAAGATGAAAATTGGAGAGGGCAGGAGTAGAAGGGTTCAAATGGAGGGCACATTTATCTTCTCAATACAATATCGAGATTCCATGTGGGAGCTATTGGAGCTCTAGGAGGAATGACTCTTAAGGTACTCTAGGAAGGCTTTGACAACTGGAATCCTGAATAGGGAAGTGTGTTGCCTATGCTGAAGCTATGTAGCTACAGCTGTTAAGTGTAGCTTTATAGATGTAAGTAAATGAAGTAAGTAACAGATAATGTCCTGTAGCTTAGCTGCTAAATGATCAATGTGATTGGATTGACAAGAGTGAACAAATCTTTTCCATTTGGCAGCATAATAGATGCGAAAAGTAGGCATGTGCGCCTCTTTAAGAATATCCATAAATTGTTGTGGGAGACTGAGGTATCCAATTTCTAAGACTTCAGGAGCCAGATTGCAAGGTTGGGTGATCTGGCGTTGAGATGTCTGATTTGTCCACGGTTCTGCGTGAGAAGGTCCTGCCTGTTGGTAGTGCCTCATTGGAGACTACTGACATTTCAAGAAGTGTGGTGAACCACGGTTGCCGTGCTCATGTGGGAGCCACTAGGATGGAGGGTGAGAGATGTCTGCTGAAGTTTGTGAATCAAATGGAAACAGTGGTAGAGGTGGAAAAGCAATAGCAAATTTCGCGGACCAACTCATCCTTAGTGCATTGCCCCTGGACTGTCGGTGTAAGAACCTGGAGGTGAAGTTTGAGCATTTAGCGTTTTCTGCTATTGTGAAGAGGTCTATATGTGGTAGTCCCCAACGCTGGAAGTACAGGAGGAGGACTTGTGGGTACAGTACCCACTCATGGAATTGTTGGTGTCTCAGGCGGAGGAACCCTGCAAAGTCGTTGTCCACTCCTAGGAGATATTACGCTTAAGGCCTTCCATTATTGCTCATACTTGTGAACTCTTATCTCCTCTCTTACCAGCTTCCTATCCTTCTATCACTTCGTTATCTCAACAACCCATCTGGCATAATAAATCTTTACAAAACAAAAATCGTCCCTTTTTTTGGAAATTTTGGCGTTCCAAAGGTGTGGTCTGGATTTCCCAACTCCTGAAGAATCAATCCCCATTATCCTTTCCCGTACTCCAATCCCAATTCTCTCTCCCTAATGTCTTTAAAACTCAATATAATCTTTTACTTCCCTCTCTTAACCAATATCTCCTTCTCCCTCCTATTTCTAATCCTCCTTCAACATGTTCTACAATTTTCCCCCTATAAGATTCCTCCCCTTCAGCATCCTATATCTGTAAGTGTTTTTTATCCAACATTGAACAACAGAAATCAAAGACTGAGTGGTCTTGGGAACAGGATCTCCTATAATGCTGGTCGACCTCCTTCTGGGACAGGTTAAGGCTTAAAATTCACAAAACCTCACGAGCCGCTAGCACCACTCAAACCCTTTATATTATTTATCAACGTCTCCTGCTCTCTCCTGCGAAATTGGCTTCTTTTTCCTCTACTACCCAATCTACCTGTTGGTCCTGTCAGTCTCCCTCCGCTAATTTGAAACACATGTTATTCGATTGCCCTCCTATTTCTCAATTCTGGCACTCTGTCTGGTCCCAAATAAAAAAGGTTTTTAAAGTCAATATACCCTTTTCCCTATCTAACATTTTCTTGGGTTCCCTTTCTCCTCAATGCCCCAGTCACCATCCTCTTTTCAATTGACAGATCTATTCATAGCTATCGCCTTCCATTTAATCACTTCAAATTGGAAGCAAGCCGATAAAGTAACAGTTAAAGCTTGGTGGAACGCTGTGTGTTTTCATGACAGACTTGATACTAACTATGTTACCCCCATCTCTCTTGCAATTAAAAGAGATTTGTTATGGCTTCCCTTTACCACATATCTCTCTTGGTTTGCTTCGCGGCATGTTTTCTCTGCAAGTGTTGTCAATACATCGGATGATGTTCGGAAGCCACCATGATTACACCTGGTTGTCTTTTTACTGTTTTTTGATGCTCTAATTTTATTGTACTGCTTATATACTGCATATTTATTCTGCTTACAGTGTTTAATTGCAATATTTTCTTTTTCAATATACATATTATAACTTATGTATCCCCTCTCCCCCCCCCATATTTTTCTCCCTATACACTTCCTTTACTCATAATTTGTTTACTCTCACCAGTATCTTCCTTGTACCCTTTTTCCACTCTTTGATATCAGTTGATTTTTATTATGTTACCATTATATTATATTTCTTTTTTCCACTGGTTTTCAATAAACTCCAACTTTCAAAAAAAAGAAAAAAATCCCCTGAGACAATTTGGTATGCCCTTTTTTATGTTCATCTGAGAGATATTGGAGTATCTCCTCCATCTCATCCCAGGGAGCAATATCATATCTAGAGAGGAGGCCAATAGAGATAGTGATGAGTCAATGACTGGCAGATCAGGAGGCCACCTTCTTTCTTGCTGTGTTCACTTTTTTATTCTTCTTATCTGGAGGAAGCGTTTCAGAAGAGGTTTGCTAATCAGCCCTTTTATATACTGTTGCCGCAACCAAAAAGCCTACTGTAAGTTGGCCTTTGCGATCTATATATACATACATACATACATACACACATTCATTGGGTGGAGCTTTATATATATATATATTTTAATCAACTCGTGGCGTTATGACCCTAGATCGGACTGCTTCACTGAAAATGTCAGTGGTGTGCCGGGGCATGCCCTTAAGCAAAGGCAGATATTGTGAGGAGCGATGAGGACAGTGCTTCCAAAAAGAAATCACCCCCCAAGGGTTCTGTATGCCGCAGCACCTTATGGAAGGCAGCAGCTCTACCTATAAAATCATGGTAGGTAGTAGTGTCATCAGGGGGAGATGGCTCGGCAGGATACAGATCGGTGTCAGTATCAGCAGATTGTTCGGCATTGTATGTATCCCAGGAGTCATTTTGTGGTGGGATATCGGAAGCGTTGCCATCATCTCCACTCCCTGTGTATGAATGTAGAGACCCCTTTAGTGAATATGTTGCAGGAGCAACTGGTGAAGCCGGTGGTGAGGGCGTATGTGGTGTGGGATTAGGTGATGGGCTGATATGTACAGGGCTTGTGGCCTTATCCCTCTTCTTTCTTTGCTTTGTTGGAATTGGAAGGCCCAATGCCTCTTCAAAAGAAATTTGCCTTTTGGGCGTCAGGTGCGGACATTGGCCAGTGTTTCGGCAGCACAGGTTTTGCCTCCGAAAGTCGACTCTGCTACAAGGCAGCAGCATACATGCATCTTCGGTGATTTTTTGGGAGCCAAGCGGAGGCTGGGCGCATCTGAAGTGGTCGTTCGGGGCAGACCATGCCAATCAAAAACAATATCGACGAGGAGTAGGTAAAGGCAGAGAAAGCAACAGCATGACTGTCAAGACGGAGCAGAAAAGCACACGTCTGAACAAAATGGCGGAAGAAAACAACCTAACAATGAAGTCAAGGACCATGCGCATTACGAGCAACAGGAGTCGTCACAATACCTCGTGACTCGAAAGACTTCTTAAAAGAAAAACAACTTGCACACATCCGAGCCCAACACTAGACGGCGGACTTATACTAAGCATGTGTATCTACAGCCACACATGCCTCAAATATATATATATATATATATATATATATATATATATATATATATATATATATATATATATATATATATATATATTTTATCTACTTGCGGTCGCCAGTAGATAGTTATAGTTACAACCTAGTTTTCATAGGAAATCTCAAAATTCTATTTTGAATAACTTTGGCGCCGGTTGACGAATCCTCGCAAAATTTTCAAAACAAATGGGGCGCTCCGTTCAGCTCCTACCTTGAAAGTCTCGGGGTGATTCGTCAAGCGGGGGCCAAGAAAAATGGGGGGGTCCCAAAACGTGTTTTCCCCATGCATTTTTCCATAGGACCTTTAGTCGCAGCTACAGCCCGAACGGCTGAACAGAATTACGTGAAATTTGGCAGAGAGGTAGCTAGAAGGTCAAGGAAGTGCCTTTTGCAGGTCTGGTGTAAATCTGTTCAGTATTTCCTGAGAAAATAGCATTTAAAAGCATATCAATATCTATACGCGCGCACCCTGCCGTGCGCGAGCGCAATTCTGATTGGTTGTTAGATGTCGGTAAACATTCGAATCGGTCGAAACCAAGAATTGTCGGCCGCCATTTTGTCTCTCGCAGTCTGAGGGGGTGAAAAAAAAAAAAGGTGGAGAACGTGAAAAGGGGGCAGAGTGGACAGTTCCTGACCCCCTAGCCTTGTTCAGGGGGTCACAGAAGGACCCCCAAGGGAGAAAAAAACTTTTTTTTTTTAAATCGCGAGGGGGGCGCACCGCGCGCGCACGGCACGCACTGCGAACCGTGACATATGTGTCTTTCTGAAAAATAAATATTTGTAATATATGTATAGCTACAGATTAATGAAAGAAGACATGGGTAAATAAGTGTCTAAATACAGTGATGTAATATCTGACGTCATCAGCAGAGGATTGCGGTCGTGTGAGTTATAGTTGCCTGCACTAACTAGAACGGGGGAATTTCATTGGTTTTTTACGAGTGAAATGTCCAGCTAACTAGAACATGTGTGAAACCTATGGTTTTTTAAGTGAATTTGCAAGGTTTTTTAAATGCTAATTCGTAACTATAACGTGTGTGAAACCTATGGTTTTTTCAGTGAATATATATATATATATATATTTATACAAAAGGGGTTGCCCCACCGTTGAGGTGCACTCGCTGGCGGCATGCAGTCGTTGAGTCAAGCGCTTCAGGGCACAACACAGGTCTCAACACTTGCCTACGCGTTTCGGGCTTGGCGCCCTTCTTCCTGGACAAACAGCAGCAGAAATGGCATACAGGTAACTTCAAAGAACATCCCCTTTTATTGGTTACAGCCATTGCATACAGGTGAGTAACCTGCTTAGAATTCTGGGACTTGAAGTTCATGAATAAACCCCTAGTGGGTCGCTGCCATCTCTGCTTACTGGAAAGTTCTTAAGAGAAACTAAAACCATCGCGCTCCTGTGTGCCTGCATGTCACACGACCTCCGCCTGCTCACGCCATGCCGTCAAGTGAACAGCTGCGAACCCCCTTGGATCCCGGGGTGGTGCGCCTCGTGACCTGGGCTGGCCACAAACATTTAGCGCAATTCTGATTGGTTGTTAGATGTCAGTAAAACATTCGAATCGGTCGAAACCAGGAAGTGTCGGCCGCCATTTTGTCTCTCGCAGTCTGAGGGGGTGAAAAAAAAAAAGGTGGAGAACGTGAAAAGGGGGCAGAGTGGACAGTTCCTGACCCCCTAGACTCGTTCAGGGGGTCACAGAAGGAGGCGCACGGATAGATATATATCCACTACTTTCCGTAGTTTCGTCGAGTCCGCCCGATTCTGGTGCCGGTCCCCAACAGTACAGACACGGACCTCGGTCTTAGTGCAATTTTTTATTTACAAATCTTGCGTGCTAGTCGCCATAACGTTTCGGCTCCACCTGAGAGTGTGTGTGTGTGTGTATATATATATATATATATATATATATATATATATATATATATATATATATATATATATACACACCACCGAAGAAGGAGCACCATTGCTGACCCGAATTGGACCGTTGTTGTATTTTGGTGAAAAGCCGTTTAGGGTCAGTGGGTGCCGCCAGAGACTGAACTTTGGATGGACTCCAGCACGCAAATTTGGTGTGCGAGGGAGCAGGTGACCAAAGCAAATAAAAAACTTTGATGGCATCATCCACCAGAGGGCAATGATTTAAGGACAATCTGGGCACTACAAATACCATCATGCTTTGATGTGAGCCGATCGAGGCGCCCACCAGGGGGCAAACACTAGAAACAAAAGCAACTGTTTGTGAGTGCTCAGAGAGTCTGCCGATGCCGTGGTATTCCTCGGATGAAGGTCACTGCGTGACCGAAATGCATAAGGAACTGCCGGTTTTTTAATAAAATTGGTCACCATAAGGAGTGCGACTCTTCCTTTCTTAGGTGAGAGGATTGAGATAGATATATATATATATATATATATATATGCTACTTACCAGTATGCATCTGTTCTTGGCATGTAGAGCTGCAGATCTATACACTGTGCATAGATCGCCATCTGGTGTTGGGCCCGGATGTTTGCAGTTTGTTTTTCCTCTTGGAAAGTCTTTGGAAGTCACGAGTTCGGAGACTCCTCCCTTGGTTCGTATTGCGCATGGGCTTCGGCTCCATCCTCAGATTGTTTTTCGCCAGCAGGGAAAGATGGAGCGTAGTGGTAACAGTAAAGAAACCCATGTGTGTTGTATCTAAATAAGATAAGACTGGAACAGATACAGGTAGCCGGGGAGGTGGGTGGGCGTGTATAGATCTGCAGCTCTACATGTCAAGAACAGATGCATACTGGTAAGTAGCATATTCCGTTCGAGGCATATGAGCTGCAGATTATACACTGTGCATAGATTATACAGCAGTACCAAACCCTAGCGGCGACCACCGGCATCCGTTGCAGTTGTTTGGAACAGTGTTTTTAGTACAGCCTGGCCCACACTAGCTTGTTGCTTGGTTTGCACATCTACACAGTAATGTTTTGTGAACGTGTGCGGTGTTGACCATGTGGCTGCTTTGCATATGTCATCTAGTGGTATGTTTCCTAGAAAAGCCATAGAAGCCCCTATCTTTCTTGTAGAGTGGGCTTTAGGGGGAACAGATAGCGTTCGTTTTGCTTTGTGGTAGCAAATCTGTATGCATTTTACAATCCACCTAAGCTATCCCTGATTTAGAAATAGGGTTGCCTTTATGTGGTGGAGAGAAGGAGACAAATAGCTGTTTGGTTTTCCTGAAAGGTTGTGTACGTTGGATGTAGTAAAGTAAAGCCCTTTTTACATCCAGTGTGTGTAACGCTCTTTCCGCAACAGTTTGAGGTTGTGAGAAAAAGACTGGTAATTCTACCGACTGGTTTAGATGGAATGGAGAAATGACTTTGGGTAGAAATTTTGGGTTGGTGTGGAGTACAACCTTGTTCTGATGCATTTGGAGAAAAGGTTCCTGTATAGTGAGTGCTTGTATTTCACTTACCCTTCTGAGGGCAGTGATGGCCACTAGAAAAGCTGTTTCCATGTGAGAAATTGGAGCTCACATTTATGTAATGGTTCGAAAGGGGGTACCATTAACCGTGTGAGAACTATATTCAAATTCCAGACAGGTGAGGGTAGTACTCTGGGTGGAATTACTCTTTTGAGGCCTTCCATGAAGGCCTTGATGGCAGGCACTCTGAAGAGTGATAGGTGCTGCCTGTTCTGTAAGTAAGCAGCAATGGCAGCGAGGTGTAACCTAATGGAAGTATATGCTAGGTTACACCTTTGTAAGTGGAGTAAATAACATATGATGTGCTGTATGGACACATTTAAAGGATGGATTTTGTTGTTGTGGCAGTAAACAACAAATCTTTTCCACTTTGCAGCATAGCATGCCCTAGTAGTAGGGCGTCTAGCTTCCCTGATAATGTTCATGCAATCAGGGGGAAGGTTAAGGTATCCGAATTCTAGGACCTCAGGAGCCAGATCGCAAGGTTGAGCTGAGCTGGGTCCGGGTGCCTGATCTCTCCATGGTTCTGGGTTAGGAGGCATGGTGAGAGGTGTAGCTTTTGGTGTGGTACTACTGAGAGTTCCAGCAGTGTGGTGTACCACGGTTGTCTGGCCCATGTTGGAGCTACTAGGATCCGTGTTAGGGAATGCTGTTGTAGCTTTCGCACCACTAATGGAATTAGTGGGAGAGGTGGAAAAGCGTATGCAAATTTGTTTGACCAGTTCATCCATATCGCATTGCCTTTGGACAATGGGTGTGGATATCTGGCGGCGAAGCTTGGGCACTTTTTGTTTTCGTGGGTGGCGAAGAGGTCTATGTGTGGATGCCCCCACTTCTGAAAGAACGGGTGAAGAACTTGTGGGTGAAGTTCCCACTCGTGGATCTGCTGCTTCTGTCTGCTGAGCAGATCTGCCACAGTGTTTTGGACTCCTGGGACGTGTTGGGCCAGGAGAAAGATTTTTGGTGGAATTGCCCGTCTCCACATGCTCTGTGCTAGCTGAGAGAGCTGTGGAGAGTGTGTGCCCCCCTGCTTTTGAATGTAGTATTTGGCAGTCATGTTGTCTGTGCGAATGAGGACTGCCTTGCCTGAAATCTGCGTCTAGAAGGATTTTAGGGCGAGGAAGATTGCTAGTAACTCCAGATGGTTGATGTGGAGTAACTTATGTTGTGGCGTCCATGTGCCCTGTGCTGTGAGATGTAACAGATGAGCTCCCCAGCCGGAGAGCGATGAGTCTGTTAGGATTATTTGTGGGACCGGGTCCAGGAACGGTCGACCTCTGGAAAGGTTTGTGGTGTTCCACCACTGCAGAGAGCGATGGGTGCGACCGTCTACCAACACCAGATCTGCCAGTTGTCCCTGGGCCTGGTTCCACTGGCGCGCTAAGCACTCTTGGAGTGAACGCATCTGGAGTCTTGCATGGGGCACTATGAAGATGCAAGAGGCCATCATCCCTATCAGTTGCATAAACACTCTTGCTGGGAGAGAGTGTTGAGATATGAATTTTTGACGCAGAGCCTGTATCTTTGCAATCCTGGCAGGATTGGGATAGGCTATGGCTTTTGAGGTGTCTATGGTGGCACCGAGGTATTGTTTTGTGTGTGATGGTACCAGGTGGGATTTTTGATGGTTCACCGTGAACCCTAGCTGGTGGAGTAGTTGAACTGTAGCGGCGGTATGTTGCACACATTGTTCGTAGGACGTGGCTTTTATTAGCCAGTCGTCCAGATACGGGAAGACGTGAATGTGCTGTCTTCTGAGGTGTGCAGCCACTACTGCTAGGCACTTGGTGAATACCCTTGGTGCTGTTGTTTCCCGAACGGGAGCACGTTGAACTGGTAGTGTTGCCCGTCCACCACAAATCGGAGGTACTTTCTGTGAGACTGGTGTACTGGGATAAGAAAGTATGCGTCTTTCAAGTCCAGAGTGGTGAGAAAATCGTTCTGGGAGAACCTGTTGAAGAGTTACCATGTGAAAATGGTCTGAATGTATGTAAGTGTTTAGAGGTCTGAGATCTAGGATAGGTCGTAGAGTCTCGTATATGTCTTTGGAATCAGAAAGTACAGGGAGTAGACCCCTAAATTTTGCTGATTTATGGGGGCCTGCTCTATGGCTCCTTTTTGCAGGAGGGAGATCACCTCCTGTTTTAGCAGTGCAGTATGTTCTTGAGACATAGGGCGGTGCCTGGGTGGAATGTTTGGGGGGGCAGATGTTAGTTCTAAGCAATACCCTGACTGAAGAATTTGTGTCACCCATCTGTCTGAGGTGATGGTCTCCCAGACGTGAAGGAAATGTTGTATTCTGCCCCCGACCGGAGTGGAATGGTCTAGAGGGAGCGGGGGAAAGTCATTGGGTAGTTGGTGTGGCAGAGCGGGCGGTATTTGTCTTGCCTCTGCCCTTATTATTATTGCCTCTGTATCCGCCTCTTTGATAACCCTTTGTGAAGGTAGATTGAGGAGGGGATTTGTAGGACGTGGATGCACTATCCGAGGAGTAGCCTCTGCCCGTGCCTCGAAAGGAAGAGCGGCGAAAGGAGCGCCTAGGAGTGTGTGACTGTAGGGCTCCCATGGATTTCGCCGTGTCAGTATCTTTTTTCATCTTTGAGGGCTTCATCAACTTTTGGGCCAAATAGATGATCTTGGTCGAATGGGTGATTTAATATAGAGGCTTGTACCTTGGGTTTAAAACCTGAAACTCTGAGCCAGGCATGGCGACGTAGAAGGACACTGGTGTTTATGGCCCTGGAGGCTGTATCTGCTGCATCTAGGGCACAGCGAATAGAGGTATTAGTTATTATTTTTCCCTCTTGGATCAATTCATTGGCCCTTCTTATGTTTTTCAGGGAGATGGTGCATGATGGTCTCTAACTCATCATAATGCGCCCTGTCGTATCTGGCCAATAGCGCTTGCGTGTTGGCGATACGCCATATGTTGGCGGCTTGTGACGCAGTGCGCTTCCCTGACGCGTCTAGGAGCTTGGACTCTTTGTCAAGTGGTGGTGCTTCGCCTGACGCCTGAGAATTTGAGCGCTTCCTAGCTGTAGATACCACTAGGGAATCCAATGGTGCAGGGCCTTTAATATATGAAGGGTCTGTGGGGACGGCTTTGTATTTTTTCTCTATACGGGGGTTTAGGACCCTGGCCCTGACTGGGTCTTTAAAGACCTCCGGTGCATGTTTAATCACCCCTTTTAACATAGGTAGGATGGCAGTAGACCTATGTGCGTTGTCAGAGGTGTCTAGGAGAAAATCCTCCTCCACTGGGTCAGTATGTAACTCCACCCCGTGGTAGTGTGCCGCCCTTTGTAATAGGTGGTGAAAACCTAAGGAATCTTCCGGTGGGGATGGCCTAGATGGGTAAAGGTCATCCTGTGGGACATCTGGGATGTCCGGATTATTATAGTCGTCCCATGGGTCTGGAGATCCAGTAGGGGTGGGGTCTTGTGGCACATCTGCTGGATCATAATATGGGTCTCCTAAATCGTCTGGGACAGGAGACAAGGTTGGGGAGCGATGAGGCGGGGGTGGAGAGGGTGGGGGTGGAGAGGGTGGAGGTGGGGAGGGTGGAGGAGGTGAAGGCACTCTGAAAGGGGAGGTAGCAGTGTCTTTCCTTTTTGGAGGTGGAGGTGGAGCTGGTTTGTCCAAGTGTCTTTTTTGTAGACAATGTCAAATGTCCAGTTTTTGGATCCTTGGTGAGTGTCTTTTGGAGAGGATCCGGTGTGAAAAGTTCTTGCGACCCTGGTTGTTCGGTCGGCGTCGAAGTTTTCGGGGCCGACGGCTTTTTAGGCTTGTCTAAGCCGGGCTTCTTTGGGACCTCCGATTTTTTGGTCGGTGCAGAAGAAGGCTTCGGCACGGGAGTGTCGGTGCCGAGGGCCTTGTGGTGTTTGGTCGGCACCGGAAGGGCAGGTTTCGACACCGAAGGCTTTGGTACTGGGTTCGGTGTGGAGATGGAGGCCGATCTTTTCTTCGGTGCCGAAGGGTGTTTTTCGGTACCGCTGGTCGGCTGACTCGAGCCCGAGCTGCCGGAAGGCTTAATAGGCTTCTTTACCGGGCCCGAAGGTGGGGTGTGAGAAGCAGTATCCTTGGTCTTGCCTAGGCCCGAAGGCGAAGATGTGACCGAAGCCTTTTTGGGTATCGGCGTGGGTGTGGGAGGGGGTATTGTACTCACGACCCTCTGCGCCGGGGGTGATGTCCTCCACATCGGAGTCGTCGGCCTCGGAAGCACTGACGAGGTCGTCGTCCTCTTCTTCGATGTTCTGCTGTCCCGGAGCTTCGACGTCGTCCCCGAAGATGTCGACTGGAGCGGAGGTCGAGGTGTGCGCCATGTTGCGTCTAGCCCGTCGATCTCGAATAGTCTTTTTAGAGCGAAAAGACTTGCAGGCGGGACAGTCTCCAGCCTCGTGTTCAGGGGAGAGGCAGAGGTTGCACACCTCGTGGAGATCGGTGTGGGGAAACTTGGACCCACATCGAGGGCACTTCTTGAAAGGAGTTCTTTCCATCAGCCGAGACCGGAGCCGGAATAGGCCCGAAGGCCGCTGTCGTCGACGACCGGAATCGAAGAAGTGCCGAAGAGAAGGTATTAAGATTATTTATTATCTGAAGGAGCTCGATAAGCGAGGATTTTGCGTCGATCGTTGAACTGGAAAGTTCGGAACCGGAGCACGAAGTATTACATCCGAGCCCGATGGCGGAAAAAAACAATCTGAGGATGGAGCCGAAGCCCATGCGCAATACGAACCAAGGGAGGAGTCACCGAACTCGTGACTTCCAAAGACTTTGCAAGCGGAAAAACAAACTGCAAACATCCGGGCCCAACACCAGATGGCGATCTATGCACAGTGTATAATCTGCAGCTCATATGCCTCGAATATATATATATATATATATTACCTACTGGCGGTCGCCAGTAGGTAGTTATAGTTAGGACCACGTTTCCATAGGAAATCCGCAACATTCTATTTTGAATAACTTTGGCGCCGGTCAACGAATCCTCGCGAATTTTTCAAAATAGGTGGGGCGCTACGCTCCGCTCCTACCCTGAAAGTCTCGGGGGGATTCGTCGAGCGGGGGCTGAGATAAAAGGGGGGTCCCAAAACGCGTTTTTCCCATGCATTTTTCCATAGGACCTTTAGACACAGCTACAGCCCGAACGGCTGAACAGAATTACTTGAAATTTGGCAGAGAGGTAGCCATAAGGTCAAGGAAGTGCCTTTTGCAGGTCTGGTGTAAATCTGTTCAGTATTTCCGGAGAAAATAGCATTTAAAAGCATATATATATCTATATGCGCGCAGGGTGCGCGCACCGTGCGAGCACCGTGCGAGCACCCTAACGTGCGCGAGGGTAATTCGGATTGGTGGTTACATGTTAGTCAACGTTCAAATCGGTCGAAATCAGGAAGTGTCGGCCGCCATTTTGTTTGTTTTCAGTGCGAGAGTGAAAAAGCAAGGTGGCGAACGTGAAAAGGGGGCAGGGTAGAGAGTTCCTGACCCCCTAGCCTTTGTCAGGGGGTCCCTGAAGGACCCCGAAGGCAAAAAAAAAGTATTTTTTTTTTTTAAAAATCGCGGGGGTGCGCGCACAGTGCGCGCACCCTGAAAAACACATGACGCAGGGTGAAAACCAAAAAAATAAAAAAAATAACTTTTTAATACGTAGTTTATTGTAAAATAAATATATAAAAAAATACATAAATAAATTAGCATTTAAAAAAACGTACAAATTCACTTAAAAAACCATAGGTTTCACACATGTTATAGTTAGCTGGACATTTCACTCATAAAAAACCAATGAAATTCCCCCGTTATAGTTACTGCAGGCAACTATAACTCACGCGACCGCAATCCTCTGCTGATGACGTCAGATATTACATCACTGATGACATATGTGTCTTTCTGAAAAATAAATATTTGTAATATATGTATAGCTAAAGATTAATGGAAGAAGACATGGGTAAATAAGTGTCTAAATACAGTATTAGCATCAGCAGAGGATTACGGTCGCGTGAGTTATAGTTGCCTGCAGTAACTATAACGGGGGAATTTCATTGGTTTTTTATGAGTGAAATGTCCAGCTAACTATAACATGTGTGAAACCTATGGTTTTTTAAGTGAATATATATATATATATATATATATACACACACATATACACACACACACATATACACACACACACACACACACACACACACAATATATAGATACATAAATAAAAACAAATGAAATCATGTTCGATAAGTAAAATAGGTAACTCACCCCAAGACAGCAACGAACCAATACCTTAATTAGGCTAACAAAATCACCGATTTACGTGCCTTTGTGACCTACAATCACTGTAGCAGGCAGAATCAAATTCTATGTCAGGACCGGAGGCTTCGGATTATGGTTTACTCTCTCTTCGCTTTATTATGAGGAAAAACACAGCCGCCAGAGAGATATCACAGTACTCATTAAACATTAACTACAGAAAAAACTACAACTCCCTACAACCAGGGAGACATTCTGATGCGTAGTCCATCAACTGCTTCCATGAATCTTAATACAAAGTCCTCTGTCTGTCTCCTCCCTTCCTCTTTCTTCACTGCTTCGCAGCCAGTTAAGTGCTCTCTTTACCTTCTCTTATAATGTTTAAACAATGAATGATCTTGCCCAGTTTTGTAGTATCGTATTTCGGATTGTACCGCTTGTGTTAATACTTGCCGATTCCTTTTCAGAGCCCCTGCCGGCCGCGGGAACGCTTGTCACGCCTCACGCGGCCGGCTTCCCTGCTGGTGCGGCGTCATCTGCGGCCACTAGGGGGACTCACCCGTCTCGTTGCTCTCGCATCGCGGCTATTCAGATGAGGAGCACGCCGCGAGAGTAACGAACGCCGAGCCTTGTCCCCGTACTCTGCCTCACCAAGACGTCCGCGAAGCGGATTGTATTGCTTGCATTCTTTTGATAACGCCCCGGCAGGGGTCCGTAGTGCGGGATTGTACCCGCGGTGAACGTGCTAGTCAGTGCAGTAAGCACCTATTATATCTCACGCATTGAGCGAGCTAAATAACGGCTTGGGCACCAAAGCTATTATAAATGCGCTGGGGGGCAGACACCCGGTCAGGTTTAGAGTGTTTGAGCGCGTTGTGGGTTGTGGTGCGGCCCGATCTGTGGTCCTTAGGGCTACCCTAATTTTTGCAGCCTCCGGCCTGCCCCTAATATTTTTTACCTGCGTGTGTTGGGTGTGTTCTGTTGATGCTTCCATTTACAGGGAGGTTAATGAGGTGGTGGGGCCTATGGAGCAGCGCCTCGGACAGAATAGTTCAGGAGTGTAACAGGTTGGCGGCAGTGCGCAGAGGCACCACGCCAGCCCCTGGCGATAGTCATGAGGACGCCTCCCCACCCCCCAAGAAACAGCGTCCGGTGTGGATGTGAACGCTTTTGCGCGCCTTAAGACGGCGCTTTTAACGAAAGCGGCATCGACAGTCCCCCTCCCTCCGTCGGAGGGAACGCCCCAGGATATCCCCATCCCCCTGCCACGGACAAGGACACTCAGGGGGATACCGACGAGGAAGCGGGGTCCTCTCGCCCTTGGCGTCCGACTCCGGCTGATGCAGACATGCTCAATTCCAACGACATTATGCATCCCCGGTTGTCGGCTTGGGTCCCGGGGGATAAAGTTGTTCGTTTCCTTGCAAACCGCCTCCGCAAGCCTCTTGAGAAGAAGGCGCGGAGTTGTTTAAGAGCAGAGTGTCCGAGACCCTCTCTGCCTGATAAGATCGCGTTTACGCCAGAGTTGAACTCTAAAATGGCCACTTTTTTAGCAAAGTATGTGAAAGACCCTCGGAAGGGCATAGATAGTTCTTGGCGGTCCTGTCAGGACAAACTCCTTGATGCCATCGGTCCAATGGCAAAAATCTTGGACATGGCGGAGGAAGCTAAAGTGACAGGTTCGACAATATTGCCAGAAGTCCTATCTAATTGGGCACAGCACGCCATCATTTTTATGGGGGAACGCGAATTGCACTCTTTCAACCGAGCGTCGCCATTTGTTGTTAATTAAATTAGATCCCAAGCTTGGGGATCTAGCTTCTTCGGAAGCTGGGGCAGTGGCCCAAGGGGGCCTCTTTGGTGAACGATTCGTTAAAGAGCTTGGTAAATTTGTCTCTACTTTTACCTCGTTGGACAAGGCCCAGTCCAGTATTAAAAGTGTGTTTACCCAGCGGGTTTTCCGCTGGGCCGGTCGAGGCAGGGGCCGCTCGTCCGGTCGTGGATTCCAACAAAACCCTTCAGGGGACAAGGCTCTGGTCGCGGCCAATATAATTCGACCGCGAACTACAACAACTTTTATCCAATGAGAGGACAGCGTTTCAGAGGCCGTAGAGGTTTCAAGTCCAATTCCGGTGGCGGAAATTCAAACCGTGAGTGTGCTTCCCGCAGATCAGATTCGTATAGGGGGGCGACTAGTGTTCTTTCAGGACGCTTGGGCAGCGTTAACCTCCGATGCATGGGTCCTCCAGACCGTTCAAGGCTTTCATGTGGAGTTTCTAGACAACCCTCAACAGGAGACGCGGCCTCGTCCGCTACATTTCAGCCCCCTAGACGCACAGTTGATCGACGAAGAGGTCTCCGAGTTGCTCCACAAGGGAGCCATTTGTCGCTCAACATTGCATCCCCACGGATTTCTCAGCAAAATATTCCTGGAAGACAAAGCCAACAGGGTTCGGCGACCCGTAATCGATCCCAAGGAATTCAATGCTTGGTTGGTGTATTGCCATTTCAAGATGGAGGGAATTCATCTGCTGCGCGATCTTCTGCGACCATCCGATTGGATGGCACGTCTGGACTTAAAAGATGCCTACCTGGTAATTCCCATTCATCCACACCACCGACGGTTCCTGCAGTTTTGTTGGGGGGGGGGGGGGGGGGGGGCGTCTGGTGAACGAGTTCACTGTCCTTCCATTCGGGCTTTCCTCGGCGCCGTGGTGCTTCACCCTGCAGTGGAGTTTATCCGAGCGCGGGGTATTCGCATGATCGTCTATTTAGACGACCTTCTTCTGATGGCCCAGTCTCCTCAAACCTTGTTGCTTCAACTCCAGCAGACTGTGTCCCTTTTACAGGATCTGGGGTTTGTCATCAACGCAGCGAAGTCGATTCTTCAGCCTTCACAGTCCGTCACCTTTCTTGGTTTTGCAGTGAACTCCGTTCAAGCGACACAGTCTTCCGTCGCAGAAGATGGCGAAGATTCGCCACGAGCTCCGCCGGACTGCTTCCAGGCCGACTATCTCTTTACGTCACTTGGCCAGACTCGTGGGCCTTCTATCGTCCTCGATCCAAGCGATTTTTCCAGGGCCCTTGCACTATCGGGCCCTGCAACGTCTCAAGGCGTATCATCTCAGGAGCGGTCGGTTGTACGATCATGTGGTGCCGCTTTCGGCGGAGGCCAAGGACGAAATTACAAGGTGGTTTACCCATATGGAGGCATGGAACGGCCACGCTATTTTCGGCTCCGTTCCGCATTTGGTCATCGAGTCAGACGCCAGCAGATTAGGTAGAGGCGCTCGATGCAGGCATTTTTCCACCGGGGGAGTTTGGTCGCTAGACGAGCAGGATTTTCATATCAATTGCTTAGAACTGCTAGCGGGTTCTTTCGCGGTACGCTGTTGGACCAAAGACAGAGTGCAGTCTTGCGTACTATTGAAGATAGACAATATCTCCGCAGTTTGATATGCCAATCGGTTGGGAGGACCCCGTTCTCAGGCGTTGGCCAATCTGGCAAAAGACTTTTGGTGGGTCTGCCTGGATCACCACATATCGGTGACAGCGGAGTATCTCCCGGGCCAGCACAATCCGGTCGCGGACTGGCATTCCAGACATCTCTACGATTCCAGCCTATGGAACCTAGACCCTCCGATTATCCGGTGGTTGAACAGTCATTGGGGGCCGTTTTCAGCGGATCTCTTTGCCTCCGGTCAGACACTCAGGTTCCAAGCTTCTTCAGTTGGAGGCCGGATCCGATGGCTCTTGCCACGGATGCCTTCCTTCAGGATTGGAGTGCGGAACGCAGCTATGCGTTTCCCCAGTTTTCAATGATAACGAGGACGCCGGCTCAGATCCGCCGGCAGTGTGCGGAGGTAACCCTGGTGGCTCCCCTTTGGAGGTCCCAAGTGTGGTTTCCAGTTCTACTGGAACTTTCCTGGGATTCTCCAGTCCTACTCCCACTGTATCCTCAGCTTCTTCGGAACCCGGACAGGGATCTTTATCATCTAGTCACACAGGGGACACTTCGACTCATGGCGTGGCGGCTTTCAGGCGACGGTGGTCGCTGCCGGGACTTTCAGGACAGGCTGAGGCCCTCCTGTCAAAGGATTGGGCGGATAGCACCACGAAACATTACCGATCCACGTGGACAAGGTGGGTTCGTTGGTGTCTTCGACAGAGTCTGGATCCTGTGGTCGCAGGAGTCGTTCCCCTCTTAAACTTCTTCGCCGATCTGGCATCGGAAGGTTTAGCATATTGCTCCATTAACGCGATTAGGTCAGCGGTTTCGGCCAGTCACATTCGTTTGGACAGGGCACCAATCGGGGAACACCCGTTGGTTTGCAGACTTCTACGGGGTGTAAGGTTATCGTTACCACCGGAACCTCGCTATTCCGTCCTTTGGGACGTTGACATGGTATTGAATTTGTTCCTTTTGTGGCAACCCAATAGATACCTATCTTTGAAAGAATTATCTTCCAAGCTCGCGATGCTTTTGTGCTTGGTCTCCTGCAGGAGAGTTTCAGATGTTCGCACTTTGGAAATCTCGGCGCCGACCTTTTCCCCGGACGGGGTTGTGTTTACGATAGGTCGCAGAACTAAGTCTCATACAAGAACAATTTCGTACCTGGCTTTTCGGGATTCTCCAAAATTATGTGTGGTGGACTGCCTGAAAGCGTACGAAGATTTAACGCAGGAACTCCGCCCTCCGGGCGAGCAACAACTCTTGATAGCTCTCAAGAAGCCACACAAAGCGGTCTCTTCTCCCACCATAGCTAGGTGGGTACGGTGGGTTATGCAAGAGGCTGGCATTGACACAAAGCAGTTTGGTGCCCACTCTACCAGAGATGCTATGGCCTCAAAAGCTTTTGCGCTGGGTGCACATTTAGAGGATTTAATGCGTGCAGCGGACTGGTCTTCGGACTCTACTTTCAAGAGGTTTTATTTTAAACCGGTACTAAATGTGGCACAGTTAGTGGTAAGTAAGCTTTGAACTAGCATAATCTGAAGCCTCCGGTCCTGACATAGAATCGGAATTTGCCTAGTATCATGACGGTAAGTTCCAATTCTATTAAGGACACGCAGGCGAGGATTATCCCTTCCGGGGCACTTTGGTGCGAACCCGCCCGTATGGTAGTAAGTAACCAGTTTGCTTATTAATGGTTTTGTTTAAGGCCTTTTTGCTTCTCGGTATTAATGTTCTTGTGCTATGTTGCTGTTGCATCGCATTCTTGCTGATGTTACCTATTATCTCGTTTTTTGGTTCTGTCAGGGAATGATGGATCTAAACAGGACCAATAATGGGATGGTGTGACTTGCTCGAAGAAAGAGGAAGGGAGGAGAGAGACAGGGCCGGACTGGCCGTAGCGGGCACCGGGCAATCCCCCGGTGCGCCGCACAGGTGAGGGCCGGTTTTGGGCCCCTGGGCGCCGTTTTTGTTTTCAGGGCCGTTTTTGCAGCATAGCTGCAAAATCGGCCGAAAACCGGCCCTGGCAAAGAGCTCGGCGGCACCCCCAACCCCCCCACGGGGAGGGGGAGGAGCCGGCCGAACACTTCGCAAGGGCCGGTTTTGGTTCCCAGTCCGGCCCTGGAGACAGAGGACTTTGTATTATGATTGGAAACAGTTGATGGACTACGTATTAGAATGTCTCCCTGGTTGTAGGGAGTTGTAGTTTTTTCTGTAGTTAATGATTAATGAGTACTGTAATAGCTCTCTGGCTGCTGTGTTTTTCGTCATAATAAAGCGAAGAGAGAGTAAAGCATAATCCTCGCCTCCGTGTCCTTAACAGAATTGGAACTTACTGTCATGATACTAGACAAATTCCGATTCAACTCGCAAATAGATCTCATTTTCACACGCTTGCATTACAGAGTGAATGTATATGTGCAAGAGTTGTATATCCATATACACGAGGGTGGTGATAAAGCAATACAACAGTGCATTGCGTACCGAATGCATGTTGAAATGCATCTATCGCCACATAACTTTCATCCCCAAGCACAATCACGGCGCCACGTTATTGAAAATAAAATGTATTTAGGATGGTTGTTCAAATTTTAGCCAGAACATACCTAATAGGTGTGACAGGAGAGGAAGTATGGCCCAAATATAGCATATTATGGTTGCTTCTTGCGCCCAGTTTGGCCAAAAGAAACATAGCATAAGCATGGGGAGCTGCTTGTCCCTACAGGGTGGCAGATTGGGTGACCGATCTGGATTGGTGTCAGCAAGCCGAAAAGGTGGTATGCCATGGACGGAGATGTCCAAGAAAATGGGACAAGGTGCAGGGCCCATGGGAGACATATTAAGATCAATGAAGAGACACATGGGAGACTGCAGGGCTAAGGAGGGTGGTGGGATGCTCGAAGTGCTCGGACCATATACTGAGACTGACCTACGTCGAGGTGCCATGTCCTGCATATTTGATGTAAACTGCTAAATATTGTTCATGTAATGCATGGATGTCATTCCTCATATAGCTGTGATTTCAGCTATTTGAATTTCTTATTTTAAGCTGAGTAATTGCTTAAATTCAATAAAAAGATGTTTAAAAATTTCTTTAGCCAGAACACTAGGAAAACTGCACAACAAATAATTTAGCTAAATATTTCTAAACAGTGTTCTACTAAGTATTGCAATTTTTTTGTCTGGGGTTTACATATGTGGACCATTTCCCAGCAGAAAACCATTTAGTTCTGTACCTTTCCCAAATTTAATTCCAAACCCTTCTCAAAGTAGGATTGTTTCAGAACATGTCACTTTCCAATTATTAGCTGTCTTAGCCTGTAGCTTACTATACCTCCTTACCCCATTTAACCATATAGGTTACTGTTTGATAATGCCCACTTAGAAATACTGTTAACAAGACGGTTAGAAACGGTTTGGTTTAAAATATGTCCTGCTTAATAAAAATCATCCCCAGATATACCCAACTACAGCTCGTTTGCCCCAGGGTCAAGCATCTGTAAGCTCATGGGAGGTGGTACATAAAGCAATGTCATTAATCAATAATCAAAAGCTGCATTAGGCACCAACTGCTATTACACACAACGACCCTTCAGCTACATTCTCAGAATAGAGAACGAATGATTAACAGGGCTTGAAAAATCCACTCTTAGAGGAGACATCTGTACCCCGCCAGGTCGCCCGAGCGAAACTGGAAATTTTGACACCCCTTAACCTAATCTGTTTAATAATCATGCTGTCTATTGAAAGTCACTGTTTTTAATGTGTAAAGATATGGTCGTTCACCTGTATTGGATGCATGTGCTGTCATTGAAACGTTTAATAAAACGCAAAACATTAAAAAAAAAAAAAATGAAAAATCCTCTCTCACTCTCAAGCAAGATTCATTTGGGATGAGCTATTTTTAGGGACTACTCGCCCCAAAGGAAGAGTTGAAAATCCTCTTAACATCAGTCACAGAATAAAAAGTAAATGTAGCAAGACAAACTGACTTTTGATCTGTGTCTCTGAAAGCAGAGCAAATGTGACAAGATAAGATTTAAAGGCACCGTTATTGCTCATAAAGTGAAAAAGCAATAAAAATGCCTTTAAATATTGTTATCATGTCACATTTGCTGGCTTTTACAGACAGAGGTCAAAAATCAGTTTGTCTTCCAACATTTAGTTTTCTTTCCGTGACTAAAGTTAGAGGATTTTGTAAAGTGAACTGTGTGACAACTGAACTGTGCAAAGCATCTTAAATGAAAGGCTGTAAGACATCCGGCTTTTTTCTAACACTGAAATAACTAAGTCAACTGTTCAAACATTTCAAATACATTTCAATAGTTATGAAGACGCATTTTTAAAATTATGTTGTGTAAAAAATAGGTTTAAAGGATCAAAACAAATTATAACACTTTATTGGTGATGTGCAAATTTTAAATATTATTGCTGAAACCCAATTTTTGAAACATTGTTTATGCGCTATTATCAGTAAAACTACATATTAATGGGACAGTTTTGTGGCCATTTCAAAGGAAAATATGCTGTCTGTAAATAAAAGTGCACTATTGCATCATGCTTTGGTAATATATTTATGAAAAGTGAGTTTTTAAACATGAACTGGGAATTATTACTGCTCCTGCCCAGATGACAATGCTATCAGTGAACTAAGAGGGAGGCCAAGATCATGTGTACCCTATATATGGGCTCGATTCTGGTTATAAATGGATCAAACATTTAGTCTAGTAAATAAAAAGATTTTGTACAGCAGAAATCGTGAACTTGCATATTTGAAGGTGCATGTGATAATAAAAAAAAAAAAGCGGCTACATAAGACAAAATATTTGCCTAGAATCACACAATTTGAGACCAGTTCACGGGTCGAGTACATTAAAGTTAGGTCGAGTACATTATTAAAGTTACTAGACCTGCAGGTGTACTAACATTTTAAAAGATTTTTCGAGCCCTGATTAAGAACATGAGGCACTGTGGGAATTAGGAAACAATAGGCGTTTATAATACCAGACACTTTACAATATTCCTCCATTGGGCTAAAATTGCAGCACAGAAATCCATGTTATTCGAAATCATATTGCCTACTGTCTAAGCACTGCAATATTGCTCTGGGGACATAAAGTACTATGACCTGATGTTCTGTGGGTTTTTTCAGTTTGTAATGTCTTGCTTTTGCTGTGGTCTAACTGCATAGTGAAAGCACTGTGAGGATTACAAAACAATAGGTGTTTACAATACCAGAGACCTTACAAAAATCCTCCCTTGAGATAAAATTGCACCACAGAACTCCATGTTATTCTAAATTATAAAGCCTAAATTGCAAGCACTGCAACACCGTTTGGGAGTCAGACAGTACTATGGCCAGCTGCTCTGTGCGTTTGCTTTCAATTTTGTGCAGTTTTGCTTTTGCGGTTGATTAACTGCATAGTGAACTAGGAGTGTCATTACTTTGTGTCATTCAGTACCAAACAATTATCACTGTGTAGAACAAGCCCAGGCTGTTAAATCACATTTTCCATAGGAAGGCTGAGACCTAAACAGGATTACATGCCCCTAATGAGCAGAGTAATATTATCCACAGCTCTGGGAGACAATAGTTAAAGTCAATTACTCACCCATCACAGAACATTTCAATTTGTTACAAATCCCTTACCTAGCACAGTACTGCAGTATACTAGATATCCATGCTGTGCATAATCTCACTATCAAGCGACTGTCCTCAAATAGAATCTTTGTATCAAGATTGAGGTAAAGAATATAAGGAAAACACACTGTGAAAGCCAATCTGTGTCCTACCTGTCATTTTCACCAGGGACATAAAAGGGTTGCGCATGAGCAATTCTTGCAGACAGGTGACTTGGTTCTTTTTGCAACACAAAAATGTTGAACGTTCACATGAATGGCATCTATTTCAAACAAGTACTCCCTGATCCATTACCGTGTGCTTGAAGTGGGAGTTGTAACCAACAGATTTCTGCCCTACCCTGCTTCTTGTCTACCCGGAATAGTCACACAGCAGTGCTTTGTAAAGGTGAACGCACTACTAAGCTGCAAAGACCTGACAAATATTTGTTGTCAATGAAAGCCAAAGTTTTCTTCTTAGGTAGAATTTGCCTATCACACCTTTTGTTTTGTGAATTAACTAGTAACAACTGACATTCACAATCCACCATGCAATACTTGTCTTGGTAGCATGATTGAAGAGAATGGCCTCTGTAATAGGATTACCCTTGTGATGTGGAAATAATGAAGCAACAGCTGAGGAGTCTTTTTGAAACCCTCTGACCTCTCAATGTTTAGCCCTTCTAACATCTAGCCTACATAAAATCCTGTACGGTGCGATTATATGGGGAAACATTTCAGACGGGTCATACGGTTGATTTAAGACAAAATCAGTTAAAAGTACATCAATTATTTTGAACAAACTTAGGATAAGTTCTCAACACCACACTGACTTTATGTAGCTATAGAAAACGCTGATTGGGCTACTGTTAGTACTTAAAGAAGAGCTACTCAATTATGTAATTGAGAAGGATGCTTTACTGGTTGAATGTTCAAATGAGAACTTGTGCAGAATTCCAAATGAAGATAAGATCAATTAAGTGAGGTCTGTCTACCTCAATTTTTGGTGCCACTAATCTCACAGTAGCAGCTGTTCAATAATATGTAAAACTCTTGCTGGCATAAGCAGTAAATATTTATTTTTTTATGGTTGCCAAAAGTCGCACTGCAGCCCGATGGAGGTTCCCTTCTTCGTATAACCTTTCACAATGGCGTCGGGGGTGGATTGGTGTGCCCTGCAGTAGCAACCAGTTTACGAAGCCAGGGGTTGGGCCCTTAAGCATAGCAGAGTATGGGGGAAGTGTTTGGGTCGATAAATCTATGGTACTGTTCAAGTGCGGGGATGCCACTATTATTGCTGCTTTGTAGTGGTGTATTATAACAATTATGTGCATGCGCTTTGCAATTGCACTACGTGACTTTCCTTGCTGAGTAATGTGTGTTGCACTGTTCTTCTATGCATAAACTTAATAAAATCTTAATTCTTTTTAGCAGAGGAATTCATTTGACCTCAGAAGTGTCTATTCCCCCTGGAACAGTGCTCTATATTCATTTTGTAAGTGACTACAAGCAATGCTGACCATATCAAGTGGCAAAGGTCTAAAAAAGGATACAAGTTGAGGTCCTCAGACAGTGAACTAGCCAGAACTCCCTATCATAAACTGTTGTTTAATCCTCTACTTCTTTGAATTTTACAGTTCTTCTGCTAATTGCATATCAGGAGGAAGATCAGCACTGTTTTCAACTCACACTGGGACATGCACAAGTATGTAGTAATCCTGCTGAAGGTTTAACATCTGCAAAGCTAGAGTCTTGAAAGATGAAATTTAGCTTTTCAATTTGAGGTATTGTTTCAAGCATAGGATGCAATACTTTTTTGGTTTGGGCTAATATTCCATAGGCACAAAGATCCAGATTCATGGCAGATGAAGTGAAATGGATGGACAGCCTTTTGGAGCATGGTGGAGGAGCATCTGCCTATTGTTACAAATTTCACAGCCAATTTGTGTGGTCCTGGAAATAAATCACTTCTTCACCTGAAGTTATATTTTTGGGAAATTGTGGCGGACTCTGAACCTGAACAATTGTAAACCGGAGAAGCCATGTTGCAATACACATTTTGATTCTTATCCACTAGGATCAGACTATTCTTGAAGTTTAAGTGGTAAGATATGGTACTGGCACATTCCCTTTTCAACCTGTCCTCTGGTCTTTAGTTTCATCACAGTCTTCATGGCTGTAATTGTCTACCCTAAAAAACCCACACTAGGATCTTCAAATGGTTTGCCTTCTCTATAATCGAGGCTTTCTGATGAACTTTGAGAAGCTCCCTTATAGACCAGCCAACATTCCAAGCATAACGGCTTAACAGCACACACATTCTTGGGAGACTGCGCTTATCAAAAAAACTAACGAAAAAAACACTACACTTGTCTGCTACTTACTCAAGCACACACTCACAGCTACACACACTTTGAGAGTGGTGGAATGGGACGACTACCATGCATCAGTCACCACTGCCAAACTGACTTTTCCACTCACTGTATTTACAGTAAAGGAAAGCACTTGGTTTACACTGGCATCAACCCTTGATATAGCAGCCTGACCACCACATGGCTGCCAAGTAAGGGAGGATGACCATTGCTCGTTTCCCTACTCGAGACCGCCGTGCAGAGCAGATTAGGAAGACAGACTTACAACAAACTCCCACTTGTGCAGATATTTTTCAGAAATCAAAAACTTTTCTGAGTGAGTGAATCAAACATGCCTCTAACTGAACCAATAAGCAGTGCTTTCAATCGACTTACCACAATAGTAGCTCCACTGAAAACAGATCTGCTGAATGGTAGAGGTAACTAAATGTGGTATGAGGTCTTGCTTCAGTGCTGCGGAGACAGTAGCCTCCACTGACAGGCTGACCAGTGGGCCACATGTCAAGCTCTAAATGAGCCTCTAGGTTATTACCATAGAAAATGCTAATAAAAACATCTTGCCTTTGCTTAGCCTTTAAGGAATTATATACATACCCTAGCTTTGTATACTATTAATGTCAAAACGACTTACCTTCCTTACTGGTCAGAGGTTGTGGACAGTTTTCAGTGCGCCTTTTTTTAAATTGTTTCAAAAATCTTCTTACAGGAAACTCTGAGTTACAAGAGCGGATCTCTTCTAACAAGTATTTCAGGACCACTGACGAAAATTCCTTTCTCCATCCCGACTGCTGAAAGTCATGTATTATAAGAATTACTAGCAGATACACAGAGAACTGACTACACAACAACATACAGTGACATTCCTTTTTAAAAAGAATATGTTTAACCAGAAGAGGAACACATAAAAAGTTTCACATCCATTATATAAAAGGAGATTCAAATCATACACAAAGTTGGTGTCAGTCTACAAGTTCGACACTGATGAGCTCTTTAAAGTGCTTATTAGTTTTTCAAAATTATATTTTAAGGTAAATGATTCATGGAATGTGTACATGAAAGGAGCTGGTAAAAGATCATGACAACCTTAGGTTCCCTCAAACAGTGCACGGCATATAGAAATAATGACTTGTCTCTACTCTCAACTTTCAATTCTCAACATCACTCAGTACCAACCTCTTAGCTGGTCTAATCATGCCCTTTCCCACTTCGCTATCAAAGAAAACTTCAGCACTGAAGTTGCCCCATAAAAAAACATTTGTGAAGTAACCTGCCCCTAATATAAACCACAAGCCAAACTACTAGCTCGATGATGTCCAAGCATTTGAACTGCCTGTACCTGGCCCTCTAGTCACCATCCACGTCCAAGTAAAACATGATCCCCAACTTCTGCTTGGTTCATGAAGCACCAGTGCTTCTAGTTTTCTCCCTGTTACACTCCAGAACAAACCTCAACTGCACTACACAATAGTCATAGATGATGGGCATCCGTGGCCCTCCTTCATTAGGGTCCGATACACAGTGTTTATGGCAGTTCTAGCCTTTCCTCCACTATGCCCACACAAAGGTATTCAGCAGTAGTTGCAGTGGGAGGACTTGTGCTAAATAAAGGAATCTTTGAAGCGACATCATGATAGCTGCAATCCACCCCAGCTAGGGAAACCCTCCAGAATGCAAATTCGATTTTGGAGTATGTAGTAACTCCTCATAGTTTGCCTGTCCTGTTTTTTTTTTGTTCAGGGTGCTATAGATTTTTTTTCCCCCCCATTATGTAATGTAATTTTCTGCTCTTGCTAGAGAGAACCTTTCTTGTAGCTCCCATGTTTTGCAACTAAGGGAAGTTTTATGCGCTGTTGAGAAGGAAAATTGCCTTTCCTGAGGATGTGCTGCTCACCACAAGTCGTATAATCCAATTTCTTTCATCCAAAACTTACATCCCAGGGAGAATTACATGTGTGCCCCACCAGGGGCGTGGATGTGCCCAATTAGATGTCCATAGCCAGGTTGAAATTCCCTCAGACTCGAACATCTTTGTCCAGGGAAAACATAATGAATATGCTACTTACCAGTATGCATCTGTTCTTGGCATGTAGGGCTGCTGACATTCATATCTGTGCATAGATCGCCGCCTAGTGTTGGGTCCGGATGTTTGCACGTTGTTGTCCTGGAAGAGTCTTCGAAGTATCCTGAGATAGGTGACTCCTCCCCTGGACCACAGTGCGCATGGGCATCCTCTCCATCCTCAGATTGTTTTTCGCCATTGTGGCAGTGATGGAGTAGATATAGAAAGTGATGACCATGCTATACAGTAATTCTGAGAGCTGCAGCTGCTACAGGCGCCGGGGAGGAGGGTGGGCGATATGAATGTCAGCAGCCCTACATGCCAAGAACAGATGCATACTGGTAAGTAGCATATTCAGTTCGAGGCATGTGGGCTGCTGAATTCATATCTGTGCATAGAATACATAGCAGTACCTCCCATTAGCGGCGGCCACCAGTGCCAGCTGCAGCGGTCTGAAAAAGAGTTTTGAGAACAGCCTGTCCTACAGCTGCCTGCTGTTTTGAGTGTACATCTACACAATAGTGTTTGGTAAATGTATGTATAGTGGACCATGTGGCTGCTCTACATATATCATGTAAAGGAATGTTTCCCAGGAAAGCCATGGAGGCCCCTAACTTACGTGTTGAGTTGGCCCGTGGGGGAATCGTTAATGTGCGTTTAGCCTTTTGATAGTAAATTTGAATACATTTAACGATCCATCTGGCTATACCTGCTTTGGAGATTGCGTTGCCTTTGTGTTGTGGGGAAAAGGCGACGAAAAGTTGTTTCGTCTTCCTAAAGTTTTTAGTTCTGTCTATGTAGTACATGAGGGCTCTTTTGACGTCTAGTGTATGGAGCATTCTTTCAGCGACATTTTGTTGATTCTGAAAGAAAACAGGCAGTTCAATGGTTTGATTCATGTGGAACTGCGATATTACTTAAGGCATGAATTTGGGGTTGGTACGTAGAACAACCCTGTTTGCGTGAACCTGTATGAATGGCTCTTGAATGGTTAGTGCCTGGAGTTCACTAACTCTTCTCAACGAAGTGATTGCTACTAGGAAAGCTACCTTCCAGGTGAGGAATTGAATCTCACATGAGTGGAGAGGTTCGAAGGGTGGACCCATCAGTCGGGTGAGGACCAAGTTGAGGTTCCACACTGGTGCTGGTGGGTGTCTTGGGGGAATTACTCGTTTAAGTCCCTCCAAGAAGGCTTTGATGGCAGGCACTCTGAATAAAGAGAGGTGCTGCCTGTTTTGGAGATATGCTGCTATTGCGGTTAAATGGATACGTATTGAGGCGTATGCCAGATTGCATCGGTATAGGTGTAAGAGGTAACAGATTATGTTTTGAATGGATGCGTCTAGCGGGTTAATGTCATTGTTATTGCAATAAATGACAAACCTTTTCCATTAGGCTGCATAGCAAGCTCTGGTAGTGGGTCTCCTAGCTTCCTTAATGATCTCCATACAGTCAGGTGGCAGGTTTAGGTAGCCAAACTCTAGGACTTCAGGAGCCAGATTGCCAGGTTCAGCTGTTGCGGATCTGGGTGCTGAATTTCTCCATGGTTCTGCGTCAAAAGCGCGGGTTTGATCCGCAGCCTTTGATGCGGCACCACGGAAAGTTCCAGAAAGGTGGTGTACCATGGCTGGCGTGCCCATGTTGGAGCAACCAGGATGAGTGTCAGTGAGTGCTGTCCCAGTTTGCGTGCCACTAGCGGTATCAACGGCGCTGGGGGAAAAGCGTACGCAAATCTGCCGGACCAGTTCATCCATATCGCATTGCCCTGCGACTGTGGATGTGGGAACCTGGCGGCAAAGCTTTGGCATTTTGCGTTTTCCCTTGTGGCGAATAGGTCTATCTCTGGATGACCCCACTGCTGGAAGTATGGTTGGAGCACTGATGGGTGTAACTCCCACTCGTGCATCTGGTGGCTGTGTCTGCTGAGCAGATCCGCCATCTGGTTGTCCTTGCCGGGGAGGTGTTCCGCCATAAGGAATATGTTCCTCTGAATGGCCCACTTCCACATGCTCTGAGCCAGATGAGACAATTGTGGAGTGTGTGTTCCTCCCTGCTTCTGTATGTAGTACATGGCAGTCATGTTGTCCGTCCGGATCAACACGACCTTGTTGCACAGGTGTACTTTGAATGCTTTCATAGCCAGGAAGATTGCCATCAGTTCCAGAAGGTTGATGTGCATCTTCTTTTGTTGTGTAGTCCATAGTCCCTGCACTGTGTAATTGAGTACATGGGCTCCCCATCCCTGGAGAGACGCGTCCGTTGTCAGTATTATTTGTGGAACAGGCTCTTGGAACGGTCGGCCCTTGCAAAGGTTTTGTGGATTCCACCAATGCAGAGAGTTGTATGCCCGACCGCTCACCAACACTAGGTCTTTTAATTGCCCGTGAGCCTGATTCCATTGACGTGCTAAGCACTCCTGAAACGGGCGCATATGTAGTCTCGCGTGTGGGACTATGAAAATGCAGGAGGCCATCATGCCTATCAACTGCATGAACACTCGCGCAGGAAGGGAGTGTTGGGGTTTGAACTTGGAAATCAGCATTTGCATGCTGTTGATCCTCACTAAATTTGGCTGAGCTGTGGCTGCCAGAGTGTCTATGGTCGCACCTAGGTACTGTTGTACGTGTGCGGGTTGGAGATGTGATTTCGGGTAATTTAGTGAGAATCCCAGACTGTGAAGAAGGTGAATGGTGCGGGACATGTGGCTGGCACATTGCTGGGCTGACTTTGCCTGAACAAGCCAGTCGTCCAGGTAAGGGTAGACGTGAATGTGTTGCCTTCGTAGATGTGCAGCCACGGTAGCTAGGCACTTTGTGAAAACTCTGGGTGCTGTTGTCACTCCGAAGGGGAGAACTTTGAATTGATAGTGCTGCCCCTGAATGGTGAACCGGAGATATTTTCTGTGTGACGGGTGTATGGGTATGTGGAATTACGCATCTTTGAGGTCTAGCGTGGCTAGGAAATCTCCCTGTCGGAGGAGCGGGAGAACCTGCTGTAGGGTGAGCATGTGAAAATGCTCTGAGAGAATGTAGTGGTTGAGGGGTCTCAGGTCTAGGATAGGTCTGAGTGACCCGTCCTTTTTTGGTATTAAGAAGTACAGAGAGTACACCCCTGTTCCCTGCTGGTGTACGGGCACGACCTCTATTGCGCCTTTTTGCAGCATACTTAGCACCTCCTGCTGTAATAACGCTAAGTGCTCTGAGGACATAGGACGGTGCCTTGGCGGTATGGTGGGTGGAGTGGAGGTTAATTCGAGACAGTAACCGTGTTGGATAACATCTTTGACCCACCTGTCCGCGGTGATGGAATCCCACGTGGACAGGAACCGCTGGAGCCTTCCCCCGACAGGTGTTATGTGGGCGGGGGGAAGGGAGAGGGCGTCACTGTTTGTTCTTGGGGGAAGACCTGGTATTGCCGTAACCATGTCCTCTGCCCTTGGTGCTGGAGCCACGATATCCACCTCGGGTGTTTTTATCGTAGGAACTCGGTGTGCCCCCTTTATTGTAGGTTTGCTGTGCCCCCTGTCCTCTACCTGCACCTCTATTTCCGGGGCGACGAAAGGAGCCACTACAAAATGTTTGCGTTTGCAGAGCCCCCATTGACTTCGCAGTGTCCGTGTCTTTCTTTATCTTTTCTAAGGTGGTGTCAACCTCCGGTCCAAACAAGTAGTCAGGGTTGACCGGCTGATTGAGGATGTTATTTTGCACCTCAGGTTTGAATCCGGAGATTCGTAACCAGGCTTGTCGTCGTAGCATGACGCTGGTGTTTATTGCCCTTGCAGCAGTGTCTGCGGCATCCAGTGCACACTTGATGGATGCGTTTGTGAGCAGTTGTCCCTCCCTGATGAGGAGCTCCGCTGCCTCTTTGTACTCGTCTGGCAGGTGTTGGAGTAGGGTCTCTAACGTGTCATAGTGTGAGCGGTCGTAGCGAGCTAAGAGGACCTGTGTATTGGCGATGCGCCATATGTTTGCTGCCTGTGCTGCAATCCGTTTGCCGGAGGTCTCTAGAACCTTGGACTCTTTGTCCGGGGGAGGAGCATCACCAGTTGTCTGAGAGCGCGCCCGTTTGCGAGCATTGGCAACTACAATGGAGTCCAGAGGCAACTGGCTTCGAATGTACGTGGGGTCCCCAGGTGCGGGTTTGTACTTTTTCTCGATCCTGGGGTTTATTACCCGTGCCCTGGTGGTTTCCTTGAAAATGTCCTTTGCTGGCTTGAGGACACCTTTTAACATGGGCAGAGTCTTTACAGTCCTCTCGGAGGATGCGAAAGTGTCCACCAAGAAATCATCCTCGATAGTGTCTGAGTGGAGTTGCACTCCAGGATTGGCTGCGGCACGTTCAATGAGGGCGTTGAATGCAGCAGTGTCCTCTGTGGGGGACGTTTTTGCGCCATAAAGTTGCGTGTCCTGTGTATCCAGAGCGGCACCTGGGTCTACAGGGTCATCCCAGACTTGATCAGGGTCTTGCTGTCCCTCAGGGTCTATGTCCTCGGGGTAGGTGGTGTCGTCACCCATGTAGTCCTCCACTGCATCCGTGTCGGAGTGCGTTGGAGAGAATGATGGATCTGTGTAAGAGGTGTGGATGCGTTCATAAAGAACTGGTTCCGATTCCGCCGGCATTTTTTGTTTTAGCGGGATCCTGTAAGAGTCCAAAGCTTGCCCTGAAGTGATCTTCCGCTTTCGGAGCATGAGCCTGCCGGTGTCGGCGTCGATGAAGTGGGACGGTGATGTCCCAGTAGTCGAGTGTTCGGTAGATGGGGACCTTGTCTGGGTAACGCGGGTTCTGATTTCGAACATTTTCGGCGCCGTGGATGGCGGCAAACCAAAGGTGATGTTGGCTGGTGCCGAAGGTGCCTTCTGTGCCCGTGTCGGTGTGGAGCCCGACGAGGTCTGGAGGGCTGCCTTTTCCCTGATGCATTGCAAGGACGCTGCCACTTGTCGCACCTGGAACTCCGACGGTTCTTTGGCGCCGAGTGGTTCCGTAGAGGCAGGTGTGGACTTCTTCGAAGTGACCGGGTCATCGAGTCGAGGAGGGGTAGGAGCCGTCGACGGCGTCGATGAGTGTACCGTAGTCGCTGCCTTCGAGGTGGATAGCGATGCAGTGGCTATTTTCACCTTGGTGGTCGGTGCCGATTGCTTCGGTGCCGGGGGGCCGAGGCGCTTTGACGGGACCAACGGCTTTTCTTTTTGGGTCGGCGCCGATATCGGCTGCAGCGAGTTCGGCACCGAAGTCCCTTTTGGTGCGGTCGGAGCCGACGGGTTTGGCTGGCGTCGAAGGTGTGGTGGTCCTCGAGCCGACCAGTGTCAGTTTCACTTTCGATTTCTGTTTAACCGGTGCGATGATTGGTTTCGGTTTCGTGGTAGGGAAACCAGTCTTTTTAGGTAACAATGGCTCTTGCTGTATGTCCGTGGCCGGGCCGGAGGGCGGGGCCGAAGAACTGCGGGATTGGTCTTGGGTAAGGCCCGAAGGCGATCCCTCGACCGGAGCCGTCGACTGACACACCGGGATAGCCTCAATTTGTACGGGTAGGCCTTGCTCCTCACCGGAGCTACCTTCTTCGGCCCCTAAGGCCTCATCGTAGTCTCCTACCTCGTCGTCGGCTTCTTCCCTGTGAAAAAGCTCTTCATCGACATCTTCCGATCGGGAACCGTGTTCGGAAGTGGGGCTGGAGGGTATATTTTCCACGCTTTCCACATCTTCGTCCTCGGTGCTGAAGATGTTGGTCGGGGCCGGTGCCGCTTGCTGCGCTTCCAGTCGCGCGGCGCGTCGATTCCGGAGAGTCTTCTTGGATCTGAATCGGGCACAGGCCATGCATTTCGATTCGTCATGATCCGGTGAGAGGCATTTGTTACACACCGGGTGGACGTCGATATGGGGGTATTTGGCGTGGCAAACAGGACACCGCTTGAATGGGGTCCTCGATTCCATCGTCGAAGTTCGGTCGATGGTCGGATTTAATGGATCCGAAAAGTTGTTAAAGCCGTGAAAACTAGCCTGTAAACTGTCGATACCGATCGGGAACAGTACCGTCGAAAACTAAAGGCCTTTTGGCCTGAAAACTACATTTTCCTAACTTGAGTGAAGATAAGCACATCCGAACCCAATGGCGGAAAAAAACAATCCGAGGATGGAGAGGATGCCCATGCGCACTGTGGTCCAGGGGAGGAGTCGCCTATCTCAGGATACTTCGAAGACTCTTCCAGGACAACAACGTGCAAACATCCGGACCCAACACTAGGCGGCGATCTATGCACAGATATGAATTCAGCAGCCCACATGCCTCGAACTTTGGGGTATCACTTTTCTTAAGAACATTTCTTGGCCCTCATTAAGAGCATAAATTGAAGTTACTGTAAAGGTGTAGCTATCCAGTGTCAGTGCGTGGATTCAATTACTGTTTCACTAAGTATGCCTCTACATTTGCTAGCCACAAGAACACACGCCCCTTCCTTTACCTGGCAGTCTGCTGAAAAGCTCTGTACCTGAACCACTACGAACACATTAGAGCTCATTCTTTTTTTTTTTTTTTTTTTAGTAAGTGCATTTCCTGTAGTAAACCGATATCGCTCTCCGCAGGGAAGGTAATATAGCTAGTCTGTTAGCCAGAGAATAGAGCCCACTGACATTCATAGTCACTATTTAATCACTGGTGTAGTGGAAACCAAACAACTGCCCTAACATTCACATCCAATGCTTGCCCACAAAACTTCTAGATGGTCACGGTCACATTCTTTATCCCAAACCATTCAAAGATTGATATCCGCCTCCTGCTGGGCATGTGCTAGACTCCTCTGCATCACTGTTGCAGGTGCCCCCAGTCTACCACAACCTTGAATCGGGGCTCTTAGTAAATCCCTCACTCAGCTCAGCACAGCCGACTCGGATGCCCATCTGCCTCCCCAAGAGGAGTTCTCCTCAATATATCTGCTTCTTTGTAGTTGCCGCTAGCAGGCACTGCACCGCTCGACACTAAAGTACCGGCGCATTTGTTATGGCCACGCTCCAGACCACAAGTAGTCACTGCTGGTGCTTGGGAGGGGCTATAGGTCTCCCAGACGGGCCGCCTTTACTTTAACACCCGTACAGATAGGGAAGACGCAGGTCTATCTAGGTCACCATCTTGACTGTCAGACATCATGTCTGGTTAGATGACTGCTTCCCAGACATTTACTCAAATAATGGAAGAGGGCTATGTGGCCTGATCAGATACCAGGACAGAATCTGAAAGGGGGGGGGGGGGGGGGGAGGAATTTGGGTCATGAATCAAAAAATGATTTTCCAGATGTTGTTGTTCCATCTAATGACTCCTAGTACAATGATTCTGAAGAACATGGCCATGCTGTACAACCAAGACAAGACAGGTGTGATGTCCCTTCCCAAACCCAACCTGTGCCACTGAGAGTTTGTGGCAGTGAAGCCCAGTCTGGAGTGCATGCCAGTACCACCCAGAGTACAGGAAAAGTGCTCACATGGCAACCCCCTAATAGGTTCCAGGCAAAAGCGTCTTTCACTTTCGAGCTTTTCACTGCTCATGGAAATATTGCACAAACCAACACAACATCCTTACTGAACATCTAGTACAGTTGGGGAAAAAGTTAACTTCCCATCTGTAAAGAGCAGAGATACTGCATTTCAATGATAACTCAGCAGCATTGCTATAGGACCAACCAGATCACAATAGGTTGTTCAAAGCGTAGTCGGTCACAGAACATTTGTCTACCAAGTGCCGTGAGATGTATATTCCAGGGTAGAAAACAGCAGTATAAGGGTCTTTGAGCAGTATAAGGTCTCTGATATGTACTGCCTCCTTTTCAGGCAGTACATACCAAGAGACATTGCTGTAGTATCGAGTAGAACATTTGTGCATGAGCACCACTGGTTATGCATACAGCCGCAGAGGCTATTCTGGGAAGACTCTATTATAAATCCTGCGGTTTGGCTTTTCACATTATAAATTAAAGAAAGAATCATGCGACATCTTACTCAATCACTGTATTGTGAAGGTTATAACCATTATGTGAATAATTTCTACACAGTAAGGCAGCTGTTTAACGGCAGTACAATTGCTTATGACACAATATGAAGTCACCACAAAGGATTCACTCAGGTCCTTGTTTGTAAGAAGCTTCAAAATGGTGAAGGCAGTGCATAGTGCTGCGAGGAACTGCTGGCTGTCAAATTCTCAGATAGCCGGAAAGTGCAAGTGCTCATTATAATTCACAATAACAGCACTTCTTCGGTAATGGTTTGAGGCAGTGTTTAATTTGAGCAATTGTCACCGGTGGGGCCACCAACACTCATTTATGGGGACCAGCACTTCTTTTTCTGCATCAATTTGTTAGCTGGTTTGGGGCCAGTTGGCAGAAAGGAAGAAGCTCAACTGTGCACTTGTTTATAATGGGTATATGGGTGGTGATGACAAAACTGACCAGATACAACCTTGCCATCTTCTTTCTCAACAAATTGTGTGCATCCACACAATGTCACTAAGGACTAGGAGTGAAATATGAAAAAATAGTCAAAGCTTATCCAGGTTGGTTAGGGTGGGACCGACAGAGCACTTCACTCATTGCAACTCGCATACACCATTCTTCAAAAACAAGCATATAGTCGGTCTGAAATCCTTCTAGGCTGGTGCCCTTTGTATGCAGTAGAAATGCCAGACAACACTAATGGAGACTACACAGCGGTAGATGGGAGGATCCAATGATGAATGCAACACAAAACGAAGATGGACGGAATGTTGAACCTTGTCAAACATTCACCCCCAGTCACAGATCTGGGAGATCCATGAGGCAGAGTCAAGACGGATTTGCATATGGCTATGTCTGAACTGGGGTGGCGTGGTGAGCAAAATAACGATGGATTAAACCCAGATATGTGACTGGGGGTGAATGTTTGACAATGTTCAACATTCCGTCTATCTTTTTGTGTTGCAGGATCCAATGATGAAGCATGCCACACTATGTTGGTGAGGGCCTACTTTACTTCTGCTGTTTTCACAAATGCCCCCTATTGAATAAAATCAGCCAGGACACTTTCTACGAAATCTGAAACACACCTATGGGAAATTATTCATTGCCTCTTTTTTGCACTGCAACAGTGAGGTGTCAGAAACGGAGGCAAAGTAGACCATGCAGAAATAATGTGGCAATTATAAGAACAATTTACTACATACGAGGTGTAGTGTATTGTCTGTAAATACTATGCATTAGAATAGTGAACATATTACCTACTGCTTAATTAGATTTTTTCTTAATGAAAACTCTGCTAGTGAAATGGAAAGAATAAAGTCACCTTTTTATGTATAGAATGTCTATAAAACCTCAGTCTAAAAATATGTTGCTAAAGTGTGGTAAGGGTGTTTCGATATAGAGTTATTCTTCATTCTCAGTTCTAATGAATCGTCTTATTTTGCTATATTAATTTTATTTTCTCATAGTGTTCGAGTCGAATGTAGTATGCTAGCAAACACATATAATGCTGCTGTACATTAAGGATGCTCCCTGAAAAAGATGAGCAATGATGATCTACATACCTAAGTTGCCGTTTGGTTTAAGCATGTATTTTGAAATGTGACTGTCCCAAATTCCAACTCAAATGTTCATTAAAGAAAAAAAATAAAGTCTCACTGACTTCAAAAAGAATTGAATTACACCTCAATACAAACCGTATTTGAAGAAACAACTTTATGTTTTGAATTTGCATCTGTAAACATTCCAAGTGAAATGTTATGTTTGGAGACATCCTTCACATCCTCATTAAGCTGTTTAACCTCTATCAGGAAAGGGTTTGAAGGCCATGACAATGACCACATGAGAACACCTGCAATCAGAAACAAATTTACAATATAGACTGACTAAATCACACAGTAATCCAAACAGAGCCAAACAGTTAAGCAAAATTCATATTCAATAATAATTTCCCCCTAACCTCCACCACATCTTCAATAGGACTTTTCTCACCATTCACAACACTCATTACCATAAGAGCAAAACATTGAACTACTAAACAACCCAGTAACTAACCTACTGACCTTTGGGAGCAGAAACCAGCAACATTTAGAAGACAGCACTCCGATACCTAGAAATCACTGGAGATCTTCCTCTACATAGGTGTAATGGTAAAGCTTGAGAGTTCACAGAAAAATAGCACAGCAATTACCCATTTATCTTCCCAACAAGAAACAAAGGTATCGTCACTGTTGACCAATTTTGAAACTACACTGCCTGCTGTCAATTGAGAATACATGTAGCAGACAGGTATTTCAGAAAGGCCATACTTGCATCTCAGAATCCACGAAGAACGAAAAGTTATTCGTCATCTAAGTGCTGCATTATGCATTTCATCATTATATGAATAAAGTGAAACTATCGCCACTCATTTGAGGGACAGTGAGCAGTTTTCACAAGCGAAAGGTATCTTTTCAAAAACTTGTTTACACAATATTTCAAGATAATATTTTTTTTCTTTTAAAAAAAAATATTCACAGTTGTAATTAAACTGGACTGGGATATTGTTTTCAATAGTTCCTTTTATATAAAAAAAGCACTAAGCACGACATGAGCTTTGCTATGCAGAAACAAAGCTAAGGGAAATCCATGCTGAAAAGGAAACTTGCACGTCACTTCAAAATAGCAGGCAGTTTGAGTCCTTTAATTGTAGTGTCTCTATGCTCAGTTCTTTTTTCGCTTTAAGGAACACCAGGTGTTGCATTTCTCACTTTTAAAAAAAACTTGAATTATTTTCTGCTTCCACATTTTCTAAACTTGAGAGAGGGAGTCTCCCATGGTGAAAACTGTACTTTATGAAAAAGACTTTGTAACACACAGTTTTGAGAAAATAGTAGACAAATGTGCTTTCTATGAGACATAAGATAACATCAAGATTTTAAAGTTGTGCAAGCGATTGATTAAGCACTTTTGTGACCACTGCCTTGTCAACAAATGAAAACAATACTTAAGATTTCCCAATCTGGTGTTGAGCACTCATTTCATATTCTGGATAGGACTAAGGTGAGCATAGCTGCAAATTTTCACAAGTGTAATTCCTATATGAATTATGGGCATTATAAGTTTCGTTGGGACAGCTGAGATATGCATTTAAAAATTGCAGCTCTAACAGCCTTACTTGCCTCCCTGCATACATATGCACAGGATCTCATTCTCAGCAACATCATCACAGCAACACTCAGGTCCTCACACACAACACCTATCAGTACTGACATTCAAACATGCATAATGGTCCCAGTTAGCAAGATTCTGATAAGGACTGCACAGAACCTTAGGTGCGCAAGTGATAATAAAACAATATTCAAATGACTAATACAAAAAAAATAATCTGACCTAAAGCTCCAAGAGACAAAAGAGCAACATTTCTCATATCAGAGTCAAAAACAAAGTATGTATACCCTCAGTAGGAGAAAGCACAGAGTTCACTTCACTCCTAAAACGTAAATTGTTCTCAATTAGGTTAAAAAGGGAGGGTGGAGAAGGCTCAGAACCCCTTGCAGTCTGTCACAAACAGTCAAAAGATAGGCAGCGGTCTCTGAAAAAAGGCCTAAGGATGACATTCACCTATTGTACGTACCTGTATGAAGAGAATAATCTGGCATTAAAGGTAGTCGACACTGGCAATGCTTGTGCTTCCTAGGAGGATCCCCAGCACAGGAATAAAATGCATGTGAAGATGCACACTTTCAGTTGAAGAACCATAAACATTAATGATAAACCAATAGTATACCAATAGTATGCCCCTAAATGAAAATTTTCCTAGCTAACGTAACGGAAAGTTTCAATTCTATTAAGGACTCGGAGGCGAGGATTATGCCTTCTTCCTTCACTTTATTCCACAGCAGCCTGAAGGTTAACAAAAGACTACATTTCCCATGAACCATAGGGAAAGAGTAGTCAAAAAAAAAAAAAACAACATGGTAACAACCAATGAACACAGAGTATGAACGTCCAATCCACAATGAGAGCGTCCCACATAGTCCTTTGCTAGTGTCCTCTTCCTCTTTCGGAGCGCGACGCCAGCTGACCCGAACTCCTCAAACATCTTGCTTTTGAGTGTCTGAACCTGCGAACAACAGAAACGTATTACTCCAGGAAACACAAAGGAACCCTGTTACGGAGTAAGACAGGTTACAAACATCAGAAAACTGTCCATCAACATTGAAAACATCTACTTACTGTCATACGGGGAGGGACCTCCTCCAGGAGTGACGGGCGGGATAATCCTCGCCTCCGAGTCCTTAATAGAATTGAAACTTTCCGTTACGTTAGCTAGGAAAATTTTCATTCTATGTCAGGACTGGAGGCGAGGATTATGCTTGTTCAAAGCTTGCCCACAACCAGCTGAGCCATATTCAGGACTGGTTTGAAATAGAACCTCTTAAACGTAGAGTCCGAAGACCAATCAGCAGCATTGAGGATATCCTCAAGGCGAGCACCCAAGCCAAACGCCTTCGACGCCATTGCACCGCGAGCAGAGTGTGCTCCAAAGTCCCGAAGGCTTATCCCAGCCTCCTGCATCACCCACCGGACCCACCTGGCAATGGTGGGTGAGGAAACCGCCTTAAAGGGTTTCCGGAGTGCGATGAGCAACTGGCGTTCTCCCGGGGGACGAAATTCTTCCGTCATCTCCTCATATGCTTTTAGACACCGAACTACGCATAACTTCGGCGAGTCCGGGAAGGCCAGGTACGAGATTACCCTAGTATGGCACTTCGTACGGCGTAAAAGGGTGAAGGTTACCCCGTCAGGGGTAAACATTCTTCCAGAGATGTCCAGGGCTCGCACGTCTGAAACTCTCCTGCAAGAGATCAAGCAAAGGAGCATTGCCAATTTTGCTGAAAGCTCTTTCCGAGAAAGAAACCGGTTAGGCTGCCAAGAGAGAAAGAGATTAAGGACTAGATTCACGTCCCACAAAGCGGAGTAACGAGGCTCTGGGGGTAACGAGAGCCTCACTCCACGGAGCAACCTGCACACCAAGGGGTGTTCTCCTATAGGTTTACCATTAATCGGGGGGTGACCCGACGAAATAGCCGACCGAAAGGTATTAATGGATCGGTAGGCCAAACCCTCAGAGGCCAGGTGGGCCAAGAAATTTACCACCTGAACCACGTCTGCGCCCAAGGGATCGTAACCCCGTCGCACACACCAACTGACCCATCTGTTCCATGCGGACTTGTATCGTTTAACTGTGCCGTCCGCCCAGGCCTTTGAGATGAGACTCTCAGCTGCGCGCGAAAGTCCTGGGGCTTCCCATCTACCCCGGAAATCCGCTACGCCATGAGAAACAGCGACCCTGCTGACACTAACGGGTGGAGACCCCCGTCGGGATTCGTGAGAAGAGTGGGAAAGTGGGGGAGTAGGATTGGAAAATCCCAGGAAAGTTCCAGTAGAACCGGAAACCATACTTGCGACCTCCACAGGGGAGTGACCATCACTAGGTCTGCCTTCTGCCTGCGAACCTGCGCCGAAGAGCGCGTGATCATCGCAAAGGGGGGAAACGCGTACCCCCGCTCTAAGCTCCAATCCTGCAGGAATGCGTCCGTGGCCGCCGCCAGCGGGTCCGGTCTCCAACTGAAGAACCGAGGTATCTGGTGGTCCAGTCTGGACGCAAACAGATCCGCCGAAAAAGGACCCCACCGCTCGTTCAGGGCCACAAAAACGCTCGCGTCCAAACTCCACATGCTGGAGTCTCGGAAATGACGAGATTGGAAATCCGCCTCTACATTGTCCCAACCGGGAAGGTACTCTGCCGTGACGGAGATCTGGCTGTCCAGACAATACTGCCAAAAGCTGGCCGCTAGGTCCGAGAGAGCCTTGGATCTGGTGCCCCCCAGATGGTTCACGTAGCGGACCGCTGAAATGTTGTCCATTTTCAGCAGAACACACGACCGCACCAAGTCTTTCGTCCAGCACCGTACGGCAAACGAACCTGCCAAAAGTTCGACAATTTATGTGTAATTTATGTTCGTCTGGAGACCACAAGCCCCCTGTGGATAGCTCCCCGCAGCGCGCACCCCAGCCCAACCGGCTGGCGTCTGACTCGATCACCAAATCCGGGGCGGACCCAAAAATCGCTCGGCCGTTCCAGGCCTCCATATGCTCCAGCCACCACTGGATCTCGGCATTCACCTCTGGGGTGAGAGTCACCATGTGCGAATAAGGGAAACCCTTCCGTAGAAAGTAAGCCTTGAGGCGCTGCAAAGCCCGATAATGAAGCGGGCCCGGAAATATGGCCTGAATGGAGGCTGACAGGAGGCCGACCACACGGGCGAGCTGACGGAGGGAGATCCTCTGTCTGGTCAGGACACGACGCAACTCGTGTCTGATCTTGGCGATCTTTTTGGCCGGGAGGCTGAGAGTGGAAGAGGGCGAGTCGATCACGAACCCCAGAAAGGTAAGCGATTGGGTCGGATGTAAGAGAGACTTGCTCTGGTTGATAACAAACCCGAGATCTTGAAGGAGGTTCACCGTCATCTGAAGATGGCCTTCCAGCTGACGCGGGCAAGACGCCATCAAAAGAAGGTCGTCCAAGTATACGATCATTCTGACCCCTCTTGCCCTCAAAAACTCCACCACCAGTTTGAGAACCTTGGTGAAGCACCACGGCGCCGACGAGAGGCCAAACGGGAGGGCAGCAAACTCGTAAATCCGGTCGCGCCAGGAGAACTGGAGAAACCGCCTGTGCGGAGGAAAGATCGGGATCACCAGGTAGGCGTCCTTGAGATCTAGGCGAACCATATAGTCGTAGGGTCGTAAAACATCTCTCAGGAGGTGAATCCCCTCCATTTTGAAATGGCGATACACCAGCCATTCGTTGAACTCGCTTAGATTGATGACTGGCCTCTTGCCACCGTCTGTTTTGTCCACTAAGAAGATATTGCTCAAAAAACCTCTGGAATGGCGGGTGGCGGGAAGGACGGCGCCCTTGTGAAGGAGGGATGCGATCTCCTCGTCCACGAGGGCGGCGTCTGGAGTCGAAAACTGAATGGGGCGGGGACTTGACCGCTGAAACGGGGACCCTGTGAATTCTATATGGAACCCCCTCACTGTTTGGAGAACCCAAGCATCGTGTGTTAGGGACAACCAAGCCTGAAAACAACCTTGCAACCGTCCCCCTATCTGCGATGGGGAAAAAAATTAGAAGACTCACCGGAGTTGGAGGCGGTGGAGCCACCGCGGAATCCTCGTCCTTTGCCTCTGCGGCCTCTGGTAGGGTAGAAGTTCCCAAATCGCGACTGGTCCTGTGATTGACCGGAGCCCTTCTGGTTACCCTGCTGGTGACCTCGACCGGTCGAGCGGCCCCTGCCTCTACCGGCCCCGCGAAAAACACGGGGAAAAACTTTTTTGATGGTGGATTGTGCCCTGTCGAGGGATGTGAAGGTATTCACGAACTTGCCCAGTTCTTTCACGAAAGGCTCGCCAAACAGGCCACCCTGAGCTACGGCGCCAGCCTCGGAATCCGCTAGGTCTCCCAATTTCGGATCTATCTTTATGAGCAGGGACCTGCGGCGCTCGGTTGAAAGAGCGCAATTGGCATTGCCCAGGAATATGATCACTCGTTGAGCCCAGTTGGAGAGGTTTTCCGGGGAAATAACAGAGCCTGACTCCTTGGCCTCTTCAGCCATATCCAAAATCTTGGTGGCCGGCCCTAAGGCGTCCAGAAGCTTGTCCTGGCAGGCCCTCCAGGACCGATCAATCCCTTTTATGGGATCGCGAATAAATTTTTGGAAAAAGGTGAACATCCTGGAGTCAATCTCGGGGGTGAGAGCTACTTTACCCTCCAGCGAGGGCCGAGGGCACTCTGCCCGCAAGCAATTGCGGGCCTCCTTTTCTAAAGGACGACGGATGTGCTCCGCCACATAAGCCGCCACCTTGTCCCCTGGGACCCACTCCGAAGAGCGGGGGTGAACGATCTCATTCGGATCCAACATGTCTGCGGTAATCGAGGAGGGAACAGTAGGGCGAGAGGGAAGCCACGGCCTGGAAGGGCCGGGGTCGGAGTCCGGATCACCAGACGCGCCCTGATCCATATCCCTAGGGGTAGAAGGAGGTGGGGTAGGGGGAACGACCCTTGGCTGTACTGTCTGAGTGTCGAGAAAAGCTTGCCGCAACCGCTCAAAAGCGTCGCCATCCACTCCAGGCACCCGAGGGCGCTTACTCGGAGGGGAACCTGTGGGAAGGGGGGCCGGTGGAATAGGCAGGGCAGCTTGAGAACCCATGCGGTGTTCCAGACGAGAAAATGCCTCAGTAATCTGGCGCGACAGCCTGTCTTCCAGGGGAGAAATAACTTGACCCACGGCCTGGTAAATTGAGGAATCTACCGCCTCATAAAATGCATCTCCCCAGGGCATCTCCGCAAGAGGGTCCTCCTCCTCCGGGTATTGATCGTAGTACTCCATGAGCCAAAATAGCGGAGTGGCAATTTAACAGCCGTGAATAGGCCTTGAAGTAGAGGCTGGGTGTCAGCCAAATCAGAGGCGCAGCTAAAAAAGCCGCAATTACAGGGAACAAGCCTCCCAGGGACCACTGCTGGCTACCAAAGAATATATAACACTCCACCCCTATGCCAAGAGGTGATTGCCGGTCTGGGCTGGGTCCCTTTATGAATCCCCGACAGGGAAAAATGTACAAGACCTCAAAAGAGGCGTTATTTAGAGCAGAATACCAGACCCTGATCACCAACTGCTCTTTGGGTGAACAGGGCGTAATGTGAACAAAACGGCCGATCGCGGGTTAACTTTCCCGCCGATCGCCGGTACAGACCCCCAAGCAGGCGTAAGCCTCAGACCGGAGCTCCTCGGGAACTGACGCGCGCGCGGTGTTTGAATTCTCTGAAGAGAATCAAACCCCGCGACGCGCCTCCCGCGTCCCACCTGCGCCCTCTAGAGGCGGGAGGACCAGAGCCAGCCAGCGATGCGCCGCGTAGGGACGAGGAGAACCTCGACCCCGCGGTGGGAGAGAATAACTACCGAACGCGCTGAAGCGCGAACAAAACCAATACGTCCGAAGCGCTTGAGAAGTAGCGCTGAAGCGCGATCACAATACCGGCAAAAACAAATGTCTCACAGCACATTCCAACATCATGGCAATAAGTAAAGCCTCTACGCGCAACAATATGAATAGAAACGCTAGTATGAAATATAAAACCAGAACCCCTTAGCACTACAAAGAGAAAGCATTAAAGGGTACTTATCTTGCTGCGGAGCAGCGAAGAAAGAGGAAGAGAGGACACTAGCAAAGGACTATGTGGGACGCTCTCATTGTGGATTGGACGTTCATACTCTGTGTTCATTGGTTGTTACCATGTTTTTTTTTTTTGACTACTCTTTCCCTATGGTTCATGGGAAATGTAGTCTTTTGTTAACCTTCAGGCTGCTGTGGAAAAAAGTGAAGGAAGAAGGCATAATCCTCGCCTCCAGTCCTGACATAGAATTCCTTTACCTACTGCCCTTTGTAGTTACACCATTTGTCATATTATGCAATCTTACATGGATGTAGATACTCACAATCCTCTTTTTGTTGTACGTGAGTGACAGTTTGGTAAGACAAACATGCTGCAGAGTACGCTTCCAGTGCTGCAGTCGTCTTGGCGATGTGTCTTTTTAGTGAATCTGGCAAGCCACTCATCAGAAATTCACGCTTTGCTTTAAACTGTTCGCCATCTTGAGAATTTTCAGATGTATCTTTACTTTAAACAGAATTATTAATTGTTATGAGATTACAGAAATGCCCCAGGAATTGGCTTATAACGAAGTGATTTCTTTAAAACAGCAAATTATGACCAATAAAATATAAAGGTGACCACATTTAAAAAAAGAAAACCCCATTTACCTTTCCCACCCCTGCACATAATTAAGCACATAAAAGTAGCAGAACACCCAGGAAAACACCTAATCAAATGTGCAACTGCAATAGAACACCCACGTCTCGCAACATTAGTTGAAAACAACCTCCTAATCCCTGGAGGACTGCACTAAAAACCTATTTTGCTTTGAAACGTCCAGGACAATCAAAAATACTTTTAATACATTTGAATTATCAATATTGGCACAGAGCAGATGACCATCCTCCAAGCTACATATGAGAACAAGGGGAAAGAAAGGACAACTGCATTGAGGAGCAAAACCCCATCACTAATTCATTCAAGACAAAGACAAGTTTAAACAGAAGCAAAATCCACTGAGCAGACTTAATTAATAAATCAAACTGTGATAATGAATATTTTTTCTTAGCAGAAAAAGATCAAAATCTAGATATCTAAAATATTCTGCACACAATTACTGTTTCGGAGTATTCCAAATTGAACACAAACGTAAGGCAGATCGGCTTTACATAGCATTGTCACACTTGAATCAGTGCTCGACACATACAACAATAAAAAAAAAATCATGAAGTAAGATGCCTAAATTGTTGTATGTACCAAACAAATGTCAAAACCAAACAACAGCCATTGTACTAATTGGCTTCACCAATCACTGGTCTTCACCTAGAAAAATCATCAAACAAAGAATACCAATAAGGAAAATGCTACTTACCAGTATGCATCTGTTCTTGGCATGTAGAGCTGTAGATCCACACACTTATGCATAGATCGCCATCTGGCGTTGAGCCCGGAGGTTTGCACTTTGTTGTTGTCCTGGAAAGTCTTTGGAAGTCACGGGGTAGGTTGCTCCTCCTTTGGACAATAGTGCGCATGGGCATCGACTCCATCGTCAGATTGTTTTTTCGCCAAGAAGGGAAATGGAGTTTTGTAAGAAACAGAAAAGATGTCCATGTATGTTTTATCTAAATAAGATAGTACTGGAACAGATAAAGGAAGCCGGGGAGGTGGGTGGGTGTGTGTGGATCTACAGCTGTACATGCCAAGAACAGATGCATACTGGTAAGTAGCATTTTCCGTTCGAGGCATAAGAGCTGTAGATCACACACTTCTGCATGGATTGCATAGCAGTACTCCTCCTTAGCGGCGATTACCAGTGTCTGTTGCAGTAGTTTGAAATAGTGTTTTAAGTACAGCTTGGCCCACACTAGCTAGTTGCTTTGCCTGCACATCTATACAGTAGTGTTTTGTGAATGTGTGCGGTGTAGACCATGTAGCTGCTCTGCAGATATCATCTAAGGGAATGTTCCCTAAAAATGCCAATGAAGCCCCTATCTTTTGGGTAGAGTGGGATTAGGGGGAATAGATAACGTACGTTTTGCTTTGTGATAGCAAATTTGTATACATTTGACAATCCACATGGCAATCCCAGATTTTTATATGGGATTGCCTTTATGTGGTGGTGAGAAGGATACAAAGAGTTGTTTTGTTAAAAGGTTTTGTCCTGTCAATATAATAAAGGAGTGCTCCTTTTATGTTTAGAGTATGAAGAGCTCTTTCTGCGACTGTTTGTGGTTGCGATAAGAATACTGGCAACTCAACAGACTGAGATGAAAAGGAGAGATAACTTTATGAAGGATTTAGGGATTTGTTCTGAGTGTGGAAATATGGATTTTTCTGGTCAGTTATGTCCCCTATCTTGGACCCCAACGGTTTCATGTATAAATCACAAGTACATGTATGTTTCCTCCAGTTCCAGTTATGAAGACGCAAACACATGTGCGTCCACCGCCAACATGTCCTCTTTCAGATCCGCCATGAATGGGCTGGATATTCTATCCCTAAGTATGAAAGGCCACCGGCTTTATATGGTTCACTTATCCCATTTTACAGTTCAGACGAGTAGGCCCTGATTCTGCCATCAAGCCTTTTCCTGCCTTCTGCCTCTGAAAGCTCCAGTCCGAGCTCGCATCTGTACCCATGAACTTTGTCCTACTCCCTGCGCGGCTAACGGTGCCTGACTCCAGCCTGTTGCCTGCCAAAAACTGTATTTCACCTTCAAGATTATCTGCTTTGCTCCGCTCCCTATCCAATGCATTCCTGTCTAGTAGTTTAAAGTAAACATTCTTTCAGCTACCGAGCAAAAGGCCCGGCTTCTCTGTCTTTATGCAAGTAATTCATAGCCCTGTTAATATGAAAGATTTCGGCCCTCGCATCTAGTGTAGACACTTAGACGCTTGTGCACGCACTAACAGTCAGTATAGTCAGTATAGAATAAGATTCTACTCTAAGAGACCTTTCTTTCTGGATAACACAGTTCTTTAAACATAGGATATTAGATATGATTTGGGATTAGGTTGACATAACCCCAGACTTCTGTCTCCACATGTAGAGCTAAATGTCAAGTTCCCTTCACCCCCTAGTTACACGTCAGTCACACGTCATGCTGCTGCGTGCGCATCTCTGCCAAGTATTTCTGCTGACATTGCGAAATTCTTTCATGGAACCACCCATTTATGACGTCATATCCAATGACGTTCTTTAGTTACACCCAGTTACACCCATTTTTGCTACGCATGTATGTCTTATCTTTGCTATCAATTGTTACGCCTCCTCCATCTGTTTCACTGTAATGCCTATTGTATAAAAATGATTACCTGTCAATAAAGTTGGGTCTTCACTTCCTGAACCTTCGTGGTGATGGAATATGGAGCTCATCGATTTAAATTGATTATGGAATAAAGCCCGTTCCGAACCTCTAATACCACGGATTCTGCCTCTTATTTTTCTGAGCTATTATTATAGATTTTCCGCATCAAATTAAGTCCCGGTAATTAAATTATTTACCACATGAATGGCGCCCGAACAGGGACACTTTCTCATCTCACGCGCCGGCGGTGCGTTGCAGGCCCGGTCTCCTGTCACAGCTGGACGGACAACAACGCGTACCCACAGGATTTCCTGTATCTCCCTCCTGCCGAGCAGGGGTAACTGAGGCTGCGATCAACACCCAGACGAGGCGGTGAGAAGTGCGAAGTATCCCGACCAGAGCCTAGCTGAGAGAGCAAGATCCGAGGTATACAGAGGCCCACCAGTTCCGAAGTCCCGAAGCTCCGAAGTATCGAGTCGAGTCCAGTCCGGTCGGAGTCCAGTTCAGTTCAGTTCAGTTCCGAGGCCTTCCGTTCCGAGCTACCCGGTGAGTACCATTATCGGGGAGGCGTTGTGACGTGCACAAAGGTTGTGCCGGTCAAGACGGGTTTGGGTACACAAATCCGGTCTGCACTGTTTCAGCAGTGTATCTGTACTGTTTAGCAGTATATCAAGTATGTCTAGTATATGAAGTCAGAATTATCTAGTTAGTATCGAGTATTATGCTTAGTGAACGGCCATCATTGTTGTTCATTAAATGTTAAATGTTAAATGTTTTAAATATGTTCTGCATATTGTGGTATGAATGACTGTTCATTATTGTGTCTCGTTGTATTAAACGTGTTCAAAATTTAGGTATCAGATCAGATCAGTTCTCAAAATGCCGCTCTTTTCGAAATTAAGACAGATCAAAACTAGAAAAGGGTTACTCGAAGAAGCTGTTCCCATTCCTCCTAGGGACACTCCAGGGTACTTTATGTATCATAAACATGGCCTAGACGCCATATTATTTCTTGATTTATGGGTAGACTACACCAAGGAATTACCAGAAAGTCACAGGTGGCCCGCAGCTGGGACCTGGGATGCAGATTGCATCGTGAAAGTAGAGGAAGAATTATGGAAAAAGAAAGCTAGACAATCACAGAAAGACGCCATTGAATTATGGCGAAAAGAATCGTATAGACGTACGGAAAAAGCACGTAGACAGGAAGAGAAGAGTAAGGAGAATTCAAATAAAGTTCGAGAAAATATATTAATTGAAGAAGGTACTCGAGTAAAATCAGAACAAGTAGACAGACAACGAAATGCCCTTATGAATGGTATGTATCCTCTCCTGGCCGAAGGATTACCTAAGGCTACGCCGGAGATACCAAAAGACTTGCCACCCCCATTGTTTCCGATAAAGGTACATCCCAAAGGACATCCCAGAACCGCAGAAGATGTTTTTCTTTCCTCTTATTTAGACGACGCAGCTCCCGAGTATACTAATGCTGCGCCACATAGACCGCCTGCAGAGGGGGTTCAACGCCAAGACCCTCTTCCGTCTGTACCTCCGCAACAGCAAACTCCGACACAAGTTCAGGCAAGCACATCTGCTTCGACATCTGTATCCACACCTATAGTTGCTATGTCACGTTCGACGAATCCTTTCACATCCAGCACCCCAGGTGGGGCTACCGGAGGTGCATCAAACATTTTTTCCACGCCACCCAGAGTAAATAAACTTTCCTTTCAAGAATTAGCTCACCAACGTACGCCCAAACTAGTAACTCCCAACACGCTCAAGGAACTTCTAATAGACTGTAGATATGACCCGGTGCCCGGAAAAGGGGACGAAATGGTGCTAGCATCATTACGTATCCGACGAGCTGCTATATATTTAGGGAAGCTACCAGGAATGACTACGCACTTAGAAAATATATATCACTTTGTCCAGTCAGGACGAGATTCCGAAAGTATTGACAGAGCCATGGAGTACCAAAAAGTGGAAATACAGGGGGAACTGTTACGTTTCCTCATAAATTGTGTGATCAGAAATCAAGACCGACCAGGGGTAAATCCGAAAGAAATGCAAATTCTTACCACATGGAGTCGGAATATATCAGAGGGGAGACATGATAAACGATCATGTATAGTAGCTATGTGCCGAAAGATCCGCAAAGAAATAGAACGAATACACGAAGAAAGATTAGCAGTAGACGAACCTGAACAAAACGAGGAGGAGGAGGAATTAGAACTGCCCACAGGACAGTTAGAAACCATGGCCTATGTAGGTAGAGGAAGATCTTGCAATAATACTAGATGCTTCACTGATCCGATACGTCCGGTACGTCCAGATAATAGCAGAAATTTCCAAACTCCTATAATAAATATAAGGTCCCCCGAACATTCGTTCCAAGCCGCTGACAACCTACTCCGAGAACGAAGGGGTTATCATATACTCGATTCTATGGACGAACAAGAATTAGCCAGGTCAGCCGTTCATTGGGTTGACAGTCCCGGAAAGTATAGTGACGACACACTAGCACACACGTTTTTGAACCTCGCTCCAGATGAACAGCGTTTAGCTGGTACCTATATGATTCAACAACTCCTTATATTATATAAAGGCCAACACTCCGATCCTGGTCCATTACCTGATATATTGACTAAATTACTCACGAATAAATGGAGAGGTTCAGGTACTGAGCTAATTAGAGAAATACTAGAATCCAGAAAGCAGTACATTCTTTTTGTATGTCCCGAACATGTTTCACTGCCCATCAAGGAAAGAACGACGTACTATATGGATAGACAGAATCCCTTACGAGAAGTGCACCCGATAAAAGGTGAGGACAATGAGTTTAAACGTGTGTTTGTATACACACCCATATCTAAAATAGAACTATTGGAAATGAAGAAGGTGGTACCCAGTCATGACAAAGACCCAGCGGGTTTCCACCGTGAAATTAAAGACATGTTGCTCATGGGAGAGTATACCTATCCAGACATTATGACGATATTGAAGGTACTAATGCCTGCGGGCATTTACGAAAAACTCAAGGAAAAAGATTGGGAAGTGGGAGACCAAAAGATAGATTGGACAGCATTAGAAAACGAGGAAAAAGGTCCAGGTGCAGGGCTTGGGGAGAAGACCAAAACACTACCAGGTTTACTAGTACAGGTACTGCCACGTTTATTAACTACGAAAAAGGAAGACTGGGGTGCAATCTCAGCCTGTAAACAAAAGCAAGATGAAGACACTAGTGATTTCTATGCCCGATTCGAAAAATGTTTTGGGATAAATAGTGGAATAAAAGCAAGTAGCGAATCGTATCCACATCTGTTTGTGACAAAGTTAGTTGAAAATTCTTTGCCCCAAGTTAAGAATAGAGTATTGAAATTCGAGAGTACCTGGCAAGGTAACACTCCGTCACAAATGTTACAAATGCTACAGTACCATCACAATAGAATTAGAGAAGAACAAGAACATGAACAAAGACGTATGAAAGACACGAAAATGAAAATGCTAGTTTCCCAGACAGTTCCAGCTGACGGTCATAAAAAGGGTATGACACAGTCCAGTGTTTCAACAGGTCCTGTAAAAGTGACGTGCAACTATTGTAAACAGCCAGGTCATTATGTACACGATTGTCCAGTTTTAAAACATAATATCGCCATAGGTAATACAAAAGAAAGACCACGGCCACCTAGACAGGATCAGAACACACAAGGAGCTCCGCAGCATGCACAGTCCATGCCAGCTCCGCAACAGTCCATGCCAGCTCCACCACAGCAGCCTATTGCTGCCACACAAACAACGACACGACAGATGTACCAGACCGCACAGTATGACTATCCTGATTATCAACGATACTCATGAAACAGCCTAGAGAGGGAACTTGGCTTACCCCTTATTGAGGTCCCTGTAGATCAAGAAGGACCTTATGTACACAGTGAACTATTAGGCCAAGATAGAAAATTTTTACTTGATACAGGGGCAAGCCGAACAACCATAAAACGTAGTGAAGTTCCAGGGGCACCCCTCTCAGGCTCACAGAATATTTCCCTTGGGTTTTCAGGAAAACCTATCGTTAACGAAGTATCACAGCCTCTTCCCCTTACGATTGGTCCTTTGACACGAACTACAGATTTATTGCTTACTAAATCATGCCCAGAAAACTTGTTAGGTATAAGAACTTTGAAAGCTCTAGGAGCTATAATATGTTGTTCTCCGGAAGGAGTAAGATTGTTTTTACGTGATTTCAAAGGGCACTATGTGTCCCGAGACATGGATTCCCGACTACAGACTTTACCCACACATTTATGGGCACAAGGCCCTACAGATGTTGGTTGCATGAACATTACACCATATCGAGTCACACTAAAGGCAGGAGTGGTACTACCACGAATGCGACAATACAAGTTACCCCCAGATGCTGTAGTGGCTTTACTGCAAATCATTGACGAGCTTATTGGCCAAGGAGTGGTTGTGGAGACCGACTCCAATGTATGTAATTCACCGATAATTCCGATTCTTAAACGAACTGATCCAAAGGCTCCGCCAGTATATCGATTGGTTATTGATCTGCGCGAATTAAATAAATGTATTGTACCACAATACCCCGTAGTTCCAGACATTTCTTCATTACTGACAGCTATTGATTCCGAAGCAACATTCTTTACTGTAATTGATCTCAAGAATGCCTTTTTCAGCGTCCCAATAGATCCGGAAAGCCAATACTTGTTCGGATTTAGTTTAAATGGACGAAGCTTTAAATTCACACGCGCACCTCAAGGATTCACAGAAAGCCCCAGCATCTATAGCCAAGCACTGAAACGAGAACTTGACAGTATACACATGCCAGTCGACACTGCCCTGCTTCAATATGTCGATGATCTGCTGATCACCGCTAGAAGCGAACCTGAATGTGAAAAAGCCTCACTGACGGTTTTACATTTTTTGGCCGAAAAAGGGCACAAGGTGTCCCCTTCTAAGCTGCAATTCTGTGTCCAGCGAGTTGTTTACCTTGGTCACTCGCTGTCCAAGGAGGGAAGGCAGCTTACACCAGATCGCATCCAGTTAATAGCTAACATGCCAATACCCAAGACACAAAAGGAGGTGCGGGCTTTTATAGGCCTCACTTCATATTGTAGGCAGTGGATCCCTCAGTATGCATTTCTAGCAAAACCACTCATTCAATTGACAACACAGGAGGCAGCCACATCGACTGTCCTCCCTTGGACTCAGGAACATACACACGCTTTTGAAAGCCTAAAGAAAGCTTTATGTCAAGCACCTGTCCTAGCAACACCATGTTACAGCAAACAATTTACGCTCTTTGTTACAGAACGCGAAGGTACTGCTTTGTCAGTACTCACACAGGAACAAGCAGGATCACACAAACCGTGTGCTTATTTTTCTAGTACATTAGATCCCGTAGCTCAGGCTCTGCCTGCGTGCCTGAAATCAGTGGCAGCAACAGCTTTAGCAATTAGACAAAGCGATGCCATAGTGTTAGGACACCAATTGACAGTACAAGTACCACATGCAGTAGAGGTTCTCTTGAACCGCACACAGACACAACACTTGACTATAGCACGACTCACTGGTTACGAATTAACATTGTTTCAGCCACATATAGAAATCAGACGTTGTAGTACATTGAATCCTGCCACACTGTTACCAGTAAACGGAACAGACCCACTTGCACATGATTGTATTGAAGTTATCACTATCACGACGAAACCTAGACAAGACTTGACAGATGTCCCATTGTCAGATCCAGACCGGACGTTGTATGTAGATGGTTCATGTATGAGAACGAGTACAGGAGAGTTAGTGGCCGCGTATGCAGTCACAACAGACACTGAAGTCATTGAAACAAATCGTATTAATACCTTGTCCGCTCAAGCAGCAGAGCTCATCGCTCTGACACAAGCCTGTATTCAAGCTACGAATAAGAAAGTCAACATATATACTGATTCACGTTATGCATTCGGAGTTGTACATGACTTCGGCGTGCTGTGGCGAGAGAGAGGTTATTTAACTTCTCACGGTACCCACATCCAGCACGGACCCCTTATTCATGCCTTACTAGATGCAATACATCTACCCATTGCAATATCAATTATGAAATGTAAAGCTCATACGAAAGTTACTGATATCATTTCCCAAGGCAATGATTTAGCTGATAGAACAGCTAAACAGACTGCTCAAACTCACACGTCTGACATGACAAAGACAATAGTTCCGACACCAACACATTGCATGACGGTTAAGGATCCCGCTCTTGACGTAATCGACATACAGACACATGCTACACCAGATGAAATAAAGAAATGGACTGAATTAGGAGGGACCCAAACGGATCAAGGATGGATGACGAAGGAAAAATCTGTGTGGTTCCTTCCTGATTCAATGGTCCAAGTTATCATTAACACTGTACATAGTCCAGCGCACCTAGGAGAAAAAGCTATGCTAGACAGCATTCAACACATTTGGTTCAACAAACATTTACGAGCAGCAGCTAAACAAAAGGTCCGTACCTGTATGATCTGTTGTCAGTTTAACCCAGGTAAAAGCATTCCCGTAGAACAGGGTGGATTTCAGCCTCCTGATCACCCTTTTGAAGTCCTCCAGATGGATTATATCCAGATGGAACGATGTCGAGGATTCAAATACGTTCTTGTAGTTTGTGCTCTTTCCCGTTGGACAGAGGCATACCCGGTTTCAGATTACACTGCCCCGACTACTGCCAAACAGTTAGTTCGAGAATTCTTCCCACGGTACGGTTTACCACGTGCTGTCTACTCAGATAACGGCCAGCCGTTCTCCTCCGAACTAATGAAACACGTTTCACTTTTGTTAGGCTATCAGTGGAGATTCCACTGTGTCCGACACCCCGAGGCAGCAGGTCTCGTGGAACGACATAATCAAACTCTGAAAATTAGATTGTCCAAAATATGTAGAGAGAAAGGTGTCGACTGGGTAGTAGCCCTACCAGTTGCACTCTTTTACATGAGAATGGTAGCGCACTCTCGAACAGGGCTATCCCCTTATGAGGTGATCTTCGGTAGACCACCAAATATGTGGGGGACGCCTATACCACGAAAAATAACTGATATTGACTGTAATATGCTGACAGATTACCTGGCTTCCTTGATGTCTGCACTACAATCTTGTCGTTCACAGGTAGCTGCAGCCTTTCCCGACAACACCGAGGTGAAACCCCATGACGTAATTCCAGGGGATCTAGTTCTAGTGAGGAACTTTGATCGGAAGTCCCAGCTGGATCCTAGGTGGAGATCGCCTCAGCTCGTATTGTTAACAACGAGGACAGCCGTGAAGATCGAAGGTCGAAAAGGCTGGATACATTCAAGTCATATCAAGAAATTTCATGGACTACCATCTGATATAGAGACTAAACCCTGTATTTCTTCACCGATTGACTCAAAGCTTCCTTTGGTTGAACAAAATAACTCAGAACAATATAGACTAAAACTTAGGTCTAACAAGTCAGGCAATTTGATTGTTTAAGTCCTCTCCAAGGTGAATCGGTCGAATTTGTCTCTGACATGTATCAATTAGACCTGTATAGAGAAAGAAACAGAAGGATCAAGCTGAAACGACATGCGTACTGTAAATCACTGCGTAGTCATTGCACAGTGACGTTATTAATTTTGTTTTTCCTAAGTCTTTTAATAATTACTGCAAGTATATTGTTGCACACATATTATCCTATTTCTAAACATGTTCATAATGTTACTGCTGAACATTCTTTTAGTGAATTTCCCCCGCATGAGTTATCATATAGATTTGCGCTGCGCAACAACACTTTTATTAGTATGTTACATCATTCCCATCAGGTTAGCAATGCTACAAATTGTTGGATATGTGGCCGACTCCCTCCCTATCAGAACTATCAAGGAATTCTGCCTCTCTTCCCATATCCGTTCACACACAATGGCTCCTGTGGAGCATGGTTTAGTTTAATTAATTCCCTAGATTCGAATTCCGCAGTTTATCAAGACAACTGGGTATGGGGAAACTTGCACTTAGTTTTACTTAAAGTCTGCTACCCTGACAAGGAGGGACTTCCCAAAAGAACAGGAACTGATCTAGAAAATGAAGTATATGGATTAGGTAATTTTACACTCAATCTCTTGATCTTGAATGTTGAATCTGAAGCTGCCCCAATTTTGCCCGCTATGTCAGTATTTCCAGTTAAAGGTGAATTATGTATAAGAAAGAACGGCTCTATACACATGGGCCGCAGTAAATGCACCACTGTAATAGAATTCAGTGATCAAGGCAAGTCTACATTTAAAGCTTCTCGCCATTCCTACTTTGTATGTGGTCAGACTGCATATATACGTTTGCCTCTAGATTGGGATGGTACCTGCTACATTGGATTCCTTTTGCCACCTGTTTTTCTAGCTCCTCCTGATTATCATAGAAATACTCATTTAGTACACAATAGAGAACGGAGAGATCTCCCAATAGTCGATTACACTGAGACAGCATGGGAAAAATACACAGATTTCAATAAAGGTCTCTTTCCCTATATAGGTACAGTTACCAATAGTAAGCTGATACGTAGATTAACCAGAACCCTTGAAGCAGTAGTGAACGAAACTATTTCCGCCTTAGGCAATTTAACAGAAGAGCAGTCTGCTATGCGGATTGTTGTGCTTCAAAATCGTCTTGTCCTTGACGTCATCCTGGCCGATAGGGGCGGAGCTTGTAGGGTCATCGGATCAAACTGTTGCATTTTCATACCAGAAAATTCGCCATCTGTATATAAAGCCATAACTCGCCTTCATAAGATTGTAAGCCAGATACACCAGAATCCAGGCACCTGGACTTGGTCCAGTTGGTTTTGGAGTGTATTATCTACCTTTGGATGGAGGGTCCTATCCTTCCTAGGTATTGGCTTTCTCATACTATTCAGTTGCTGTCTATGTCTACAATGTGGACCAGCGATCTGTGGTCTGTGTGCCACATAGTGTATTCCACCACCAAGATTTCATTCATCACGGAAGAAGAAAGAAGAACAAATGATGCTATATGAACAGATCGATGGATTAATGAAGATTGATATCTCTTGACGGGCAAGTAGGGGACAAGGAGGGAATGTGGAAATATGGATTTTTCTGGTCAGTTATGTCCCCTATCTTGGACCCCAACGGTTTCATGTATAAATCACAAGTACATGTATGTTTCCTCCAGTTCCAGTTATGAAGACGCAAACACATGTGCGTCCACCTCCAACATGTCCTCTTTCAGATCCGCCATGAATGGGCTGGATATTCTATCCCTAAGTATGAAAGGCCACCGGCTTTATATGGTTCACTTATCCCATTTTACAGTTCAGACGAGTAGGCCCTGATTCTGCTATCAAGCCTTTTCCTGCCTTCTGCCTCTGAAAGCTCCAGTCCGAGCTCGCATCTGTACCAATGAACTTTGTCCTACTCCCTGCGCGGCTAACGGTGCCTGACTCCAGCCTGTTGCCTGCCAAAAACTGTATTTCACCTTCAAGATTATCTGCTTTGCTCCGCTCCCTATCCAATGCATTCCTGTCTAGTAGTTTAAAGTAAACATTCTTTCAGCTACCGAGCAAAAGGCCCGGCTTCTCTGTCTTTATGCAAGTAATTCATAGCCCTGTTAATATGAAAGATTTCGGCCCTCGCATCTAGTGTAGACACTTAGACGCTTGTACACGCACTAACAGTCAGTATAGTCAGTATAGAATAAGATTCTACTCTAAGAGACCTTTCTTTCTGGATAACACAGTTCTTTAAACATAGGATATTAGATATGATTTGGGATTAGGTTGACATAACCCCAGACTTCTGTCTCCACATGTAGAGCTAAATGTCAAGTTCCCTTCACCCCCTAGTTACACGTCAGTCACACGTCATGCTGCTGCGTGCGCATCTCTGCCAAGTATTTCTGCTGACATTGCGAAATTCTTTCATGGAACCACCCATTTATGACGTCATATCCAATGACGTTCTTTAGTTACACCCAGTTACACCCATTTTTGCTACGCATGTATGTCTTATCTTTGCTATCAATTGTTACGCCTTCTCCATCTGTTTCACTGTAATGCCTATTGTATAAAAATGATTACCTGTCAATAAAGTTGGGTCTTCACTTCCTGAACCTTCGTGGTGATGGAATATGGAGCTCATCGATTTAAATTGATTATGGAATAAAGCCCGTTCCGAACCTCTAATACCACGGATTCTGCCTCTTATTTTTCTGAGCTATTATTATAGATTTTCCGCATCAAATTAAGTCCCGGTAATTAAATTATACCTTTGAAGATGTAGCAGGTAACATATGTGTTGAATAGACACATCTAAAGGATTGATGCTGTTATTACAGTATATTACAAATCTTTTCCACTTGGCTGCATAGCAGGCTCTAGTGGTGGGGCGTCTAGCCTCTTTGATAACATTCATGCAGTCAGGGGGTAGGTTAAGGTAACTAAATTCTAAGACTTCAGGAGCCAGATCGCTAGGTTGAGCTGTGCTGGGTCCGGGTGTCTGATCTCTCCACGGTTCTGTGTTAAGAGGCGTGGGGAGAGGTGTAGTTTGTGGTGTGGGACTACTGATAGTTCCAGCAGTGTTGTGTACCATGGTTGTCTGGCCCAACATTGGAGCAACTAGGATGAGTGTCAGTGAGTGTTGCTGCAGTTTGCGCACCACCAATGGAATGAGTGGGAGAGGCGGAAAAGCGTAGGCAAATTTGCCTGACCAATTCATCCATATCGCATTGCCTTTGGACAATGGGTGTGGATATCTGGCGGCGAAGCTTGGGCATTTTGTGTTGTAATGTGTTGCGATGAGATCTATCTCTGGCTGCCCCCACATTTGGAAATACGGTTGAAGAACTTGTGGATGAAGTTCCCACTCGTGAATCTGTTGTGTCTGACGACTTAACAGATCCGCTATGCTGTTTTGGACTCCTGGAACGTGTGGGCTAGGAGAAAAATGTTTTGTGGAATAGCCCACCTCCATATGCTCTGCGCTAATTGAGAGAGCTGTAGGGAGTGTGTCCCGCCTTGTTTTTGTAGATAGTACATTGCTGTCATATTGTCGGTGCGGACTAGGACAGCTTTGCCCAATATTGGTTTCTTGCGTGGTATGATGTAATAGCTAGCTCCCCAGCCGGTGAGCGATGAGTCTGCTGTTAGTACAATCTGTGGAACCGGCTCTATGAACGGTCGCCCTTTGAAAAGGTTTTGTGTGTTCCACTACTGCAGAGAGCGATGCGTGCGGCCGTCTAACACCAGATATGTCAGCTGACCATGAGCCTGGTTCCACTGAGGTGCTAAGCATTCCTGTAGGGGACGCATGTGAAGTCTGACATGAGGTACTATGAAAATGCAAGAGACCATCATCCCTATAAGCTGCATAAACACTTGAGCTGGAAGCGAGTGTTGTGGTTGGAATTTTGTAATGAGACCTTGTATGCTAGCTATCCTCGTTGGACTGGGATATTCAAGGCCTTGTGAGGAGTTTATTGTGGCACCGAGATACTGTTGGATGTGGGACGGTTGTAGGTGAGACATGGTGAGGTTTATGGTGAATCCTAAGTCGTGAAGTAGTTGGATTGTGCAGTGTGTGAGATTTACACACTGGCTGTATGACTTAGCTTTTATGAGCCAGTCGTCTAAGTACGGGAAGAGGTGAATTTGTTGTCTTCTTAGGTGAGCTGCAACTACTGTTAGACATTTTGTGAAGACTCTGGGTGCTGTGGTGACTCCGGATGGGAGAACCTTGAATTGGTAATGCTGACCGTCCACTAAAAATCTGAGGTATTTCTTGTGAGCGGGGTGAATGGGAATATGGAAGTAGGCATCCTTGTGATCTAGGGTGGCAAGGAAATCGCCTTGTGTGAGCAGAGGAGGGACCTGTTGAAATGTGACCATGTGAAAATGGCCTGCTTGTATGTAAAGGTTTAGGGGTCTGAGGTCCAGGATGGGTCTCAGGGTTCTGTCCTTTGGAATGGGGAAGTACAGAGAGTAAACTCCTGTGTTTTGCTGATGCAGGGGAACTGGTTCTATTGCATGTTTTTGTCGAAGGGAAAGCACTTCTTGCTTTAGCAGCGATAAATGTTCTGTTGACATTGGGCGCTGTGGGTGGTATGTTTGGGGGAGTAGAGGTGATTTCTAGACAGTAACCGGTTTAAATGATTTGTTTCACCCACTTGTCGGTAGTGATGTTGCTCCAGACAGGTAGGAATTGTAGCAGTCTTCCCCCGACCGGAGTGAAATGGTCCGGGGGGAGTGGAGGAAGTCACTGGGTGGGGGTGGGGGTGGAGGCGGAGCGAGTATGGTTAGTTTTGTCTCTGCCTTTGTTATTATTGCCTCTGTAGCCACCTCTATGATAACCTCTGGTAAAGGTTGTTTGAGTGGGACTTTTGTAGGAAGTGGAGGGGTTGTCAGAGGAGTATCCTCTGGAGGTGCCCTGATAAGAGGAGCGACACAATGAACATCTGGGAGCTTGCGACTGCAGGGCTCCCATTGATTTAACTGTGTTGGTGTCTTTTTTCATCTTTTCTAGAAATAAATCCACGGCAGGGCCAAATAGATGTTCTTGACCAAATGGTTGGTTAAGTATGGTATTTTGACCTTCTGGTTTAAACCCTGAAATCAGTAGCCATGCATGTCTACGTAAAAGGACACTTGTGTTGATGGCTCGGGAGGCGGTGTCTGCCACATCTAGAGCACAACGAATGGAGGTGTTTGTTATGAGTTTACCCTCTTGTATGAGGTCGTTGGCTTTTGCCTTGTATTTGTCTAGGATGTGTTGTAATAGGGTTTCCAACTCATCGTAGTGTGCCCTATCGTATCTAAACCCCGAAACCGGTCCTAGGATGCTTGTTTCCAGTCCAGGGAGGACCTGGCTTGGCATTTCAGGCTGGACTGTTCCCATGAGGCACAGGGTCAAGACTGATTTGCATATGGCTGGGTTCAAACTGGAACGGCATGGTGAGCAAAAAAAACGATGGATTTAGGCCCAGATCTCTGTACTGGGGTGAATGTATGACATCGTTCTGCACTCTGTCCATCAACTGTTGTTTTTGCATTTGCTATCGTATCTAGCCAGCAAAGCTTGTGTGTTGGCGAAAAGCCATATGTTGGCTGCTTGTAATGCTGTGCGTTTACCAGAAGCATCAAGGAGTTTGGACTCCTTATCGGGAGGTGGCGCATCGCCTGATGTTTGTGAGTTAGCCCTCTTTCTGGCGTTTGACACCATTAAGGAATCCAATGGTATTTGTCCCTTGATGTAAACAGGGTCTGCTGGGTCAGATTTGTATTTTTTTTCTCTATTCTGGGGTTAATAACCCTAGCCCTAACAGGATCTTTGAACACCTCCGGTGCGTGTTTAATTACCCCTTTTAACATCGGGAGAACAGAAGTGGACCTTTGAGATGTATCAAATGTGTCCATTGTAAAATCCTCCTCCACAGGGTCTGTATGTGGAGCTACCCCGTGGTATTGTGCAGCTCTGTGAACGAGCTGGGTGAAACCCATAGTGTCCTCTGGAGGGGAAGGTCTAGAGGGGTAGATGTCGTCTTGCGGCACATCCGGGACATCTGGCTTGCCATAATTGTCCCATGGGTCGCCTGGGGTGTAAGGCTGACTAGGATCCCCTAATGGTTCATTGTCCCCCCCCGCCCCTCCCCCCCGTCTCCAGAAGCGTCATCATCGTCCTGAGGTGGAGGAGATGGTGAGGGGAGTGGAGATAGAGTAGGGGGGAGGTGGAGGAGGAGGTGGAGAAGGAAGTCTGAGAGGAGATGTCCCTCTTCTTTGGTGGAGGTGGAGCCGGTACAGGCATAGCCACTGTTCTCTTCTGGGAGCTGAGAGTTAGTTTACCTGTTTTTGGGTCTTTAAGAAGAGTTTTTTGCGTTGGATCCGGTCGAAAAAGCTCTTCTTGTGGAGGTTGGTCTTTTGTTGCCGATTTTTTCGGTTCCGAAGATTTGTGCGGCACCGAATCTGAAGCCAATTTATGCTGTTTAGGCTTGGAAATGTGAGACTTCTTGATTTCTGAAGGAGCCTGTGGAACCGGTTGTTTTTTCAGTTCCGAGGGTTTTTTCGGTTCTGTAGGTTAAGAAGCCATACTCTTCGGAAGTGGCTTTTTACTCAGTTCCGGTGACTTTTTCGGAGTCGAGGGGTCGGTACCAGCAGGTTTCGGTGCAGTGTGTCGATGTAGAGCCAGTGGTCGGCACGGAGGGGGACGACAGTTTCTTTTTGGGTGCCGGGGATTGGGTTTCAGCACCGACGGCAGGCTGACTTGATCCTGAGTGGCCTGAAGGCTTATGTGTCGACTTCTTGGTCGAGCCCGAAGGCGGGATGTGGGAAGTCTTGTCTCGGTGTGCACCTAGGCCCGAAGGTGAAAGTGTTACCGAAGCCTTTTTCGGGGGTGGGGGTCGACGTGACTACTTACGACCCGCTGCCCGAGGGGATGTCTTCGATGTCGGAGTCGTTGGCTCTGGTACATTGACGCCCTCCTGGAAAGATATCGTCGGGAATGAATGTCGACGATCGAGCCATGCTTCTTTGAGCTAGACGATCCCGGATAGTTTTCTTGAAGCTGAAAGAGGCACAAGCTGGGCAGTCTCTGGCCTCGTGCTCCGGTGAAAGGCAGAGGTTACACTCCTCATGCAGATCTGTGTGTGGAAACTTGGATCCACATTGAGGACACTTTTTAAAAGGAGTCCTTTCCATGAGCCAGGTCTTATGGCGTAGGTAGGCCCGAAGGCCTTCTTCGATGCCCGGAATCGAAGACTTCGAGCTTGTAGAGATGCGCGTCAATTAGGGAACGCGATCGGAATGATACCGGAGAAAAGGGTGAAGGATTGCGCATCGAAGGTTGGATCGGTAACGACACCGAAACGGAGCGCGATAAACACATCCGAGCCCGATGGCGGAAAAAAACAATCTGACAATGGAGTCTATGCCCATGCACACTATTGTCCAAAGGAGGAGCCACCTATCCCGTGACTTCCAAAGACTTTCCAGGACAACAACAAAGTGCAAACATCCGGGCCCAACAACAGATGGCGATCTATGCATAAGCGTGTGATCTACAGCTCATATGCCTCTAACACAGTAATAGTGGTGTACATTAAAAAAACAGAGTACAATTGGGCAGTACACTCAAATTACATTAATAGTCATTATGTTAAAAAATTATTAGCACATTGAATAATTAGGCCAACCACGTATTTATCACATTTGACAAACTGAGGCAAAACATCTTTTTCAATAGAAAATAAGCATCAATCTTTTGTACTGACCTGCTATCATCATCAACTGTGATACATCCTGTTAGAGGTTTTGCTTTTTTCCCATGAACAAAAGCCTTAGCTGACCCTTCAAAGATAATAGAACATAATTAGATTCAAATTATTTTCTTCACCTTTTTATGTGCACAATTTCACAACAAATGAATGTGCTTCAGAAGTAGCAGCAGTTTCAAAATGTCTTGCACTTCTGGGAATCAAACAGTACTCGAAAATGCAAGCAATGTCTTTAGATAAGTGTGGCAGCACTTTCTTGATATTAACTTACAACGGAAAGTATATATTAGCCTGCTTTAGTGACTACTATTAAACTAATGTCACCAATAAAATATAAAAAACAAACCTCTACTACATACCATTCAAACTTGGAACAGCCTTAATGTCCAGATTTTTTCCAAGCACGTCATTCAAACTCCTCAATTTCTTTTTCTCTGGTTTTCTCTTTGATACAGGGGGATTTTCAGAGTCAGATTCAACAAACATATAATCCTGTAGCGGAAACCGAGGTAAAACATAGCTAAGTTGCATCCCAATCATATCACATTATCTAAAACCAAAAATCTTTTGTGTGTGAAGATTAAATAAACTGCTTTATGCTGTCAAATAGTCACTGTATAAATGCAATCTGTTACATTTGTGTATATCTGCAAAGGTTTCTCAATGACTACATATGTGCTTATAGTATAAGTGCACATCATTTTTGTTTCCTTGAAAGACACCTGATTTAATATTCAATGTAAAGCACATCAACTACCTTCTTTAATCTACCTGCAGTGTAAGATGCTTTAGATACCCATCAGTTTTACAGACCACGACTAACATAAGAAAGAAACCACCAGACTTGCAGTTTCTGTGGCCTTTTGATGCCATCTTGGTTTTTGCAATATCATATGGGATTACCGCTTGCTCCTCAGAACCTGTGTTAACTACAGTACATAACAAAATGAATCAGTTGGATCAATTTGCACACAAAAAAAAAACTTTACTATTATAGGGAAATACAACTGTTCAATCCTCCCTATAGCAAAACACATGTACACATAAGCAAGAAATTGAACAGAGTAAATTCATATTCTCTTAACACAATCAATTACAAATCTATTTGTTCAGCGACTCAGAGTGAAAGAAGAGGTGTTCCGTGTGAGGTGACTATAAAGTGCTTGTGGAGGCAGTGTGCATGCTATTTACAATCAGTCATGTACAATTTTTTGTGTGTGCAGATTTATATAGCGCAAACTCGACCCAAAGGTATTGGAGCGCTTTACATGAGCTCCAGTTACGTTACACAAGGACACATTCATTATTTGGTAGGCGTGGGGAGATTACGTTATTTGCTCAGAATCGTTTGATGCTGAGCCGACAGCGATGGCTCGAACACGGTTCCCCAGCTCCAAAGTCGGCAGCTCTAGCCGTAAGGCTACATCCTCTCCACTGTCCTCTCTACAATTAATTTGAACATTATTCAATAAACTGTCCATATCATAATTTTTTTAAATGCTGCGGCTGTGTATTCGTTGAATGCAATTTTCACTAACATCCAATGTATTAGTCGACGTTTCAACCACAATCTTGGTTTTTGGCAACAGAGCCTGCTGCCTCAAGGCACTTTTACATCTTGCTGGTTCTCTCCTTCCTCACTTGATCCGTTACAGATCTGCCACTGAATTTCTAAAGTCCCATATGAATGACTCAAGCTTGCAGAGGTAGGGCTAAGGAAGCCTTCATCATAAGCACACTGATTAAGTGCTCATTGGCGGCTGACAAACCTTTAACCAGCTGCGGTGAGACATTTTTCACAGTATTGCACACAGCAAGTAAAGCAAGTGAGCCAACCCACAGGGGGAGTTTGGGACAGTTCTTCCCAAAATTACGTTGAAAAATGGGGTCAAGGGAAGTAACATAGTGCTGCATGCTGTGGATTGAGTTCTCTGTACACCACGGATTTTAGAGATTTTTTAGTACCTTGGACCGCGATCCCAGCTTTCAGATAAATTGGAGCAAGTCAGCACTGTATCATTTTGAGATGATGAAAATATGATGTTAAATGTGAAAGCCTAATAAGGATGCTGCGAATGCCAGTCTCAACTGTAAGTGTTGCCTATGAACTGTCAGTGGGCTTCTATAGTCAGTGTTTTAGTAATGGTGGCACCCACTGTGCCATTACATGCAGCAGACTTGTACAATGAAATGAGGTAGCAGGTGCCTGCAGTTATCAGCTGCATCATGCCATCAACTCTCAAGGTTTCGACATTGCCTTTTCAATTTGGAAAATTCACAAATGAATTATTGGTTGAAGGGTTTGGGTTCCTGTCACTTTGTTTTTTTTTCTAAACAGTATGCGTTCGATACAGTCTGCATTATTTCTTTCTTTATGTAACGGGACATAATAAACGGTCACAAATATATGGTGCTCAAGCCAAAACCCAGCTTTCAATAAGCACAGCCCAAAAGCAGAACTCTCAGCAGTCTTATGCCCAACCTTTTCCTTCCCAAGCCCAATAGCTTTGCTAAATTGTACATTGAGGTCAAATTGCCAACTTATTTATGGCCAATCTGTGTCGTTACACAGTAATGGATGTGGATAAGAGGTCATAGCGAAGATGCAAAGGCAAAGCTGTATGAGCAGCAACCAATACCACAGATATGGTATGAGCGGTTTGTGCATCCCTAGGTTTGCACAAACAAGAGGACTAAGGTACCTAGATGCATTATAGGCTAATCACGCACATGAATGGATCAGGTGCTTTGGATAAAAATATATTTGCAAAATGGTTACCTCGTTAATAGAATAGCAGAGTGCGGTACAGCCTGACTGAGCTACACTGGCAGATATGTATGTGGGCTCAGTATTTCAACTGCTGAGTTGCAGCAGTTACATACTGAACACCACTGTCCAAATTCTACTTAGGAAGCAGTGCTGCAATCGCAGGGCATGTATAAATCCCATTGTTGGTTTTGTGGGTGTCCATTATTTTGGAATGGACGGGAATGCTGCATAAGTGAGGAACACTGGCACGCCGTGACCTCAGCATGGGGATGCTAAAGGTCAGGGATCAAAGACACAAAAAGATATGTATGGCTTTCTGTAATAGACAGGACTGTAGGGTGGTGTGTAAATGTTGGATCATTTGTACATACAACACTTTAACTCCAGATGCTATGGCAGGTCGGACTGCAGGTTCAAGAGGAGCACACTTGGTGGCCACCAAACCTGGAATACCAGGTCAAGGAGGTTGAGCAGGCAGCATCTACCTGTATCCAGAACTTTGTGTAAATCATCTACTATATTTAGGAAGGCTGTTTCTGTGCTACAAGCTCTCCTGAAACCAGAATGGAGTGGGTCAAGAAGATTGTTGGTGTCAACGTGCTAGTTGAGTTGGGCGAGAACTCATTTCTCACACATTTTTGCCAAGAAAGGAACATCAGAACAGCTCAACTAGGTGCTGTATGTATTCTTGTTCATATTTGATGCATCTCTACTCTCACTTGAAGATACAATATTTTGATGAATAAAGGAGTGATAACAGGGAGTAGCCCCTTTAGGTCCTGATGAAAAGCCTCAGGGTAGGGCTTGAAACTAGTCGACCAGAGAAACATAGGGACATTATACATGAAGTTTCTCACATCCCCATTTTTTACACATATCGACTAGGAGATCCAATAAATAACGTTTCTTTCCCACTAGCCAGATTTTTTTTAACTTAGTCTTTGTATATACACAAACCCACCACTCCAATATTTAAGCATTCTGTATAGGTGTATAGGCAAAGACACAACCAGTGCTCCCACGTATCCATTGGTCACAGACCGCCCCTTTCCATAGCAGGTTAGGGATGAAACCTATGATGAAGCATGCCACAAAGGGGTAACCCTGGTGGGTGAGCGTTATTTAAAAAATCTTTTTCTTTTCCATTACGAGGTTGACACTACATTCTCTTTACCAAAGTGGGACTCCTCTTGATAATATATACACACACACACACATATATATATATATATATATATATCGCGCGCGATCACAATCCACTGCTGAGGACGTCACATATTACATCACTCATGACATGGTCAGTGACATCACTCTTGACATCACTCATGACATGGTCAGTGACATCACTCATGACATCACTCTTGACATCACTCTTGACATCACTCATGACATCACTCATGACATCACTCATGACATCACTCATGACATCACTCATGACATCACTCATGACATCATCCAGTGAATATGTGTCTTTCTGAAAAATAAATATTTTTTATATATGTATATCTAAAGGTTAATGGAAGAATAAATGGGTAAATAAGTGTCTAAATGGATGTTTTTTTTGTAAAATTAATTGTATAACTGACTTATTAACAGTATCTTAGTGAATACAGTGATGTGATATGTGACATCAGCAGTAGATTGCGGTCGCGCGCGTTATAGTTAGCTGAACTAACTATAACGGGGGAATTTCAATGGTTTTGTACGAGTGAAATGTCCAGCTAACTATAACATGTGTGAAACCTATGGTTTTTTCAGTGAATTTGCAAGGTTTTTGAAATGCTAATTCCTAACTATAACGTGTGTGAAACCTATGGTTTTTTTTTAGTGTGTATATGTGTGTGTATATATATATATATATATATATATATATATATACACACACACACACACACACACACACACACACATACACACCCCCCTCCACCCACCGCTGCCCCCAAACACCCACCCACCCACCCTACTGGCGCTCGCCAGTAAGTAGTTCTAGTTAGGACCTAGTTGCCATAGGAAGAGCGTTTTTTTCATTTGCCAATTCTTTGGTGCCATTTGACGAATCTTCGTGAAGTTTTCCATCAAGCGGGGGCAGAGAAAAAGGGGGGGGGTCCCAAAACTCTTTCTCCATGTTAATTTGCATAGGAAACTGTTGACGCAGCTACAGCCCGAACTGCTGTACGAAATTACACCAAATTTGGCAAAAAGGTAGCTCTTGGTCCAGAATGCACTCTTTTTGTTAAATGGTGTAAATCCGTCGTCTAGGAGTTCCTGAGAAATGTAAAGATTTCTCAGATATACAACTGTGGCCGTGTTGGATCCGCGAACCCTCCCGATCTTGTGCATGAGATCCAATTGGTTGCCAACACTTAAAACCAGGAAGGGTTGGCAACCATCTTGTGACTCGGTTGAACCAAGACACAAGGAAAAAGGTAAAAAAAAGTTAAAAATTAAAGGGCATTGGGACTTTATCCACCAACCAAGAGTGCGCCAGGAGGCGCGTTTGAAGAGTGGTAGAGAACGGGGTTGTGGCCTACAACCACCTCTCAGCAATCCCACTGTGTGGGGCTTACTGAAGTAACAGATAGGCTAGTTGGGACCTAAGGACACCTAGCAGAGAAGGGGGCTTCATCCCCAACCAAGAGCGCACCAGGAGGCACGTTTGCACACTGGTGGAGAAAGGGGGCGTGGCCTATCAGAACTCGGCAATCCTGTTGTGTGGGACTTACTGGAGGTAACAGGAAGGGTAGTTGGCCCACAAGGACGACCTTAGGGCAAACTAGCCCTCGTTACCTCCAGTACAAACAGCAGGACTGCTAAGATGTCTTCGGAGGCCACACACCCCCTTTCTCCACCACTCTGCAAAGGCGCCTCCTGGCGCACTACTGATTGGGGATGAAGTGCATTTTGCCTCTGAGGCACCTTGGGGGCCAAGAAGCCCTTTTGGTACGTCCTGTAAGTCCTATGCAACAGAATTCCTGAGAGCTGGTCGGAGGCCCAGCCCCCTTTCTCCACCACTCTGCAAATGTGACTACTACTTAAAAACACGAAGAAATTCACAGACAAAAAACCAAAGGACACAGGGACATTATAGTTAGGAATTAGCATTTTAAAAAACCTTAGAAATTCACTGAAAAAAACCACACGTTTCAGGGATGTTATAGATAGAAATTAGCATTTAAAAAACCTTAGACGTGCAACTAGATCACTTCTTTGCCTCCTCCACGCTACTGCCCCACCTGAAAGACAGCCATCAAACCGAGATCACTATCGGACCACGCGATTATCACTGCCACGATCCAGACTATCTCTGACTGCACGGCTCCCTCTCGATTGAGATTGAGGGAGAGCCTTCTACAGTCCCCACAGATTCGCTCGGAGGTACACGCAAATTAGTTGAATACCTCCAAATAAACTATGTTGGGGAACTTCCCTAGCCACAGTGTGGGAAGCACTAAAATCGGTGAGGAGAGGGGTATTCATCGCGATCTCGTCAGTTGAGAATCGCAAACGCCGGGACAAGCGCCAGAGTATGGAAATGGCGGAATTGAAATCCATACAAAAACGGAACGGGGCGCCGAGAGTCTGGAGGCAGCTGGAGAGGAAGAGACTCCTGTTAATACGCCTAGACCTGGATAGGGCTGAATATGCCCTGCTCAGGCTACGGCACAAATTTTATTTGAGTAGAGACAGATGTGGTAGACTGCTAGCTCGAAGACTCAGGGCTAAAGCGATAGCGAACGCCATCACCTCGATAAAACAGTCTAACGGAGAGGAAATATACTCAGATGCAAAGATTGTAGAAACATTTAAAACTTTCTATCAAACTCTATATTCTGACCCCGACCCTCCTAATCAACAGACCCATACATATCTCCAAGACTGCTCAGTGACCCGCCTCCCGAAATAGATCGCAGCCCAGCTTGACCACCCAATACAATTAGGAGGTGGTCATTTCCGCTATAGCTCACCTCAGGGTCCAGAAGGCCCCTGGCTCGTACAGATTCCCGGCGCACTTCAAAAAAATCTTTTGCCAGGAACAATCCCCGCTGTTTACGTGACTGTTCAACCCATTCCTGGAAACAGGTACGCTTACCGACACCATGTTAGAAGCCTCAATATCAGTAATCCTCAAACCAGATAAAAACCAGAGTGAGTGTGGATTCTACCGGCCTATCTCTTTACTTAACATGGACTCACAATTGTTCGAAGGAATCCTAGGAGGGGACAACACCAAAAGGACTCCTTCAACTTATGGATGGGATCCACAGATCGCGCAAAGAGGCACTCTTTCTGTCAACAGACGCTGAAAAAGCAAATCGACAGGGTCCGTTAGAAGTACCTCTTCGAGACTCTTCGTCACTTCGGGTTCGGAGACGGTTTTATACAGTGGGTTAGCTGCACTTACTACACCCCCTGGGCTTTCATCCGAATCAACGGGTTGTCATCGGACTCTTTACCAATCTCGCGGGGAACGAGGCACGGCTGCTACTTGGCTCATCTTCTTTTTGCTCTCTTTCTGGAGCCTCTAGCACAAAAGATTTGTGACAACCCTAGAATCGAGGGTATCAAATTAGCGAAGGACTCCCATAAAATTTGCCTTTGCGCAGAGGACGTGATTCTTTCACTGACCAACCCTATGACCTCCTTACCAGTCTTACTTGCCAAGCTGGCGACCTTCGGGAAGCCCTCAGGCTTTAAAGTCAACCTTAACAAATCTTAGACATTTCGGTTCCCTCGGAGCAGGCAGAGGCCCTTAAGGCAAGGTTCCCACTGCACTGGGCAGACAATTCCATACCCTATCTGAGCATAACTTTGGCCCCTACTGTTCCCAAAACACTGGTGCTCAACTATACGGCACTCATGGATCAGACGACTAAGGCCCTAGATGGATGGTCCTGCTTGAAACTGGTGTGGTTTGGGTGCATCGCCACAGTTAAGATGACGGTGCTCCCAGCAGTCTCTACATTTTTCAACCCCTGCCAATGACACCACCCCGACAGACATGCATGTGTGTTGCAATTGGTGATCTATATATAAATTCATTTGCTTTGGGGGGGGGGACAACATTAGCACAACTGACAGTCCAAGCGGGAGGGAGGCCTGGGATTTACTCTGATAAATAGATACCTGCAGGCAACACACCTTCGCTATCTCGTCGAATGGAACCGGCCGCTTTCTAAGAAATTCTGGTCCTTTATGGACCAAACAGTGGCAGGCGCAAACATCTGGCGTGAAGCTTGGCTCCCTCGCAAACAGAGCATGGAGACTATATTCCTCTCCGGTGACCTCGCCCACAATGAAAGCATGGAATGCAGTAGCTGGGACAAAGGGCTTCACAATATTCCCCTCCCCAATGACACCAACAGTGGACAACCCTGACTTCCCGCCAGGCTAGCGCTCAGAGGTATATCACAGGTGGAGAGAGCAGAGATGCAAACGGGTGGGTTCCCTATTCGATACCAGTGGGATTATTCCCTTTGAACAACTACGTCAGGAGTAGGCCCTCCCACAGCTAGACTCCTTCCACTACATGCATGTACGACACTGGGTCACCTCACCAGAAAGAGGCCTCAAGACCACTCACAGTCTTCGAGAAGTGGCTAGTGCGAAAGAAAGACGATAAACATCTCATCTCTGAGCTATACGCAATGCTCTCTACTGGGGGAAGAGAGGGGGGCACCAAGAGACAGCTGTGTTGGGAGGAGGAGCTTGGTAGAGTTCTTTCTGATAAAGAATGGACAGACATACATTATAGAACACACCACACAACATATAAAACTGCAGGATCGGAATCCGTGTACAAAGTGATGTCATACTGGTATTACACACCTGCCCGCATTCACCTCTGGGATAAGAACCACTCTGAGCGCTGTTGGACAGGATGCGGACTGGAGGGCTCCTTGATACACTTACTCTGGCATTGCCCAAAGCTAGGTCATTTTTGGGAACAGGTCTTGGATGATATAGACAAAGCGTTTAACACTTCGCTTCCCGGCTTATACCCTTCTGGAGCTACAGCACCCCCTGACCTTCCCCCTATGCTCTCTACGGGGGAGACAGATTGCAGTAGCACTGCTGACAGCGCGCCAGGTTATTCTAGCCTGTTGGGGCTCTTCTAATATTCCAGACCACACAACATGGCTACACAGACTATGGTTGATATTAGCAAAGGAGCACATGTTCCTGGCAGTAGAGCATAAATTGGATACGTATGCTGAGCTATGGGCCCCCTCTCTACAGATACTCTCAAAAGACCTACGCAAGATCACGTGCCCCAAATACTTACAGATTTGGCATCTTCTCCCAAGAACCGAGGTGTGGGCGGAGTCGGAAGCTGCATCAATGTCCGTGGGACAATTAAAGACCTAATCGAACCCGAACACACACAAAGCCTAGATGAGGGTATGATGGGAAGGGGGGTCTGCTTTTTCCTCCTTTCTCTCTTCTTTACGGGGTGGTTCTGTTGTTTCTTTGAGTGGTTTTGTTTCTTACATCTGAAATAACATGATCGTCTTATCGCTGCCAGACCCTGGATTGTAGCAAGCCTGCCTGAAAACGGCTGAAATGCCAGAAACCGGTCCTAGGAAGCTTGTTTCCGGTCCAGGGAAGGCATGGCTTGGCAGTTCGGGCTGGACTGTTCCCATGAGGCACAGGGTCAGACTGATTTGCATATGGCCATGTCTGAACTGGGGTGGCAGAGTGGGCTCAAGAACGGTGATGGATCAAACCCAGATCTGTTGACTGGGTGTGAGTGTTTGATTGGTTCTGACGCTCCGTCCATCACCACCCCCTTTTAGACCCTGGATTGTAGGCACGAAAACTGTGTAGAACTGCAATCCTGATCATCCGCTGCAAACCACTGGTTGAAGGCACCCAGCTGTGTAGTTTTGCTATGGATCATGCTGAATAAACAGATTGCATTTAAGTTTGACACCAAAGGTTACAGGGACGTTATAGTTAGACTGGCATTTCACTCGTACCAAACCAGAGAAATTCAGCCGGTATACTTAGCTGAGCTAACTATAACTCGCGCCTCCGCAATGCACTGCTTATGACCTCACATATTACACTCATGACTTGGTCATTGACATCACTGATGACATCATCCACAGCATCTGACAAACCCACTCACACCCCTATAGAATCGTTCATACATCCACTGCCACTCACACAACCATTCACAAACCCATTCAGTCATACCAGTACTTACACACCCACTCATCGATTCATTGATCTACACACACATCCGCTCGCTCACCCATACTGCCACGCATAGACCCACTTACTCACTAATACAGCCATTTACATATCCACTCATACAGCCATACAAGCGCTCACATGCTGAAAGAGTCACCCATAGAACTAGTCCCACACCTAGACACTCATCCATACAGTCAATCATACAGCCACTTACTCACCCACCCACTTACTCGTGCAAATAGTAACACATACTCACTCAGCTATAGTCACCAACAGAAGCATGCACTCATCCATATAGCCAAACTCACATTCACTCACGCATACAGCCACTCATATACCCAGTCCCTCATGCATACTGCCTTTCACATACTCAGTTACTCACCCAGACTGACACATATACTCAATCACTGAGTCATACACTCACTCAAGCATACAACGTCTCGCACACGTAACAGTACCCGATACAGCAACTGACTCACCCACTCACTGATCCATACAGGCAGTCACACATCTCCTCACCCAATAACACAGACACCCAGAACAACATAGACTTAGACAACCAATCACCCATATAGCCATTCACATACCCACTAACACACTCATACACCCACTTAGACATCAACTGACAGACAGACACACGTTCACACCAGTCACTCACCCATACATTCACTGACACCTAATCACTCACTTATACAGTCAGTCACACACCCGCTGAGTCATCCATACAGTCACTCATACATCCACTGATTCAACAATAAACCTTGGTATATATTTATTTTTTTAAGGTTTAACTGTGTTTTATTGGCATTTCAGCAAAATTACACATTCAATAAGCAAGAGAACCGCAAGTACAGTGTTACCCCCATGGCCCTATACCAGACCCAGTCCATCTGATGAGTCATTCTGCAGTCATGGCCTTGAAGGGCCCCTCCCAAGCAGTCAGAGCAGCAGTTTTGAATGGACCCATGGTTACATGGACTAACGCAATGCCTTTTTACAAAACAAAAGTAACAGCACCATGATCCCCCCCTCCCCCAACCAACCCCCCCCCCCCTCCCCGAGCTTGTGTGCCGCTGATGGCTTGGGGAGGCCTATCATAGGGAGCGTGAGTCAGTGAGCGTCCTCTATTCGTCCGGTCGGGACATCCGCGCTGGTGAGTCGGAGAAGTCAGATATTTAGGGCATGTGATCTCGTTCATGTCTTGCAAGGAGAGCAATAGCTGCAAAGAATCTGTGAAGCTGACCAGAGTGTTAGACAGGGAAGCGTGTATGTGTTCCATGCCAATAGTATACCACAATCTATGAAGCCACCTTAAGCATGTCGGTTTCGTGGAGTAACCCCAGTGTGATAGAATGTTCTGGGTGGCAGCTCCCATTGCCAAACCCATGTGTCTTCCTCGTCGTGATCAAAGTGGATATGCCAGGGGGTTGGGCAAGCCCAGCACCGTATACACCGGGAAGCGCGGTATCACTGTGTCTAATTGGCGGTCAATGTCAGAGGATAGAACTCCAGTACTCTTGTATTGCATGGCAGTCCCACAGTAGGTGCACCAAAGTGCCCTCTTCACCACAACCTCGCCAGCAGATTGGGCTCCGCTCATGGTTTCCTCTATGCAAGCGAGCCGGGGTCAGGTGCCAATACATGGCTACTTTAACCACAGCCTCCCTGCTAGCCGTATTGCGGGCGGTGTTGTTCGCTGCTTAGTAAATGTCTAACCACTCTTGGCTCGTCCGTTTCCTCCCCAGTTCCTCCTCCCACCTCCGCTGGCCCGCAGTGGATTCTGTGGAGGCCTTAGGTCGGAGCATATCAGAGTTCTGAGATCATTTTCTTGTCGGTTTCTTTGGAGTAGAGACATTTCTCAAACCTAGTGAGCTTCCTCGCTACCTTAGGGTGGACCTCAGCGTGAAGAAGCCAATGTCGGAGTTGGAAGTAACGAAAACGCTCTGTCTCAGGGAGCCCATATTCCGCTCGCAGACCGCGGAAGGGGAGCATGCCCTCCAGGTCGAAAAAGTGGTCAGCCAATGTGCATGCGGACTTCCTTCAGCATGAGAATGCCCGTGCTTCCGCACCTGGAAGAAAGTCCTGGTTGTCGAACAAGGGTGTCATGGGGAGGGAAAGGTTGTAAAGCCCCGCCGCTCTGCCACCCCGTCCCAGGCCCTCAACACAGTTTGCTTAATAGGGGAGCCCTGTAAGTTAGGAGGTCTATCCGGTCGCTTGAGAAAGGGGACCTTCCGTAGTTCCAATTTAGCTAGTGCCCTCTCTTGGAATAACCATCGTTTCTCTGATTCAGGTCGTTGCCACTCCACTAAGTAGCACAACTGCACCACTCAGAAGTATTCTAGGAGGTTAGGAATGCCCAGTCCCCCCTCGTCCGGCCTTAGGTATCTCAAATCTTTGCGTAGCCAGGGTCTCCTCCCGCCCCATATAAATTGATTGATGTCCCTTTGTACCGCTTGTAGGACACCCGCAGGCGGCCAGATTGGAATAGTCTGGAAGAGATATAGTGCCCTAGGGAGAAGGGACATCTTAAATCCCTGCGACCTTCCCCAACAGTGAAATCGAGTGGCGTTTCCAGTCATTAGAGTCTTTGGTAACTTGCCTAAGAAGTTTGGAGTAGTTCAGATGGAGTGTCTGGGTCACGGACGCTGTCAGCTCGATGCCCAATTAGGGAATGGAGGGATATATCGGAATTCCCTCATAAGATGGGCTGCGTGAGGGGGACGAAATCCCAGGTCCCGGAATGTTCGGATCGACTACTTCCCCCACATTAATGTGAAGGCCCGAGGCGTGGCCAAAATCTTCCAATTCCTGCAGGAACGCAGGGACCGAGCATGTCGGAGACTCCAAGGAGGCAATAATATCGCCGGCATAGAGGCGAACAGTGTGCCTTTCCCCCCCCCCCCCCCCCCCCCCTCCCCCCCCCCCCCCAATGGGATACCCTCTATATCCTGGTTGTCTCTAATTCTTTGGGCCAGCGGTTCAACATATAAAGCAAAAAGGAGCGGTGACAGCGGGCACCCCTGCCGGGTCCCCCGCTGTATCTCAAAAGGTGTAGAGGTAACCCCATTCACCCTAATAGTGGCCATAGGTTTAGTATAGCAGCTAAGGACCCACGCTCAAAACCGCTCCCCCAGACCGAAATGAAGTAAGGTTTTGTCCAGGAAGCACCAGTCCACATAGTCAAACGCCTTTTCGGCGTCCACCGAGAGGAGGAGAGCATCCATATCAGTGCAGTGCGCTTGATCAATGAGGTAGAGTATACGTTTAGTATTGTTACTGCTTTGCCGGGATTGGATAAACCCGGCTTGATCTGGATCGATTATGCCGTGCATAAGGGGTCCCAAACGGGCCACCAAGATGCTGGTAAAGATCTTTAGATCAACACTGAGCAGCGATATTGGCCGATAGGAGCTGCATTTAGCGGTGTCCTTGGCCGGTTTGGGCAGCACCACTATCGATGCTGTAAGCATTTCTGGAGGAATCGTGCCCGGGCCGGCAAAAGAGTTAAAGAGCCTGGTGAGTATTGGCACTATAGCTGTGCAAAAGGCCTTGTAGAACCCGGCAAAAAAGCCATCTGGGCCTGGCGATTTCAAAGGTTTAAGGCGAAAGATTGCCCCTATGACCTCTTCAATGTGAATAAGGCTGTCGAGTTTCTCAGCATTGTGCTGATTGAGCGCCGTAGTATGCGCGCCCTGAAGATAGGCATCAACCTGTGGGACAGCTGGTGGGTCCCCTGCGTATAGGTCCGTGTAGAAGTCTCTGAAGTTCCGCGCTATCCCTGCATCGCCTTCGATTTTAGTACCCTGCGGCCCCGCGAGCCCCTTTACCTTTGTCTATCGTCCACGCCTGCAATTTGCTAGCCAGCAGACGGCCCGCCTTGACCCCCCCCCCCCCATGTATGAATGCTTTAACCGGAGAGCCGCATATTCGGCTCTATCCAAGTCAAGCCCCGCCAGCAGGGTGCGCGCATTTTTCAATTGTCGCCATATTCTCGGTGCCCCCGTCCGACTGTGGGCCTTCTCCAGTGCCAGCACTTGAGCAGTGAGTTCCTCTCGTTTCACTCGCCGCTCCCTGTTCTCCGCAGCCGCTATGGCGATTAGTTCTCCCCTCACTACTGCCTTAAGTGCCCCCCACAACGTAGTGATGGAGACCCCTAGCATATCATTAACCTCCAAGTACTCTTTAATGCGACCCAGGAGTTGCTCCCTCACTGCTGGTTTGTGTATCATGGCTTCTCGCAGTCTCCACCCTCCCGCCGGCCTAGTCACCCGGGGGACCGCTAATGTCACCACCACCGCATCGTGATCTGACAGTGCCGCCGCTGTGATACAGACATCTTTTACCTGTGCTTGAACTTCTGTGGAGCCTAAGAAATGGTCAAGCCGGGCATAGGTGTGGTGTACGTGGGAGTAACAAAATTGTGAGGTCGGGTCGATGGGGGGGGGGGGGGGGGGAGGGGGGGTGTTGAACACCATAGATCTATGAGCCCCCTTTCTTGCAACCAGCGCTTGCCTTCCAAGGAGATCTCCCCTGTCTGGGAGTACCGGCTGCCAGACCTATCCATGTGGGTGTCCATTACTAAATTCAAATCACCCTCCACCAAGATGAATCGATCTTGCTCCTCCAGTGCCGCAGACAAAGCGGTTCAGAGGAAGGCCTCTTGACCCGTGTTTGGTGCGTAGACAACCCCCACTGTGAGGGCCACCCCATTATTTCAGAAACGATGCATGAGCAATCTACCTTTGAGTTCCGCCACCTTGTCCCCTACTTTTCCTTTAAATCGTCTGGACACTAAATTTGCATCCCCCGCTTTGTCTTGTGTGGATGAAAAGTATTGGTGGGGGGAATGCTCTAGCCCTCATTCTATGCCAGTTGCGTGCCAACAAATGCGTTTCCTGCAACAGGCATATGTCCGCCCTCGAGTTTTCCAAGTAAAACAATATGGAGCGACGCTTATTGGGGCTATTCAGACCTTTAACATTCAGGGTAAGGATGGTTAACTCCGGTTCCATCATTTCAAAGGGTGGTAATCAAGCCGATTCTGTGCTTGGGGCCGGTGGCTGACAAGTAGAGCGAGCGTGCATGCGTGTGTGTGTATATTATACACATATGCACATATACATACACACACTTTTTTACATACATATATTTTAATTGGCCCCTGCACACTTGTGCAAAATATGATCTATTCAGTGTTAACTTTGTTTTGCTGGACCAATATGGTGCCATAGAAGGTTTATATCACTGCCAATAGGGTGCAAAGAATTATACAGTTTAGGTGTTGAGTCCTGAATGACTAGCGATTCAATTTACATATACACACTTGTGTTTACGTACTGTAGAGTGCTACCGATACAGGCGATGGGAATAATAAATCTCTTATATTCAACATCGAAAAAACATGAAAAAGAAATAAACGAAAAAAACTCAAAAAACATTTAGACCCGCGATCTTTGGTCCAACTATACTGAAACAGATGTTTATGTTTCCAGCAATACAATTTGCCTAGATTAGATCACTGATATGGGAGGCAATATTTTGGGGTCAAAGTACATTGAATGTTTTTCACGATTAGTGAAGTATGTTTTCAGGGTTTGTTGTACTGAAGTCACAGGTCACATGACAGGTTTTTAATTGTTGGTTTCATTATGCCTCTGCACTCGTGAACAAGGGAAGAAGTTTTTCCGAAACGCGTAGAGTTGTATATTGCCTAAAATAAAACTCTGCCTTAAAGCACGTGAAGAGTTGTTTTTACCTGACGAAGAACTACAATGGTGATAGATAGATAGATAGATAGATAGATTTTCCCCCACTGAAAAACAAAAAGGTTACAGGGATTTCATAGTTAGGCTCACTTTTTACTCGTACAAAACCAGAGAAATTCAGCAGTTATAGTTAGCTGGACTAACTGAAAACGTACACCCCCGCAATGCACGGCTTATGACCATACACATATTACATCACTCATGGGAGAGACCAGAGGTTCCCAACTGGAGGTCAGCCACAGTGATATGTGCATCAAAATGTTACCCAAGCCCTCAAGTACTACTCTTTATGATTCTTTTATCAGCCCAACCTCCTTCCTGTGATATGTCCAGGCCCAATTCCTGTGACCCCTCTCACAATCAGAGTATACTTTGAGGTGTACTGAAGAGCCTGGCTCTTCCTCTCTCCAATACGTGTCCCATCCAGCCCTCGGGACTGTATCAATCGACAAATCTGTCTAGGTTGATTCCTCTACCTGCTCATGCTCCTCCAGTCAGACCTGGGTCTCCCAAAATGGAACCCAGAGACTTCTATGTATTGTATCATCCACCCAGCGCACACAGGCAAACAAATAAGCTGCACAGCACTACATACTAACTTGAAGAAAGCCAAGGGTGAGTCAAGACAGACCAGCTAAACTTTACACGAGTGAGCCTGAAGGCCTCACTCCAGTGACATAGATGAAATGGGGTGTTACTCCTACTGATCACTAGATAGTAGGCTGCCACCAACACACTTGAGCTACTTAACTCATGGTAAAGGTTATAGCCTTTTAACACTAGGAGGGTAGAACTTTGGGAGCCCCTCCCGTCCCATTAAGACTGCAAACCATGAGACAAGCCAAGGTTATGGCATACACGCATGATCCACCCAGGAGAACAAAAACCAGCACCAGGGAACCAGATATCATTGCATCTTAGGCACTCAGGGCAGGGGTGCACTTGTGTCACCATGTGAGGGACTTTTCCGTCTCTACAGTGCACAACATGTGGTTACATTAATATGATAATGCACCTGCAGCAGAGAGCCTCTCGCAGGGTTGCCGATGACATAGCAGGTGACACGTTTCAAATTACCAATGGGTATACCTCAATTGCATTCTCCCAAGATTAAGAAAGAACATTGGTAAATGCAAGATTATTTACAACGAAAATATGTGCTGGAGATGCTGGTGTGGCAGCTCAACCAAAAACTTTTAAGTCTATGATTTTATGTTAAGGCAATTTCATTTGAGAAGCTATGCTGACTACTATGATAAAAAAGCAATACATTAAACAAAGCATTTGTTGCTCCTAGGAGTGTCTATTTTCTGATACCTTTAACTGTTTATCTAGAGGTTCAAAGAGCAAAATCTTAGGGCACTTTCTAGATCTGACAATTCATGCATTCATAATGTTCCAACACCTTTTTACTGACAAAACTCTAAATCGTAACCAATGAATGGGGACACAAAAGCTGAGCTACAGTAATGTTTAAATTTTTGGGCGGGCAGGAATTGAAAGTTTTCATAAAGTCTCTCAGGTGTGGGACCGCCATGCTATACAAATACAGAATGAATAAAGAAACATTAATTTTAAAAAATCAAAACATTCAAAATCAGGAAACAATAACTAGTTTGTTAGCACAATTTTATAATTTAATCTGATTGCTGGTAACACGGTTTTTTCTATAAACAGATCTCCAGTCTGTAACAAACAAAAAAAGAAGTCAGAATAACATGGATTAAATGAAATATTACCTCAGTTTCTTGGTAACTTTTCCTTTCTGAACGTGCCTGCTGCCTAGAAGAACGCCTTGGAGGGGGCTGGATTTCAAGAGTATTCTTTGATATATTGTGTTGTATATTTTTTGCTTTCTTCACTAGTTTCTTTGCTTCAGACACCTTTTTGGAAGAGCCAGTTACCTAAGTTCAAAATCAATACACATCTAAATGCTAAACCAGCAAACAAGCATTTCTAGAGAAGGACACTAGAGAAAAGGGACACTAGAGATCAGGCCACAAAACTCAAGGAAGTATGTGGATTAGTGTAAGAGCTTATCAAGCTAAAAGAAAACACAGTTAGAAAACAGTCATCACCATCAATAAACTTTATTTCGGTCATCAGACCAGAAAAGTGCAGTGCATATGTAAATTGTTTACCAGATTTACATGTAAAAAAAATGCATTGTTTTTCCTTTAAAATAGAATATTTGATTGATTCATGAAACTTATTACATACAAATATGAACCATATAAAAACTATACAAGTTAAAATTTCACACTTAGCTAGTGAAACAAGAACATCAACAATCTCTAGGGTCCTAACGTCCAAAGCAGTAGGACCTACTCAATTATCATCTCTTTGCATGCATATATTTAAATTCCCTGCTGAATAAGCCCAATAAGGTTCATACTATTGGGCATAATGGGTGGGATGTTAAGCTTTAGGGCCTTCCTTCTTATTCCCCACATTTGGCCTAGAAATGTTGCAAGTGCACAGGTCTTGCTTCAGATTTTAGGATGCATAGGGCTACACCATGTTCTCTGGTTCCCAGCTGTTTACAGATGGGTGTTAACCACATTCTTCTTGGTCCAGAATATGCTTTACAGCCAAAGAGGACGTGGGTGGTTGACTCAGTAGGAGCAGAGCAACAAGGGCAGCCCTTACTCTGAGCTATGTTAGTGTAACCATGAATTTGTGAAGGAATTCAAGGGGAGTGAACCGTGCCTGAACTGAATACAACGCTTTCTATCAGTTGGTAACTGTATGAGATCATGGTATGCTTCCAGGGAACACAACAATTTAAAATCAACAAATTCCTCAGTTAGTCTGCCCAACTTATTTCATTCTGAGCTACCCAATCCAAATGCATAGCTTTTACTTGCTTCTTTGTGGGAGGCCCTGTGCGATTAGTGCTACCCCACTGGCCCTTTAATCCAATACTATCAAGTAGGCTTTTGATGTTTCTGACCCAACCTATTTCTTGGATGTATCTAGGGTACAAACTTCATCAAAAGCTGAAACATACGCGGACAGTTCAGGGGTCGAAACAAATCTCTGACAGAAGAGCGGGCGGAGTTTTCCTAGGTCTTTGATGGATTAAACACCCATATTCAGTTTAAGAGGAAACTTGCTCTCAGTCATTGTCAGATCAAACAATCTTTCAGAACCCCACAACTCGGCCCCGTAAAGGGCACAACTCACGGCCCTGCTTTTATAAATATCTAGGGCAGGTGCAACATGTGTAGTGTACGAACAGCAGTGTTCCTTATTCAAGGCCCCAGCTATTTACTTAAACTTTAAATAAGCCTTAGTTAGATGTTGCTTCCAGGACATCTCTTCGGACAATTTAATGCCCAAATATTCAAAACTATTCACCCTCTCTAATGGAATGTTATTTAAGGTTAGACACCCTTTATGTGACTTGTGGGGGTTCAACATCATAAGCTTTGTCTTGGTAGTGTTGACTTCTAGTTCTCGCCCATCAAAGAAAGCCTTGAATTGATTTAATTGGGTCTGAAGGCTCCCAGGTGTTTTTGAGACAAAAAGGGTATCATTCTCAAAAAGAAGTGTTAGGATTTTCTCCTGCCCTAATGTTGGTGCATCCACTGGGATCCTAGATAAACGGTCAACAACTTGGTTGATATACAAGGAAACTAGTGTTTGGGCCAGAACACATGCTTGGCGGTCCCCCTGCTGATTATAATGGGATACGTAACTTGGCCCCGATTGTCCCATTGCACCTGGCATGGTTATCCTCATAGAGGCGAACAACTAGTATCAGAATTTTTGAAGGTATCCCCATGTCCTTTACTGTCTGCCAGAGCACGTTGCGAGGCACAAGATCAAAGGCGGACTTCAAGTCTATGAAAGCTACATATAAGCTCCCTTTGCCCAGTATCACCACCTTCCAGTAAAGGAGGATAAATCAGAAAATCTGATCGATTGTACCTGTTTTCTGCCAGAATCTCGCTTGGAAAGGAGAACATATATTATTGTCATCCAACCACTCCTGGATCCTCACTAAGAAGGTACGACAGAATACTTTGTGGATGCAGTCTATAAGGCTAATGGGCCTATAATTGGTTGGATTATTCCGGTCGCCTTTTATTAAGACAGGAATAACTTCCGCTCCATTCCATGAATCAGGAATTGGGGCGCCCCCTGCGATAGTATATGAGAGTGCCAGTATGTAGTCAGACCAGTTGCCTTTGTCAGAGCGATATAGATCTCCTGAGATTCCGCCAGGTCCAGGGGCTTTTGCTGGGACAAAGGCCTCAATTGAGGACACTTTTTTTTTTTGTTGAATTTTATATAGCGCGAACTAGACCTGAGAATTTGGGTATCGGAGCGCTTTACATGAGTACCAGTTTCATTACAGATGAAGACAATCATTTTTGTTAGGCACAGGGAGATAAAGTGATTTGCCCAGAATCACAGGATGTTGAGCGTCGTTGCCAAGACTCGAACCCAGTTCCCCAGCTCCGAAGTCGACTGCTCTAGCCGTAAGGCTACATTCTCTACCAATAAAGAAGACCTTGCTTTTAGTTGAGTATAAATCAACAGGGGGAGTTCGCGTGATAGGACAGATGGAAATTGTATAAAGAGCACCAAAGTGCTCTTGGCAGACGCTAGCTGGAATGTTATTGGATAGCAGAGGCTGGTTTTCCAGATTCCCCCTCCCAAAAAGGGCCAAAAATTTTAAAGATCTTTAAGAGAGCATGCCTCCCCAATTTGCCTCCACTTGTTCTCATCCCAGTGCCTCTTGGCCCTAGCTATAGCCAGTTTATAGGAACTACTTAGCTCTTGCACCAAGGCCATGTTCTTGCTTTTAATTGTCATGGCGAGTTGACACCTTCGTGATCAACATTCACGAGAGTACCAGGGATTCCGTTGTAGTTCCTCCGTCTGTGTTTTGAACAATAAGAGCAATCAACAAAATGTGTGGCTAGGTGTTCAAAGTACTTTGGGTGTAGCTCACTAAATCCCTCCTTGCCTCTCATATCATCTGAGCAGAATTGGATCTCGATCAAAAAGGCTACTAGTTCCTGCTTGATGATGTTAAATTAAATCTAGAACCTCAGGACCATAGGCCATTTGAGACGACGTTTATCATTAGTGGTAAGAAGCTCCTTTGAGATCACTTTATGCTTTGGGGCACTTAATGGTTTGCCCCAAGGACACACTAAACGCAAACATAGTGGATTATGATTGCTATCGCTACAGTCATATCAATTAGGGTTGGCCACAGCCGAAGATTCACTAAGATGTAATCAATGCAACCCGCTCCAGTTGGACCAATAAAGGCCAACTCTCCTCCTCTATCTGACATTGTTCTCCCATTAGTAGCCCTTAGCCTATATCCAAGTGCCACTGCATTTTATTGTATGGCTGGTTGTGACCATTTCTTAATTGGGGGCAAATCAAAAGATGGAACAGACCAAAATGTATCCTCCTGAATGTTATCCTAGTCTAAGGGCTCAAAGGTCAAATTAAAAAGTCACACTCTACAATCAAAGGGTGTAGGTGCCGCCTCGTATCAAGGAGCAAGGAGTTTGTCAAGGATTTGTATGGTTGTCGATTTTCCCCGATTCACCCTCCACCCCCCCCCCCCCCCCGTACCTCTGGCATAGACGTATAAAGCCTGCGTAGCCCTTCAGTAAGACTGCTAGAATATCTGGGCTATTGGTAGGTAACTCTTCAATTCTACAGTTTAGTGCAATACTGATCCAAATCAGCATTCTGCCCAATGGTCGACCCTGTTTAGAGGTAATTGCGGGCGAATGGAATGTCACATAGCCTGGCATAAATGTTTGTGTTAGGCTCCAGATTTCTTGTAAAATACATGTCAGGGGAATTAATGAGCTTTACCCAATGCGGAAGGCACAGTTTTCTTCTAACCCCAGCCACGTTCGAAGAGACCAATTTAAGCGTGTTAGGGCTTACGGTGGAGGCCTGAGATGGAGGAGGACATCCCGAGGCTCATCTTCTTGAGAGCATGTTGAGCTGGAAAAGGTATTTGGTGAGATTTGGGGATGGGCTTCAAGGATCAATTTGCTTTGAGTCAACCCTGGAAATTACTGATGATGTTAACTCACTAGATAATATTGATCCAAAATTTAGAGGGGAGCTAAGTGCACTGGTTTCGGTCATTTTCGGTATATTTCTGGTCTGCAGTCAATCGTTTTCCGCTAAGGGCAATAGAGAAGATGGCCTGCTAGAGAGCAAATTAGGGATAATCTGGGGTGAACAGTTTCCCATCTGTCGCTTAAATTGAATATTCGTCGTTGCTGGGCGGCATATCCCAACTTCTACATTAAATTGTGCACAAGGCTCTCATCCAACAGAGTTAATTCAATTGAATCTACTGGACTGTTGGGTAGAACACACCTCCTAGCTCTTAAAATGTCATCCCTAATTATAGATCTACACCCTCTTACATGTCTAATACAGTGAATGGATTTGTTTTCAAGGGATTACTCATACGCTTGTCTTGCAGCATTGCTACATTTAGGTATATTGATCATATAAATAGTATGTTGTTGCAGGGTAAGTGGTTTTGGCCAACTTATTCAGCACTAATTTCCAAGCTGACTTGCTACTGTCTCTCTGCTCAATGCTTCTCTAGAAGGGGATGAGTAATCCACGGGTGTCCTTGCACAAGCTAGAGGACCTGAACTTTTCCATGGGCCTTGCAGCCTGGATACCGTTCTGCTATGGACATCTGTTCTGTTGGCCACAATCAAAGGGGTGGTATAAGATACTTTGTTCAAAGGCTGCTTCCAACTATCTGTTACTTTCAAGGACTCAATAGCGGGTAAAATATCAGGATCACTCGTCCCTCTTACTCTGGCAAGCGGCTTGTGCATGAGCCCAGTTAGCACTCATACTGTAGATTTAAGCACTATAATTTCCATACTTAAGTCCAATATAGAGTTGTCAAGCTAAAAAAAATACCCAGTTATTAAACAGTCAACAATAAGGTTAGTGAAAAGAAAAAAAAGTGGACAAAGTATTAAGAAAAGAGGAGAAACGAGAGGCATATCATCTTTATTGCCAAATATTTCACAGTTACAGAAAAATAGAATCACAGTTCTACCTTATATAACGTTTATTTAGGAGCTTTTGTGAAGAGCTATTTGTCATCACAACATTACTTCAGAGTATTGATTCAAAATGGGCTCCTGATCCCTACGACGCATAGAGCTCCAACTAGACACAGTGTAAATAATGTGATTAAGGCTGTGATAGAGCGGTTATATCCTTCACCTGTGGAATAAGCATTCTTTGCTTGCTATGACTACATTTGAAAAGTCGAACATACAAAACTGTAACTTGGTTATGGAACTGGCATGAAATAGTATATTAGGCGTAACAACAATCTGCTTTTATTATCTTATCTGCAAAACACTGGGAGCATTTAGAAATATGCACAACTGAAGCAAGAACTAATATGAAAAAAACTGGGCAGGAGCCACAGGCGATCATAGAGGAGGGAAGTTATGAAAAACAAAAAAGAAGAAGAAATAAACGTCCTACCCACAAGGTTTTAGCCATTGTACTAAAAGACTTGACACTGAACTTGGCCACAATATCTTGGTAGTATTCACGGTTAGGAATCTAAGCAGGGCTCCAACAACATTTTATTTCTCTGGCAACAGTAGGCCCTGGCCTGTACTATCAAAAACAATCTCATCCCACTTGAAGCATAGAGATCAAGATGAAAACTTCAGAGCCAGAAGGCATGGTGTTTTATCCCTCCTCATGCGATTGTGTACGCTGTGGCACTCGGTTTTGCACATAAAACACTAGTAGTATGAGATATAAGAAAACTGAACTGAAACCCAACACGCTGGATTTTACCCACTAGGGAGACAGCACCCGGTGTCACAGTTCACTCACAGAAGAAATGTCAAGAAGAGCAACTTGCTGGCTCTCAAGTGTAATGAGAATTTCCTCTACAATGTCAGTTAATACAATTTCCACCCTACCTCCCCCTTTGAGTATCTGATCCAAGTTCATGCAACATCTGATAATATTTAACATATTTTTTGTAGTTTGTCAATACTGCTTTTTTCAGAATTTTGCTCGAGTATGGTAAATAGTTAGTCAACAGTCGGTCAGAGCTATGGTTGCTACAGTATTTTGTTGTAGTTGGAATAGGTTTTTGTGTTTCAATCAGCCTAGGACCAAGCGCGACACGAGGAATTCATGAAGTTGGTAAGGTCAGCTGTTGGAAGGCTCACTTACCTGCAAGCCTCTGGTCCGTGCTGCTGCATTTGCGGCCATACAGCTTCTTCTTCAGCTGCCACAAGCACTGGGACAGTGCATTCTGGGGCAAGCCTAGTTCCTGGTGGCGGTGTCTCAAACACCATCGACCAGAAAACTAATGCCTGCATCCATAGTTACGATACAGGTTAATCTGCAACTTCAGAATATGGAGCCAAAAATACTGTACATATTTAGAACACTTGGAAGTATTTAGTTTTCTTGCAAGATAAAATCTTTGGGAAATTTCACACTTATATTTTTATTTAACACTTTAAATTCCACAAAGAAAGATGGTGTTTTTTTCCTTCCTTTTTCTCCACGGGTTCACTTCCTGCATTGGGACAATTTAAAGAGCACTGTGTCGCAATTACGCTTTTGCCTATTGCGCCCTCATTGGACTTGTGGGATTCCTACATTCAACCTACTTTCCTTAAATACTCTTCTCTGCTCGTCCTGTTTGGCCAGGCTTGGTGGAAATTTATTTTCTTTTATTGCCTCCAGTATATATATTTTACTTTCAGCCATGATACCTCTCCTGGTCACATTTCTTCACTTTCTATGGTAACCTCATGAAGTGGTTGGCAGTTCCTTCATTTGAAGAAGAGATTAAAACTATTTCCTAGAAGACTTGCCATTGACAGTGGTCAGGAGATAAATAGTGCTTCATGCAAGTACCCGTACAGGGATACTCATGAAGATAAGAAGCTTTTATCTACATAAGGAAATATGGTTATTGCCTTCAAGATTACAGGTTTAAAGATGGTGAAGGATGCCTGCAGTGGTTCAAACTGGATCGGTGGTTAATGAGAGGAGTTTAGAACCACAAATCTTTTTCGTTCAAGAAAGAGCAACAGGTCCTTCAGGTTGTAGGCTAGCTTAGTGTGATTGGTAAATTTCTTACAGATATTGAAAATGTTCCCTCTGGTGGAGTCTGTGGTGTTCGACAAGTTAAGACCTTTTTACTCAACATATAGTTTTAAGATAGCCTCCCAAGGGTTTTGCACTGCCTTTTCAATTTGGATATTTCAAAATTGAACAATTATTTGAAGGATTTGGATTCCCTTTTGGGTTTCCTTTTTGTTTTGTTTTTTTAATTCCGCTTAGTTCAATAAAGATACTATAGCAAATTGTCTACAAGAACTTCAGAGTTATCTGGTGGCTTTAAGGCCTGTTGTAATTCCAGGTATAGGTACTTGCTTGGCTCTTATGCAGGCCTTACAGATGCAACATTTTCAAACAATGAAGAAAGATTGAATAATGATGGACAGAACAATGGTTTGACCAGATTAGATTACTTTCAATAGTGTGTGTGAATATTACATCAAACATGTAACCTCTGTTTTAATCCATTAACAACTAATGTGAAAATGAGGCACTCTTATTTCTCAATCAACTCTGCTGTATGGCCAAGGCTAAACCGATCTACCATTATGATGAAACTGACAGTTTTTGGGGCTATAGTCTTTAAGTGTAAGAAAAGGGTAATATTTCTTTCCAGGAATTTTGAATTGTGTCCTGTGGTTAGTAGTACAGTTAACGGGACATTTTCTGACCACACATTACAATAGTTGTGGTGGGTTGTTCAGTTCAGACAGAGATTGACCGAGTACATTAGGGAATCTACACCACCTTGTTGGCCTATTCCTTTGTGAAACAAAGAGTTCAACATGTAATAAAATGTTGATAGAAGAGTTGGCATTAAACAATGTGTTGGTATGTGGAAGTCGCTATCAATGATGAGGCAAACACCATTAGTGGTTTCCAAGCAGAGTCGGTATTGATGAGCCCAATTAGATTCTGTCTTAGAAATAATAAATTGGTGGATGTGTGCTCTGCTTTGGTAGGTCGCTTGAGATAGTGACAGGATTTGGAGTTTCGCTCTGAGCATCTTCGCTGAGTGCAAAGCGTTCCGGGGGTGATTAAGACAAAATACCTGTTTCTCTTATAATCCCTGGAAAAATTCTTGGAGGGTTAATGAGAGTCCATGGCAGGGATGAGAGACTATTTTTATTGGTGGGTAGATTTGTGAACAGATGGCCAATGTGGGCCATACCAAGGTTTTTTGGGAGGGTGGGTGGTGCAGGGAAATGATACTTCTGAAGCTTTATAAGGTGAGTTCTATTTTTCATGCATGAGGAGTCAGGTTAGGTTTGGTATTGTGTTATTTTTAAGGAGTGTTAGTATCCAGCCAGCCGGATTTTCGGGTCAGCCCTCAAGCTTAGGAGCTTTTTGGACACCTTTGAACGCCAGGCGCCGGACACCAGGAGGTGGGAGAGGCTGCTGCTGTCATGGCCCCCACGGTTTCTAATTTTCCAATATACCTTCACTGCCAACCCGCGTAGCACCGTTTCTCTCCCCTAGCAGTGCTTGTGTCTCTTCCTTGTCTCTGCTGATACAGGAGAGTGAGGACAGTTGGGGTACTGAGGTCACTGAGTCCAGAGCGGGGTGGAGCGGGAGAGTGAGTGTTGAGACGGTAGCTGCATGAGCGGAGGCAGAGAGGCAGCCCCGCTTCCTTCAGCGCCTTTTAGCGCCTAACAGTGTCCCCAGCCCTCACAGGCCAGAGCAGCCTCGTGTGGCCAGAAAAGTCGTCACTCTCATTACTATAAATCAACTGGCCCAATCGGAGCAGTCGTGACAGAGGAACTTTATACGTAACTTGTGACGAGGGTCTCAATGCGGAGATCGAGCAGAAAGCGAAGTGGTGAGGAGGAGAGGTGGAGGGGGCCCACATTTGTTTTGGAAGAAAATCCTTGTCGGAGGTTGTTGGTGGTATTCAGGAGATAGAGGGTGCCTGTCATATATGCTTGTTATGATCTAGGTTTATTGGAGACGAGAGTACTGCCTATTGGAGTTAAGCGTGGTGCCTTCCCATCAAGTGCACCTGTGAGTTGGAGGGGAAATCCTGCGTCCGGTCCTTGGTATTGCATGAACGGAGCATCTGTGGACTGGCACATTGGACTTATTCCTCTCTAGCTGGTCGGCTTGGCCAAAGGTCTACTACTACAAGAACTAAGTTATGACTGCAAAAAAATTGCGCTCTGGTAGATTGGTGTATACTAGGGCATGTAAAAAAAAAACAGAGCTAATCCTTTAAGGAACAATTCATTGCAAATAAATATTCGGAAAAGTTTTAATACCATTCCATCCTTTTTTCCAAAAAAAGAAATAAGTTTTAAAATCAGCAGAGATGCAGGAATCTTCCCAACAAGATCATGTAGAGGCTAAAGATTCCATTGGAAAACCACTGCCAGTAGTTCCCTCTAATTTATTGTCCGAAAACAGGGGTCCACGACCTATAGATCTCCAGCCCTTGGAATTTGGGGAGGCTGACTCCTTGCTGGCAAATTTAACCATACATTCTCTAGCAAATGGAATCGCTGAATCCAAAGGGGCTCTTTGCCCAGTTCCAGATGTGGGTGAACATATTTTAGAAGACTTCACGCTACCTGATATTAAGCTAGATCAGTCCCCTAAGTTGTCCCACGTCTTTAACCTGGAATCTTCTAGGATAATTATTCCTGCTACTTCACTTTCTGCCAAGAATTGTCCAGTCAAAATGCATCTGTTCAGCAGTACACCCAGCGGATTAGGCTCAATAGATTCACGGGGCTCCTTAACTTCTGATTTTTCCCCGAACTTTCTTCCCTCAATTAACAATCCAGAGGCAAAAATACCGATGTCGGAATCACTACTTTGTCTGGAAAGAGTGCTGCCCTCTATCCTAGTCTTATTGGAGAGATCAGTAGGTAACTCCGACCTCATTCTGGACTCTGTTTTGACCTTGACAAAGTTTATAGCCTCCGAATAAAAATCTTCGCCAGGCAAAGCTTGCATACTACCCTCCCGTATGCCCAATACAGGGAAGGGATCATCTTCTCCTCTGCTTTTGGAAGATAACTTAGACAAGTTAAATTCAATTTAAATTGACTCTACCTCAAATGTTAAAAGGCGGGACTTTGGCATTCAGGCTGGGAAGCCTTTCATTAGCGGGAAAAATAAAACCAAATGGAAAGAAAACATGGACCCAGTAGATCATTTACACCTATCTTTTTTACAGCAGCTTTTTGATCTTGAGCCATTAGATACAACGGCTGTACCCTTGTCCTGTCCGCAAGTTAAGTTGGAAAAAAATAAATACAAGTAGATCTCGAAAGGTGTTCCCCATTTTTCTCAAAACAGTCCAAAAATCTTCCAAGCAACCTACAGAGGTAGATTCGAAGGTTGGATGTTCTTCCGTTCGAGAAAAGGCCACTAAGAATACAAGTAATACCGTCTGTAAGAAGAAGAAGGACAAAAGGGAAAAACGCCGATGGATTAGCAAAAAAAGGACAAAACTATTACGTTTTGACCCCAAATCTATTCAAAAAATGCCCACAAAACTGGATTCAAATGTTTTGAAGGAGGATGATGGACAATCAGAAGGCAGTCAATTGGGCAACTGTTCCTCTCTTTCGAACTTAAGGGTACAAAATGAACCTCCACAAGAAGCAGTGTTAACAGACTTAAATGTTTCCCCTACTGTCCAGAATACTTTGAATCCCAATGCTTCCCTATTTGTTTCTTCCTTAGATAATAATGTTATTTATAACCCGCATGAAAATATTTCCGAGGTGACTAGTTTTGTTGATACCTCACATCTTGCCCCCAACATTCTGGATTTTTCATTTATTTTTTACCTTGAACCGTATATGAATAGGTCCTTTCTGTTGGGCTGCTTTGCCGAAATTCCAGGCCCTTCAATTGATTGAAAGCAATGACATCGCCTTGGTTGAGGTTAAAAAATATCATAATTTCAGGGGTGCAACAGTAACATTCATATCCAAAGCTATTTCATACTTGATTTTGGTACATAGTGATAAATTACGTTGTTGTGGCATCCCAGATGTGGAGCAAGCTTAAAAAAAAGAGGACCAAGATAAGCTGCCTAACTTCGATTTAGAAACCTCCACTCGGATCAGACCTTTGTTAGAGAGAGAAAGCACATTACAGGTCTTTCTTGGTAAAGAAGGTAGGAGGGATTCCCTACACTTCGAGAAAAATATTCAGCATGTGCTCCCCGTAGAGGAGGAAGATAAGAAATGGAGCTGGCTAGCTGGTGCACTTAACACAAATAGATCCCTAGGCCTCAAAGGTAGGAATTCTTCCTAGCAAGGACATTAGTGTGTTATCTTGGAACGCTGCCGGCTTAAGCACTAATAAAAACAAACGCCGATATTACATGCCTTCAAGAGACTTGGATCACAAAGAACTGGTCCGCTGAAGACTATATAGTGCTAAGCCGGCCTGCACTCCCAGTGAATAGATGTCACGCTAAAGGAGGTATTGCTAGTCTGTTAAGTACAAGCCTTAGTTCGTCACATAAAGAAATTCTTCACGCCTCCAACTTAAATTCAGGCGATTAAGCTAAACCACAAGGATGACCAAGACAATTTGGATCCCCTGCTGATCATAAATGCATATTTGCCTCCTGATTTATCTTATTCTTACCTAATGAATGATTTATTTGTTTTTATTTCCTCTACTTTGGAAAGAGGAGACTGTAGGTTCCTCATATTAGTGGGAGATTTGAATTCTAAAGTCTCATCTTGTAGTATAAAGGTATTCGCTAATTCTGAAAAAAAATGAGGCCCTAAATATCCCCAAGGCTCAATTCCCAAACCAAAGCAGGACGGACAAAAGAGGAAGCAAATTACTTGAGGATGAAAAGTTTAGATCTCATAATTGTTAATGGGATGCTAGAAAAGGATACTCCAGCAAATTATACTCGTAAGGCGCCAACTGGGAGACCTGTTATAGATCATTTAATTACTTTGGCAGACTTTTTCTGTAAACTCAGAAATATGGAGGTCATGGGAAATGTTTTTAGTGATCATATGTTGAATTGTTTTAAATTTTAATGTAGTTGCGCGAAGGTAGATCCCTGGAACTTCAAAGGTAGTACAGTAGGGTCAATGCGTCTAATGGCAGAATTCACTGGAACACTCAAGCGAACACTAAATTAAAAGCAGGCTTAACAGTTCTAATAAGTGACCAGCAGCAATTATTGATGGGCAAGTGTAATTCTTTTCAATTGGATTTATTTGAAGCCTACTCCCACAATATAGGTTCATTGGCCAAATCTTGTAAATTTCCGCAAGTTCAGTTAAACGAAGAACATATTATTAATGTTAAATAGGGAAATAAATAAACTAGTGAGGGCCCAGTTCTTGAATCTTTCTCACGAACGAAGTAATTTAATAAATTTACTAAAGAGCAAAAGACAAAGGAAAAAACGCTCCCTAAGACGAATAAAAGAAGATGGAGTATGGGTGCAGCTAAAAGAGGCTGCATCTAAAAATAATTCCAAAAGATATTGGGAAATAATCGCCGACTGCTGTGGCACAAGAGTGAATTCTCTCCCTATTCCCATTAAAGAAGAGGATTGGAAAGTTCATTTACTAGAACTGTATTCTGCGAATTTTAATTCCATCAGTTCAATTATTGCGACACCCGACCAGCTTAAAACTCCAGAATCTAATTATGTACACTCAATTAATGATGTAGTTGGAGCAATTAAAAAAAATGAGATCATCTGGAGCAATGGTTCCTGATGAAATTCCCATGACAGAAATTAAAAAGGAGCCACTTCTGTGGGCTACTTATCTAGCTCCTCTGTTTAATCTGTGCTACTCTCAGGAGAAGACTCCTTCATCTTGGTCCGGAAGTATTCTAATCCCATTATATAAAAAGGGTCCTAGAACACATCCTGGTAACTACTGGCAAATAGCCCTATTAGATGCTGCGGGAAAATATTTTGCCCGTAGTATCCTTGATCATCTTACGGAATGAGTGGCGGAGAAGAAGGTTCTTCCTTTAGAACAAGCAGGTTTCAGGAAAAATAACTCCACCTTAGATAACATCTTCATGCTGAAACTAACAGAGGAGAAATATACAATTATTCGTAGTTCAAATGTATACATGGCGTTTATAGATTTTTCAACTGCATTTGTTAAGATAGATCGACCTTTATTATGGAGAAAATTGCAAAAAATGGGCCTGCCCTATCCACTGCTATCTCTAATTATCGCACTACATTCACAAACGTGGTGCAAGGTACTAATGGGTCGAAATAAAGGCTTATCAGAAGCTATCCCTACTGAAAATGGCTTGAAACAAGGTTACTTGTTAGCGCCGTTGCGGTTTTCTTTATATATAGCTGATCTACCCGATTGTTTTGATCATGCTGAGGGAGACGCCCCAAAGATCAGAAACCGGCCTTTTGCATGCCTCCTTTACGCAGATGATATTGTAGTAATGGACCTAACCCCTAGTGGGTTGAATAGAAAGTTGATTTCCTTGCAGAACTATACAGTGGGTCATTTCTTGAAAATAAATGTTTCTATAAGTAAAATTTTAGTTATGAAATGTAAAAAAAAAAAGAAAATTATGTAATTTTAATTGGCACAGAGGTTCTGAAAAACTGGAGGTGGTAGATTCATATCTTTAGTTAGGGAAACTAATGGCAGGTTGCACAAAGAACAAACTCCATATTGAACACAGCTCATGTAAAGCAGTATCTCACGGTTTATGTATCTTTTATAATGCTATGGGTAGAAGGCATTTTTTACATGTATTAATGGTTTTTAAAGTAAAAATTCCACCAACGCTGCTCTATGTCATTGAATCCATCCCTGTCAAGGATTGGATTTTTTTTGGATAGAACCGAAGGTCAGATATTACGTAAATTGTGTAATTTTAATACGTTCGTTCCAACGGCTGCTATTAGGCTGGAATTTGGCAAAATAAGTTCCTACATTCAAGGCCTAGCTAGGGTTTTACACTGGGGATACCAGTTGAAAAATAGCAAGCAAGACTCATTAAGAGGGATCATGTGTCAAGACATTTTCGGTGTTCAGGCAAGTAATTATTCCTTCTATCACGATTTTTTATTTGCACTAAAAAAAACTTCACTGTACAAGAAGATTTAGTGACTACTCTTCTTCCATCAGAATTTAAATCTTTCTTAAAAAACTCTAGTGGTAAGATTAGCTTTACTAGAGACATTGAATTCTGTAATTCCAAAAAGAGACTAGAGTTAATCGCAAGGACAAACACACCAAAAACTTTCCAAAAATGTGTATACTGGAATTTACAGCATGGAACCCGACGATTTCGCACACTATGTCGCATGAATCTTCTACCTTTAAACGATCTAACAGCAAACTGGTCCCCAAATTTGAGAAATGGAAAAACCTGCAACCTTTGCAAACTGAGCTTTCAGACCCTGGATCATGTCTTATTTGCATATCCATCATTGACCTTGAGCTGCCGTTGATGGCTTCGGCCAATGTTCTTACCAAATAGTGTTAAAAATGTAGCTTCAGCCCCTAGATTTTCTATTTTGTCCAAAAAATGAAGCAGTGTGTATAAAACTTTAATTATTTTAAGGAGTTTATGTATATATTTTAATTGCTGTTTTCTGCTGCTGTTTGCACAAGAGGGAGATGCTGTGTTAATTTCCCATCTTTTGTTCTGCTGTTAATTTAAAAACTCAGCCAAAGTGAGAATTTAGATTGCGTTTTTGCACATGTACTGCTGCTATTGAATTGTTTTTTGCACAGGTTAGGATATGCTTTGTAATTCCTTTTTTGCTGCTAAAGCCGAACACTTTGCTGAGGATGAATTCTGGATTTTATTCTGTACTTGAACTTGTTGCTAGTTACTGCTCCTCGTACATTTTTGTATTTCTTAGGCTACGCCTTGCCACTTTATCCCGTTAGCTGTTTGTGGAATGACTAAGTCTTCTCTGCATATGGCTTGACGCGGACGTAAGTGCCATGGATAGCAAAAAGATGATGGACTGGTATGTTGCCTTAGCAATTACCAATGGCAGAGACTTTTGTAAGTATTCCTCTCATCACACCTGTGTTTAAGTGCATAACCAGTGGACCTAGTCAAGGATGTAGATTAACTTTTTGTTCACTAGAGAATATGCAGTTGTTGTACCCAACAAATTTGAACAATTCTTATATTGATCCAAGATTAAAGATTATCTAGCTGCAGCACTAGTCTGCATTCTACATCATACTCATAAGGTTAGTTTTGATGATTCCAGACTTCACATTTGTATGAAAATCTATAGAGAGAATCGGAGTATATTCTTTTAATGTAATTTTCCAATTTCTAGATATTGTAATGCCAGGATAAATGACTGCTAAGCAATCTAGGATAGCAGCATATGCGAATTACAGATGGCCAGCTTGAGGCAAGTTACTTATGATGAATTAGGTTGCTTTCAGTCTGTAATCCTATGTAATTGGTTAGGAACAAATGCTAGTACCATGAGGTACTACAAGACACGTGGCAAAAGTGTTCTCAACCACTAGCATGTGTCTATTATGCTTGCCTTTCTTAGATATTGGATTTTTACCACACTGAATAAATTCTTCAGTTTCCCAAAGGAGCAAGTTAATATTTGATGGTTTTATTCTTGCCCAAAAATATTAAGTTGTAGCCATTAATCTTCACTGCTATGTTTTTCAGCCAAATGGTTAGGCATTTCAGGTCATTTATGAAAATGTATCACAGGTAGGCTAGAAAACACATTGACAAGTCGATCGCTACAATTAGTTACTGTCAGCTGAATGAACCTGAGAGCATGGCCTTCAATGCTTATCAAGATTAAACTGCCTGGTTTTAAAGCTCACTCAAGTCCTGCCTGGTTTTAAAGCTCACTCAAGTCTGATCGAGCATAAAAATAGATGAAGGCCCAACTCTTATTAAAATGTCGAATCAGAAAGCAACTAAAAGTGCAAGAACTTTACAGTGTGACTTGAACATCGCTACTCCCCGTTGCCTTTGAACAGAAATAGAAGGCGGCATTTGAATCTGCATGGGCCTTTCCGAAAAAAAGCATCAACTAGGGCCAGAAAAACAATCCCTGTGCTGCTAGTTTTGTTTTATGTTTAAACAAGTATATATCTGGCTGTACACTTCTTGGCATGATTGGCAAGTGAATGCAGTTTCGGACTATCATGCAACCAGCCTAGTCTTATGCATAAAATAGAAACAGATGCAAAGGTGTGTTCCCAGCTTTGCAAGTTAGCAGTCTATATGTGAACTATATTTCTATATACAGTAGGGTAACACCCTAAGCCCCTATACCTCTTTGCCGGTCACGTCCTTCACAATGAGGGAGGCCAAATCCCACCAGTCTTCTCCCTGGCCCAATCACAAGGCACCAAGAATAGTTCGGCAAATAAAGTGACTGTTCAGTCTCACATAGTTGTTACAAGTGTAATATAGGCAGGTTGGTTTCAGCTCAGGAGACACTTTTTAGATGGCTACAGATGAAAGAGAATGAAAAGGTTGTGTAGGGGGAAACAGAAGGTTTTAAGTCTGGGTTGGGAAAATTGAGAGCATTGACAAAACTTTATGCCTCATGCAGGCATCAATTCAAACTAATATCAGATGGGTCTCTTCACTAGGGGGCTTTGATGGAGGTACTACATAAGTACACGTATATTAAAATATATGTCTCTTCTATAATTACCTTCTTACTTCTTGGGGTAAACTCAGCATCTTCTCCAGTTTCAGAATCCTTTTTGCGGCTGTTTAGAAATAGTCGCGTAAACCGCATCCTAAATTAACAAACAAGCCAGCATTAAAAACATTTAAATTCGAACTATTCAAATAACCGTTAATCATTCGACATGTTAGCAACAGATTAGGGAAATAGCATAGTTGTGTGAAAGGATACTGTACGATCCATGCAATATGTAAACATATGCAAGAACCTCAAGGTCACTTTCAATCAACACTTAACAAAAAACCATCAATAGTAAAATTTTTCAGACTTGGCTGCCAAAGAGAAAATGTAGCAAGTTTTGAAATGAGCAACATTTGAACATTTCTAGATGGTACCAGAGTTCTTAAAGTTGTTAGTCCAGTTGGTCACAGCTTTTTAAGAAATGCTTCGTAGAAGAGCAATAAGTACCACGAGAAAGACAAATTAATTTTGCTAGAATATGGAGAACAGGTACCATGTTTGAGAATAGTAAACAGTGTAGACGATTTTGAAGTGTTTTTGGTATGACATTACATCAAGGGAAGACTAAAAGGTAAGAATAAAGGAGTATGATTATCGTTAAAAAAAAAGTTGGTTAAAAAAAGGAGCAGACCAATGGGACGCAATTATGTGTGATGCTTTTTGTATGACAAAATGGGCCAAGTGAGAGGAGAAGACCACTATGGTGAAGAAAGAACATGTAGGATAAGAATATTTTTCATTGTTCACACAGATGAACTAAAACACACACTTAAAAAGATCAATCATTTCTCAAACAATCCAGAAGATTGACAAAAGGCTTAATAATGTAATGCACAATGTTTTTCAATCTAGTAACCAAATAAAATGCAATAAAATAGAAAGCTCATAAAAACAACCATTACTTTGAACTTGGATTGATTCCTAACATTCATCAGCTCTATCAACTTACTAGAGAAAACAACTGCACTCACATTAATAATGAAAACATTTACCTTATTGGACTTTGGATTTCAGAGGATGTGATCATCTCAGACTTGTACACTTTACTTTTTCTCAAAGATCGTCTGTTAAGCTTTGGTGTAGAAACTTGTGAAGGACCATCAAACATATTTTTAAATGCAGAATGTTGAATACTGCTCGCTTTAGGTGTGGAGACTTGTAACGGGCCATCTGTTGGTGGAGTCTTAGGCGCATCATCAATTTGTATTTTAGTTGGAGTCTTACTTTGGGATGTGTCTGGGGTATGCTGCCGTGAACTTCTCCTCAAAGCAACTCCACATTTTTCTAAAACTGGAGATTTGTTTTGGTTTAAACTGTCACCCACAATGACTGCGTTTGCGTCAACAATTTCACTTTGCTGGTTTTTAGAAGTATTCTGTGGTCTTCTTGCAGTTTCTGCTTCATTGGATAGTTTAACGTTTTTTCTTTCTTTCCTGAACACTTTACTTTTAACATTTCCTTTATCAAATGTTTCAGGAGGCGGCTGAACAGAGTCATCAGAAACAACTTTTGCAGTTTTTTTAGTTTTTTTCTTGCTTTTATTTGCATCTATGATGCTCCCTTCATCAATACTTGTTTTCTCAGTCAAAGATTTGTTGTTAATTTCAAGAGGCTTTCCAGCAGCTTTCTTTTGGGCAGTTTTTCCAGCATCCAAAGAGGGTTGCCTAAAAGCTTTCATAAACTGTTTTCTTTCTTCTACAGTGCTCTTTGATTTTACTGAATCTGAACCACTAACTTCCAGCACTGCCAATTCCAAATCTTCCTCTTCAATAACAACATTTGATTTTCTTTTCAGTAGTATTTGTTGAGCCTGTTCATCACTGGTAAAAGACTCGCATTCTGTTTTCAATTGTATAGTTTTAGGCAAAAAAATTGAAGCTATCTTTTTTTCAGGATTTTTGTGTTTCAATTCACTGGTAGATTTTGGAGGAGAGGAATGAACTTGCACAAGAACAGTCATTGTTTTAGTACACAGTGGGGCTTTCTCACTTCTCTCAGTTCCACTGCCACTTTCATCCCCGTCATTACTCTCAGCAGCCTTCTTGAGTACAGAATCCTGAGCTACAAAACCATGATCTGCTTCACTTTTTTGGTTTTTAATAAAATCTTCAAATGAAACAGTTACAACACTATCATTGTTTAACCTGGAGGTTTCATCTATGTTAACTTCCAAGCTTGATTCGGTTAAAGTGCTTTTGTTTTGAATGAGTGAAGACGAAAGTATTTCTAAACTATCAGGTTTGTTTTTCACCTCTTTAGTCCGTTTGTCCTCACCTGGAGAGATCTCATTGTCGAACTTTCTTTTCCTCGACTTCCTCTCACATTTTAGAGAGCTTTGTATTGCTTTGGTTTTGCATGCAAGGTCTGATACGTCGCTGCTCAGCTCGAGCTGTTCCCCAACTTTTGACAGTACACTTTCATGACAAAGTTGAGCAAGCAGGGCAGCAGTGTCACTACCCATAAAGCCAACACTCATACAGGCCACGTCAGGGTCCTGGCTTTGACGGCTGACATCCGTAATGATTTCCACAGCAGACTGGTGCTCAGACGGCTTTAAATCACCTAATATGGACTCTAAATTCACCTTCTTTCGTCTTTTTCGCTTTGATTGCACCTGCGAAGTTGTTACTGGTGACATAGGATATTCAAGATTATTGAATGACTTTACATTTTCACAGGTTTTTCCATTGTTTGGAGGTAGATTAGTGTCCTTCTTAGGTGGAGTGCTTTTGAAATAATCTTTGTTGTTACTGGATTTTGGCGGCGAGAACACTCTATCAACACTTTTCAGCAAAGGTGAAAAATAGTTTGTTATTGTTTTGACTGGAAGATCATCATCTCTGCGCGGCTTTTTGCAGGGCTGGGGAAAGAAATTAAAACAAAGCAAATCAATTATAAAAACACTACCGAGTTTGCATATAAAATTTGGTTTTCAAACAACATTTGCAGTCAAAGTTGGTGACATTGACATTTCTTACTAACCTACTATGTTACAGAAGCAATGAAGAGGATATAACGATACTTTAAGATTTGTAGTTATCTCAACAGAGTCTGGAAACAACTGGTGATCTAACAAAAATGCAGGGCTCATGGCAAAATCCTATCACATTGTCAAACCAATTACAAAGTATTTAAGCATACAGATGAAATAACCATTTAAAATATAAACTGCGGGGCGTGGCCAAGATGGCGGCGGAGTAACACCGTTCTTTAGGGGCTCCGCTCGCCGAGGCCGGCAACAGGCTTCCATTGGTGGCTTTGAGACTGATAATCTGCGGGGTTGTATTCCTCAGTCTTCCGCAACTCCAGTGGCGTCAGTACACCTGCAGAGGAAGAAAGGTTTTGGCGCCAGCAGCTGCCGCAGCCCAGACAGCCCGGAGACGACGAGGCCGCGCGGGCCTTGCTTTAGCAACCGTTATGAGAAGAGGAGCGCGGACCCGCGGTTTGACCGGCAGTGAAGGCCTGAGTGAGTCCTGACCGTCCGGAGGAGGTGCCCCTGAGGTGGAGAGCACAGGCTGTGCCTCCCGCGATCGGCGATGGCCCTGGTCGCAGTGGTGACCCTGGCCTTGCGGAGGAGACTCAGCGGTAGTTATCATGAGCTTCAATGAGCAGGGTCTTAATTCACCAGCGAAAAGGCGTGCACTCCTTGCCTTGTTGAGGGAGGCTAAGTGTGATATCTGCCTCCTACAGGAGACCCATCTCATGCGGTCGGATTGGAAACGGCTTCGATCCCCATATTTCTAGGTGGGAGCAGGTAAGCGGGCAGGCGTGGCGATTCTTTTAGCCACGCACTTTCCCGAGGAAGGTGGTGGGAACACACACGGAGGCTGCAGGCCGTCTCTTAGCATTGAGGGTACTGCTGGGTGAGAGGGTCCACACGATTGCCTCGTCTATAGCCCTAAAGAGCACCAGGAGGCCTTCTTACGAGATGCTATGAGTTTGATTCCGGAATCCCCTGATGAGGACCATGTCATTGGAGGGGATTTTAACATAGTCCCCGACGCGGAGCGGGAAAGATCGACGTTGTGGATGGGGCACACAGGCTCGATCTCTGACATGATGCTCCAGAGACTAAGGGAGGCAGGCCTCACAGATGCCTGGTGCCATCGCTTCCCGACTGCACGGGAGTACACCTTTCTCTGTGGCCCATCAAACGTACGCTCGCATTGACCTTTTCTGGACTCAGGGATGGGGAATTCCTATAGCCCGACACCCAGGACATATTGTTTGGGGTCAAGGGCAACAAGTTTTAATGTGTCTTTTGTCCTTGGGACAAGTAGGCCCAATCCCCTACAACACAAACCCTTTGGCTGCCAGATTGCAGTAACACGTTATGGATCAGAGAAGGGCACTGTCTGCAGTTATTTATCTCCATGTGTTAATGCTGTTCAAACCTGTATATATGGTTAATTAATGCAAAGCCTTTATTATTAGGGTAAGCGCTCTAAGTAAATGTTGTAAGATCGGACTGCAATACTGACAGTGGTTCCAGTATCCAGTATAAAAATGTGCACACACGTTTTCAAAGTTTAGCAATATGATGATGTTTATAATGCTCCCAGAATTCTCTCTGATTGGATGCAAATATTTGCAGAAGCTTGAAAGCAAGATTGAGTAGTATTTGCTTTCAAACAAATTGTTCACAAAAAAATACAAGTAGGAATAAAACATTTAGCTAAATTACTGTAAACCTTTAGGTACCATTTCTTTACAGCATCATTTAGTAAAATGTGTTGATGCATGCTAGTATTACCCAAAGAAGATTCATAATGGAAAATTAGTGTAACCAGTTTCAATAGGATTACTGGAAACATAAAAATAAACAAGCATTGGCAAAGCCAGCACGTCAAATTGGTGGTCAGCCTTTTGGTTTTGTCAATGTGTGACTTGATTTGGCATGGTTTTTGTAAAACCTTATTGGTGTGGGAGCTGCTGGGTCCTCACCATTATAACAAACATTTGTAAAAGCAATAACTGTTTTTGGTCTCAAAAAGCACACATTTCCACAGTAGTTCGTGGCACTGAACAAAACTATGTTGTGTGCCGATATGCTCCTTGTGAAAGAGCAGAATGATGTCACTCACAGTGAAGCCAGTTGATAGAGACAGAATTTACACAAAAGGACATGGTTAATGCCAGCCCTAATTAGGGGCCCAATTATAAAGAAAGTCTCAAAAGTGCACCCATGGTATATATCCTTGCATTAAGTGCAGATATTCAACTTTCATGCATTCACAAGAGTTTACAGGAGTAGGCTAAGAAATGGTACTCCTGGAAAATATTTGTGAACTGCATTTTAGCATGAGCAAATATGCATGTCTAGATTTACTCACATGAAAATCTGAGTGTTTACAAGTTCTTTTTCCCTCCAACAAATTTTTTCCCAACCCTGGAAGAAGTTTCACATCTGCCATTGTCAGGAGTAAAGTTCCAACCTTTCTCGGTATGGGAAAAGATTAGAAAAAAGTGAACATTTTTAAAACATGCAAGTTAGTAGGTTTGCACAGACCCTGGAACTATTGCATACCACTACCTTCAGCCCCAGTATGCAGATCTGCGGAAACGTGGCAATGTAAAGGAATGGCTCGTATTCAAACCCTACTATGGTATGAGCCCTGGCATAATCAGAGAGGCTAGACCAGAGCTCTTATATAATGGGATTGCTGCCATAATTTGTCGCCACATTACATATAACAAAAGGGACAAGTGGATTTGTAACAGGACAGGTAGATTTATGAAGCAATCTGCCCCATGGACAAGTAGATATTTTATTAAATTCCACATCCCTGGGACTTCCCCCGAGGGTTAAGGCGGCCACAGACTGTTTCTATTGGGGTTGCGGCGCTTTTGGACCACTCCCCGATCGTTTTAACGCTGCTTCTCCCGGGGGGCTCCTCGCGGCAGAGTGCGTGGCATCTAAACCGCAAACTACTCACATACGATGTCAATATTGCTGACCTACGTGGAGCGATCAGGGCATACCTGGAGGTGAATGACGAGGGTTCAGTGGGGACCGCTACGCTTTGGTAATGCCATAAAGGCCGTCATCTGCGGCCATTGTATTGCTATCGCGGCCGGCCTAAATAAAGACTGCAGGGTTAAGAGGGGGGAATTGGAGGATCAAATTTGGGAGCTTGAAGGGGTACACCAATGCACGGGGGCGGTCCAAACTCGACGCTTGCTCTCACACACACACACACACACACACACACACACACGAGGAAGCAACTGCGGTCATTGGATCTTGATCGTGCCAAATATGGTTTGCGCCGTACCAAACAGCACTACTATGAAGGAGGGAACAAGGCGGGGAGGCTTCTTGCACACGCCCTGCGAGCTGAAACAGCGACACGTCGAGTCGCGGAAATCGTGACTGAACAGGGAGAGACCCTGCGCGACGACGTGGACATTGTGTCTGCCTTTGAAGCTTTCTATAAGACTCTCTACTCGGCGATAGCCTAGATCCGGCTGTGGCCAGGGATTATGCGCAAGTGGCACCGGTGACCCTGCTGGCAGCTCCGGTTGCTGCCAATTTGGATGCAGACATAAGTCCCGAGGAGGTCTTAAGGGCTATCCAGGGCCTTTCGGTTGGCAAGGCGCCGGGGAAGGATGGCCTCCCGGTCGATTTTTATAAAACCTATGCGTCGGATTTGTTCCCCTTCTGGTGAGCCTGTTCAACGCCTTTAGCGATTCTGGGGACCTTACTCCATTGATGTCAATGGCGGAGATAGTGGTCATTCCCAAGCCCGGAAAGGATCCCAGAGAGTGTGCCGCCTATCGCCCTAGCTCCTTGCTCAACGTGGACCTGAAAATCTTCACTAGTATTTTGGCTGCCAGACTTGCTCCCCACATGCAGGGCATGGTGGATCCAGATTAGTCAGGCTTCATCCCGGAACGCAGCTGCGGGGATGGGACCCGTACACTGTCACTTATTGGACAAGACGCAGCGGACACAGACCCAGACGTTTCTTCTCTCGTGGATGCCGAAAAGGCGTTTGACCGGGTCCACTGGACTTACTTACAACAGGTTCTCTGTCGCTTTGGGCTTGGCGAAAGGTTCCGGAGATGGGTGAATTGCGTCTGTCATGGTCCCCAAGCACGCATCCGGGTTATGGGGTGGTCTCACGTCCTTTCCGGGGAGGAAGTGGCACTGATGTCCCCTCTCACCCCTCCTTTTTGCGCTCTACATGGAGCCCTTTGCCGAAAGAGTGAGTCAACGCCCCTCGGTAACTGGGATCCGGATGGGGAGCAGGGAACATAAGATCTCCCTATACGCGGACGACGTACTTCTGTTCTTAAAGCTCCCGTTGCTCTCTCTTTCCCCTCTGCTGGCGGAGGTCGAGGCTTTCAGTGCGGCGTCCGGTTTTAAACTTAACTTGAAAAAGACTCAGGCTTTGAGTCTTACCCTCCCCCACGGCGGATTGGCTCCAACTATCGCTTCATTTCCCGTTCTCCTGGGCAGCTACAGATATTACCTATCTGAGGCTACAGGTTTTCTCTACCACCGCGAAAACTGTGCAAGTGAAGTATGCAGAGGCTTTGCACAAATTGCGTATCGAACTAAACAGTTGGAAAAAACACGCCCTTTCCTGGTTGGGTAAGATTGCCGCCGTCAAAATGACGATCTTACCCAGTCTGCTCTACATTATACAGATGCTCCCACTTGCCCCACCACCTACGACACTGGCCCTAATGCAGAACAGGGGTGTGGAATTTTCCAAATAATCTAGTTGTCCAAGGGACAAAATGCCACTGAGATCTACATGTCCTGTAAAATCCACTTGTCCCACCTACCCCCGTTCCACATCAAACCTAAGGGCTCCGGCTGACAGAGAAACATTAATATATTTTTGCTTTATTAAAATCAGTAAACCATTGAATGCTGTGCAATAATAATGCTAAAGGAAAACTTGTCAAGCGATATTATCGCGGCCCTGCCCCCCTGCGCCCCCTCCCCTTAACCCTGACGGCAATTCTTTTATTTCTATTCCCCTTTTTTTTCATTTTTTTTGGCTGTGTATTTATTCCCACAAAATACGTACATTTCAAACCATACGTAATGTACTAATTTACCGTCACCCTTGTAAAAACGTATGGGTGGGATATAAAAGGTGTCAGCCAGCGTGCCTCCTGCCATTTCCCCCTCACTTTTGGAGCTGGCCAGACGTGAGCCCTACGTTCCTTGCGAATCGATAAGTTGTATCGAAAAAGAAACAGCAAAGTTGGGAGCTTCCTTTAATAATAAGAATCGTTTTTTCGCCAAATGTACCCTCTTTGCAACATTAATCAATTGTGTAATGTATATTTGTCGGTGTGTTTACGCAGTTCTGGGCTGAAAGTTAATAGCTCACTATTCTATATTAGGACTTTAAGTTATAAATTGCAAGTCATCAACGGATGTCTCTTTTGAAAGCATTAATCTGCAGATCTGTTCCCATCCTATGCACTCTGTAATCGACTTCGTACATGTTCTTTGCAGCAGGCATATTAACCCTCTGCACTAACTTCACCGAGGTCACAACCTCAACTATACAAAACACGGATCTCTTTCCAGGATGGTAATTCATCACACAAGTTTCCTACACATTTCTGTGAGGCCTGGTAATTGCCGGCGGAAAGAAACGCTGCAGCAGGTGCTTCGAAAGCTTTTAGTGCTGGCTGCGCCGTGTGCGACAATGTTTTTTTGCCCATAAGCCAAAGGAGTGAAAGTGTAGGAGTCACATGTCACCCATACTGGTAGGCAGTAGTTTAAGAGTGCTTGGTGTGGAGAAGCACAAACGCAGAGTCGAAAAAGAAACAGCAAAGTTGGGAGCTTCCTTTAATAATAAGAATCGTTTTTTGCCAAATGTACCCTCTTTGCAACATTAATCAATTTTGTAATGTATATTTGTCGGTGTGTTTACGCAGTTCTGGGCTGAAAGTTAATAGCTCACTATTCTATATTAGGACTTTAAGTTATAAATTGCAAGTCACCAACGGATGTCTCTTTTGAAAGCATTAATCTGCAGATCTGTTTCCATCTGCGGTATGAAGGCTCCGGACCCGCGATGTTAAACCCGCGTTGCAATGGCAGCGCGTGAATCTGAATTTGTTGTAATGGGTGTTTCCCCCATGAAGCGGTGGTAGCGCAGCGCGCCTGCTTGCGATACGCTTTTTTGACGTCCTCATCTGAGGCGCCGAGGCGGGCCAGGCCTAGGCTTTTGTACTAATTAATCTACCCACGCACGGTTGCTAAAAATATAAATGAAAGAAAATCGCAGCACCTCCGTCACAATATCACACAATTCAAGCGGGCAAAACGGCTTATTTTACCTGAATGCTTATTGCAAGCCTCGCGGCGGCCACGGACTACTGCTTGCAGAGGCTGAGTGACGTTTCACTCCCCCAGCCAATCACTGGCTAGAACCCAGTCATTGGCTGCTAGCCAATCAGATGCCGCCAAAGGCTCTCTGCAAGCTTCGGATTGGCTTGTGAGCCCCAGAGTGCCCACAGCCTGTTGTTTTAACGTGATTAAAACGTGATTAATGTCTACATGTCCGTTGGACATAAATAGACCATAAATCTTCTTGCCCGTCAATATAAACAACATGGTTCGGGCGTCGGGCGATATGATTCCCCCACCCCTGCAGAAGCTTATTTCCTGCTTCATCTGGGGTGGTAAGAGGCGTATGGCGCAACTCCTCACCTATCTGAAGCAGGATGAGGGCTGTCTTGGTATCCCACATCTTAGGCGCTACTATGAGGCAGTGCAACTGCGCTGGATGGTGGAGTGGTATCAGATAGAGCCGGAAGAACATTGGTGTTTTATGGATAGAGGGGTCGAAGAATTCACATATGGAAAGTTCCCTGGCTACCCAGACGTCATCGACCGCTGGGAGCGTATCTCTCCCCAGTCTTGCAAGCCACTATGCAGGTGTGGGATAGGGTCTAAGAAAATTGTCAGCTGTCCTCAACTGTCTCGCCCCTGACCCCCATTTTGGGAACCCGGATTTCCCCCCAGCCTTCGCGGGCAACGCCTACCTCAAATGGCAGGAATCAAACTGTAAACGCATAGGCGACCTCTTCGATGAACGCGGAATCCTGGATTTCCCCATACTCGTGGCTCACTATGGGATCCCCAAGGACGCACAATGGCAATATCTGGCGCTGCGCCATTGGGTCACACAACCTCACATCCGTCTGCATGCTGGTCAGCTCCTTACAAAATTTGACATGCGGTACATCACACATACATCCAATAAACGCCTTCTGTCGGATATTTATGGCTTCCTCAACAAGGCAAGAATTCAGCTAAATCCCTGGCGCAGCGTAAGTGGGAGTCGGGAGTTCTCTCCCAAGGAGTGGGCGGACATCATTCACAGGGCCCGGGCATCCTCGTGCAGCACTTCGGGGAAGAAGATGCTCCTCAAAATTGCACACTATTGGTACTATACACCGGCAAGGGTCACTGCATGGAAGCCCCTTAGCAACAATCTCTGTTGGCGCAACTGTGGGGAAGAGATACACTGACCCATATCCTATGGCATTGCCCTAAAATACAGGCATTTTGGGCCCATGTTCTACCTCTAGTGGATCAAATACAGGGCTTGACAAATCCACTCGACCGCTCGCATTTGCGAGGTAAATTTAATGCGGTCGAGCTATTTTTAGGTCCTACTCGCCCCTTTCTGGCGAGTAGGAAAACATACTAACTTTTGTCCTCTGTCTTTGAAAACAGAGCAAATGTGACCAGATAACAAGGTTTAGAGACCTTTTTATTGCTCACAAAGCAAATGAGCAATAAAGATGCCTTTAAATCTTGTTATCTTGTCACATTTTCTTCACTTTCAGAGACGGAGGTCAAGTAGGTTACTGTTAGGTCGAGGAGATTTTTCAAGGTACTAGACCTGCAGGATTAGTACCATTTTTCAGATTTTTCAAGCCCTGAAATATACGAGACAGAACTCCGCCGCTTTCCTAGCTACATTTTGTTGGGGCTACCCAACCCTCTCACGTACCCTCTCCAGTCCTGCAGGGGTAGGTTGATCACATTGGCACTAGGGCAGCCAAGCAGGTCCTTTTGGCTAGGTGAGGCACGACTGATAACCCTACCAAACTTGAATGGTTACACAAAATGTGGGAGATTGTGGGGATAGAGCGGATTACAGCTGGAACCAACCACACACTGCCTACGTTTGATAAGACCTGGGGGTCCACGGTGGCCTACTTATCGTCTGAATTCGTGGAGCTTACCTGCCCTCGCTATCTACGGGTCCTGTGATTCCCTACGACCCACATAAAGGATCCGCCGCCACCCCCGAAGGTTACTCAACCTTAGACCCTATCGTGTCATGCCATAAACCGTGGGTGGATCTCGGTCCGCTCTTCTCTAGTTTCTTTAGCTCTTTCTTTGCTTTCTCTCACTTTCTCACTGTTTTCTTATCTTACGCTTGCATAAAGTCTCCTCTTGAATGTACGTTCCCCGCAGGCCGGTGGTTGTAGGTGGCCGTAATGTATATGACTGCAGCATTAAGCTAGAAAAAAAATCTCTAAGTACTTATGAAAAATAAAGAGATTCAAATCAATTCACTTGCGCAGTAGGACTTCCAATATTTTTCATTCAAATTTTTTCTACTATCTCATGAAGTACTTATGTTCATTACACAACATTTAAAAGTGGACATGCATACAGACTGAGAATTTAGGACGATTCTGATTGTCTACTCCATTCACATTATTATTACAAAGAATTGTGTACATTCCTTAAGGAAGGTAAATAGGACAATTTTAAATCTAACTAGAGAACATTTCTGACCACTCAATTTGAAGATGTAATGAACAAGCATTGACAAATCCAATAAGTTTAGATTTGGCGGCAAGTCTTTTGGCTTTGCCGATGCTGGTTTCATTTTGCCAAGATTTTTGAAAACTTTATTGTGCGAGACCTCACAAACATGAACAAAATGTTGGCTAAAAGCCTGTATCGAAAAATTCAACACACATTGTAGTAGTAGTTCTAGACACAGAGTGTGGATGTGACCCTTTTGAAAGAGCACAATGCCCCTCACTCTTTGCTTTGTGCTGCAGTGGATGGAAGAAATATGTTAATGCTGCAACAACAGAATAATGGATAAAGAGGGCTGGCTAAATGCCCTATATGAAAGTATGTTATAATTTTATAAAAATCAAGATTTTTTGGCTAACATACTTAAAAATAGTTTAATTTTTCAACAACGTTCCTCAATATTAAGTATTATCTCAAATAGTAAAAAAACGAGAATACTAAATCAAGAAAACGTTGCTATGAAAGTCTGATTCAGCAATCCAAATGTGTGTGTGTTTTCCTGAAAGCAGTCATCACAATCAATTACCTAATATTAGCACAAATCACAAAATTGTTGTTACGGTGCACTGTTCGTTTGAGAATATATCAAATTTAGGCCTATATGCAAAGTGTAAATAAACACTATATAGTCTCTAATTCTGGATGATCCAATTAAGCTTTTGGCGCAAGTCAGATCTTCCTAACTGTCACTTATTGGCACAACACATTGAACATGACACTTGTCAGATATTTAGATTTCTTTTTCTCAAACAAATGGTAATTCCCTCCAGGCCAGATGTACCAGTATTGGGTTACTATGGGTTAAAGGGGGCTCAAAGGCAATGAAATGGGTGCAGTGCATTTTAGAAATTCGAAAAGCAACTGCAAGCAGACTGCTGGTTTAGGCTGCCTGCCTCTGTTTTTGTAGAGTACAATTCCTGGGCTGTAAAAGTTGTCCTAAGTTTAGTACTGCGCACAAACTGCTGGAGACATTAACAAACAAAACAAAAGCACCAGAGCAGGCCAAGCTCATGCCTACTCACTACCCTAACCAATGCTTTTGGATTGTAATGCTTCCCTCTGGACCACTTAAAAGGAATGAGTTGTAAGTGACCATCCATTCTCTCTCCTTAAGCCAATTCTGGGGAGCGATAAAAAGTCTGTTTCTCCTAACCATATACCCTTGGCCCAAACTTTCCAGTGTCTGCAGTCTGGTTTCATTGGAACGCTTTAGTGCAGGGATAACCAATTGCTGCCCCTTTGTCAAGAAACACTCAATCTATGGACCAGCTGTAGCGTTAATCTAAGTATTTAGATCACAATTTCATAAACCACCAACCTTTGCCAAACAGTCATTCATCATGGTGTCAGATTTCTTTACACATTACTTAATATTCAGTTTCAGGGCCACCTTAGGGTCTTTTGGGGTGCTGGAAAAGATATTTTGGGAATCCATTTTCAGAACAACTTTGTATTTATCACAGATTTTCAGCTCATTTCAGCCCTAGTGATGCCAAACAATATTAATTTATACGTCAAACTTTCAGAAGCTAGGGCATGCAAGAACATTTTGAAGCTCAAGCTGCCCGCATCATTCAACTAAATAGTAACAATAAAAAAAACTTGATCTACCAAATATTGATAAAGCAATTTTTATTTTTTTTATTTGGACCTATATTTTTTTAATGCCTTGCAACCACAGTATTTTACGTTGACTTGGAATCAAGTACTGAGCCAGTCGGTACCTTCTATTGCAGGACAGTCAGGGTAAAGGAGACTTTATTAATGTTTGGTGCATAATATTAAAATAAGATATATGCATAAGGTAGTTAGCATTGCATCCAATTGCTAGATAGTCGTTATTACAAATAAACCCCACTTCACCAGTAGCATTCTCATTGCAACAGTGAAAATCAAACACGGCTCTGAGGGATTTCATGATTCCATTAGTGAAATCTTATTTTCTCCTCCATGCGTGCAGTCCTGTTGAGACAATGGCGACGCCTCTGCTAAGTAAGTGAAATGGAGATAGGGGAAACAGGAGAAGAACAAAGGCGTAAAGAGAAATCTGTGCGAGAGAGATGAGATACAAGGAGACGAAAGGCAGAGCGAGAGAGAGAAATTGGTGAGGCAAGTAGTGAAGTATGGTACATAGAGAAAGGTGAGATTGCATAAAGATACAACGTAGAAAGAAAAAGACTAGGGAGAGAGGCAGAGATAAGGAAGAGGTAAATTTATAGAGAGAAATTAGTGGGATACACCAGGGGTGAAGAAGAGAGAAAGTTAAGTCAGAAATAAAAGGTAAGTTAGAGACATATAAAAGGAAGGCAGAGAGGTGAGGTAAGACATACAGAGAGAAGCAAAATAGAGAGATGTACAAAATTAGAGGAGGTATAGAAAGACAGATCAGTTAAATACAGTACTGAAGGAAACAGAAAGGGAGAGGAGTTGAGCGTAGAAAGACAGATGAGGAAAGTTAACCTAGAGAAAGGGGTATGGTTTATACAATATTAGAGGGTGTAGACATAGAGGTGAAGTAGAGATGTAGGAAGAGAGGTGAACTGAGGGTGAGCCGAAACAGACGAAGATGTAGTGAGAAATGAGAGAAAGCGGATAATGATGGAGAAAAGAGATTGAGGTAGATTAAGCAGTAATGAAAAGGAGCGAGGTGGGGTAAGCGATGAGGTAGTATGACCGAAGGAAGAAACACTGAGGGGTTAAGTAGTGAGATGGTGAACAAATGGTGATATAAATTGAGAGGTTGGGTTGTGAGAGGTATATGGAGTACACAAATGAGGAAGTGAGAGATGGGAGGAAGACAATGAAATGAGATCTAGAGAGAGAGACGGTACAGTATGTTGAAGTACAGGGCTGGGAGGGAGCGGTGGTGGAGAAAGAGAGGACTTAAATGGAGAGATAAGACAGAGAGGTAAAGTAGATACACACCAACCAAGAGCTTCATGCCTCACTCTTGCATGTGCAGAGTGCCAATCTGGCTATATTTGAGCAATAACCAAATTAGTGCATGCCCAACTACAACTTGCCGAACATTAGGGGCATGAGATTATACCTATGGTGTAAAGTCCTGCTCAAACTTTGGACTCTTAAAATCTAAGGTGAGGAGATAAAATCTGGCCCTTCTAAGGTCGTGTGGTTTCTTCTCATGTTTCCAACTCAGATTACTCTTCCAATCATTCTCTCACTTATTGCGCATAAAACGTGCAGCAATAGGAATATATAGATTTAAATCGATGTACGGGGTCGTGGCTAAGATGGCGGCCGTGTGAGACGTGTTTCTCCGTCTCTCCTGCGCCACCACCCACCGCCTTGCATATCCTGTCCCCTGGTGCCCATCTGCTCCGGTTCTGTCGCCCGCAAGAGTGGCCCGCTTACCTGCTGATCCCGGAGACCCCCATTTCGGGGAGCGACGGCACTCCAGTGTGCAGCGCGGGCCTGCCCGGCCCCGGCCTCGCTGCGGCTCGGCGGCCCTCTGTGGCAGTGCGATGACCGAGACGACTTGGATGGGGGAATCGGATCCTCCGGGCCGCCTAGCGCTGTCTGAAATTAGTGCCAGTGCGCATGCGGCTCGTCCCTGGTGGAGGCAGGTGTGCTGGTGGAGACCGGAGGAGCGTGGAGTCTGGGCTGCATCGGCCGCCATCTGAGGCCTGGATGTGCTGATGCGGCGGTTGCCGCTCTCGTGGGCCTGCGGCTGGCGGTGACATGGCTGGTGGACCCGGATGCCTTGAGGCCCTACTTCTGAATCGGGACGTTGCTTGGTAGCTCCGACGGGGCCTTCCGGTCCCGGCATAGCTGCGACCCGGCGGACTCCGGCACTGGACCTGGGGACGCCGGCGGTGAGAGCTGGTGCGCCCCCCCCCCCCCGCGACGGCTGGAGGTGACGGGATACGCGGGCAGGCCTGCTGCAGAGTGGTGCGCGGCTCTACTGGAGGGCCCTCTTGCTGCTGGTGCCGGCTACATTCTGCCTGGCGGGGCTTCGCGCCCTTTGTGGACATCGCTTCTCTTCGCCCCCGGTGAGTGCTGGCTACTGGGGGGCGCTGCTCGATCCGCACTCCGGCGGGCCGGGCGCTGCTGGGGTGCGCGGGGGCCTGGCTGGGGTCCTGTGGCCGGCCCTTGGCAGTGGCGCTCCACATGGCCTGTGTGCGAAAAGAAGTTGGCTGACGGAGTGAGGGAGCTGCTTGTGTGTTGCCTGCTCTGCCGTGGAGGCCGGTAACGTTGGCCAGGGACCTGAATTTCGGCCCGTGGTCCGGCGTGCGGTGCTCTTGGTTCAGTGTGCTTCAGCGAGGGGCCGGCGGTGAGGCCTGCTCAGTCCGCATTTCAGCGGACGGTGGGAGCGGAGGGACCGGGGTGTGCCGGGGTCCTGACTAAGGCCCCTATGGTCAGCTGCTGAGGTCGTGCTCCAAGTGGCCTCGAGGTTAGCGACGTCCTTGTGTAGTGAGCGCAGGGATCGCTTAAGGGTTCACGGGCCTCGTCTGAGTGTCAGAGGGACTGGCTGGGGGTTCGAGGGGCCGGTGACGCTCCTGGGCCCGCTTCTCGGCCCACGAGTCGGCGGGCGGCGAACCGTGGCCGATACTCCTCAGTAGAGGGCCGGTGGGAAGCCTGCTGGACCCGGAGGGTGGACGCTTACTGCTGCAGTTGCTGGTGTGCCGCCCCACGATTAGGGGCCTTAGCTGGGTGGTACGCGCGTCGGCGGAGGGGCTGGTGACCTGTCGGCGTTTTGAAGCCGGGCCAGGGTGGTGTTGGTGTGTGGCCTGCTCCTTTGATTCCGGGGGCCGGACTGCCTGCGTTGGTTGGTGGAGAACCCACGTAGCTGCCATGTCTTCCACTAAAGCTCAGCGAGTTAAGACTCTGAAGGATACTCTGCAGCGGTCCGGGGAGCAGGCCTCCTCCCAGCTGGCTCCCCCTTTGCAAACAGTGACCACCCGGCTACTAAGGCATTTATGCTCGACCTCTTCTCTGCCATCAAGGAGGACATCCTGGAGCTCCGCTCCCAGCTCTCATCTGACCGGCGCGACGTGGATGCTCTCGGGGACCGCGTTGCCACTGTGGAAGAGCATGACTTGGGGCGTGAGGACGATATGCACCAGCTTCAGCATGATGTCCTCCGTCTCAGGGAGCAAAACCTTGACTTGCAGGCCCACGTCGAGGACCTTGAAAACCGGTCCCGACGGAATAACATTAGAATCCGTGCAGTGCCGTGGAAGGGCGAGGGGGATGATCTCCAAGAATATGTGCTTCAGCTTTTCCATCAGATTCTCAGGGAGGAGACGGAGCGGACCATTCAGATGCATCGTGTGCACCGCGTTGGCTTGCCGAGGGTTCCAAGGGCCCCCCCTCCGGACATCTTGGTGTGCGTGCACGATTTTCAGCTTAAGGAGCAGATTCTACTCAAGGCCCGTGAGCATAACCCGATCCAGTTCCGTGGTCAGCCAACCCTCTTCCAGGACTTAGCTGCCTCCACCCTGGTGAAGCGTAGGGAGTTTAATCCTATCACTACTCACCTGCGCGAGAATAAAATTCCTTACTCGTGGGGCCATCCTTTCCGTCTTATTTTTAAACACCAAGGCAAACTCCATCAGCTGCGCTTGTTGACTGCAGCTTATGAGGCCCTGGGGCTGGAGCAGCCCTCCTCCCCGACTGGGGTGGCTGGCGCGCCTGCGCGGCGGCGTAGGCGCTCGGATGGCTGGCAGCGGGTGGGCCGCTCCCCCGACCCTCGGGCCTGATGTGTCCACTAGTCTTCTGGAGCGAGAAGCAGCGGTCACTTCGGTGGCACAAGTGACGGACAGCAACGGCGCTCCATGAACCTTCTAGAGCTAGCATCAGGTGGTTTTTCTCTTGCGGCGCCGGAGGGTGGGGAGGTCCTTGGCGGGGGGTGCTGGTTGTCAACTGCCCTGTGGGGTTGGATGGCTGGTGCCCTTTGTGCAGAGTTGTCGTCCTCCTGGATTCCACGTTCCCCACATCGTTTGCGGCATAAATTTTACCTTAGCGGGGATAAAGGAGGGCGATTATTGGCCCATAGGCTCCGAGCGAGCACGCAGTGCGCGGCGGTCCAGTCCATTCAGGACGCTCGGGCGGTGAAGCAGACTGCTGACGCCCTTATTGTGGAGTCTTTCCGGCAGTTTTATCAGCGCTTGTACGCCAGGGAGGCGACCGAGAGGCCTCCCTTGCCTCCTGCCGAGTCACGCCGCTGTCTGCGACCTCTGCTGATGCATTGGAGTCTACCATCCGTATTGAGGAAGTCATATCGGCGATTGCTCGCCTCAAGGTCGCCAAATCGCCTGGCCCTGACTGTTTTTCCACCCTGTTTTTTTAAGACCTTTTGTGCTGAGTTGGCTCCACTTTTAACGCGTCTTTTTAACTCTTTTTTGGAGACGGGGGAGGTGACCCCCACTATGTCAGAAGCTGCGATTACGGTTATCCTTAAACCTGGTAAGGACCCGCTGGAATGCGGCTCGTATAGGCCAATCTCCCTCTTAAATATTGATGCTAAATTGTTTGCGCGCATCCTGGTGGCGCGTCTCAGTTCACTGATGGATGGCATTATAGACCCGGATCAGTCAGGGTTCATTCCTATGCGTCAGGGAGGGGACAACACCAAGCGTCTCCTCCATCTTATTGACTTGGTCACACAGGCTCTCGGACCCCGGCTGGTCTCCTTTCCATTGACGCCAAGAAGGCCTTTGACCGGGTGGACTGGGACTACATGTTCGCGGTGCTGCGTACTTTCGACTTCAAGCAGCATTTTTTTCGCTGGGTGCACTGTCTCTATGTCGCCCCTTAGTCGTCCGTGAGGGTGAATGGGTGTCGGTCTTCGCCCTTTCCCATCACTAGAGGGACAAGGCAGGGGTGCCCCCTGTCTCCATTGTTGTTCGCGCTCTATATGGAGCCCTTTGCCCAGCACATACGGTCGAATCCGGATGTCGAGAGCCTTAAATACGGACGATGTTATTCTCACTCTTACCCACCCACGCACCTCTTTGCGGTGCTTGATGCGAGAACTCCACGACTTTGGATCGGTTGCAGGATTTAAAATTAATTTTTCAAAGTCGATGGTGCCCTCAGCACTGGGGACTTTGTTTTGTGCTGCAACAGAAGAAAAGTAACCAACGACGTCGCCACCAAGCCGCTGCTCGCACCGCGACCTGTGGGCACCGCACCGCTGCACTTCGCACCGCAGCACCCGACGCCTGCTGACGCCAGCGCTCCTGACTTCAAAAGAGGAGATAGATCTGCAACACGTGTGACTTCAAGGGCCCAGACAACTCCTGCACCAACCTCCGGAATGGAAGCCTGCGGACGCCGTGCTTTCGGAATCTCAACGAGAGGTCGCCAATGCCCTGCATTTCTAAAAGGAACTTCCCGACACCGTAGCTGGCCCGCGACGCCGCGGTCAGCCAGAACTGTTTGGTTTTGTTTGCTCTCGACACCGTGATAGCTACATCAAGGAACTACTTTTCAAGCATATTTTGATAACCGAAGATTTTTAAGTACTGTATTGTGGATTTTTATCGTTTTTGGTCTTGTCTTAAGTATATAAAGATATTGGATATTTTTAAACTGGTGTGGTGTCCTTTGGTAGTGCTTACACTGTATTACTGTTGGTTATGTGCAAATGCTTCACACACTGCCTCTAAGATAAGCCTGACTGCTTGTACCAAGGGGGTGAGCAAGGGGTTATTTTAGGAGTGTAACTCCCTTATCCTGACTAGAGTGGTGGTTTCTGCCTGACTTTGGCACATGCCCTAGCTGACCAAAAATCCAATTTCTAAGAGTTGGGTACAGCAATAGGACTTACACTTTGTCCTTGATTCCAGATCCAGTGAACTGCACTGCAATGCCCGACCGGCACCCACAAGGGGACTCTTTGCCGGAGATCTTTTGCTTAGCTGTCTGGTGAAATGACCGGGCTTAAAAAAAAATCCACCCACCCAATCACATTGTCGAGCAAGATTTATTCAGGACGAGCTACTTTTAGGGACTACTCGCCTTTTCTGGGAGTTGAAAATCCTCAACCTTCAGGTAAGACAAACTAACTTTTGACCTCAGTCTCTGAAAGCAGAGCAAATGTGACAAGATAAAGTCAAAGTAAGTTTTATTGTTTGGTTTGTTAAAACCTTAACAATATAAAAAGACATTTAAAACAATCAATAAAATTTGCCAGTTTTTAAAACTTGACATCAATATGTTGCTGATAAAATATTAAACACTGTTAATTAAACACACAGAAAGAAAAATAAATGTCATAAGATAAACTGCTTTTTGACCTCTGTCTCTGAAAGCCAGGAAATGTGACAAGATAACAAGCATCTTTATTGCTCACAAAGTGAAAAAGCAATAAAAATACCATTAGATCTTGTTACTTGTCACATTTGCTGGCTTTCAGAGACCGAGGTCAAAAGTCAGTTTATCTTATTACATTTAATTTTCTTTCTGGGACTTAAGTTAGAGGATTTTGTATAGTGAAGTGTGTGACAATTAACTGTGCAAAGCATGTTAAATAAAAAAGGCTATAAGAGGTCAGGTGTTTTTCTAACACAACACTGAAATAGCTAAGTGAACTGTTCAAACATTTCAAATATATTTCACTAGTTATGAAGACCCATTTTGTAATTCTGTGGTGAAAAAAATATTTTTATAGGATCAAAGCAAATTAGAACACTTTACTTGGTGATATGCAAATTTTAAATATTTTTGCTGAACCCAATTTCCAAAAATTGTTTACGCGCTATTATCAGTACAGCTACAAACTACACGTTAGTGGGAAAGTTTTGAGGCCATTTCAATGGAAAATATGCTATCTTTTTTTTAAAAATCTTCTAAAGAGCGCAGCTACCCCCAACGGAGGTGTCCCGGCGCTAGCGGAGACAGAGGAAGGTGAGGGCAAGTTAGAATTGTCGAGCCACAGAGTGTTAAGGGAGGCGGAAGAGCCAGGTCTTCCGGAAGATAGATTCCGATTTGGCTTTTCTGATGTTTTCAGGCACGGAGTTCCACAAGGTGGCGGTTATGACGGAGAAGAATCGTCCTCCTATTCTGGACTTTGAAAAACAGGGGGTGACAAGGTGCTCAAGATGATTAGATCTTAGGGTCCTTGACTGATGGTATTTGTAAATGACAATGCACTACCACATTAGGCTTTGTTAATACATTTATGAAAAGTGAGTTTTTAAACGTGGACTGGGAATGATTACAGCTCCTGCCTAGATGTCAATGCTAATAGTAAATCAAGAGGCAAGCCAGGAATCATGTGTACCCTATACATGGGCTTGATTCTTGTTATACATGAAGCAAACATTTAGTCTAGTACATAAAAAGTGGGTTTTATGTACAGCAGAAATGGTGAACTTGCATTTTTGAAGGTGCTCTCTTATTTGAGAATAAATAAAAAGGCTGCTCCATAAGACAAAATATTTGCCTAGGATCATACAATTTGAGACCAGTTCACAGGTCAAGTACATTACAGTTAGGGCAAGTAGATTATTAAAGTTACTAGACCTGGAGGTCTAGTTACATTTTTATGATTTTTCAAGCCCTGAGTGAGGCTGTGTGGGCTAGACAAGTGTAGTGCAGAATGGTGAAAAAGTGAATTAAAATAGGTAAAGTCAAACTCAAGGTCAACTAATTTAAGAACAAACCTCGAGGAAGCAGAGCTGGGGTACGTCTTGCGGCGGACACCTCTCTGCGTCCTTGACGCTAATAGGTGTCCCCTTTGCTTTTCCTCATGGAGCTTGATTGAGTACCCCAATTGGAATGATTTTACTTGCATTAAGGTAAAATTCTTACAATTTTAATGGCTGTGTGACTGGCAACCTTGATTAGTTATTACCTTCACTGAAACCAGTCACAGTGTAGTTTAGGTTTGTCCTTTAGGTCCTGATGAATCGCCATTTGATATTTTTTGACATAGTTAGTCGAGAAACATGTTAACCCCCTAGACTAATCTCTTCATCAGGCTAGCTAGGACCATTGTAAACCAAGTTAGCAGATACTTTTAACAAGGTTAGTGAGCTCCCTCATTAAATTGACTATCACTTTACCTATTTTAATTAACTTTTTCACCATTCTACACTTCACTTGTCTAGCCCAGACACCCTCACTTCCCCAGACAGCTAACCAAAAGATCTCTGGCAAAGAGCACCTTTGTGGGTGCCGGTCGGGCACTGCAGTGCCGGCAGAACAAGGGAGTTAGTCCAGTGATGAAGCATGACATGCATTTGGAGTGTGAGTGCCCGTGATCCTATTGGAGCACATTCCTTTTCCTGGAACTTTGACACTAATTTCCTTAACGAGGAACTTCACACAATATTTACAATTTGAAATAGCGAAGGAGCATGTGTGTAGGACCTTTCTCGCTCCTGGTTTCCCTCCTTTATAGTTTTCCCAATGGTTATCACAAAAAAGGGGATGGTCGGTTATGGTTTTGTGTGGATTTGAGGACCCTTAACCAGTTTATAGTGATGGACAGTTTCCCTCTCAAACATATCTGAAATAGTGTCACTACTCAATGATGCCAAATATTTCACCAGGTTAGATTTCAAGTCTGCATATCATGAGATTAGGCTAAATCTCAAAACCAAGAACCTCATAGCGTACATTACTATGGAGGGAGTATTCCAGTTTACCAGGCTTCCATTTGTTTTGGCATCAGCTTAGGCGTTTTCCTGAACATGACGAGTAGATTATTTAAAGGCATGGCAAATGTGTTTTTTCCAAGATGATATTTTAGTTTTTGGGTCATCGAAGGAGGAACACAAAGGGTGGTGTGAGGGAAGCAGAATTGACACTTTGCAAAGAAATGTAAATTTCCATTGAAAGAAATAATGTATCTGGGGTATACCATCTGTGAGCGTGGTGTCAGGTGCAAGGAGAATTTAGTTAAATCAGACTGACTCCCTCGCCTGATAATCTGTAACTGTCATCACCGATGCTGTGATTCCATAACCTCAACTAATTATACCAATCACTGTAGCAATAATCACTAAGGAGCATCTCTCCATACATTATAACAGCTCAAATATTTCATGTAGCTGGATATCAACAAGCTCCTGACAGCATGCGTGATGATAAACACATACAACAGGGCAGACAGAATGGAGTGACACACAAGTGTGGCGCAGGCTACATGTAATTAATATGTTGTTGCTATGCACTTGAGCTTCGAGTAAGGAACATATAGCAGGCAATGGAACATTGAACATACATGCACGAGTTCAATTACACCACTAAATCGGACCTCTTAGAGCACCACAACACACTAAATCAAAACCCACTCATAGACCGCGCCATTAGTTTGGTTGAAGGGATAGTATGGACACTAAGAAGACAACATACTCAATTACCTCAGATACATACTTCAAGCTGGGGAAAATACATCCCAATTTTTTAGACGATAGGCTTTTTAAGTGGTAAAGACGTGCAGTTAGAAATGTCAAACTCTTCTGTTGAATCCTCCGTTAAAGAAGTGCAGGAAACAACAATTTCAGTTGAGCTGACATGGTGAAATGCTCAACTGAATTACCACAGTCCAGAGCAACAGAACTAAACATGACACTCAAAAAACATACTAGTGTCCTACTTACAGAAATATACATGAACAAGTAACTAATACAGTAGTTCCTACAGTAAACTAAAACTCACAATACAATATCTAGTAACCACTATTACACATATACAGCCAAAAATATAAACGAAAACAACATACAGTTTACATCAACTCATCTGATTGTCCAACTAAACCAGAAGTCAGGCTACTTACTGTCTGTCAATAGCCTCAGGGGAGTTGTGTGAAAATACAAACTACTATAGCACTGCTAGGTCAACTTGTGCTACATAAATCTCGATAACAAAGTGGTTCTATAAAAAAGACAGAGCCCATTCAATAACTTAGGTTTCACACCTTTACACCTGAAACATTTTATTCACACGAGAGGCTATATTCAGGTAAATGTGCAATTAAAAACCTGAGTAACCAAAGCACACCTTTGACGACTTGAAGTATGGAAGGCTCTGAACATTGAATTGCTCTGTCAGAAAGTGTGACTGTCATCAGTGCTGCTCAAACTGGCACCAGCGAAAGCATGGACGGATCTGCATTATATAAACGACGCCTTCGTGCACTGCAGTATTTACATGAAGGTCTTTTCAGTATTTGATTAGACGTTACAATGCAAAGCATGTTTCGTTTGCAGTGTACAGAGTATAAGCAGCACATTGTGAAGTTGCATCCGGCAAATAAATTATATTGGCAGTTTCAGTCAACCAGAGGCGCCTCTTAACTGTCTTAACTGCATTAAGATACATATAAAACGATCAATGGCCGTTTTAATACCGTGGTGCACTAAACAAAGCAGTGCAATGAGGTCTCGAAAGCACAAGACTATAAACCAGTGTTTCTAGGCAAACGACTTCAGAAGTATGCTGTCTAAAAAAAGGGGGGGGGGGCTTCTGCACTTAATCGTCACAAATCCAAACACAAATGTCTAATCACAGACAATAACTCGAGAGCGACATAAACTTACCTGGATGCCATAGTCCTCCACTGAAGATGTCATTGTAAGTATCCCCACCATGCCCAAGCAGAGGCAGTTGCGAGAGATCAGGGGCAGTGCCCTGCAACTACAAGAGCCATGAGATGCACTACTGGGCAAAGAAGAAAAATGTTCAGTAAGAACACCGGAGTCACCACATCAGGCTGGGTTACTGCGGATGGAAGCCTAGCCTCCTGGCGCTCGTCTGCGGTATGGTCAGGTACTGGGTGCTAGTACCATCGGGTACTCTTCCTTACTCTCACTGACACGAACAAATATATATGCGGACCATCTTTCCATGCAAGGGTCTCCTCCAGTTTACCAAGTCTCACTTCCTTGAAGTTCAGTTTCTCCCTCTCACACTGCAGAATGGCCCTGCGAGCCTCGGACCTTTCAGTTCTTTACACCGCCTAAGTCTGTGCGATCTTTTCCTTCCCCGTTCAGTTCCTCGGCTAGAACCCTGGAAAAGTCAGAAGCGCCGCCGGAAAGGGTCTCGCGAGAAACTAAAGCGCGCGCCGAGACCGGCGGGTTGTACGGCGGTGTTTACTTCTTACTCACAGGGCCGAGTGACAGTTCTGCTTTCCCGCCATACAGCAAGGGGGCGGGTCCGACCGATTTCTCCCGAGGAGGAGCCTGTCATGCGTCGTCTGCATGACGCGAATCCGAGGGAGGATGGTAACCAGAAAGGGTCATACGAAGAGCAGCACGTGGGCAGAGAGGTGTAAAGCTGGAACGCGTAAGGGTTACTCAATAAGTCTAATCGGAAGGTAGCCATGGGCGCCATGATGCTGGAATAAAAGATGTGAATGTGAGTTTTTACTGCTTTTGCATCTAAAAATGTTCAGTTCTGTTAAGGAAATTGAAGTATCGGCGTAGCTGTGAACAAACTCCAAAAGTTTAAGCTGTATATTAAAACTGGGTTTTATTAATTACCAAAAGGCCCACAAGCAGCCGGCAAGGAGCGTGGCTGTCAGTGGAGCAGCTGACAGTGAATCTCTAGCATTCCATGACGTCACCTTTATACAATAAGAGGGTTCCATTGCATGTCACAATGGAACAAGCATGTGTGAACACTGTGTTGTGCAACCAAGAGTGATTGAATAGCTTTATACAAACTGTTGGAGTACAAGGTCTTCCTTCCCAAACAGTAACAAACAACAAAAGAGATTAACCCCTTCGCTGCTAGGCCTCACCCCCCCCCCCCCCCCATAAGGTATCCACGCCAAATTTGCGTCCTTTTCTTCCAACATCATGGGGATTGTAATGGTACCCAGGGTTTGTGGATTCTCCTGGAGAGGTACCAGAAATTCTACATCAGGAGCGGAGGCGAGGATTATGCATTACTTTCCTCACTTTTAATCAACAGCAAGTTAAAAGACACAATGTAAAAACAAAAGACCACAACTCCCATGAAGCTCAGGAGTAACCGTGGCAACCATTAGTCCAATCATAACAACGATGTATTCCATAAACAGTAGCAGTCTCCCTAGTCCTTCCTCTTTCTTCACTGCTGGCCCGTCAGTTAAGTCGATTCTCTCCTTACTGTGGCGTGTGGGGGTCTTGGCTTGATGGGCTTACTGTATTATTTTGGCACTGTATTGTTATCATGACTGAGGTGTAGGTCTCGTTGCAGCCGGCGAATCTCCTGCTGGCACTCGCGCGGTAGGCTTCGGCCCGAGCGCGTTTCTATCTTTATACGGAGCGGGTCCACTAGGTGCCTGTGAAGCACCGTGAGGGAATTTGGAGCGAGCGCTCGTGCTGGATCCTGCCCCCCTCGCCTGACCCCACATTAGCGGTAAGAATTACGGGCTTAGCCCTTCATTATACATATTTTAGGGGCTGTCTCCTCCGCATTAAGGCTCCTCCACAGGAGGTAGCAGCTTCTGGACACCGGCGAGGGGGAGGCCCCCCTTAACCTAGTTGGGGCGTTTTTTTGTGGTGTCTTTACCTCCTATGTGCGATGAATGCTCAGAGAGAGCACGATTATACCCCATCTTTGTCTGAAGAGGACAGGCTCTCCCAGGCACGCAGACCTGCAGAGATGGACCGGCTCCTCTCTTCGGCCATTGCCCAGGCGCTGGCCCCTTTGCAGGACAGTGTGGACCGTTTGTCCGCCCATGTGTTCAAGGGCACGGGAATACTGGGGGACGGGGGAGCCGGGCCTAGCGGTGTGACTACTTCTCACCTGCGAAAGGCCCCTAAGCGTGACGCGGGGCACCTTGAGGGCTTCAGTCGTCTGGCGTAAGTCTTTCAGAAGAGTGCGCGCACGCTTCGTGATGCACCCTACCGGGAGGAGGTCTTACCCGGGGAAACCGGCGACGATGGCGCCACGGACTGCGACCTTGAGGAAGGGTTTCCCGAATTGGGGGAGGTAGAAGGTGAGGATGAGGGGGATTCCTCTGATGGGTTCCAGGAACACGACAGGTCTTGGCGTCCTCAGTCGTCTGCCTCATCTGTGGCAGAAGGGGAGGGTCCCTCGTCGGATATGTTTAATCCCCTTTGTATCTACAGACCCCGATCCACTGAATGGGTACCGGACAAAAAGGTGGCCGATTACGTGGCGGACAAGATCCGGCGACCACTCAATAAAGAAGTTAGGGCCCGACTCCGGTCCGAATGTCCCAGACCTTCTCTCCCCAACGGAGTCACTCTGACCCCGGAGATTGACCCCAGATTATGTACACTTTTTTCCAAATATATGAAGGACCCTAAAAAGGGGATAGATAGATCATGGCGGGCTTGCCAAGACAAGCTCTTAGATGTGGTGGGACCGCTGACTAAGGTGATTGAATTAGCGGAGAGGTCCCGTGATTCTGGGGTACCCCTGCCGGCAGAGGAGGTGTCGGGTTGGGCGCAACGCGCTATGTGCTTCCTGGGCAACGCAAATTGCGCCCTTTCGGCCGAGTGCCGCCGTTCTCTGTTGCTGAAGATTGACCCCAAGCTCGGTGAGCTTTCGTCCTCGGAGGCAGGCCTGATAGCCCAGGGTTCCCTGTTTGGCGATCCGTTTGTCAAAGAGTTGGGGAGGTTTGTGGCGACTTTTTCGGCCCTTGACAAAGCACAGGCCTCTATGAAGAAAATTTTTCCGGGGAAGGTTTTCGGTGGGGCCGGAAGAGGCAGGGGTCGCTCCTCCGGCCGCCAATCGAATCAAGGCCCTAATAGAGCCCAAGCCAAGCGCAATAATGGATGGCAGGACGGTCGCCAAGGGACCTTCTACCCCTCCCGGGGCGGCAGAGGAAAGAACAACCGCGGCCGTGGAGGCGCCCACAATAACACCGGAGGATATAACGGTAAGCGTGCCTTTGTTAACCCCGGTTCGGTTGGGGGGGGAGAATCGCCCTGTTTTATCACAGGTGGGCGGAGATCACGTCCGATCCTTGGGTACTGGAAACGGTCAGAGGATTTCACATAGAGTTCTACTGGAACACCAGTTCAAGGAGTCAGACCCAGACCCTTGGTGTTTTCTTCTCAGGACGAATCTCTCATAGACCAGGAGGTTCAGGAGCTTTTATCCAAAGGGGCGATCGGCCCTTCAGGTCTTCACCCCACGGGGTTTTTGAGCAACATCTTCCTGGTAGAAAAAAAGGACAAGGGTTACCGTCCCGTTATCAATCTCAGGGACTTCAACGAGTGGCTAGTCTATCGCCACTTCAAAATGGAGGGGATTCATCTTCTCAGAGATCTTTTGTTGCAGGACGATTGGCTAGTGCGTCTGGACCTCAAGGACGCCTACCTCTCGGTCCCCATTTTTCCACCACACCGCAGGTTCCTCCAGTTTTGGTGGAGGACACAGGTTTTCGAGTTTCTGACTCTTCCCTTTGGCCTGTCTTCGGCTCCGTGGTGCTTTACGAAGCTCCTCAAGCCGGTGATGGAGCATCTCCGGACTCAGGGCATTCGGTTGATCGTTTATTTGGACGCCATCCTGATAATGGATCAGTCCAGGTCGCATCTACTCTCCCACTTACAGAGTGTAATCTCCCTCCTTCAGAGATTGGGGTTTACCATCAATCAGGAGAAGTCGGACTTAGTCCCGTGGCAGGACATGACCTTTTTGGGGTTCAGGATAGACTCCAGGTCGGCGACCCTGCACCTCCCGGAACAGAAGATTGGGAAGATCAAGAAAGAGTTGAGGAAGGTCTTGCGGAGGGACAGGATCTCCTTGCGACAGTTGGCCAGGATTGTGGGCCTGTTATCTTCGTCGATTCAAGCCATCTTCCCGGGGCCCCTGCACTACCGTGCTCTGCAGAGACTGAAGGCGTCCCATCTACGGAGGGGCCTTACCTACTCCCAGTTGATCTATCTGAATCAGGAATCCCGAGGGGAACTCCAGTGGTGGATCGACCACATGGAGGCGTGGAATGGCAGAGCGATTTTTGGGTCGCAACCGGATCTGGTGATAGAGTCGGACGCCAGCCGCCTCGGTTGGGGAGCCCGTTGCGGCTCGACCTCAGTAGGGGGCAGGTGGACGGAGGAGGAGCTTTCCCTGCATATCAACTGTTTGGAACTCCTGGCGGGGTCCTTTGCTATTCGGTCCTTCACGAAGGACAAGGTGTCTTGTTGTGTGCTCCTCCGGATGGACAACACGACGGCGGTGCAATACATGAACCGCTTGGGCGGCACGCGGTCCAGGGTTCTGGTGGACCTAGCCAAAGACTTCTGGCACTACTGCCTTCAATGCCAGATTTCGGTGACGGCCGAATACCTCCCGGGAGCTCAGAACTCGGTGGCGGACTGGAACTCCAGGCACTTCCGGGACGCCAGCGATTGGAGATTGGATGCGACGGTCTTCAACTCACTGATGACCTCCTGGGGTCCCTGCCAGGTAGATCTCTTCGCTTCCAGATGGAACGCCCGGCTTCCCAGGTACTTCAGCTGGAAACCGGATCCCGGGGCAGAGGCGGTGGACGCTTTTCTCCAGGACTGGTCATCGATTCCAGCTTATGCCTTTCCGCCGTTCTTGTTCATTCAGAGAGTGGCGGCCCAGGTTCGGCGGCAGAAAGCCTCCTTGATCCTGGTAGCCCCGATTTGGTGCGCTCAAGCGTGGTTCCCTTCTCTGCTAGAGCTGAGCTGGGACCTTCCAATACGTCTGCCACTCTTCGACAAGGTCTTGGTGGACCCCCTGGGCAATCCTCATCCCCTGGTTCTTCAGGGCCATCTTCATCTTATGGCGTGGAGGATTTCAGGCGACGTTGGTCGGACAGAGCTCTTTCGCGGGAGGCTGAACTCCTCATCCAGCAAGCATTGGCCCCGGCGACCATCAAGCGGTACAGATCCGCTTGGAGGCGATGGGTACGTTGGTGTATGGCGAAACACCTGGATCCCGTGGGCTCCAGCGTTTCGGATGTCATCAACTTCTTAACGGAGCTTTTTCAGGAAGGGCTCGCTTATTGTACCATTAACTCATTTAGATCTGCCATTTCGGCAGGCCATGTTCCCATTGATAACAATCCGGTGGGAGAACACCCCTGGGTGTGTAAACTCTTGAAGGGCATTAGGATTTCTCGGCCCCCTGAGCCTCGTTATGCGGGCCTCTGGGATGTCAACCTGGTTCTACGTTTACTGATGTCCTGGCAAGACAATCAGTATCTGTCTAGAAAGGAAATCTCAGCGAAATTGGCTATGTTGTTATGCCTTATTTCGTGCAAGAGGGCTTCAGATGTCAGAGCTTTGGATCTCACAGCACAGATTTTTACCCCAGAAGGGGTCACTTTTACCATCTCGAGGAGAACCAAGACGAGTACGAGGTCAGTAACTTATCCTGCTTTTCCGGATACCCCGAAATTGTGTGTGGTTAAATGTCTCAAGGCCTATGAGGATATGACCTTGGAGGTACGGCCTCCGGGAGAACGGAAACTTCTGATTGCCATTAAGAAACCGTTTAGAGCGGTGTCTTCCCCGACCATTGCCAGATGGGTCAGGTGGATTATGACTGAAGCTGGTATTGACACTACTGAGTTTGGCGCACACTCTACCAAGGGAGCTATGGCTTCTAAGGCCATTCAGGTGGGGGGTAGATTGGAGGACATTATGAATGCGGCGGATTGGTCTTCAGATTCAACTTTTAAAAAGTTCTACTTTAAACCAATCCATGAAGCGGCCGCGCTGGTGGTAAGGAGGCTTTGAACATGCATAATCCTCGCCTCCGCTCCTGATGTAGAATGAGAAATTTCCTAGTTAGCACAAAGGAAAGTTTCAATTCTAATAAGGAGACGGAGGCGAGGATTATCCTCCCCCCCCCCCCCCCCCCCCCCCCGGGTAAGTTTTCTCTTATGCATTCCCACCCTTGGATTTTTCGGGTAATGGCTCCAAGGGCAGAGTGTTTCAGAGTTTCGTATCAGGGAAGTAACCTTTTGTGACTTCTATTGTCAATGATTCTTGCTGATGTTCAGTATTTTGTATGCATATGATTTTCAAGGTTTGATGTTATATCACGCTATGGCATTCTCGTAATATGTCTATTTCTGATTATTGTGACAAGATTTTGCAATTGTATTGATATAATGCGTAGCATGTGGACTTTGTTAAATTGTATGGTTTTGTAGCAGCCTTCAATATCTTGTACATCTCATCCTAGGTTCCGACTCCAAGACGGAATAGGACCCACAGGGCTTAACTTCCTGCAGCAGAGAAAGAGGAAGGACTAGGGAGACTGCTACTGTTTATGGAATACATCGTTGTTATGATTGGACTAATGGTTGCCACGGTTACTCCTGAGCTTCATGGGAGTTGTGGTCTTTTATTTTTACATTGTGTCTTTTAACTTGCTGTTGATTAAAAGTGAGGAAAGTAATGCATAATCCTCGCCTCCGTCTCCTTATTAGAATTGAAACTTTCCTTCGTGCTAACTAGGAAATTTCTCATTAGCCAAAATACAGCTAAAAGTTGTTTTTTTGGGGAAAAATTGGAAAAAAGGGCTGCAAATGAAAGCTTCTCGGTTTTCCCCTGCAAATGGTATCAAAAAAACGTTTGTGGGGCTGAAATCACCATTTTCCCAGCTTTTAGGGAATGACAGCCTTTTGTCAGAAAACCAACATTTTTTACACCGTTTTGGTATTTTTCTGGGACATAGCCGATGTGAGAAGGGATCTGGTTCCCCATGCCACTTACCTTCGGGGGACCGCCGTGTCCCCAGATTCAGGAAGCCGGGAGAGTCGGCACCCGACGCCAAAGGTCCTTCGAACAGACGACGAAAAGGATTACCACACCCCCTTGTCCTCCCCATTCGCAGGAACGAATCAACGATGATGAGGGCGTGGCAAGAGGAGGGGCTAACCCCGGAAGCACTACGGACCAGGTAGTGAAAAGAGACGAGAGATACAGGATCGGGGAGGAAGCAGAAGAAGGACTAGAGGAATCGAAAGGCGGAAACAACGAAGAGGAAGGACGCGAGGACGGAGAACGAGTTGGGACGAAGGCCGAAGACGACGGATATCCCGAAGAAGACGAGAAGTGGTGCGAGGAGTGGTGGTCCCCACCGGAGGAGGCTGGAGAGCGGCCGCAACTCAGGAGAGTTGCGGCGGAGCCTGTGAGTAACCCTGAGCTAGGGTGAAAGAAGCGCGGGTGGAGGGTGGGACCGGATAACAGAAGGGAGGGATTGTATGCCGATATTAAGAACTGTTTGCAGTTAGGTCTGCATTTGCCCCTTACTGTTGTATGCCGATATTGAGAATTGTTTACAGTTGGGTCCGCACTTGCCTGATATTCACCCCTTACTGGTTGACTGGGGACTTAGACGCTGTCGGGAGGAAAGAGAACGGGGACCCCTTAAAATTAGCAACAGGCATTTCCCGTCGCGGCCGTACTCCTATCAACCCTCCAACCCTAATTCCCCTTCACAAATCTCGCCCGTGTTCACTCCTACTGAAACCACCCTCCTTAGAAAATAGGAAGTCACAGTTCACACCTGGTGTTGCGGTGACGGTGATGGTTTACACTCTTGGTACATCCAGTATAAGTATCTGACAGCCCGTATTTTACTCTCTCCTATGAGCCTCCGTGGGACGAATGTGGGTCCAGATGAACAACCGGGAAATGAAGAATCCAATGACGAGCTAGGAGCAGTCCGAAGAGGCGGAGAACCATCAGTAGAAGGGCCAGTAACATCAGAAGAACCCCAGGGGACTGTTGAGAATCCTATACAACCTTCGAGTGGCACAATACCTGTCATTTCTAATAAAACTCGCAGAGCATCCCATTATATACAGCCTCCTCGTCTGATTATCCGACCTGCCCTCCCACAGCCTATTTCTGCTATTTTTTGTGATTTCAACCTCTTTCCAGTTAATGGGAGAAATGGGTATGAAAGCAATAATGGATCCTGGAAAGCTATACATTTTAGAAAAGTAGACAAAATTCTGAATTCAGCAAGGGGTCATTTGTGTAGATCCATCAAGGTTTTTTTTATAGAAACTAACAGTTAAATATAGGAAAAATTGCAAATTAGTTGAAAAAAACAGCCTTTTGTGTCAACGTTTTCACTTGTAACTTCTTCTAATTAAGACAGCACTTTGAAAGCAATATACCGTTACATCCGCTGGACCTTTCTGGTTGTGGGGATATATAGGACTTGTAGGTTCATCAAGAACCCGACAAACCCAGAGTCAAAAACTGAGCAGCAATTTGCAATGGCTTTTTATTATGTACCAGGTATATATCAATTATTGTGGGAAAATGTATACATGGAAAAATGGGTATGAAAGACACCTACATATTTCTGAAATGGGAACAAATTATAGAGTTTAGAAACAGTAGATATTTGCACATTTTCGAAATTGGGAATACTCATACTAGCATGAGAATTATCGGTAATTTTTCAAAATGAAATTTTTTACACAATGTCTTTCATTTGGAAGGCAGAAATGCATCGAAAGTCAATAGGTAATAACAGTTGCTTTACAAATCTGAATTACCCTAAGTCTCCCGATAAAAATGGTACCACACTTGTGTGGGTCGGCCTAGTGCCCGCGACAGGAAACGGCGCAAAACGCAACGTGGTCACACCTCTAATTTCGCAGTGACAAATGACCCTTTATTGGCAAAGTGCCTAGCTGTAGTTTTTGAACCATAGCTCTGCCGGCACCTAGGGAAACCTAGCAAACCTGTACATTTTTGAAAACTAGACACCCAGGGTAATCCAGGATGGGGTGACTTGACTGCCTCCCACCAGGTTCTGTTACACAGAATCCCTTGCAAACCTAAAAAATTGACAAAAAAAACACATTTTCCCCACATTTCTGTGGTGGAACGTTCTGGAATCACGTGGATCCACAAATTTCCACCCACCCCACATCCCCCAAAGTCTTCCGAGAAAAATGGTATCTCACTTGTGTGGGTCGGCCTAGTGCCCGCGACAGGAAACGGCGCAAAACGTAACGTGGTCACACCTCAATTTCACAGTGAAAAATGACCTTTTTTGGCAAAGTGCCTGGCTGTAGTTTTTTAACCCTAGCTCTGCTGACACCTAGGGAAACTTAGCAACCTATACATTTTTTAAAACTAGAAACCCAGGGGAATCCAGGATGGGGTGACTTGACTGCCTCCCACCAGGTTCTGTTACCCAGAATCCCTTGCAAACCTAAAGAATTGGCAAAAAAACCACATTTTCCCCACATTTCTGTGGTGGAAAGTTCTGGAATCCGCGTGGATCCACACATTTCCACCCACCCCGCATCCCCCAAAGTCTATCGAGAAAAATGGTACCTCACTTGTGTGGGTCAGCCTAGTGCCCGCGACAGGAAACGGCGCAAAACGCAACGTGGACACACCTCAGTTTCGCAGTGAAAAATTACCCTTTTTTGGCAAAGTGCCTAGCTGTAGTTTTTGAACCATAGCTCTGCCGGCACCTAGGGAAACCTAGCAAACCTATACATTTTTTAAACCTAGATACCCAGGGGAATCCAGGATGGGGTGACTTGACTGCCTCTCAACAGGTTCTGTTACCCAGAATCCCTTGCAAACCTAAAACATTGTCCAAAAAAACACATTTTCCCCACATTTCTGTGGTGGAAAGTTCTGGAATCTGCGTGGATCCACAAATTTCCATCCACCCCGTGTTCCCCAAAGTCTTCAGAGAAAAATGGTACCTCACTTGTGTGGGTCGGCCTAGTGCCCGCGACAGGAAACGGCACAAAACACAACGTGGACACAGCTCAATTTCGCAGTGAAAAATGACCCTTTTTTGGCAAAGTACGTACCTGTAGTTTTTGTACCCTAGCTCTGCCGGCACCTTGGGAAACCTACCAAACCCACACATTTCTGAATACTAGACACCCGGGGGATTCCAGGGAGGTATGGCTTGTGTGGATCCCCCAACGTCTCCTTACCCAGAATCCCCTGCAAACCTCAATTTTAACTGAAAAAATCCCTTTTTCCACACATTTTTGTGTGGGAAAGATGTGGCATCACCGGGCTGACACAAATCTCCTACCACCCAGTGTTCCCCCGGGTTTCCCGATAAAAACAGTGCCTCACACGTGTGGGAGGCACAAGTACCCGCGACAAGCAAGGACCCAAAACGTAGTGAGGCGACATCAAATTTGCCTATCACAAAACGACCTGGTTTTGAAAAGGGGGTACCCTGGTTTTTTGGCCCGGTGCTCGGTGGCCACCTAGGGAAACCTACCAAACCCATACATTTCTGAAAACTAGACACCCGGGGGATTCCAGGGAGGTATGGCTTGCATGGATCCCCCAACCTTTCCTTGCCCAGAATCCCCTGCAAACCTCAATTTTAGCTGAAAAAATCACTTTTTACACACATTTTTGGGTGGGAAAGATGTGGCATCACCGGGCTGACACAAATTTCCTACCACCCAGTGTTCCCCCGGGTCTCCCAATAAAAACGGTGCCTCACTCGTGTGGGAGGCCCAAGTACCCGTGACAGGCAAGGGCCCAAAACGTATTGAGGCGACATCAAAATTGCCCATCTCAAAACTACCTGGTTTTGCAAGGGGGGTCCCCTGGGTTTTTGGCCCGGAGCTCGGCGGCCACCTAGGGAAACTTACCAAACCCACACATTTCTGAAAACTAGTCACCCGGGGGCTTCCAGGGAGGTATGGCTTGCGTGGATCCCCAACGTTTCCTTACCCAGAATGCCCTTCGAACCTCAAATTTGGCTGAAAAAATCACTTTTTTCACACATTTTTGTGAGGGAAAGTTGTGGCATCACTGGGCTGACACAAATTTCCTGCCACCCAGCGTTCCCCCAGGTCTCCCGATAAAAACGGTGCCTCACTCATGTGGGAGGCCAAAGTACCCGCGACAGGCAAGGGCCCAAAACATCGCCTGTCGCGGGTACTTGGGCCTCCCACACGACCCGGGGGAACACTGGGTGGTAGGAAATTTGTGTCAGCCCGGTGATGCCACATCTTTCCCACACAAAAATGTGTGGAAAAAGTGATTTTTTTCAGCTAAAACTGAGGTTTGCAGGTGATTCTGGGTAAGGAAACGTTGGGGGATCCATGCAAGCCATACCTCCCTGGAATCCCCCGGGTGTCTAGTTTTCAGAAATGTGTGGCTTTGGTAGGTTTCCCTAGGTGGCCGCTGATCACCGGGCCAAAAACCCAGGGTACCCTGTTGAAGCAATGGTGTAAATACACCAGGAGAATTGTGCGCAGCACACACAAGCCTCCAACTTGTAATTAACTCAGTTCACCCCAGCATTAGTGGACAACTTCTGCTTGCTGCAGCACCACAAAATATATTTTTGAATTTACGTTGAAAAACCGTTGATTATACTACGGAGTGCACCCCTTACTTTATAACTATTACTTATCTCAACTTTGTCCTACCAAGGAGGTAGCACCCACAGGACCATGTCATTCGAATCAATTACAAACATCACAGACAACAGAGCCACAACAATGGTTTATACATCAGATCAGGCAACTGAAATATACGCTCTAATTCAAGGAGATAAAACTATGGACACTCATGGGGGCTCAATATCACAGCAATTAAAACAACTGGAATATTTAACAAGGAGACAATTAAATCAACAACTACACGCATCAACCTTGGTGCAGTATCATAAGGCAAAGCGTATACCTAGAGGACTGCGTCTTTCAATCAAACCCATGCTATTTCGATTTCATTTAAATCCAGTCTTTATGGATAAATGGTACTCTATCTTAAACAAATGCTCATTGGATCTCATCTTATTGATCATTGAGGAATTATCGAAGTCAATACGAGAACTGGAGGATGAAATTACAACCCTAAAAGGAGAACTTCAATTAAGAATGGAACATAACACATGGCAAATAAGCCTAAAGGGATTAAACCAAAAATTGGACAAATACAGCAAAGAACCCCAAGAAGGCAAACTAAGGAAATATAAGAGAGATACAATAGACTATAAATTAAACGAAGTCTACACGTGGGCAGAAATATATGCCCGTAGAAGATTTGACCAACGGAAGCCCATGACCCATTCATCTGAAGAAAGCCTTGTGACTGGTAAGGACATCTCTACCAGTAGGATTCCAGTTCAACCTGGAACATCAACAACTAGCTCATCGCAACTAACTACAGAATCTATTGAACAGACACAAACAACAAGAGCGGTGTCTTTTTTATCGCAGGCTCCGGATCAAGGCTTACCACCAGTGGCACAAAAAGGGACATCAAGCACGAACGACCGACAAGTAGAGGAAAGGGCAGGCAAATCGCTGCGCAGTGGGAAGAACATACCTTAATAGTTAACTTCTCCTCAGTGCATCTCACGTCTCACCAAAAAAAAGTTTTGAACAAAGGTCTTTCCTTTGTGCCCACTAATTCCACAAACAGTATGGAAATTGACATAACTTTATTCAAGTTCATGCGCACATTACGGTTAAGACATTTTTTCACCAATATTGTCAATAATGAATCCCCTCAACTATCTGATGTACCAGTGAAATTCAAACCTAAAAGTACTTTCCAGGCGCCAGTTTCGCATAAAATGCTTGATACATTTGAGATAATAGTCAAAAAAGATATAAAAGCTCTGGATTTGAGGAAAAATAAACATCAGAATCTGATTAAACAGGATAGAACTATCATCAAAGCTATTGCTAATAACCCTGAAATCACCATCCAACCAGCTGATAAGGGGGGAGCCATAGTTATTATGGATACTTCTTTTTACCAGCAACAAGTTAATCGGCACGTATTGGATCCTGACATATATTTACCTTTACCTACTGACCCAACAATGGAATTACTAGGCATCCTGGAAAACATTCTACAAAAAGCATTAGACACGGATTGGATTGACGAACCCACCAAACAATTTCTGACTACCTCAAACCCACGGAGACCACACCTGTACATAATACCTAAGATTCACAAAGATCTCATGAATCCACCTTTTAGAACCATTGTTTCTGGATGTGGTTCACTGTTTGACCCTATTGGCAGATACCTTGATCATTACCTTCAAAAATGTGTACAAAATTGGACATCATATGTTAAAGACACCACTGATTTCCTCAACAAACTAGAAAGCATACAATCCGATATACAACCATCTTGGTTACTCTCTACTATCGATGTGGTAGCCCTGTACACGTCAATACCACATATGGCAGGATTGAAAGCAGTTGGGTGGGCATTGTTACAACTTGATGACATTGATGTTGAAAAGATATTTCTCCTGCAACTCTTGCATTACTGTTTACATCACAGTTACTTCAAGTGGGATGAAACTTACTAAGCTCAACTCTCAGGAACCTCTATGGGTTTTTCGGGGGCTCCGGCGTATGCCAACATCTTTATGGCATTATTCGAACATCAGCACATTATGAGCAACCCCTCCTGGTGGTCCAACATTAAACTATACTGTTGTTTCATAGATTAAATTTTTTTAATCTGGATGGAATCACGTGAAAAACTAGAACACATGATTATGACTATCAATTCTTACGACCCCAGGATCCAAGTTACCCATAAAATCCATGAACATTCAATTGAGTATCTTGACGTCACAATTTCCAAACCACTTGAAGGTAAACGATTAGAAACTTTAATATACACAAAACCCACGGACCGCAACAATGCTTTAGACCATTCCAGTTTTCACCCTAGAAGTCTCATCAGAAACTTACCGTATTCTCAATTTATTAGGATCAAACGTATCTGCTCGAATCCTCAAGTGAGTAATGACAAAATAGAAGAATACAAACAAAGGTACAAACAAAGAGGCTATCCGGAAAAGACCTTACAAGAATGTGCACAGAGAGCAGCCATGAAAGACCGCAGGGAACTCCTTACTACTACTCCAACGTCAAAACCAACAATATAGTATTTGTATCTAAATACACAACAAGCTCCCCAGCTATCAAGAGAATAATTAACACGAGATGGGAACTTCTGGCTCACGAACCAGATTTCAACAGCATATTCCAAGAACCTCCATTACATGCTTACACCAGAGGGAAAAACTTGTGTGAACTACTGGCTAAAACCAATAACCAAGACATCCATATTACACCCAAAGGCACCTTAAAATGTTTCAACTGCTCACATTGCAATAATGTCATCCTGGGAAACGTTTTGACACACCCCTCAACAGGCAAAGCCATACCATTGAGACACACAATCGATTGTAACACCAGCAATGTCACATACGGTATCAAATGCCCTTGTGGCAGAAACTATATTGGAAAAACTGAACGGAAAATCAAAATTCGTCTTACAGAACATAAGAGTCGCATAAGAACCAAAAATTTAAATTCAGCATTAGCGTCTCCTTGGGTAGAGGCTAACCACTCTATTTCTCAACTTAGATTTCAGATTCTTGAACAAATAAAAATCCAACCAGGAGTTAATAATCACCTCAAATTACTACAGCGAGAGGTATACTGGATAAAATATCTGGATACAATAATCCCCAAGGGAATGAATGACAGACTGGATATGTCATGTTTTATATAATGTAGGGTATGGCACTATAAGATCGCATGGCTCACACATGAACATCTTCACATGACTATACACCGTACCCACAACTGGTATTTATTGTGTGGTACTTAACTTTCATATAACCAGGTGCCAGTCATAGCATGAAACATTATAATAGAGCAAAGTACAACAAAGAATCCATATTCACACATCACATTGAGTAACGGTAATATCCTCCCGTTTATGTAGTATTATTGCAAACACATACTTGGTAGACTCACGGACACTCATGAGTTAGTGACTACATATTTAGTACTCTGAACGCATATCCGCGCTGCATATTGCGCAACATCGTCATTATAGACTTTAGTATAAATACCACTCTTGTATTTCGAAACACACCATATAATTACGTGTCTTAACTCTGAGCGCATTATATGTAGTGGACATTGTGAAATCCTGCTTATCTTCCCTTTTTTCCCCAGTTTTCGACGCATCACTGTTCCGTTTTAAAGCACATCGTCATCTTACACCAACATTTCTAGACACACTATGAAATTACGTGTCTTATCACCAAGTGCATTATGTGTAGTGGAAACTACTAAACTATAAAATCCAGCATATTATTCTTTCTTTTTTTCAGTCTTCGACGCATTACTGTCATTCTTTATAGTACAAATAATCAATGAGGGAGGGAAGGAGAAGCTGTGGTCCATTCGGCTTCCTTTCATAAATGCAAAAAATCAAGAGAGAGTGGACCACTTGTCCTGTGTCGCCAGGGTCTTTTTGTTCATGATTCCGTCATAAAAGAACCCTCATAACTATACACAAATGCGAAGGCGGTATAAACTGGGTCACCGCTTATGTGTATTGGTACAGCATCATCATAGGGTCTTTTTTTGTGAGTATGCTGACCTCCGCCGGGAGGAAGACCAACTGGTTGTACAGTAGCGTCCAGACATGAATATGAGGGAGGATGTGAAAAGTGTTCAGATCAAGTGAGGTTAAAATTCTCTAAATCGTGTTTTCTGCTGTAGCTTTATTCTGAGAATGTAGACAAGAGAAAGATAAAAATGTTCATGGCTCTGTCAGACGTACCTCTGATGGCCGTCATCGGAGGTACGTCTGACAGAGCCAGCACCAGTCCTCGAACGTGACGGAACCGAAATTCAGTTTCTCACGTACCTCTCGGTACCTCCGAGGGAACAAAATACTTTTTCACGAGGTACAGATACAATGGATCTGACCGCATGAATCTGATTAGTGAATAATTCTCACTTTGTAAGGAGCCACAACGCGCCCTCCTCTATATCGGTCCTGACGAAAACCTTTAGATTTTGACAGAAGGCTGAAACATGTTGACCCTTACTATTTGATGACCCTTACCATTTGATAAGTACGATAGACCAATAACTCGGTCTTCTTTCGCACTTGAACATTTTTATATTTCTCTTGTCTACATTCTCAGAATAAAGCTACAGCAGAAAACACGATTTAGAGAATTTTAACCTCACTTGATCTGAACACTTTTCACATTCTCCCTCATATTCATGTCTGGACGCTACTGTACAACCAGTTGGTCTTCCTCCCGGCGGAGGTCAGCATAGTCACAAAAAAAGACCCTATGATGATGTTGTACCAATACACATAAGCGGTGACCCAGTTTATACCGCCTTCGCACTTGTGTATAGTTATGAGGGTTCTTTTATGACGGAACCATGAACAAAAAGACCCTGGCGACACAGGACAAGTGGTCCACTCTCTCTTGATTTTTTGCATTCTTTATAGTACACCACTAACTTACACCAATACGGCACCTTTGTTAAGATGGCGCCCAAAAACTAGGCGTTTGTAGCTCGATCGGCGAGTTGTAGTCCGTTTTCCCTGTTTTTGAACAGTCTTCTGCTAGTAAGTTTTAAACGCGAGACCTTGAGGGCGATCACCACAACCTTCTTTATGGCGAATACCAGCTATCTACCAAGACCTCTTTATAGGTAAGAATCTCGTTAGTACAGTCTCTCTCGACAATATCCCGGACTTTTACTGCGACGGTGTGTAGTAATCTCAACCACATGTTTTTTTCGTTTTGTAGATTACACAAGTAACACAACTTAGAGGTAAGGATGTTTCTCATACATTCCAACGGTCGGTTTTTTACCTTGTCAACGACAGTTTGTCGTTATTTACACTTCCTGCAGTATATTTACGTTATAAATCTTTTGTGTCTTATCGTTTAGACTGCTAACACATCAGATCGTAGAGAGGTAAGCTTTGCCACAGCATTTTTTATACAGTTCATTGACTTGTGAGCTACAGCACTAACATCCAAAACCGGATGCAGTAACATTATCGACATATGGTTTCTTTAGCTCCCACCATATTGGAAAATCGGTCCTTGACAGTTCAGTCATATAAACACAGGTACGAATCTCATTATTAACTCAAGGCTTTAAGCAATTAGCAGTTACCAATTAATGTGATGTCTGAGCCTCCCAACACATAAACATTGATAGAGAATTGTTTATTTTTATTCTAATTTCAGAAGTTCCCCTGAGAAAGGAACCGTCCGGTTCCGAAATGCATTGGGAGCGACTACTCATGAATGTATTTCTGTAATTGTCAGATATATTGCTTGAAACGTGTATCTATGTTAAACAAATTAATGATGTATTCTAATTCCTTGAGTATGTAAAAATTTCATTTTGTATTACTGTTTTGCGTTAATGCAATTGAATATATGTACCATTGGAACAGTAAATTTAATTTCATGAATAAAATAGTAAATCATGCGGATTCTGTTGAAGCAATGGTGTAAATACACCAGGTGAATTGTGCGCAGCACACACAAGCCTCCAACTTGTAATTAACTCAGACCCACACGTGTGAGGCACCGTTTTTATCAGGAGACCCGGGGGAACGCTGGGTGGTAGGAAATTTGTGTCAGCCCGGTGATGCCACAACTTTCCCACCCAAAAATGTGTGGAAAAAGTGATTTTTTCAGCTAAAATTGAGGTTGGCAGGGCATTCTGGGTAAGGAAACGTTGGGGGATCCACGCAAGCCATACCTCTCTGGAAGCCCCCGGGTGTCTAGTTTTCAGAAATGTGTGGTTTTGGTAGGTTTCACCGGGCCAAAAACCCAGGGGACCCACCTTGCAAAACCAGGTCGTTTTCAGATAGGCAACTTTGATGTCGCCTCAATGCGTTTTAGGCCCTGGCCTGTCACGAGTACTTGTGCCTCCCACACGTGTGAGGCACTGTTTTTATTGGGAGACCTGGGGGAACGCTGGGTGGTAGGAAATTTGTGTCGACCCGCTGATGCCACAACTTTCCCTCAGAAAAATGTGTGAAAAAAGTGATTTTTTCAGCGAAAATTGAAGTTTGCAGGGGATTCTGGGGAAGGAAACGTTGGGGGATCCACACAAGCAATACCTCGATTGAATCCCCCGGGTGTCTAGTTTTCAGAAATGTGTGTGTTTGTTAGCTTTCCCTAGGTGGCCGCCGAGCACCGGGTCAAAAACCCAGGGTACCCCCTTTGCAGAACCAGGTCGTTTTGCAATTTTGATGTCACCTCACTACGTTTTGGGCCCTTGCCTGTCGTGGGTACTTGTGCCTCCCACACGTGTGAGGCACTGTTTTTATCAGGAGACCCGGGGGAATGCTGGGTGGTAAGAAATATGTGTCAGCCCGGTGATGCCACAACTTTCACACCCAAAAATGTGTGAAAAAAGTGCAGTTTTCAGCTAAAAATTAAGGTTTGCTGGGGATTCTGGGTAAGGAAACATTGGGGGATCCACGCAAGCCATACCTCCCTGGACTCCCCCGGGTGTCTAGTTTTCAAAAATGTATGGGTTTGGTAGGCTTCTCTAGATGGCCGCCAAACCCGGGGCCAAAAAGTTATGGGCCCCCCCCTTGCAAAACCAGGTTGTTTTGGGATAGGTAATTTTGATATCTCCTCAATAGGTTTTGGGCCCTTGCCCGTCGCGGGCACTAGGCCTACCCACGTAAGTGAGGTACCATTTGTCTCGGAAGACTTTGGGGAACGCGGGGTGGGTGGAATTTTGTGGACCCACGCAGATTCCAGAACTTTCCACCAGAGAAATGTGAGGAAAATGTGTTTTTTTGGGACAAATGTTTAGCTTTGCAAGGGATTCTGGGTAACAGAACCTGGTGAGAGCCAGTCAAGTCACCCTATCCTGGATTCCCCTGGTGTCTAGTTTTCAAAAATGTATAGGTTTGCTAGGTTTCCCTAGGTGCCAGCAGAGCTAGGGTTCAAACTCTACAGGTAGGCACATTGCTAAAAAAAAATCTGAGCCTAGTGGGCTTTCTGCCACCTGGGGTGGGCAGGGGGGGTATCGGGGGAGGGGGGTTCGTCCCGATATGCCCCCAAAGAGAGCAGAAAGACTGTGGCTATTTTTTGTGGGGGTGGGGGCATTGGCGTGCCAATTTTGGGCAGACCCATCCTAAAAAAAATGGGCAAAATAAAATCCCTGGCATTTAGTCGGCTTTCAGCCCCCCGGGGGGGCAGATTGGGGGCTACTGCCCCATCTGCCCCCTAGGGGGGCAGAAGGGCTGTAATGGTGGTGGGGGTGGGGGCATTGGCGTACCGCTTTCGGGCAGCCGCCACCCTAAATAAAATTGCGTGAAAAAAATCCCTGGTGTCACGTGGGCTTTCCGCCCCCCCCCCGAAGGGGCAGATTAGGGGCCAATGCCCCATCTGCCCCCATGGGGGGGCAGACAGACTGTAATAATTGCGGGGGGTGGGGGCATGGGCATGCCTGTTTTGGGCAGCCCCACCCTTTTTTTTCCCCCAAAATTCTTTTCTGGTGTCTAGTGGGCTCTCTGCTCTCCCCTTTCCAATTATACCTCTCCCGTCTTTCTACGTACTCAGGTGGCTGAGATAGCCCCCTGAGCAAGTAGAAAGTGAAACTGAAATGAGCCTCTTGGCTCATTTCAGTTTCGGTTTCACTGAAATGACGTCGGCGCGACGTGCACACCGATCATCATTACAGGGAAACCTGGCGGGGGCTCGGGAGCTGGGGAAGCTCTTCCCCAGCTCCCGAGGCTCTTTCAGCAAGAAAGGCAATCTCGAGCTGGACACGTCATGAGCACATGAGCACTGTGTGCCATAACGAGTCCAGCTCGTCATGAGCATGCAAGGGATTAAAACAAAACATATTCCTTATACTTTTTGGGAATGCGTGATACTCTGCCAGAACTGGTACAAGTGCCCTCAAATACATTTCGACCAGACCCAACAGCTTCTGTGGGTACATTTGTTCCAGAGCTTGGGATATTGGTTACCCGCGAACTCTCAGTATTTAATTGCTTTTCAGATTCCTGAACATCTGCAACTAGCCATTGAACCGGTCATGGAGAACTCAAATTTACAGACATAATGTCCTGCACAGGAATTGAGCTATAGGGGGTAGTAGGTGTCCCTTTGTTAACACGCTCATATGAGTCAACAGGCATCCATAAATAGTCATTATCAGATTCTAAATTGGTACTCATGGAATCTACAATAAGTTCTCTTTGACCGGGTTTGAGCTTGATCACATTACTCTTACTTCTCCATCCTAACTTGTCCAAAATAACAGAGCTATGTGTGGCTTCGATTATTCATAGGGGGTAGTGTATTTGGATTCTCCTTTTTGAACTTTAACTGTGTTTTTTTACAATGACCCAATCCCATTTTGATATGTCTTTGCTCAACACTCTATGGATTTTGTCATTGTGGGCTTTGGATTTGAGCTGATGTTCTTGGATTCTCTCCTGTACATTTAAAGATTCATCGTTGATCTCTTCAGCACTGGATTGATCTTTCTCACGCAAGCAAGCTTTGGAGTAAGTTTTGTTTTATATGATCTGCCTCTCATAAGGAAAAAACGAGAATGACCGGTAACGCTATTCGTAGTAGCATTGTACATGTTGACTTTTTCCTGTATGAATTCTTTAACAGGAAGTTTGCACTGTTGATCCTCTCGACTTGTCCATTTGATTTTGGAGAATAGAAAGGAGTTTTTTCTTGTACAATGCCATTGCACTTCAGAAATGAAACCTTTTTTTCCGATGTTAGTTGCTTTCCGTTGTTGGATACTAAAGTACAAGGAAGTCCTTCGACAGCAAAGCATCTTCCCAAGAGTGATATAACTGTATTGGTGTCAATGGCCGCAACAAAGTCAAAATAAATCCACTTGCTGTAATAGTCACTAATCACAATCAAAAATGTATAATCAATTTCAAGCAAGTTAAATTGACCAGCAAAATCGATAGCAATTTTGTTCCAACACCTGTTAGGCATAGATACAATCTGCATCTCATTTACCCTGGGTTTCCAATGTTTATCGGATTTCAAACAAACTACACAAGTATCCACAAACAAGTCTACATCAGTATCCATTCCTGGCCACTAATAGTACATTTTTAAAAACATTTTTGTCATGGTAGAGCCAGGATTGCTTCTATGTGCTATCTCAATTAATTATTTCCTTAACTTGGATGGAGGATTCAACATATCGCCTCAAAAAAGAAAATTATTCACAATACTTAGTTCATTTTTGACCCGGCAAAAGGTTTTCAACTCAGCGGTCAAGTTCCTTACTGGTGGCCAACTTCCTACAACAAACTCTTTAACTTTATTCAATACAGGATCCTTGCTAATAAGCTCTAACCCCTCAGACTCACTGCAAGTCTGTTCAGTGTTTGTCAAAATATCTACTGCGGCAACCACACATTTTGTGTCTTCTTCCAGTGTTGGCTCTGAAGACATAACCGGTAAACTTGACAAGAAATCTGCTCGGATATTATCTTTGCCAGCAATATGTTTGATGGTGAAATTGTACTCTTGGAGTCTTGCAATAAGTCTAACCTGGCAGAGGCCTTACCATTACCTCTGCCACAGCCGTCTACCATATGCATCAAAGGCTTATGATCAGTGACCAATTCGAATTGCTTACCCCACAGGTACATCTTAAGTTTCTCGACCGCCCACACACAAGCCAGGGTCTCTCTCTCTATCGTGCTGTAGTGCAGCTCAGAATCATCATGCAGCCTCCTGGAAATAAAAGCCACAGTGTGAATAGCATTCTTAACCTTTTGCGTGAATATTGCTCCTATACCCACAGCACTTGCATCCACAGTTACAATATTAGTGCCTTCAGAGGCAAAAGGATATAGAGTAGGTGCATTGACAATAGAGTTTTTAATCTCAGAAAAAGCTAAATCCTGGTCAACAGACAAGTCAAATCTGACTCCCTTACGCAGAAAGGACCTTAAAGGCTCCACCTTGTCTGCGTAATTTTCAATGAATCGTACGTATTATTTGCTGAGGCCCAAGAAAGACCTAATTGAATCCTTGTCTTCTGGTCTCGGAGCATCAGAGATGGCTTTTACAAGATCTAGTTTAGGCTTGATGCCATCTTCACTGATCAAATGGCCTAAATACTCTATTTCCTGTTGTAGAAATTTGCACTTATTTTTTGCAACAGTCATCCCTCGCTCATTTAGTTTATGAAGTACGGTATCAAGTATGAAGTTGTGTTCATCAACAGTAGAGGCATGATTCAAAATATCGTCCTGAAATTTCTCAACACCTTTCACCCCCTTGAGAATATTCTCCATCAATTTTTGAAAAACACTAGCGGATGACGCTAATCTGAAAGGAAGTCTAATAAACCTGAAAGCTCGCAATGGGGTCACAAAAGTAGTGTAATCTTTGGAATCATCAGAGAGTTTCACCTGATGATAGGTCGACTTGAGGTCGATTAAAGAAAAATACTTGGAGCCAGAGGTAGCCGCCAAGATCTCCTGAATTTTTGGCAACGGATGGCATCCACCAATATATTTTTGTTAATAGACCTCAAGTCGGCACACAGACCGAGATCACCATTCTTTTTCTTAATGATAACAATTGCCGAAATCCATTCGGAAGAATCAGTTGGTTCAATGATCTCTTCTTCCACTAATTTATTAAGTAATTTTTGCAAGTCTTTTCTAATTGATAAAGGTACTGGTCTTACCTTATGTTTGATGGGTATGGCATTCTTCTTTATTTTGACGGAATGTTCGTAACCTTTAACGCATCCAATGCGGTCTTCAAATAACAATTCATATTTGCATAGGACCGCGTCTAAGCTATAGTGAGATGAAGAATGGAAACACGAATGGACAGAAGCAACCAAGATATCACCCAGGACTATTGGATCATCAACCCTAGGTTTGAGGATAATTCCTAAACGTGCTAAGTCCTTCCCCCCTACAATGTTACGTCCTCGCTCAGCGACATAAATGTTAGTTGTAATTGACCTCCCTTTAACATTTAAATTCTCCTGAAAGTATCCCAACATATTTATATCAAAGTCACCAAATGCTTTTGGATTGATATCTGATGCTATAAGACCAACATTTGACCAGTTACTTTCATATTTAATGTCAGAGACAATAGTGATAGGAGACCCAGAGTCTGCCATTATATTCACCTCCACTTCCCCAATGTGAGCAACTTCAAGTGGTCCTTTAACCACACCATTTTTGTCATCAATAGTCAGTACAATGTTCGAACACATCTCCTCGTTAAATTCCTCGACGTTGCTCACTTTTACTCTTTGAAAATTACTTTGTTTAAAATGCTTGCAAACACCTGAAAAATGGCCGATCTTGTAACATCCCGGAAAATCAGCCTTGTGAAATTTTGATCCACATCTGAAACAGACAAAGGTTTTAAAATCTGCGATAGTACTTGTTTTGCTTTTTGGCACATTTTTCTGGACATATTTGTTTTTATCTTGCAGGGAAAAAAAATTTGATTTAGGATTCTGAGCTGCTGAAAGTTCCTTTGAGCTTTCTAAAGAACGCTCAATCCCTTTGGCAATGTCTATTACCTCTTGAAGTGACGGATAACTACATGACAAAAGTCTTTCCTGTATCTTTTTTTCATAACAATAGAAAACAAATTGATCCCTAATATACACAGCTACCATATCATTATATTCACATTTAGTGGCCAATACTCTCAAGCAGGCAATGTATTCTTCAACATTCTCATTTTCATGTTGTTTCCTCATAGCAAACCTGTGTCTGCCTATCATTATAATGGGTTCCTCATCAAACTGTTTTTCTAGACGTTTAACCGCTTCCTGAAATTCATCTAATGGAATGAACTGACCAGTTGAAACTTCATACTTGGGTAAACTATCAAAAATCTCTTGGCCAGCAACACCCAGTAACCCAAACATGATGGTTTTTTTTCTTTCTGGCTCGTATTTCTTTCCATCAATTGCAACTAAATAGTTTTTAAATGCGCGTAATCAGTTCTTCCATTTCATTGATGGTTTGCCAGGTTCAGGTAAAAATGCAACAGGCGCAATTATGTTTGAGTTCTGAGACATGTTTGCTGCACAATAGTCTTTTTCCACTTTAATAGTGAACGCAATTTTGAAGATAAAAGTTGAAACTCAAATTATTGCACAGCCTTGTGGCAACACGACAACACAAATGTATTGAAAAAGAATATTGTTGCAACAGGTGTTATGTAATTCCGACCTGTATACTGTACAACAAGGTAGTTATCAATTACCATTAATGGAATTTACACTGCTAGCTGAAATGAAAGTCATATAGGTAGCTATTATATTTTGAATGATGAAAAAAATATATATTATTTTTTTAGCAATCGTGTTCATTTCAGTTCTTGAAAGACGTTGGAATAGCCAGAAACATGTCACAGTATAGCCGAAATATTTGTAAACGTGTTAGCTTTTTTGATGTAAATTCGGCAGCCAACGAAATTCATTCAACGAGTATTGACATTGTATCGTGTTCATTCAATACCTGACTTTTTTTTTATTGTAATAGAAACATCAATATTTCAGTTGTGCCGATAAGTTTCCAACGTATACAGGCTCCATATGAAATACTTACAAGTTGCTTGATACAAAATGGAGTAGCGCACGTCACGTTGCGTGCCGTGCGTCTATAGACTCTCCTACACATGCGTCACCTGACCGTTACAGCTTAGAGGAAAAGAGGCAGTTAACGGACATCTCAACTGCCGGCATCAACTGTCAACGACATCGCTGGTAAGCTAGTGAAAAATAGAAATTGAACGCGAATCGCATTCAACAATTAGAAACGGAGCAAGTATGTAATGAAAAAAAACACACATAGTAACTCGTCTGAAAGAATCTTGTAAAGGTCGTTGAAGTACCAATGTAGACTCCTTCCTAAGTCTGTTGTGGGCCCGCAGAATCTTCAGTAATATCGCCGTAAAGCCCTCGTCGCCAAATTGAAGTATCGGCGTAGTTGTGAACAAACTCCACAAGTTTAAGATGTATATTAAAACTGGTTTTATTAATTACCAAAAGGACCACAAGCAGCCGGCAAGGAGCGTGGCTGTCAGTGGAGCAGCTGACAGAGAATCCCTAGCATTCCATGACGTCACCTTTATTATACAATAAGAGGGTCCATTGCACGTCACAATGGAACAAGCACGTGTGAACACTGTGTTGTGCAACCAAGAGTGATTGAATAGCTTTACACAAACTGTTGAAGTACAACAGAAATGAAGGCGGATCTTGTGCCTTCTTTTCTCTATTCCAGTATATAACCAGCAACCATTTACACCAAATAAAACCGTAAAATAACAAAAGACTAAGTGCATGGGTGCAAAGTTAGGTGATTGCTTATTTGGGACATTTCAGTGTGCTGATGTGTGACATTTCAATACCTATGGAAAAGGGAACCCCCTCTAGGGAAAACTAAAGGTCGGAGGGAAAAGGGGGATAACCTACAATGAACACACAAAATAATATATATCCCTCTATTTTTTTTACCTTGTAGAATAAATGTCAATGGGTTTTACATACATTTTGTGAAACATGGATGCAGCACCATTTTCATATTCAAAAATTGTATTTATTCATTTTAGTTGGTATTTGCAATTACTTAAATTGATAGTATCAAAACATAAGAGATTTTTTATCTAGAAAGACATACATATTCATAAAAATCTTTTTATCACAAGTTTTTCTTTTTTATACATTTTTTACATAAACCAACAACTTCATATCTTTGTGTACAAATTCAATTTAGTGCTCATCACTGGACCCCTAAATTAATACCATACACTCTATTCACATAAACAGAATCACATTCACACTCAATCACACCAATCAAACTGGCAAGCAACCCCAAAACAAATTACATACATATCCTGGTCAGAAGGAGATATAGATTTTATGAGTCTCCATGACAGAGTCGTGGGTTGAGAGCATACAGTAATGTCGACGCGCGTTTCGGTGGAATATGTCAGATGTGAACCACCTTCTTCAGGACCTTCCAAATCATACAGCCTTCACCTAATGGTAGGGGTACAGATACTAATGATGCGAGAAAAATGCTCAAATGGTTGCCGCCTTAAGAGTAACCAGCTATTGGTAAGTTTACTGGATCAGTTCTGTATGACTCCTATTAGGATCAGGTTCTGTTGAACCTGCGTATACAGGAAGAATTCTCTCTGCTTATTCTTCCAAGATATTTTCTTTGTAAATGAGTGACATCGCTTCTAAGTCGGCGTTATTACCTGCTGTCTGGTATGGTGCCCCTACAATGGGGAACCGTATGAAATGGGCAATCTCATAATTTGTTGTGTCCCTGACTCCTATTCTGTTAGTAAGGGCTCAGGCTTCCAAAAATAGAATCCAATCCGAAATTTTACTCGATGTGTCTCATAGATGCTCTTGGCAGGCTCGGCAACAAGCAACCATTTCAATACCTTCAGCCTGATTCTTAGGATGACCTTAAAACTGCCTGAAGTCAATCTGGAAATTCAAGACTTACTTTTTTGTGCTGAACAAAAAGGAGATGGCCTTTGCTGTGCAGCCCTCAACAAATGGAAAAAACCCAGTCGGTGGCCAGTAGCAAAGATCTCCACCGCGATGGAAAAGATCAGAAAAACATTGTTTTTCTTAGAAAACCCTCACCCACCAGGGTTGCCCCTTGGTGGTATGCTACATCATTGGGGTTCAGCCTGATCCGCTGCAGATCGTGGCGTGCTACAACCAAATGGATACGCGGGAGCACTATAGAGATAATGTCTATGATAAAGACTGTGATTGGTGAGGGGAGTGGGAAAATTGTGCTAACAGGTTAAAAATTCCTGACTAGTAGGACCCTTACTTTATTCCTGCCTCTAGCCGGTATAGTTAAAATCATGGGATGCTGTTTGAAGAGGTAATTATTAATGAGATTAACTCTTCAAAGTGGTCACCATGTTTCAAGCCTTTCCCCTAAGGGCTCTTCGTCAGAACTGATAGGAAACCTGTTCTCAAATATACGGAATGACGTTACAGGTTAAACAAATCGTATGTATGTTATGTGAATTGGGCGTGGCATGCTAGACAAAGAGTTCCTATTAGAGGACAGCATGGAGTGGCACCAGTAGGAACAGGTTTCCTATTGATCCTGACGAAGAACCAAAGAATCCGCTATCCCTGTGGATCCGGATATATTAGCTGGCTGGACGTAACAAGCCCTATGTTTGCTGGGGAATGCAAATTGCGCAATTTCCACAGAACGACGCAAATCACTGCTCATGAGAATGGACTAAAACCTCACCGAACTGGCTTCAGCTGAAGCAGGCCCCTCAGCAGAGGGTAATCTCTTCGGAGATAAATTCGTCAAAGATTACTCTAAATATGTTGGTACATTTACATCTTTAGACAAAGCTCAGTCTAACTTCAAGAGGGTCTTCCAAGCGGGCCTTTTTAACAGGGACTCTCCCCAGGCCCTCCTATTATCAGGGTCCCCCCAGAGGAGGCTATGGACAGGGCAGAGGTGATTGGGACTCTACCAGAGGGGGTACCTTCTACCCCACCCGTCAAAGATTCAACAGAGGTGGACATAGAGTGGGATTCCAATCCCAGAATTCCTCAGGTAAGACTTGTCAATACATCAGAGTTACCTTTAGGGGGTTGTACTCAGTTCTTCCTCACAATTGGAGGGCTCTGTCACAGGACGCATGGATATTACAAACAATACAAGGCTTTCACCTGGAGTTTTATCAGACTCCTCAGCAAGATTCGTACCCACAACGACTCAGCTCTTCCCATCAAGAGTGTGTTTTTATAGATTCAGAAATAGAGGAACTGCTGCAAAAACGTGCAGTGGCTTATTTCTACAACAAGGCTCGCGGTTCCTGCAGCAACGTCTTCTTGGTTCAAAAGATGGGAGGACGTCACAGATTGGTTCTAAATCTAAGAGAGTTCAATCATTTCATAGTGTACAAACATTTCAAGATAGAGTGTATCCATCTCTTAGCAGACCTACTGAGGAAAGGAGATTGGATGGTCCATTTGGACCTCAAAGATGCGTATCTGACGATCCCCATCTTCTCTCCTCACCGGCGTTTCCTACAATTCCGGTGGAGGAACAGGTGGTTGGAATATTTGGCCCTTCCTATCGGGCTTTCTTCGGCTCCATGGTTTCACCAAAGTGATGAAGCTGGTGATAGCCCTTCTGTGAGAGCAGGGGATATGCATGATAGTGTACCTAGAAGATACTCATCATGGCTCAAGCACAAGCATTGGCCACCCTCCACTTATATATGGCAATAACACTCTTGCAGAAATTGGGTTTTGTCATCAACAAACCCAAATCAGTCCTTTGTCCATCTCAGACAATAGAATTCCTCAGATTTGTCATAGACTCCTAGACAGCTCAACTGAAACTTCCCAAGTCTAAATTATGAGACCTCAAGAAAAAACTGACATTTATCCTATCCCGACAGGTAGTGTCTCTAAGAACAATCGCCAGATTAGTGGGATTGTTGGCTACTTCAGTCCAGGCCATATTTCCGGGCCCACTTCATTACCGGGCTCTTCAGAGATTAAAAATCCAACACCTCCAGAAAGGACTGTCGTACACAGATCTAGTTCAGTTGACACAAGAAGTGAGGAAGGAAATTCACTGGTGGTTGGGACACGGAGATGTGTGGAATGGCAGAGCCATCTTCGGATCCCAAACAGAGGTGATAACAGAGTCAGATGCCAGCCGATGGGGCTGAGGAGCGTGCTGCAGGGATATCTCCACCGGAGGCAGGTGGTTGCTTCTGGAACTATCTCTACACATCAACTGTCTGGAGTTGTTAGCAGGGTTGTTTGCAATATGGACACTTTTTCCCAAACAAGTCTCTTGTTGCATCCTCCTCGGGATGGACAACATGATGGTAAGATACATCAACAAGTTGGGAGGCACAAGGTCGTCCCTTCTGGTGGAAATAGCCAAAGACTTTTGGCACTATTGCCGGAGTCATCAGATATCGGTAATAGCAGAATACATCTGTTCCAATAGTTACAGGCAATGTGGAGCCCTTGTGAAATAGATCTGTTCGCCTCCCGCTTGAATCGACAGCTACAGGCGTTCTTCAGTTGGAGGCCGGACCTGCTAGCGAGAGCGACAGACGCTTTCTCCCAAGACTGGTCAATGACTCTGAACTATGCGTTTCCCCCATTTATTCTCCTTCCCAGAGTGGCGGCCTAGGTAGCCCGGCAAATGGTGGAGGTGGTTCTGGTGACACCTCTGTGGAAATCACAACATTGGTTCCCAATTCTGTTGGAAATGACCTGCGATTGCCCCCGGATACTTCCTTGGTCTCAGACGATGCTCCAGGGCCCTCACGGAGAACTGTATCTAATGATACTGTTGGAGCAGTTGTCCCTGATGGCATGGAAGCTTTCAGGCAACAATGGGAAATACTAGCCATTTCGGACACAGCTTCCAAATTAATTCAACAAGCCTGAGATACTCGTCAGCTTGACGATGCTGGGTATGTTGGTGCTTGGAACGGTACGTGGATCCCGTGGGGGCAGAATTATCCCAAGTTGTGAATTTTCTGTCAGAAAAAGCTTTGGATGGTTTGTCTTATCGATCAGTAAATAATTTCTGATGTGCAAATATCAGCGGGTCATAGCCAGGTGGATGAGAAACTGGTCGGTATGCATCCAGTGGTGTGTAAGTTGCTTAAAGGCATCCGAGTGGTTAACCCTCCTAAAGTGAAGTATTTATATTTATGGGGCATTTCTTTGGTCCTGGCTCTCTTTGACAGATGGCCGGATAATGCTCTGTTATCCAGGAAACAATTGCCAATTAAGCTAGCTATGCTTTTGTGTCTATCTGCCTGCCGACGTACTTCGGATGTGAGAGTTCTGGATCTTAGAGGTAGAGTTTCTTTTATAATAACTGGCAGGACAAAACCTTTTTCTCATTGTATAGAGTATAATGCTTTTCCTAACAATGCTAGGGTGTGTGTAGTTAAATGGCTGAAAGCATACGAAGAATGTACACGACCCGTACGACCAGAGGAATCGACACAATGGTTAATTGCATTGCAGAAACAGTTTAAACCAGTATCTTCTGCTACAATAGGCAGATGGTTAAAATCGATCATGTAAGAAGCGGGTATTGATACCCAAGTTTTTGGGGCTCATTCTGTATGTGGGACAATGGCCTCAAAGTCTGTTATGTTGGGTTCAACCATTCAAGATATCATGAAATCTGGTGATTGGTCATCCGAATCTACATTCAAACAGTTTTATTATAAAACAGTGGGCGATATAACTACTGTGGTGTTTGATAAGCGTTAAACTAGCAATAATCCGAGCCTCTGGCCCTTAATTAGAATATAAAATATGTTAGCATTTGCACCAAGAATGATCAATTCTATTAAGGACACTGAGGCGAGGATTATCCTGCCCAATGGAAATACAATTTTATTTGTAATTGTCATAATGATAACCCACCCATATATACTATGTAGTTGTTTTACAGATGTTACAGGTTTTTCCTTTTTACTGTATTCTAGGTTCAGAACAGAAAGGGGATTGATTCTGTCTTCTTCTGGTCAGAAGTATTTCGTCGTTTTCTCCCGTTCCTGGTTGAGAAGTTGATCTCATGTTGGATGACTGGCAAAAGTGGTCTTGTTTGATGATTATGTTACGCACTTTGTATTAAAGACTATCGGAGCAAAGAAAGAGGCTCTTGGAAAGGAGATGGTGACTCTTATGGGGCCTGCTGGGACATGATTGGTTGTGAAGTATCATGGGAAATGTAGTTGTTTACAATATTAAAATGTTTTCATTGGCTGCTGTGTTTTTTGCAGTAAAGAAAGAGAAGCAATAATCCTCGCCTCCGTGTCCTTAATAGAATTGAAAATTCTTGGCGCGAATGCTAGCAAATTTTATATTCCATTAAGGACTTGGAGATCCGAATTATGCTTTCTTTCTTCACTGTTTATTAACTCAATTTTCACAGCAGCCAATTAAATTTTAACATTCACAAAGACTAAATTTTCCAACATTCCCTTAATGCCATCATGGGCAATACACCAATCAGCCTATACCCGTGCTGGTATAATGCCAAGTCTCCGTCTTAAATCCTCTTTCTTTTCCATACTGCAGCGAACAGTCCCAGGAACCTGAGTATACTTGTTGCCCATTCAAACTGAAATAACCAACTGCCCACATGCAGGAGTGTAACACAGGCCCCCGCATCCCCCGCGGTGCGGGGGGGCCCGAGCTTCAGGGGGCCCCCTCAGCACAGTAGTCGGGCCTGAGAGCTCCGTATTCATTCTGGAGCGGGCCCCTCCATGTACTTTTCAGGGGGGCCCCCTCAACGTTCGTTACGCCAGTGCCCACTCGACTAACTGTCCAGGGTGGAGCATTCTGCTGCAACGTCTGGAGGGTTAAATGGAATGCAGATCAACCTCTTGGAATTCATCTAATCCTGCTTCTGTTCAGAACCTAGAGAGAAGAAAAACATGTAATTTCTAATCCACCACTGAATGAGTCTGAACAACATCATTAAGCAGACATTAGGGTGGGTATATTACATCATGCAACATCCAATAATATTGACTTATATGATGGTCCGGGTGCAGTTCTTAATAGAATTGAAAATTCTAGATACGTTAGCTAGAAAATATTTAAATCTATGGAAGGACCGGAGCCTTCGAATTATGCTTGTTCAAAGCTGATCGAACACCACTGAGGCTATGTCTAATATAGGTTTAGCAGTAATAGGTCCTAAACGTAGAACCGGAGGACCAATTAGACACCCTCATGATATCCTGTAATCGGGAACCTAAGAGAAATGATTTAGAAGCCATTGATCCTCAGACCGACTGGGCACCAAATCTACTGGTGTCTCCTGCAGTAGCGACTTATTCCATCTTGCTAGGGTGGCTGAAGAAAACAAGTTATAAGGCTTCTGAAGGGAAATGAACAATTGGCCACCAAGGATTATCGAAGTTCCCTAGTACAATCCTCATATGCTTTGATTTGATTTTATATTTATAAAGCGCAAACTACTGCCCGGGGACGTCTAGGCGCTAATAGCCAGAGATAGGAAAGGAGTTTAGGCTAAAAGAAGGAGTTACAGATAAGTCCTATAACTATTGAATGAAAAGCCATGTTTTGAGGGCCTTCCTGAATGGGAGCAGTTTGGAGAAAGTTTTTAGATGCGCAGGTAGGGTGTTCCACAATTTAGAGGTAGTAGTAATAAAACATCTGCCTCCCCAGTTTGATAGCCGAAATCTAGAAACCTCAACGAGGTCGGCAGTGGAGGAGTGAAGGGTTCTAGAGGGGCTTAACCAGAGGAACCAGTGTTTTATGTTCTTGGGTCCGGAGTTGTGCAAGGCCCAGAAGGCGATGCACAAGGCTTTAAAATCAATCTGTTTCTTCATAGTGAGCCAGTGAAGGGAAACAAGTGCCTGTTTGGCAGACTGATGCCTGGGAATCCCTATCAAAAGACAAGGCGTAGCATTCTGGAGAAACTGTAATTTACCAAGAAGTCCTTTCTGCAGACTGACAAAGAGAGCATTACAATAGTTTAATTTGGAAAGAATAAGAGCCAAGACCCACTGTTTTTTGGCGATCATTAGGTATAAATGGGAAGACTTTTTTTTTTTTTGTAAATCTTTTTATTAAAACTGATTTGACAACATGGCATAGTATCGCAGAATCACAGCAAAGGCGGCAGCAAAACAAAGGTTCTTCAGAATACAATAATTTTACACAGTTGGAATTACATGGTGAGGGAGACATCTGCGTCAAACAATCGGGGGGGGGGGGTACATATGTTACCACGATATACGTTCCAAGGGGCCCATATCTTGGACCATTTGTGGGGGCAGCCCCGAGCAGTGTACACATATTTTTCCCGGGGAAGACTTTTTTGAGCATTTTTAGAGTATAGATAGTGGAGGAAGTAGTGGCATTAACCTAGTGCTTAAAGGATACAGCCGTATCGAAGATTAATGCCAGATTTTTTGCTTTAGTGAGAGTTTTGGGAGCATGAAATGTGGAGTGTCGTCACGCTCCACCTACCAGTCACACAGCAAAATAGAGAAATATTCAGAAGACTCCATTATCAACCTTTAACAAATGGATTTTGAGTACAACATGGAGTGTATTCTATCACTTACATGGATATTCAATTCATAATTGCCCGTCGATCGTTTGCACCCAGCACGCTAAAGTGGATTAAAAGACAAAAGAAAATAATATCATATGGAAGGCTGTTTTGTAACATCTTGTCCACAAGAGGGAGTCTACTTTGTTTTTGTTGCAGCTATGAGAGATTTTTTTAGGAATATAAGATCTGAAAACATTGTTCATTTATTATTATTGACATTCCGGACATGCAATTTTGTTAAATCATTGCATAATGTTGTAAACATAAATGTGCAAATATCAAGTGCATAGAGCAATGTATTAACAAAGGGAAGGCAGTGGTTTGTAGGACTTGTATTTTTCTGATGTTGGTTGTTTCAAGTGGTAATTAGCGTCATGCGTAAGGTTGGAATTTAAGCAGGAAGTTTAGATAGAGAGGTCACGCTCGAGGTGGTTAAATTGGGATTGCTATGTTTGAGTTGGTGGTTGTGCACTTTTACGGTGGCGTGTAGGGGAGTGAATGAGGCGGTTTTACTGCCAGTCACAGGGTCAACAATTCACAGTATCTAATTAATATTCTTCATTGCTTTTTGCAGTCATCACGTTGTGGGTGTTTATTTTGAGCACATTAGATTTTAATTAGCTGCATGGGGAAACTTCTTCCATTATGTTTTATTTCATAGTGTATTCATGTTGTTTTGCAAGGTAACAGTGGGTATATGGTTGGCACAGATTTGGACGAAATGTTTTTTTTGTGAGGCATGAGTTGTGATAAGTTGGCCTGGTATATGCTGTCCACTAGTTATAGTGGACAGCATATACCTTCACCTGGTTGGACCCGTGCAGATTCACTCGCCGTCTCTCTATTCAATAGAAGTTCCGAAGTTCCCAGTTTCATTCGCAAACGGAATACGCCTCTATTAAGAAGTCCCTAAGCCCTGCGTTTTACTCGCATCTGGAGTACGCCTCTATTCAGAATTCCAGCCCGTTTGAAGTCATTCCGGGATGTACGCTTCTACGCGTTCATCCAGATTGTTTATACCATTCAGTACTGTTTGAATTTCACAATCCGGTCCTGATGATGATCCCAAGTCGTGGGGATCGAAACGCTGTCGACCTGTCAGCCTAATTGACGGCACCACCCTGTTATATGGTTCTATGAAATGGATAAAATTCAATTGTATTGATATAATTGAGATTAGAACCGCCAACTGTATTATACATTAAATTGTATTTAATACATGATTGCTTTTTGCTAAAAAAATAATTTCCTTGTCTGAGAGTCTTCCTTCTTTGCTTGCAATGTTTTTGACATGCATGTATAATTGCCACTGAATGAGACCTGTTGAGATCTCTTGTTGTTTATTTAATCACTAGTTATAGTGGGCACCTTGCACCAGTCCAAACAACCCCTTAGAGGTGATACGTTAAAGACAACCTTATTTGAAAGCTATCCTAGTGGTAGCTATGGAGAGCAGCCTTCAGGCTAAGTCTTGGAGGAATGTAAAGCAGCTTGTTTTACCAGTCTATAATCTCTTGAATGACCAAATGAAAGGAGAACCACACCAGGTATATATATATAAATATATGTATTTATTACTAAACACACCCTACTAGTCTCTTTATGAGGCTAGAGGTCAAAGCACATATGTTATAATTAAAATATCACAGTAAATTAGCACAATATACGATAGACCCTAGGGGCGAACCAAACCATATATTAGGAAAGTGGTATAAATACCACGACTTGACTAGACACAAGGCCTAGAGCCTGTAGAAACGCTGGGACCCCAAGGAACCACCCAAGGTAGTGACACAGGGGACCCACGGGGACGTGTGCAGTGTGAGAACACAGACGCAAGCTCCGTTAGCTTCTATGGGGAAAGTCGCGGTTGGAATTTTAAAGTTTAAGGACACTCAGAGGTGGACTAGGCACAAACACCTTTGGACTTAGATGGTTCTAGGGCCAACACCCACGGGAACACCAGAGTACTCATGTTACCTCACCCAGAGAAGCCGGGTGCATAGGTGACAAATGGTGTCGGGTGTCTTCGTCGATTTCAATGGCAGGATGCTGAAAAGTGCTGCTGCCGGGAAGAGGAGAAGAGATCCAAGCCTGGATCGAAGATGTGAAGAACCTGAAAGCAGAGGGGACAAAGTCTGGGTCACTAGCCAGTGACCAGGGGCACGATAGACTAATGCCCATCGTTGTTGGGTGCTTCAGGTGCGAAGAGGGGAAGCTTGAGTCTTCAGCCACGAGGGCCAAGAGGCATCGACGACACCCAAGAGCTTGATTCGAGCTGTCTCATGAAGTATGTCGAGTGCTGCAGCGTCAGTGCCCGGATTGGACACAACAAGCCTTGGCAACAGCCACCCACGCAGGAAGAGGAAAGATGCTTTGGTGCGGAATCGCAAGGTCCTGGGGACTCCCCAAGCGATGGAGAGTCAGGGCACGTTTGGAGCAACCAGGAAAGCCCAATTAAAGTTAAAGTTTCCTTCACAGGGATCCACCAGTCGACAGACCAGGGATCGCGAAGGTACCTCAAGCAAAAACACAAAGGGCCGGCTCACGGAACACTCGTGAAGTGTAGGCCAGCAATCTTCGGTGGAAAAGGTGCTCGGGGTCTGGGCTACAAGTGACCCGATGCACAGCCTCAAGGGATGTCGAGAAGCTAATGCACTTGCAAATGTGCACGGTGTCCAGGGGTTTCGGTTCCACGGTACCCACGAGGGCTACGGGTCTCAGCTTTGCTGGGGACTCGGGTCAGCCTCTAGGAAGTCTGGAAACCCACCTCCTGTGTTTCAAATACTTCGGAGTTCGGCGGGAGCTTCGGAGATGCAAACTGGTCAGATGCGTCTTTGGTGCCTGCCTGGCAGGGGAGCAACTCCTTTACTCCAAGGGAGATTCTTCAGTCATCTAGTCGTGTAGATCGTCGAAGTTTCGGGATTTCTGTATCAGAGTTTCATCTAGGTATTATCTAAAGTCCTGTAGCCAGGGGTTCCTTTCTTATACCCAAGGAAGGTGTTGGACATACTCTGGGGACCCACCTATGGGAGGGTCAGGAAAGAGGTGTGGCTACACCCATTTCATTTGTGCAGTTTCACGCCAAAGCAGGGGCTGGTAGCCCCTGCAACTGGTTTGAGCTGGACTATGCACAGGGACACCAAATGTGCCCCCAGTGCAGACTTCAAAGCACTCCTGGAGTGCACCCACCCAGCCCCAATCCACTAAAGACTGTCTGGGAGGTGACAACACCTCCTTGTGACAGGAAACCTATTGTCCAGGCCTCCTCTGCCAGAGTTTCAGTCAGCAGCAGGAGGCCAGACTTGTGTCTGTGGCTGGCAGCATCCATTTTCTGATGCCAGGGCTCTGTTAGCTGGTACCGGGTATACCGGTGCTGTCATGTCTCTCCCTCTAGAAGGATGGGATCATACTCCCACACCAGTTACTGGTGTGGGGGTACGATTCCAAGGTGTTTGACACCAAACACGACATGTTTCCATGCAGCCATCCCAAAGTTAGCATTTACTGCGAGGTTATAATGCAGTTAAGAGTATATGGTCAGGCTGCATCACAGACAACCCCGGAGAATAGATTCCGAAGGCTGCAGAGGGGCTCTGCTCATGCATGGGCACCCTCTCACATAAAACCAAGCACCCTGCCTTCAGGATTGATAAGGCCTGCCATAGGGGTGACTGATAGGTTTATATGTGCAGTGATAGGGTGAGATATAGTGAACCAATATCTCAGTAAGGGGTGCATGCACCACCTCACTCAGGCTGCAGTAGCAGTCCTGTGGTGTCATTTTGGAAGGCTTCCCAGGGGTGGCATAATACATGCTGCAGCCCCTGGTAGGCCTCTGGGGTACCTATGCCCTGGGTACATAGTATACCATATACTAGGGACTTATAAGGGTACCCCAGAATCCAACCTGGAGTGTACCTAAGGTACAGGGAATCAATTTAGAGAGGAAGCAGCTAGGCTGGGATCCTGGATAGTACGGCCCCAGCCAGACTAAAGTCGAAAAACAGTGAAACATCAGCAAAAAGTGGGGGTAACCATAAGAAGCAGATCCTACTCTCCTACATGGGTGATACTTGCTTGTGAATGTTAAGCTTCTAAAATTCATGGATTGTAATTTGCAGAATGAGTTAAGATATGTAGAGTTGATGTTTCATGTCCAATGTCGCAAAATACTAAATAGTGGTTTAACTTTGTAGTTATCCCTGACGAAGTGCTGTCCAGCCTGAAATGCATTGGGTTTATGCAAATAAGGCTGCCCTGGATGAACCGTGTATTCCTACATGCCATTGAAAAAGGCCTGGATAGGCATTTCTTTAGAATTTGAAGTAATTGGGAATCACAAAGCTCTTCATGTGAATGGAGAAAGCAATGAAACATTCATGAAATAAAAAGTGGAGTAAAACTGATTAAAATGGATTACTTAATTAATAATGGAGTCTTCTGATTATTTCTAGATTTTGCTGTGCAACTGGTAGGTGGAGTGTGACGACGCTCCACATTTCATGCAATCATATATTTGTGCTGTTGGGACAGGGCACGAGGCAAGTCTGCACACAGAATAACTTTGCCTTAAAGCAACCTTTCACAAGTGGATTTTGAGTACAACATGTAGTGCATTCTATCACTTACATGGATATTCAGGTTTGGGGGCATGCCAAGTTTGTGAAGCCACCAACTAGGTGACCAAATAGAGGTGTTCGAGCCAAAAAGAACAAGCTCGGTTTTGTCAGAGTTCAATTTCAGGCAGTTCTCCAACATCCACCTACTGACGTGTTGCTTACAGTTATGAAATCTGGCTGCTGTATACTGAATGTTTTTTTTTTTTGTCAAACCATTTTTATTGCAGGACCAAATATATACCTTATTACACTCAGGACAATTGTTATTAATGCAGGTTTCCCGCCCCCCGCAACCATTTATCCGTGCAGTATACACAGCCGTTCTGCCCACATCCCGGAGGCCGGGCGGCACCACTTAACCAAATGTTACACCGTTACAGTACGTACAAGTATGGTCGTCTAGTGGGGAGATCCGCTGCCCGCTTTTAATGTTAGCCCCCCGTCTCCCCCAAATTCCCATGAATCTCACATTCTACTTCCATTAAGTGTGATCCTGCAATCCCTCCCTCTGCCTTCCCCCCCCCCCAGTGCCTCCCCCATAGCGCCTAGCCAGGAAGAGTTAGTATGTGTGGTGGTTAGCAGGAAAGATCCATTAAGCACTAAGCGTGTGTGACTGGCAGGGGAGCCGGTATCACGACTACATCGGCTGCATCATCAGAGTCCTCGTCTTCCTCCCCCCTGGTTAGGCTGTCTCGCAGGGCCTGCACTAACATTTCCCATTCCATTGCTGCTGCCTGAGCCCGATCATCCGGTTTGCGGTGAGCTAGCTGGTACCTAAGTGTGCTCTCGCTAGCCGCCCATTTTAGGAATTCGTTCAGCCATCTCCGGTGTGTTGGACCTGCCTTCGACTTCCACCCCTTAGTCACCTCCCTCTTCGCCAGTATTAGGCCCATGTCTATAAATTTGCTGGATATTTTATTCTTGGGCGTGTGCGGGAACCAGTGGAGTATACTAACGGCCGCGTCGTACTGTAAGTCCCTGTCTGCTACTTCATTCAACGTGCTGCCAATCTCCCCCCAGTACTCCTGCAGGTGTGGGCAAGCCCTCAACATGTGGATCAGGTCTGCTCCTATCTTGTTACATCTAGGGCAAGCAGCCTCCTCTGCCCCAAAGTATTTCCTTATTTTGTCTGGGGTAAGGTATGCTCTGTGGAGCACATAGAAGTGAATCAGTTGAAATCGTGCATTTCTCGTGCTTTTTCTGGCTCTACGCACTAGTTGCGTCCACGTGGTGTCCGGGATTTCCACCTGCAGGTCCAGTTCCCACTTGTGTTTTAACGCAGCCAGGGGCTGAAGGGTTTCATTTAGCATCCGTGAGTAGAGACACGTCACTGCCTTGAAGGTGCCAGCTGACATCATTACATATTGGCACGCCAGCGTCGTCGCGGGCTCAACTAATCCCTCCCCCCAATGTGCCTGCATGGCTCTCACTACCGCCGTGTGCAATAGGTAATCCCCTCTCGGGAGGTCGTAGCGATCTTGCAAAGTCTGGAACGGGGACAGCACGCCGTCATCGTACAGGTCCCCCACCATCTGCAGTCCTGCCTCCTACCCTGCTGTATACTGAATGTTGCTGGTCACTGACACGACGAGCTGGGTTTCGTCTGCATAGGACACCATATAAAAGCCAAATGACTTAGTGAGACTTGCCAGGGAAGTAACATATATGTTAAAAAGGGTAGGGCTGAGCAAAGAACCCTGAGGAACACCACAGGGAAACCTAAAGGGAAGTGAAGCAAATTTGCCAAGTTCAACAGATTACTCTCTTTCCAGTAGGAAAGATTTCAAAAGTGAGAGAGCTAAACCTTTGATACCTAACAGGTTGAGACTGTAAATCAATAAGCTATGGTTGACCATGTCGAAAGCTGCAGAAAGGTCTCATAGAATGAATGCAGTGTTACCTCCTTTATCAACCGAACATCTGATCTCCTCAGAGGCAGTGATCAGAGTCAGCTCAGTGCTGTACTCACTCCTGAAAACATTCTGAGTCAGGTCCAGAAGTTGATTTTTATTGATGAAGGCAGTGAGTTCTTGATTCATGGCATTTGCAATTTTTTGCCAAGAATGGGAGAAGGGAAATGGGGCAGTAGTTACTAGGATTGGAGGTATCGAGGTTAGTTTTTTTTTTTTTAAAGTGGAAGGTTAGAACCCTTTTTCCATTGCTTAGGAAATTAACTAGTCTTAAAAATGAGATTAAATGAATAACTTGACTATGGCTGAAATGGGGAGATTCACAGATGGTTGTGATGTGGACTCTCTGGTATTCAATGGATTGAATTGGATTGAATGCTTTATGCTTGTAGATGTGTGACACTATGGTTCTTTGTTATCATGACCAGTTGTCATGTGCAGTATTCTTCATTATGTAACTTACTACAAAATGTCGACATTAGTATCCGTGATATGTATCTAACTCTGTTTTTATATAACTCCCTGCTGGACGCCTTTTGGCTGTTGACAATAACATTTTGTTTTGAAAAAAAATAAAAATGAGATTAAACATGTTGTTAAAAGGAAGGGATATGTTCTCAGGAGCCAAGTGAATCCAGACTTTGCCGCAAGAAGAAGTTTGCAAACCTGTTCCGGTGAGATAGGTGAGAAAGAAGATAAGGTAGCTAAATTAGCTTCAGACATGCACTTTAGAGAGTACTGATCGATGTTGGTGTGATTGCTAAAGATGGATAGGTTATCAGTATTTAAAGACAACGCTTTCATATTTTAATCCACTGAGAATGAGTTGTAGATGTCACAACTTTCTCTTGAAAGAAAGAAGCTAATAGATTACAGAACACTTGATTGATGGATGAGTTATTTTCATCCGGGAGTTTGGCTAGTTTCTGAAACTGTGACAAATAATTCCTTGGGAGTATTTTGTGCTGACTTTATCTTGTCTGTAAAATAGCTGTTTTTTCGCTTTTAATATCAGCTCTTTATATGTTGCTATCATTTGTCTATATGTTTCTTTCTCTAAGATATCATAATTCTATCTCCACCTCCATTCTTACCGACGGCAACGTTGTCTTTGGAGTCTGAGTTCTCCTGAGAACCAAGGCTCAGAAGGGGTGACTCGGCAATTACTGCAAGTTTTACAGGCACTAAGATGTTTACTATGGAATCGATCCAGGTGTGGTAGTCAGAGGTGGCAGTCTCTGGATCGCTAGAGATTGTGGGCCTACTGTGCTCGAAGGATGCGTTAAATTTGTCGGCGTCAATGGTATGCCAAAAGCATTGTGAGTTGTTCTCTGAAGGTGAATTTAGCATGAAAGACGCGGTAGGTCGTATTAAGTTAAACAAAACGACCGAATGGTCGGACCAAGAGAGTTGAAGTAAAGTGAGACCCTGCACAATGCATATTTTAGAATTATTCGGAAAATGCAGAATTTGCAATGCAGCAGAAAAATCAGAATCAAGAGGTACACATCTTTCCAATTGAGATGGACCATCCAGTATCTGTCCTGGAGAAGATCTCCGAGGAGGTGAATCCCATCCATCTTGAAATGGCAGTAAAGGGTCCAACTGTTGAAGTATTTCACAGTGATGAAACTTGATGAATGGGAACCTTTTCCTTGGGACCACAAAGCTGTTGCTGCAAAACCCAGAGGGATCGGGGTAGAGGTGGCAAATTGCTCCTCTGGAGGTGTTGGAGTATTTCATTCTGAATAAATGACTGATCTTGAAGGGGAAACCAGAGACGGTCTCCAGAACTCATGGATCCTGCGCGATGTCCTTGTCGAATTTGTCTCCAAAGAGGAGGCCGTTAGCCTTTGGGCCCAGTTCTGAAGTGGCTAGTTCAGCCAACTTGGGGTCTATGCAAATGAGCATGGACCTATCTGCTCGGCGCAGTTAGTGTTTGCCAGCAGGCATAACGCCCGCTGGGCCCAGCCAGAATTTTACAAAGGTGCTCTGTCAAGTCGGGGACATTATCTTGAAAGGCCTTCCAAGACCTGTCGATCCCTTTCTTTGGATCCTTAGATGAGCATTTGAGGAAATTCGATTGATTAGGATCCAATTCTGAGGTCTCCTTCACCCCATCTTGGGGGATCTTGGAGCGCAAACGGCTGCAGAACCGGGCCCAAAAGCTAACAGCCTCCTCTTTGGAGACAAATTTGTCAAGGACATTGGAAAGTTTCTCCATATGTTCACAGCCCTTGACAAGTCGCAGTCCTCCCTGCATAAGGTGCTCCACAGCCAGCACCTTTATGGACTGGCTGGTCGTTACAGAGGGCTTTCGACCTTCTGTCCATATACACCAGGCCCTTCCAGAACCTATCAAGGCAGAAACTGCTCCTATGGTGCTGAGTCACCAAGCACTTTCACCCACTCCAGAGGCAGCAGAGGGTGCTCCTGATACGATAGAGGCTCTTTCCGTGGCCAAGTAAATTTCAACGCCACTTCCAGCACCTCAGGTAAAACTCATTCCTCCTTCATCAGTAAAGTTGGGGGACAGGACAAATGATTTATTTCCCATCATGCAGGATACATGGGTTCTGGAGACTGTCTCTGGTTTCAAATTGGAATTGTTTGGGATGCCGCTTCAACCCTCCCTCACCACAACCCCTCCTGGTCCCCATTTATTTTACTATCAAAGTCACTTGCCCAGATGATAGCCGTAGCAGTATAGGGGGAAAACGTTTGCACTATGTCAGGAAAGAACTCTTCCTTATCTACATTAGGTGCGTACACATTTACCACATTTTTTAAGTCATGTGAGTTAAGTGTTCCTTTCACTAATGAATTTTTTTCCTCTTCATTTACCATCAGGTCTTTCTAAAGAAATGGAACACCAAGCACAACCCAGGTCAACACCCCTCTGGCGAATCTGAAATAAGTGGTTGCGTATAGTTGCCCTCTCCATTTCTTATGATCCTTGGGGACATTGTCCCCTTTTAGGAGTGTCTCCTGTAGCAATGCTATGCCAACTCCGAAGTGCTTGAGGTACGAGTGTTTGCGATGGCACTGTGTTGGATTGTTTAAGCCCCAGACATTCCGGATAACCAGTTTATAGATGTCTGCCATGGTGGCAGCATTTCTGTTGCCCTCTGGAATCCGCAGAGATATATCACCCTCTGTCTGCCTACGATGATCAGTAAACCCTGCGATTGGACTGTGGACATCCAACTACAAAAAAACGTCCCCAACACCCCTTACCTACCCCCGAGTAGCATTATGTGCCCCATTCAACCTCAACCCCCCTGCCCCCTCTCGCTTAACAGTTGTACTAAGCCCTCCCAAGAGGGACAGGGCAACAACAAACTATTTGGTTGTACCACGGAGGAGCAAACCCCATCAGCAACCACCCTGCCCCTCCAGCATATGCAGTGGACTGGGATGCGCATATCCAGATAGTCCTTCATTGCGCCTCTTGTTGAGTGTGCATCATAAACAGAGGTGTTGAAACCTGCCTCAGACATGGCCCATGTTGACCTCCTGGATAAAGTTGCAGCCGACACTGAGATAAATGGACTCCAGAATGAGATCAGAAGCTGATTTGCATGCAAAGGTCTGTATTCAGCAGAATGCACTAGCACCTGAAATGTATTCTGCAGCTCGAAAGGCTTGACACCTGCCATCAGTCCCAGAAATCCTCGAGGTCACTAATCACAGATAGCCCTCAAACATAAATGATGATTGCCCAGAAGGTTTGTGAGCTGGTCTGGAAAAACTGGTAATGGAACTGGGAAGTTGCACAAGAGTTCTCACAGGATCTGGAATCACACTTGTGACCTCTAAAAGGGTGCTTTTAGGAATAACTCTGCTGCTTGGCATGGCTTGGCATCTGAACATGGCCTCCGAGTTGAGCTCCCGAGCTCTGTGCCTACTTGTTTCTCTATATCAGAACTGGAGGCCCTAGATAGCTATTCCTGGGTGGTGGAACACATGGAGCTTCATGGGCAGTGCACTGTGCTCGTGGCTGATTGCAGAGCCCCACGATTCCCATTCGACTGCCGGAGCATGACAACACCATTTTACAGTGCCGCCTTGGCCCGGGCCTTGAAGGCCAGGCGGCTTTGCACATTGAGACAACTGATCCTGTGGCCCCTGAGTGAACATCGAGCCCTGCCCTACCTGGTCGAGCGCTACATACAGCCTATGGTCACCATTTATACAGCATCACCTCAGGGCCCGGGCAGCCCTGGGTTATGGGCTGAGATGGTTGATCCTGTGCACATGCTGTGCTTATTACCAGCTGCCTGACTTGTGGGGTTCGTCCTTATTTCAGTACTTATTGCCCCTTCTGATACAACAAACTGGAAGCCGTCCCCTGGATGTCGATTGCAGAGAACACAATGGCCACGCCGTCTCTGCACGCTGGATCGGGTGCGGGGGGCAGTGGTGTAACCACGCCACATGCCTGGTTTCCAACAGGACTTCCTGCTCAGTGCTTGCCTCGACACTCTGATGAATCACATTATCACTCCTGGAACACAAGGTACTGTGCTCCAAATGTAAACACTTTCCTATAGCCAGCCCCCCAATTGGTGCTCTGCTGTGGAGTTTTTGGGGTAAAGAGTAGGCTTTTTAAGATGCATTTCCCACGTTACCACGCGTACGTAGCCTATATCTCACTCCTAGATTCCCTTTGTGTGTTTTTTTCCGCAGTTCTTTCCTTAGGGCAGCATGTACCCTGTGGCTGAACTTTGTGGACATTAGTCAGGTTCCTCTGCTGGCTACCTCTTGTAGGGGGTTTCAAAATCGCCCTAGGAATCGCACACGCTCGTGCGTGTGCGATTTCTTTTTGTGCCACGCTATTGGCCTTTGCGTGCGTCTTTTTATAAAAGACGCAAAAACAACAGTTGATGGACAGAATGCAGAACAATGTCATACATTCACCCCAGTACAGAGATCTGGGCCTAAATCCATCGTTTTTTTGCTCACCATGCCGTTCCAGTTTGAACCCAGCCATATGCAAACCACTCTTAACCCTGTGCCTCATTGGAACAGTCCAGCCTGAACTGCCAAGCCAGGTCCTCCCTAGACTGGAAACAAGCATCCTAGGACCGGTTTCGGGGTTTCACCCCTCTTCAGCCAGGATAGCTTGATTCCAGTGTCATGGAGAGCACAGGACCAACGTCGTGGCATACCCTTCCCATTCGGGGTGACAAATGCAAAAACAACAGTTGATGGACAGAATGCAGAACAATGTCATACATTCACCCCAGTACAGAGATCTGGGCCTAAATTCATTGTTTGTTTGCTCACCATGCCATTCCAGTTTGAACCCAGCCATATGCAAATCAGTCTTGACCCTGTGCCTCATGGGAACATTCCAGCCCGAACTGCCAAGCCAGGTCCTCCCTGGACTGGAAACAAGCATCCTAGGACGGGTTTTGGGGTTTCACCCCTCTTCAGCCAGGATAGCTTGATTCCAGTGGCATGGAGAGCACAGGACCCACGTCTGGGCCTACCCTTCCCACTCGGGGTGACAAATGCAAAAACAACAGTTGATGGACAGAATGTAGAACAATGTCATACATTCACCCCAGTACAGATATCTGGGCCTAAATCCATCGTTTTTTTTACTCACCATGCCGTTCCAGTTTGAACCCAGCCATATGCAAATCAGTCTTGACCCTGTGCCTCATGGGAACAGTCCAGCCCGAACTGCCAAGCCAGGTCCTTCCTGGACTGGAAACAAGCATCCTAGGACCGGTTTCGGGGTTTCACCCCTCTTCAGCCAGGATAGCTTGATTCCAGTGCATGGAGAGCACGGGACCCACGTCTGGGCATACCCTTCCCACTCGGAGTGACAAATGCAAAAACAACAGTTGATGAACATGATGCAGAACAATGTCATACATTGACCCCAGTACAGAGATCTGGGCCTAAATCCATCGTTTTTTTGCTCACCATGCCGTTCCAGTTTGAACCCAGCCATATGCAAATCAGTCTTGACCCTGTGCCTCATGGGAACAGTCCAGCCCGAACTGCCAAGCCAGGTCCTCCCTGGACTGGAAACAAGCATCCTAGGACCGGTTTCGAAGGGTTATGAACTTGAAACCGGTCCCAGGATGCTTGTTTCCGGTCCAGGGAAGACCTGGTTTGGCAGTTCAGACTGGACTGTTCCCATGAGGCACAGGGTCAGACTGATTTGCATATGGCCATTTCTGAACTGGGGTGGTGGAGTGAGCTAAAGAATGATGATGGATTAAACCCAGATCAGTTGACTGGGGGCGAGTGTTTGATTTGCTCTAACGTTCCGTCCATCATCCCCTTTGGTATTACTTTGTTAGCCCTAAGTTGGCAGGGTATGCCCAGACGTGGGTCCCTTGCTCACTTTGCCACTGGATTCAAGATAGCCTGGCTGATGAGGGTTATGAACCCGAAACCGGTCCCAGGATGCTTGTTTCCGGTCCAGGGAAGACATGGCTTGGCAGTTTGGGCTGGACTGTTCCCACGAGGCACAGGGTCAGACTGATTTGCATATGGCCATGTCTGAACTGGGGAGGTGGAGTGAGCTAAAGAATGATGATGGATTAAACCCAGATCAGTTGACTGGGGGTGAGTATTTGATTTGTTCTAACGTTCCGTCCATCATCCCCTTTGGTATCGCTTTTTATGGCCGATTGGTGTCTATTACGCGCACCAAGGCCATGTGGTTTCAATTATCGTGCCCAGACATGGGAGCGATAATTGAAAAACACATGTTTCGCTGTGGCGCGCGCACACCACTCGCGGGCGTGTTTGTTTTTTTAGTCGTGGATGAGTTTTGTTTGTGTTCGCCTATGTGCACGCATTCTTCCCTTTTGTGTATTTGCCTTAATATTATCGACCCTACATTTATTTTTTACTCCCATTCATACTTTAGTATATAGTATTTTTACTCTCCATCTGGAACCAGATATTTTTTTCTGAGGTCCAAAAACAATGTACACCTATATTAGGCAACGCTGCTTGTTATTAAGAGAGGCTGGAGTTCAAACATTTTCCCGTCAGGCCGTGCGGCCAGTGACACGTTCAACGTCCCGTGTGGGGCAATCTAGGCTAACTCACCCCTAGAGTTGAAGGATCCCATATGAAAAAGCACCAACATTCAAATCTACTTTTTTTTTTAGATTTCACGCCAAAGGCCTTCTTGACGGTGCTAATTATGCGCTGCTAATTGCAGATTCAAGTATGTTTTGTTCGAGGTGTCAGACGGTTATTTTACCTGTCATACATAGAGGCTCTGTCGTTTCTCAGCACAGCCCGATCATTTGTGACAGTGTTTTAAATAAAACTGCAAATCATACTCTGTACACGTGATACACCAAGCGATTTTTTTTTTCCCACTTCCCTACACTCTGAATTTGCTGCTTTCGATATGTGAGAAGCAAATACTATAGATGTCATTAATTTATGTTATGTTAAGAGCAGGGGCGTAGCTGGCATCAGTGCTGCAGGTACAGTGGCACCGGGACCCACTGATCCCTGATATGTGCTGTCTTTTACCACCACCAACAGCACTCAAATGGGTCATATTCCTTGTTTTTACCAAGGCCTATGGCATCCTGGTTACTCTATTCTGTGCCAAGCACTCTATCTTGCCACTTATCCTTTTTTATTGCTTTACAGTGCCTTTTACTTTTCCCCGTGTACTGTCCTCCTACCTATACTCGTATTCTTAAATCACCTTCCTTTCCACTCTCGCCCACACTCTGTCCTGCCACTTTTCCTCATGCTTTTGGCTCGCTATACGTATCTCTCTCCCACGCACTAAATCCTACCACCTAATATTATGTTCTAGGCTCACCATGCTTTTCATCTGCCCCGCACTCTGTCCTACCAATTATTCTTACGTTCTTAAATTACCGTCCCTGGTCTTCCATCTTGCACTTAATCCTACCACTTACCCTCATGCTTTTCGCTCCCCATAGATCTTGCTCTACTTCGTACTCTCTCCTTTTACTTAAACTTAGTTTCTACACTCGCTGCGCACTTTGTGCAGCTACCTTGATTGCGCATTGCTCTATGTTATTATTATATCAGGTTTCTACTACGGATTTGTTATCCAGTGTGTCGGTTCAATTACTTTCTCCGGCATGCTAGTCCAGCTGGTTCAATAAAACAAAATCACAAGTCCTCGTACTTTCTCCTACTAGAAAATACAGTTCGCCCATTGCTTCCATGCTCGTTTCATCCTCCCTATGTTTTTCACTCCACGTGCCTGTCCCGCATCCTTGCAGTCTCTCTACCACTTATCCTCATATTATTCTCTCTTGTGCCCAGTCTCTCTGCTCCACACTCTGCTTTACCACTTAGCCTTATGTTTTCACTTATCCTGCCTACTTCTCTGTCCCGCACGCTGTCCTAACAGTTATCCGTATGTTTTTCACTTTTTGCATTTCACCTGCCCCGTACTCTGTCCTAACAGTTATTCTCATATAAGTGCTGGTGAGTAACTACAGTTGTAAACAGAACGCAGCGCAAGGACTACTCTCCTATAAATATAATCTAGGGTTGCTACCTTGCTTGCGCGTTACTCCATGTTGTTAGGACATCAGGTTTCTGGTACGGGGCATATTATCCGGTATTTCAGTTTAATTACTTTATCCTGCATGCTACTCCAGCTGGTACGATAAAAAAAGCACATAACTGCCAAAACGTCTAAGGTTGTCCGTCAAAATCCTAGGTCGTAAAAAAATGTACTAACGAAAACCAGCAAAAGGGCCCTTTCACGTAGTTTTTCTTTTTGGGTGGCATATTGTAACTCTTTCAAACAACTTACTATATTCACTACACCTATACAGTAACAAACACATTAATCTTGTGTACTGATTATTTTTATTAATATATTCAGAAATAATTTTTCCAAATTTAAGATTTAGCAGAGTTCCTTGCTGATTTAACACTAAATTAGGCACGACGCATTTCAATGCTCATCACAGCAGCACTACACTCTTCTGCGGCCCCCCTGCTCGGTCTTCTTCCCAGTGGCGTTGCCAATATATCATCGGCTTTTTTCGCTTTTGTTGCTGCAAACAGTGCCTATTATGTTCACTTTACCCCGCACTTTCACTTACCACTTAACCTCAAACTTTAATCACTGTCCCTGTCTCTGTACCTCGCACTTTCTTGTGCCACTTCTCCTCATATTTTTCGCTCCCCCTACCTGTCCCTTTGTCCTGCCCTTTTTGCTGCCACCTAACCTTCTATTCTAGACAGCCCATGCCCTTCCCTCTGTCTTCACTCTATCCTGACACCTATCCTCATACTATTGCCTCCCCATAGCTTTCTTCTTACACATACTTTATGTGGAGTTCTTGCTATGGCGGCACCTAATTTGGCCTGTGAGTCACCGGGAAGTAAAGAGACACACACTCATGTATAGTGGTATGGGCGGGAAGTCCCATGCGACCTCCGCCCGTTTATTTAAGCCCTCTGGCCACGCCTGGCCAGAGAGTGCTACAATGTAAGGATGCCCTTCCGGGCGATGGAGGCAGTCTTTCGGAATAACAACTAGACTGCTACACTTTATACTGCCAGCTATCCTCATGCTTTTGCCTCTACGTACCTGTCCCTTTTTCGCGCCGTACGCATCCCATTCTGTCCTGCTGCCTAGGCTTGAGTTCTTTATTAGCCGTACTTTTCCCTCTGCCACGCACTCTATCCTGATACCTTTCCTTATGTTCTCACTAACGTCTTTCCTTCCTTGTCGGTGTGCGCATAGGGAAAAACATATACGCGCTCTGCCTCTAGTTCCCATATAACAAACCATGCCCTGCAGCACTGTTTACTGTCTGCGAGACACATTCCTTTCCTAATCTATCAAACCATCTATTGTGTGTTCTAAATTGCCCGCTAAAACACGCTTGTTTTGGTTTCGATACCTCAAGCTGCGCCTTTACCCCTCCCTTAAAGCTTCAATGACAGTTATAAACAGCCAGACTAAAAGGCGCCTTTAGCGCATCTATCAGTTACATTTCCCGTTTGCCATATATCACAACACTTGTGGAACGTTGAACATCAGTGCCACAAATATCAACAAATAATATTACAGTGCATTCTATTATGGTCACATAGCTACAATTATAATTTTGTCAGTCAAACATTTCCTACACAGCAACACTAGCCTTATACTAATACGCTAATGCATTTGTTGTTTTGCCTTTAAATAGTAATTATTACTTCCAGCCTTTGCGCAAGGTACACACCTGTTTATAAGCACATTCCACACTAATTTCCAGGAACATTTATAACACATACTACTCAAAATATAGTTCACCTGATGCTTCTAGGCTCACTTCACCCTCCCCCCCAGCCTAGCCGTCTATGTCTCTTTTCCCTGCAATCTGCCCTGCCACTTATCCTTATGTTTTTCCCGCAATCTACCTGCCACTGTGCCACACACTCTGTCCTACCACCTACCCCCAAGTTTTTCCCTCACTATGCTTTTCTTCTCTTTTGTTGCTTTACCACACAACAGTGCCATACTCTCTTGATCTGCCCTGCACTATGTCTTACCACTTATCCTTATGTTTTCCACTCTCCATCCCTATTCCTCTGCCCCACACTCTGTTCTAACACTTACCTCATATTCTTAACTCACTAACTTAGCCTCCGCCACGGGCTCTCTCTTGCCACCTATATTCATTTTGCAACATCACCTCGCCTTTCACTCTGCCCCACACTCTGTCCTACCACTTACCCTCCTATTCTTCACTCGCCATGCCTCTTCCTCTAACCCACACTCTCTCCTCACACCTATACTTATGTTAATGCATATCTGTGCCTTTTACTATCCGCCACGCTCTGTCCTCTTACCTATACTCATGCTTTTACTTCACCATCCTTTTCGTTCTTCCGCACTCTATCATAACATTTATTCTCACCTTCTTCACTCAAAACTTGTTTTCTCCCTCACACTCTATCTTAACAGTTATCCTCTATTTCTACAATCAGCGTACTTTTCCCTCTGTCCCGCACTCTGCCTACCACCTAACATATGCACACACTCTCCCTTCCTTTCACCTCCTTCCTTTCTCTCTTTTTGTCTTTCTTGTTCCTCTTGTTTTATTATATGCCGCATCGTCATCACTTTGCTTATGTTGCCCAAACACACAACAGTACCGTATTTTATACTCACACATATCCTCATCTTTTCCCCACAACATGTCTCTCCCTCTGCTACACACTCTCTCCTACCACCTAATCTCATATTCTTCCCACAACATCCCTCTCTCTCTCCCCACACTTTAACCACCTTACTCCATAGCTCTAACTACATATCCCCTTCAAGCCACATTAACCGTACACCTCACCCTAAAGTTCTCAAAACTACACTCTATACTATTCACTTCCATACAATACAATCCCAGTCCATATAAAAAACATAATCTTGTCCATTACTTGCCGCTTTTATACTAAACATTTAAAGCTTCCCACTAATCATCTACCCCCATACCTCATCCTTTTCCCACACAGTACCATACACCCATATATTAACTAACATGTACTCTGCAGCTGCCTATACATAACACTAGGCTCTATATCTCTTACCAATAAATATTAAAACACATACATACCATGCAATTCATATTTTACTACCTCCTGTCCGCCACACTATTGTCCTTGACCTACAGGATGCTCCATATTGCTGTAACACAAAAGTGTCCATACAACTCCACCGTCAACATTCATCACAGCACTTACCCCTTGCTCCCAAACAACATTCACCTGAGCAACTCCTTTACCACGACTCCAATCTAACAGCCAACTCTTGCTCTTTCTCCACTTGCTCACACGTTCCAAACTGCCACACTAAGTAACCACACAAAAAGTATCAAATACTTAGCAACAACATTCTAGCTCAACTGTCTCCATTCAAAAGCTTTCATTGCAACAGCAACAAGGGAGCCCTCCATTTGCATAATTTTTATTAAAGTAAAAAAAATTGCATATAGGAGCTTAAAACAAAAAAAAAATGTAGTAAGGCTTTTTACATTAGAAACAAAACCAACCATTTAGTCCACTGTAAAACATCGTCTTTTTTAGGTCTCGCCTTGCTATCGCGTAAGCGATTGCAAAGCGAGACTATAGAATACGGGTTTCAAAAGTGCTCCCAAAAAGCGGATTGCATGGCTAGCACGCGCACAATCACGCGCATCGTGCCGCCATGCAATCCGCCTTTTGGGAGCACTTCAAAGGGTCCGCTCCCCCGCCCCCAAGCGCGCGCACGCGCCACGCTCCGCCGGGCTTGTTTTTCTTTTTTTTTTAAACTTCAAGCGCGAGGCGCGCGTGCGGCCAATGCTTGTTACTCTGAGATTCTTGTAAAGTTTCAGGGAGAAATTCACTATACTGGAGGTGGTTTGGTTTCCCAATTAAAAGGCGTAGTTTCGAAAGCCTCCCTATAAAGTTAAGCAAAGGAAGTGACGTCCTCGTCGAAACCGACTCTGTGTCCAAGCAGGGTGTTCATTCTGGCTCCCGCTTGATCAGGTAACGGATATGGCTTGCTTGCTGCCGGCTGTGTTGCATCTCTGTGTGATTGCAGTGATCAGCGTAGCAGCGCGTGGATATTCTCCAAGGAGAGTCCACGAAAGTGCAATTTCATCAGCCAAGAAGAACCACGAGGGGGATCAAAGCAGAAACAAGCGACCGGCCGCCGGTATTGTGCACAGCCCTGTGAGTACTGCAAAGCTAGATTGTTCAAATGTGTGTTTAAAGCAGAGCAACCCTGAGACAAGCGGCTGCGTGTCATATAAATGAGCCCCGGCAGCGCTAACATGAGACATGGTGGCCCAGGTTTAGAAACGCATCATGAAACGCAGCGTTGCTCCCTGTTAGGTGCATTGCATGACAGGGGCAGAGCTTTAAGTGGGCCGGGTCCCTCCGGGTCTCGGGTCGAGTAGTATATTTATGTCCTTAACTCTACTGATGATTATAAGCAATTAATGTAATGACTTTTCAAGTAATCCAAGTGAAGGACTAAGATTCCGTTTATATTTCCCATGTTTTACTAAATCTTGCACTCCACTTGAGTGTCAGCTATTCTCAGGATGTTTTGTTTTTGGGTGTTTTTTTCGTGCAGCATTACTTTTATATACTACATGCAGGGCTTTGAGTGGGATGGAAAAACGGGGGGGGGTGTGCCTGGCAAAGGGGCGTGGCCAATGGAATTAAGGGCGTGGCTTAATACACGTCAGCTAAAAAATCTGTGCATAGCATAGTGTGCCACCCGACTTGTATTTTGCTGTTTCTGTCATTATATCCAGATATATGATACAACAAGTAGTATCATACCTACAAGAAGTCGGGGCTATTGGCTTTGTCAAAGGTTGTTAGTTACATAAGATAAATAAGCAGCAACTATGGCTTGTATATAATATTAAAAAAGATTCTACTTGTTTTTTTGCTTGCTAAAGGATCAGCGCGGCGCCCGGTTCAGGGACACCGTGCTTTGTTCGTTTGTTTTTTTAAAAACTTTATTGGTGAGCGTGCGCTCTGCATTTAGATGCCGCTGAATTTGGCCCTGAGGCAGAAAGAGTTCGTCTCGTGGCTGGAATCTTCCTCTCGGATCCAGAATAGAGATGTGCAGTGTGCTTTGTTTCGTTCTTTTATTTTTTTATTTTATTGGTGAGCGTGGCGCCCGCTTCAAGGACACCGTACTCAGTGTTAAAGTAAAAAAAAAAAGAAACTGAGCGTGGTTTCCTTGAAGCGGCGCCGCGCACAAATGCTTGTTTTTTTCTGTCACCCTTCCTTCTCTTTTTCTGTTTCCCCTCCCTCTTGTTTCCGGTCCTCTCGATTGTTTTTCTCTCCCCGTCTGTCTTTTCTCCTCTCTCGCTTTCCCTTTCCCGAAGTGTCTCTGATGTGGAGACGGGGCTCCCACTGCCAAAGTACGTAAAAAATGCAGCTGCTCTTCTGAGACTAGGGTGGCATTATCTGGCCTGTAGTCACATCACACAGGCTGATGCAGTGTTACATCTCCCTGCTCTTGCAGTGTTGGCTTAACACCATCACTTCAGGACAGAATAATAGTGCACCAGGGAGACAGATGTACAGCTAGGAAGACTGGGTCTCACATTACCGAGTTCCTTGCTTCATGCAGAGATTTGAATTGTTGGAAAAGGAGCATGAGACCTCTGGTCCCAAATGAATGGTTCTTACTGCGGCACAGGGAATGGCGTGGGCCCTTAAAAAGGAGGCTTGTTACAATGGTGCCTCTGGGGTTACTGCTTCTAATGAATTACTTGCGTATTTCTTAACAATACAGCAGTGCCTCTGAAATGTTTCAAACATAGCTGGGCGCGGACATGCAACACGTTTCACTTTGCTTCGGTGATTCTGGAGAGACATGTCCAGCTTTTTGTTCAGCTGCTCTGGAAGCTGTTTCTTTAAAGGCATTGTTACGTGCATGATTGCTTTGCATAACATAACACAGCATGACTGGATGTGACATGATAAAACATAACATTTAAGTTGAGGATAAAAGAAAGCTAATGTAGACAATTCCTCTTCATGATCGTGTGGACATGGGTACCTAGACCATTTTTCAGAAAAGAGCGGTTCAGTCCAGTTTTCAAAAGCCTTTGCAGACATAACCAAATCTAGAGCGGGTAATTTGTAACTGGAAAGTAACTGTTTCTTAGAACCTGGATGTTTAAAAGCAGCCTATTGTTTAACAGTATTAGAAAGTACCATCGTAACCCTGTAAAACAAGCATTTGCAATTTGCATTGCATTTGGGAGAGTTTGAGCTATTGGTATTGTAAATGACAATGCCTTTTAATTATGTGTTTTGAAAACCGGCAAGCGGTGCCTAAATACTTACAATCCATGCTTACTGAATGAAGGGTGGCAGTTAAAGGGGCGAAGTTGTTGCCAGCCTTGCTTCTCATAAACAACAACTATAAGCATGAAGTACATTTACACACCACTTGCAGATTTTCAAAACACATAAATTAAAGACATTGTCATTTACAATGGCAATAGCTCAAACTCTCGGAAATGCGAGACCTATTGCATTGCAAATGCTTGTTTGCCAGATGCACTCTGCAAACAAAAACGACTCACTCCATAGCTCTATTATCCAGCTCCTACACACAATTATATTTTGCTTCAATAAACATAACACAAAACTAGAACTCCCCTGCTACTCTACCAAACTAGTCAAAGCTTCCGCATTAAAACACACTATGCCGGTGCTGGGGCAGGGTTTTCTGTTTAAACCTGAACATCAGCTTATATTTTTGAATGTCATAATTAAAATTACTAAAGAATAATTACTAGATATTAATTTTGTCGAGTTTTCTGACTAATCAACTTTATTAATGAAAGAATTACACGTGGGAATGCAATTGCATGGCTTAATTAAATACGTGAACTAAGTTGGTGAGCAAATTAATTAAATACGTGTGGCTAAAGTGTTATTTGTTATGAGTTCGCGCTTTAAAATAATATGCTTTAATGCTTTTTTATGTTGCAGAAGGCTAGATAAATACATACACATAAGGGTATTAGTGGGAATTAAAATTGTATAATCATTACGATGTAGTAACGTTGTTTTGTGTTTCTTTTAATTAAGATTGTCCATTTTGGCCTATTGGAAAATGGCCGACATTTACAGCCTGCATTTGAGTAGATGAAATACGAAGAGAGGCCTCGCTGAATTTGGTTGAAAACATGACCTCGGCCTCTGTCAGAGCTAAAAGTTTCCGAAAGGACGGCAGCTCTGGGCTCATCGCCAGATATCCTTGGAACAGAACAATTGTCACAATGAGCATTTTGATAAACTTGCGGTGGCTTCACTATAATTCCGGAGAAGAGCATCTATGAATGTTGCAGATTTAGTTTGTGTTTCCTTCTTCCGTGTTTTTATTTTTGAGATATTCGAGAGCGGAGATTTTTCTAAATGTTGCGAGCCAACATCCTTTCCTGCTCGCTCTGCTCAACGGACGCTTGGAGCTTGTTTGTAACTTTTAATGTGTAAGTTTTAGTATAAATATTGTTAGACTAGAGAGGGTCTAGGGCCACTTCTTCTTGAACCCATGCTCGAGAGGATCGATGCTGATTGAGAGGACGGCGATTCGGGAGACTTTACTGAGAGACCTGTCCTGACCTAAATACGACATTTAGCTAGAATAGGTAACTAGGAGAATAATGATTTTGCTATTGGATGACTTTTCATTTGAACTAATTTAGATAAAATAACTTTGTTTGAATTTCAGTGTCGGGTGGTTATTTCTTTGTCATTTTTATTGAGATCTCAAATGTGTTTAATTGTTTAAAATCATGACTCGAGACAAATCAATTAGGTTGCATTGACCTCAGATTAGATGCAGATTGATTTAGGAGTTCTCTCGTATATTAAAGTGGATAGAGTAATAGAATGAATGTTGGTGTGATGGGCCCTAGCGTATGGTGAGTGTATGTGCGTATGACTGTGGAATTACTCTGTCCGTGGAAGTAGGGAGAATTTATAAGCTCTGATCTGCAGCAGTTTCCTGGTAGCAGTATGATGGTTTTGATTATTGTCTTGATCTGATAGATTGCTTGTACATAGGTTTTTGGATTTATTGATTTATTGATTGATGTTGATACATGTACTAACACTAAATCTTGAAGTCGTCGTATTGAGTTATATGTAGTGTGTACGGCTTCTGGGACATAGGGAGTCGGTGACGGTTCCGTAGTAGGGCAGAGGGAAGTGAGTGCTGCTCTCGGGAAAGACGGGATTGTTGGCCCTGTACGTATGCAGGGAAAAGCGTGTGACAATTGAAGTTGCGCGTCGCATTGTCTGGGTTTGATTCAGTGACATAGTCGTGTGTTACTATTAGAGACATATTTTCTGTATAAGAGGAGTGTGTATGGTAGCGAAAGATATCTGTGAAACTCTGGTTTTAAGTCCCAGGGATCCGTACGGTTTGCCGTTAAAGCTTACTGCTGGAGAAGTGATAGGTATTCTCTGAGCTTGTTTGAAGGACTGGGCAGAGGTAAGCGCTGCTTGGTTAATGTATGTTATAATTCTGTAATAGGACAGACTGTTCGCTGTTCTCAGGAAAGGCAGGATTCTGTGTAAATGTACTACATTTTCTGGTGTGAAAGTGCGTGAATGTATGAGCATTTAGTTGATTGTGAAACTCTTTGGAGCATTCCGGGAGAAAACAATTAATGGATGCATGTTAGAAGGGCAGAGTAGAGGGATGTGCTACTGTGTCAACGTAAGTAATAATTCCGTAGTAGAGCAGAGGTAAGCGCTGTTCTAGAGAGAAGCGGGATTCTTGTGAGAAAGGTCTTTACTATTCTGTGGTTAGCGGAGCAGACAATGGAGATGTTTATATGTTGTAACTAATAGATTTTGTAGAATCTGAAACAGAGTCTACTGAGAAGGCTTTGTAAAGGAGGGGTAGACGAGTGACAAGAGATGGGAGTAGAAGCGACTGCAGCGACTACTGACGTCAGAAAGACCGTGCTGTGTTTGGACAGTGGGTTAGGACAGCGAAAGCGCTGTGATTGGTGCGTTGGTGTGAGCCGCGCAGGGATTGGAAAGAGTACAGGGTGATGTAGACGCTCCGGGATTGGTGCGTTGGTGTGAGTCGTGCTGTTATTGGACAAAAGATCGTACAGTGCGGAAAGGACTAGAGGATTGTGGTAAACACGAAAATGTATTACCAAACGGAGGAAAGGAAGAAGAAATCCTTGTTTAGTAAAATTAAAAAGTGGTTCGACAAGGATAAGGACATAATAACTAGAGAAGGTGAATTGCTACCTCCGACAAGGACTCCTGCATCCTTCATGGTTGCGAAATATGGGTATCATACCTGTATATGGTTAGACAATTGGGCTAAGTACACTAAAGAAGATGGTGTTCTAGCGTTCCCGGAACATGGTTCATTTAATTTGGCCGTGTTGAAAAATGTACGGGAAAAAATTATGTGTCTAGAGCCTAGACCAAGGCTGACACAGTTCGAGGCATTGGTAGAATGGGAAGATGAGGTGCATGAGCGAGAAAAGCAGAGGAGTGGAGGTAATTATAGGTACATTTTTGGGAGAAAATATGATCGTGAAACTCATCATGATCGAATGAGGAGATGGCGAGATGCTAGTATGTCAGAGGGACTATATCCGATGAGAACTGTTGAGGAAGCAGAAGGGAGGAAAGGTACGGAAAAGGTACCTGAGGCAGAATTGAGAAGGTATGGGGCTAATGATTATGAGGATGAAGTTTTGGATGACATGATCTATAAGAGACCACCTCCATATAGACCAGAACCAGAGGTGAGAACACCAGATGCTACTCCAATAAGAGATACTTTGCGAATCGTTAAAACAGAAATTGCGACACCTGATCTGAAAGGTGGTAGCTCTTTCACGGAAAGGGAGAGAGAGAGAGAGCGAGAGCGAGAGAGAGAGGGTGCAATCGGGGATGAGAAAACAAGAGAATTAGCAAGAACCACATCTGAGTTGACAGAGAAGATTAGAGAATTGACAAAGAATCTAGAAGCTGTTACAGTGCCTGTAACCATAGATCCGGTTATGCCTATTTTTGATAAGCAAAGGATGGGTGAAAATGGTTTGACAGTTCCATATGTAGGGAGTGGTTTGGTTGGTTCTCAAGGAGAGTCAGGAATGAGGACGGAAGAGAATCATTTGAGACAGTTGAGACATGACACATGTGGTGGAGAGTTAAATGTACAGCCTAATTCAGGATTGAATACTGGTTGTTTAGGAGGATCGATTTTGGAACCACAGAGGATGGCAGAACAAGTGAATACAGTGAAAAGGTCTACAGAAATAACGGCTGAGGATTTGAATGATTGGTTGAAAGTTCTCCAAAAGAAGGATAAAGATTCTCAGGCAATTGATGTAGCCAGGTTGCGCATAGAATTGGAGGAACTCATAGCAGGAACAATTCCTACGGAAATATTGAAAAATCATCATGATGGTGAGTTGTTATTCATGTGCAAGAGTATTACATGGAGGGCTAAGAGTACACATGACAGGTTAAGAGGAATAGCGAGTGAAATGGGAGTTGACATGGACAAGGTGAAAGCTTTGCAGAAGCCTTATAGGGTGGATTTTTCTGATAAGGACATTGAGAATCTAAATGATGTTGGCAGAACAGGGCAGATTAAGGAAATGATTTCCTTGTTGCGAAAATGGGGTGATGTGGAAAAATGGAAGGATAGATGGTACAAGAAAAGAGAAGATTCAGTGGACAGGACTTATTCAGCATTTCCCATGAGAGAAAAGGAAAAAACAGTGGATGCCTATCCTATGAGAGAGATTCCTGGAGGAGGATATGTACATGTCCCATGGACTAGACAGGATATTTTGTCATTTACGAATGATTTCCCTCGACTGAGAGAAAAGCCCGTTGAGTGGTATAGGCAGGTAGACAGGTTTGTGAAATTGTCAAAAGTGCTGTGGATTGACCTGAATAGTCTGTTTGATATAATTGTTCCAGCAGACTTGTGGGCAAAGTGTAAAATAGTTGTAGATTGGCCTGCTAAGGAGTACCCAAGAGATCAGAAAACAGGAGCTCCAGACCCGGAGGTAATGAAGAAGTACGAGCAGGTTATTGTGTTTCTGAAGAATAAGGTACCCCCTAAAGAGACAGATTGGGTTAAGATAGATCGGACACATCAGGAAGCAAAAGAATCAGTTCATGCTTTTTATGAAAGGCTGATACTGGCTTTTAAACAGTTCAGTGGAGATGAACACCTGGGTGATAAGGATTTGAGTCATTTTGTTTACAGATTTGTATATGGCTTGAGACCTGAGATCAGTGAGATGATTCGTGAGCACACAGTTGATTGGCAGAGTAAAAAGATTGATGAGATCTTGAGACATGCGAAATACTTCAGTGATGAAATTGAGGCGAAACAAAGAAAGCTGAAGGAGAAGGCAATGTGGGCACAGGTGAAGGTTGCAGAAAGACAAGAAGCACAGCTGGTTGAACAAGCAAATAATCCAGGAAATAGGCCCAGATATGGTACAGGGAAAGGAAAGGGGAATCTAGAAGAGGCGAAAAAGAAGTTCCCGTGTCACAACTGTGGACAATTGGGGCATTGGAGATCCGAGTGTACAATCCATCATTAGTGAGTAATGAGAATAAATCCTTGAATCAACAGGTGCAGAACGAAGGGTGTAATCATCAGCAGCAACAGCAGAAGGTTGTCAAACAGCAGAATCAAGAGCCAAAACCGCCCTTGCCGCAGAATAGAGGGTCCCAGAAATATAACCAGGACTCAGGATTCTACAATGATGAACAGGTAATCAAACCGAGACATACAAACCCGGTACAACAGTACTGGTTAAAGAATGAGGGGAGTGAGTCTGAAGGGGACTACTGACGGTGCCGAAGAGAGGAGGAAGAGTGCATACTTGGAGCAACTCTAGAAATAGACCAGGCAGGACCATTTGTAGATGGGAAAATAAATGGGGAAAGTGTTACTTTTTTAGTAGACACAGGAGCGACGAGATCAACTGTCAGGTCAGCTGATATAAGAAATCTTCCTCTCTCGGACGAAGCAATCCAAGTGGTTGGTGTAGCTAATACACAGATTAAGACTCGTCTTACTGAACCAGTAATGGTGAGGATAGGGAAATTTTCAGATATGCACAGGTTTGTGGTCTGTGACACCAGTCCAGTGAACTTGTTAGGTAGGGACTTATTGTGTAAAATGAATTGCACAATTTTTTGTACTCCGGATGGAATAGCTTTTGAGACACCAGATGAGGATGTCTTATACAGGATGACTCTAGATAATAGAGAAAGTGAGATTGTTGGAACATATGCTGTATTTAATCCAGATGACTTGCCTCAAGAGTTGAGGAATACAGTAAAAGCAGCAGTTTGGGATTTCACTGGAGAAGATGTGGGATTGATAAATAATGTAGATCCAGTAAAGATTACAGTAAAAGAGGGAATACCTTATCCTAATATCCCACAGTACAGATTGACACCAGAGATAATTGAGGGAATAACACCTATAATTGACAAGATGATTCAACAAGGTGTTTTGAGAGAGTTACTGAGTAGCCCGTGTAATTCACCGATAATGGGGTTGAAGAAACCTAATGGGAAGTTCAGGATTGTGCAAGATTTGAGAAAGATTAACAAGATTGTGGTATCATGCTGTCCCATTGTGCCAAATCCATCAGTGATTTTGTATCAGATTCCTCATGATGCTGAATGGTACACAGTAATTGATTTGTGCCATGCTTTCTTTTCAATTCCATTGCATCATGACAGCCAGCCGATTTTTGCATTTCGGTTTGGACAGCGTATTTTAGCATGGTGCCGTATCCCACAGGGGTATACAGAGAGTCCATCAATATTCAATCAGTCGTTGAAGAAATCGTTGGAAAGTCTGATCATGCCTGAAAGCTCAGTACTAGTACAGTATATCGATGACCTACTTGTGGCGTCAAAGACACGTGAAGCTTGTGAAGTAGATACCATAGCTTTACTGAATCATCTGGCAGATGGAGGATTAAAGGTATCTCCAGCCAAATTGCAATTTTGCAAGAAAGAAGTACATTATCTTGGACACAATATTGAAAAGGGTCTGAGAAAAGTGACCAATGACAGGATCAAAATTATCAGAGGAATGAGAGCACCAATGACCCAGAGAGAAGTGAGAATGTTCCTGGGAATGGTGGGTTATTGTCGTCAGTGGATAAGTAATTTTTCCCTGATAGCAAAGCCATTGATTAAATTGACCAAAAGTGAAGTGAAAGACCCGTTGGAACTGAATGCAGAACAAATGGCAGCATTTGAAGAGTTGAAGAGCAGATTATGTGAAGCTCCTGCTCTGGGAATGCCAGACTATGAGAAGGAGTTTGAACTGTACTGTAGTGAAAGGAATGGATGTGCACTTTCAGTGTTAATCCAGAAACATGGACGACTGAGAAGGTCAATTGCGTAATTCTCATCAACACTTGACCCAGTAGCTGTGGGTTTACCAGGTTGCCTGAAAGCAGTAGCTGCTACATGCAGAAGCTTGGAACAGAGTGAGGGTATAATAATGGGATATCCTGTAAGGGTGTTCGTACCTCATGATGTGGCAATTCTTTTGACAAGAAGCAGAACTCAATATATGTCACATAGTCGGCTGACTAAATATGAGAAAATAATTCTGGGAGCATCAAATGTGACTCTTGAGAGATGTGTGAATGTGAATCCAGCAACACTCTTGCCAGATGCTGAAAATGTGAGTGTGAGAGATGATGTTGATCATGATTGCTTGGATGTGCTTGATTACTGCACAAAACCGAGACCAGACATAAGAGATCTGCCACTGCCTGAGAGTGATCATGTGTTGTTTGTGGACGGATCATGTCTGAGAACGGAGGAAGGTGTGCTGAGTGCAGCATATGCAGTATGTAAAGTTTCAGAAGTTATGGAAGCTTTATCTTTGAAAGGAGTAAGATCTGCTCAGGTAGCTGAATTGGTGGCATTGACAAAAGCTTGCAAGATTGGGAAGAATTTGAGAGTGACTGTGATGACTGATAGTCAGTACGGATTTGGAGTGGTTCATGAACAAGAGGCAAATGAGACAGAATCGGATGAGAGTGAGAATGAGAAACCAGAGGGTCGAGTTCTGAGAAAAAGAACTTGGATTGGAGAAAGAAACAACAGAGAAGTGAAACAGAAAAGAAGTGTGAAAGGAGATCTTTGGCCTAACAAGATAAAGAGGCTGAGGTATCGACTGACACGAGCGAATTAATCGAAAGCTGAACAGGTGAACGAGGTGTCAAGTCAAAATCAAGCAAAAGAGGAAGAACAGAAGAAATCAAAGGAACCAGAGGAGATCAAGAGAATTAGAAAGCCTAACCAGAAGTGTAGGTCACCGGAATGGACGTATGTGGCACTGTCTGAAGAAGAAGAGGCAGAAAGTCAAGGAAATCCAGAGGGGACCTTACGGAGAGTGGTTGAGGAGGAGAAAGCTGTTGGAATTCTGAAGGTTATTTTGACTGACATTGGGAAGGAATCAGATGCTCAGGATATTGAAGATCTGATACAATTTGATGTTGCTGAAGAAGTGAAAAGTGATGAAAATCCAAATTGAGTGAACTAAAGGAGTCACTTGGAGAAGAGTGAAAAAGAAGAAATCTAAAATTAATAGATTGAAATAATCTAGTGTTCTAGAAATTAAGTAGTGGAGTAGTAGAGGCTAAGTCAAAAGACACAGCCAAAGTAGTAAAATGGCTAACACAGAGAATAATCAAAGTAGATGTACTTTTCTGAAAAGATGGTGTAGAATGTGCTGCTGCTGTACAGGACTATTAATGCTATTATGGAGTGTACTTGCTCTATTAGTTACCTTTAGAGTTACAATAGATACTTTTGGAATACATACTGAGAATATGACTAACATAGGGAAAAGTTCACAGAAAGTAGTACCAACTAGAATTAGTAACATATACATACACAAGGATAGATCAATTAATGATTTTTCTAGCAATGTTTTTTCAAAATTGTTGTATGAATATGTAAAGACAATGGAGGTAAGGGATTGCTACGTCTGTATGCAATTGCCTGCATCCGTTTCAGAGGGAGTTACTTATCATCATCTTCCAGCTACATATGGAATTTCATGAAGTGTGTTAAGTAGTATTTTTTATCTATTAGGGAAAATAGATTATGAGATGTCTAATAAAGATAACATTTTTGGGCAATTGCCTATGAATAAGAAATTGAATCCTGCTAAAGAAGCTAACATTTTTGGTGAGATTTTTATTGAAACAGAAGAATTAACATTAGATAACATTTTTAGAAATAATTTAACTTGTAGTTTGAAAGTAGAAGAAAAAGCTTTCCTAGACATGGTAGAGAAAAGGAGAGTGAGCATGCATGAAAAGGCAGGAGGATATAAAATGAGTGAGACAATATGGGATATTGAGATGGGAAAGGAGTTGAAGAATGGGGCCAGTCCAACTTTGGCTTTAGATGCACCACAGAAGGGTAAACTATGCATTACCAGAAGGAAATCCCAATATGATAATTATTTCGTTGGGACTAGTGAGTGTCATGATACATACTTTATTGCAACGGGATGGGGATTTAAAGGTGGAGAAGATCCAGTTTTCCCGGGAGTGTATTATATTTGTGGGAACAGGGCTTATTACAGGTTGCCTGACCATTGGTATGGCACATGTTATGTTGGCCTGGTCTTTCCAAAGATTTTCCATATGGATAGAATAGAAGATGTAGAACAAATTAATCTACTAACACACTTTAAGAGAGAAACTTGGTCAGAGATTGTAGGAGATATTTTTGGAGCTTTGATTCCAGCAGTGGGAATTTCATTAAATGCATATGGAATTCGGAAGCTGTCAACAGTAGTGGATCGCTTATCGACAAGCACCACTGGAGGGTTTCTATTGGTAAATACGGAGATGGTTGCCTTACGCGCCATGTCTATGCAAAATCGACTTGCCCTTGATATTCTATTGGCCAAAGAGGGTGGAGTCTGTGGAATGCTGAAAGTTCAACATTGTTGCACTTACATTCCTGATGAAAGCAAAGATCTGAAGGTCTATATCAAAAATATTACTGATTTGCATGAAGAATTAGTACCACTGGAAGCTGAAAGTATCTGGACTAAAATGGCTAATAAAATGATTGCTGTTAAGAACTTTATTGCTAAGATAGGTAGTACCATTTTTGGTTAGATATTATTTCCATTGACATGTGTGATTATTGCTTTATTGTTTCTTAGATTAGGATGCTTATGTTGTAGAAATAGGAGGAGTAAAAAGAAAATAGTAAAAGAAAATATTGAAAAGAGACAAAAGAGGTCAAAAAGAGACCCACAAGAAATAGAATTAGAAGAATTTAGAGAGAGCAAGTACTTAGAAACTAAAAAAGATGATGAAAGAGAAACTGGTGTGTAATGTGAAGCAAAAAGGCATTTGAACTTCTCCTAAGGAAAGGGGACAACATTTTTGGGGTGGATTTTTGTGGTGATAATATATCACCAAAGGGGGGATTGCTGGAGCAGGGTTTTCTGTTTAAACCCGAACATCAGCTTATATTTTTGAATGTCATAATTAAAATTACTAAAGAATAATTACTAGATATTAATTTTGTTGAGTTTTCTGACTAATCAACTTTATTAATGAAAGAATTACACGTGGGAATGCAATTGCATGGCTTAATTAAATACGTGAACTAAGTTGGTGAGCAAATTAATTAAATACGTGTGGCTAAAGTGTTATTTGTTATGTGTTCGCGCTTTAAAATAATATGCTTTAATGCTTTTTTATGTTGCAGAAGGCTAGATAAATACATACACATAAGGGTATTAGTGGGAATTAACACTTTATAATCATTACGATGTAGTAACGTTGTTTTGTGTTTCTTTTAATTAAGATTGTCCATTTTGGCCTGTTGGAAAATGGCCGACATTTACAGCCTGCATTTGAGTAGATGAAATACGAAGAGAGGCCTCGCTGAATTTGGTTGAAAACATGACCTCGGCCTCTGTCAGAGCTAAAAGTTTCCGAAAGGACGGCAGCTCTGGGCTCATCGCCAGATATCCTTGGAACAGAACAATTGTCACAATGAACATTTTGATAAACTTGCGGTGGCTTCACTATAATTCCGGAGAAGAGCATCTATGAATGTTGCAGATTTAGTTTGTGTTTCCTTCTTCTGTGTTTTTATTTTTGAGATATTCGAGAGCGGAGATTTTTCTAAATGTTGCGAGCCAACATCCTTTCCTGCTCGCTCTGCTCAACGGACGCTTGGAGCTTGTTTGTAACTTTTAATGTGTAAGTTTTAGTATAAATATTGTTAGACTAGAGAGGGTCTAGGGCCACTTCTTCTTGAACCCATGCTCGAGAGGATCGATGCTGATTGAGAGGACGGCGATTCGGGAGACTTTACTGAGAGACCTGTCCTGACCTAAATACGACATTTAGCTAGAATAGGTAACTATGAGAATAATGATTTTGCTATTGGATGACTTTTCATTTGAACTAATTTAGATAAAATAACTTTGTTTGAATTTCAGTGTCGGGTGGTTATTTCTTTGTCATTTTTATTGAGATCTCAAATGTGTTTAATTGTTTAAAATCATGACTCGAGACAAATCAATTAGGTTGCATTGACCTCAGATTAGACGCAGATTGATTTAGGAGTTCTCTCGTATATTAAAGTGGATAGAGTAATAGAATGAATGTTGGTGTGATGGGCCCTAGCGTATGGTGAGTGTATGTGCGTATGACTGTGGAATTACTCTGTCTGTGGAAGTAGGGAGAATTTATAAACTCTGATCTGCAGCACCGGACGTCAACTACTCTTTACAGTTTGTTGCTGCAAGTTCGCATGCCCACTAACTCACATAATTTAAAGTCATCACGCACTCTCTCCTCTCACTTTTCCTCGTATTTTTAACTCACACAGCCTCTCCCTTTGCCCTGCACTCTATTCTAACAGTTACTGCTTTTCCCTCTCTCACACACTCTGTCCTCCCACTTAAACATATCACACGGTCACCCTTCCCTTGCACCTCTTCCTCCCTCCCTTTTTGTCTTTATTAAATACCTCCTGTTTTATAATATACCACATAGTATTTACTTTCCTTTCCTTCCATTACTTGCCTTAAAACACAACACTGCTATGTTCTCTCACCTGTACCCCGCACTATCTCCTACCACTTATCCTTCTATTTCACACGCTGCATGCATATTCCTCTCACCCGCACTCTCTCGTAACACTTACTCTCATATTCTTAACTTGCCCTGCTTATAGACCTCCACGCACTTTCTCCTACCACCTATACTCATATTATAGCTGTACTATGCTTTTCACTCTGCCCCGCACTGTATCTTGCCACTTATCCTCATTTTTTCATGACGCGTGCCTCTTTATCTGACCCAATATTTAACAACAACAACTGCCCTCCGGAAGTTCATCTACTATATAACAACTAACTCAAACAACACCAGTTAACAAAACAAATATACTAATCCAGTAACTCTAACTCAACCTAATGCGAGACCTGTTGCATTGCAAATGCGTGTTACTGTGAGCAGCTGTATAGCCCTAATGAGCTGTTAGTGCCGATATCAGCAATCCCCATCCTCGCTCAGCAGTAATTAGTCGCTGTGCACAACTAATCAGTCCACACAAATTTTGTTGGAAAACAGTTTGCTGCAGGTTTATTTCATGCAAAGAGTATGGCAACGTGGTGGTTTAACTTACGGGCAATCCAAGGGCAGGCAGCTGTGACTAACCTAAGCTGCCCTGCCCGCCTGATGAGCTAAAATTCACCGTGAGCAACCCAATCCGTGCTACCATTTATGTTGGGATTATCCCCCTTAAATACCATGGACCACTAGTCCGTAACTTTACTCACGCCTTTTTAGGGGCGGAGCGTGGCATGGCAAGCCCCTGGTTGCTCAGGCTTACAACCGCCCAAAGGATTAGCGGGGCGTCGTCGTTTTTCAACCAGGGTCCTGCTGTTAAAACTCCTGGGATTTTGGCGTAAGGCACCCATATTTTGCTCCTGAAAGGGTACCCCTATGTACCAATCAGCCTCCGCATCGCCCTGTAACTCCGCCTGCAACACAAAAGTATACATTAAAATGTTCAATTCCTTTGCCAGCTAGCACGCAGGGTTAGAGGTTCGGAGGGTGACAGAGTGTCTAGCGGGGAACAAAGAGGATGGCCAGTGGGTGGGGACAGGTATAAGTACTTGTCTCCAGCCCACTGTGCACTGTATATGACACTGCAGAAGCACCGGACAAAGGAGTGACTCCCAAAGAAGGGGGTCCCAGTGACAGGGCGTGGGGATGGTCTTAATGCGGCACTAAGGGGGCCGCCCTCTTACAGGGCCACTGCGTTCCCTGTGGGCAGCCGCATATCCTGGCTTGTGGCTCCTTCATCAAGGATTGCTCCCCTGTCATTATATCCTATGCATCAAGCATAGGAGACAAATACTGGCTTCTTCATCTCCGTAACAGACTCTTCTTCTGACTTTCTGGACTGCAATTGCCCCCTCCGTTGTTGCCCTCCAGGTGGTAATTCCAGACTTACAAGGCTGCATGTAGCAGGTCTCTGCTTCTAGTCTCCGACAGTCTTTCACTGTTGATCATCATATCTCACTCACTGGCGGCAACGAAAGTTGAGGGGGCACCCCTTCAAGATACATGAAGAGGCCCCCACTCCTTATTTAATATGGAGCTCTCAACCCTGAGTACTGTGCTGAGGGGGCCCCCTGCAGCTCGGGCCCCCCCCGCACGCAGGGTCTGCGGAGGCCTCTGTTACACCACTGATCTCACTCACTGTTGAGCCGCATTCTTGGGCGTTATCTCTGACTGCACAAGAAGCCTACAATTGATCATACCCCCTTCACCTGAGAATAGGGAGAGTAGGGGTGCTTGCAAGATTATTCTAGACGCATACCGGCAAACCACACCAAAAGTCATACCGTGTGAGGAGGGGGCAGGGCCTTGTGCCGAGAAGTGCCTAAGAGGCACTTTTGAACTCAATCTCCTTCCTTCAAAAAAAGTAAATAGCTTGCTGAGGCTGGTGTCGCTCTCTTGGGGTGTTTTCACACCCCTTAATATACGTTGGCTGTTCAAAGCCTTTGAAAACTAGATGAAAAAACACTATTTACAGTGGTTTTCCATGCCACTGTGTGATATTAGCTCCTCACTGGGAGACCGTGTGATGGGAGCCAATATCGAGTGTCATACGGTGGCACCATGTGAGTTGACAGTTATGCTGACGGTTCACCGCAAAATCTAGTACTGTCTTCTGATACTGGAGGCAGGGTATCACCTGCCATGTTGAGTTCATCTGGAGGCCTGAAAGACCACTCTGATAAGTTGGACCACATTCTTGCAGTGATTGATGCATTCCGGTCGGCCCTGAAGGCTAAGGTTGATGCTTTGACCTCTGATTTCTTTCTTGCTCAGGAGAAGCCAGTGTTTCTGGAACAGTTTCTACAAACACCATGTCCATTAAGGGGCTTACGCCTCGACTGATGATATGGCCCAACAATATCGAACACTCACCACTGGTCAGGGTTGGCTTTAGGGCGGTGAGGCTGGTGTGGCCACACTGGGTGCTAACCTGACCTGGTTGCTCCCCTCAGGGGGGACTGTGTATAGCAATAGTTTAAGATTTAAAAGCACTTGGTACCTCGTACGTCCAGCTTTCAGGCTTCAATAAAAATGTCAAGAGCACTCTTGTGATTAATGTTCTCGCTTGAGAGAGCGATCAGAGTTTTGTCTAGTGGCAGTTTTGACTAGCCATAAAGTAGTGCAGAGGGTTAATAAGCCTGCTGCAAAGTGCAGCTCTGTATTTTATGTGCATACTGAGTGGATTAGTAAAGCCAACCTTTACCAGTGCTATAAAACAAATTAAATGTATGTGATAGAGGGACTATGGCGAGATGTGTGGCATTTTTGCCGGGTAGTAGTGAAGGAATCTAAGGAGGAGGTCATGTGGAGGGGTGTGCAAAAAAAATGTTGCACTAGGTGCCACCAGCGCTAAAGCCGGCCTGCCCACTGACTTACTGATTTGTCTTATAAAGTACACAAATGCTCAGGCGTCTTGGCGCTGAGGTGAGTGGCTGCCGAGGCTCACGCTGATTAATCTACGAGCTTAGGGAAAAGCCATGTCTTTATTAGTTTTCTGAAAAGAGTCCTGTTAGGCTGTAATCTGATCAATGTGTGGAGGGAATTCCACAGTTTGGCCGCTCGATATGAGAAGCCCTTCCCCCCCCCATGTGGCTCTTTTTATCTTGGATACCAGAATCAGTCCTGTATTTGCTGACAGCATTGTGTCAAATACCGGGGGAATAGATGTTGCACATCCGCAGCTCCCACACCATACAAAGCCTTGTGTACAAGACAGAGAGCCTTGAAATCCACTCGCTGCCGAACTGGGAGCCAATGGAGCAGTTTAATACTAGCAGACGTGGGATGGTGTTTAGGGAGATCAAGTAGCACCCAAGCCGCCGAGTTCTGTGGGGACTGCAGTTTGGCAATCTGGCCTTTATCTGCTCCCAGGTATAAGGCGATGCCATAGTCGACTCTCTCTCGAGAGAACCAACGCCCCAACCACAGTTTCCTAAGAGTTAGTGGGATTATATGCAGGATTTTGCGCAGGACTTTCAGCGTAAAGAAGCAGGCAGAACAAAAACCCAAGGTTCCTGGCCTTGGTTACGGGAACAGGACAGTTCCCAGCCTCAGAGGGCCACCATAATTGGCTCCATACAGAAAGCTTCTGCCCGAACTCCATAGCCTCAATCTTTTCAGTATTGAGCTTTAGAAAGTTTGAGTTCATCCATACCCTAACAGCATTTAGACAGTTACGAAACCTGACTGCTGTAGTGTCCACACTTTGAGTAACCAATACCACTACCTGGGTATCGTCTGCGTACGATACAAGCATTAGACCCTAATCTTTAATTACTTTTGCCAGAGTTGTAACATATATATTAAACAATGTTGGAGACAGCACTGACCCCTGTAGGACACCACAAGGGAGACAGAAATTTGCTGACTTGAGGCCATCCCAGTATATCATCTGTTCTCTGGAAACCAAGAAGGATGTTAATAAGGTTAGAGCCGTCTCTCTAATGCCTGCTGCCTTCAGCCACTGCGTCAGTACTACGTGGTTCACGGTATCAAACGCAGCTGATAGGTCAAGCAGGATGAGGACAGCTCTCCCCACCCACGTCCATCACTTTGCGGATCTCTTCAGTGGCCATGATGAAGGCTGACTTGGTGGAATGTCGGGATCTGAAGCCGTGTTGGGTAGCATCAAGAATATTATTGCCGTCTAGGTAGTCAGTCAATTCCGAGTTAATGGCTTTTTCAAAAATTTTAGAAGGAAGCGGAAGACAGGATATTGGGCGGTAATGTTTCGCCTCCGTGGGGTCCAGAGTGGCTTTCTTCAGATTAGGCCTGATGCAGGCCTTTTTATAGGGGTATGGAAATATCCCTGAGCTGATGACCTCGTTTAGGAGGGGAGTCAGGTGAGCACTGATTTCCTCGGGAACCAAGTTCAGTATATGGGGAGGGGGGCAGGGGTCCAGGGGCGAGCCGGACTTAGTCTGTGATAGCAGATCTGTGACTCGCTCTGTTGCTAGTAAAGGGAAACATAACAGACTGCAATGCGTTAGGGTGTTCTCTGACGGATCACCACTTTCCCCTGCGGGATCAAATACTGTCTTATGGAGTTCATTATAAACTGTCGTAACTTTATTTTGAAAGAAGAAGGCAATCTTATCCACAAAGTTTTGGTCTGGTGAAAATTGACTGTCTTTCGGACACTTCGACAGAGTTGTCACCGTTTTGAAGAGCTCCTTCGAAGAAAATTTAGCCGCCTGGATTTTTGTTGTAAAATATGCAGTTTTAGCATTTTTTGTTGCTGCCTTATATTCCTCTAGGGCTGTGTTATAGTCTTTTTTTGTGTTCAATACTATAATCCGTTCTCCAAAGTCGCTCCTTGCGTCTGCATTTGGCTTTAATCTGTCTAAGCTCAACTGTGTACCAAGGTGAAGATACCTGATTTCTCTGAGGGTACTTAGTTATTTCAGGAGCGAGCCTATTTACTGATGTCCTAAGCCAGTCTTCAAAGTTTCTAGCTGCCACACTGGAGTCTGATACCATGTTTGGGGGATTCCTTGCCAGGGCTGTTATCAAATCATTTTTGGGATTGATTTCTATGGACGCGATTTGACCATAGGCGGTCTGTTCCGATGCCGCCTATTATTTATAGCAATTATTACATTAAAAAGAATAACGTTATGATCAGACCACGGTACTGGCTTCACACTAACTATTTCAATATGTTGGTTGTTGGTGAATATGCCATCCAGCATGTGGCCTGCTATGTGAGTTGGCTCAGATACAATCTGCCTCAGCCCAAAACCTGCAAGGTTGTCTATCAGGTTTGTGGTATCAGGGTTATTGTTCGCTTCAAGGTGGAAATTAAAGTCCCCTAATACCATAAAGGTGGGGGTATCTAAACGAGATTCCAGAAAGGTCTGAAGTGAGCTGGTGAAGGATGACCTCACCCCTGGAGGCCTATAGATGAGTAGCCCTGGGAAGAGGTCCGAATTATTAGCTTTAATGCTAAATGTCAGCCCACTCAGATGTGTATGATGGAGGCCCGGTTCGACAACACAGAAAGTCTCTCACACCAGAAAAATATTCACATCTTCAGCCTGCCGGAGGGTCTTGAAAGCACTGATTGACCAGCTTTGAAAACTGGCTCAAGTCTGCTTTAGCGCTCAACTCCCTTCCCACATTCTTGTGGCAGAATGGGATCACAGAGTCCCATGGCTCCGGCCTCAGCCAGGATCATCACTGCAGCCAATAGTGGCTAAAATTCACAACTTCTGAGATCAAGTTTATCCTGACTGCAGTATAGCAGAAAGAGGATATCAGAGTTGAACGTTCAAGGGTTATGTTGTTCCAGAATTGGTGTAATGCATTTGCCATTTTACACGTTACACGTGCTAAACTGCATATTGACCTCGATTCCATGTGATGCTCTGGTCTTCCATTTTGTTGTATTGCATCTCCATTTTGTACTGCTTTGCCCTGTAGTTACACTTCAGCAGTAACATAAACATGTTTTTCACGTAAACCAGTACAAGCTAGTGCGAGACATACCTCGTGAGGTTATTTTGTACCCTGAGCTTGTTTTTGTGCATTCTATGCTTATCTCTAGGACATAGGGAGGATGCGCTGTGCAAGGCTCTCCAAGGCCGGAGATAGGGAAAGGAATGTCTTTGCCTCGGCGCACCCAATCAGAATCTGGCCAGGTCTGTATGGGTGGATCTGACGCAGAGATGCGGCCAGCACCTATGATGGATAGATGGGCGAGAACGCCTGCTAGAGGGTTCTCGAACGTGTTGATTTAACTATAAAAAGCAGTGTCCGTGGGGTGGAGCTCAGGAACTCAGTCTTGGAGTGGACGCACTCGCGGGACGACTTGGGTGCCCGGAGAGATTACTTCCTGTTCCCCAGTCTCTACAGAGTTCCCGACTTGGTGTTTTCAGTGCTTGGCCAGGGATGTTGAAGACTCAGGTGCAGACGCATCTGGTGAGGTGCTTTGTACATTAACTGTTTATATATCTATATTCAAGATCTCATATTTGTATATATATAGTGTGGTGTATTCATTGTTTCACTTGGTGCCTAAGAACTTACTAGCTTCAGTGACTTATTGCCCTTGTCTACGATACTAATAAAGCTCATTTTACCTCCAGAGGAGTGTTGGAGTTTCTGTGTAAGTAAGTGGTGTGCGTAAGTTTAGATTACGCAAGTGGGCAAGGCAATACAATTGTACGCTGGCTGTTCGGTGTAAACATGAATTATTTTTACAGGTGAAGTGCAAGCTCCATTTCTTAGGGCTGAAGTATGCACTTTTGTTCCGTGCCATGCTATGGATTTCGGATGGCCAAAACTCACTGCTTAACAGTTCCTACTGAAGTCTGGTACCCATACTCACCCCCACCCTCCTCACACTGATGAAAGGGTCATCTGGTGGCTGCCCTGTGGGTGGTATGCTGAGCCTCTCCTCCTGATTACCTTGTACATCAGCTTTTTCATGTTTCTGGTGCACCTGGTTCATGCCCACTTAAAATGCCTTGTTCCTGAGTCAGGAGGACTACTTTTTGGTCTGGAAGCTCTCTATCTAATTGGCTAGATAAGTTTGGGATCCTGTCCCTACTGGAGGGACTGGTTCAGTACTCCACCTGTTGTTGGGATTAATTATTCTCCCAACAACTGTCTATACTCCTTTATCCTATTATTTTATAGTGCTACTATGCTAAGCTCTGTGTCATTCTCAACACCTTGTTCAAACTTGCTCATTTCCTCCTGTTAATCCTTTTTCGCTACTTCATATAAGCTGATAACATGGAATGTTAAGGGTGTGAACTCTGTTCAGAAGCGGTACAAAATATACTCAACATTACTATGCTGGAATACTCCTATTGTATTGCAAGAGACAAATTTAATTCATGCAGAGCTGCAGCATAAATGGCATCAGCAAATCTATGGTACAGGTTATTCCGCATACACTAGTGGGACCTTGATTTGAATTAAGACTTCTGTCCCTTTTGAAATGGACACTACTTGTATTTGATGAAGATGGGCACTATGTTTTATTCAAGGGCAAACTGGATGAATCTCCAGTGGCCCTAGGTGCACTGTAAGTCCCTAACACTGACCAAGCCAGACAATGGACTAAGGTCCTCACCTGTCTGTCAGATTGGACACCTATTCTTTTGATTTTAGAGAGTGATTTTGATTGTTTTTGATCTAGCCCTTTCTTTCCTTCTTGTACTCCTCTGAACCTCACAAGATATTGTCTTCAGCGCCGGGACACCTCCGTTGGAGGTAGCTGCGCGCTTTACAAACCTCTAAATAAATAAATAAATACAATTTGTAACTTGGGGGCACCCTCCCTCTTCTTCTCTGCTGCCAAGGTGTTCAATGGCTTGAACACCAGGATTTGGGGGATATCAGGCAACTACACTTTCCTGTTAGTCAGGAATATTCTATTCACTCTCCCACGTACAAGATGCACTGTAACTTGGATAGGTTCATATGCTCATCTACCCTTCACACACATGTCTCCTCTATCTCTTATTCCCCAAGACACTTTTCAATCACATAGTTACAAAGTCTTCATTAGACTTCCTTAGCCTTACTCTGTGTTCTTCTCAAATTACACCCTTTTGCTCCTTCAGCAGACTTGGGCCTGGGTACTTTTTTTGCTTCCACTACATAGCTATATAAATGTATAAGTTCAAATTAACTGATAATCCGATCCAGAATGAAATGGCTCAGTCTGTTTGATGGTAAAGATAATTTGAAATGCAATTTGAACAGAATGTTTAGTTTAAGGAGGTTCAATTGGATCTGCACCGTTAATCCAAAATCCCCATAATTCTCTCTCTCTCTTTGTCATTGGCAACAAAGTATGTCCATTAAGGGGATGAGTACCTGCGACAGGGCACTCTAGCTCTTTTTGATCTTCTAAGTTTAAGCCCTTCTCCTTCTTAGTCCCTCAAATCAGAATCCTCAGTATCCTCCGGAATGGGTTGAAGCTCACATTCATCTGGCGTATTCGGTCTCCCTCTCTCTTCCTTTTTTGGCCTATGTTCTCCAGCTGCCACTCGCATCTCTACAGCACTAGGCCCTTAAACAGGGTATGGATCTGGCTCAGCCACCACCACTGGACAAGCCTCTCCGAATTCAGCTCCATCTGTAGACTCCTCAATATCCCCCCTCAGGCTGAACAAGTGCTGTTTCCGATTCTTGCTGTCCACCTACAGCTTGACTCACCTGCTCCTGTGGTCTCTCATTCACCACTGGCACTTTTAGGAGAGGTGTTGTTACATCGTCAAGGGGACATGGAACTCTGCGAGTGTGAGCAGCATGCATCCGATTGGGGAGACCACCACATTTCACAGCAGTTGTGACTAGGATTACCTGGTAAGGGCCACGCCAGCGCGGTTCCAAACAACTACTCCTCACATGTTTCTTCACCAAGACCCAGTCGCCAGGACTGAGGTCATGGTGCTGCTGCTGATGAGGCGGGCTGTGGCTGCTTCAACCTGGTGAGACACAGAAAGCACCACATCAGCCAATCCTTTGCAATAATCAAGAATCATGTCATCTGTAATGTACACAAGCACATTTGTAGATACAGCTGGCAGTCTCATTGCTCTGTCCATGATAATTTCATGGGGGGACAATCCTGTACTCCTATTAGGAATGCTGTGAAGACTCATCAGCATCAGGCCACTTCAAGGACATGAAAGCACACACTTTTGCTTGTCTAGATTTCAACGTGCTATTTATTTGTTCCACCAGATAAGAAGCCTCAGGTCGATAGCTATACTGTAGTCTCTGTTTCACTTGTAAAGTTGCACACAACATTCTCAGAATCACATTGTTGAAGTGTGTCCCTCAGTCTGACTCTAGAGAAGTTGGGAACCCGAAACAAGTTCTCAACTACCTCAAGAAAATCCAACTCCTCCCATGTATCAGCAATTGTTGACAAATGGTTGTAATTGGTCTCATCTGTTCCCTTACTCGTATACTCTCCATTAAAGGTGCAAACATTATGGGCACAATACTTTGCGAACTCCTCAGCATACTTGTTGTTACCCGTCCCGCTTCTTGTCTCCTAACCTTCTACCCATGTGATACACTACATGTCCCAGAAAGCCCCGAGTCTGGGGGGAGGGGTTGTGTGCCTTCCCATGCTGCTTAGCGCGTGGTGTTTAAACGGACCGTTTGTCTGATGATCAGCGCTTGGCTTTCTCAGCTCCAGCTAACCACGCCGTGAACCCGTTCCCCGGAAATTCCCCAGAGACCTCGCATTTTGACAGCGCTTACTTGTTCTATGATCAGTTACGCCGATCCTGTGAAGGAACCTTCAGCAGCTCGACGTTGTTTTCCTGTGGCAATTTGGATTCCCGGCAGCTCGTCTGAATCCCGCCGCGCGGAGCAGCACGTCCTCCCTCCTTATCTCTCCGTCATCATTGAATCAACTGCCTTGTTGGATTTATGGAACGCCTTCGGGAAGAGAATTATCCCGCTCCCTGGTGCTTTCCAATCCTCCCCCTTCAGAAGCACGCTAGCGCGAAGAAACATTGTTACCCGGAGTCTTGGTGAAGGACCAGCCAAAACGATAACAGTAAGACACTTTTGTTTATTATTTACTTATGAAGCTCGTGCGCTCACGGAACGAAGCACATAAGAAGCAATCAATGCTGTTTTAAGATTGTTGAACTATTATTTACCTCTCAGCACGTATTGGCCACTGACTATGCATTGCGGTGAAAGGGTTGTTCCTTGAGTGGCAGCTAACTCAGGGACAGAGAACCCTCCCGCTTTTTGTCAGCCAACGATTACTGGGAATTGCAATTGCACCACTTTATGTTTGCCGAGAGAGACGCTCAACGAACATTGTTCTTTGATTTCCTGGGAAGTGCATGCTTCGTTCAGACACTCTTCCTCTCCCCAAAATCACGGGGCCTCTCCCGTTTTATTACTCAATGGACTGTTCAAAAATAAGGTATTCCTTGCCTTATTCCGAAGACATCAGGGCAGGCTTGTTGTGTAAATCCGCTATGTAAGTTTGAGAGAGCACACAACCAGCTTTGTTGATACAGGGTGGCGTACTTACTCACATTTTCCCCCCCTCAGGTAATTAACCTTGTCATTCTGTTTTTCTCCTGTTTATTATTTTTGTTGCTACAGTCCCGCCTTCTTCTGATCCATTTACCCCCTGTTGATGTCATACATAGCGTGGTCCTGTTGACGTCTCCTTTTCTTCTTCTGGGTATTCCTCTTTGGTCTATTACTTCTAAGGTACAGATCTGAGGATATACGTTGAGGGAGAATTGAGACACTATCCTCGCTCCTGTGGACACTGGGTATTCTGCGGTTCTGAGTTCCAGCCCCGACAGAAAGCCAAGCCCACGTTGTAGCTATCCCCGAGCGAGGATGGATAAAGCCACGGCGTTGGGTCCGCTCATGGAGGTGTCATCAGAGACAACTATGAACGAACTGACGGCCGCCGTAGTGACCTTACAATCCGAGCTTAGAATACTCAAGACAGAAAATCAAAGGCTAGTAGCTGAATTAGACACCCTGAAATCGCAACAACATGAGGGAGCGACCCCTAAACATAGAAAGAGTTATATCCAACCTGCGCACTTTCATGTCCCTATGCCTTCTGCTTCCGTTCCTACTTCAGTGGGGAATGGGGCTTTTCCAGTCAACGTGACGGTCATATCCCCAACTCCCACCCCGTTAGCGATGCCTGAAAGATTTAGTGGGGACAGCAGTAAATTCAGTATCTTTATGAATCAATGTCATTTGCAATTTCTATGCAGGGCTGCTTCCTTTCCCGACGACGCAGCCAAGGTGGCTTTTATTATTTCCTATCTGACAGGCAATGCGGCCTTGTGGGCGGTGCCCTTGGTGGAACAGAACGATCCTGTTTTATATGATTTGCCAAGCTTCAAAGAAAGAATGAAAAGTCTCTTTGCTAGACATGGATCACTGACATAATATCGATTACCAAAATATCGACTACTTAAAATATCGTTACAAAATTATCGACTACAATATTATCGACTCACCATACTTATTAAAGAAAGTACAAAAATATCGAGTACACAATATCGTCTTAACAAAATATCGTATATCATTATATCGAATTTAAAAATATCGTTAACAAAATTATCGTCTACTCTTAAATGACTATGTAAATGACAAAATTATCGAAACCAGAAATATAGACAACCAAAATATAGAATATTTCACAATATCGACTATGTAAAAAACTATGAAGAAAATATACTTTAAGCACAACACATACATTAACATTGTAATACATAATAAAACACGTAAATAACATTAAAATTTTCGTTCAAACACATACATTTAAAAATAAACATTCCATAAACAATATGAATACATTTCACTACATAAATAATTTTATAATTATTATACATGCATTAAACCACATTTAAAAATATCTTTAAAGCATTTAATACTACAAATAAACAATAACTTACTACTAATAAGTAGCAAATTAGCGTTTCCCTTACAAGGAAACAAACAGCCGGAAAAGAAAAAAACAATTAAGGTGGACCAATGACATGCTCACATTTCAAATTAAACCAATGAAATGAAGCAACTAATTAATTGCACACTATAAAAACACTACATTTCAACATCTCTTTCACACTACAAACTGAAAAGAAGAAATAAGACGAAACTCTACTCAACTGTTTCCTGAAAGAAGAATTACAATCCTAAAGAAAACCTAACAACTACAGAAAGTAAGTTAAACTCTATTTATAAAGCAACTAATCTAGAATGCTACAGCTGAAACTATTTCTATAAATGAATGTACTACACTTCATTTAATTACATTCATTTCGCCTCTCTAGATACCTTCTAAAAAGACAGAAATATTTTGGACATCCCCACAACTCTAATATTAATCAATGTAAGTATTGTTTTACTTTTTCCTACCCACCTACAACTATTAATTAAAAAAATAATTCTAAAAAATATTTATTCCTTATTTGTCTCCTCTACAGAAAACCACTGAACCATCCAAAACTACCTTCTACGCAATCACCTACTGCACCAAAGAAATAAGTAAGTATATAAACCTCAATCATTAAACAGCCTAAAATACGCAGCCAGAATGTTACTTTCCCCTTAAAACAGTAGCACATTCAAAAAAATGTATCCAACTATTAACACATTTCTTTCTATTATCAACAGAAAATCTATCTCCAAGATTAAACTGAAAGCTTGAAGTCAGCTAATTAACATCTTTCAACACATCAAATTATACTATGTAAGTATATTCACTAAAAAGTAAATATATTTAAAATATCTATAACATTGTTTATATTTACAACATATTTTTTCATCTCCCTTAGCATAATACAGAACAACATGACTGAAGGTGCAGAATTTATAACGTCTCAAAAAAATAAAATGTTGTTATGTTATATGGGTTATGTATATACACAAGAAAAACAAAGTGGTCTGAAAATGTTTTGGAAATGTAGCAAATACTACTCAAACAAATGCTATGGTAGAGCTATTACAAAAGAAACCACTGTTCTTTCTATAAAAGAACATAATCACCCCCCCAATATTACAGAAATAGAAGTTAGAAATGCTCTTGAAAACATTAAAGAAGCAAGTACTAGCACTGAAAAACCCACCACCCAAATACTCAAAGAACAATTAATAAAAATACCACACCATGCATCAGCACAATTACCCCCAATTGATAGTTTAAAAAGAACTATAGCTAGACAAAAAAAACTAACTACCAAAACTTTACCTACCCCTAAAACATTTGAAACAGTAATCATTCCCCCAGAATTAAGCATAACTCACAGTAATGAACCATTTATTTTTTTTGACAACAAATCTCCTGAGAAAAGAATAATTATGTTTGCTACTGCAAACAATTTAGTGAAATTACAACAATGTGACACTTGGATGATGGATGGAACTTTTAAAGTTTGTCCAAAACCATTTTACCAGCTGTACACAGTGCATGGATTATACCAACATTCTAACATTCCATTCATCTATGCCCTCTTACCAAATAAACAGCAAACAACATACATAGAAATATTAACCAAAATTAAAGAAGAAACCAATAATTATTTCCCACAAAAAATAATTATTGATTTCGAATTAGCCATGATCAATTCAATACTAAAAGATTATCCACACACAGCAATCCAAGGTTGCTATTATCATTTTAACCAGAGTCTATGGAGACATCTGCAAAAGTCCACCCTAAGTGTACAATATGCTACAGATAGTACTTTTGCCTACCAGGTTAAAAAACTAATAGCACTAGCATACGTACCTGTAACAGATGTAGCAGAACACTATAATATTCTAATTGAAAGTCCCTATTACAAAAAGAACGAAGACAAATTAAGCCAACTCCTAGACTACTTTGAGGACACCTGGGTGGGAAGATTACATCGATCAGGACATAGAAGACAACCAAAGTTCCACATTCCTTGGTGGAATGTATACCTGAGTACCTTAAATAAACAATCCAAAACAAACAATAGTGTTGAAGGATGGCATAATGCCTTCCAAGCAACTACAAGCAGAGGGAAACCTACCCTACAAAAACTCCTTGAATCTCTACAAAAAGAACAAAGCTACCAAGAATTACGGATGCAACAATCTGTTACTCAAATAGGTCCTAAATTAACTAAACAAACCAAACAAATGTTTGATCTACTACAAAGTCAAGTAAACCTATACCCATCAACAAGTGGCCTAGACTACCTATCACTAATAGCCAAAAGCATTTTATAATTAACATACACACAGCTAATAAATGAAATAGGTCAATACAATAAACAATTGCAATCATATATTAATACTATATTTTCCAAAATAATATATAATTGTCAGATACATTTCATTTTCATATAGGAAATATATATGTACAATTAAATATTATTTCTGTAAATATAATATATATAACAATAAACTATAATAACATTTCCCACCCAAATTATAACAAAATATAACTTACCATTGATGTAGCCATACAAGATGAATTCCACCAAGTAAGACTCCTTCCATTTCTATGTCGATCCATAGTAATAATAAAAAATTTGCGCCACCAAAAATGAAAAAATCTACACATCCAATGTAAATCCATCCTCGACAAATCCCAAAACGTGAAACCCTCAAAAACCCGAAAAATAGGTCAAAATAGTAACAAACGCTCCTGGAAATCCCGGTGAAAAAAACAGTGTGATAACTTTATTAGTTTCATTAACTAAAACACACTGTAAAAAAAACAAACAAATAACGTCTCTCTTTCCATCATAATATCCAAACCCTCAAAAACCCGAAAAGAAGTGAAAAATCAAAAGAAACGCTCCATGAAATCCCGTCAAAATTTAAAAAGTGTGTTAACAATATTACTTAAATCAAGTAACACACACTTTAAAAAAAAAAACGCGTCTTGGTCTTCGAAAAAACATCGATCAACATTTACCTGAAAAACAGAACAAAACATACCCACCCACACAATCACACCCAAATACATTTAATAAATACAATTACATCATTTCAAAACAACACATATTTAATCACAATATTTACTTCGAAAACTACGTCACAACCAGTAAACAACCAGACGTAACTAAATCATTACTAACACGTCAAAAACACCCAAAACATTTTAAATTATCTATCAATACACTATAAACATCCTAACTACCCTAAACATAAGTATTTAATAACACTTAATACTTAAAACACCCCTTACCTTGCTCAACGCGACGCAGCTTCCAACCGCGAGCTTCCTCAGTCCAAAATGACCCAAAATAACATGAAGCGGTTACAAAATAATCCCATTCAAATGAAAATCCCTACTTAAATCAGTGTAAATAAATTAAAACATTATAATCATATATAAATATAACATAAATGTATCAAAATATTTTGAAAATTATTTTATAATAAACAATACCTTTAAAAATTATATTCATAATAATTATAAATACATTATTATTATGATTATAATACAGTAATTTTTTTTCACAACTGTACAAACTATAATAAAATGTTTATATTATTTAAAATTTATTTTCTAAATGTACATGTTGAAAAACAATTGTTTTCATATAATTATCAAATATAAAAATTAATAATATTAACATTTCCTACAATAATATTATTAATCATCATTAAAAATACATAGCATAAAAATATACTTTTTGTCATGTACTAATTATGTACAACAACAAAATAAAAATGAAACAATATTCTTCTGAAATTAAATATGCACTGTTTTTTTTTATGTATATAGGCAACAAAAACATTATTATATGAATACTGTAAGAATATGTTTTTTTTCAAACAATGTTAAAAAGTAATAAATGTTATGTATGTATTTTTGTAATTATCAATACTTCTGTTATAAAATGTGATAATATCAATACATTTTATTTTCCTTAAAACATTGCAAAAAGACACAAATGAATGCATATTTGCTGTATGTATACTAATGTATACTCCATTCTGTAAATAAAAAAAAATAATCTGTCTACTTTGTTCAACAAAAATAAAGCTTATATAAAAATATAAAATGTGTCATTGGATTTCATAATTTATAACTCTTACATATATAAAATAGCTAATTTAATTGTTTAAAAATGTAAATAATCACATTTTTTTCCAACCTTAAATCCAAAAACATACTTCAATAACACAATACATATACATTCAGCACACTAACCCTATACAAATTACTATTCCCATTTCACCTACATTAAAGTTAGGAAAACTGCTGGACACTAACCCTATATAATTTACTATTCCCACTCCAGTTAACATAAAATCATGAAAGGTGCTGGACAGTAACCCTATATCATTTACTATTCCCACTCCAGTTAACATAAAGTCAAGAAAGGTGCTGGACAGTAACCCTATATAATTTACTATTCCCACTCCAGTTAACATAAAGTCAAGAAAGGTGCTGGACAGTAACCCTATATAATTTACTATTCCCACTCCAGTTAACATAAAGTCAAGGAAGGTGCTGGACAGTAACCCTATATAATTTACTATTCCCACTCCAGTTAACATAAAGTCAAGGAAGGTGCTGGACAGTAACCCTATATAATTTACTATTCCCACTCCAGTTAACATAAAGTCAAGGAAGGTGCTGGACAGTAACCCTATATAATTTACTATTCCCACTCCAGTTAACATAAAGTCAAGGAAGGTGCTGGACAGTAACCCTATATAATTTACTATTCCCACTCTACTTAACATAAATTCAGAGAAAATGCTGGACAGTAACCCTATATAATTTACTATTCCCACTCCAATTAACATAAATTCTGAGAAGGTGGTGGACAGTAACCCTATATAATTTACTATTCCCACTCCAATTAACATAAAGTCAGAGAAGATGCTGGACACTAACCCTATATAATTTACTATTCCCACTCCAGTTAACATAAACTCAGGAAAGGTGCTGGCCAGTAACCCTATCTAATTTACTATTCCCACTCCAGTTAACATAAAGTCAAGGAAGGTGCTGGACAGTAAAGCTATATAATTTACTATTCCCACTCCAGTTAACATAAAATCAAGGAAGGTGCTATATAGTAACCCTATATAATTTAATATTCCCACTCCAGTTAACATAAAGGTGCCGATCACAATCCGGCAAAAAATTCCCCCGTGCGACTCGTATCGGGTCTTTTTACCGTACGAATCGTACAAGTGCCGTACGAACTGGCAATCACGATTCGCATGGTAAAAAGTCCATACGAACCGCACTGGGAATATTTCCCCACACGTCCTCGGGTCGGAAAATGTGTCCGACACGTCCTCGGACGATTTACCTTACAAACGTGAAAAGCCAAGTCCGACCGAGGAATCACGATCCATCCCGTGCGTCCGAGCGTACAACCGTATGGAAAAAACACCGTCCGCACCGAACACCTATAGCAACCATGGAGACATGTGCCCGCATACGCGCCCAACACTCCCCCCAGTCCCCGTACGTCCGACACGTACCCCCCTTGTATGTACACCCCCACCCGTCTAGGTACACCCCAGTACGTTCCAGTCGTACCCCCACCCCAGTACGTGTCGTACCACCGTCAATGTACACCCCCCACCCCTGTACGTGTCGTACCACCGTCAATGTACACCCCCCCACCCCAGTACGTGTCGTACCCCCCGTGTACCTACACCCAAGTACGTTCCAGTCGTACCCCCACCCCTGGACGTGTCGTACCACCGTGAACCTACACCCCAGTACGTTCCAGTCGTACCCCCACCCCAGGACGTGTCGTACCACCGTCAATGTACACCCCCCCACCCCAGTACGTGTCGTACCACCGTCAATGTACACCCCCCACCCCTGTACGTGTCGTACCCCCCGTGTACCCACACCCCAGTACGTTCGAGTCGTACCCCCACCCCAGGACGTGTCGTACCACCGTCAATGTACACCCCCCACCCCTGTACGTGTCGTACCCCCCGTGTACCCACACCCCAGTACGTTCGAGTCGTACCCCCACCCCAGGACGTGTCGTACCACCGTCAATGTACACCCCCCACCCCTGTACGTGTCGTACCCCCCGTGTACCCACACCCCATTACGTTCCAGTCGTACCCCCACCCCTGGACGTGTCGTACCACCGTGAACCTACACCCCAGTACGTTCCAGTCGTACCCCCACCCCAGTACGTGTCGTACCACCGTCAATGTACACCCCCCCACCCCAGTACGTGTCGTACCACCGTCAATGTACACCCCCCACCCCTGGACGTGTCGTACCCCCCGTGTACCCACACCCCAGTACGTACCAGTCGTACCCCCACCCCTGGACGTGTCGTACCACCGTCAATGTACACCCCCCCACCCCAGTACGTGTCGTACCCCCCGTGTACCCACACCCCAGTACGTTCCAGTCGTACCCCCACCCCTGGACGTGTCGTACCACCGTGAACCTACACCCCAGTACGTTCCAGTCGTACCCCCACCCCAGGACGTGTCGTACCACCGTCAATGTACACCCCCCCACCCCAGTACGTGTCGTACCACCGTCAATGTACACCCCCCACCCCTGTACGTGTCGTACCCCCGTGTACCCACACCCCAGTACGTTCGAGTCGTACCCCCACCCCAGGACGTGTCGTACCACCGTCAATGTACACCCCCCACCCCTGTACGTGTCGTACCCCCCGTGTACCCACACCGCAGTACGTTCGAGTCGTACCCCCACCCCAGGACGTGTCGTACCACCGTCAATGTACACCCCCCACCCCTGTACGTGTCGTACCCCCCGTGTACCCACACCCCATTACGTTCCAGTCGTACCCCCACCCCTGGACGTGTCGTACCACCGTGAACCTACACCCCAGTACGTTCCAGTCGTACCCCCACCCCAGTACGTGTCGTACCACCGTCAATGTACACCCCCCCACCCCAGTACGTGTCGTACCACCGTCAATGTACACCCCCCACCCCTGGACGTGTCGTACCCCCCGTGTACCCACACCCCAGTACGTACCAGTCGTACCCCCACCCCTGGACGTGTCGTACCACCGTCAATGTACACCCCCCCACCCCAGTACGTGTCGTACCCCCCGTGTACCCACACCCCAGTACGTTCCAGTCGTACCCCCACCCCTGGACGTGTCGTACCACCGTGAACCTACACCCCAGTACGTTCCAGTCGTACCCCCACCCCAGTACGTGTCGTACCACCGTCAATGTACACCCCCCCACCCCTGTACGTGTCGTACCACCGTCAATGTACACCCCCCCACCCCAGTACGTGTCGTACCCCCCGTGTACCTACACCCAAGTACGTTCCAGTCGTACCCCCACCCCTGGACGTGTCGTACCCCCCGTGTACCTACACCCAAGTACGTTCCAGTCGTACCCCCACCCCAGTACGTGTCGTACCACCGTCAATGTACACCCCCCCACCCCATTACGTGTCGTACCACCGTCAATGTACACCCCCCACCCCTGGACGTGTCGTACCCCCCCGTGTACCCACACCCCAGTACGTTCCAGTCGTACCCCCACCCCTGGACGTTCCTGGCGCACCCCCAACACAACCTCCTAAGTACGGAGCGCACCCCATGCCCCAACATCACAACCGCATGTACGAGTCTTACAAAGCCACACACAAGGACAAAATCGTACAACCAAATGGCCCATGTACACACCGTACACACGCTCAAAATGCACGTACACAACCAGGACAAAATAAAACAACACAAGAATACACCAGTCGAAAGGCACACAGCCACTAAACATGGCCAACAACCACTTAAATAACACAATCACTGACCTGCAACTGCCAAAAACAAACAGAGGCCCAATACACCACCACTCCTTATAACACACCCACCCAAAATTCAAAAACTGCCACACCCACCCATGGACCAATAAAAAGGGCCCACACACACAAACCATGAGCCTTTCCAACAGACTCACTGCTGCCAGACACCACAGAACCAGACTACAAGCTACACCACACCTTACACTTGCACACCTTCAAACGACCACCCTCACAAACACCCTCTCATCACATTCACACACACACACAACCATCCACACCCCCCCCCCCAACATCCACACCCCCCCCCCCCACACCCACACCATCCCCACCCACACCCCTCACCATGCCCACTACCAAGAATCCAAAGTTCAGTCACCGAGAGTTGGAGGTCCTTGTTGATCAAATCCTCAGAGTCGAGCCACAGATCTTTGGAACATTGGTCAGAAGCACCAGCCAGGCAGCCAAAACAGCCATGTGGCAGACCATCGTCGATGCTGTGAATGCTGTTGCGGACACCAGGAGGACCAAGCAGGATTGCCAGAACAGGTGGTACGATCTGCGGAGGAGGGTCAGAGCCAAGAGGCAGGAGGAACACGACCAGGCCAACGCCACCGGAGGAGGGCCCTCCCGCAGAGCCGTACAGTACCATCCCTGGGAGGAGAGGGTGATGGCCATACTGCCGGTGGAGGCAGTTGAAGGAGTAGAAGGACTCCGAGACCCGGGTGAGTACACAAACAACGCACCTCACATGGGGGGAACTGCAACCACAACCAAAATTAATAACAGGCACGCAACCACCACAAGCCATCGCATTACTCAACCACACTCCATGAGCAGGCACATGCCACTGCTGCCACCATGCCCCATGCACCCAGCTGTACAATGTCAAGTCACAGGCCACAGAAGACAACAACACATGACACGGTAACCCGGATGGCGGGAGGCTGGGCACCAAGAATCACATAGTGCGACTCCAAAGCAGACAACAATGCCCTCTGCCCATATGGCCTAGGTCACAGCCAGACAAACACTGTGTCCCAACACAGGAATGACTTGCCAGCAAATGGCGGACGCCTTGCATCAACACATGGGGGTGAAGGCACTGTTTTGCACATGCCAGCAGCTAATGAACAGCCAACAGTGTGAAAGAGTGGCAGCACACACCACCACAGCAGCAGCGCACAGACACACAGCAGACAAAATGGGTGCCTGGAGATCAGAAACAAACTCACATCAACAGGCCAAGGGCCACTCAAAGATCTGCTAACAGTGTGTGCCCAGGAAGCTGGGCCAAGGTGACAGAGGGTGACACACGGAGGGAGGGAGAGGGGGACAGAGAGGGTGGGAGAGGGGGACAGAGAGGGAGGGAGAGGGGGACTGAGAGGGAGGGAGACGGACAGAGGGAGGAGGCTGACACACAGAGGGTGGGAGAGGGGGACAGAGAGAGAGGGAGACACAGGAAGATGGACAGAGGGAGGAGGCTGACACACAGAGGGAGGGAGAGGGGGACAGAGAGGGAGGGAGAGGGGGACAGAGAGGGAGGGAGAGGGGGACTGAGAGGGATGGAGACGGACAGAGGGAGGAGGCTGACACACAGAGGGTGGGAGAGGGGGACAGAGAGGGAGGGAGAGGGGGACTGAGAGGGAGGGAGACGGACAGAGGGAGGAGGCTGACACACAGAGGGAGGGAGAGGGGGACAGAGAGGGAGGGAGAGGGGGACAGAGAGGGATGGAGACGGACAGAGGGAGGAGGCTGACACACAGAGGGAGGGAGAGGGGGACAGAGAGGGAGGGAGAGGGGGACAGAGAGAGAGGGAGACACAGGAAGATGGACAGAGGGAGGAGGCTGACACACAGAGGGAGGGAGAGGGGGACAGAGAGGGAGGGAGAGGGGGACAGAGAAGGAGGGAGACACAGGGAGAGCAAATCAGTCCTTTGGTGTGTGGGAATGTCTGCTCGTCAGCAGGTGGACTGCGTGCATGTAGACAAGGGTGGCCAGTGCCAGAACCCCCCCTCTTCATCATGGCAAAACGCAGGGCCATGTTACAACCTGTACACGAGCACAAGGACAGCCACCTGCATCATATGAGTGTGTGGATCCACTCCATGTGCACATGTACAGTGCTACAAGGAAGGCGCAAATGCATAGCTCGGCACACATGCACACTCCACTGCTGACTGCAGTCACACTTGACGCAGCAAGTAAGACTGTGCCACACATAGTTAAAGGGGCCAAATTGGTGCCCAAGGGACACACACATGCACAAGTGCACTGTGAGTGGAATGCAAGACAGATCCTAATTCCAAGAGGAAATGTGCCAACTTTGTAACGGATGAAACATGGATGTTGCATGGATCAAAATCAACATTGTCTCTCTCACACACAGGTCAACGTCGTGCTGCACCCCCCAACACTGGGGGGGAACACTCACAGGACCCGGATCTGCAGGAGACCGATCCCACCGGCAGCGACCACTCTCACCACTCTGCGGACGACCCCGACCGACCTGGCCCCTCTGGTGTCCAACCACCTGCAGCACCTGCGTCAGGTACAACCGTGCCAACCACCACCCCCACTCCTGCCACATCCCAGGAGACACCCAGGATCCCTGCCCCAACACCACAATGCAGCCAGGCTCGCCAGGAGGGACACGGTGTCCCGGGCACCCAGGAGGAGGCAGGCGACAACGCCAATGCCACCCCTCAGGGGTCCCGGAGACCCCATGTGCCCACAAGTGCAGGCCAGACGCAAGTGGGCAGGGGTGGTGGGAGTGGAGAACGGCGGAGGCGCGAGCCTGACCAGTTGGCTGGGGATCCGGTATTTTCCCATGTCCGTAACATCCTGGACTCATACCGGCAGGACACCACGGGCATGGCCCAGGTTGTGTCCGTCCTCGAGGGGATCAAGGTCCAGCAGGCCCAGCAACATGCGGAGCTAATAGCCTGTCTACAGCTACACCAACGGAGGATGGAGGACAGACAGGCTCAGCAAGTGACGGCGTCCCAGGGGATTCACGCTGAACTCCGTCGGATGGCCGACACCATGGCCGACCCTCCCTGTGCCAGAAGGCGGAGAACATCACCACCCACAGGGAGGGATCATGAGGAGGAGGAGGAAACATCCGACGGAGCATCCCAGACGTCGTCACGGCCTGCTGCTGAGGTTCCCCGCAGGAAGCCGGGTCGTCCACGGAAAGGACCGTGAGGGTGGCTGCTACATCACCATCTCCCAGGACACCTGGCCTGGCACCTGGCCCACTGGCGCAACAGCATCACAGCATCAAGAGACATTCTCTGCCACATGGCCCTGCTGGTCACTGGCTGACCAATGTTGACAAAGACTGTGGCATGGACTCTGAGGATTTCCAATGGCAAGGACACCAACTCCCCTACTGAACTTTGGATTCCCTAATCCCGGAAAGGCCCTCACTTGGCCCCCCCCCCCCCCCAATAATAAATCACAATATTAAGAGTAGATGCCTGCTGGTAGCATTATTACCTAACATGTGTCTTGTACAGTCTAAACATGCCTGAGTCATCTGTTCACTTCAACCATCCACACCCTGGGGCCTGAGTCTGGCACAGGACACATGGGTCACAGTTTTCTAGGCAAGACAGACATGGAGCACCATACACACCCGTGATGGTCAGAACCAGCTGAGGGGGTGGCCGAACAACCGTGCTGACAGACACATTGAGTACAGCAACAGTCATGCGCAGAGGTCAGGGATCCTGGCCCGTGTCCTGGGGGGCACCCAGGTACGTGTAGACAGGTGGCAGAACCATGTCCTGCAAGCTTGAGTCCGGTGGATGCAGAGAATGGGGTCATGGACAACGTTGGATGCATGGGGATGGCACATGTCACAATACCCACACAGTCATGGACATCATGCCCATTACACAGTCTCAGCACACACACACAGCTTGCATCTTGCCACTCGACACATTGACACATAGCCACAATCAGGGAATACCATGCCAGACATGCAGGATGCACCGTGCCAACACACCAGCATTGACTGAGAAGAGGCACCTTGGAGGCATAGGGACACCTTTAATAGTCATGTGTTTGGGATTGCAGAGGCAACTTGAAGTACACATGAACACATCATGTGGAGTAACATGTGGCTCCAACACTGGCACCCCCCTTCTGCAGCACAAATGCGTGATAGCCATGGAACTGGCACACAAGTGTCGGATAACAGCTAAATACCCACAGCTGCTCACGGAGAGACTGCCATACACCATACATCCGCTGATGTGGAAGTCCCACGCCATGTCAAGACAATGTTAACCGTATGTGTCCGAGGGCAGTGTCACACACATTGATGCCTTCATCACAATCCACTATCCCATCACTGATGACTGACAACCAGGCAGCCCATCTATTCAGGTGTACCCAGCTGCATGTCGTGTCCCATGGGGATGCCACATGTCTGCAGAGGACCCAAACCCCGACCGGGGCAGTGTGCACACATCGTGAACAACTGCCACACCCAATACACCCCAGATGCATCCCTTACCCCATGGAGACTTCCAAACGTGTCCGTGCCTGTAACGCTGAGTCAGCCCACGATGCCATGTCCATGAGGAATAGCAGTGCCACAACAATGCAACCAGCAAACGGCATGCGCAGGTACCTGGGGAAGAGAGACACACAAGAAGTCAGCCACAAGAAGCACAGCCACTTGCATGTGCATTCACTCGACACATGTATGTATGACAACATGCTAGGTCACAATTATGCCTGGGGAAATACTACCATCACTGCCACCATCACTCCAGTGACACACCCACACACACCTCTGACCCACGTGCCATACATGCAGGTGGAGACACACATCACAACGCATGCCACACGGGGACCAATGCGTGCACACTCAGACCCTGGTACTCACCACTAAGCAAAGAAGTCGCGTATGAGCCGAGTCCGGATGTCCTCTTGCGGCTCCACATCCTCCACATCACTAGCCCCATTGCCAAGGCCTTCGTCCTCCACGGGTGGATGGTCCTCGTCATCTTGATCCAGGATGAGTGGCACAGCTCTCTCAACTGCCATGTTGTGCAGCATGCAGCAGACCATGAAGATTTTGCAGACCTTTGCAGGGGCATATGGGAGCGCGCCGCCGGTCTTGTGGAGGCACCTGAATCGGCTCTTCAGCATGCCAAACGTCCTCTCTATCACTCGCCTTGTCCGGCCATGGGCGGTGTTGTAGCGGAGCTGGGCCGGCGTGATGGGGTTGCGGAGAGGTGTCAGCAGCCAAGGCATGTTGGGATAGCCAGCGTCCCCTAAATGGAAAGCACATGGATATCGTTAGAACTGGCGAAGCGGTAGTGCTGCTCGGCCAAACAGAATACAGGACAGACAGACTGTACCCACCAACAACACATGCCCGTTCGTTGCGCAGCTGCATCATCATATCAGGCATCCCGCTACGCCTCATGATGTAGGCATCGTGTGCTGATCCTGGAAAACGAGCACAGACATGCGAAATCACCATGTTGGACAGACACACCACAAGGGCATTGATGGAGTGGTAGTGCTTCCGATTGCGGTACGCCACCTCCCGTGCGTGTGGTGGTACCAAACCTACATGTGTCCCATCTATGGACCCAATGACATGGGGCATCCCTCCCAGGGCATAGAAACCACGCTTGACCTCAGTCATCTGTTCAGGGGTTGGGAACTTGATGAAGTCATCCAGGTGAATCAACATGGCCTCCAAGAAATCATGCAGCACACCGCTGAACATGCTCTGGGACATGCCACCAACATGAGCTATGGTATATTGGAAGGTACCCGTGGCAAGGAAATGTAGGGCAGCCATTACCTTCAGCTGGGGTGTCAGTGCCGTAGGATACCTGTGCTGCGGTTGCATGTGTGGTGCCAGTCTCGCCGTCAGCTCCAGAATCAACGGTTGGGTGAAGCGGTAGAGCCGGATCGTGTCATTCTCCTGCATGGTGGCCAAGTCTGGAATTCTTCGGGCAACAGGAGGCGCTCTGCAGTAATTTGGAAGTGACAAGGAAGAGTGAGTGCACTACGAGAACAACTCATGTCTACTGAGCACATGTAAATCTGGCAATACACACATGCCACATAGGGAGTCAGGCATGTGCTACATGCCCAGGACACGTATGGATGCAAGGTGACACTCCTTCCAAGACCCAGCTACACACGGTGATTGAGAACCTCCCCATGCCACGCCATGAAAATAGCTGTGTCCCAGTGCAAGTGCACTGCCCGACGCAAGACAGGAGTGACATACACCCACACATCAGCAGAAGTGTGATGCTGATTGCAGAGACTGGCAGCGGAACACTTGAGCCACAGGTCACATGACATTACACTAGTCCAGCCCACACACCTTGCCATGAAGGTGCACATGTCATGACTCCCCACACATTCCTTGTGAGTTTGCTGACATGGCCTTGTCACGCTACTCCGTGTCCCTTGCATACATGTGCACCTCACATCCGGTAACACATGTGGCATGGTGTTGGGAACAGTGTGCAATGACAATCTACACACAGCCACATGTTGGTTGCTGCAACGGCTGCAGCTTTTGAGGGTGCTACAACATCAACCCGATGTAAATCCCGGACACATATATGGCATAGTCACATTGTGCACTGTGGGTGGTGATGAGTCATGTGTCATGACCCCTGTACCGGGCATCATGGGACACTTCCGTGTGTTGGTGTCCGTGCCATGCCAGTGACGCTCACCCCAAGTGCGCAGTCCCACATGCACACATGTCAAAGGAGTCAAGGGCATGCCTGGCACACATTGCACCCTCACACAGTACACATGTACACATCTCATCATACATCTGGTGCCTTCTCCACTCAGGAGGCATGTTCCACATCACAGCCTGTGACATCTGTGCCCCACACATGTGGTAATGCACAGACGATGCCTTGGTGTCCATTCCTGGACAAGTATGTCCATCCATGGACAAGTATGTCCGCCCTATTCCGACATGTGTGTCGCCTATCACCACAGTGATGTGTAAAATCCGCCGTACTGCTGCTGAGAGGGCCTGTGCATGTTCCCAAATCACTGTGGGAGTGCTGCCGTATGTGTACCCATCGTGATGGCGAGCGTAGATGCGAGTGTACGGTCCGTACCACTACGGGTACGCATACGCGTGCAGACCCATAGTGATAGAGAGCGTAGATGCGAGTGTACGGCCCTATCACTATGGGTCTGCACGCGTATGCGTACCCGTAGTGGTACGGACCGTACACTCGCATCTACGCTCACTATCACTATGGGTCTGCACGCGTATGCGTACCCGTAGTGGTACGGACCGTACACTCGCATCTACGCTCACTATCACTATGGGTCTTCACGCGTATGCGTACCCGTAGTGGTACGGACCGTACACTCGCATCTACGCTCACTATCACTATGGGTCTTCACGCGTATGCGTACCCGTAGTGGTACGGACCGTACACTCGCATCTACGCTCACTATCACTATGGGTCTGCACGCGTATGCGTACCCGTAGTGGTACGGACCGTACACTCGCATCTACGCTCACTATCACTATGGGTCTGCACGCGTATGCGTACCCGTAGTGGTACGGACCGTACACTCGCATCTACGCTCACTATCACTATGGGTCTTCACGCGTATGCGTACCCGTAGTGATAGTGAGCGTAGATGCGAGTGTTCGGTCCGTACCACTACGGGTACGCATACGCGTGCAGACCAAAAGTGATGGAGAGCGTAGGCATGCATGTACGGGCCGTTGCCATGCATTTGGGGTGCCCTAGGGCCCCCACACGCACCGTACCTGTGTGTGATGCTCCAAATTACATAGGGGACAAGTATTAAGGCCTACATGCATGCTGGTTGTCATGGAGACCAAGTTCAAAATTCGAAATTGTTCTGGAAGGTGCACAGCAGAAGTCAGTTGGGATTTGTCTACTTTGTTGCAATGTGTTTGTGGGGCTGACATCATGCAGGAGAATGAAACCGATAGAGAACACACAGACTGCTAGGTTTGAAGGGATTGGTGGAAACATAGGATGCAAATGTGAGTGACCAATCTCTCTGTACTCCTGTGCATGAGACTGGGCAGAAGGGCACATATAAGGCAGCCAGGTCCCATGAGGGAGCACTTGCCTGCACATCTTTGCATTCGTCGACCCAGCTGCTGCTACTGATTCCCTGGAACCATGTCAAGGGCTGTGGAGAGGACACAGCCATTCACCCTGGAGGAGAACATGGCTCTGCTGGATGTGATCCTCCCACAGTACTCCATGCTGTATGGGCGACCAGGTTATCAGGTGAGTGCATAGGCCACTGCCACAGACTGTCCCTATGTGGTGACTGTGACTTCTGCCATTGCGTCCAGGTGTAACACACATGCCATGTACTGTCGGGGGGGTCCCAGGGGGGGGGGTGCCTGATGTCTCCCAGCAGTGCCCTGAGACAGGAGGGGTGGGGGCCTATCACTCACAGCAGTGCCCTGAGCCAGGAGGGGTGTGTGAAGAGTCCTCCCAGCAGTGCCCTGAGACAGGAGGGGTGGGGGCCTATCACTCACAGCAGTGCCCTGAGCCAGGAGGGGTGTGTGCAGAGTCCTCCCAGCAGTGCCCTGAGCCAGGAGGGGTGTGTGCAGAGTCCTCCCAGCAGTGCCCTGAGAAAGGAGGGGTGGGTGCAGAGTCCTCCCAGCAGTGCCCTGAGAAAGGAGGGGTGGGTGCAGAGTCCTCCCAGCATTGCCCTGAGCCAGGAGGGGTGTGTGCAGAGTCCTCCCAGCAGTGCCCTGAGACAGGAGGGGTGGGGGCCTATCACTCACAGCAGTGCCCTGAGCCAGGAGGGGTGTGTGCAGAGTCCTCCCAGCAGTGCCCTGAGCCAGGAGGGGTGTGTGCAGAGTCCTCCCAGCAGTGCCCTGAGAAAGGAGGGGTGGGTGCAGAGTCCTCCCAGCAGTGCCCTGAGAAAGGAGGGGTGGGTGCAGAGTCCTCCCAGCATTGCCCTGAGACAGGAGGGGTGGGTGTGGAGTCCTCACAGCAGTGCCCTGAGAAAGGAGGGGTGGGTGCAGAGTCCTCCCAGCAGTGCCCTGAGAAAGGAGGGGTGTGTGCAGAGTCCTCCCAGCAGTGCCCTGAGACAGGAGGGGTGGGGGCCTATCACTCACAGCAGTGCCCTGAGCCAGGAGGGGTGTGTGCAGAGTCCTCCCAGCAGTGCCCTGAGCCAGGAGGGGTGTGTGCAGAGTCCTCCCAGCAGTGCCCTGAGAAAGGAGGGGTGGGTGCAGAGTCCTCCCAGCAGTGCCCTGAGAAAGGAGGGGTGGGTGCAGAGTCCTCCCAGCATTGCCCTGAGACAGGAGGGGTGGGTGTGGAGTCCTCACAGCAGTGCCCTGAGACAGGTGGGGTGGGTGCCCATCACTCCCAGCAGTGCCCTGAGCCAGGAGGGGTGGGTGTGATGCACAGTGTGAGCCTAGATCATTGATTGTGACATTGCCATCATTCCACCTGTGTACCCACTGTGGCACGTAGTGCTTTTCCACTCACCAGGGGATGATGTCCCTATGACAAAGGTTCAATGCGTTGGCTGCATGACATGCCTTGTTGTTACCAGCTAATTTGTACCCATATGTCTCTCTGTGACATGTGGCTGGTGTATTGATGTGGTGTCACTTGTTCCTCCTCACAGGTAGGCGCCACTGCCAAGGAGCAGATCTGGCTGACCGCCGTCAGTGCCGTGAGGGGTGTGGATGGTCGGAGGCGGCGCCTGGCCCAGGTGAGGAAACGCTGGCAGGATATCCGGTGCTGGACGCGGAGGATTGCACGGCTCCTGCTGGGGGACTCACCTGAGAGCCACAAGAACCGCGGCCGCCGCCGTCTGAGCCACCTCCACAGGCGTGTGCTGCCGGTGGTCTTTCCAGACCTTGAGAGGCGCTTACAGGCGATGCAGCAGCCGGAAGGGGGTAGGTACATGTGTGTTTGTTGTGTGTCACCGGCATTTGTAAGGGCACAGTAGCATGAATCCACTGGCAGGGTTTAAAGGTGCTGTGCAGATCCTGTTTGCCCCAGTATAGCGCTGTGCCCCTGCCACCCTTCCCCTCCTTGCAATGTGTTCCCTGGTCTGTGTGTAGTCACTCCTTCACAGGGTAATGTAGGCTGGCGCTTTGTCCACGGGAACAATGTCTGTAGCATCATGTGTGGGGGTGGTGTGTAACAGGTTGTGGGACCTTGCCTGTGCACTGTCAAGTTCACTGCATGTGGGTTCCATGTCAGTTGGCACTGATGCTGACTCCAGACATGGGAGTTGGTCTCTCATGTGTCATGCCTTACAGCGCGCATGTCCTATGTAGTGGCCTGTGACATGATGTGCATGAGTGTGCGATACACATAGTGCAGGGATGGTGACGTGTGTTGCAGTCATTACCATTCAGTAGCATGTAGTTGCGTGCCCACTACTGTCCCCTGGGGCACCTTTTCCTCAGTGGTGTATGTGTCATCATAAACGTGGCCACTGTCAGTGTCTACAGCGTAAGTTGTGCTCTGTGCCATTGTCCCCTGTCACCATGTATATAGACGTGCTAATTTGTACAGGTGTCCACTGTGCAGCCTGACCTGATTGTCCTTCTTCATACTCACAGTTGCCAGTGCCTGTGTGTCTTGTTATACTCATCTGAGGATGGGCACTGGTACCTCATTATTTGTACAGGCGCACCTTGGCTGTTTGGCGTCCAATCTTGCTTTTTGCCTGCCCCTGTGTGTATCACCCAGACCATGAGATGTTGGTGCCACCTGTGTCTCCACAATTTGCCTCGTGTAGGGTCTTGTTGGGGCGGGCAATGCCTATGTGTTAAATCCTGATTACCACTTGCTGGGTCTGGGCAGTGTGTGATGTGCCTGGACACACACGCAATGTGCAGTGACCGAGTCATGTTGTGCATGTTTTCAGCATTACCTATGCAGCATGTGTCTCAAGTTCATGGATATGGTCCCTGGTCATCGGTATTTTCGCCAACGCTGTGTGGTGCAGATGCAGTGCTGGATTGTCCCCAGGGCCTGGGTGCTATGTCAGACTCCTTTTCCTGTGTTTAGCTATTGTCTCATGCTCTCCATGGTATTTCAGTGGCATGGTGGCTCAACCAACTGTGTGTTTCATGCCCTACATCGGTACCCTGTTCAGTCGATGTTAGGGATCTTCCTTTTCAGGCCATGCAATGTTACCTATGTAGATTGGACTCATGTGACAGATGTGTACAGGTGTCTGAATAATTTCTGTCTCTCCACCCTGCCCACAGCATCGTCGGGGGACACAGAGGGAGACATGGACACAGACCAGGCGGAGGGACCGAGCACCAGTGCCAGCCGTGACATCGGGTCTGGCACATCGAGTGGGACAGAGGCGGAGGAGAGTGTGGCCGAGGACCTGTCGACTGGCACATCAGAATACGAAGCTGACAGGTCCGGGGACGATGTCTCCGAGTGGGCGGAGGCTGCACCAGCAGCTGACAGCGGAACAACACCTCGCACCGCCCCCTCAGTTTCCACCAGCCGCCTCCCACTTGCTCGTGTCCCTTCCCAGCGTGCCCGGTCACAGCATGTCTCCTTCCTGCCAGGCACCGCACCCCCTGCCCCTGTCTCCACTGCTGCCGCCAATGCTGAGTCTGTGGACATCCAGCGGCAACTGCAGGTTGGTCAGGCTGCGATCCTTAATGTCCTCCATGCCCACGGCAAAACCCTCACCAACATCGAGGCTTTCTTGGAGGGCATTCATTCATCGCAGGCTGACCAACGCAACTTGCTGAGGTCCATCGACTCCACACTGACTGCAGCAGTGGGTCTCCTGCAGCGCGACCTCCCCCCACCTACCCCTGCCCCATCCACACTTCCCACTCCCATGCCTGTCACACGTACACCCAGACGTCGGCATGCACCCACATCAACGGACACGGGCACCACACCAGCAGGGAAGGTCCACCGCACTCCTCCTGACACGCACACACAGGGTGAGGTAGGCACACCCACTGGGTCGGGGGGCAAACGTGTGACACGCAGCCATAGTGGGAGTCCGCATTCCACCCAGTCCACTCCCTCCAAATCCCCTCCCCTCAGCTCTCCTGGCCACATCTCCCCCAAGGACTCCTTCATGGCCGCTCTGTCCCTGAGCCCCACAGTTACACCACCACGCAAGCGGTCAAGGAGGTCCCCGGTCAGGGTGGTTGAGTCTCCCCCCCTGTCTCCACCCTCCCCCGGTGGCGCTGCGACCCATCCCTCTGACCCCCCCCCCTCCTTGGGGCCTGAGGTCCCTTCGGGTGCAGGGGACTCCCTGGAGGACCTTGCAAAGGTGTGTAGTGCCATCCTGGCCTCCGCCTTTGGCACTGACCCACCCCCTGTGGTGGACTCCTCCATCCCTGCACCCACAACGCCGCCCCTTTGCCCTGATGTCCCTGCGGTGCCTGTTGCTCCCCCCCCCCCTGATGCCCTCACCAGTGTGGAAGACGATGCCATTTGACTGTGCAGGCAAGGTAGGGGACACGCATCCCACTGTGTCCCCCATCCAGCTGAGAATCATTGACTGCCCTATGGGCTTTGTGAAGATTGAACTGCCTGCGATCCACGGACATTGTGCTCCTGCTGAATAAAGCTTAATTTTGTTTTCATTATCACACTACTGCTATGCTGGTATTGGTGTTGGTGGGGCTGCTACATGGTTTTGGGTGGTGTGTAAGGGTTTGGGTGTGTGGGATATGTAGTAGTGTACTGCTCATTGGTGGGACCCTGTGATCTGTGTGCCATCACAAGGTGTTGGCTAACTTTCTTTGTTCATGTAGGCAGTTACTGCATGGTGCACTTGTCCAAGGGTGTATTCCTTCCTCTGTGTACCCAGCTTTCTTCCCTGCAGGGTGTTCCCAATGTTTAGCGCAGAGCTGTGTCTACATGAGCTGTGTGTGTGACGGAGCCCTTCTACTTTGGCCATGCATGCAGGGCCATGTCTCCACCTGCGACAATCGTGGCATCCTTGGTGATCACTGTACTTGTGTGTGGAGTCTGTTGACATGAGTTCATGGGGACATGTTCCCTTGTAGCCAGTATGCATGTGGATAATTCTGGCCTCACACACATGTGTTACACCCCTCCAGTCTCAGGGCACTGCTGGGAGTGATGGGCACCCACCCCTCCTGTCTCAGGGCACTGCTGGGAGGACTCCACACCCACCCCTCCTGTCTCAGGGCACTGCTGGGAGGACTCCACACCCACCCCTCCTGTCTCAGGGCACTGCTGGGAGGACTCTGCACACACCCCTCCTGTCTCTGGGCACTGCTGGGAGGACTCTGCACCCACCCCTCCTGTCTCAGGGCACTGCTGGGAGGACTCTGCACCCACCCCTCCTGTCTCAGGGCACTGCTGGGAGGACTCTGCACCCACCCCTCCTGTGTCAGGGCACTGCTGGGAGGACTCCACACCCACCCCTCCTGTCTCAGGGCACTGCTGGGAGGACTCTGCACACACCCCTCCTGTGTCTGGGCACTGCTGGGAGTGATAGGCACCCACCCCTCCTGTCTCAGGGCACTGCTGGGAGGACTCTGCACCCACCCCTCCTGTGTCAGGGCACTGCTGGGAGGACTCCACACCCACCCCTCCTGTCTCAGGGCACTGCTGGGAGGACTCTGCACACACCCCTCCTGTGTCTGGGCACTGCTGGGAGTGATAGGCACCCACCCCTCCTGTCTCAGGGCACTGCTGGGAGGACTCTGCACCCACCCCTCCTGTGTCAGGGCACTGCTGGGAGGACTCCACACCCACCCCTCCTGTCTCAGGGCACTGCTGGGAGGACTCTGCACCCACCCCTCCTGTCTCAGGGCACTGCTGGGAGGACTCCACACCCACCCCTCCTGTGTCAGGGCACTGCTGGGAGGACTCCACACCCACCCCTCCTGTCTCTGGGCACTGCTGGGAGTGATAGGCACCCACCCCTCCTGTCTCAGGGCACTGCTGGGAGGACTCTGCACCCACCCCTCCTGTCTTAGGGCACTGCTGGGAGGACTCCACACCCACCACTCCTGTCTCAGGGCACTGCTGGGTGGACTCTGCACACACACCTCCGATTTCTGGATATGTGCGCTTGGCACATACACGGTGGGGGTACGCACACTGCATTCGAGGTGAGGGTACGAGTCTACTGACACTGGTGTGGTGGGGGTACGCTCCGTACGTCCGCGGGTGTGGGTACGGGTCGTACTTACACTGTTGGGCAGGGGGGTACGCTCCTTGCATTCGCGGGTGGGGGTACGGGTCGTACTTACACTGTTGGGCTGGGGGTACGCTCCGTACGTCCACGGGTGGGGGTACGGGTCGTTCTTACACTGTTGGGCAGGGGGGTACGCTCCTTGCATTCGCGGGTGGGGGTACGGGTCGTACTTACACTGTTGGGCAGGGGGGTACGCTCCTTGCATTCGTGGGTGGGGGTTCGAGTCGTACTTACACTGTTGGCATGGGGGGTACGCTCCGTACGTCCGCGGGTGGGGGTACGGGTCGTACTTACACTGTTGGGCTGGGGGTACGCTCCGTACGTCCACGGGTGGGGGTACGGGTCGTTCTTACACTGTTGGCATGGGGGGTACGCTCCTTGCATTCGCGGGTGGGGGTACGGGTCGTACTTACACTGTTGGGCAGGGGGGTACGCTCCTTGCATTCGTGGGTGGGGGTTCGAGTCGTACTTACACTGTTGGCATGGGGGGTACGCTCCGTACGTCCGCGGGTGGGGGTACGGGTCGTTCTTACACTGTTGGCATGGGGGGTACGCTCCATGCATACGCGGGTGGGGGTACGGGTCGTACTTACACTGTTGGGCAGGGGGGTACGCTCCTTGCATTCGCGGGTGGGGGTACGGGTCGTACTTACACTGTTGGGCTGGGGGGTACGCTCCTTGCATTCGTGGGTGGGGGTTCGAGTCGTACTTACACTGTTGGCATGGGGGGTACGCTCCGTACGTCCGCGGGTGGGGGTACGGGTCGTACTTACACTGTTGGGCTGGGGGGTACGCTCCATGCATACGCGGGCGGGGGTACGGGTCGTACTTTCACTGTTGGGGTGGGGGTACGCTCCTTGCATACGGGGTGGGGGTAGGGTCCGTACATATCCGTCCCCACGCTATGTGATGTTTGTGCGGCCCGTACCCAGGCCTTTGCCACGTGGGTGCGATCCGTCCCGCCATTGTTGGGGTGACGTGTGTGGGCGTGGTCCGACTCGTACCCACGCTCTTCAGGCGTGGGTACGGGACGTACCTGTCTGGTTGTGTTGCCGGTTCGCGTGGTGACGGACTTCCGTTGTGGCGGTCGCTGGCTTATCAGGACACGCACCCACCCCCTCGTGGTGACCAGGGCATGGGAGTCAGGTATGTCCAGGCCATGTGTAGTGTGTCACTCATGTGGTTGTTTTGTGGCCTGCCCTGGTGGTGCCACCCCCACCCCACCCCACTTTCCCCCCTCCCTTAGTTATTCTGACCTTCTGCGGCGTCTGCGTCGTAACCTGTAGAGGAGGTGGACTGCTATGAGGGCAGGGATGACTCGTAGGTTCGGGTCCATGTCTGTCCGTCACGTACTGGTCCTCCTTGTTCGCGGCGTCGTCTGTCCGTCGCGTACTGGTGGTCCTTGTTCGCGTCGTCCTGATTTCCCGGCAGTTTTTGGCTGCCGCAAAATATTCACCGTGCGGGGTGACGTCGGTGCGAATCGTGATTCCTGGGTCGTGAATGGCTGGCTGCGTGCGTCCCGACGTCAGGTCGGCGCTTTCCCGGATCGCATTGGTAGGTGTTTTTTGTTCGGTCGGGCTTTTTTACGAATCGTACGGTAATGGTGTACCCGTGCGAATCGTAATTCCTTGTTTGTAAAATTTGACGACCGGGTACGCGTCGGGCGGAGATTATGCTCCGTCCGACGGTTCGTACCCGGTTTTTGCCGGATCGTGATCGGCACCTAAGTCAGGAAAGGTGCTGGACAGTAACCCTATATAATTTACTATTCCCACTCCAGTTAACATAAACCCAAGAAAGGTGCTGGACAGTAACCCTATATAATTTACTATTCCCACTCCAATTAACATAAATTCAGAGAATGTGCTGGACAGTAACCCTATATAATTTACTATTCCCACTCCAGTTAACATAAAGTCAAGGAAGGTGCTGGCCAGTAACCCTATCTAATTTACTATTCCCACTCCAGTTAACATAAAGTCAAGGAAGGTGCTGGACAGTAAAGCTATATAATTTACTATTCCCACTCCAGTTAACATAAAATCAAGGAAGGTGCTATATAGTAACCCTATATAATTTAATATTCCCACTCCAGTTAACATTAAGTCAGGAAAGGTGCTGGACAGTAACCCTATATAATTTACTATTCCCACTCCAGTTAACATAAACCCAAGAAAGGTGCTGGACAGTAACCCTATATAATTTACTATTCCCACTCCAATTAACATAAATTCAGAGAATGTGCTGGACAGTAACCCTATATAATTTACTATTCCCACTCCAGTTAACATAAAGTCAAGGAAGGTGCTGGGCAGTAAACCTATATAATTTACTATTCCCACTCCAGTTAACATAAACTCAGGAAAGGTGCTGGCCAGTAACCCTATATAATTTACTATTCCCACTCCAGTTAACATAAAGTCAAGGAAGGTGCTATATAGTAACCCTATATAATTTAATATTCCCACTCCAGTTAACATTAAGTCAGGAAAGGTGCTGGACAGTAACCCTATATAATTTACTATTCCAACTCCAGTTAACATAAACTCAAGAAAGGTGCTGGACAGTAACCCTATATAATTTACTATTCCCACTCCAGTTAACATAAAGTCAGGAAAGGTGCTGGACACTAACCCTAAATAATTTACTATTCCCACTCCAGTTAACATAAATTCAGAGAAGGTGCTGGACAGTAACCCTATCTAATTTACTATTCCCACTCCAGTTAACATAAACTCAGGGAAGGTGCTGGACACTAACCCAATTTAATTTAATATTCCCACTCCAGAAAGATCAAACAGAGACACGGTGCTGGTTATAACATCACTTAAAATATTAATAATCTACATTTATTAACTATGAGATATCATTTAAAAACGATTAAATTTAACAATACTATAGTTACGATACCCACCCCTATCCCAAATTAACCCTAATTCGAAAAAAAATATGTACAATATGTTTTCCATATAAATAGCAAATATACAATTATTTAATTTTTTTTTTTTTTTGAAATTTTAGATTTCACAATATTTACTAATAAATTGATTTGTTTTATGATCTATGTTTACACTATTATTTTTAAAAATTAATACCCACCCTTCTCCCCTAATATACCCACATCCCACCCATAAATACAACATAAATATTGAAATTATAATTTCCAATATAAATTATATAATTAGATTTTGACATCAAATGTTCACAAATTTAAATTATTCCCAATTAAAATTTTATTTATTAATCTATAATTTTGTAATAATTATTAAAATACTATCCACACCCTTACACCCTAATAACCCAAATTCCCAACCATGAAACAAAAAAATAATTTCGTAATTATTTTGAAATTTTGTTTTAAACATTGTCAAAATTACATTCAAATTTTAACATTTATAATTCTTTAGTATTAATATTTATAACTTATTATCCAATTTTACAGTAATCTTTTTAATACACTCCCCGCCCTTATACACTAATAACACTACATCCCACTCATAAAACAAAATTAATTTCATTATAATTTCTAATTATATAATTTCGAATTTTTTTTTAAATTTTGAAATTTCGAAATCTTGAATATTAAATATTTTTACATTATTATCTGATTTTACAATAACATTTTTAAAACACTCCCCACCCTTCTCCCCTAATAACCCAACATCCCGCTCCTAAAAAATATATATAATTTCTTTTTTATTTTCAAAATTATAAATATTTAATTTAGAAATTTCATTACAATTTACTATTCATAATTATTTATTATGTAATATTTTTAAATTATTATCTAATTTTACACTAATATTTTTAAAACACTCCCCACCCTTATCCCCTAATAACTCAACATCCCGCTCCTAAAAAATATATATAATTTCTTTTTTTTTTTCTAAATTATAAATATTTAATTTAGAAATTTCATTACAATTTACTATTCATAATTATTTATTCTTTAATATTTTTAAATTATTATCTGATTTTACACTAATATTTTTAAAACACTCCCCACCCTTATCCCCTAATAACCCAACATCCCGCTCCTAAAACATATCATACAATAAATTACTTAACACTATTAATTATATTTTATACATTAATTAAGTATTTATACATATAATTAAACAATTTACTTATTCAATATACACTAAATACACATTTTAAACAATATATATATTATATTTCGATATTTCTAACAAAACTATTCAATCGATATTATCTTCTAACGATATTACTACATCGATATTTCATACTTCGATATTTTACTAAACACACACAAAACGATATTACTTACCTCGATATTCTACACTTCGATATTAATGTTATCTCGATATTTTCACTTCGATATTCTTGTTGTTCGATATTATTTTTTCGATATTATGTCTATTTACCGCTAGACATTTGTACATGCAGGCAAGCGATAACGAATTGCTAGGGTTAAAACAAGGGTCCAAAGATCTATTAACCTACATCACAACATTTAATAGGCTTATCGCGGAGACGCAATGGCCGAGGATAAGAGAACCTCTCTTTTCTACAGAGGCCTCAAGGATGAACTCAAGGATATCCTGTCTCAAATTGTTAATCCTCCCGAAGATTGTGCTTCCTTTATAGATTTGGTGGTCAAGTTGGACCACCGCCTGAGCGAACGAAAGGGGGAAAAAACAAAAGGAGATTACCCTCGGTTTCTGTTACCGAAAGTAGAGAAAAAAGAGGTAAAGGACGGGATTGAACCCATGCAAATAGGAGGAGTGAGAGCTCCGCTGACAAATGAGGAGCGAGACCGTAGGCGTAAACTTAACCTCTGTTTATATTGTGGAAAAGGGGGACATTTCGCTAGAGAGTGTACGGTTAGACCGAGGGTGCCTTTTAAGACACCTATGGCAAAAAGCGGAAACGCTACACTGGCGGAAAACTAAAAGGCTTGGTTGAAAACGAGATCATTCTTCCGAGTCCTTTTCCTGTACAGATCTCATCATTTGTAGCCCCTACTGTGGGTTTAGTACCTAAACACTTCACTTTGAATGTCGTATTGATTCTGCCTTCCCAATATAGAAAGACGTTGCCCATACTTTTAGACTCCGGAGCAACAGGAAACTTTTTGGACATAACTTTGGCCCGAACCTTGGGCATAGACTTCTTATCAAAACCTCAGCCCGGCTCACTACGGGGCGATCCGCCGCTTAGCCCTAGGGGGTATACTATACCGGTTGCATTGCAGGGCTTCCAATATCTAGGAGTGTTCATAACATTAGATGCAACATTATTCTATGTGCGAAACCTTGAAGGCCCTTTGCAGAGGTTCAAATCTGACGTGCTCCACTGGAAAACGCTGCACCTCACACTCCTTGGCCGTGCAGCCCTCTTCAAAATGCTAGCGCTCCCCCGTTTCCTCTATGCCCTGCAGAATACGCCTATCCCGGTCCCGGAAGCCTACTTCTTACAGGTTGACGCAACACTGTGGGGATTGTTGTGGGATACCGGAACGCCGCGTATCGCAATGCAGAAACTAACTATGGGCTGGTATGACGGTGGGGTTGGTCTGCCGGATCTACGTCTTTATTATCAGGCCACACAACTTATAGCGATCAACCAGTGGGTGTTCGGGGCGCATGATGACCCTAGCTTCCGAACCGACCGCTGGCTCATGGGGAAAGGTGGATATGACCGGGCACTGTACTCAAACCCGAAGAAACTGGGTCTTACTGGACCCACGGCCAGAACGGTGGAGATTTGGCATCTCCTCCAGAAGCGAATGGGGTGGTATGGGAGGCTGACTAAGGCCACTCCGCTGTGGGAACCGGATTGCCTGGGACGGCTGAGCACATGTGTGGGGTTCGATAAGTGGGATCTCATTGGCATCTCCACAGTGGGAGACATGTGGGTTAAAGGTAGAAGGGCGACGTTCGCAGAGCTGCAGATTAAATACCAACTGGCCCCTTCGGAGCAGTTCCGATACTTACAAATTAGCCATGCAATTGACGGCGCCCTGCCCGCTGAGGCCCCGCTTCCAGCCTCCTCACCCTTGGAAGACAGATTGTTGCTTGACTCAATGGACCGCAGGGCGATTTCCCTAACGTACAAAAAACTAATCAATAATCGAGAGGACCAATTCTTCTGGAGGAGGAGCCTAGCGCGCAACCAAGATGGCCGCGTAGGTGCGAGGCTCCCGAGGACCTCCGCGACCTCCTGCATAAATCCTGACCATATCCTGTCCTCGACGAGGGGACTGTGTTCGTGAGACCGAGCTGAGGTGCCACCCGTTTTCCGTTTCCAAATCGGACCTCGGACACCGGCGGGAGCATCGATTGAGGTTTGCGGCCTTCTCCACGCCGGCCCCCCGGATTGGAGTTGTGGGGCGATCCGGAGACAAAGTGAACAACAGCGGCGGGCGAGGCTGGGCGATTCGCGTGCCCCCGCACTTTCACTTTCGCTTTCGCGCCCTCCTGGCTGGCAAGCGAGGTAGGGTCGCGAGGCGGCGTGCGGTGGCGTAGCTTCATCGGGGTGCCCTGCCTGCCCGCCAGCTGTGATCCGTCCTTCGGAGCTGTGGTCGCCCTCCCCCGGAGCCCGTGAACTGGTTTGTCAGCCCCTTTCAAGGAGATTGGCACGATTTGGGGACTGGAGCCATGTCCACGAAACAAGATGGCGACCGGGCAAAGGTGAAATCGACCCGCCGTGGCGCAGCCCCTCAGTCTAACAGCATGGACCGCTACACCCTCCAGAAGGGATCTCCAGAGGCGCCGCGTAGGTCCCCTGTTGGCCCGACTGATGCTCCTGCTCTGCCCGCGGATCTGACCCTCCGGGACGTCATGGGCGCCATCGCCGAGATGAAGGCCTCAGTGGACCAGCGCTTTGACACTCTGGCGCAAAAGATTGACTCGGTCCTCGTGGATGTGGGCCTGGTGAGGGCCGATCTGTCCAAGACGAATGACCGGGTCGACTCTTTGGCCCACACCACCTCGGGCCTCACAACGGACGTGGCGGCCCTCCAAAAGGAGGTGTGCCGACTGGGCCAGGCGAGCGCCCTGATGGATCGTCGACTGGAAGATTCCGAGGGTCGGGCCCGGAGGAATAATGTTCGCATTGTCGGGGTGCCGGAGGGACGTGAGGAGGAGGCGGCGGACCTGTTTGTGGAGGACCTGATCCTCACCCGTCTTCAGCCCCGGGGGCTGAGTAAGCTCTTCGCAGTGGAACGTGCCCACAGGGTCCCCGGAGGGAGACCTAAGATCGGAGCCCCTCCGAGGCCTCTCATTGCCCGGATCTTCAACTTTCGGGACAGAGACGCTATCCTGCAGACTTCTAGGCAACAAGGACCGGTCAGACTAGACAATATGGACGTAAACTTCTATCCTGATTTTACTCCGGCGGTCCAGAAGCAGAGACTGAGTTTTCTCGGAGTCAAACGTCGCCTACGGGACCTGAACCTCAAGTATGCGATGCTTTTTCCAGCGAAGTTGAGGGTAGAGGTGGATGGCCGCACGCACTTTTTTGATCGTCCCGAGGCGGCCGGGGACTGGTTGGACACTTTGCCCGGGGATCGGGGCCGGGGGGGTGGGGGGGGCGCGGTTGGTGGGGAGGGCTTGCCGGATCAGGACTGAGGGACTAATAGTAGGCCTTGCTCTGGACAACATTATTGTCATCATTGACTGATTGTGCAAGTTCCCCTCCCGCGGAGGTCGTACGGGGTCTCTTGGGGGCTTTCCCTCCTCCTCCGGGGGACTAGTTAGTGTTTTCATCTATGGGGCGACAGGCACACTGCACTTTGGGGGGGCTGTTTGGGCTCATGCAGGGGTGCAGGGAGGGGGGAGTTCTGTTGGGACGGGTGGGTTGGGGTGGGGTGTTGTTCGTTTTTACCGCAAGGCAAACCCTTTACTGTATTGGTGTTTTTGAGGTGCTCTCGGGGGGACGTATGATGGCTTCTGTATGTGATGGGGGGTAGGGACTTGACTTTGTTGTCTTGGAACGTTAATGGACTGGGGGATAGGATTAAGCGAGGTGTGGTCCTGCAGTATCTGAAACGAATTTCGCCAGATGTGGTCTTTCTGCAGGAGACACACCTTATTGGTAATTCCTTTTGTGCCATGAATCGGCGTGGCTATCGTTTGGTCGCCCACTCGGGCTTCACGTCTGGCTCGCGGGGGGTGGGCATCATGGTTAAGAACTCGCTCCCGCTGGAAATAGATGAGGTGCGCCATGATGAGAGGGGACGCTACATTGCCTTGGTGGGGAGAATGGAGGGCAAAGTGGTTGTCTTCGTTTCAGTGTATGTCCCACCGGGGCTACAGTCTACCACTTTTGCGGACCTGGGGCGCCTCCTCCTTGACCTTCCGGGGGGGCTTCTGGTGGTTGGGGGGGATTTCAATGCGGTGGTTTCTGGGACTATGGATCGTCACCCCCCTAGGGACCTCCCCCGGGCGCAGGCGTGGCTGTCCGGCCTCTTAGATACATTGGGCTTGGTGGACTGCTGGCGCTTAAAACATCCCACGCAGCTGCAATACACCTTCCATTCGGGTGCCCATGGTAGCCTCTCGCGGCTTGATCATATCCTTGTCCCTGCGGCCTATGCTGGGAGGGTGGGAGAGGTGCGCCATCTGGCGCGGGGTATTTCAGATCACTCCCCGCTCCTGTTGCACTTTGGTGTCCTCCCGAGGGGGGAGGGCAGGGTAGCTCCAATCAATGCCTGGTACCTGCGCAACCCCACTATTCGTGCTGACCTGATTAAATCCTTGCAGCGGTATTTTGAGGAGAATGTGGGGTCTGTCCCTTCGGCTATCTCCCTTTGGGAGGCTTTCAAGACAGTTATTAGGGGGGAGGCCCTCTCCTTCATATCCCATGCCCGGAGGCGCGAGCAGGAGGAGGTGACCCGAGTGGAGGCTGAAATTACTGAACTAGAGGGTGATTTGGGGAGTGGGGCGACGGATGCTGCACTGCATGTTCTACACCTTAAGCAAGCGGCCTACAGGGCCCTCGTCACGGAGGCAGCCAGGGGCCTCAGTAGAGAGCAACAGGGGCGACTGTATGATGTGGGTGATAAGGCTGGTAAATTGATTGCGTGGCTGGATAAAAAGGAGAGAGCGAGTCGTGTGGTTCCGCTGATTGAGAGGATGGATGGTGTACGTGTCACCGAGCCAGAAGACATTGTCTCTTGCTTCGCGGATTATTTCCGCGAGGTGTATTCCCCGGTCTCTCCCTGCTCGGAGGCGGATTCCCATGCCCTGCTTCGAGATATCGCGTGGCCCTCCCTTTCGGTGGAGGACAGGGAGTCGTTGGATGCTGCTCCTACCTCGGACGAAATTGCCCTCGCTATACGCTCGGTCGCATCCGGCAAGGCCATGGGCCCGAACGGCATCCCTATCGAGTTGTATAAGCTGCGACCGGACGTACTGGCACCCCACCTCCGCGCGATGTTCCTGGCGGCCCACTCGCGGGGCTCCCTCCCGCCGGACCAACGTCTGGCTACAATCGTGGTGATCCACAAGGAGGGGAAACCCCGAGACCGGGTTACCTCCTATCGGCCTATCTCGCTCTTGAATGCGGAGCCCAAAATCCTTGCCAAGGTGCTCGCCGACCGGCTGGTCGGCGTGGTAGGCGACTTGGTCCACCAAGACCAGTCTGGCTTTATCCCCCATCGCAACACGGCCCTCAATCTGCGGCGCTTGCACGGGGTGCTCGCGCGTGTTCCGTTTGTGCGGGAGCCGGCCATCTTGGCGTCCTTAGACGCCACCATGGCGTTTGACACGCTCGAATGGCCATACATTTGGGCGATGCTGGCGAAATTTGGATTTGGACCGGGATTCATCAGCTGGGTCAAATTGTTGTACTCGGGCCCGTTAGCGCAGGTGGTAGTGAATGGGCGAGTCTCGGCCCCGTTCGCGCTGGGACGGGGCACTCGACAGGGTTGCCCCTTGTCGCCGCTCCTGTTTGCATTGGCCTTGGAACCCCTGGCGGAGTGGCTGCGGTGGCACCCTTCCATCCGTGGTCTCCGTTGGACCCCCGAGTATGAGGACCGCGTGTCCCTCTACGCTGACGATATCCTTTTGTACCAAGCCTCCCCGCGCAAATCACTGATTGTCCTGGTTGATGTCCTGCGCTCCTTTGGCCGTAACTCAGGCCTCGTCATCAACTGGGCTAAATCATGTGTCTATGTGCTTTCCGGGGAGGCTCCCGTCCTCCCGCGGGGATGTCCGATCCAGATTGCCTCGCAGGGGTTTCGGTACCTGGGTGTCTATATCACGCTGGACCCGGAGGCCCGCTACGAGCGAAACTTGCTTCCCCCCCTCCAGCGCTTGAAGGAGGACGTCGCGCGCTGGCGGCGCCTGCCGCTTTCGCCGCTCGGCCGGGCGGCATTGTTTAAGATGATGTCGTTGCCGCGCTTCCTGTACGCTCTCCAGAACACTATGGACCTAGTCCCGGCGCGCTAGTCTACAGCGCCGCCTGTTCTGGGACGGGAGGCCGCGTATAGCCCTGGCGAAGTTGACGCTCCCGTGGTATGACGGGGGGATTGCCCTCCCGGACATTAAGCGGTATTACTGGGCCTCCCAGCTAGCTGCAATTAATCACGGCCTCTATGGGCCCGCCTTGAACCCGGCATTTGAAATGGACAAGATGCTCCTGCCCGGTGGCGACTACAATCGAGCACTCTACTCTGGCGCGCCGGATCCCCGCTTGACGGGGCCCACGCGGGTCATGGTGCGGGTGTGGCACGCGGCCAATGCAGCTATGGGGTGGAAGGACCGTTTGACCCGGGCGTCGCCGTTGTATGCGCCTCAGCGGTTGGGCTCCCTGTGGACCTCGAAGGGCTTCGAGAAGTGGGACACGATTGGCATCAGTAAAGTGGGGGACCTCTGGACGAGAGGGGGATTTAAAACATTCGAGACGCTGCAGACGGAGTTTCAGCTGCAGGGCAGTGAATACTTTCGGTACTTGCAGGTCCGTCATGCGCTGGGCTCCGTCTTCCCAGACGTCGCCTCCATCCCGGAGTCTTCCCCCCTGGAGGATAGAGTGCTGGATGGCCACGTTCCGGATAGCACGATCTCCCTCATTTACAAAAAATTGATTAATGACCGCTCGGGCCTGCTGACCGGCCTCCGGGAGGCTTGGGTTGCCGACGGGCTGGAGTTGGACGACGAAGACTGGATTTCCGCGGTGGCCTCTCCGAAGGAGGTGGCCATACCGGCTCGCCTTCGCTTCGTCCAGCTTAAGATACTCCACCGGGTTTACATGACGGGGCCAAGGTTCTGCGTATGGGTTATGCTGAGGATGGGTTGTGTAAGCGTGGGTGTGGTGCTTTGGCGACTTTTTTGCATATTTTGTGGGAATGCCCGAAGGTGGAGCGATTCTGGCGTGGTGTGCATGAGGTCCTGCGTCTGGTTACGCATGTCGCGCTGTTGCCTGAAGCGAGGAGATGCCTGCTGAATGTGTGGGAACCAACTGATTACTCGGTTCCGCAGACGCGATGGGTGACTCTGGGATATATGATAGCTAAGCGTGACATCGCTCAACTGTGGGGATCCCAGCGGCCCCCAGCGGTGTCGGCCTGGAAAGAACATATGGATTGGTGCATGTTCCGAGAAAAGGTGGTGTATGTGGCGAGGGGCAAGCCTGGGGCGTGGGTGAAAATATGGGGCCCCTGGAACGCCTACCGCGGGGGTATCTGCGAGCCACCACTGCTGCCTGCTGCCTCACCGGCTCCGTCCCCCTAGTTGACCCCCTCCCCCAGCCCCGGGCACAGAGTTCCCCCAGTCCTGGACTTGTTTCCCTTCCCCCTCTTTAGATTCCTGTGGATGGTCGGGGTCCCTCATTTGAGGAGCACGTGTGGTTACCTTCGATTGCGGGTTGCCTTGCGGGTGTGGTTTTTTTATGTTGTTGTGTTTGTATAAAATGAAACCGTATTGTGGGCTTAGAGTCATGTGGCCCACGTCGTTGATGCCTCCTGATTTACTTCTCTGCAACGCCAAATGCCCTTTTGTAAGTTCGTCAGGTGCTCCTGTCACTCTAGCGGCCGGCCGGAAGGTTGTAGGCCCATACTTGTATATACTTGAGATTGCAATAAACGGTTTCAAAAAAAAAAAAAAAAAAAAAAAAAAAAAATAATCGAGAGGACCCGATGCGGAAACTGCGGGCCAGATGGGAGTCAGATGTGGGCGAGCTATCTGACGAGGGGTGGAGAGATGCGCTGGCCTCCCCTCGGGAGGTGGCAATATCAATGCGCCTCCGCCTGGTCCAACTCAAGGTTCTGCACCGGGTCTATTTTGATGCGGTCCTATTGTGCAGGTTGGGTCGACGCCCAGATGAGCATTGTATCCAGCAGTGCTCTCAGGTAGGCACGTTCACACATATTCTATGGGCATGCCCCCCCATACAACACTATTGGACAGAAGTCACCCGCCAGATGGCGCGGGCCACCGGGAAGTCGGTGGTCCCCTCCCCTCAGTTATGTCTCCTGAATGTGTGGGAGGACACAGACCTTACCCCAGTAGAGCAGGAATGGGCGGCACTGGGTTGGGCCCTGGCTAAAAGAAATGTTGCCCAGAAATGGGGGGTGGCCACTTTGCCGTCCTTGAGCGCCTGGGCCAAAGATATGGATCTATCAATGGTGGCGGAGAAGACAGTCTATAAAGGGCGTGGGTGCCCCAAAAAATGGGACCACAAATGGGGACGGTGGAACAAGTATAGGGGAGACATTTGTATATCCCCCACGGTTGAACTCCAGCGAGAGAGACAGGCGTTACAGGACAAATTGGACTCCGGGAGTATGTCCGGATCTCTGGTGGACCCCTAATCAGCTGCTATGAGCTTTGGTTTGAGTTTGTCGCTGAGCGAATTTACCCTTGTTGTGCTGATGATCGCTAATGATGCCCTTAAATATACTCTGTATAATTGCATATTGCCTAATGATCACGATTGCTGTAACTGCTGCAGATTTTAATGTTAATAAACAGTTACTTTAAAAAAAAAAAAAAAAACTCAGCCCGGGAAGATACGTGCTGTGGATGGCACTGAACTGACCTCAGGATTACTTGCTTATCAAACCCCTGAAATCACGATGGTGTGCGATAATGGTCATACAGAAACCATCGCGTTTGATCTTATTGATACCCCTTCTTTTGGTGCCATTCTAGGAGTACCCTGGTTGCAGGTACATAACCCCCACATTGATTGGGTTTCTCGTCGAGTGACCTTGCGATCACAATATTGTGTCTTGCATTGCTATCAAGACAATGCTCGTGGACTCTCTCCTCTTTGTTGTGCAACTGTGAGTACTACCTCAGCCGAGTTACCTCATGCCTACAGTCAGTACCAAGATGTATTTGATGAAGCTAAGGCGGTGGCGTTACCACCGCATCGTACATACGATTGTAGAATTGATCTAGTGCCAGGAGCGGATCTTCCGGTGAGCAGAATTTACGCTCTCACGGAGCCCGAAACCAAGTACTTATATGAGTATTTACAAGACATGCTCAAGAAAGGATTCATACGCCATTCCACGTCCCCTGTCTCATCTCCTTTATTTTTCATACCGAAACGCGAAGGAGGTTTGCGTGCCTGTCTGGATTATCGCGCCCTCAATAAAGTTACAGTCAAAAACAAGTACCCTCTTCCACTCATCTCTAATCTGCTGGATCAGGTGAGTAGAGCTACCATCTTCACTAAATTAGACCTGCGAGGAGCTTATCACCTGATTCGTGTCAGAGAGGGAGATGAGTGGAAGACGGCCTTCCGCACTAAATATGGCCTTTATGAATATTGCGTAATGCCTTTTGGCTTATGCAATGCGTCTGCAGCCTTTCAGTTTTTTGTTAATGATATTTTACGGGAATACCTTGATCTTTTTGTAATTGTCTACATTGACGATATTTTAATATATTCTCAGTCAGAAGAAGAACATGAAATACATGTAAAGAAAATACTGCAGCGGCTTCAAGACAACAATGTCTTTGCCAAGTTAGACAAATGTCTTTTTCATGTAGACAAGGTGGCATTTTTAGGGTTCGTGATTTCCCCTGAGGAGATTCATATGGACCCAGCTAAAGTCTCGGCCATAACTACCTGGCCTAGTCCCACCACGGTACGTGAAGTGCAATCCTTTCTGGGGTTCTCTAACTTCTATAGAAAGTTTATAGATCACTTCTCAGAAATCATCACACCCATCACCAGGTTGTTAAAAAAGGGTGTTTCCTTTCAATGGGACGAAGCAGCAGTGCAAGCATTTCAAGCCTTAAAGGCTCGATTTGTGTCAGCCCCCATTGTACGACACGTAGACAGCTCTCAACCGTTCTACGTCGAAGCTGACGCTTCACAGTACGCGATTGGAGGGGTATTATCCCAAAGAGACATCACAACAGGTACTCTACATCCTATCGCATATTTTTCAAAGACCCTCTCGGCAGCTGAACAGAACTACACCATCGGCGAAAGGGAATTGTTAGCCATAAAACGGGCTTTTCAGGAGTGGCGCCATCATTTGTTGGGTACCCCACATGTCGTTACCATTTATTCTGATCATCGCAATCTACAATTTTTTAAATCTGCAAAGGCCCTCACCCCTAGACAGATGAGATGGGTGTCCTTTTTCAGTGAATACGATTTCATTATAACCTTCAGGCCCGGGGTAAAACAAGGCAAAGCCGATGCCTTGTCTCGGATAGGGAAAGAAGACAAATGCAATAGAGAAAACCCCCCTCTCATCATCCCTCAACATAATATAGCAATAACCCGGAAGGATGAGACAATAGGTTCGTTTGTGGAAGAGCTAGAAGCATCCTATGCCTTGCTTAACAAAGAAGAATGGTTATCGAACCCACAGAACACGATAGTAGACCACCTTTTCTACCATGAGGGAAAATTGCATCTCCCCACCCAGAAACTAAGATCTATGCTTATTAAATGGTGTCATGCTCTCCCTATGGCCGCTCATCCAGGGAGTGAAAAGACTATAAGGCTCTGCCAACAATGGTTTTGGTGGAAGGGGATGAATGAAGACATCAGTAATTACGTTAAAACCTGTCCCACTTGTGCCAGACAGAAAGCCCAACATTGTGCTCCGGCCGGGTTGTTACAACCCTTGCCCATTCCCCCTTCACCATGGTACTCCATCAGTATGGACTTTATAACAGATTTACCAACCACCCAGGGGTTTAATACCATCCTCGTTGTTGTAGACATGTTGTCAAAAATGGCTCATTTTGTCCCATTGAAAAAACTCCCCACAGCTAAAGAGTTCATAGACGTGTTTATACAACACATAGTCAGGCTACACGGATTGCCTTCTATTATAGTGTCAGACAGAGGCCCTCAGTTTATCTCCAGGTTTTGGCAGGGTATGTGTCAGGTCTTGAAAATAGATCATCGTCTCTCTTCCTCATACCATCCCCAAACAGACGGACAAACCGAGAGAACAAATCAGACTCTGGAAACATATCTCCATTGTTTGTTATCTACAGTAACTAGTGATTGGGTACACGCTCTTCCTCTAGCCGAATTTGCATATAATAACTCCCAACATACATCTACCCAGGTTTCGCCCTTCTTCTTTTCCTATGGGTGCCACCCTCACTGGCTGCCACTACATTTGCCACGTGCTTTAACTCAACTCCCTGCAGTATCAGAACATCATACTAGGCTCCATGATATATGGAATAAGGCTAACTTACATTTAAGAGAGGCTAAGAAGCACATGAAAGAACAAGCAGACAGACATAGAAGTCCAGCCCCTGAATACGCTGAAGACGACATGGTATGGCTATCCACTAAAACTCTCCGATTAGATGGACCCCGAAAACTGCAACCTCGTTACTTAGGACCTTTTCCTGTTAAAAGTCTTATAAATCCTGTGGCCATCAGATTAGAGCTACCTCCTGAATATCAGATCCATCCTGTGTTTCACACCTCCTTACTCAAAAGATATGAAACCCCTTCCAGTCCTGAACCTCCTCCCCCTCCCATCCTCATTCAAGGAGAACAGGAATTTGAAGTGAGGAGAATAATGGATTCCCGAAGACACAAGGGTAGATTGCAGTATCTAGTGGACTGGGCGGGTTACACTCCAGAGGATAGGTCATGGGAACCCGCTGAAAACCTTCATGCGCCTTTACTAGTGAGGAGATTCCATGCCTTGCATCCCGCCAAACCCCGACCAGAGAAAAGACCGTTAGGGGGGAGAACTGTTACCCGTCCCGCTTCTTGTCTCCTAACCTTCTACCCATGTGTCCCAGAAAGCCCTGAGTCTGGGGGGAGGGGTTGTGTGCCTTCCCATGCTGCTTAGCGCATGGTGTTTAAACGGACCGTTTGTCTGATGATCAGCGCTTGGCTTTCTCAGCTCCAGCTAACCACGCCGTGAACCCGTTCCCCGGAAATTCCCCAGAGACCTCGCATTTTGACAGCGCTTACTTGCTCTATGATCAGTTACGCCGATCCTGTGAAGGAACCTTCAGCAACTCGACGTTGTTTTCCTGTGGTAATTTGGATTCCCGGCAGCTCGTCTGAATCTCGCCGCGCGGAGCAGCACGTCCTCTCTCCTTATCTCTCCGTCATCATTGAATCAACTGCCTTGTTGGATTTACGGAACGCCTTCGGGAAGAGAATTATCCCGCTCCCTGGTGCTTTCCAATCCTCCCCCTTCAGAAGCACGCTAGCGCAAAGAAACATTGTTACCCGGAGTCTTGGCGAAGGACCAGCCAAAACGATAACAGTAAGACACTTTCGTTTATTATTTAATTATGAAGCTCGTACGCTCACGGAACGAAGCTCGGGCGCATAAGAAGCAATCAATGCTGTTTTAAGATTGTTGAACTATTATTTACCTCTCAGCACGTATTGGCCACTGACTATGCATTGCAGTGAAAGGGTTGTTCCTTGAGTGACAGCTAACTCAGGGACAGAGAACTCTCCCGTTTTTTGTCAGCCAACGATTACTGGGAATTGCAATTGCACCACTTTATGTTTGCCGAGAGAGACGCTCAACGAAGATTGTTCTTTGATTTCCTGGGAAGTGCATGCTTCGTTCAGACACTCTTCCTCTCCCCAAAATCACGGGGCCTCTCCCGTTTTATTACTCAACGGACTGTTCAAAAATAAGGTATTCCTTGCCTTATTCCGAAGACATCAGGGCAGGCTTGTTGTGTAAATCCGCTATGTAAGTTTGAGAGAGCACACAACCAGCTTTGTTGATACAGGGTGGCGTACTTACTCACATTTCCCCCCCTCAGGTAATTAACCTTGTCATTCTCTTTTTCTCCTGTTTATTATTTTTGTTGCTACAGTCCCGCCTTCTTCTGATCCATCCACCCCCTGTTGATGTCATACATAGCGTGGTCCTGTTGACGTCTCCTTTTCTTCTTCTGGGTATTCCTCTTTGGTCTATTACTTCTAAGTACAGATCTGAGGATATACGTTGAGGGAGAATTGAGACACTATCCTCGCTCCTGTGGACACTGGATATTCTGCGGTTCTGAGTTCCAGCCCCGACACTTGTTACCCACTGTTACATCGTCTTCTCCACTGCGATGTGCAAAGAATTTTATAACCACAACTTGGGCGGGCATTTGCAAAGTCTCAAGAAATGTCCTCACTTGCTCACCATTTGTTATTGGGATCCCTGAAGAGGTCATGAATCCCTTATTGGACCATAACTGTCCAAAGGCATGCACAACAGCAAAGCCATACTGGCTATCAGTGAAAATTGTCACCTTCAGCTGGGCTGAAACACAACAGGCTCTTGTAACAGCAATCAATTCAGCCACTTGTGCGAAGAATACTCCTTGAAGCCAGGAAGCTTCAACTACTCCTGAAACTGTACAAGCTGCTTAGGCATCTCTCAAATGTCCTCCATGGTCTCGCAACCACGAGCCATCCACAAACAGTGCAAACTCAGATTCAGGTAGTGGCTCATCTTGTATGTCTGGTCTTGGCATGGTACAGTGACATCGAGACAGTCATGCTCCACATCACCATCATCACTGTTATTGTCGAGAAGGTGCAATATAGTAGCAGGATTCAAAACAGCACAGCGCTTCAGTGTGACATTTTCTGCTGCAATTATGATTTGCTCATACTTAGTGAGGTGGCTGTTTGTTAGGTGCTGTGTACGCGATCTGGTTAACAATATTTCAACGGAGTGGGGAACAAAGACAAGCAATGGATGACCCATCACAATGTTTTCACACCTCTATATGCTGACACCTGTTGCTGCCACAGATTTAAGATATCAGGGCAGCGCTTCAGCTACTGGGTCAAAGGTAGCAGAGAAATACACAAAAGGTCTTTGAGCACCTCCATGCATTTGTATAAGCACTGAGAGAGCGCTTCCCTTTCTCTGACTGCAGAAGAGCGCAAAATATTTATTGTAATCAGGTATTCTCTGTGCTGGGGTATGACAGAGCCATTTTCTCTCAGCTCTAGGAGGGCAGCCAAGCAATCGTTATCCCAGGGTACTGGATCTGACACATGCTTGTGTGTCACCCTCTGTTAAGGCTTAGCCACTAGGGAGAAGATGGGTGTCCACTAGCGACAGTAGCCCACCATTCCCAGAAACATGCTGACCTCGCTCTGTATTGTTGGCGGATTCATTTGCAGAATCTCCAAGATTCTTTCCTGTGACCCCTTCATTGTTCCTTTCTCAATGTGATGTCCGAGATACAGAACTTCTTTTAAACAGTACTGCAACTTCTTTAGGTCCTCTTTATATCCAGTGTCAGCTGGGTCGGTCAACCGTGCAATAGTATCAATCCTACAAGCTTCTTGTGTATTTGACGCAACCAACAGGTCGTCAATATATTGCACCAGGACGGAGTTACAAGGCATGATCAGCGACTCCAGATTATTTTTAAGGATCTGGTTGAATATGGACCAACTCACCGTATACCCTTGTGGGACTCGCCACCATGCCAAAACATGGTTGCCGAACCGAAATGCCAAGAGGAACTGACTATGCTCATGCAAGGATTTCGAGAAAAAGGCCTGGCAAAGGTCACTGACAGTGGACCACTCAGACTCACATGGAATCTGAAATCTAACATCACAGCTGGGTTTCGGTACCATGAGACAATTGGGAACTACAATAGTGCTTATCTATCGGAGATCCTGAACTATGCGCTACATACCGCTAGGCTTCTGTAAGCCCATGATGGGTGAGTTACATGGACTCCCCATTACCTCCTTTAATATGCCTTGTGTGATAATCGACTAAATCATTGGAGCAATTCCAGCAATAGTTTTAGGAGTCAGATTATATTGTGGGGTTCTCAGGTACTCAGCTTTGGACTTTATTTGTAGACAGGCTCAACTCCTTTGGTGAGTCCAATGACCTTTCCTGAAAAATCCCAAACATCCGTCTTCACCGTATCTTTGAGATCTAGAGGTAACCCTTCACTTGTCATCATAGGAAACAGGTCAGTTGTGGAACTCTGGCTGGCCAATTTAAGAGCAACGTCCTCACCATGAGCTTGGAAATCTACAGCCTTTTGTGTGCAACAATTGGTACAATTCAACCAGGAGCGGCCCGTGCAGGTAAGAGCACTGGGGCGGTAGGATAGGGTGGAGGGGGATTCGACAGACGACACCGAGGCAAAATTAAATAAATAATTTATTTTCCCTCACTATCATCCGTCAAATCCCCCATCACCCCGCCATCCTGCTCCAGCACTCTTACCTGCACGAGCTGCTCCTAAATTCAATTTGCACAACAAATTTCATCCCAACAGACTCACAGGACTCGAATCGCATACCACAAATTGGTGATTCTCCTTGAATGACCCTATCTTTACCGGTACTTCCTCTATTATAGGACTTGTCATTTGCTTATTTGCAAATCCTACGACTTGGATTATTTTTATACCCAGAGGGGTAGGTTTGGAGTCTCCACTGTTCTAACAGTAGAGTGGGTGGCCCCATTGTCGATCACAAATGACACGGGTCGCCATTTATCTTACCAGCTACAAATGGACAACTCTGGGCTACCTCAAAGACTGTGCCAAGCAAACAATCTTCTTCCACCTCGCAGGCACATCTGGCGGACTGATGGGAGCCATAGTTCTTGAATGTATCAAACACAGGATACTTTTGGAATGGGTTATTGTTCTGGAAATCATTCTGATTCATATTTGGAACTTGGTTAGAATTGAATCTGGGGCCTTTCCCATTTTGCTTGGCATCGGGGGTTGTGGAATTTGCATCACTGGAGCTTGAGGCACATTCAAATTCTACACTCTCAGTATCTGCACATTCCGTGACAGCACAGGGTTATTTTTCTGGGACCGTGCAAATCCTGAATTCTGAACTTGATTAGCAGGATTAAGACGACATTCACGCTTCCAATGCCCCAACTTACTGCAATAATGACATGGGTTAGTTTTTTTCAAAGTAGCTACATCAGTCCCAGTACTTGGATCTATCGAAACACAATGACGTCTACCTTGTGGTTGGAATCGATCTCCACCTTGCATCACAGGAGCTCCCTGCTGATACACTCCTTGCATAGAAACAACATTTCCTACAAAAAGCTGATTCTGTCAGGGTTCACGGGAGGTTTCCTCCGATTAATCCTGAACCTACTACTATCTATGCCATTTCCTCTGCTAAACCTAGTAAGGGTATTCATGGGGCCCTCAGCTGGCGAATGTGTTGCCGCCGCTGGATTTCTAACATGGCCGCTGACGCGTTCATGGGTCAGCGTTCTAGTCTTCACTGAGTTCTAACGAAGCAGGTGAAGCACGCCTGCCAACGTTCTCGAGCGCACTTCACTAGAGAATTAATCGGGACAACACTTACCTCACCGTCGTGGAAGCTAGGGTAGGTCGCGTCGAGGTTCTCGTCGCGTTTTAACTTTGACGGTCACCAAACTCCTTCTCCTTCAGGTTAGTGTATATAGTGTAGTGTCTCTGGAAATTACGGGCGCATGCGCGAAGTATAGCGTTACCGAAAAACTCTTTTCTGACTGAAAAGTGAGAAAGGTCAGAACACTATCTCTTAGAAAGCCTAGCGTGCTGTGCATGCGTATTATAGAGTATACAAAACTCCGCAGAAAAAAGAACTCATAGAGATTTCCTAGTTTAAACTAGAACGAGCGCAAACCTTTCTCGCGCTGTTCTCGTTTAATATTTCCCTTCAAGATTGAGAAGGAAGAATAGAGTATTTAACTTCTCAGTCTAAGTAGCTTCCGAGTATTCGTGCATATAGTGACCAAATTGAGTTCAAGGTTAATAAGGGTTCTTAGCGACTTCTTGATTAGTTTAGAACGAGCGAGTTTGCATTCAACTCAGTTTAGATTTAATACTTACTCTTCTGGATTAAGAGAAAGGTATAATAAATAAACCTCAGCTCCTGGAAAATTCAAAGAAGTATATACACAGTGCTCAGGCAATAGAACGTAGTAAGTTATCTATTACATAACAATAAAATTAGTTAAGATAATTGAGAATTCAAGACACTTACCTTTATAATTCTGTTCCAAGACTCGCGATACCTTCCTTGACTCTTGTAAGAAGAGAACAAGAAGAGAGGGTTAGCGTGAGCCAGAGCGAATCGGTTGCTATACACTCACACAACTGAGAAACATAGAAGAGAGGTTTGGCCCTGAATGCATCCTGGTAAGACAAGCTAACTTATTTAAAAAATACAGTAAGTTTAAGGTTTAAAAACTAAAGAAGTGACTGAACGTTAATTGTTACAGAATTGCTACCTACTAGTTCAAGTTCAAGTTCAAGAGACCTACATTCGAATTTCATAAAATCCATAAAAGTACAACAATAAGAGCAATTCATTTACACAATAAATCAAAGTACAATTTCATAATTATTAAAAACCAATACATCTCTCATCAATCGATTTTCAGGGATTTTCCATTGTTTTACGTACACGTGTTCTCAGTCTCAAGAAAGTGCTAGTGCGAAAGATTAATTCATCTGTATCCAGGGAGAATAGCATTGAGCAAGACTCCCCCAAGGAGAGGGGTCTTCGTTTTCTAAAATAAGGTGTTAAAAACCAATTAATATATTTTAAGTAAAATTTACAGAAAAATAGAAAGTGCAAATCGTTCTGTGTGCTAATGCCATCACACGGACATGGATTGTATTGTGTCGTGTGGTGATAACCCAGGGGAAAGCCCAATAAAAATTTCACAGAGCCTGCCCTAAGGCGAAATAACAGGGACCTTTCCCAGTTGGACATGGGGAGGGTAAGTTAGGGTGGAAGTGGTTGCCTACACAAATCATTCCCTATGTATGTAACAACAGTGGGTTTGAATATTTCCCTTCCCATTCTTTCTGTGTTAAAAAGTGCATATAATGCTTGTTTGACCTCAACCTTGTCTTTAGGCTCAATTCTGGATGGGTCGGAGAAAAGGTCGCCTCTGTCCACGGCACGCAATGTTTTTAAAACTCCGGCAAGCCAGGGGATTCATAGGCCGTGGTCACATTTGAGGCAGTCTTTTATAATGTCTTGTGTTAAAGTTGCTGAGTTGTTCTTCCAGATCCTAATCCAGAATAGAGCTGGTCTAGTTCTAATAAAGTCTCAAACATAGGGGAGGTCTAGTTCTTTGTGACAAATAAATTCAGAGGATGAGATTGGGGCGCCCAGTATTTTCTTGCAAAAACGACTCTCTTCATGCTGAATTCCGGGACTTTTCCCCGATCCCCAGACCTCAGCCCCATAAGTAGCTACAGGAATGCACTTTAATCTAAACATTTTTTAAATAGCTCTAATGGTGCCTATTTTCTTTAGACGTGAGAGACTCAATATAGAATTGGTGGCTTTCGAGAACTTGGCCATGGCGTGGGCAGAAAACCAACCCTAGATATGGAAATGAGGTTACAGATTCTAGTTTGTCTGACCCTATATGTATAGTATTGAGCTTTCGTTTCCCAGGCCCACATGGCATAATAAAAGATTTTTTAAAATTTACACGCAGATCTAGGGCCTCCATGTGTTGAACGAAAGTTTCAACAAGCAAACGGAGGGCGTTTGGAGTGCGGCCCATAAGGACCACATCGTCTGCGTATAATAGAACTGGCAGTGGGTGCCCCTGGATAATTGGGACATCTTTAGTCGCTTGTTTCAGTGCTTTTGCTAGGCCATTAATATAAATAATAAACAGCAGGGGTGCTAAAACGTACCCCTGTCTGACCCCCCTGCCTATTTTTATGGCTCCGGATACTTCACCGCCCATCCCAATCCTGACTTGTGCCTTAAGATTGGTATGAAGGTAAGCCAGGAAATTTACAAGGGCCTCATCCAGTCCATAATTAAGAAGCATGGTCCACAATTTAGATCTATTGACTAAATCAAAAGCGGATGAAAGATCCATAAATGCAAGGTAGATGGGGGACGATCGAGCAACGTTATACTTATCAATTATCAACTTTAGGTTCAAACATTGCTCCACCGTACCCACCTTGCTCCTGAATCCCATCTGGCACGGGTCCAATAGATCTGTATCTTCGGTCCACTCTACCACCCTGTTATAAATAACTTGCCCGAGAATTTTTAAAGTATTATCCAGGAGCGAGATCGGACGGTAGTTAGCTGGATCTGATCTGTCGCCCTTTTTAAAAATTGGGACTATATTACTGGTGGCCCAAGTTTTGGGCATGGGCGCTGTTGACAGGCTATTAAAAACATTAAGAAGAATTGGTGCCCATAGATCCGGACTGTGCTTGATAACATCTATAGGGAGTCCATCAGGACCTGGGGCCTTGTTACCAAGGCTCTCTCTGATTGCTACTTCTACCTCATAAAGGTCAATCTGTAAGCCGCGCAGCTGTCCAGAGGCCGAGATAGTTACTTCCTCGGGAGGGGCAGCATATATTTTGGAGAAATAGGCCTCCCAAGTGCTGCTGGTTATATTGCAGCTAATTGGGGATAGATGTTTGCCCATGTCTCGCATTTTCCTGACGGCTGACCAGAAGGGACCGCTGCTCTTCAGGTTAGCACTTCCAACCAGCGATTCCCACTGTTCCGTCAGTAATGCAGCCTTCCTTTCAGCTATTTTTAGTTTGTAATATTTTCTAGCTGTCTGTACCTCTGCTGTGCTCCTTGGCTTGGTGGCTAGTGCCCTACGCAGTTCCCTATTTGCTATTGAACAGGCAGAATCAAACCACCTTGGTTCTTTCCCTTTCGTTGGTAGTGGGACTGACAAAGAAGTTTTTATTACTAAACACAGTTTGCCAAAGTCCGTAATTATTCTGTGACTATTCCCATCTAAAGATAAACAGGAGTTAATTAATTCGGGATGTTCATTTTTCACACTTTCTAGTATGGCCCCGCAGTCAATTCCCCTCCATTTTAAACGCAGGCCATCGCCAGATGGTGTGATATCTCTTGCTCCGTTTAAATTAACATATACCGGACTGGGGCCTAAATGTAGGGTGATTGTGAGGGGGTTATGATCTCCAAATGATGTCTCTATCACTTTAGATTCTATTACACGGTCTACTAAATAAGGGGACATAAAGATAAAGTCAATAGTTGAACGGCAGTCCCTCCCTCTGAACGTGGGGACGCAGTCCATCCTAGAGGTTTGACTTGTTTCCATAGCATTGCTAAGAATGTGTTCACTTAGCATGTTGGCTAATTCAATACCCCTTCGTTCAGCTTGATCTAAATAATTATTATCCTCAGGCCAGCGCTTTTTATAATTTTCGCATTAAAATCCCTCCCCCCGATTAAAATCCCTGTCTCCTCTTCTAGTTCTATATTTGCTTCCAAATGTCGTAAAGTCTTAGAGTGTGCTGTATAGTTCTTATTGGGTACAGAGTAAAAATCATTATTATAAAAATTAATTAAATAAATCCTAGTCTTTCGCTTGAATTCAAGGACCTGAATATTCGGGTTCCCTCCAGATAAATCTTTAATGGTGCCACCCGCCAATGTCCTAATACCAATAAATAGCCCTCCCACTGCACGACCGAAAACAGGCTTGGATGCAGTCACACTAAAGCAGTGGTAGCCCTCTATATATAGATTCTCTACAGCCCATGTCTCTTGAAACATGATAATGTCTTTGCCGTCCAATAGCTGGACCCATTGATTGTCTGACAATCTTGATTCTAAGCCAGCAACGTTCCAGCTAAGGATTGACAAATCAGAATGACTAGAGGAACCTGGGAGCTTGTCCCTTGCACTCTGCTTAGGTTGAGTTGATATGGTTGTTATATCCTCATGTATGACTGAGGGTAGGACAGTAACGTCCTGCACTACCATTGACTGGATTGTATTAGTTTGTATTAGATGTGAATGTTCCCCAGTAACATTAACTACCTCTTCACATTCAATATTACTTTCTCTATTCCCCAGTCAATCCTGATCTTCTAGGTTTGAAAAGGCGTGTTCAAACCGGTTATAAGTTGGGATGTTGTACATATACCTCAACTCATTCTGGGGCATGTTAGAATTTTGATTAATCCCTGCGTGAAGCCTCACCCTTGGGATATGCTGGGGCAAAATGGGAAAGAATGAGTGTGACATTGGGTATACTGGGGGTGCGGTCAAGTGACCTAATGGGGGGCCGTTCCTAAAATTGGAATTTTGATCCTGATGGCCGGTTGATATACTGGGGGGTTAGTCCCGGAATTAAAATTGGGGTCTGTTAAGTGCCCGTAGAAGTATCCCAGAGGGAGCAGAGTAGTATTATATTCCCAAGGTGAGGGCAGTGGAGGTTTTGCAAGTGTGGATTGCGCCCATTGCGGGGACCTAAAATTTATAATTATGCAGTCACCCTCAAACTTTTTTCTCAACGGGCCCACCCACCCCACTCTTTGGGTGTGAATAATCTCCCCTGCTCCTTCCATAGGAAAATTACAATTTCCAGATAACCAATGGAGGGCTCTATTTTTAAGAGTTGTGAAGTTTTCCTCTTGGTCCTTCCTCAATTTAGGCACATTAACTAGGACCAACACATAGGCTCCACACTCTGGGGGTAAACTAATACGAGCCGGGTTCTGTCTCATATTAGTTGCTGTAGTTTGATCCAACTTAGCTGATGGGGGGTTTGGGGGATTTCGGGCGTCGTTATTAGCTTGTCTAGGTTGTGCCCTTTTGCTTTTGGCAGTGGTTTGATCCATACCTTCTGGGGTATCTGCCTTGGTTGTTTTAGGATTGGGTGCCCATTTGGCTGGGAGTTCTGCATTTGATGAGTTTTTACTTGTGCTCGGTTTTGGTGTTGGCAAAGGGGCATTAGTATGGGCCTTTGTGTTCGTACTAACCACAATGTTTTTGGGTTTGTCTACAGTGGTTATCCCCCAATTTGGTATAATTGTTAAGTTGTGCCCTATGCCCAATTTTATCACATGATCATCTAATGCTCTCAGCCTCTTGTCTATATTAAGGACTTGTTGGTTAATTGGCCCTAAAAGGGTGGTTATCAGGGTCTCCAATCTCCCCCCAAAACCCTTGTTCCCTAACGCTGCACTGGCTTCTATAATTTGGGAATCCATCTAACTAAATTGACCTTCCCCCTTACCCTTATTTTGCTCTACAGGGGCAGGGGTCCTCCGTAGTTGGTTGTGCCCACCCTTATCTCTATGTTTATTCGGCGCTGGCTCTATGTGTTTCTGTTTTCGCTTATCTTTTTGCCTCTTAGCTTTCTGCCCCCTAGTTTGCATCGATATACTGACGCTTTTATCCCTGTCTATAGTTAACACATCAAAATCGGGGCATAGTCCTGTCCCCTCTAAGTGTGCCTGGTCATTAACTAGGGGTGAAGAAGAATCAGAACCCCTATTCATGCTTGACCTTAGCATAGTAGGGGTTGACGAGAGCCTGCTATCTGTAGAAAAATGTCCAGGAGGTACCGTATCTACAATTATACAGTTCTCATTAGAATCTGCGCCTGGAAGCCCCGCATAAGATGTAGCAAGCAGGGAATCCAATGAATTTATTTGATGCATAAATAGGGGCAAGGTCGGTGAAAGCGAGAGACGCCTTTCAGTATTCTGGATGGCCGTAGCGACAACACCAATAGTCTTCTGTAGCATTTTGTCTATGGCTGTCAAGCTGGGCAATGGGGTAGTGGGAGTTGTTACAGGCATTTTCTGCTTACCATTTCGCCTGGGCACAGCTGGTATTCTTTTCCCCATGATGAGTGTTTGGTCAGATATGCTATGCAACAGATGGCGTCCTTCCTACCAACAGCAGCTAATCAACAGTACCTTATGTGCACCAGCAGGCAGTCAACGTTAGGGGGGGACCCAGCCCTGCCTCTTCCTGACAATGACGGGCAAGGACAGGCCCGCCCTTGGCCCGGGCTTTGCCCGGGCGCGCCCGCGCGTGTCCCGCGCAGCGGGATGCGTGTAGTTCTTTTAAAGGGCCTCTGGCGCCCTCTATTGCCGTGTGGCGCTGGGTGCCTCTCGGAGATGTAGTTGTGCCGGTGCAGCCGTTCCCCTCACGGCTCGTTTGCGATGTGACAGGGAAAACAGGGCAGACAGGCAACAAAGCACGGATTCAGCCGTTCCCCTCATGGCGCGATAACAAAAAGGCAGAATAAGCAGGGCAAACTGGCAACAGGAGCACAGATTCAGCCGTTCCCCTCACGGCGCTGCTGACATAAAGTGTCCGCGTCCCGCGCAGCGGGAGGCGTGTAGTTCTTTTAAAGGGCCTCTGGCGCCCTCTATTGCTGTGTGGCGCTGGGGACCTCTGGGAGATGTAGTTGTGCCGGTGCAGCCGTTCCCCTCACGGCTCGTTTGCGATGTGACAGGGAAAACAGGGCAGACAGGCAACAAAGCACGGATTCAGCCGTTCCCCTCACGGCGCTGCTGACATACGAAGATATCCAGGGCTGTCTCTTCTCTTTCCCAATCCCCTTTACCCCGTTGACACTTACCTGCTGAGAGTAGTAAAAAATCTCGCAGAGACGTTCCGACGGGGGCATTGGGAAATTAGCAACATTCTGCTCCCGTGTTATTTGAAGTCTATAGAAACTGACATACCTGACAGATTCTGACTGCCTTTCTGAGCACCTTTTATTTGTGCAACCATCAATTTCTCTTTCAATTTCTTTTGCTTCGTTTCTATTTCATCATTACAATACTTTGAATACTTCAGGATCTCACCAACTGACTTATCCTGCCAACAAATCAAATGCTGTGGAATCATCATGCTAATTTCAGGTCTCAATCCTGTCACGAAACTTGACACGAAATGTCCTATATCTTTGGGCTCAAGAGTTTCCATTCCACTGTACTGCTTAAACGCCTGCAACAATCTCTCATAATAGGCATAAATTGACTCTTTGGGTTCCTGGATCGTCCTGTCCATCATGACCCAATCAATGTCTTTGGGCAATATCTTTTATTTTAGAAATGTCATCACCTGCTGATAGTTTTTCATTGCCAAGGGCAACGGATCTTTAGTCATTGGATTTCTCATCGGCTCCTTCTCGGACCATTCTGTAACTGTTTTACATTCTGCCCACAAATCACTTTGGACCACAATATTGAACAAAGTATTCAGATCAACCCATAACCTGCATGTACCACTCCACTGGTTTTTCTCTCATTGTGGGAAAATCATTTGTTAATGATCCAAGGCACATGAACGTAACCTCTGCTGGGCACTTCCCTCAAGTGGAAATCTGAAGCACCCACACCCACTTCTATAGAAGGAGGTAGTTATCCATTAGGTCTCTTTGGGACTTTCTTTTTTGCCCATTTATCTTCCCATTTATCTAGTTCACGCAATTTTTTAATGTTCTGAATCAATTCTCTGATCTGTATTTTCATTCCTGATGTTCTCATGCAGGTTATTTCCTGCTCATTAAAACATACTTGGTAGCTCATCTGTAATGCTTTCTGTCCTATTCAAATCTATCTCATATTTCTGGGGAAACTCAGATAATCAGTCATAAGCATGTTTTGCACGTCTGGTAACATCCTTACACATAAACACAAGTTCATTTTTTTGGTAGAAATCTAATCGAGTCAATTCAAGATTTCCGCTAATCATTTTGTCCTATTCTAACTTTAACTTAGCCACTATTTTCCACTACAGGGGCATTAGATACTGTCCCTTCTCCGGGGTTGCTAAGGTTAGCATTTGGGGGTGTCTCCCAAACAGATGTACCAAGATTTGGCAGTCTCTGGAATGAACCCATGGGGCTAAATTCCATCTTTCAAATCAGCACTCTCAGCACAAGGAGAACTCGCGTTGGTTGGGATCAGAGAAACAAATCCTCCCATATCTGGACTCACATGAGTATTATCTGGGGCACTTAGCCCAGTAGGGACAGTCAAATTATGTGTTGTATTTCCTGTCGAAACGGGTTTATATATAAGAACCACAAGACCATTATTGACTAGAACAGTGAGAGCATCTGGAGCATTAAGGGCTGTGGAGTTAATAGGGGCACAAATCCCTAAACTCTCTCCCATTGGGTTGTGGTTCACTCTTACTGTGGTGCCTCCCATCAAATTAGAATTCATGTTTACTGGTGCGGTAGCCACTTCAAGGTTAACACCAGTGCCAGTTCCTCCCTCCACTCGGGTCTCATTATACGGAGGTGGGTGCTCTGACAACAATGCATCCAAGAGACTGTCGCTAGAATCTCTATAACTGCCCTCACTCATATAGTCTGGCTCCTTTGGCTTTCCCTCTTTCCCTTTGATTCTCTTCTCCCTTCCTTTCTCACATTCTTCGCTTGTGAGGTCCGGGTATAATTTGACTCCCTCTATCATGTCAGTTCTCCATTTCTTCTGTTCTGCATCCCACCTAGCATCAGCGTAAGTATGCACTGCCTTTCGGGCTCTTCCCTGATATGCTAATTTTTCCCTGGCATGATCTGCATGCTCCCAAGCATTAAGCACCTCCTGACGGTCTAGGATGGGGCTCCATCTCATATAATATCTTCCTCAAATTTTCAATGATTCTCAAATTAAATGTACCATAGCATGGGAATGCCAGTGCACCTTTTTTCTCTGTAATTCTGTGCCATTGGTGAAGCCAAATACATATCTGAAGCCCTACATTTATCATCATATAGTGACCTGGGGTATCCTCGGGTGGTGCCTCTTCTCTATCTTTTAAACATTCTAGTAAGGTAGGAAGTACAGCAAAGCGCACCCATCTTCCTACTTCCAGCGCTGCAAACAAGATAAATGCAACTCAAAACGAAACTCCAAGAATGAAAGCTCCCTAAACGTTAATTCAAATCCTATTCCTCGAAATCTTCTCAATCTGAAAGAAATTAAAACAACATACGTTTACTACATCAGGGTGGATTTTTTTGGTGGGATAATCTTAGCGTCTGTGAAAAATCTACATTTTATGTCAGGACATGAAGGCTAACATTATGCAAGTTTAAAGTGCTGTTAACACATTGTAAATTGCATTCACAATAGGTCTAAAGTAACAACTTCTGAACATTTTCTCATTGGACCAATCTGCAGCTCTAAGGATGTCTTGCAAACCACCCCCCAAGACGAAAGCTTTTGATGCTGACGCACCCCTAAGGAGATGAGCCCCACATCTACTGACATCCATACTAGCTTCTCACAAGACCTCCTTTAACCACCTTGCCAAGGTGGTGTGGGAAGACCACCCTATGAGGCCATCTGTCTGAAATCAACAATTGTGGCATATTATTTCTCAAACCTGTTGTTTTTTTCACATACTCTGTCAAGCATTTAACAGCGGAAAGCCTTTTATTCATCATAAAACAGTGGTAGACAAAGTCTTTGTCCTTCTTTTAACATAAAAACAAACTCCCTCTGGTTGATAGGCCCTGTTAGTGACATCTAGGGCTCTTACATCAGAAGTTCACCTAAACGACACTAAGCAGAGTAAAACTGTAATTTTAAAAGAGATATGTTTTAACAACAGGCTAGAATTATCTACCCAATTTACTAGAACGTTTAAAACATCCCAGACATCCCACAAGGAAGAGTGCTTTGCTGTAAGAGGGTTGTGCACACGTATGCTATCTTTTCTTAGTGAATACTGGCCAACAGATATGCCATCAACCAAGCCGTGCCTGGCCGATATAGCTGATCTGTAGACATTCAGTGTTCTGTACAATAGCCTGAACCAAACAATTCCGTAATATAGTTAATCACATGTACTAAATTAATTGAAACGTGATCATAATTCATTCAAACACACCAACAAACCCATTTCTTCCAAGCCAATGCTTTCCTTGTTCCTGATGCCCAGGACTCAGATGTGAGTTGAAAAGCATCTGCTGAAAGTCCTGGGATTTTCTACTGTATCCTGAAATCCTCCAAGTCATCAGAATGAGGAGACCCTTATCCACCGGGGTATGAAATTCTCCCCCTGATTCTAGAATCAAGTCCCTGAAAATCGGTACTAGGATAGGGAAATCTATTGTCATTTCCAACAAGATTGGAAACCAAGCCTGTAGCCTCCAAAGTGGGGTTACCACCACTGTAGTCTCTCTGCATCTGCGTACTTACAAAATACCTCTTGGCAGCATGGCAAATGGAGGGAAAGCATAAGGTGCCAAGCCCCTCCAGATCTGCAAAAAGGCATCTACTACCTAAACCTGAGGATCTGGCTTCCAGTTGAAGAACTTCTCCATCTCTCCTGAATACTCAGGAACACCTTCCTGTTCAACCTCCAGTTGCTGGAATCCTTGAAATTCCAAGAAAACTAGTCCGCCATCCCATTGCTTAACCCAGGAAAATGTTCTGCCGCAACAGAAATTCCCTTGCTCAAACAGTACTCCCAAAAATCCTTTGCTAAATCTGCAAGACCTTTCAAATGTGGTCCCCCCTCACACAAAATTTCACAATTCCGTGGGTGAAGTAGCGTATTGCAAATGAACCTGCCAACAATTATTTGGTACTCTCCTCTCTTGAATTGTCCAACGTCCACCCGTGGACAAGTTCACTCCCCAACCTTCTAAACTCGCTTCTGTCTCCATCACTATTTCCGTTTCCTCTCTGAAAATTGCCCTGCTGTTCCATGCTTCTGAATTCTGGAGCCACCACAGCAGCTCCTTCCTTGAATCCTGATCTAGGGATACCATCTGAGAGGACGACTGACTGGTCCATAAACATCTTGCCTTGAGCCTCTGGAGGCCCCAATAATACAACCGGCCTGGGAATATTGCCTGTATCATTGAGGATAATATGCCCAGGATCCTTGCTAAAACCCTCAACAGTATTTCTTCTCTCCCTAGCACTTTTCTTAATTCCCTGCGTAATTTTTTTTGGTTTTCTCTTGGTAGTTTTAGCTCGGCTTGAACCGTGTCTACAATAAAACCCAGAAATTGTGTCTCCTGACTTGGCATGAAGCAGGACATCTTTTGGTTTATCACAAAACCATGTTGTACTAGTAATTGTATGGTGAGTTATGTATGCTTCGATACAAACTCCCTGCACTGACCCATTATCAGAATATTGCCTAGGTAAATAATTAATCTCACTCCACTTGCCAGGAGCCAAGCCACAACCAGGCGAAGTGCTTTGGTAGAGCACCAGGGTGCTGAGGAGAGGCCGAATGGGAGACTGCAGAACTTCCAAAGCTTCCCCTTCCATGTGAACTGGAGAGATATCTGGTGAGGTGGCCAAATTGGGATAGTCAAATATGCATCTTTGAGACCCAGCCCTGTTAGCCAATCTCCCTTCCTCAGGACGTCCCTTAACAGGTAAATCCCCTTCATTTTTAAGTGGTGATAGTTCACCCACTTGTTCAGTTCTTTTTAGGTTTATTACTGGTCTCATACTCTTGTCTTTCTTTTTGACCAAGAATATATTGCTGACAAAACCTATATCAGTCTCTGAGACCTCCTGAATAGCTCCTTTTGCTACCAACTCCTCTAGTTCTTGTGTTACCAACCTTCAATATTCCTCCGAGAATGTTATTTCTTGAGGCATCTTCACCTGAACTGGTGGTTTTATAAACTCCAGTTTGTATCCCTTGACAGTGTCCAAGATCCAGGGGTACTGTGTCACCAGTCTCCAATTCCCACAAAATCGGGCTAAACCGCCTCCCACCTTTATATGGGTATCTGAAAGGTCTTTCAAAACTTTTCCCATGCAAAAAATCTTCTTTGCCTCTGATCTCTTCTGTAGGACCTGCCACGGAACCTTTGTCTTTGGGGATAGAAGCCCATTTGGGGCCCAAAGCTCCAGCAGGCGAACCTTTTTCCACTTCCCATCGGGGGCTGGATGATACCTGACCTTGGCGAAGGAACTGACCCCTGGTTCTCCTGGCCCTACGAAAAACCTTATAGTGGAAGACTTTTTTGATGTCTTTCATTGATTTTTGTATGGAGCTAAAACCTCCTACTTACTTGGCCATATCCTTAATGAACTCCTCTTCAAAGAGGTGTCCCTGGGAGGGAGGGCTCCCTTCCTTGCTAGCCAGCTCCACCAACTAGGGTCAATCTTAAGGAGAATGCTCTTTCTACTTTCATTAGAGATGGCAGTATTAGCATTACCCAAGAGGCAGACGGCCCTCTGAGCGCACTGGCACAACTCTTTGGTGTCTACTAGTGTCTCATTCAAATAGGCAAACTCGGCTATTTAAAACATTTTGGTCAAAGGACCAATCACAAAACAAATACTCTGAGCACATGCAATATTTAAGTCCAAACAAAGAAGTACTCCAGTAGTCTCTCGCTTTCGTTAGATCTTCTTTTTAATTGAATGTTATGCACCAGCCTTGCACCAGCGAACACGTGTTTCGTCCTCGGGTTAAGTCACACTACGGCTTCCTCAGGGCTATAGTATCTTTCTGTAATCTTCAAATAATTAAATAACTATGTCCACAATATCCAATCCATATCAGTTGTAACCATCAAATGTAAAAAAGTTAAGGTGTAAAAGCAGTGGCGTAGCTAGGGTGGGGCGGTGGGGGCGGTCCGCCCCAGGCGGCACTATTTTGGGGGAGGACAAAGGCATTCAAATAAGGCTTGGCTTGCTTTCGTGGACGTTCGTGGACGGGCAGAGAAGGAATAGGACTCGGGCAATGTCCTCTTCTTTTTTTGTGCTGGCAGCTGCCCCCCTCTCTTCCTAATATTCCCTCTCTTTCTGTCTTGCTCCTCACTTACTGAAAACCGTGACTTGAAGAAACGGTTCACAACCTCTCTTACCTTCTTAGTTGCTTCCCTGTGAAATGGATCCAAAAAAGAAAAACACTATTGTGGGAAATGCCCTTTTTCTGACATTTTTCTATTCCAAAGTGCAGCGGGATGGAGAGAAATAGAAGGTTTTAAATATAAAAAATAAATACATAACTAAATAAAGCAAGACAGAGTGGTTGCAAAGTGGCCAGATTGGTTTTATTGAAGCGCTACTTTTGTTTTCTCGGCTCTCTTTGAACAGCATTGTTGTTCCCAGGTGGGAAAGTGTACCATTCCTGGAGGTACTGCAGTACCTGGTTGATGGGTGGATTGGAAAACAAAATGTGTACCATGGCTCTGTGTTTATGGATGTGGTCTTTTTAAACCATACTGCTTACGTTTCGTAAGGATATAAGCAAAGGACATTGAAACAGTTCCCTTCAGGGCCCTCTAGTCATGTCCTTAACTTTACAGGTAAAACCTCTCGCTGATTTCTGAATAATGAATGAGAGATCGTTAACTGCTTGCATGCTCATGACGAGCCCAGCTCGTCATGAGGCACAGTGGAGCTGTGCTCATGACGAGCTGGGCTCATCATAACGGTCGCGGCCCGCCCAGGGGCGATTGATTACCTGCCTGTGCGGAAGAATCAATCAGTGGGCGGGGTCGTGACGAGCTCAGCTCGTCACGAGCACCGCGGCGCCGCACCCCCCCCCCCGCACCATGGGGGAATTACCCCCGCAGCGAAGGGGTTAAGGTAACCATGTTGTTTCTGCTTACATTTCACATGCTTTACTTAATCTTGCATTCCCTATGAGTGTTTGCTTTTACTTTTTTTTTAGGCAGCATATTACTTTATCTAGTGCATAATTTGAATTGAGCCACATCCAAGTGTTTATATCGGGCACAATTAGGTTTTAGCTGAAGGCAGTGTGAGTTTCTCTCAGTGGGGCAGTATGGTGTTCAGTGGGGGAGAGGATGTGGCACTATGGCCAGAGGTGTCGAATTTGGAACTGGGGAACCGGGTTCAGCCTTCATGACCAGTCCACCAGACCACTCTACTGATGGAGCACATTTCCAAGCTAGACCGTAGAAGGCCCTACTAGACCTTAGAAGGCTTGATGTCTTAGCACACGCAGGTGTACCCTAGTGGTGTCAATTGTGGGTTAACCTTGAAGGCCTGTCCACCACAATCCATACTGAAGTTCATCTCCAGTCTTGCGGGCAGGCCTACGAAGCAGCACACCCTAGAGCAACAGTCGCTGTGACTCTGTCACTGAGGTCACATGAACCTTGAGCAGGTTAGGGCGATGCAAACGGTGTGACCTCACTGGGTACCTATTTCGGGTGGGTGCGTAGTGCTTGCAAGTATATTACGGTTTTAAAAAAAGTTGCTGCCTCCTTCCTGGCCTCCAGCAATTTTCAGAAACAATAAAAATATCATGATAACTTCGGTGATTAATGTTCTTCCTAGAGAGAGATCGGAGTTTTGTCTAGTGGAAGGGTTGACTCCTGGAAAGGTAGCACAGAGGGTTAATGTGCCTGCTGCAAAGAACATGTACCATGCAGATCACAAAGTGCACTGCTTTAATGGGGGGGCCATGATGAATGGTCATTTAATATCAGCTGTAGATGATGGATCCCTGAACAGTGTCATATATGTGCATGTTTGCATTGTGCTGAGGGGATTACCAGGTAATTGGTCACGCAGCTCTATGATGGATGTCACATGCAGTTTTTCTGAGTCCCCAGATAGATCATGCAGTCTGTGTGTTCTCTTTAGTACTGCCAGTCACTGCCAGTCACCGGTGCATTCAACTGTGTAGCCTTGGACCGTGTCATGTATGTGCATGTAACTTGCATGATCGAGGTAACTATTAGAGGCAATACTACATGTCTCTCGGACCTCTTTCAAGTGCTCGCCATCCTATTTCCCCAGCAACCCCCCTCCCCTACGCCTCTGTGTATAAGCATCCGGCTGTCCATTGGTAGAATACTGCCTCCTGAGTATGGTCTGGCGTCTCGAATATTCCGGCACAGCGTCTATGTGTCAGTTACACCGGCTCACGCTCAAGGACCAATCACATCCAGTAGACGATCCTGGCATAACTTCAAACCTTTATCAAGCCCCTTTCTTGGGTCCTTGCATCTTTTGTTGATAAATGCCACTACTTTGGTGTCCAAATCAAGGGGCCTTTCGACCTTATCTGGGAGGGAAGGGCGCGGGCTCTCTTATCTCAGCCTAAATCTTACTTTTTTGGGAATTTTCCTTCTCAGCCAAAAGGCAATGTAGTCAGCAACATGCTGAGATGGTGCCCACTCTGGGGATAAGGGATGCTTAACAAGAAGGGGGTCGAACATATCATCCCCCAAGGGATCAAAAATACCCATCTTCGATCCCAAGGCCTTGGGTGCATCTGCTGATATCCCTTTACTCTTGAACTCGATGTCTTTAGGGTCGGAGTCGAAATCAGATAAATAGGAGAGATCAATCTCAGGCTCAAAAGCCTCATCGCTATTAACACAAATAGGGACATCCAATCCTTGTTCCTGCCTATCCGTAGTGCCAGAAGGACTGGCTCTGTGACCGACACTCCCCGGTGTCAAATCCTTCCCAGTAATTTTGATTTATTGCCTTTTTAAGCAAACTGCTACATGAAGCTCTCTTTCTTTGGGTCTTTCCTACCCTATCAGAGCTTCCAGGTTGCTTTGTGTCCTTGAAGACCTTAGTCCTTTTAGAAAGTACCTCTAACTTCTTATTGATGGTGTCATCTAGTGACCCCATCAATTTCCCAAGTGCCATATTAACCATATTTTCTAACTTATCCTCCATTCTCTTCTCCAGCTGTTCTTCAGACATTTTATCAGCCACAGAGTGTGTAGGGTTTCAGAAAATAAATAAGGTTATAGCTTATCTCACTAAAGTTGAATTGATATCCCTACACCTGGCAGTGGAATGAAATGTGTGAGGAGAAAAAGCAGTTAAGGAAAAAAACAGACTACAAATGCCAAAACCTTCAGGGGTTGTCATGGGAACACCAGTCATTGTTCTCAACTATTCTAAATGGGCGCTGCCATCACTATACCCTGAATCAGCCGAAATGCACATAATGGTGGCCGATGCGCATGTTCCGTGCGTCGTCGGGCGCTAAGATCGTTTCCTTTGACTCCCTCAGCTGAGCAGCTCGGCCGCCACCAACGCGTGCCATACCGAAGTGCAGAAGAGGAGACTGGGGTCACAGGGCACGTCGCAACAGATCTCAAGTGCAAGTAAGCGCACTTAGCGGGGCATTCAACACGGCCGTGGTATGAAAGCCGCGTGGAGTGCCAGTGGGTTTCAAACCCTTATAACTGGCAAACCCCGCTGATGCTTACAAAAGGGAAAAACAAGGCTGCCTCGCCCCATCTTAGAAGGTATGAGCACTGCTCACAGCGCTCCCATGTAGCACCTGCAAATTTGAAATCGTAGATATATCTGAATATAAAGTACAAGCTAAAAGGAAATAAAGCCACAAACCTGAATGGTAAAAACACAACAACAGCAATTAAATGTCCTCCTCACGAGGGAAGGGTTTGGGATGCTATTAAGTACCCACATTAACTATCAAATGTAATGTTAGTAGGTAAAAGGGAGTGTACTTATCTTGTGAGCAGCGGCTACAAAAGAAGGAAGATGGCTTTGAGTTGCTGTACTTTATACCTTACTAGAATTTTCAAAATTCTAAATTCTTTCAATGGTTGCTGCTGTGAATGGGCAATAAAAGGAGATTTGCATAATGTTAGCTTCCGTGTCCTGTCATAAAATTGCAGCGCAAGCAAAACTTTCACGTTAAAGTTTGAACATTAGAGACCAAATGCTTAAGGCCTTTAGTCAAGCTGACTTAGTAAGACAGTCAATGTACACTATAAATACCTGATTGTAGGTGCACCTAAGATTATAGAATAAATACAAAACATTGATAAAGGAATGCATGAGTACATAAGAATAAAATTCCAGTAAAAGCAGTATAACTCGAAATGCATAAGTGTAAATGTAAAGGGGAACTACAATTTGTAACATTATAATGAAAATATTAAAGCACACACCTATATGAATGTCTACTTGCTACTTCGAATACACTCCAGCAGTATGTTTGGTGCTTCACTTTACCTTAAAAGGGTTAAGGAACACAGTAAATATATTGTGCTAATGCAAGTAAGTCTTGTTCCTCAGTAACATATGGGGTGGAGCTTAAATTGTGCGTTTCCAGCTCCATGTTGCTATCTTTTACCCGTTTGACACCCTACTGTAATGAATGTGACTTCTCACCAATAAGCCACACCCAAACCCTGCACTCCCACTTTGGAGGCAAATATACCACTGCACCTATAAATAATACACTTTGAGCAGCACTCCCTAAAGACGAGCAAAAGACACAGCACTCCCTTTAGGCGAGGCAAGAAAACAAATCCAGGTGCATTTAATACACTTTGAGCAGCACTCCCTAAAGACGAGGAAAAGACACAGCACTCCCTTTAGGCGAGGCAAGAAAACAAATCCAGGTGCTTTTAATACACTTTGAGCAGCACTCCCTAAAGACGAGGAAAAGACAGAGCACTCCCTTAAGGCAAGGCAAGAAAATAAATCCAGGTGCATTTAAAATAATACACAAACAAGTTTATTTAGGCCAAATATATCAGTAAATGCAGATTCCCAAGTATCAAATGACTCAAATGAATAATTAGAATAAAATGCAGTATATACAAGTAGCAAAGAGTAGAAAATATATATAAAATGGTTAGGAACACCTCACCGATTGAATTTGCATCATCCTTGCCAACTCAAGGGGGGGAAGCCCTTCAACAGCCCAGGAAGGAGTTCAATAAGGACTCAAGTTCCATCACCTCCACAGCAATACGTCTATTCTGTGGTGAACTTCCATCTGGCCCTTGAAGGTTCCCAGCTTAAATATCATTACTCAACGTGAGGTGAAGCCTCTAGAAAACCTCGCCCCCTTCTCATTAGAAAAAACCGAGCTGGCTATACCAGTCTGCGTCAAGGCCAAGACGGGGGCTGGCCAAGCTCACATAATTTGACTCCGAGACAGAGTTGTACATTCTCACATCTTCTAGCCTCTATCTTGACTAAGCTCCCTCAAGGCCATCCAGAGTACATTAAACAAAAGCAATCACTCAGAAAAACAGAAAGACCTTGAATGTGAATAACCCAAACAACTTGCAAGCACTGCTGTGCACACAGAAAAACTGCAGCAAGGCAAAGTCAGAACACAAGATGACATGAGGCCATTTCAAAGCCAATAGTAAGAACTCATAATTCTCATAACTGTACAACATAATACACATTTCTGCACAACTGCTTATAGCATCACATACTTTATCTCTCAATGTACAACACCGAGCGCATGTGTGCGACACCGCTCACAACACTTCACTTCGACATTCCACGCTTCTCTCTCCCTCTCATGCCTTCAAATGCACATCCCACACCTTCTGTCCTTGGCAAGACTGTTCTACTCCATGACAGCTCCCACTGAAAGACAGCAAGATTACAAGAAAGAAGAGAAGCAAGCATATGCAGGACGGTCCTACATTAAGGCTAGAATAAAATAACACACTAAAGTCAGTTAAAATGATGGTAGTCGAAGGTCATCATAGGGTGCCAAACCAAAAGAGTGCCTCTTTCACTACATTCCAACCCATGACATTTGACTATCATCATTTACATATATCAAAAACCGAACCTCTTAATTAAAGGCACAACTATGATTAAAGCACATGTTGAAGCAGAAACTCATGTGCTGAACTGAAAGCACAAGTATAATACTGTGAAATCATAAAAGCATGTAATAATCATTTCAAAGCATGTAGAAATAGCTCATGCACATCTAGATACTCACCAAAAATAAATGTTTGATGGATACACAAAATAAATGAATCAAGCTTTTGAACTCGGTAATACTCTTAATGTCTCTAATGGTTAATACAGAAACTTCTACTGAATAAGCAGCCAAATGTATATATTTAGTGCTAAAAAATAAAAGCAGCATCAACATCTTCTAACATTTTTCTCCAAATGCAGAACATTTTTGTCGTTCTTTTTTCTTTTAAACAAACAGTCCTTCTGTGTGAAAGACACACAGCCTTCTTGCATCCAAAACAATAACTGTGTACATTATACTTCATGTTCACTAAATCAGTTCATCGGTCTTGGAGGTCTGTCTGGTCTGTTAAACCACAGGATGTTAGCTTGCACTGTCCGGTGATCCCTCCAGGCTTGGGAACTCATACACAGGCAGAGACATCAGGCACATGAACATGTCGCAGTATGATGACCTGGAAAAGAAACAAGCATCACTCTTCTTGCAAAATTCTTTTTTCAAAAAGCGCACGTTTTCCTGTCCCTGTTTTAAGTCTAAAGGCACAATATTATCATTCCTGACTGCAGGGTTCACTGCAGGCTCTGGGGAATTGTCTGAGAATACTACCCACGCTTTTGCCTCTGAATTCTTGGAATTGGGATGAAACTCGCTTTTTTCCTGCACAGTAAGAAGGGCTGGGTCAGTCTCCTTCCTGACTATTTCTCCACTCACTGCTGGATACGTGCTCCCTTTATCAATTGGCAGAAGCCCAAGGCAATCCAGCTGCTCTGTCTGCTCTGGTAATTTTACTTTCTTCAACTCGCCCTCACCTTCTTTGAGACTGGTCTGGCTTGTGCATTCTGACACATAAAAATCACAGGTCTGAGTAAATCTAGAGGGATATGGATCCCTTCATTTTCTGCTAACCTGTTTGTATGGTCCTTATCTCCTAGGTGTTCATATTTAGTCATGCAATCATGTGTCACCACTTCTGTCTCCAAGATTTTAGCCTTTTCATCTGTAAGGGAATTAAATGTTCTGTCATGCACAGTAGCTGCGCTTTGCAGTACAATCTGCCACTTCACTGGGGAATGCTGTGTCTCAAACTCCACCCTGCACTTTCTATTGTGACTTGCACAAACTGCTCATGCATAACTGCTCTGTATATGCCATTTTATAACATTTGCTTCATCCCATTGACAAATCGCATTGTGTCTAATTATCATCTGCCCAGTGTCTTTCAATGCAGAAAAGCATCTGTATTTGTCTAACATCTGAATTTAAAAGTATCCTCTTCTCTCCCTGTTCTTCACAGTAACTACAAATATCACACTTCTCCTGAACTGGCACACATGATACACTGTCACATTTCTTAATTGACCATGCTTTTAAAATATCTTTTTTCAAAATAGCATTTTTCCATGTAAAGCAAGATTCATCATTCACTGACATGTTTGATTTATACCTGCAACCAGCAATCGCTAACAGACTGGTCTGTCTATCTCCCTGCACACTCCTTTCTGGCTGAGCAACATCCTCAAAAGAATTATTTAAGACCGTCTGTGAAGCCTGCAGATTAACTGGCACGTTCTCTAAGTTCACATTTTTCACATATGACTCATCATAGCTGGTCAAAACAAGCGACTTCAGAGCTTTAGTACATCTTCAACTCCGTTTTCAAAGACTTATTTTCAAATTGAGCATCAGCCAACTCTTGTCTCAGCTCACTACATTATTTTTCTAAATGTTCAAACTTTTGATACATGCTAATCAATGCATTCAAAATGACATCACTGTTTCTATCTGAAATACCAAATTGTTTTCCCTCTTTGAGAGAGACCAGCTTCCTCTGAAATAACTCAGTTGGCATCTGGGACTCTGTAAGCATTTTAGAGAGCATTTTCCCCTTTTAATCTTTTTCGAATCCTGTGAAAGTGACGCCAAGATGTAATGAATGTGATTTCTCACCAATAAGCCACACCCAAACCCTGCACTCCCACTTTGGAGGCAAATATACCACTGCACCTATAAATATTACACTTTGAGCAGCACTCCCTAAAGACGAGGAAAAGATACAGCACTCCCTTTAGGCGAGGCAAGAAAACAAATACAGGTGCATTTAATACACTTTGAGCAGCACTCCCTAAAGACGAGGAAAAGACACAGCACTCCCTTTAGGCCAGGCAAGAAAACAAATCCAGGTGCATTTAAAATAATACACACACAAATTTATTTAGGCCAAATATATCAGTAAATGCAGATTCCCAAGTATCAAATGGCTCAAATGAATAATTGGAATACAATGCAGTATAAACACGTAGCAAAGAGTAGACAATATATACAAAATGCTTAGGAACACCTCACCGATTGAATTTGCATCCTCCTTGCCAACTCAAGCTGTGGAAGCCCTTCAACAGCCCAGGAAGGAGTTCAATCAGGACTCAGTTCCGTCACCTCCACAGCAGTACGTCTATTCTGTGGTGAACTTACCCCTGGCCCTCGAAGGTTCCCAGCTTAAATATCATTACTCAACGTGAGGCGAAGCCTCTAGAAAACTTCGCCCCCCTTCTCATTAGAAAAAAACGAGCTGGCTGTACCAGTCTGTGTCAAGGCCAAGACGGGGGCTGGCCAAGTTCCCGTATTTTGACTCCGAGACAGAGTTGTACATTCTCACATCTTCTAGCCTCTATCTTGACTAAGCTCCCTCAAGGCCATCCAGAGTACATTAAACAAAAGCAATCACTCAGAAAAACATAAAGACCTTGAATGTGAATAACCCAAACAACTTGCAAGCACTGCTGTGCACACAGAAAAACTGCAGCAAGGCAAAGTCAGAACACAAGATGACATGAGGCCTTTTCAAAGCCAATAGTAAGAACTCATAATTCTCATAACTGTACAACATAATACACATTTCTGCACAACTGCTTATAGCATCACATACTTTATCTCTCAATGTACAACACCGAGCGCATGTGTGCGACACCGCTCACAACACTTCACTTCGACATTCCACACTTCTCTCTCCCTCTCATGCCTTCAAATGCACATCCCACACCTTCTGTCCTTGGCAAGACTGTTCTACTCCATGACAGCTCCCACTGAAAGACAGCAAGATTACAAGAAAGAAGAGAAGCAGGCATATGCAGGACGGTCCTACATTAAGGCTAGAATAAAATAACACACTAAAGTCAGTTAAAATGATGGTAGTCGAAGGTCATAATAGGGTGCCAAACCAAAAGAGTGCCTCTTTCACTACATTCCAACCCATGACCTTTGACTATCATCATTTACATATATCAAAAACCGAACCTCTTAATTAAAGGCACAACTATGATTAAAGCACATGTTGAAGCAGAAACTCATGTGCTGAACTAAAAGCACAAGTATAATACTGTGAAATCATAAAAGCATGTAATAATCATTTCAAAGCATGTAGAAATAGCTCATGCACATCTAGATACTCACCAAAAATAAATGTTTGATGGATACACAAAATAAATGAATCAAGCTTTTGAACTCGGTAATACTCTTAATGTCTCTAATGGTTAATACAGAAACTTCTACTGAATAAGCAGCCAAATGTATATATTTAGTGCTAAAAAATAAAAGCAACATCAACATCTTCTAACATTTTTCTCCAAATGCAGAACATTTTTGTCGTTCTTTTTTCTTTTAAACAAACAGTCCTTCTGTGTGAAAGACACACAGCCTTCTTGCATCCAAAACAATAACTGTGTACATTATACTTCATGTTCACTAAATCAGTTCATCGGTCTTGGAGGTCTGTCTGGTCTGTTAAACCACAGGATGTTAGCTTGCACTGTCCGGTGATCCCTCCAGGCTTGGGAACTCATACACAGGCAGAGACATCAGGCACATGAACATGTCGCAGTATGATGACCTGGAAAAGAAACAAGCATCACTCTTCTTGCAAAATTCTTTTTTCAAAAAGCGCACGTTTTCCTGTCCCTGTTTTAAGTCTAAAGGCACAATATTATCATTCCTGACTGCAGGGTTCACTGCAGGCTCTGGGGAATTGTCTGAGAATACTACCCACGCTTTTGCCTCTGAATTCTTGGAATTGGGATGAAACTCGCTTTTTTCCTGCACAGTAAGAAGGGCTGGGTCAGTCTCCTTCCTGACTATTTCTCCACTCACTGCTGGATACGTGCTCCCTTTATCAATTGGCAGAAGCCCAAGGCAATCCAGCTGCTCTGTCTGCTCTGGTAATTTTACTTTCTTCAACTCGCCCTCACCTTCTTTGAGACTGGTCTGGCTTGTGCATTCTGACACATAAAAATCACAGGTCTGAGTAAATCTAGAGGGATATGGATCCCTTCATTTTCTGCTAACCTGTTTGTATGGTCCTTATCTCCTAGGTGTTCATATTTAGTAATGCAATCATGTGTCACCACTTCTGTCTCCAAGATTTTAGCCTTTTCATCTGTAAGGGAATTAAATGTTCTGTCATGCACAGTAGCTGCGCTTTGCAGTACAATCTGCCACTTCACTGGGGAATGCTGTGTCTCAAACTCCACCCTGCACTTTCTATTGTGACTTGCACAAACTGCTCATGCATAACTGCTCTGTATATGCCATTTTATAACATTTGCTTCATCCCATTGACAAATCGCATTGTGTCTAATTATCATCTGCCCAGTGTCTTTCAATGCAGAAAAGCATCTGTATTTGTCTAACATCTGAATTTAAAAGTATCCTCTTCTCTCCCTGTTCTTCACAGTAACTACAAATATCACACTTCTCCTGAACTGGCACACATGATACACTGTCACATTTCTTAATTGACCATGCTTTTAAAATATCTTTTTTCAAAATAGCATTTTTCCATGTAAAGCAAGATTCATCATTCACTGACATGTTTGATTTATACCTGCAACCAGCAATCGCTAACAGACTGGTCTGTCTATCTCCCTGCACACTCCTTTCTGGCTGAGCAACATCCTCAAAAGAATTATTTAAGACCGTCTGTGAAGCCTGCAGATTAACTGGCACGTTCTCTAAGTTCACATTTTTCACATATGACTCATCATAGCTGGTCAAAACAAGCGACTTCAGAGCTTTAGTACATATTCAACTCCGTTTTCAAAGACTTATTTTCAAATTGAGCATCAGCCAACTCTTGTCTCAGCTCACTACATTATTTTTCTAAATGTTCAAACTTTTGATACATGCTAATCAATGCATTCAAAATGACATCACTGTTTCTATCTGAAATACCAAATTGTTTTCCCTCTTTGAGAGAGACCAGCTTCCTCTGAAATAACTCAGTTGGCATCTGGGACTCTGTAAGCATTTTAGAGAGCATTTTCCCCTTTTAATCTTTTTCGAATCCTGTGAAAGTGACGCCAAGATGTAATGAATGTGATTTCTCACCAATAAGCCACACCCAAACCCTGCACTCCCACTTTGGAGGCAAATATACCACTGCACCTATAAATAATACACTTTGAGCAGCACTCCCTAAAGACGAGGAAAAGATACAGCACTCCCTTTAGGCGAGGCAAGAAAACAAATACAGGTGCATTTAATACACTTTGAGCAGCACTCCCTAAAGACGAGGAAAAGACACAGCACTCCCTTTAGGCCAGGCAAGAAAACAAATCCAGGTGCATTTAAAATAATACACACACAAATTTATTTAGGCCAAATATATCAGTAAATGCAGATTCCCAAGTATCAAATGGCTCAAATGAATAATTGGAATACAATGCAGTATAAACACGTAGCAAAGAGTAGACAATATATACAAAATGCTTAGGAACACCTCACCGGTTGAATTTGCATCCTCCTTGCCAACTCAAGCTGTGGAAGCCCTTCAACAGCCCAGGAAGGAGTTCAATCAGGACTCAGTTCCGTCACCTCCACAGCAGTACGTCTATTCTGTGGTGAACTTACCCCTGGCCCTCGAAGGTTCCCAGCTTAAATATCATTACTCAACGTGAGGCGAAGCCTCTAGAAAACTTCGCCCCCCTTCTCATTAGAAAAAAAAGAGCTGGCTGTACCAGTCTGTGTCACGGCCAAGACGGGGGCTGGCCAAGTTCCCGTATTTTGACTCCGAGACAGAGTTGTACATTCTCACATCTTCTAGCCTCTATCTTGACTAAGCTCCCTCAAGGCCATCCAGAGTACATTAAACAAAAGCAATCACTCAGAAAAACAGAAAGACCTTGAATGTGAATAACCCAAACAACTTGCAAGCACTGCTGTGCACACAGAAAAACTGCAGCAAGGCAAAGTCAGAACACAAGATGACATGAGGCCATTTCAAAGCCAATAGTAAGAACTCATAATTCTCATAACTGTACAACATAATACACATTTCTGCACAACTGCTTATAGCATCACATACTTTATCTCTCAATGTACAACACCGAGCGCATGTGTGCGACACCGCTCACAACACTTCACTTCGACATTCCACACTTCTCTCTCCCTCTCATGCCTTCAAATGCACATCCCACACCTTCTGTCCTTGGCAAGACTGTTCTACTCCATGACAGCTCCCACTGAAAGACCATTACAAAAATGGGGTGACCCAGTAAATTGAGGACCTGGGTGAAATCTTGATACAAAAGACAATGGTCCCAAATTAATAATTCAAGCAAAGTGGCAAAGGCACTTACATGAGTTGATTGATCTACTAAGTCATGAGCTCGAAAGAACCAATTATAGGAAGCTCACAGTGTACAATCTAGTCTTTGAATATGAACCACAACATCCAAAATTATAAATCACCAAATCTTTACTTAGTTTGGACAATTCAATAACAATTTTTATGCAGTGTTTAGACTCAAGGTTGCTCCAGAGGGAACGTGCAGTAGGTGTGAGTGATAAGAGGTGAATATAGAAGGAAAAGAGTAATAAAACAAGGTTGTGAGAGATATTCTTTGAATTCACAGAAATGAGCGGTGATTAATTCTCCGTCACTGGCAAAACCTGGTCACATACACGATTCACAACAATTCATAGTACATGATTATTTGGAGACAGTTCAATTGTCTGGCACGAGAAAATGGTGTGTCCCAGGTAGGAGGGGGGGGCGTCGACGTTTCGACCCGACTAGGGGGCCTGGAGGGAGATTTGAACCTCGCCCGTGCGGGTCTTCATCAGGACCAGAAGGGCAACCTGAGTGACTCCTAGACGCAGGAGGGTGCCTAGGGAATTAAAAACAAGGGGTGATCAGGATGTTGGGCAAATTGAAGGTGAGTTATTTAAAAAGCGGGGTTTTTTAGGGGCTGAGAGGCCGCTTACCTGACTTAACAGGAGCCCGTCATCGTTAGGGGCATGTGCGGTGACAAGTTCCAGACGTCCCTTGTGATGTAGGGGTCGATCGTCTGCGAAAATTATATACATGGTATCATTGAGCAATATGTCACACGTTTGATTTTCCGATGGTCAGGTAAGGAGAAACCATAATTACCTGGTTTCTGATCTCAGCGGAGTGAAAACCTCTTCAATTAATCAGGTTCAGAGTATAAAATTGAGCTATTGGTGAGTAAGAGGATTCATTAGCTTTACAGAAACTGACATTCAAGGACTGGATGGGTTAGTCAGAATCAAAGGAATGAGTTTACCAAACGCCGAGTTAATCGGTGTGCAAGATTTTCCAACGCGCGGGTGAATGACTCCGCGCTGAACCGCGAGGACGTCGGTTACCGGAGCAACCGGCAGCGTGATATTTAGATGCACCGGAGAAAGAGTAAAAAGACTAATTTACGGGCCACGGTTGGCGCTCCGTGGATAGTGCCACCGTGATGTACTGTTGGTTAACAATTTGTATAATTAATCTCAAATACAGAGTGTCAAGGGTAACACGTATGATTCTTGTTACAATGGACAAAAAAGCATAAGTACAATACATTAGTCAGTGTTAAAGTGATTGTACGGCGGACAGAACACATAAATTACAAAACATTGGAACAATACATTAATGGCATAAACAACTTTTGAAGCAATTATATATAAACATCCAGTTAGATAATATCCTATCCAGGATAACACGTACATCTAGTCATGCTAGTGATTCCAATAGTCATATATGGATACAGAATTGGGAAGGACTGAGTAGGGATGAATTATCTACTGTTGATAATGGCCACCTGTTTGGTGATCTCCTCAAATGAATTCAAACCTTTAGCAATTGTGTCCAAAGAATGTATCCACCTACATTCACGTTTGTTGAGGATAGCAGTGAAGTCGCCGCCTCTGGGATTAGGCTTGACTTTTTCAATAATCCACCACCTCAAACTATCAGCATTATGTTCAGCATTCGTGAAATGTTCAACCAAAGGGGCCCCAGGTGTCTTGCAACGGATACGACTGCAATGTTGCAGGATCCGGCATTTCACCCTCTGGATTGTCTGTCCGACATATAACAACTCACACGGGCACACAATCGCGTAGATCACTCCTGATGTGTTACAATTACTGTGCTCACTGAGGACATATGTGTGATTATCATGGGTAAATTCTTGAATGTTGCTGGTCAGAGGACAGGCTTTACATGAGCCGCATTTGTAGTGTCCCCTTACCGAAGGGAGTCCCCAAAGGGTGGTTTGAGTGGGGGTCTTAGAAAAGGGTAAGAGGGATTTTACCAGATGGTCCCTTATGTTCTTGCCTTTCTTAAAGGCATGAAGTGGAGTTGCTACACTGCCTAGTTCATCGGACACCAGGTGCCAGTGCTGATTAATGACCTTTTTAATGATGGTACTCTTAGTATTAAACGTGGTTACGCATACCAGCCTTTCTTCCTTGGATTTGGCATTGGTCTTGGGGGTCAGAAGCAGATCTCGGTGGTTGTGCCAGGCCCGTTTACGTGCCTTTTTCAAAAGGCGCACAGGGTAGCCACGTTCGATTAGTCTAGCGAGAAGGCCCGCTGATTCAAAGAAAAAGTCCTCCTTTTTAGAGCAATTCCTCCGCAACCTCAGGAATTGGCCAAAGGGTAGGTTATCCCTGAGGTTGCGGGGATGGTGGCTAGAGTAACGCAATAAGGTGTTGCGTTCACTGCTCTTCCTGAAAAGGCTAGTATATAATTTGCCTGATTCAGATTTAATGGTGATGTCCAGGAAATTGATGGAAGCTCTATTGTGTTCAATGGTGAATTGAATATCTGTCGAGCATGTATTCAACCATGAATGGAAATTCTGAAGGTCCTCCTCGCTGCCTTGCCAGATTAAAACCACATCGTCGATATATCGACGCCACAACTCTATGTGATTCAAATAAGGGTTCATTTCACCTAGGACAAAACGATGTTCAAACTCGGTCATATAGATAATAGCCAGATTTGGGGCAAAGCTCGCCCCCATCGCTACACCTTTGGTTTGCATATAAAACTGGCCCTGAAAAATGAAAAAATTCTTAGTCATAGCGATTTCAAGTAGTGTAATAATGAAATCGGTCGGAACAGGGTGCGGTGCAGGTCTAGTATTGAGTGCTGTTTCCATGCATTTGAGTGCAGGCTGTTGGGGGATGTTAGTATAGAGGGCAGTTATATCCATGGTTGCAAGTACATGAGTCACAGGGTCAAAAGGGTATTCATCAATGAGTTGTATCGTTTGCAACGTATCCCTGAGGTAAGTTATGGTATCCTCAGCGATAGGTTTGAGAAATATATCAATGTATTTGCATAATGGTTCCAGGACAGAACCACAACCCGATACTATTGGTCTCCCTGGAGGGTCCTGCATGCGTTTGTGTATCTTGGGGAGGGTGTAGATCGTGGGCATTCTAGGGTTCTTGTTGTTCAAATAATCATGTTCCAGTTTGCTCAAATACCCATCATCTAAGGCCCTACCAGTGACTGTTTTGATGAGATGACTTATATCCTGTGTAGGGTCTTTGCTTAATTTACAGTAGTTGCCTTCTACGGCAAGCTGTGACAGTATCTCTTTCTTGTAATCCTCTAAATTTTGTATGACAATTGCGCCACCCTTGTCCGCGGGTTTGATCACAATATTGGGATTGTCCTTTAGAGTCTGTAAAGCAGTACGTTCTTGTTTGGTGACATTGTATTTTACATATTGGCGTTTAGACAGAATGTTTTCAATGTCTCTCGTAACCACTTGCTCATATGCCAAGATTTTATGAGGCATGAGGTGGACAGGGGGGTTAAATTTAGAGGGCGGTCTAAGTCCGCTGCCTGAGAACACCGGATTAAACGGTGTTTTAAGAAAAAAATGCTTCAAACGGATTTTCCGAAAAAAATGATGTAGCTCAATTTTGAGGTTGAAATCGTTGGGCATGTTGGTCGGAACAAAGGATAAACCTCTCTCAAGAATTCCCTGCTCATTTGATGTCAGTGTATAATCAGACAGGTTAACTATGGGGTTGTCTGGTTTATGTGTTACCATCTGTAGTGTTGGCGTCGTGTCTGAATCTCCCCATGTGGCTCCTGCTGGAAATGTGCCTGTTTCCGTGTTTGGCCTCTCCCCTGGTTCCATGTCCGCCCTCTGTTGCCCCTGGGTCTGCCCCAAGGGCGGCCTCGTCCTTGTTGACCCCACCATGGTTCCTCCACTAAAAAAGGCTGCTGGTTCTGTTGGTTTGGATGGGTAGTTCCTAACGTGGGAGTTGCTGCGCTGGGGCCTTGTCGTTCCGTCTCACTCTCTGAGCTACTACCTAAGGAAGATCCCGAGAAAGTGGTGTACCTCCTAAAGCCACCCCTTCCTCTGCTTGCATAAGTTCCTTGCTGTTCCCTAGTGTAGTAACCTTCCTGGAGGTATGGGTACGTTTTCTTCTTGTCGTAAGACTTGATATCCTTAGCCAATTTATCTAACTTGGTGGCCTGTGTGTAGACATCAAACTCCTGTATGGTTCTCTCTAATCTCTCTAAGGCTTCCTTTGCGTTGAGCAATGCTCTATCCTCAACTATTTCTTTTTTAAGGTCGAGGATTTCTTTTGTAAGGCGGTGTACCTCTTCCACTGCAGTTTCTATGCCCAACACCATCCAATGTCTAGAGCAGTTATTGGACACAAAACTAAAGTTTTCCTTAAACTTGGGGTTGTCAAGAAAGATGGCCGGCTCATTCCTAACCTGTAGCCCTACCGGGATTACGTTGGCTTGGAGATACTTAGCTAGGGTATGTCCATGTAAACGTGTCCTAATGAGTTTCTTTTCCAGACGTTCCAATCTGGAAATTTTCTCATTCAGTGTTAAATCTATACTGGTGGAGATTCCACCCAGGACACTACTCCCTCCTTGTTCTTGTAGGAGTTTCTCAATGTACTCTTCACTATACGACAATGTCTCCTTATCAGACATGCTATGGGTGTTGATATTAAGTTCAGGATGATGGCCAATTATTGGCCAGATAAAGTATCAAAAGCAATACAAAAATATTACCAAATTATAAACAACTGAACAACAAATGACATATTTACACAACAGATAACATATAAACCCTCGCAGGACTTGCCTGCACAAAGGTAGCCATTACAAAAATGGGGTGACCCAGTAAATTGAGGACCTGGGTGAAATCTTGATACAAAAGACAATGGTCCCAAATTAATAATTCAAGCAAAGTGGCAAAGGCACTTACATGAGTTGATTGATCTACTAAGTCATGAGCTCGAAAGAACCAATTATAGGAAGCTCACAGTGTACAATCTAGTCTTTGAATATGAACCACAACATCCAAAATTATAAATCACCAAATCTTTACTTAGTTTGGACAAAGGATAACATATAAGGCACGTAAACGGGCCTGGCACAACCACCGAGATCTGCTTCTGACCCCCAAGACCAATGCCAAATCCAAGGAAGAAAGGCTGGTATGCGTAACCACGTTTAATACTAAGAGTACCATCATTAAAAAGGTCATTAATCAGCACTGGCACCTGGTGTCCGATGAACTAGGCAGTGTAGCAACTCCACTTCATGCCTTTAAGAAAGGCAAGAACATAAGGGACCATCTGGTAAAATCCCTCTTACCCTTTTCTAAGACCCCCACTCAAACCACCCTTTGGGGACTCCCTTCGGTAAGGGGACACTACAAATGCGGCTCATGTAAAGCCTGTCCTCTGACCAGCAACATTCAAGAATTTACCCATGATAATCACACATATGTCCTCAGTGAGCACAGTAATTGTAACACATCAGGAGTGATCTACGCGATTGTGTGCCCGTGTGAGTTGTTATATGTCGGACAGACAATCCAGAGGGTGAAATGCCGGATCCTGCAACATTGCAGTCGTATCCGTTGCAAGACACCTGGGGCCCCTTTGGTTGAACATTTCACGAATGCTGAACATAATGCTGATAGTTTGAGGTGGTGGATTATTGAAAAAGTCAAGCCTAATCCCAGAGGCGGCGACTTCACTGCTATCCTCAACAAACGTGAATGTAGGTGGATACATTCTTTGGACACAATTGCTAAAGGTTTGAATTCATTTGAGGAGATCACCAAACAGGTGGCCATTATCAACAGTAGATAATTCATCCCTACTCAGTCCTTCCCAATTCTGTATCCATATATGACTATTGGAATCACTAGCATGACTAGATGTACGTGTTATCCTGGATAGGATATTATCTAACTGGATGTTTATATATAATTGCTTCAAAAGTTGTTTATGCCATTAATGTATTGTTCCAATGTTTTGTAATTTATGTGTTCTGTCCGCCGTACAATCACTTTAACACTGACTAATGTATTGTACTTATGCTTTTTTGTCCATTGTAACAAGAATCATACGTGTTACCCTTGACACTCTGTATTTGAGATTAATTATACAAATTGTTAACCAACAGTACATCACGGTGGCACTATCCACGGAGCGCCAACCGTGGCCCGTAAATTAGTCTTTTTACTCTTTCTCCGGTGCATCTAAATATCACGCTGCCGGTTGCTCCGGTAACCGACGTCCTCGCGGTTCAGCGCGGAGTCATTCACCCGCGCGTTGGAAAATCTTGCACACCGATTAACTCGGCGTTTGGTAAACTCATTCCTTTGATTCTGACTAACCCATCCAGTCCTTGAATGTCAGTTTCTGTAAAGCTAATGAATCCTCTTACTCACCAATAGCTCAATTTTATACTCTGAACCTGATTAATTGAAGAGGTTTTCACTCCGCTGAGATCAGAAACCAGGTAATTATGGTTTCTCCTTACCTGACCATCGGAAAATCAAACGTGTGACATATTGCTCAATGATACCATGTATATAATTTTCGCAGACGATCGACCCCTACATCACAAGGGACGTCTGGAACTTGTCACCGCACATGCCCCTAACGATGACGGGCTCCTGTTAAGTCAGGTAAGCGGCCTCTCAGCCCCTAAAAAACCCCGCTTTTTAAATAACTCACCTTCAATTTGCCCAACATCCTGATCACCCCTTGTTTTTAATTCCCTAGGCACCCTCCTGCGTCTAGGAGTCACTCAGGTTGCCCTTCTGGTCCTGATGAAGACCCGCACGGGCGAGGTTCAAATCTCCCTCCAGGCCCCCTAGTCGGGTCGAAACGTCGACGCCCCCCCCTCCTACCTGGGACACACCATTTTCTCGTGCCAGACAATTGAACTGTCTCCAAATAATCATGTACTATGAATTGTTGTGAATCGTGTATGTGACCAGGTTTTGCCAGTGACGGAGAATTAATCACCGCTCATTTCTGTGAATTCAAAGAATATCTCTCACAACCTTGTTTTATTACTCTTTTCCTTCTATATTCACCTCTTATCACTCACACCTACTGCACGTTCCCTCTGGAGCAACCTTGAGTCTAAACACTGCATAAAAATTGTTATTGAATTGTCCAAACTAAGTAAAGATTTGGTGATTTATAATTTTGGATGTTGTGGTTCATATTCAAAGACTAGATTGTACACTGTGAGCTTCCTATAATTGGTTCTTTCGAGCTCATGACTTAGTAGATCAATCAACTCATGTAAGTGCCTTTGCCACTTTGCTTGAATTATTAATTTGGGACCATTGTCTTTTGTATCAAGATTTCACCCAGGTCCTCAATTTACTGGGTCACCCCATTTTTGTAATGGCTACCTTTGTGCAGGCAAGTCCTGCGAGGGTTTATATGTTATCTGTTGTGTAAATATGTCATTTGTTGTTCAGTTGTTTATAATTTGGTAATATTTTTGTATTGCTTTTGATACTTTATCTGGCCAATAATTGGCCATCATCCTGAACTTAATATCAACACCCATAGCATGTCTGATAAGGAGACATTGTCGTATAGTGAAGAGTACATTGAGAAACTCCTACAAGAACAAGGAGGGAGTAGTGTCCTGGGTGGAATCTCCACCAGTATAGATTTAACACTGAATGAGAAAATTTCCAGATTGGAACGTCTGGAAAAGAAACTCATTAGGACACGTTTACATGGACATACCCTAGCTAAGTATCTCCAAGCCAACGTAATCCCGGTAGGGCTACAGGTTAGGAATGAGCCGGCCATCTTTCTTGACAACCCCAAGTTTAAGGAAAACTTTAGTTTTGTGTCCAATAACTGCTCTAGACATTGGATGGTGTTGGGCATAGAAACTGCAGTGGAAGAGGTACACCGCCTTACAAAAGAAATCCTCGACCTTAAAAAAGAAATAGTTGAGGATAGAGCATTGCTCAACGCAAAGGAAGCCTTAGAGAGATTAGAGAGAACCATACAGGAGTTTGATGTCTACACACAGGCCACCAAGTTAGATAAATTGGCTAAGGATATCAAGTCTTACGACAAGAAGAAAACGTACCCATACCTCCAGGAAGGTTACTACACTAGGGAACAGCAAGGAACTTATGCAAGCAGAGGAAGGGGTGGCTTTAGGAGGTACACCACTTTCTCGGGATCTTCCTTAGGTAGTAGCTCAGAGAGTGAGACGGAACGACAAGGCCCCAGCGCAGCAACTCCCACGTTAGGAACTACCCATCCAAACCAACAGAACCAGCAGCCTTTTTTAGTGGAGGAACCATGGTGGGGTCAACAAGGACGAGGCCGCCCTTGGGGCAGACCCAGGGGCAACAGAGGGCGGACATGGAACCAGGGGAGAGGCCAAACACGGAAACAGGCACATTTCCAGCAGGAGCCACATGGGGAGATTCAGACACGACGCCAACACTACAGATGGTAACACATAAACCAGACAACCCCATAGTTAACCTGTCTGATTATACACTGACATCAAATGAGCAGGGAATTCTTGAGAGAGGTTTATCCTTTGTTCCGACCAACATGCCCAACGATTTCAACCTCAAAATTGAGCTACATCATTTTTTTCGGAAAATCCGTTTGAAGCATTTTTTTCTTAAAACACCGTTTAATCCGGTGTTCTCAGGCAGCGGACTTAGACCGCCCTCTAAATTTAACCCCCCTGTCCACCTCATGCCTCATAAAATCTTGGCATATGAGCAAGTGGTTACGAGAGACATTGAAAACATTCTGTCTAAACGCCAATATGTAAAATACAATGTCACCAAACAAGAACGTACTGCTTTACAGACTCTAAAGGACAATCCCAATATTGTGATCAAACCCGCGGACAAGGGTGGCGCAATTGTCATACAAAATTTAGAGGATTACAAGAAAGAGATACTGTCACAGCTTGCCGTAGAAGGCAACTACTGTAAATTAAGCAAAGACCCTACACAGGATATAAGTCATCTCATCAAAACAGTCACTGGTAGGGCCTTAGATGATGGGTATTTGAGCAAACTGGAACATGATTATTTGAACAACAAGAACCCTAGAATGCCCACGATCTACACCCTCCCCAAGATACACAAACGCATGCAGGACCCTCCAGGGAGACCAATAGTATCGGGTTGTGGTTCTGTCCTGGAACCATTATGCAAATACATTGATATATTTCTCAAACCTATCGCTGAGGATACCATAACTTACCTCAGGGATACGTTGCAAACGATACAACTCATTGATGAATACCCTTTTGACCCTGTGACTCATGTACTTGCAACCATGGATATAACTGCCCTCTATACTAACATCCCCCAACAGCCTGCACTCAAATGCATGGAAACAGCACTCAATACTAGACCTGCACCGCACCCTGTTCCGACCGATTTCATTATTACACTACTTGAAATCGCTATGACTAAGAATTTTTTCATTTTTCAGGGCCAGTTTTATATGCAAACCAAAGGTGTAGCGATGGGGGCGAGCTTTGCCCCAAATCTGGCTATTATCTATATGACCGAGTTTGAACATCGTTTTGTCCTAGGTGAAATGAACCCTTATTTGAATCACATAGAGTTGTGGCGTCGATATATCGACGATGTGGTTTTAATCTGGCAAGGCAGCGAGGAGGACCTTCAGAATTTCCATTCATGGTTGAATACATGCTCGACAGATATTCAATTCACCATTGAACACAATAGAGCTTCCATCAATTTCCTGGACATCACCATTAAATCTGAATCAGGCAAATTATATACTAGCCTTTTCAGGAAGAGCAGTGAACGCAACACCTTATTGCGTTACTCTAGCCACCATCCCCGCAACCTCAGGGATAACCTACCCTTTGGCCAATTCCTGAGGTTGCGGAGGAATTGCTCTAAAAAGGAGGACTTTTTCTTTGAATCAGCGGGCCTTCTCGCTAGACTAATCGAACGTGGCTACCCTGTGCGCCTTTTGAAAAAGGCACGTAAACGGGCCTGGCACAACCACCGAGATCTGCTTCTGACCCCCAAGACCAATGCCAAATCCAAGGAAGAAAGGCTGGTATGCGTAACCACGTTTAATACTAAGAGTACCATCATTAAAAAGGTCATTAATCAGCACTGGCACCTGGTGTCCGATGAACTAGGCAGTGTAGCAACTCCACTTCATGCCTTTAAGAAAGGCAAGAACATAAGGGACCATCTGGTAAAATCCCTCTTACCCTTTTCTAAGACCCCCACTCAAACCACCCTTTGGGGACTCCCTTCGGTAAGGGGACACTACAAATGCGGCTCATGTAAAGCCTGTCCTCTGACCAGCAACATTCAAGAATTTACCCATGATAATCACACATATGTCCTCAGTGAGCACAGTAATTGTAACACATCAGGAGTGATCTACGCGATTGTGTGCCCGTGTGAGTTGTTATATGTCGGACAGACAATCCAGAGGGTGAAATGCCGGATCCTGCAACATTGCAGTCGTATCCGTTGCAAGACACCTGGGGCCCCTTTGGTTGAACATTTCACGAATGCTGAACATAATGCTGATAGTTTGAGGTGGTGGATTATTGAAAAAGTCAAGCCTAATCCCAGAGGCGGCGACTTCACTGCTATCCTCAACAAACGTGAATGTAGGTGGATACATTCTTTGGACACAATTGCTAAAGGTTTGAATTCATTTGAGGAGATCACCAAACAGGTGGCCATTATCAACAGTAGATAATTCATCCCTACTCAGTCCTTCCCAATTCTGTATCCATATATGACTATTGGAATCACTAGCATGACTAGATGTACGTGTTATCCTGGATAGGATATTATCTAACTGGATGTTTATATATAATTGCTTCAAAAGTTGTTTATGCCATTAATGTATTGTTCCAATGTTTTGTAATTTATGTGTTCTGTCCGCCGTACAATCACTTTAACACTGACTAATGTATTGTACTTATGCTTTTTTGTCCATTGTAACAAGAATCATACGTGTTACCCTTGACACTCTGTATTTGAGATTAATTATACAAATTGTTAACCAACAGTACATCACGGTGGCACTATCCACGGAGCGCCAACCGTGGCCCGTAAATTAGTCTTTTTACTCTTTCTCCGGTGCATCTAAATATCACGCTGCCGGTTGCTCCGGTAACCGACGTCCTCGCGGTTCAGCGCGGAGTCATTCACCCGCGCGTTGGAAAATCTTGCACACCGATTAACTCGGCGTTTGGTAAACTCATTCCTTTGATTCTGACTAACCCATCCAGTCCTTGAATGTCAGTTTCTGTAAAGCTAATGAATCCTCTTACTCACCAATAGCTCAATTTTATACTCTGAACCTGATTAATTGAAGAGGTTTTCACTCCGCTGAGATCAGAAACCAGGTAATTATGGTTTCTCCTTACCTGACCATCGGAAAATCAAACGTGTGACATATTGCTCAATGATACCATGTATATAATTTTCGCAGACGATCGACCCCTACATCACAAGGGACGTCTGGAACTTGTCACCGCACATGCCCCTAACGATGACGGGCTCCTGTTAAGTCAGGTAAGCGGCCTCTCAGCCCCTAAAAAACCCCGCTTTTTAAATAACTCACCTTCAATTTGCCCAACATCCTGATCACCCCTTGTTTTTAATTCCCTAGGCACCCTCCTGCGTCTAGGAGTCACTCAGGTTGCCCTTCTGGTCCTGATGAAGACCCGCACGGGCGAGGTTCAAATCTCCCTCCAGGCCCCCTAGTCGGGTCGAAACGTCGACGCCCCCCCCTCCTACCTGGGACACACCATTTTCTCGTGCCAGACAATTGAACTGTCTCCAAATAATCATGTACTATGAATTGTTGTGAATCGTGTATGTGACCAGGTTTTGCCAGTGACGGAGAATTAATCACCGCTCATTTCTGTGAATTCAAAGAATATCTCTCACAACCTTGTTTTATTACTCTTTTCCTTCTATATTCACCTCTTATCACTCACACCTACTGCACGTTCCCTCTGGAGCAACCTTGAGTCTAAACACTGCATAAAAATTGTTATTGAATTGTCCAAACTAAGTAAAGATTTGGTGATTTATAATTTTGGATGTTGTGGTTCATATTCAAAGACTAGATTGTACACTGTGAGCTTCCTATAATTGGTTCTTTCGAGCTCATGACTTAGTAGATCAATCAACTCATGTAAGTGCCTTTGCCACTTTCCCACTGAAAGACAGCAAGATTACAAGAAAGAAGAGAAGCAGGCATATGCAGGACGGTCCTACATTAAGGCTAGAATAAAATAACACACTGAAGTCAGTTAAAATGATGGTAGTCGAAGGTCATCATAGGGTGCCAAACCAAAAGAGTGCCTCTTTCACTACATTCCAACCCATGACCTTTGACTATCATCATTTACATATATCAAAAACCGAACCTCTTAATTAAAGGCACAACTATGATTAAAGCACATGTTGAAGCAGAAACTCATGTGCTGAACTGAAAGCACAAGTATAATACTGTGAAATCATAAAAGCATGTAATAATCATTTCAAAGCATGTAGAAATAGCTCATGCACATCTAGATACTCACCAAAAATAAATGTTTGATGGATACACAAAATAAATGAATCAAGCTTTTGAACTCGGTAATACTCTTAATGTCTCTAATGGTTAATACAGAAACTTCTACTGAATAAGCAGCCAAATGTATATATTTAGTGCTAAAAAATAAAAGCAACATCAACATCTTCTAACATTTTTCTCCAAATGCAGAACATTTTTGTCGTTCTTTTTTCTTTTAAACAAACAGTCCTTCTGTGTGAAAGACACACAGCCTTCTTGCATCCAAAACAATAACTGTGTACATTATACTTCATGTTCACTAAATCAGTTCATCGGTCTTGGAGGTCTGTCTGGTCTGTTGAGCCACAGGATGTTAGCTTGCACTGTCCGGTGATCCCTCCAGGCTTGGGAACTCATACACAGGCAGAGACATCAGGCACATGAACATGTCGCAGTATGATGACCTGGAAAAGAAACAAGCATCACTCTTCTTGCAAAATTCTTTTTTCAAAAAGCGCACGTTTTCCTGTCCCTGTTTTAAGTCTAAAGGCACAATATTATCATTCCTGACTGCAGGGTTCACTGCAGGCTCTGGGGAATTGTCTGAGAATACTACCCACGCTTTTGCCTCTGAATTCTTGGAATTGGGATGAAACTCGCTTTTTTCCTGCACAGTAAGAAGGGCTGGGTCAGTCTCCTTCCTGACTATTTCTCCACTCACTGCTGGATACGTGCTCCCTTTATCAATTGGCAGAAGCCCAAGGCAATCCAGCTGCTCTGTCTGCTCTGGTAATTTTACTTTCTTCAACTCGCCCTCACCTTCTTTGAGACTGGTCTGGCTTGTGCATTCTGACACATAAAAATCACAGGTCTGAGTAAATCTAGAGGGATATGGATCCCTTCATTTTCTGCTAACCTGTTTGTATGGTCCTTATCTCCTAGGTGTTCATATTTAGTCATGCAATCATGTGTCACCACTTCTGTCTCCAAGATTTTAGTCTTTTCATCTGTAAGGGAATTAAATGTTCTGTCATGCACAGTAGCTGCGCTTTGCAGTACAATCTGCCACTTCACTGGGGAATGCTGTGTCTCAAACTCCACCCTGCACTTTCTATTGTGACTTGCACAAACTGCTCATGCATAACTGCTCTGTATATGCCATTTTATAACATTTGCTTCATCCCATTGACAAATCGCATTGTGTCTAATTATCATCTGCCCAGTGTCTTTCAATGCAGAAAAGCATCTGTATTTGTCTAACATCTGAATTTAAAAGTATCCTCTTCTCTCCCTGTTCTTCACAGTAACTACAAATATCACACTTCTCCTGAACTGGCACACATGATACACTGTCACATTTCTTAATTGACCATGCTTTTAAAATATCTTTTTTCAAAATAGCATTTTTCCATGTAAAGCAAGATTCATCATTCACTGACATGTTTGATTTATACCTGCAACCAGCAATCGCTAACAGACTGGTCTGTCTATCTCCCTGCACACTCCTTTCTGGCTGAGCAACATCCTCAAAAGAATTATTTAAGACCGTCTGTGAAGCCTGCAGATTAACTGGCACGTTCTCTAAGTTCACATTTTTCACATATGACTCATCATAGCTGGTCAAAACAAGCGACTTCAGAGCTTTAGTACATCTTCAACTCCTTTTTCAAAGACTTATTTTCAAATTGAGCATCAGCCAACTCTTGTCTCAGCTCACTACATTATTTTTCTAAATGTTCAAACTTTTGATACATGCTAATCAATGCATTCAAAATGACATCACTGTTTCTATCTGAAATACCAAATTGTTTTCCCTCTTTGAGAGAGACCAGCTTCCTCTGAAATAACTCAGTTGGCATCTGGGACTCTGTAAGCATTTTAGAGAGCATTTTCCCCTTTTAATCTTTTTCGAATCCTGTGAAAGTGACGCCAAGATGTAATGAATGTGATTTCTCACCAATAAGCCACACCCAAACCCTGCACTCCCACTTTGGAGGCAAATATACCACTGCACCTATAAATAATACACTTTGAGCAGCACTCCCTAAAGACGAGGAAAAGATACAGCACTCCCTTTAGGCGAGGCAAGAAAACAAATACAGGTGCATTTAATACACTTTGAGCAGCACTCCCTAAAGACGAGGAAAAGACACAGCACTCCCTTTAGGCCAGGCAAGAAAACAAATCCAGGTGCATTTAAAATAATACACACACAAATTTATTTAGGCCAAATATATCAGTAAATGCAGATTCCCAAGTATCAAATGGCTCAAATGAATAATTGGAATACAATGCAGTATAAACACGTAGCAAAGAGTAGACAATATATACAAAATGCTTAGGAACACCTCACCGATTGAATTTGCATCCTCCTTGCCAACTCAAGCTGTGGAAGCCCTTCAACAGCCCAGGAAGGAGTTCAATCAGGACTCAGTTCCGTCACCTCCACAGCAGTACGTCTATTCTGTGGTGAACTTACCCCTGGCCCTCGAAGGTTCCCAGCTTAAATATCATTACTCAACGTGAGGCGAAGCCTCTAGAAAACTTCGCCCCCCTTCTCATTAGAAAAAAACGAGCTGGCTGTACCAGTCTGTGTCAAGGCCAAGACGGGGGCTGGCCAAGTTCCCGTATTTTGACTCCGAGACAGAGTTGGTCATTCTCACATCTTCTAGCCTCTATCTTGACTAAGCTCCCTCAAGGCCATCCAGGGTACATTAAACAAAAGCAATCACTCAGAAAAACAGAAAGACCTTGAATGTGAATAACCCAAACAACTTGCAAGCACTGCTGTGCACACAGAAAAACTGCAGCAAGGCAAAGTCAGAACACAAGATGACATGAGGCCATTTCAAAGCCAATAGTAAGAACTCATAATTCTCATAACTGTACAACATAATACACATTTCTGCACAACTGCTTATAGCATCACATACTTTATCTCTCAATGTACAACACCGAGCGCATGTGTGCGACACCGCTCACAACACTTCACTTCGACATTCCACACCTCTCTCTCCCTCTCATGCCTTCAAATGCACATCCCACACCTTCTGTCCTTGGCAAGACTGTTCTACTCCATGACAGCTCCCACTGAAAGACAGCAAGATTACAAGAAAGAAGAGAAGCAGGCATATGCAGGACGGTCCTACATTAAGGCTAGAATAAAATAACACACTAAAGTCAGTTAAAATGATGGTAGTCGAAGGTCATCATAGGGTGCCAAACCAAAAGAGTGCCTCTTTCACTACATTCCAACCCATGACCTTTGACTATCATCATTTACATATATCAAAAACCGAACCTCTTAATTAAAGGCACAACTATGATTAAAGCACATGTTGAAGCAGAAACTCATGTGCTGAACTGAAAGCACAAGTATAATACTGTGAAATCATAAAAGCATGTAATAATCATTTCAAAGCATGTAGAAATAGCTCATGCACATCTAGATACTCACCAAAAATAAATATTTGATGGATACACAAAATAAATGAATCAAGCTTTTGAACTCGGTAATACTCTTAATGTCTCTAATGGTTAATACAGAACCTCTACTGAATAAGCAGCCAAATGTATATATTTAGTGCTAAAAAATAAAAGCAACATCAACATCTTCTAACATTTTTCTCCAAATTCAGAACATTTTTGTCGTTCTTTTTTCTTTTAAACAAACAGTCCTTCTGTGTGAAAGACACACAGCCTTCTTGCATCCAAAACAATAACTGTGTACATTATACTTCATGTTCACTAAATCAGTTCATCGGTCTTGGAGGTCTGTCTGGTCTGTTGAGCCACAGGATGTTAGCTTGCACTGTCCCGTGATCCCTCCAGGCTTGGGAACTCATACACAGGCAGAGACATCAGGCACATGAACATGTCGCAGTATGATGACCTGGAAAAGAAACAAGCATCACTCTTCTTGCAAAATTCTTTTTTCAAAAAGCGCACGTTTTCCTGTCCCTGTTTTAAGTCTAAAGGCACAATATTATCATTCCTGACTGCAGGGTTCACTGCAGGCTCTGGGGAATTGTCTGAGAATACTACCCACGCTTTTGCCTCTGAATTCTTGGAATTGGGATGAAACTCGCTTTTTTCCTGCACAGTAAGAAGGGCTGGGTCAGTCTCCTTCCTGACTATTTCTCCACTCACTGCTGGATACGTGCTCCCTTTATCAATTGGCAGAAGCCCAAGGCAATCCAGCTGCTCTGTCTACTCTGGTAATTTTACTTTCTTCAACTCGCCCTCACCTTCTTTGAGACTGGTCTGGCTTGTGCATTCTGACACATAAAAATCACAGGTCTGAGTAAATCTAGAGGGATATGGATCCCTTCATTTTCTGCTAACCTGTTTGTATGGTCCTTATCTCCTAGGTGTTCATATTTAGTCATGCAATCATGTGTCACCACTTCTGTCTCCAAGATTTTAGCCTTTTCATCTGTAAGGGAATTAAATGTTCTGTCATGCACAGTAGCTGCGCTTTGCAGTACAATCTGCCACTTCACTGGGGAATGCTGTGTCTCAAACTCCACCCTGCACTTTCTATTGTGACTTGCACAAACTGCTCATGCATAACTGCTCTGTATATGCCATTTTATAACATTTGCTTCATCTCATTGACAAATCGCATTGTGTCTAATTATCATCTGCCCAGTGTCTTTCAATGCAGAAAAGCATCTGTATTTGTCTAACATCTGAATTTAAAAGTATCCTCTTCTCTCCCTGTTCTTCACAGTAACTACAAATATCACACTTCTCCTGAACTGGCACACATGATACACTGTCACATTTCTTAATTGACCATGCTTTTAAAATATCTTTTTTCAAAATAGCATTTTTCCATGTAAAGCAAGATTCATCATTCACTGACATGTTTGATTTATACCTGCAACCAGCAATCGCTAACAGACTGGTCTGTCTATCTCCCTGCACACTCCTTTCTGGCTGAGCAACATCCTCAAAAGAATTATTTAAGACCGTCTGTGAAGCCTGCAGATTAACTGGCACGTTCTCTAAGTTCACATTTTTCACATATGACTCATCATAGCTGGTCAAAACAAGCGACTTCAGAGCTTTAGTACATCTTCAACTCCTTTTTCAAAGACTTATTTTCAAATTGAGCATCAGCCAACTCTTGTCTCAGCTCACTACATTATTTTTCTAAATGTTCAAACTTTTGATACATGCTAATCAATGCATTCAAAATGACATCACTGTTTCTATCTGAAATACCAAATTGTTTTCCCTCTTTGAGAGAGACCAGCTTCCTCTGAAATAACTCAGTTGGCATCTGGGACTCTGTAAGCATTTTAGAGAGCATTTTCCCCTTTTAATCTTTTTCGAATCCTGTGAAAGTGACGCCAAGATGTAATGAATGTGATTTCTCACCAATAAGCCACACCCAAACCCTGCACTCCCACTTTGGAGGCAAATATACCACTGCACCTATAAATAATACACTTTGAGCAGCACTCCCTAAAGACGAGGAAAAGATACAGCACTCCCTTTAGGCGAGGCAAGAAAACAAATACAGGTGCATTTAATACACTTTGAGCAGCACTCCCTAAAGACGAGGAAAAGACACAGCACTCCCTTTAGGCCAGGCAAGAAAACAAATCCAGGTGCATTTAAAATAATACACACACAAATTTATTTAGGCCAAATATATCAGTAAATGCAGATTCCCAAGTATCAAATGGCTCAAATGAATAATTGGAATACAATGCAGTATAAACACGTAGCAAAGAGTAGACAATATATACAAAATGCTTAGGAACACCTCACCGATTGAATTTGCATCCTCCTTGCCAACTCAAGCTGTGGAAGCCCTTCAACAGCCCAGGAAGGAGTTCAATCAGGACTCAGTTCCGTCACCTCCACAGCAGTACGTCTATTCTGTGGTGAACTTACCCCTGGCCCTCGAAGGTTCCCAGCTTAAATATCATTACTCAACGTGAGGCGAAGCCTCTAGAAAACTTCGCCCCCCTTCTCATTAGAAAAAACGAGCTGGCTGTACCAGTCTGTGTCAAGGCCAAGACGGGGGCTGGCCAAGTTCCCGTATTTTGACTCCGAGACAGAGTTGTACATTCTCACATCTTCCAGCCTCTATCTTGACGAAGCTCCCATAAGGCCTTCCAGAGTACATTAAACAAAAGCAATCGCTCAGAAAAACAGAAAGACCTTGAATGTGAATAACCCAAACAACTTGCAAGCACTGCTGTGCATGCAGAAAAGCTGTAGCAAGGCAAAGTCAGAAAACAAGATGACATGAGGCCATGTCAAAGCCAATAGTAAGAACTCATAATTCTCAAAACTGTACAACACAATACACATTTCTGCACAACTGCTTACAGCATAACATACTTTATCTCTCAATGTACAACACTGAGCGCATGTGTGCGACACCGCTCACAACACTGCACTTCGACATTCCACACCTCTCTCTCCCTCTCATGCCTTCAAATGCACATCCCACACCTTCTGTCCTTGGCAAGACTGTTCTACTCTATGACAGCTCCCCCTGAAAGACAGCAAGATTACAAGAAAGAAGAGAAGCAGGCATATGCAGGACGGTCCTACATTAAGGCTAGAATAGAATAACACACTAAAGTCAGTTAAAATGATGGAAGTCGAAGGTCATCATAGGGTGCCAAACCAAAAGAGTGCCTCTTTCACTACATTCCACCCCATGACCTTTGAATATCATAATTTACATATATCAAAAACCGAACCTCTTAATTAAAGGCACAACTATGATTAAAGCACATGTTGAAGCAGAAACTCATGTGCTGAACTGAAAGCACAAGTATAATACTGTGAAATCATAAAAGCATGTAATAATCATTTCAAAGCATGTAGAAATAGCTCATGCATATCTAGATACTCACCAAAAATAAATGTTTGATGGATACACAAAATAAATGAATCAAGCTTTTGAACTCGGTAATACTCTTAATGTCTCTAATGGTTAATACAGAAACTTCTACTGAATAAGCAGCCAAACGTATATATTTAGTGCTAAAAAATAAAAGCAACATCAACATCTTCTAACATTTTTCTCCAAATGCAGAACATTTTTGTCGTTCTTTTTTCTTCTAAACAAACAGTCCTTCTGTGTGAAAGACACACAGCCTTCTTGCATCCAAAACAATAAATGTGTACATTATACTTCATGTTCACTAAATCAGTTCATCGGTCTTGGAGGTCTGTCTGGTCTGTTCAGCCACAGGATGTTAGCTTGCACTGTCCGGTGATCCCTCCAGGCTTGGGAACTCATACACAGGCAGAGACATCAGGCACATGAACATGTCGCAGTATGATGGCCTGGAAAAGAAACAAGCATCACTCTTCTTGCAAAATTCTTTTTTCAAAAAGCGCACGTTTTCCTGTCCCTGTTTTAAGTCTAAAGGCACAATATTATCATTCCTGACTGCAGGGTTCACTGCTGGCTCTGGGGAATTGTCTGAGAATACTACCCACGCTTTTGCCTCTGAATTCTTGGAATTGGGATGAAACTCGCTTTTTTCCTGCACAGTAAGAAGGGCTGGGTCAGTCTCCTTCCTGACTATTTCTCCACTCACTGCTGGATACGTGCTCCCTTTATCAATTGGCAGAAGCCCAAGGCAATCCAGCTGCTCTGTCTGCTCTGGTAATTTTACTTTCTTCAACTCGCCCTCACCTTCTTTGAGACTGGTCTGGCTTGTGCATTCTGACACATAAAAATCACAGGTCTGAGTAAATCTAGAGGGATATGGATCCCTTCATTTTCTGCTAACCTGTTTGTATGGTCCTTATCTCCTAGGTGTTCATATTTAGTCATGCAATCATGTGTCACCACTTCTGTCTCCAAGATTTTAGCCTTTTCATCTGTAAGGGAATTAAATGTTCTGTCATGCACAGTAGCTGCGCTTTGCAGTACAATCTGCCACTTCACTGGGGAATGCTGTGTCTCAAACTCCACCCTGCACTTTCTATTGTGACTTGCACAAACTGCTCATGCATAACTGCAGTCTCTGTCTGTATATGCCATTTTATAACATTTGCTTCATCCCATTGACAAATCGCATTGTGTCTAATTATCATCTGCCCAGTGTCTTTGAATGCACAAAAGCATCTGTATTTGTCTAACATCTGAATTTAAAAGTATCCTCTTCTCTCCCTGTTCTTCACAGTAACTACAAATATCACACTTCTCCTGAACTGGCACACATGATACACTGTCACATTTCTTAATTGACCATGCTTTTAAAATATCTTTTTTCAAAATAGCATTTTTCCGTGTAAAGCAAGATTCATCATTCACTGACATGTTTGATTTATACCTGCAACCAGCAATCGCTAACAGACTGGTCTGTCTATCTCCCTGCACACTCCTTTCTGGCTGAGCAACATCCTCAAAAGAATTATTTAAGACCGTCTATGAAGCCTGCAGATTAACTGGCACGTTCTCTAAGTTCACATTTTTCACATATGACTCATCATAGCTGGTCAAAACAAGCGACTTCAGAGCTTTAGTACATCTTCAACTCCTTTTTCAAAGACTTATTTTCAAATTGAGCATCAGCCAACTCTTGTCTCAGCTCACTACATTCTTTTTCTAAATGTTCAAACTTTTGATACATGCTAATCAATGCATTCAAAATGACACCACTGTTTCTGTCTGAAATACCAAATTGTTTTCCCTCTTTGAGAGAGACCAGCTTCCTCTGAAACAACTCAGTTGGCATCTGGGACTCTGTAAGCATTTTAGAGAGCATTTTCCCCTTTTAATCTTTTTCGAATCCTGTGAAAGTGACGCCAAGATGTAATGAATGTGATTTCTCACCAATAAGCCACACCCAAACCCTGCACTCCCACTTTGGAGGCAAATATACCACTGCACCTATAAATAATACACTTTGAGCAGCACTCCCTAAAGACGAGGAAAAGATACAGCACTCCCTTTAGGCGAGGCAAGAAAACAAATACAGGTGCATTTAATACACTTTGAGCAGCACTCCCTAAAGACGAGGAAAAGACACAGCACTCTCTTTAGGCCAGGCAAGAAAACAAATCCAGGTGCATTTAAAATAATACACACACAAATTTATTTAGGCCAAATATATCAGTAAATGCAGATTCCCAAGTATCAAATGGCTCAAATGAATAATTGGAATACAATGCAGTATAAACACGTAGCAAAGAGTAGACAATATATACAAAATGCTTAGGAACATCTCACCGATTGAATTTGCATCCTCCTTGCCAACTCAAGCTGTGGAAGCCCTTCAACAGCCCAGGAAGGAGTTCAATCAGGACTCAGTTCCGTCACCTCCACAGCAGTACGTCTATTCTGTGGTGAACTTACCCCTGGCCCTCGAAGGTTCCCAGCTTAAATATCATTACTCAACGTGAGGCGAAGCCTCTAGAAAACTTCGCCCCCCTTCTCATTAGAAAAAAACGAGCTGGCTGTACCAGTCTGTGTCAAGGCCAAGACGGGGGCTGGCCAAGTTCCCGTATTTTGACTCCGAGACAGAGTTGTACATTCTCACATCTTCCAGCCTCTATCTTGACGAAGCTCCCATAAGGCCTTCCAGAGTACATTAAACAAAAGCAATCGCTCAGAAAAACAGAAAGACCTTGAATGTGAATAACCCAAACAACTTGCAAGCACTGCTGTGCATGCAGAAAAGCTGTAGCAAGGCAAAGTCAGAAAACAAGATGACATGAGGCCATGTCAAAGCCAATAGTAAGAACTCATAATTCTCATAACTGTACAACACAATACACATTTCTGCACAACTGCTTATAGCATCACATACTTTATCTCTCAATGTCCAATAGCATCACATACTTTATCTCTCAATATACAACATCGAGCACATGTGTGCACCACCGCTCACAACACTGCACTTCGACATTCCTCACCTCTCTCTCCCTCTCACACCTTCAAATGCACATCCCACACCTTCTGTTCTTAGAAAGACTATTCTACTCCGTGACAGCAACCACTGAAAGACAGCAAGATTACAAGAAAGAAGAGAAGCAGGCATATGCAGGACCGTCCTACATTAAGGCTAGAATAAAATAACACACTAAAGTCAGTTAAAATGATGGTAGTCAAAGGGCAGCATAGGTTGCTAAACCATAAGAGTGCCTCTTTCACTACACCTACCCATGCCTCCTCATCTTGGATCCCCAGAGTTGCGTCATTGTCTTGCTTTCACTTTTTGACCTCATGTTGTTTCCATTCCTACCCTCACTCCGACTTCAGCAAGTATTTACAATGCAATATGTCTCGCAATGACATTATTTTGAGCTATTGGCATTGTAATTGACATTGGTTTTTTTCCCTTCACGAAACATTAAGCAAATGCTGTAATGCAAAATGGCAATACCTAACTTTTTTGTAACTGCGAAATCTATTGCATTGCATTTGTACTAGTGCGAGTTATCGGTATTGTAAATGGCACTGGCTTTGAGTAATGTGATTTTTTTTACAACATAAATATAATGCTTATAATATGTTAATACCCACCCATTTTGGAATAAGGACTCTGAGTGGCCCATGCATTGTGCAATAAGTACTTTGAGTGGATATTACATATACTCACCCATTCTGTAACAAGGACTCTGGCTATTAGATTTCTGTTACTGTAGATATTGGTGTGAGATCACCATTACTGCAGATATTGCTGTAAGATCACTATCACTGCAGATATAGGCATGTGATCAATATTACTGCACATATAGGCGTGAGATCACTATTACTGCAGCTATAGGTGTGAGATCACCATTACTTCAGATAGGTGTCAGATCACTATGACTGCTTTTACAGATGTGAGATCACCATCATTGCAGATATAGGTGTGATATCACTATCACTGCAGATAAAAAATAAAAACAAGATACATTCTGGGTATCAATTGTTGCTTCTAACATGGACACCAAGATCATACGAAGATGAGAGGGTTGCAGTGCATTAGCGTTTCAGTTGCTGTCAGAGGTAGTAGGGCACCTCAAAGTGGTCTGTTGATCACATACATTTCTCCGGTGTGAGGCACTTTTCCTGAGCATTTTTGCACTAGTAGATTTTTTATTAGTCCTAAACTGATATGTGCTCTTATTGTCAACTGGAAAATATATTGTGTACACTGCCAGCAATCAGCAAACTTTGCAATTCGTGCAGGTACACATTCAGACACAGTCACACCCTTCATAAACTGTGCACAGCCTGCATCCACACAATCTGCGCCAGGCTCTGTAAGCAGCCTGCACAATGTCAGCGAGGCAGCCAGTACCAACAGCATGCGAGACACGCTGCACGCCGTGTGCACACAACAACCTGCACATTTAGAGTCTGCACCACATGATAAAACTATATGACACAGACAGAACCTGACGGTGTGTTCACAGACGGCAACATGTAGAAAACAAGACACCCTCCATAAGCTGTGACGGTCAGCGAATCTGTGCTACAGACAGTAACCAGAACAGTCTGTTGCAGTCAATAGCGTGCACAGCCAGTACCCAGAGCAGAATGTCATACACACAGCACCCTGACAAAGTGTATATTGTAAAACGGCCTGCCCTCGCCACTCAACATAAGAATCAGAAAGTCGTAGCCAGCAGGATTGCACAGCAATGCACGGCCGGGTGCACCCACCACGGATGGTGCCCAGAACGACCCACAATGCATGCACGTGCTACGAGTGCAGGTCCGGGTTGGTAAAATACCGCTCCTCACGCACTGCAGCAAAGACAACAGAAACTTACCTGGCAGTGGAAGAAGGGGGAGGGCTACCCCCCAGGATTGCGAAAAGTTTCCTGTCCTGCATGCTCCCAGATCCCCAGGGGTGGTGCGGGCTGAGAGGGGCTTCTCGAGGTGGGAGCGACGCCTCGGTCCTCCCCTCCAGGGCTCGCTGCCCTACTCTGCAGAGCCAGCAGGCAGGGCTTCCTTCCCTCCAGCCTGAGCTACAGGACAAGAGAAATTGTTTCCACTGCAAACAAAAAGACAGCACATGACCAGGGAGCGAGCGAGGGGGAGGGAGGGGGAAGGAGGGAGAGAGACATCGTGGGCTAGGCGTCAGCAGAGGCTGCGGAGAGAGCGCAGAGGCTCAGCAAGGAGGTCTGAGTGGATAGAACATGATGGCAGAGGATAGGAGTGAGCTGCGGAATGAGGAAGAGAGAGAGAGAGTGACTAAGGGAATCGGGGTGAGGCCAGAGGCACAGCGTAAAAGGCTACAAAGTGTGGGCTTGACTTAGTAACATTTATTTGCAGTGAGCGGGCAGTCAGAGTGAAACAACAGTGAGTACAAAGAGCGATGCAAAAATAATCACGTGGCTGAGTGAAACAGATGTGTTCACCCTTGAGATAAGAAATTCCTTCACGACAGCCGTGAAGCTAACGACCCAGTGAAGCGCGATGCAAAAATAAAGACGCGACTGAGTGAAACAGATGTGTTCACACTTACACGCCCCCTTGAGATAAGAAATTCCTTCACGACAGCCGTGAAGCTAACGACCCAGTATGGATGGGCCATCCAAAAGGGAGACATGGTGGTAACCAAGAAGCATCCTTTTCAATGGGAAGCCAGCGTTTAGCATAAACACTGACGCGACCCAATGAAAAGGATGGGTCCCCTTCTGAAATCTCCTCTCTCATAATATGTCTCGCAGAGCGTGCAACGCATGCGCACTGCAACGCTAGGCGAGACCTAAAAATGAATTATTTCATGTAATTCGGATTCGTAAGTAAAAGCAAAAGAGGCCATGCCATTTTGAAGGCATGCACGCCTATAAAATGATGTAGCCGGCTTTGCCAAAACCTTTTTTTAAATATTCTTTAGCCATCCAGTACAGTGTTGGGAATGCTGTGCCGCATGGCTAAATCACTGGCAAAGCCAAAAGGTCTCAAACGTGAAACCTATGCACTGTGCCTATGCATTGTGTCAATGATTATTTTTTTATTTTTTACTGCAGGCTGTGAATTTCTGAGGCCTGCTCTGATGGCCTAAAGAAAAGCCAGAGGATCACATGCTCAATCAGCAGGCAGAAGGGAAGGCCTGCTAAAAAGGCAGCAGGCTACTGCACAAATCAGTAGGGTTGGCTAGTATGTTATTTTCTGAATGTCACGTAAAGATATGAAGGGGAAAAAACTAGCTAAGTGGCATGAACTATCTTTTTTTGCTCTAAACTAGATACTTTGGCCTACTCGGCTCAGACGTTTCCTTGAGTATCTCAGCTTACCTCAGCATGCCTTTCCAACCCTTGCAGGCACTTCCTGCCTCCCTGCCAATGTTCTTCTCTTAATGTGTATCTTTCTGATTGGTCAGTTTTCGAATTAGGGAAGGAGGTAGGCCACGGCTTCTGTCATTGTTAGTAATATGTTGCATCCTACCCATTATAGAATGAGAAAAGAAAAACAATTGGGAGGAAGTAAAACGAAATATGAGCAAAGGAAAACAGATAGTGGCAGAGAAAGATGTGAGAAAAATGGCAAGCATTTACTACCTGTCACAGTAGCTACTTCGATCCTCCAGCCATCAGCAGGACTCCCAACTGTTCGATCCGTCTTGGAGAGCGATAAATAGTTTGACTTGATCATTGAGACCCACAGATTTACTTGTCATCAGGTTGTTACTTAGATGTCCCTTTCTAGAAATGTGATACATTCTGAGTGGCTTTTTTCCCATTTCCCAGAACAGACAGTGTGGGTCCCTTTCCTTGCACAACTTTCATAGGTGTAGCATGGAAAGGTGGATCAAATGTTCACACTTGTTTTTGGCGTGCTAGTATCAAGCCACCAAGTAAAATGTTAGAGTAGGTAGCACAGAGTTTCATGTTTGAATGCACTTCTTCTTACCTTTCGCAGATTGATTATGCACCACAATGTCTGTGACTGGGTGTGATGGGGTTTTCATCTGTGGGAGATGAGTTTAGCAAGTTTTTGCAAACATGAGTTCAGATGGGATTGTGTCTGTGCGTCCATGTGGAGCATGACAATTGTCACTCTGCAACTAGCGTAATGCTTGGTGTATGGAAATTAAATAGCTTGCGCTCTTTGCTCAGTTCTCCTGATTGTGGGCATAAAACATTCCACTGTGTCATTAGCATGCAGCCAACGTAGTGAGAATGGTGGTGATTTACACCCACTTCTTTTAATGGAACGTAACTGTCTGTTTTTAGAACAGAGAAAATAGTGGAACAGGAAGCCAAGCCACAGGCACCATGGATGATACTTGGCCTATAATCAGGAATATTGAAAAGTCATCTATCAGAACGAGTAGACACTGGCCTGAGTCAAGTGGCTAAAAGAAATCAATGGCGACAGTTGACCACACGGTGTTAGACAACTCGGACATTATGAGTGTTCTTTGTCGGGCTCTGACGTAGAGGACAGCTAGACCAAGAATCTAGATTTTCTCTTGTAAAAATGTCTTGGTTGCTACAAGCCTTTGGTGGCTTTCATGTGCCAGATCCACTATTTTGGACGCAACAGTGCAGGATGAGTCTATCAGAGCTTATAGTTAAAATCACTTTAGACTTGTTTGCAGGCCAACGATTCTGCCTTTAACACCTGGCCAGGATACCTACTCACGCTTGCAATATGCCTCTAGTGATTGTTGTCTCATGGTTTTTCTGATTTCTTAGACAGATGGATCTTCTTGTGAGGCTATCATGAGAACACTTTCAGACAGTCTCTCGGGAGAAGTACAGGAGCTAGTTGACTGGAAATATATATATATTTATACACAGAAAACCACACAAAAGGTTGCCCTTTGCTGAAGAAGATGTGACCAAAGAAAGGTTTTCAAAAGACTAGGATGCCTTCACTGTAGTTAAAGCAACAGCGTACTGGCTTTCTTAGTCTCCAGATGTATTCTTGGAAAATTACCACTTCCAAAGACACTCCAAAACTCAGTCTTGGTGACGCATGTGTTGAAAAGGTCCTGATGTGCCTTGATGGTTAATCTAGGTCCAGCTGACAGCAGTTCAACTTAGATAATACAATGGCATCAGTGAGGTAACCTGAACTTTCATTAAGATGTGAACCCGGGTGTTCCCGCCTTTCGATGGCAGAGTTGGATATTTGCTTGTTGACATAGATGAGGATTTTTGTGCTACCTGCTTGGCCACTGCTACAATGGGAGGCACTCTTGGAGTGGGGTTGGATATAGGTTATGTCATATTATTGAGCTCTTCCTCCACCTGAAGTAGAAGGTATACTGGCACATGCCGGTGAATTTGTGTCAAGAGATGAATTGCTCCATTGATATGCAGGGTGACTTGCAGAGCTTTGAGCGTGTCTAATCCTCTGAATTATAAAAGAAAAGTCATAAAGGTTGGGTGATCAGGAACTTTAACTTTTGAAGAGGAAACCATGTTAAAAGTCATGGCTAAAGGTCCCATTAATTGTGTAGGGACGTTACTTAATAGAGAGAACGGTGAAACCTCTCTGTTACATTTGTAGTGGCATGACGTCATTATTGGAATTGAGCCTCCACCTAAGAATGTTAGCAGGTATTACAGTTTTGAATCCAGGCTGAACAGAGGGATGCTGGATTGTGCTAGAGCTGTTAATCTAACAGGGTCTTTGAAGATATATCTGGTTACTCTTGAATAAAGACTCCATTTTATCGTCTGTGACACCGTGGGTTTTTTCACTGATGACAAGCGATCCTACTACAGAAGACTGCAATATAATTGTCCGAATGCAGAAAGCGGTTGCTGCTATGGCAACAGACAAAGATGTTTTCTTCATTTGGACTTTAAAGAATCATGTGTATTTGCTTTACTGGAAACCAAAGTCAATGTTGCATATAGTTCACACAAGGCAGTAAACAACACATTACATTCATAGATTCATTCATACAATCATTCATACAAGTATACATGTAACACACATACTAACACTCATGCGTTCATGTAAACATGTGCACATGGTCACTGTTCTATCAGTACTTACCTTGTGCCACATGGAATATATAGAATGCCAATAATGTATTTATATGATACATTAGAATGTTCACAGTTGTTGGGACAAAGACTCCTGGAGGCTGGTCGTGTGCTTCCGCTGTTTGTATATGGGCCTGCTTACGTTACACTTAAGAGCATAAAGTAGTTTCGTCATTGATAATATCATTGTAACATTTGCAGTAATATTATTGATGAGAAAACTGTGCATGGCGAGGGCACTGGTTGTAGTTACTTAAGGGCACGAGTTAAAGTTACTTCAAAAAATTCTAACTATAACAGATGAATTTCTATGGTTTTGTACATGTAAAATCTGAACCTAACTATCGAACTATAACATCCCTGTAACCTTTGTTTTTTTTGTGAATATATATATATATATATTCCCCCGTTATAGTTAGTTCAGATAACTATAACTCGCGCGCCCGCACTGCACTGCTGATGACGTCACATATTACATCACTCATGACATGGTCAGTGACATCACTCATGACATCATCCTTGTGATAGAGTGGCGGTCGCGCGAGTTATAGTTATCTGAACTAACTATAACGGGGGAATTTCATTGTTTTTTTACGAGTGAAATATCCACCTAACTATAACATGTGTGAAACCTATGGTTTTTTAAGTGAATTTGCAAGGTTTTTTAAATGCTAATTCCTAACTATAACGTGTATGAAACCTATGGTTTTGTCAGTGAATTTGTACGGTTTTTTAAATGCTAAGTTATGTATGTATTATTATTTTTTTATATATTTATTTTACAATAAACTACGTATTAAATTTTGTTTTTTTTTTTTGGTTTTCACGGTGCGCGCACCCCCGCGATTTTTTGTAAATTTTTTTTTTTTTAAATCTGCCTTCGGGGTCCTTCAGGGACCCCCTGACAAAGGCTAGGGGGTCAGGAACTCTCTACCCTGCCCCCTTTTCACGTTCGCCACCTTCCTTTTTCACTCTCGCACTGAAAACAAACAAAATGGCGGCGACACTTCCTGATTTCGACCGATTCGAACGTTGACTAACATGTAACCACCAATCAATCAGAATTATGCTCGCGCACGTTAGGGTGCTCGCACGGTGCGCGCACGGTACGCGCTTATAGATATTTACATGCTTTTAAATGCTATTTTCTCAGGAACTACTGAACAGATTGACACCAGACCTGCAAAAGGCACTTCCCTGACCTGAGGACTACCTCTCTGCCAAATTTCAAGTAATTCTGTTCAGCCGTTCGAGCTGTACCTTCGACTAAAGGTCCTACGGAAAAATGCATGGGGAAAACGCGTTTTGGGACCCCCCTTTTTTCTCGGCCCCCACTTGACGAATCGCCCCGAGACTTTCAGGGTAGGAGCTGAGCGGAGCGCCCCATTAGTTTTGAAAAGTTCGCGAGGATTCGTCAACCGGCGCCAAAGTTATTCAAAATAGAATTTTCAGATTTCCTATGGAAACACGGTCCTAACTATAACTATCTACTGGCGACCGCCAGTAGATAATATATATATATATATTTTTATATATATATATATATATATACTCACAAAAAGGTATCCCCCTGTGAGGACGCACTTGAAAAAACAGGCGAGCCCTGCACTTTGAAGCAGCGTTCTTTATTCCTTTAAAACCAGACATCACAGAGCTTGTAAAATGTAAAGCCCTACGCATTACAAAGCTCCTGCTCCTTGTTCCTGGGCTCATTGCAATGTTAGTGGAGGAAAGTGGGAAACGAGTCCAAACATTTTTAGTCTTTTATATGTCCTCAGGTGGATCACGCCCTCTGGTGGGTTAATTGGTGAAGTCAGCATTCTGGGACTCATACTTTCACCACTTAAACAATCACATCCTTCAGTGGATTCCGCCGACTTGGCATCCTTTTATTTGCACAATTCTTACTCTCTGGTGAGTCGCAAGCCCAAGACTCCGGTTTGCTTTTCTTTCCTGTTTTGACCTGCAGTGCGCTAAAACAGACAGTCTGTGCGCCGCAGCCCACCATTTCTTTAAGTGGGAGTGCAATCCTCTCGGCCGGGACTGGCCGAATTAAATACTCACAAAAAGGTATCCCTCTGCGAGGACGCACTTGAAACAAGCATTGGCATAGCCAATAGGTCTCGCCTTTGGGACCTTATAAGTGTTTATCCATGCAACAGTTGCTGCTGTTGTACCAAAGATATTGTGCTGCATAACTAAATACATATAAGGTCCCATAGGCGAGACCTTTTGGCTATGCCAATGCTTGTTTTCGTTTATCATTCTAAGACGGTGAATGCCCAACTTAGAGTGGCAACTTAAATATGAAATGAAATAAAACGTGCAAAAGCTTGTTACTAAAAGGTTCGGCCCAGTACCAAATTACAGCTGCTGCCCCCTACCCCACAAATGTTAAAAAATAAATCAAATAAAACAAAACTGCAGATTGGCACGAGAGGGGGAGAAAAGTAGGAGTTCTCGCTAGAAGGGAACCAGTAAACTCTGAATAAGTGGCAGGGATGAGCAGGAGGAGCAGTGGAGCAAAGCAGATTGGGGTTATAAAAAAAGACCAAGTGGGGCAGGAAGCGGAGGTGGGAGATGCAGCAGACAAGCTGGGGAGTGGAAAAGCAACGTGTGAAGGGTGCCTGGTCTGTGAAGGGGGAGAAGCACACAAGAGAGAGGAGAGAGAGTAAGAAACATATGCACTCTCTTGGAGTGCTAATACAACAAGAGAGAGGAGAGAGAGTAAGAAACACGTGCACTCTCTTGGAGTGCTAATACAAAAAACACTGAACTCGGCACTTTTAATCTTCTAAAACGCTCAGATATGTAAACTACAAAATCTTTAAACCTGGTAAAGATGTCAACTTTTTTACACCGTTACTACACTCATTTGTGAAAACCAACGGCACTTTAAATTTTAGACCAGCCTGAAGGGAAACAACGGATGTCAATAGCAAAAAGGTGAATTATGCGACAGTAATTTACATAGGGAATAAATAACTTCAAACATACCCAAATATAACACGCTTGCTTGATTATACCGCGTGGACCGTAAATTGCAACTACTTTTCTCACATATAGTTAATGGAGCACAAAGAAAGCATAGGTTCTGATTTTCTCGTAACCTTTCCAAACTCGTCTTATTGTCTAGATGTAAAGTTTGATACATTGTTTACGTTCTTATAGTAAAGACAAGAGAACGGCTATATTTTCTTTGTGTTGGCCATAATGAGGTCATAGATGGGAGGTGGGGGCCGCATTGCAGGAAAGATTAAAGCCCGGGGCAATAAAAGAAAGGAAAAGCTCTCGAACTTGGTGCCTCCATCAGCAATGGCTCTCTGGGACAGGATTAATCCCCGAAGCAACCATTAAAACTTCAAGAAGATTGCTTGTAAACCTTCAAGCGGGGGCCATAAAGCATATTTCTTGCCATGTAGCATCCCATATGGTGAGGCTCAGCGGTTTCCCAAAACTGAGGGGCGCTTCGGCATTCAGTCTCCCCCACCACCCTCAAATCTTCCTTCTAGAATTTAATTCTGGGGCAGGGCACCATAGACAGCCAAAAATTAAATTAATTCACATTGTTATACCACCTCGAGTTAAAAATGCTGTCCGTGGAAGAGTGTGAGACAGAAAGATCAGACAGTGGACGCTGTTGCATGGACGCTTTTCTAAGGCCAAATAAACATTTCGATTTACCCCAGCGTGGGCCATCAACATATTTGCATCACGTTACTGGGTGTTACCCATAATGCAATGCGAAGCATCAACACCCATGATGAGCGGACTTTCAATGACACTGGAAGTTCCAAAGTGCCATTTTCCATCCCTCCCTCCTCCCCGCGGAGAGAGCCGACTATGCTTGGAATCTGATTGGACTATAAAGTAGAGGAAAAACACCCCAAATGTTTCGCAATTGAAGATTTGAGGTGAGGAAAATGATAAAACATCCATGATGGACTGTGAGCAGTGTTCACAGACCTGGCCCTAGGTCTGCAGACTTGCACTTCCAGTGAATCCACACTGGGGCAACAAACAAAAAAAACCAAGCAGGAAGTGGGATAAGGGAGGGGGTAGGGCACGTCGTGCACACTAAGGCGTAGAGAGGCACGCTGGCTGGGAAATGGGGTGCACTTTCGCGGCCGCTTTGATGTTCTCAGTGGCCGTGCGACTCACTGAGAACATCAAAACGGCCGCGAAAGCGATCACGCAGGCGGACAAATGGTGCGCGCGCCCGGCGCACATGCACTGTAGCTGGAGACCTGTAAAGCCACTAGTTTGCACTTCCAAAACTCGGCTTATGAAAACTATCGCCAGAGCAGCGCTAAAGTGCTGTCTCAGGCGAGACCTAAAAACAGGCGAGCCCTGCACCTTGGAGCAGCGTTCTTTATTCCTTTAAAACCGAACATCACAGAGCTTGTAAAATGTAAAGCCCTACGCATTTCGGTGTTCCTGCTCCTTGCTCACGAGCTCATTGCAATGTCAGTAGGCTGGAGGAAAGTGGGAAACAAGTCCAAACATTTTTAGTCTTTTAAATGTCCTCTGGGGGATCACGCCCTCTGGTGGGTTAATTGGTGAAGTCAGCATTCTGGGACTCGTAGTTTCACCACTTAAATAATCCCATCCTTCAGTGGATTGCGCCGACTTGGCATCCTTTTATTTGCGATTGTGCGAACATTATTGTTTGTACACTATGGGGTTCATTACAATTTCGGGTGGAAAGTCTCCGCCCGACAGTTGGAATCTTCTGAACGACTCGGTCGGTCGGTTTACAGTCCAACTGCCTGATTATGATGTTCGCGGTCGGAATGTAAAGCACATGGTCGTTCCATCTCGGTTCCGAATGACTCACGGAGGATTCGTGTCGTTCGGAACTGCATTGTACACCCCTATGGACAGGGTTTCCGCTGTCGGGATTACGATGTTGATTTCCAACAGCCTTTCCGAATCGGCCTGTCCGACATGGAAAGGCTGTCGGAAAGTGACTTTGAGTTCCCCTGGTAGGGCCCTCCTGCCCCTGCGGCCTACAGTTGATGGCCAAGGGGGTACTTAAGGGACTCCCCTGTAAAACCCTGCACTGTGTGGTAGGGACCGTGGGGTGCCTTCGACAGGGTGCAGGGTTGTCCACTCGCACTACATTTCCCCATAGGAGCCTGTGTTAGGGACGGTTGTCGGGTGGAACACAAGCTCCTAGTGGGAACAATAGGACTCTGACTGAACAGTGTTTGGTTGCATCGTAATCCGGCAGTCGGAACCGCCGACCACAAGTCGGTCGGTCCTGAGTCCGAGACGGTGTCAGGCGGAGGCTTTCCGCCCGATTTTGTAATGAACCCCTATATAGTTTTATCAGTAAAACCGCATGTCAGTGGGAAAGTTTATGGCTATTTCAATGTAAAATCTGCTGATTACAAATGACAGTGTGCTACCACTTCATGCTTTAATTATGTACATATTAAAAGTGATAGTTTTTAAACATGATTTGAACAACATTCCCGCCCCCCTGCCCTGATGACAATGGTGTTAATTAACTAAGAGACAAGTCAAGGTTCATGAGTATCCTGTGGGTAGATTTGTATTATATATGGAAAACAAATTTAGTCTATTAAATCAAACAAGTCTTCTTTACAGCAGACATGCTGAAATCGCACATTCGAAGGTGCTCTCATATGTGATAATGAATAAAATGGTGACTCAATGAATTAAAATATTTGCCCACGATCACTTAATTTGAAACCAGTTTATGGGTCAAGAGCATTACAAATAGGTCAAGTAGATTATTTAAGTCACTATACCTACAGGTCTAGTAACAGTTTTTTTGATTACTCAAGGCCTGCCCTTGCATACGGGCATCCTTATCCACACATGCTGCAGTAGTATTAAAGGCAGGCTCACTAAGGGCCTCATGTAGGTGGCCTGGCATTTACCACTTCATAAATACCGAATCATACAGATTCTATGTAGGTATTCCTGCGGTAAAAATTACCGATTCGTAGAAATTCGGTAATTACCGAATCGGTATTTACCGATTCGGTAATGAGGCATACCTTCCCATTGATTGAATCAATGGGAAGGTATGCCTCATTACCGAATCGGTAAATACCGATTCGGTAATGGGGGGAACACAATCAAGGGTGGCAGGGTGTCACATTGACACCCTGTTGCACCCCTGATTCCTGCATGTGTGCACATGTGGCACACATACATGCCCTAAGGGCATGTATGTCTGCCACATTGCACACTTCTAAGCGCTTGGAAATGCATTTACAGAGCCATTCTTCATTTACCACCAACTATTAGTTGGTGGTAAATACCGACTCCACACGACACCCACACACTCCCCCTACATATCATTACAGGATTCGGTATTTACCGAATCGGTAAAATTACCGATTCGGTAATTTTACCGATTCGGTAAATTACCGAATCCTGTAATGTGCCCCCTACATTGCAAAAGCCTAAATACCGGTCGGTAACGGTATAATTACCGAAAATCGGCCGTTACCGACCGGTATTGGGCTACCTACATGAGGCCCTAACTGTTTTAAATTTTGCCTTCTAGTTTGTTGTAGATCTACAGCCCCTTCTCAGTACCTTATACCTATGGCACCAGCCATCCTCAGCATACAGTTCCAACATGTGTCAAGGATGACCAGATCCATGCTAGAGTTTCAGAATAACAACATAACGTAAATGAACTTTCAATGGATATAAACTGAGGTAATTTAAACATTCAGTATTTGTCCTGGAAAATGGCAACCATGCAGCCCTTCTGAATCTATGATGGCAATCTGTTTTCTAAATGCACTCTCCTGTAGTATCCTGTGTGTAGTTCTGAATAATGAGTGACGAGAGGCACATATGTTACTTGCTAAACACAGACATGCACGCTGTCTACCATGCTGTATGCCAAAGGTGAGGTGAGGGGTGTGATACATTGCTGCCATTGAGGAATGCCACAGAGCAGCATCAACTTGTTGTGCCCAGGGTAAAGCTAAGGAAAGCATGGATGGAACCAACAAACCAACATCGGCACTATAACATGACCCTCCTCAAAGATGCACAGAAACGGAGTGAATACTCAGTCACCCTCAGTAACAAGTTTCTAGAGAACTAGAGGACAACTAGAGCCCGTGAGCTCTAGACACGTTTTTGCATCCAATCCATTCTACGTGCCCTATTTTTTGGGCTGGTGATTTTAATATACAAAAATGTACTGTCCCAGCAAGACGTGTGTGTAGCATTACTAACTCAGCGGGTGTGGATGTTTCACATTTTCAACACAACACATATGGAAAGACTCTAAATTCTTTAATGCTCAAACAGGATTACTTGCTGTTGGAGAATGGTAATATTTTGAATAGTGAGCAGATCCATTCTTTTATTGGTAGATGTGCAAACACTACATTTGATCACATTTTAATTACTTCTCCTGTTTGTCATCTTGTTTCTAATTTCAGGGTAATTCAAACCACAGTGAGCGATCATAATCCAATTGTTTTATCTGTGTCTCTTTATGCCTATAGCCCTACAGTCACAACTCGTGTAGCTGACGTTGATCCTTTTAGGCCAAATGGTGCCCTCATTAAATGGGCAGGGGTTGATCCAATATGAGTGATGTGGAGACTTTTATCCAAAAATGCAACATCTCTACTATTGTTTGGGCCCTGAGGTGGACTATGTTGGATTAATTCACATTTTTGAAACAATCGCAAGGGCATTTATTAGCTTATTGACATGTCCCCTTAGATCAAGGTCCTCCAAGAGACACGGTTGGGTTGACCTTTCATGCACACAGGCATCTAAGATGCTGTTGATTGCCATGTGTAGCCCTCCAGGGTACTATTCTGCTAGTAAGCAACTAAGGAAATAATATAAAAGATGGCGCTACCCTCCAGGAAAAAGCTGCTTAGGGAAGAGGCCTGGTTAAATATGGCTCAGGCAGCAGAGACCAATGATGGTGTTTTGTTTTGGAGCATGGTTAATGCTCATTTTCTCGAAAATGATTCCGCTCATGAATTAACATTGTTGTTCTTCTCCAAGCGTGGGTTGATCATTTTGTAAATATCTTTGACTCACCTACCAGCAACTATTTGAGGTATGATCTATTGGCATTTGTGGATGTATGTTAGAGTATCAATCTTACTAGTAGCAGGCCCCTTGTATTCACCTTGGATGGGGTCTTCTTAGCTCTCTAAAGGAGTGTAGGGGCAGATCCCCCGGGCCTGATAGGGTGCCAGTTGATGCTTATAGAGATATGGGTGAGCTATGGGGCCCCATTTCGACCTGAGTGTTTAATGCGGCAGCTGAGGGAATAATACCTTCCAGCTGGGCTGATTCCATCGTCGTGCCCATTTTCAAAACAAGGGATAAATCTGACTCGAAGTACTACTACCATATCTCCCTTCTGGACTCCTCTGTGAATTTGTTGGGGATGGTTCGTCCGCAAATATTAGAGCAGTGAGCCACCAATAACTCTGTTCTTTTGAAGGCCCAGTACGGGTTCAGAATGGGGATGGGGACAGTGGAGTTGTGTGTAAATGTAGACCTGCTCATCGGAAAAATACACCAAGGCTAACTTATGCTTTGTTGGCTTTCTACTTGGTGGACCATTCAATTCTGTGGCACATATTGCTTTCACTTGGGGCCCCCGAGAAAATCTTTTTTTTCTTTCTCGTTTGTATGAGAATCCATCTGACAAGGTCCAATATGGCCCCAACCGGGAATGTTCTCCATCGTTTAGAATTAAGAGAGGAGTCCGACAGGGCTATGTTCTAGCCCCATTCTTATTCTCCCTTTTTATAAATGGTGTTAATGGTGCCCTAAGGATCATGCAGGCCGATGCACCTGCAGTTGCTAGTCATCCGGTTCCCATGCTTTTGTATGCCGACGATGCAGTCCTAATGTTAAGAAACGACATCGGTCTGCAGAGACTGATGGACACCTTTGCTGAATTTATGGATGCCAGGAAAATAAAGAGTAATAAAACCAAAACATTCACAATGTCCTGCGGGAGAACAACTCAGAAGTGAAGGACATTTTTCATTAAGGGAACTCCTATTGTGAAAGTTCATTAATTTTATGATTTGGGCATTCATTTTTCTAATAATGGTTCTTGGTCCCAACACATGCAAAGTTCTCGATCTAAAATGAGTAGAGTGTGCCAGAGAGTTTTCAGGTTCTCCCATAAGCATGGTGGTCGCCTCATTAGGGAAATGATTAATACCTATACGGCTAGAGCGTTGTCAACTTCCATGTATGGCAGAGGCCTGTGGGGTCATATGTCTTGTGGTCCCCTTCAGATTGAGGAGAATGCCTTACTTATGCCTCTCTTGTGTGTCCCCTCCTCAACACCATCTTCAGTCGCCCACAAGGAAAGGGGGATAATTCCCCTGGAGGACCTGCTTTCATTTAAGTCTACTTTACTCTGGATTCAATCTCGGTCAAAACCAAAACTGCCTTCATGAAAGCCATTATTTTGGATTGTCTAGCACTAGACCATGCCCTTAATATCCTGTGGCTTCCCTATATTAATGATATCTCTAAATCATTGCTTGGTTACCCCATGCTACAAGACCCTTTCAGAATCCTTGCTTTTCATAAGACTGAAGTCAAGGCCTCATTTTTATGTGTTAGGTTTGGAAACAGAGCCCTTGTTGAGGCCAAGAAACTTACTGTTGTTCCATACATAGTGAATGCTTTCAAATGTTCAAATGTTCAAATCCCTGGTGATCAATACCCAACATCGCTTCATTTTAACAAGGTTGCTATTGGGTATAGTATACCATCTACTTGCCTTCCTATTATGAACCAGTGGCACAGGCACATGGTACTGTGCCCTTGTGACGGTACCTCAAAACAGACCACTCAGCACTTTATGCTATTTTGTCGTTTTTAAGATGGTTTAAGGAAATATATTCTGAAACCGATTTTTGTTGCGCATAACATCAGGGATTATAATGTTGGCCTATGCTTCTTGGGTGCCTTGGAAGCTGCCCCTTTTTGTTTTAGCGTTTCCTCTTACATCTTGGGAGTGTTTTGAATCAGTAGTATTTTATCTAATTGTACCACTTGCTTTGTTGTGTTATTGTTTTTAATCTAATTGATGTATTGTATTTTGTATTATCTACTCTTTTATGGCCTAATGTGATTGTACCGAATAAAGATTTTTTTAATAAAATCTACTGCAGCAGACTAACTAAGGAATAATTACACAAGCCATCAAACATCTGAAAAATTGAAAGGCAGATGGACCCAACAACATTCCTACAAAGGCACTGAAAATAGAACAGATGATGGACGGAATGCAGAATTAATCAAACATTCACCCCCAGTCACAGATCCGGGTTAAATCCATCGTTTTTTGTTGGCCCCACACCATTCCAGTTCAGACCCAGCCATATACAAATCAGCCTTGATCCTGTTCCCCATGGGAGCAGTCCAGCCCGAACTGCCAGGCCAGGTCTTCCCTGGACCAGAAACAAGCATCCTGGGACTGGTTTCGGGGTAACACCCCTCATCAGCCGGCCTAGCTTGAATCTGGTGGCGTACGACAGACATTGAAACATCAGTAGACATGCTCTACCCCATGTTTGGAAGGCTCTGGGAAGAGGAAAAGGTGCCATCATACGGGAAGAGGGATATCTCATCAAGATATCCAAGAAAGGTGACATGCATAACTGCGCAAACGTCAGAGGGATAACTCTTCTATCAACCCTGGACAAAGTGTTCAAAAGAGTCCTTCTGAAAAGAATGAAGGAACAAATCGATGCTCAATTGTGAGATGAGCAAGCTGGCTTCCGCAAAGATAGATTCTGTACAGACCAGATTGCAACACTACGTATCATTATTGAGCAGTCAATGGAATGGAACTCCCCCCTCTATGTAAACTTCATTGACTATGAGAAGGTATTCATCAGTGTGGATAGAGATACTCCTCTGCTACTAAGGTGTGCCAGATAAACTCATAAGAATCATCAGGAACTCTTATGAGAGAATGACCTTCAAGATAGTCCATGGAGGACAACTCATGGAAGCCTTCCAAGTGAGGACCGAAGTCCACCAGTGTGGTTTGCTCTCGCCTTTTCTTCCTGCTGGCCATAGACTGGATCATAAAGATCCACAAAAAGGAAAGAAATGGGTCCAGTGGACACCATGGATGCAGCTCGATGATCTGGACTTTGCAGACGACCAGGCCCTACTCTCCCATACGCATCTGCAAATGCAAGAGAAGACTAACAAGTGGCAGCCACATCTGCACAGCCTGGCCTCAACATTTACAGGGGTAAAACCAAGATTCTGAAGGCAAACATGGCCAGAACAACTGCAGTCACTCTTGCAGACGATTCACTGGAAGAGGTTGAGACCTTCACATACCTCAGCAGTGACACAGACAAGCAGGGCGGCACAGACGCCGATGTCAAGGAGAGACTCAGCAAAGCAAGGGCTGCCTTCACTCAGCTAAAGAAGATCTGGAGTGCCAAGGACCTAACCCTGCAAACCAAGATCAGGCTTTTTAACACCAATGTAAAATCGGTCCTTCAGGATGGAGCAGAAACTTGGATGACAACAGTGACCACCACCAACAAAGTCCAGACCTTCATCAACACCTGCCTGAGGAAAAGCCTCCAAATCAACTGACCAAACACAATCAGCAACAACGACCTGTGGCAGCAGACTTTTCAACTCCCTGTTCATGAAGAAATCATGAAAAGGCGCTGGGGCTTGATAGATCACACCCTCTGCAAGCCCACATCAAACTTCACCAGGCAAGAAACACCTGGCGGTGAAGCCTTGAGGCTGACTGCAAGGAAATGAGTCACACCTGGACTCAGATTGAAAGAAAAGCTCAAGACAGAGTTGGCCAGAGGATGCTGGTTGATTGCCTATACCCCAGTATTGGTAGTAGGTGTAAATAAGAAAGCAACTATAATGGATGCTACCTTGTGTCTGGACAAAACTGTACCTCTCTGATGAGCTCTAACTAGAGCCAACCATGTGGGGTTGTTTTTAATCATTCCAGGTTTGCTTGGATGATATTTTAGCAAATCCAAAACTGTAATGCTGTGGTTGGAGTGGTAAAAGGCTTTTGTCATTTTTCAGCTTGGTGTGGATGGCACTGTGCTAATCCTATGCTTAAAAACTCTTCTAGTACAACAGACATTTGAAATGAGCTGATTCAGATTGTTGCTGGTGTTGTAGGGTGCTCCACCTAAAGGACCTGCTCTTCACCTAAACTTGTAAACTACGCAGCGTTCCTTGCTTCCTGTTTTGCATATACACACACATATGCTTTATTGTTGCAATTTTTTGGATTTAAATTTTTTGTGCTGCTTTTTTAAATGTATTTTTTAATTGATTAATTTAGCATTTAATGTCATTTTTTAAAGAATCTTTACAAATTTAAATTGAAAAATATTTTGCAATTGCATTGTATTTTTTTTGATAAACACATTTTTATTTTCTGCATAAAGGACAAAATCAAAAATGACATACAACAGTTCGCTGAACTTGGCATCAGTAACTTCAATCAGGGAAGCATTGACAAGCAAATGTAAAAACCCACCCCTCCTCCCCAACCCCCCGTGCCGGCCCTCTGCGCCCCCACCCTTCAAAACAGGCCCCCCAGCCATTTCCCCCATACTTTGCGGAATTTTTTGGGGCAGCCCCGGGCAGCGTACAACGACTGCTCCTGAGCGGCACACCAATCCACCCCTCTACTCCAGGTAGCCCCTCTGGGCGGATCCGGCTGTGACCACACGGCCGCTATATCCCTCTTGGCTACCATTAGGGCAGTAGTGAGAAAGTATTTTTCGTTACGGGACCCATCCAGCCCGTCCGTGATGCCCAGCAGAGCCATTCTAGGATCATGGGGGACCTCCCATCCCAGGACCTCCGTTAGATCGGCTTCAATCGTTGCCCAGTAACTCTCCAGGTGGGAACAAGACCATACCATATGGAAGAAATCTGCCGGAGCCACCCCACAGCGAGCACAGGAGGCGTCCAAGCGGAGGCCTGCACGATATAGGCGGTCCGGAGTCAGATAAGCGGCATGGAGGTAATAAAGTTGGATGAGCCGCAACCTGGCGGAAGTGGTAAGCGATCGAGGTGCCATAAGGGCGTCCCTCCAGTCCGCGTCATCTAGGGGTCCCACCCAAACCTCCCATCGCTGTTTTAGTCCGCTCCAGTCTACCGGGGTATTGTTAATCAGGGATTTATATATGCGGGATATTCCCCCCTTCCCCAGACACCCTAACATCACCTGAGCCTCGGGCGGGCTATGAGAAGGCAATCTGGAGTCCAGAGGGACGTGGGCTTGGACCGCATGACGCAGCTGAAGATATCTATAAAATTGGGAAGGCTGTAGCGAGAAGCGGGTCCGAAGCTCCTGGAAGGAACACATGTGGCTCCCCCGCCATATATCGCCCAGGCTGGAGATCCCTAGAAGATCCCACTGCCGAAATCCTTCAAGTCCCGCCACCTCCCGCAGCCATGTTCCGTGCCAGAGCGGTGTGAGCTGTGTTTTCGTCCCCGACCAGCGGGTGTGCCTCAAAGCTGCGCGCCACGCCAGAAAAGGGGCCCGCACGACATCGGGGAGCGACAGGGGGACCGTTGCCCCATAGAGCATGTTCTGGATAGAGGAGAACCCGAGACATTGCACCTCGAGTCGATAGGCCGGATCGTCCCATCCATTCGAGAACCAGTCATGAATCACCAGTAGTTGGGTGGCCAAATAATAGAGATATAGGTTAGTCATGCTCAGGCCTCCGTCATAGGAGGGGACCCTGCAGCGATCTAAAGCCAACCGGGGCCTGCCGCCGCCCCAGAGAAATTTAGTCGCCATCTTATCCAGTTCCCGGAACCACGGGCGCGGAAAGGGGCACGGAGTATTTTGTAACATGTACAGAAACTTGGGGAGGATCATCATCTTATAGAGGGCGACCCTCCCCAGCGGGTTCAATGGGAGTGACTGCCACCTGAGCATATCTGATCTGGTCTTGTTGACTACGGGAGCCACGTTGAGAGCCCAACAGAGTTCCGGAAGGAGGGTGACCCAGATCCCCAGGTATTTAAATGAGAGTCTCCGGAGGGGAATATCAGATTGCCAGTCGAAACATTCCCTTGACGGGTGTAACGGGACTAGTACGGATTTTTTAGGGTTCAGATGAAGACCCGACGCTTGGCCAAACCGGCGGAGAATCTGGCGGACCTGGGGCCCCGAGGTCGCGGGATCAGAGAGATATAGGAGGACGTCGTCCGCGTAGAGGGTGATCTTGTCAGGGGTCATACCTGGCCAGTCCCACCCGCGGAGGGTGGGGTCCGATCGAATCAGTACAGCCAGTGGTTCCATGGCCAGAGCGAAAAGGAGGGGCGAGAGCGGACATCCCTGGCGCGTCCCTCGACCTATGAGAAATGGGCGGGATAGAGCCCCGTTGACTAATACACGGGCCCGCGGGCTCGCATACAGGACCGCAACCATGGCACGGAACCGGGGACCGAAACGCATGCGCTCCAGGACCTCACCCAAGTACGCCCACCCCACTGAGTCGAAGGCCTTTTCAAAGTCGACCAGCAGAAGGGCCAGATAGGGGGAAAGGCGGCCGCGGTGCGCCAGGGCGAGATGCAGGTGCCGCAAGCAGTGTCTGGTCCCCCGATCCGGCATAAATCCACATTGGTCCGGGTGGACCAGGGAGGCAAGAGACGGGCGCAACCGCTGCGCGAGGACCGTGGCATAGATCTTGAGCTCGGTATTAATAAGGGATATCGGCCAGTAGTCTGAGCAGGACTGCGATGGGGGCTGCGTCTTGGGAAGGACAACTATGGTAGCTGTGTCTGTTTCTGGCCGGAACGAACCCGTCTCCACCGCTTCCGCAAACAGGTCCTGAGGCCTCGGGGCCAGGGTCTCACGATAATGAGCATAGTATTCCTGAGGGAACCCATCAGGTCCCGGGGTCTTCCCGGGCGCCAGGCGGCTGATCGCCTCCTCAATTTCCTGCAGCGCGATAGGCGAATCGAGGGTCTCAGAAACCTCAGGTCCCAGCCGCCCAAGCACCGCCCCATTCGCCCCCAGCAACTCCTCCAGGGAGAGCTCAGACGCCCGAATTCTATACAACCGGGAATAATAGTCAGCGAAAGTTTGGGCCATTGCCACCGAGACCGTACGGATTCCGCCCGCAGAATCTTTGATGGCTGGAATAATCCTGCCTGCCCGGGGGTAAGTGGCCAGCCGGTGGAGAAGAGTGCCGTTTTTGTCTCCCCATCCGTATACCCGGGCCACCGAGGAGTGCCACAGAGTCTTTGCCGCCTCCAGGGAGTGTAGGCGAATCTCTTCCCGCAGGAAGGCCAAGCGGCGCGACTGTGTGCTGTCTCCCAAGGTCCCCAGGTTGCGCTCCAGTTCCAAGGCTTGAGCTTCACAATCCGCGAGTTTCTGGGATTGAGCACGTCTCTGCCGTTGCACATGCCCCTTAGCGGCCCCCCGAATAGTCGCCTTGCCGGCCTCCCAAAGGACGGCAGGGGAGGGGACGGATCCCGCATTGTGAGAATAATAATCAGCTATCTCGCCACCGACCACCTTCCGAAAAGCCTTGTCGTGGAGGAACCAAGCGTTCAGACGCCACATCGGACGGGCAGAAAGGGGCGGTGGGCCAAGAGTAAGGAGCATTGGCGAGTGGTCCGAGAGGCCTCTCGGGAGAATGCGTGCATCCTGCACCCCTGCGCATTCGGTAGACGGGACGAAGATGAGGTCGATCTGGGCATGGGAGTGATGAGCCGCCGACGTGTGGGTGTACTGGCGAGCCTGCGGGTGCCAGATCCTCCAAACATCGCACAGGCCCTGAGATTCCGCCCAGGTCAAAAGCTGCTTCGCGTGAGCGACACGGGTCAGGGATATCGGTCCCGTCGAGTCCAGGTGGGGCGTGTAGACAGCATTAAATTCTCCGCCGAGAATGAGTGAGCCCGCCGGAAGCGTCGGGAGGAGGCCCGCGGTGTAGGAGAGGGCCGATGACAGGAGGGACAGAGCCGCGTAGAGGGACAGCAGGGTGAGGGGTCGCCCCTCAAGAGTACCACATACCGCCACTACCATGCCCTGGGGGTCCAAATGCACCTGGGTCAGGACAAAGGGAAAGGACTTGCGGAGCAGGATAGCAACCCCCCGGGATCCCCGCGCAAAACCTGAGTGCAACACCCTATCATAACCATAGCGGGTAAGAAAGGGACATTTATTGCCCAGAAGGTGGGTCTCCTGGAGAAGGAGCACGTCAATCTCTGCACGTTGCACATATTTGAGGACCGCCATGCGTTTAAAGCGGTCTAAAAGACCATTGACGTTCCAGGACAATACGCGCATGGCGGCCTTGGGAACAGGTGGGTCAGCCATGGTCCAGGACAGAAGAGGGGGCCAATGGAGGCGCGGCTGCGCACGCCCCTAGAAAGGAAGGACAGCGGGACATCGGGCAGGAGAGCAGGTCAAAGGTTACAAGATGCCGTGGAACAACAACAAAGAGGGAGTCACCCCCCACCAACAAAACCTTCCCAAGGAGGAAGAAACAACCACAAACCAACCCCAATCCCCCACCCCCCACCCTATACTTCGAAAACAGAAGCATCTGTCGCCCGAACCAAATGGAACAACCACCAAGCTAAAACGCTCGGGCTTGAGCACTAGTGGACCCCTGGTACAACAGAAATCATTTGACACTCTGTGTTTCGTCGGGGGGGGGGGGGAGGGGGTGGATGATGCTCGGGCCTGGGCTGGAGTGCTCCGCTGTCTGCGTTGCTCTTGGCCAGGGCAGGTGAATCAGGCTTGATTTCTGAAGAAAAATCAGACTCGCAGGAATACCAATCAGGGACTTTGTTGGGAGGGGACAAGGGAGGCACGATGTCGGAAAAGGAGGAGACTGAGGGTGAAGAAGGCAGCAGGAAGGAGTCGGAGCTCCTCCACTTGGGCGGAGGAGCATCGCCCCACTGCTTTCTCGCAGTGCTAGAAGCAGAAATATAAAATGGTATAAATACCATTTTATGTTTCTGCTTTTCGCGTTTCTAGAAAGCAGAAGAAGGGTTTGGTTGGGGACGGGCAGGTGGGTGGGTGGGGGAGGAGTGGCTAGCCCAATGTTTTGGGTGCTGACTAATTGGTCGGCCCCGGGGCCGACCAAACGAGTCATGCACACTCTCCCGTTTTCTCCATGTAGGCTACATGCAGCCTGCATGGAGAAAACGGTCTCCCCATAGACGCCTGTGGGGTCGGCATCCCAGCCAATCACTACACTGCCATTGGAGCGTTGTGATTGGCCTAGGGGAGGAGAGGGAGGCTGCCTGCTTCTGCTTCCTGTGAGCAGAAAGAGGAGACGCAACGTGGGACTGGAGGCGAAGGTACATTTTTTTGTTTTAAAAAAAAATAAAATTAACACACCCCTCCCTGCGCAACCCCCTCCATCCCCCCACTCACCCACCCGTGAGTCATGCCGGCCGTGACTGCGCACAACGTGGGAGAACTGGAGGAAGGCAGGAAGACACCGCACGAAGCGGAAGAACCGGAGGAAGGCAGCAACAAGGAGGACGAGATGATTGAAGACTGGAGTGAGGACTGGTGGATTCTCCCAGGAGAAATGCAAATTGCCGCCGCAACTCAGGAGAGTTGCGGCATTGGCAGTGAGTGAACATAAGTCGGGACAGAAATATGCGGGAGCTTGAAGGCAGGGAGAGGGGTGGGGAAATTGTTGTTAGTGTTTTGTTTTCCCTATTTTCCTTTCTTTACCTCTCCTCTCCTGGTACGCCGCATTTCACTCATAATAGTGTGAGGGGCCTGACTAGAAGGGCCACTCACGCACAGGTCTAGTTCTAGTACTGGGCTCATTGGGGAAAGCTCCCCGCTGTATCCTCTGGTCTCTTTCAATGAGGGGTCTGTTGTTCATCTTTTACGCGCCTGCCAGAAGCGCGTTTAAGAGGACCCGTTCTTCAAGTGTCCTGTGGCTTGCTGGCAATGTGGCAGATTGTTTCTTTCCGAGGTATCGGATACCGCAGGACCGCCTCAGGATCAAGCCAGGCAGTGGCTGCTGTCAGTGACAGTCCGTGACTGCACGGAGGGGCGGGATCACTATATCTGCGCTTCATGGCCCGGTTTGACTTTCAGATTTTGGGGCAGACCGTTGGGGACCTAAGGGGGTCCTGGACTTTTATTCATGGGGTTTCTTCACTACATCAAGCCCCCTCTGTTGCCAGGCATTTCAGCGCTATTCAGCAAGAGAACTTTGGCTCCACTATCGGTGCATACCGCAATAGGGAATTCTGGGAGCTGCAGTCTTTGACATCAGACTGCAGCTGCACTCAATTCAAACGGAGTCAGCTGACCTTCCAACATCGGGAGGGCCATAGAAATTCAATGGAGGGTGGAGAAGGAACCTCATTTGGCTGGCGGCATCTGACGAAGGCACTACGCCGAAATGCATCATGCCTTGTAGCGATTGTCATTAAAGGAACCTCCGAAAGCTCCCCGCTGTGTCCTCTGGTCTCTTTCAATGAGGGGTCTGTTGTTCATATTTATATATATATATATATATATATATATATATCACCTACTGGCGGTCGCCAGTAGGTAGTTATAGTTAGGACCACGTTTCCATAGGAAATCCGCAACATTCTATTTTGAATAACTTTTGCGCCGGTTGACGAATCCTCGCAAATTTTTCAAAATAGGTGGGGCGCTCCGCTCCGCTCCTACCCTGAAAGTCTCGGGGGGATTCGTCAAGCGGGGGCTGAGATAAAAGTGGGGTCCCAAAACGCGTTTTTCCCATGCATTTTTCCATAGGACCAGTAGACACAGCTACAGCCCGAACGGCTGAACAGAATTACTTGAAATTTGGCAGAGAGGTAGTCCTCAGGTCAAGGAAGTGCCTTTTGTAGGTTTGGTGTAAATCTGTTCAGTAGATTCTGAGAAAATAGCCTTTAAATCAATATATATATCTGAGCCAGCTTACGGTGCGCTTACGGTGCGCTTACCGTACGCGTACGGTGACGTGCGCGAGCGCGATTCTGATTGGCTCTTAGATCTTAGTAAACATTCGAATCGGCCGAAACCAGGAAGCGGCGTCCGCCATTTTCTCTCTCGCACTCTGAGTGGGGCAGCATAAATGAAGCCCAAAAATTTGTAAATGGGCAGTATATTGAGATAATAATCACCCAGCAGTGATATACGGGCCCCCTAACAACCCCCAAGGCCAAAAAAAAAATTTGTTTTTTTTTAAAAAAAAATTCGCCGATTACGCTTACCGTACGCGTACGTTAAAAATTTGTTTAAAAAAAAAAATTATCCACACTCTCCCCACCCCATGTGCAAATGGTGCCCGATGGGACACCATTTGTGCATGGCATATAAAATAAATGAAAATAATAAACAAAACATTTCACAACGATGCGCATAATATGTCCCCCATGTGCGCACGGTGCGCGAAGCGCATCGTGCGTACATGGCCCATCCCGCATAATGTGGGCACGCGGTGCGCACAGCGCACCGCGTGACCACCGTGCGTGCTTGGCACTAACTGCGTAAAGTGGGCGCGCGGTGCGCGAAGCGCACCGCGTGCTCACTGTGCGCGCACGGTGTGCGAAGCGCACCGTGCGCGCACGGAACAAACTGCGTTAACTGGGCGCGCATGCCACGAATGGCGTAAAGTAAGTTAGCATTTAAAAAACCGTACAAATTCACTGAAAAAACCATAGGTTTCACACACGTTATAGTTAGGAATTAGCATTTAAAAAACCTTGCAAATTCACTGAAAAAACCATAGGTTTCACACATGTTATAGTTAGCTGTACATTTTACTGATAAAAAACCAATGAAATTCCCCCGTTATAGTTACTGTAGGCAACTATAACTCACGCGACCGTAATCCTCTGCTGATGACATATGTGTCTTTATGAAAAAAAAATATTTGTAATATATGTATAGCTAAAATTTAATGGAAGAAGACATGGGCAAATAAGTGTCTAAATACAGTATTAGCATCAGCAGAGGATTACGGTCGCGTGAGTTATAGTTGCCTACAGTAACTATAACGGGGGAATTTCATTGGTTTTTTATCAGTAAAATGTACAGCTAACTATAACATGTGTGAAACCTATGGTTTTTTCAGTGAATTTATATATATATATATATATATATATATATTACCTACTGGCGGTCGCCAGTAGGTAGTTATAGTTAGGACCACGTTTCCATAGGAAAACCTCAACATTCTATTTTGAATAACTTTGGCGCCGGTCGACGAATCCTCGCGAATTTCTCAAAATAGGTGGGGCGCTACGCTCCGCTCCTACCCTGAAAGTCTCGGGGGGATTCGTCAAGCGGGGGCTGAGATAAAAGGGGGGTCCCAAAACGCGTTTTTCCCATGCATTTTTCCATAGGACCTTTAGAACGAGCTACAGCCCGAACGGCTGAACAGAATTACTAGAAATTTGGCAGAGAGGTAGTCCCTAGGTCAAGGAAGTGCCTTTTGTAGGTTTGGTGTAAATCTGTTCAGTAGATTCTGAGAAAATAGCCTTTAAATCAATATATATATCTGAGCCCGCTTACGGTACGCTTACCGTACGCTTACCGTACGCTTACCGTAAGCTTACGGTGGCGTGCGCGAGCGCGATTCTGATTGGCTCTTAGATCTTAGTAAACATTCGAATCGGCCGAAACCAGGAAGCGGCGTCCGCCATTTTGTCTCTCGCACTGAGTGTTGTTTATCAAACATGATGGCCAAAAACATGTTACGGGGCTGTTTTGACAACTCCCTCCCACATAGTCATGTTGAGGGAGTCCCCAAACATCCCCCAAGAGCAAAAACGGTTTTATTTTTTTTTCGGCAATTTCGCGGGGTACGCTTACCGTACGCTTACCGTACGCTTACCGTAAGCTTACCGTACGCTTACGGTAAAAAAATAAAAATAAAAAAAACACTATCCACACTTACCCCACCCCCTGTGCTTTTGGTGGCCGCAGGCCACCAAATGTGCAGGGCTTATTAATAGAGAAAAAAAACGTAATTTTGGCAACATGAAATTATAAAATCGAAATAAAAAAAACACTATCCACATTGACCTCACCCCCTGTGCTTTTGGTGCACGGAACGAACTGCGTTAAGTGGGCGCGCACGCCACAAATGGCGTAAAGTAACTTAGCATTTAAAAAAACGTACAAATTCACTGAAAAAACCATAGGTTTCACACACGTTATAGTTAGGAAATAGCATTAAAAAAACCTTGCTAATTCACTGAAAAAACCATAGGTTTCACACATGTTATAGTTAGCTGGACATTTTACTGATAAAAAACCAATGAAATTCCCCCGTTATAGTTACTGTAGGCAACTATAACTCACGCGACCGTAATCCTCTGCTGATGACATATGTGTCTTTATGAAAAAAAAATATTTGTAATATATGTATAGCTAAAATTTAATGGAAGAAGATATGGGCAAATAAGTGTCTAAATACAGTATTAGCATCAGCAGAGGATTGCGGTCGCGTGAGTTATAGTTGCCTACAGTAACTATAACGGGGGAATTTCATTGGTTTTTTATCAGTAAAATGTCCAGCTAACTATAACATGTGTGAAACCTATGGTTTTTTCAGTGAATATATATATATGTACATATATATATGAACAAAACACCAACTCCAAAAGAGACTCCAATGTAGAAGGCCACAGACATCAGGCAGTCGGTATAAGGCTTCCTTTTATTAAAACAGGTCATTCTCGACCTCGAAACACAAGAGAGACGCGTTTCGGCCTCAATGAGTTCTTTGTCAATCTAATTAGTGTTGTTACACATGCGCAATAAATAGTCCCCCCCCCACTCAAGGCATGAATAAACATGGAAGACATACTATTAGGTATATGTAATAGATTGAACCTTCAATAGTTTGAAATAATAGTACCGAAAATTAAATGTTTAAAATACACGAAGTAATTACAGATATATACAACTTGTATTACAGTACTCCAATAAAATTAAAATGTAAATGCATAGACTCCATAAACACGCCTGGGTGGGAGATTTATAAAAAATAAACACATATGACACCAACTGCTCATTAGTGTGTCACCTGCTTGAAATACATAATTGAACATTTACTTAAAATAACGCTGCTATTGACAAGGAGAATAGTTAGGTATGCCCCAAAGCACCATTGACCCTCTTTATCTAAAATATCACAATTGGTAATCATAAATTGGTTCACACCCGACTCCTGTTGTAAACAATATCTATATACATTCAGCTAGAATGAATGCAAACTCGATTGCAACCTCCAGAGACAGAAGGACAGAGTATTCGGACAAGAAATTAACCAACGTGTTGTGGGAGCAAAGGTACATTTAACTTAAGCAAGGCATGAATGCCTATTTTCCCAACCCGCACACAAGTCCGAAACTAAACTACCCCTCCCATAATGCACCCGGGCGGTTGCATCAAAATGAGCAAAGTTCAAATTGAGGAGTCAGCGTCACTAACAGCAAATTGCTGGGACCCAGAAAAATAAGTCAAAAGGTAAATTCGATAACGTCGAGGGTCACTGGAAATAGTTATACGGACAATGAAGCAGTCTCAATGTCTTTAAAAAAGCCGAAGTATGAAAATAGAGCAAGTACAAAATTCAGGGTGGAGGGGGACCGGTGCTTAAAAGTTACAATATGCCGGACAAACCTCATCGCATCGACATAGGCTTCAGCAATGCCCGGTCACCGTAGGGCGTCAGACTCCTGGGTGAGGCATTTCTTGCGGGGAAATGTTGAGCCTGGGCTGGTAGCTGCGAAAGCCGCCCGCCGCGTGGTCGCAATCTCCCACTGCTGCCATCCTCAATCCTTTTCCTGAACACCACAACAGGGCTCCCTCTCTAGCACCTGCATACTCCTCCAACATATATATATATGCCATCTCCTGTCTACACAACAGAAATCTCGTGGTGATACACTTTCTCTGAGAATTGCTACTGTACTAAGTGGGATACCTAGCAAAGTGTGGTTGAAAAGGAAGGGTAAAGACCACATTTTAACCCTCCCTGGGCACTTTTCACCCCTCCCATCCCAAAACACCAGAGAGTGTGTGAATCCAGGTCCCTTCTCCTCTTTTAAAAAAACATATTTTATTGGTTTTCAACGAAGAACACTCCAATTTGACATCATTGGAACAGTGCAAACATCGCAGAATTTTATAGCATATTATCAGTCGGATGAAATTATCGATTCAATGTAAAAGATGTCAGTAAAAACACTATATTGAGCATTTACAATAGGTTTAGAAAGCTCTTTCTCCACCCTGAAGGATTGTTTCCATCTCAAAAAGTTAGATCGAACCCATCACACATCAGCTGAGTTGGGCGCAAAAGGGTTTCAGGCGCTCATATAGAAGTTACAGCAATAAATATTGCTTGAGAAAAGAATAGGGCTTCTGTGGTGCATTCAGAATGAGGAGATGCACCCCACTTCCCCAAATACCAATCTAAGATTGAAACAAACAATTCACACTATTCGAAGCACATACAGTTCTTAATCATAAGTAGGATATCCTGTTTTAGGTTTAAATCTATAATAACTGATAAAACCACACCGAAAGGAAAATAGCCCTCACCAGTGTAAGCATATAAACACTGAAAAAACACCTTCTCAATCACAAACTAAATGCCATTCAAAGAAAGGAAAGGGTGAGTGAAAGAGTCATTTGTATTTCGTCCTAAGGGGGCCAATATAATGTAACTTTGTTATACAAGGCAGCAGCAAGAAAGACTGGGCTAACAGTATTCTGCTTGAGTTTTGCTGTTATGAGATGTCACTAAAATATTGTTTCTTCTTCCTTTTGCTATTTCTGTTTTGTGGTCTCTGGGCTAAAGATGCAGGGTTTAAAAGCATGTTTTAGGTCTTATTTAATTATTTTATAAACTGTAGAGATTCTGGAAATATCAAATTCATATTTGATATTTTGGCTACTTTTGACTCCTTCACTGATCGGTAAAATGGCTGGTTTCATAAGAATCCTTCCCAATCTGTATCATCACATTTACCCACAGACAGAGAATGGGTGGAACCCTTTGATACTTCAGGCCCCTTTTCTAGTGAGTCATTTTTGATAGTAGGTGAATTGCCAAACAGCCCATGCTTTAAACATTCATTGCAAGGTGTAGTAACAGGCATAAGTGAAAAGAGTGCTGTTACCAAGCATCTGGGATAGTGGTGAAAACATGACACCAGATGTTTGGTAAACATGGAACGCAGTGTCACTTGTAATGCTGCTGTAAAAAGTTCTTATCAATTTCAACAGATTGGAGTGATATTGTTTCTATTTGCAGTAATTCAGCTACGTATAGGAAGCAGTTGTGTGATGACCTGCCAAAATCGATACATGAGCTCAAGTGCTTCCCCGTATGAGATCCTTGCCACTTGCTAGATTATATGCTGAAAGCATCTTTACAATCTACAGAGTTAATGAAATATGCTATTGACTTTGTAGTCCATTCTGGTGCACTGTTTCGTTATGCGCGAGAACTAAAATGCTAATATTTCTCATTTTGTGTTTTGTGTGGCACCAAAGAAAAAGTCATCCCAACTGTGTCATTCAGCCGGTAGTTCTCAGTCCTAGAGGCCGTAAGCTATATTATCCATTTGGCGACCGTTTACAGATTTTTTGCTTAGTGATGATGCCAAGGGCAAGAAATGTGAGGATCTTTGGTTGCGTATTGATAGTGATGTGAAAAAAGTACACACTACTGCATTCTTAAATTTTTACAGGAAAACATGACTAATGTAGTGCACATATTCAAAAAACTATAGTCTGAAAACACCCTTGTCTACCAAGTATTCTGCATAATTGGTGTAGATGTGAAACATCTCCTTGAGAATAGGCTGGCCGACACTTTTAGTGGCTTAGGCACTGCAACATGTTCAATGTTAGAATTCTTGGTACTTGGTAAGCAAATAAATGTTGAGGAGCAATTCAGAACATTTTATTTTACAGTGCATGAGAAATGGCTTGCAATGATGCGTAGAAATGTCCCTTCACCAACCATGGCGTTTGAAGTCAATGAAGCCTCACTCAGATACTTTGTACAAGTTCTGGATCCTTTCCATAAAGGGGAATTTTCTCCGGACTTTGAAAAATACTGCTTCATTTTTGACTGCTTATTTGCCCAGGTTCAATGCATATGTTGCAGAACCTGTCCTAGAGAATCACAATCTTCAGGTGTACCAGTATTGGCATGGAAAGCTATGTCAGAGGCCAGTGTTAACAAATTGTATACTGGCTGTTTTGACGTTGCCCATCTCAAGTGCCAATGTTGAGAAGGCCTTTTCACAGATAAACGTTTCCATCGGAAGGAAAGAGCAACCGCACATCACCAAAGACTCACTAAAGAAGTATTGTATGGTGTACTAAAATAAGTTTGATTTGTAAAAATGTATTTGGACCCCATATACCCTGCACGCACACTGTCTATATACATGCACTATCAGTGCAGAAAACAAGCAATAATAAAAACTAAATATTCCATAAACACTGGAAAAACACGGTTTCTGTTGTTTTTAATGGCGCGAAAATGTGTAACCACTGATAACCGCTGTTTTTTAAGGTATTGAAAACACTGAAAAAAACTTCACCAGAATTGACTAAAAATAGAAACTGAAAACAGGAAAGCCTAATCATAAGACAGTATAAAATATTACAGTAATGACAAAACACAACAATAGAAGACTCTTTTTTTCATCTTTAGATTTTTTTTATTCCATCCATTTTGTTTTAGCCAATGCTTTTCGTTGTTTCGAGGTGTCACCCCTACGACTTCCTCAGGGCTCAAGGTATTGAGTATTTTTCAAATCACAACCTCCTAAAATGTAGTAGCCGCTTAGGAGGTCAAAACCTCCTTACTACTAATACCAAAATATCGCTAAGCAACTCCGTGTAACCTAGTGACCAACACTAAAAAAGCGTGCCAAAATCCTGAAACCGTGCCTCGTTTAAGAGTCAATTAGAAGGTCCCAGAAGTAAGGGGTACCTGCTTGCGTCTATTCTCACTCGATAATCCTTTTTGCCCGGAGTACAGGCTTTCTTTCAGGGCAAGAACTTATGCTGGGACACCTTCTGAAGGCTGCAAAAACTAAAGAGTTTGGCAGCAATGACATACCCAGTGGTTTGAGTGTGGACAAAAAAATCACCCACATTAGAAGGATGGTGGACCCTGAATATACAGGGGCATTCCCAGTCTGGCCACTCTGGTACTCTGTGGGCCAGTATTAAAAAATAATTTTCAATTATTATCACAAACTTAGACGAGTGACTAATTTACTAGGTCCTGAAGAATGCCCCTGAACCCCGCTGGGGTCAAACATGGGCAGAAACATGTTAACCATCTATATCGGTTTATTTGATAAAAACCCAGATTCCTCTCCCTTTTTAATCCTATCGAGCGGACCATGGAATAAAAATTGGTCTGGTCCCCTGGAGATAGTTTTATCCATATTCCTTCTGCACTCTGCCCCCCATTTATCCCAAAACACCGCTCATCTTGAAACCACCTCAGCTCCTCCCCACAAGGAAGCTGTAGCCCACACCTTGAATCTTGCAGTCCAGGTATGAGGAGGGAACCCAGTGATGAAGCATGTCACCCTTGGGTGAGTGAGCGTTCTTGACCTGAAAGGAAGTATACCCTGATATCTATCTTACACACACAAACAATCATATAGAGGACACTATATAGATGTACTGTGGTTTGTACATTATTAACTTAACTCCTAGTTGATGACCAGGCGTATTTATTGTGAGTTTTATGTAAGAGAGGGAGAAGTATGCCTTTGGCCGGACCTCTCCTGAAAGATCCCCTGTGTGATTATTTTATTATTACTAACATACCTTAACCATGGGTATAGTGTGCCATCTATAAAAGGATGCAATAACAACAGTTGATGGACAGAATACAGACATGTCATACATTCACCCCAGTACAGAGATCTGGGCCTAAATCCATCGTTTTGTTGCTCACCATGCCATTCCAGTTTGAACCCAGCCATATGCAAATCAGTCTTGACCCTGTGCCTCATGGGAACAGTCCAGCCCGAACTGCCAAGCCAGGTCCTCCCAGGACTGGAAACAAGCTTCCTAGGACCGGTTTTGGGGTTTCACCCCTCTTCAGCCAGGATAGCTTGATTCCAGTGGCATAGAGCGCACGGGACCCACGTCTGAGCATTTCCGTCCCACTTGGGGTGACAAATGCAAAAACAACAATTGATGGACAGAATGCAGAACAATGTCATACATTCACCCCAGTACAGAGATCTGGGCCTAAATCCATAGTTTTTTTGCTCACCATGCCATTCCAGTTTGAACCCAGCCATATGCAAATCAGTCTTGACCCTGTGCCTCATGGGAACAGTCCAGCCCGAACTGCCAAGCCAGGTCCTCCCAGGACTGGAAACAAGCTTCCTAGGACCGGTTTTGGGGTTTCACCCCTCTTCAGCTAGGATAATTCCAGTGGCATGGAGAGTACAGGACCCACGTCTGAGCATACCCATCCCATTCGGGATGACAATTGCAAAAACAACAGTTGATGGACAGAATGCAGAACAACGTCATACATTCACCCCAGTACAGAGATCTGGGCCTAAATCCAACGTATTTTTTTTTATTTGTTCTGCATTCCGTCCATCAATTGTGTGTTTTTTGCTTTCTCGCCCTAAGTGCGCCAGGTATGCCCAGACGTGGGTCCTGGGCTCACTGTGCCACTGGGATCAAGCTATCCTGACTGAAGAGGGGTGAAACCCCGAAGCCAGTCCTAGGATGCTTGTTTCCGGTCCAGGGAGGAACTGGCTTGGCAGTTCGGGCTGGACTGTTCCCATGAGGCACAGGGTCAAGACTGATTTGCGTATGGCCAGGTCCAAACTGGGGTGGCATGGTGAGCAAAAGAATGATGGATTTAACCCAGATCTCTTGCCTGGGGTTGAATGTTTTGATTTGTTCTACATTCCGTCCATCAATTGTGTGTCTTTTGCTTTCTCGCCCTAAGTGCGCCAGGTATGCCCAGACGTGGGTTCCTGGGCTCACTGTGCCACTGGAATCAAGCTATCTTGGCTGAAGAGGGGTGAAACCCCGAAACCGGTCCTAGGATGCTTGTTTCCGGTCCAGGGAGGACCTGGCTTGGCAGTTCGGGCTGGACTGTTCCCATGAGGCACAGGTTCAAGACTGATTTGCGTATGGCCAGGTCTAAACTGGGGTGGCATGGTGAGCAAAAGAATAATGGATTTAACCCAGATCTCTTGACTGGGGGTGAATGTTTTGATTTGTTCTGCATTCCGTCCATCAATTGTGTGTCTTTTGCTTTCTTGCCCTAAGTGCGCCAGGTATTCCCAGATGTGGGTCCTGGGCTCACTGTGCCACTGGAATCAAGCTATCCTGGCTGAAGAGGGGTGAAACCCCGAAACCGGTCCTAGGATGCTTGTTTCCGGTCCAGGGAGGACCTGGCTTGGCAGTTTGGGCTGGACTGTTCCCATGAGGCACAGGGTCAAGACTGATTTGCTTATGGCCAGGTCTAAACTGGGGTGGCATGGTGAGCAAAAGAATGATGGATTTAACCCAGATCTCTTGACTGGGGTTGAATATTTTGATTTGTTCTGCATTCCGTCCATCAATTGTGTGTCTTTTGCTTTCTCGCCCTAAGCGCGCCAGGTATGCCCAGACGTGGGTCCTGGTCTCACTGTGCCACTGGAATCAAGCTATCCTGGCAGAAGAGGGGTGAAACCCCGAAACCGGTCCTAGGATGCTTTTTTCCGGTCCAGGGAGGTCCTGGCTTGGCAGTTCTGGCTGGACTGTTTCCATGAGGCACAGGGTCAAGACTGATTTGCGTATAGCCAGGTCTAAACTGGGGTGGCATGGTGAGCAAAAGAATGATGGATTTAACCCAGATCTCTTGACAGGGGGTGAATGTTTTGATTTGTTCTGCATTCCGTCCATCAATTGTGTGTCTTTTGTCATCTATAAAAGGAAGCACAGTTTCCCAAAACCATCATATTCAGACTGCATTCAGGTCTAATACAAATTATTATCCATATAAAAAGGGGGCGCATCCCGATGAGATCACTCAGATAATAAAGGCCCATTTAGTTATCGAAAGTGTAGGAGATTACACTTTGTGGGACACCCAACAACCATATGCAAAAATTGGCCTCCATTAACTGAATGGAAGTAATCTCTGCATAGCCTCACATATTCCCGCCACACATGGCGACTGAAACGCATTTGGTCTGATATAATTTAAGCAATGCCCCTGGTGGTCTCTTACCCAATCTGGCTGCAAAGAGAAATATGCCTCCAGTTATTCTTGTTAGAAAAATCCTCTTATTTATCAAGATGGGGGACCATGTACAAGTACCATCAAAAATAACCCCTAAATAGGGAAATGAAGACACCTTCTCCAACACATTAACATTTGCTAGAAACAAACTCATTTTTTTAGATTTAGGGCCCATTGTCATCAAAAAGACTTACTGTGGTTGGTTGTTTAGTAAAGATCTTCCATAAAGACTACAAATGAATCCACCAATCACGGTAGGACCAACACAGTTCTTGAGAACAGGACCTCATCATCCGCATACAGTAGGGAAGGTATAAGTCTTGTTTCCGTCTGCCGGACATTTGAATCAATCAGCAATAGGGAACTCTCCAGCATATTGATATATGGAGTGAGGAGGAATGGGGCCAGAATGCATCTTTGATGCAGCCACCGTTTGACTTTAAATTGTTCTGTACAAGAAGCGTCATTGTTTTAATGGACCATGGAGACTATGTTCAGTTGCAAGTGTCTCAAAAAAGACACAATATTTTGGTCCACCCCCATTGATAAAAGATTATCCCAAACCGTAGCCTGATTCACTCTGTTAAAATCTAGATATAAGGTCCATAATTGCTAAATGGATGGAGCCTGATCTTGAAAACACATATTTACTAACAAACAAATGCAAGTTCAAACAATGGTCACTGTTGCTAAGACCAGGTCTAAAGCCGAACTGCAAATCAGAAAGAATACCATTCTGTTCCGCCCAGGTAGAAAGCCTGTTAAGGATCACTGTCCCAACCCTTTGACAACTACATCTATTAGGGGGATGTGACAATAGCAACGAGAGGCGGCCTTATCTCGGGGCATATTATCAAGCACGGTGTTAAAATTATCGCCGCTTTAGCGGCGGAAAACTGCCGCTAAAGCGGCGATAATAGGCTTGATAATATGCCGCAGAGAATTCCAATAGAAGCCCATGTTGACACCAGAACATGGGCTTCTATGGGAATTCTCATGGGCATATTATCAAGCCCATTATCGCCGCTTTAGCAGCAGTTTTCTGCCGCTAAAGCGGCGATAATTTTAACGCTGTTTCTTGATAATATGCCCCCTCCTTTTTTAAAGATGAGAACAATCACAGAGGAAGACTATTACTTTGGAATGCCCTCCACTACTGATGCATTAATGCTATTCATCAGTATGCGGGTCCAGAGCTCTGAATCTCTAAGAAAAAGGTCTGCCGGAATTGTTTACGAGCATGGGGTTTTATTATGAGAAAGATCCAAAATAACCTTCTTGACCTCCCCCTGGCTCACAGCCAAAAGGAAACCCCTACTGAGATAGAGGTCTCATTAAAGAAAGCCTCACTGCCCATATTATACATTCCTTCAAAATAACAGGTAATTGCTGACTTCCCAAAACCTGGTATTTTTTTAGCTGTGGAGGCTAAAACTAGCTCCTGCCATGCCTCCTCCTTAATTTCTTTTTTCCTCCTTGAAATCTCTGCTTTGTAGTCTCTTCTAAATACTCCAATCTCATTTTTAGCCCTGGATTGCTCTTCAGGGCCTTACAAAGAGATCTATTTGCCATAGAGCAACTATAATCAAACCACTGAGAACCCATAGGAGGGCCTGCTCGATTAGGTAGAGTAGGAATAGCGTATACTACCTTTTCAATAGACGTATAGGCCTTTAGGGGCGCCTGAGGATTTGTAGACCCCACCTGACAAAGCTCTAGTTCTAGGGACAAGTCTCCTTCACTTGGGAAACAAAAGTCCCTGGTACTACCTTTTCCCACCTTAATATCCTCCCTTGCTCACTAGATGTTATACCTTAGACATTATACTTGGAAGCCGTCCTTGCCATAAAGAGGTGCCATCTCATCTTAAGGGTAATAGGGTTATGATCACTAAAACCCATGGTATGAACATTAATGCTTTCTATATCATCAAGCAAATTATGTGAGGATGTTCTCAACCACCGCAAGGCAACTCTAACCTCTGAAAGTTGGGGGAGGAAAGCTTGGGCCATGTAAGTCCAACACTTCAAATGAGAAAACCAGATTAAATTCACTGGTAAAACATTATAAACGTTGCCCAACAAAATAGAATGTTCAAGTTGAAGTATTTTATCAACCGCAGTCAGGAGCTGAGAATCATACAGATTACAATGCCCCTGGCATGGATGAGTATTAAAATCTCCCGTCAATATCACCCAACAATGAGGTAGACCCCTAGCCCTTTGATCCTCGAGCAAAAAGCGTAATGCATCCAGGGGCTCTGAGGGATTAGGCACACATATAGCATTAAAACAATTAACCGCTAACACTTTTCTCTTACCTGGGAATCGAATGAGTACTGCCTGCAGGTTGGGAGACCCAACTTGAACAACCTGTGACTTGGAATTTAAGTAAAGAGATATCAGTAGTAACAGGCCACCTTTCAACCTTCCATTGGGAGCCAATCACAGGGAACCTGAAGGTTTGAGAACCATCTAGTGTGAAGGAGTTGCTAGTATCCCGTGATCCCATGATTCTTAAAGGGTAATTATATTGTAACTAGAAATAAAATGTTACCACTCCAAAACAGTTTTTTTAGTACTTAAGCCCACAATATTACAGCTCAAGAAATTCAACCCAGTTTAGGTAAATCAACTACAGCATCATTGTGCTCAGGAGGAACGGCCAAGCACGAGAAAGGTGTCACACGCATTTTCTCTAGTCTCTGTAAATCCTCCAACCTGCTAAAGAGCTCAAAACAATTTGAGATACGAATGTTAGAAATCTCAGGGCCCTACAGGAGCCAATGAAATAAAAGCATCAACAGGAAATACCCATGGCAGATCCCCACATGTGGCAGTCTTAGAGGGTGGGTAAAAAAACACCTGAGGCGAAAACTTGAATGCAAGAGGGCAAATGATGTATCCCAGAATCTTCAGCCAAGATATGGGCAGAAAAAGTCTCCCAGTTAAAATTAACCACTGCACATTCCCCATCCCAGCTTTTATGTGTAGAACCAATCCAGGGGATTCTTGTAGCCATTATGATAAAGTTACTAACAGACAAGTCTACCCCCACATGTATTATAAACCAATGAATGACTTTGTTCTTTAGTTGTGTATAATTTTCCAATGCACCTTCCTGTAAACAAGGAACATTCTCCAATATAATAACATAGGGAGTAGGCTCGGGGGCAAATGAAAGACTTTGCCTCTCTCCTCTCCCTCTATGGTCCATCAGAAGTGCGACCTCTCTGCAGACATAGAGGGAAGTTGAATATGGGCCATGTCTGGGGGCAACTGAAGTGGGGGGGGGCAGTGGACAGGAAATATTGGTTCGACAAGGCAGTGGGGGTTTAGAAATGGAGGGGTCTGCAACCAAAGGGCCAGTATAGGCAGACACATTAGACCCAAGATCCTGAGAAAAAGGGTATGCTGATGATGTAACATCAACACGCCTACCTCCCACGTATACATCAGTGGCCTGATTACTACAAGTGGTTAAACCACGTGTTTTCCCAGCAATAGTCTCGACCAAAATAAGGTTGGTAACCACCTTCTCAATAGCTATCAACCTGACTAAACATTCCTCGAGACAAGGCTTAATTATCGATTCAATTCAAGCCAGTAAATCGTCCAATAAGGGGCCAAAATTATTATCTGACACATGTTTACTAACCACCCAGAGAGGTTCTTCTTTCGAGCTGAAGAACCTTCTGGTCATTCACACCACCTAATTGAGATAATGCAGACTTCTTGCTCTTCCTTTCAGACCCTGGCGGGCCAAATTCAAACACCACCATTACATTTGGGCTGATGAACTATTGCATGCCTAACCTTATGTGTACCCACCTTAGTATTCACATGGGACAGAGGAAGGACTTTGTACTATTGTGAGTGCCCCATTGAGAGACTTGACAAAATTATATGTCCCTTTCCAGTGGTCTGCTGAATGTGATCAACGTTTCAAAAGAATAAAATATGTGATTGAGAATGCAACGAGCTGGCCAATTATGAACCCACATTACATACTGGGATCGCAGTAGAGACGAGCCCCGTGGGGCTGAGGGCAATCCTTGATCAACATAATGGTCTTCCGGATGCTCAGAGACACATTGTGGCCTATGCCAGTAGAAGCCTGTCTGACACAGACAGTGCCTATTCGCAGCCAAAGAAGGAGAGTCTGGTTGTAGTGTGGGCCTGCAAACATTTTTATGTGTTTCTGTACAGAAAACATTTCACTATCGTTCCAGACCACCAAGTATTGCTCACTATTTTTGGAAACCCAAAAGCCAAGATGCCCCCTTGTATTAAGAGGAGGGAGTTGCAACTGCAAGAGTACGACTATGCAATTGTACATAAGCCAGCTAAAGATTAGAACTCTGCTGACTATTTTTCATAAGTACCACTACATCATCACAGTTTGATGTCCAAAATGGCTGAGGAGTACATCAACTTTATTGTGAGGTCCAGCATGCCAGCAGCCCTATTTGTTGAACAGATTATTGCTGCTATTAATGCCGACAACAACATGCTTATCCTCAAAGACATTATTTCAACTCAGGCTTGGAAGAAGAATACTCTACCTTTTACTGATAATGTTGAATTTAAAAAATGTACAGGATGAACTGTCTGTTACCTTGGGAAGGTGTTGTAGAGAGACTCGAGAATCGTCATACCTGAGAGTCTAAGACAACAAGTCATTGAAGTAGCCCATGTAGGACATCGTGGCATTGTAGCCACCAAAATAGCCCTAAGAGACTGAATCTGGTTCCCGCGCCTAGATGAGTGAGCTGAGAGGGAACTAAAAGAGTGCCATCTTTGCAACTGCCTTTCCCCCAAAGTGTTGCAGGATCTCTAGACAATATCTGACCTTCCTGCATATTCCTGGGAAAGAGTTGCAGTTGATTTATTTAGGCCCTTAGGAAATGGGCATCCTCTCATTGTAGTTATTGATGAGTATTCATGTTTTCCTTTAGTAGAGGAGCTATCATCAAGAACCCATGAAAAGGTCATCACGTGGGTGGATGACATCTTTGCAGCGTGGTGTATCCCAGCCATTATGAAATCTGACAATGGTCCGCCATTCAATAACAAAGAATTCAAGGAGTTTCTAGTCAGACTCAATGTTAAGCATCAGAAGAGTACACCTGTGTGACCCCACGATGGAGGGAATCGAGTTAAACCAGGCCCTGTGTCAAATCCTCCATGCTTATCGTTCAGCTCCTCACTGCACAACTGGTGACTGTCCTGCCACCTTGTTATTTGGGAGACCTATCAGAACCAAACTGCCACAATGAACAGCTGACCGATCCATTAATGCTGATAAATTTCATATCACTGACACTTCTCGAAAGTGCAAAATGAAAACATATGCGGATCGATGAGCTCAGGAAACAGTCTTTGATGAAGGTAACTGTCAGGAACACGCATTGCCACACCATAACACATAGGTAATTTCCGCGCTACCGCGTTCTTCGCTCTGGAGACTACAAGTCCCATGAGCCTTTGTACTTCCGGCATGCGCGCGCAGACGCGGAAGGCTTCATAGAGCACTTCCGCGCTGGCGTCTTTGCCGATTATCCTGGAAGCCGTGAGGAAGCAGCGTGTCTTGGTTGCGGTCCTCATTTCGTTTGAGAAGTCCGTTACGTCAGGAGACGGAGCGGCGCAAAGAATCTTGTCCCGACTTGCCCCGAGAGCGAGTGGAGGTGTACGTTGCATAGAGAGATCCTGTTGGGTGTAACGTGTGGCGGTTGCGGTAAGGGTGCTGTGCACCACTCTGTATACTACCTCCTCTGCAGCCTGACGAATCCCCGATAAAGACTGCCTGAGTAAAGAGGGGAGGTGAACTTTGCCTCCTGGGCTCTACAGTGTTATTATACACCAGGTGTTCCTCCTCGTTGGAGAGCCACACGTCTGTAGGCTCATGCGAGTGGTAGGAATACCGGTGCCAGAGAACATTAATTTTATAAACTAAGGTGTTACTGCCCTATTTGGGAATGCGGTAATACCGTGTGGAGCTGAACACGGAACATTTGTTTTTCCCGCCGTTTTCTCACGTGTGTGAGTGGATTTGCTTTGGTTCCTTTATTTTTGGTTTCACTTGAAGAACTTGGTTTGCACACAAACATTTCATATCTGAGGATTGTGGTTGAATTTCGCGCATTCATACGCCCTCTGAGAGGTGGACTGCAATGCCATTTTAGGTACGTGTGGAGAAGAAGCGGAATGCCTGCCTAGTGAGAATTACATGAGAGTAGGATTGGTGTGTTTAATACTTGTCATTTGTTTTATAGTGGAGCATTTCTTTTCATGATCCAAACCTGCTTTGTCCCAAAGACTCTCGAGTGTGAGGGTGAACAGGCCACAAGTCACCAGTGATTGGGCATCATTATTTTCTTTACAGGTAGCTAAGAGTTAGTAGCATAGCCTTACTTACAGCTTAGGCGGGTATAGTGGTGGGAGGAGGCAGAGTGTTGTTAACGTGCTGTCCTTGTCTCATTTCAGATCTCCTTCCCTGCTGTCCCCACCCTTTCCTTCCCTCGCTCGATCACTTCAATGTTCTGCGCTATAATAGCCATCAGACTTGGAGCTATCGAGAGGTGGACCATAACGAGCATCGGTCCGATCCTGAGGAGCTGAGGAACCTGACAGAATAATCGGCCCACGGATTTGCTCCTCCTGATCGGATCCTCTACTCTAGTATGGCTACCCTCGAGGATATGGTTGCCGCCTTACAATTAGTGCAGCAGGAACTGGCGGCCTCCAGATTAGAGACAGCCACTCTACAGGCCAAGGTAGACCGTTTACAAAGAAACCCGTTTGATGCAGGGGGGTTTTCAGGATCTCACACACAACCCATTACGGTAGAAGTTCCCACGCCTATACCCCTAGCACCCCCAGAACGATATTATGGTGACGCTAATAAGATCCAGGTGTTCCTGACACAAGTCATGCTACATTTCAACTGTAAAGCCAAGGCATTCGCTACAAATCAAACCAGGGTAGCGTTCCTCATATCTTATTTAGCAGGGGACGCCGCTCTATGGGCGGTTCCTTTAGTTCAGAGAGACGACCCCCTCCTATATGATTGGGATGGCTTCAGAGAAGAGTTTGAGAACATCTTCGACCGCCGGTCTCATACACTATCGGCCGACCGAGAACTATTGGAATTGAGGCAGGGAAGTAAGGTATTGGTGGTTTACCTTACCACTTTCAGGCGTCTGGTTGCAGAAACCAATTGGCCCGAGGAGAAACAATTCGCGATCTATTATCAGGGGTTAAGGGACGAATTAAAGGACATAATTGCACAGATCGATCCCCAACCAACCTCTTGCACGGAGTTGATCAACCTTACCCTACGACTAGAACACCGGTTAGGTGATAGAAAAAGCGACACCCGGAGAAAGGAACGAGTTCCCCTGCGTTACGACAGAGTCCGTACTAGAGAGTCGCCAACAACTCCCGTCGAACCCATGGAGATAGGAGCAGTAAGAGCTCCGCTGACCAGCGAAGAGAAAAATACAAGAAGGAAGAACGGACTATGCCTCTATTGTGGTAAAAGAGGACATTTTGTTAGAGATTGTCTTCAAAGACCTCAGTCCACCCGGGGCGCAGTGGGAAAGGAGGCCACCACTTTCACCAAAAAGGAGGCGGAAAACTAGATCGCTCGAGACAGCAAGGAGGGGAACCCTCGAGCGCTACCTATGTACCCTCTTTAAATGCAGCAGACATAAGCCGATTCTTTTATATCACCATAGAGATACAGAGTGGCGAAGAGTGGAAAGAGGCTCAAGCCCTAGTGGATTCTGGTGCCACAGGCACGTTCATGGATGAGGTAGTAGCCACACAACTGGGGGTAGGGCTCATGAAGAAAGCAGTTCCTGAAGCAGTGATAGCGGTAGATGGACGTGTGCTGGACTCAGGTCCGATATGCTTTGTAGCTAAGAAGGTGGAGGTCAGATGTACTCCCAACCAGGAAGAACCCCTCGACTTTAACATCATCCGGTCCCCTCAACATGGTATTATCTTGGGACTCCCCTGGCTCCAAAAACATGATCCACATATCCAGTGGAATACGAAAACTATCCACTTCAACTCAGAGTATTGTAACCAACATTGCTTTAGGCCTTTGTCTACACCCTCACAAGCCCTCTCTTCTCAGCAATGGATCGCGACGGCGGCAGAAAAAGACATCATCTTACCAGCTCGTTATGAAGGATTCCACGACGTCTTCAACGATATCCAGGCAGAAACTCTGCCACCACACAGACAATATGATTGTCAGATAGATCTGGTAGCTGGGGCCGTGGTACCGTGCGGTCGTATTTATGCTCTCACGGAAAAGGAAAATGAGCATTTACGACAATATTTGGACAAATATTTGGAGTTGGGGTTTATCCGCCCGTCCAAATCACCTGCCGCATCACCCCTGTTTTTCATTCCGAAAGCCAACGGAGAGCTTCGAACATGCATCGATTATAGGGCACTGAATGACATCACGGTTAAGAATCGTTACCCACTTCCATTAATTCCAGTGCTATTGGAACAAGTAAAGTCCGCCACCATCTACACCAAATTAGACCTCAATGGAGCTTACCACCTTGTGAGGATGAGAGCTGGAGATGAATGGAAAACCGCCTTCAAAACAAGATATGGTCTCTACGAATACCTAGTGATGCCATTCGGCCTCTGCAATGCCCCTGCGGCATTTCAGTTCTTTTTGAACGAGGTGTTACGTGAATTCATGGACAAATTCGTAGTCGTCTACATAGACGATATCCTAGTATATTCTTCATCTGAGAAACAACATATCCAACATGTGTGCTCGGTGTTACAGACTCTACGCCTGAACAATTTATACTGTAAACTCAGCAAATGCGAGTTTCATGTGGATGTTGTGGAATTTTTGGGCGTAATGCTTACTCCCAGAGGGCAGGTGATGGCAGAAAGAAAGGTGCAAGCAGTCAAAGATTGGCCTGAACCACAGAATGTTCGCGATGTGCAGTGTTTTTTGGGCTTCGCTAATTTCTACAGGCGCTTCATCCATCATTTTTCCAAAACAGTGACTCCCATTACCAAGTTGCTCAGAAAAGGGAATGCCTTTCACTAGTCCACCGAAGCCCAACGAGCCTTTGATGACTTAAAGAACGCCTTTATTACGGCCCCCATTCTGGCACATCCCAACCCGGAAAGACCATACATCGTGGAGGCCGATGCCTCAGAGGCTGCCATAGGAGCCGTTTTGTCACAAAGAAACGATACTACAGGACAAATGCATCCCATCGCGTTTATGTCCCAAAAGTTAAATGAGGCTGAAAGAAACTACACCATCGCCGAGAAAGAGCTGCTGGCGATCAAGACTGCATTTACCGAATGGAGACACTTCTTGTTAGGAGCCAAAGAAAGAGTAACCGTTTATACCGACCACAGGAATTTGCAGTTCATGCGCTCTGCTAGACATTTAACACCCAGACAACTAAGGTGGATGCTTTTTTTTGAAGAATTCGACTTCGTGGTCACATATCGACCTGGGAAAGACAATAAAAAGGCAGATGCCCTTACCAGACAAGAATCTCTTGGTGAAGAAGAAGAACCCATAGAACATGCCATCATACCCCCTCATAAGGTAATTTGTGCTATGCAAACGGATGATTTTCTGCAGAAAGTCGCAACCGGAAGCCAAACCTGTAAATGGAGATCATGGGTCCGGAACCACCCCGAGTGGAAAGAAAAACAAGGCTTGTTCATGTATAACCAAATGATTCTCATACCATCAAAACCCCTACAGAAACAGGTATTCCAATGGTGCCATGACGTACCTAGTGCTGGGCACAACGGTGTGGTCAAAACTCTGGATCGCATTAAGAGACAGTTCTGGTGGCCCAGTGTTCGTAAAGATGTAACACTATGGATACGGAAATGTGAGACATGTGCCCGCATGAAGACTGAACACCTGAAACCGCAGGGGTTGCTTCAACCCTTACCTACACCCACAGTTCCATGGAAATATATTTCTGTCGACTTCATCACGGGACTACCCAAAGATCAAGGTTACGACACCATCATGGTCGTAGTCGACTATCTCACAAAACTAGGACATTTTATTGCCTGTAAGCAAATCCCCACAGCAGGGCAACTAGCCAAACTATTATTGACACATGTTGTTCGTCTACACGAACTACCACAGCGCATAGTGTCCGATAGGGGAACACAATTCACTGCCAGATTCTGGAAAGTATGGTGTGCGGCCCTACACGTTCAAGTAGCATTGTCCACCAGTTTCCACCCCCAGACGGACGGGCAGACAGAAAGGGTTAACCAAACTCTCAAACAATACCTAAGGTGTTATGTAGACTCCACAACAGAGGCTTGGGTGGATCACTTATGGGTAGCAGAAGTGGCTTACAACAGCGCCCTACATAGCTCCACAAAAGCAACCCCTTTCTACAACACGTATGGCTTCCACCTTAGGTTCCTTCCCTTTCTTCACCCCGAAGTGGGAAATAATCTTCCTGAGGTACTAGATAGAGTTAAACACATACAGAGGACTCTAATAAAATCTCAAACCCACTTACAAAAGGCAAAAGAACGATACAAAAGAGAAGCTGACAAACATCGTCGGGTAGGTCCCCACTATAAACGAGGTGATATGGTATGGTTGTCCACAAAGAATATTCACTTCAAAAAAAGATCCCTTTTCAACCCTAAATATATTGGGCCCTATAAGATCCTAAAAATTCTGAGTCCTGTAACGGTGAAACTCGCTTTACCCTTGTCCTTACACATCCATCCCGTGTTTCATGTATCCCTGCTCAAGCCGTCTGTCACCCCAATAAAAAAGAAGCCAAGTCCCATATGGGTAAACAGGGAACAGGAATACGAGATAGCGAAGATATTGGACTCTAAAACAAGAGGAAGGAAAAAATGGTATCTAATAGCATGGAAAGGGTATGGACCGGAAGACAACTCCTGGGAGCCTGCAACGGCCATACATGCACCCCGTTTGCTCCGCGCCTTTCACAAACAAAACTCCCGTTGAGAAAGCTGCCTAAGAGGGGTGTACTGTCAGGAACACGCATTGCCACACCATAACAGATAGGTAATTTCCGCGCTACCGCGTTCTTCGCTCTGGAGACTACAAGTCCCATGAGCCTTTGTACTTCCGGCATGCGCGCGCAGACGCGGAAGGCTTCATAGAGCACTTCCGCACTGGCGTCTTTGCCGATTATCCTGGAAGCCGTGAGGAAGCAGCGTGTCTTGGTTGCGGTCCTCATTTCGTTTGAGAAGTCCGTTACGTCAGGAGACGGAGCGGCGCAAAGAATCTTGTCCCGACTTGCCCCGAGAGCGAGTGGAGGTGTACGTTGCATAGAGAGATCCTGTTGGGTGTAACGTGTGGCGGTTGCGGTAAGGGTGCTGTGCACCACTCTGTATACTACCTCCTCTGCAGCCTGACGAATCCCCGATAAAGACTGCCTGAGTAAAGAGGGGAGGTGAACTTTGCCTCCTGGGCTCTACAGTGTTATTATACACCAGGTGTTCCTCCTCGTTGGAGAGCCACACGTCTGTAGGCTCATGCGAGTGGTAGGAATACCGGTGCCAGGGAACATTAATTTTATAAACTAAGGCGTTACTGCCCTATTTGGGAATGCGGTAATACCGTGTGGAGCTGAACACGGAACATTTGTTTTTCCCGCCGTTTTCTCACGTGTGTGAGTGGATTTGCTTTGGTTCCTTTATTTTTGGTTTCACTTGAAGAACTTGGTTTGCACACAAACATTTCATATCTGAGGATTGTGGTTGAATTCCGCGCATTCATACGCCCTCTGAGAGGTGGACTGCAATGCCATTTTAGGTACGTGTGGAGAAGAAGCGGAATGCCTGCCTAGTGAGAATTACATGAGAGTAGGATTGGTGTGTTTAATATTTGTCATTTGTTTTATAGTGGAGCATTTCTTTTCATAATCCAAACCTGCTTTGTCCCAAGGACTCTCGAGTGTGAGGGTGAACAGGCCACAAGTCACCAGTGATTGGGCATCATTATTTTCTTTACAGGTAGCTAAGAGTTAGTAGCATAGCCTTACTTACAGCTTAGGTGGGTATAGTGGTGGGAGGAGGCAGAGTGTTGTTAACGTGCTGTCCTTGTCTCATTTCAGATCTCCTTCCCTGCTGTCCCCACCCTTTCCTTCCCTCGCTCGATCACTTCAATGTTCTGCGCTATAATAGCCATCAGACTTGGAGCTATCGAGAGGTGGACCATAACGAGCATCGGTCCGATCCTGAGGAGCTGAGGAACCCGACAGTAACTGGGTCCTGGTCATACAGAAACGAAAGCGGAAAACAGACACTCCGCATGCTGTCGATCCTCTGAGGGTTGTGATATGCAAAGGACACATGGTGATGACACATCGTCCTAGGAAAATCCATCACATGGGGCTTGTCACACTTTAAGCACCTACCTCGATGTTCATCAGCTCTTGCAATCATGAATGAGGCGATCCCACATAATAGTCCATATCAAGCATCAGAACCTGTGCCATCGGTGCACGGTCAGAGTGCATCTCAAATACCTAATAACACTTGATCTGGCCGACTAGTGCGAGTGCCTTGATGACTTATTGAAGAACTATAATATAACTGTTTTTTATACTTTTTATTTAACAACGGGGAGATGTTGTGTCATGAGACTATGTGTGGTAGGACCCTTGTGGTTCAGGACGGACTCAACAGACGAATTCTGTACCTTGCTGAGTGGTATTAAGGTGTGGTTATTAACAGTTATGATGTAATGAGGGTGCAGTGTGTGATCGTATGCTGAAGAATAAAGACGTCTTTTATAGAGCTCCGCGTGTGGTTCATTCATTTGCATGCTCCAGGCTGGGGAGGGCACTACAGACTGTACTAAAAAAAAGCAAAAGAACAAAAATTGGGCGGAATGCTGAACAATGCAAACATTCACCCCCAGTCACAAAGATCTGGATTTAATCCATCGTTCTTTTGCTCACCACGCCACCCCAGTTTGGACCCAGCCATATTCAAATCAGTCTTGATCCTGCTCCTCGTGGGAACAGTTCAGCCCGAACTGTCAAGCCAGGTCCTCCCTTGACCGAAAACAAGCATCTTGGGACCGGTTTCGAGGCAACACCCTATATCAGCCAGCCATGGCATGGGGAACAAAAAAACGATGGATTTAGGCCCAGATCTCTGTCCTGGGGTGAATGTTTGACATTGTTCAACATTCTGTCCATCAATTGTTCTTGTTTTCATTTTCCCCCTGAGTGGGACAGGTATGCCCAGACATGGGTCCCGTGCTTTTCATGCCACTGGAGTCAAACTAGCCTGGGTGATGAGGGGTGAAACCCCGAAACCAGTCCCAGGATGCTTGTTTCCGGTCCAGGGAGGACCTAGCCTGGCAGTTCGAGCTGGACTGTTCCCATGGGGAGCAGGGTCACAACGGATTTGCATATGGCTGAGTTTCACCTGGAATGGCATGGGGAGAAAACAAATGATGGATTTAGGCCCAGATCTCTGTACAGGGGGAAATGTTTGACATTGTTCAACATTCTGTCCATCAATTGTTCTTTTTGCACAGACTTTACTAGCATTAGTAGAGTTTACCCCTACGTCCACAGTCAATGATGACGGATGGTCCACAAGTACTGACGAAGGACCTGAGAGAGATGAAACAGACTGTAAATCAAGTTGCTCCTCTACTATTGTTATTTTCTTCATAATTTCCCCAACAGTGGAAGTGACAAAACCTCATAACTTACTTTTCTTTCAGCTGACCCTGTTTAAGACAGGGGGCCAGGGGCAATGGGATGGAGATTTTCATTTACCTATCCTCGTTCGAGCACAGATGGACCCTCCCTTGACTCGGCCTTCGCCAGATCCATTCTGTGCACGTTCCATGCAGCAGGCCTCAATCTCGCACTAAAAGCATGCAAGCTCCTCCTCCTCCTGGGCAGCGAGAGAAGCTCTCTGGATAATGAAGTCCCCAGAGTCCATCCAAGCACCAATAGTCGCCATCATAGCATCCTGCACTGTGGGCCTCAATCTTGTACTGAGGGCAAGTTAGGTCCTTGTCCAGGGCAGGGCAACATGAGGGGCACTCGGGATAATGAAGTCTCCAATTCTCGTAGTCCAGCCAGTCACCGCCAAAGCATTATGTAGGGTTGTCATAATTATTTACTAAGTATTTTTAGGCTGTTGAAATTATAAATATAACCTACTTCCCTCAAAATCTAACACTTTTACCAATGTGGCTAAGTATGAAGTGCAAATAGTAAATATGATACCCTCGACCCCCAAAGTTTAACACTTTCCCCAATGAGGCTAAGTCTAGAGTGGGAATAATAAATCTGACCCCCGCAAAGCCCAACACATTTCTCAACATGGCTAAGTTTGTAGTGGGAATAGTAATCAGACCTCCACAAAGTGTTACCATTTGGCATTATTTTTAATGTGAGATATTTTTTATTAACTACACTTTTTACATTATTTAGTTGTACTGAGTTTCTCAACACATCTTTTAATATATTCAGTTTTAAACATTAATATTTTCAAATAATCACAACTTTATTGTAACATATTTTTTATTAACATAAAATAATGCTATTTTTTTGCAGAAAAATGAACACTTGCAATATAATAGATTCTTAGTGCACATTTTATACATGATTATAAAATGCATGCTCTATAGTGATTTTGTACATAAAAGTATTTTTTCATATTATTTTTGTTATTTATGTATTTAATGTATTGAAAAATACTGTAAATATATTAGCATTTAATATGTATCAAAAAGAGACCAGCTAATAACGCACACCCTTTTCTAGGGTGTGCGTTATTAGCTGGTCTCTTTTTGATAATTGTACGGACGAGTTGATTCTTCAACTTGCCAACGACACTTCTAGGTAGTGAGTGTTTACAGTCATATCAGCACCCCGCTATACTAACAGCATTTGTAAATTTAAATACGCCACTTACTGGTTTCTTGTGATAGGAGTTTATATTTGATGTGCGGTTGTTTACCCATTTTGGGAACACTACTACCTCTTTTGTAATTGAGCATTTAATATGTATTAATATATTTATTTAGATTTTTCAATAAAAATATTGCAAGTTTTACATTTTTTTAAAATAATTTACAAACACTAAATAGAAAATAATCATTATTTACAATCCATCCTTTCCTGCGGGTTGCAAACTTTTTATGTCGTTTTGCGGTAACAGTTCAGTGTCCCTACTCTGTGGTTCAGGTAAGAGCAATTTACAATTACTTTCTAAGGGTTGAGTCCTAGGGGTGTGTTAATAGTTAGTTAGGGTAGTGGTTGTTAGCTAATGTTATTTTAGTGTGTTGTTTATTAGTGTAATGTGTATTAGTTATTTTAGGTTAGTTAAGTAGGCCTATTTGTAATTTTTTACATTGTAAATATATTTTATGTACTTTGCATGTGTTTTCTATGAATGTATGATTGTTTTAATGCTTATATAATGTGATGTGAGGGATGTAAATGTAAATGTTGATACGAGGGCTGTAAATGTCGTTTGTGCGTTATCGGTTTTTGTTTCAAAGAATATTTTTCCTCAGGATATGTTTTTTCAACGAAATTAAGGTTTTCTCTTTCCTTGATTCTTCGGACTTTCTGGAGCGTTTATTCATTTTATAGAAATTGTTCAGCGTTTGGATGAATTCCTTGGATTAATCAAGTGATATTCGATGTTTTATTTTTGTGTAGTTTATTTTTGCCTTTTTTAGGGCTCTTTTTTATGGATCCTTTTTTGGAATTGCTTCTTTTGGGTTGGGATTTTGGTTATAATGACTTCAGCAATTAAAACATAAGGGTAATTTTAAGCTATATTTATTTTATTGGGTGGGAAATCTTGAGTTGTTGGTGTTAGTAATGTTGCCTTATTATGTATTGATATACAATTTTGATATGTTAAGATATGTGTATAGGTGATAGAGAAATGTATGATTACTTAAATTAACTAAGCTTTTCTTGGTTTATTTATTTATTATTTTTAAATATTTATTTTAGCAATTTTTAAATTATAAGGCTTTACAATTATGTATTACAATTATGTATTGCATATGATACTAAAAAGGTATTTTAATATTATTTAGAAATAAATATTAAGCTATGTTTTTTCAGTTATTTGAAATGTTTAAATTAAGCTGTTTAGTGTGTGTGGATTTGTGCTATTGAAGCTAGATATAGCAGGGCTTGGTTGTTAGCAAGCATTTCAACTTTACATGCTAAAATTCATGCATTTCTTTCGTTTAATAAGGTATTTGTAGCTTCATTTAGGTCAGGGATTTCTCCATTCTTAGTTCCTGGTAGCTCTGCTTTGTTTTCAGTATTTAAAAAAATTGGTACAGAATAGGGTGGCTTGAAAGGAAATGTGCCACACTTCCGCTACGTTATCTTTCTTTGCTCCATGGAAGATGATGCTATTATGGCATTCTCCCATAGCCTATAATACTTGGGTTGTCGTCTATGTCTGCTTGCTATAGGTCACCAACCCAAGTATCTTCAAAATAATCCATTAATGGGGCTTGGGTTGTTTAATGCTTTCGATAATAGGGGGAGGGTGGGTCAATTAGAATGTCATAATGTTTTGTCACTTCTGTTACAAAGACATATGCTAAAGCTAATTTTTTTTAATTTCATGTGCAAATTCTAGGTAGTTGCATACTTTACACTCTTGGTGGATTTCAGTAGGTGCTTCTGTATGCTTTGGTTAAAGCAGTAGTAGCACCCATATATTGCACTGTGTGGGTATACTTTTTGTACAGTGGAAATCATTGTCTGTTCAAAATCTATGATGATTTCTTTATTCTTATAGTTTTTAGATTGTTATTTTATATGTGTTAACATGTCATTGTAAGTTGCACTTTGTTTGTTAGGTAAAAGTGCATACACTAGTGGGATGTTTGTTTTTTGATATTGACCAAGTACTGTGTATATCTTACTGAAAGGTGAAGGATATGACTTAAATGTTCCATTCATCATCCATGTGCTACTTTCTGTTAAATTTAGTAAATCATAGTTTGTAGCATAAAATATTTGATCCTTTATCATTATTGTGGTTGTCATACAGGTGTCTTTTTATATGTGGTTAGTAAGTGTTAGGGTATGTCTATTTCTTCATATCTTTTAGGTACTAATGGTGCTTCTCTTGATGTTCTACTTTCTTTGCAATTAATCTTTTTGGGGTTGCTATGCCAGGGAGTTGGCCTATATTGCCTGTTCAGGAATGTTTGAATTATATTTTTTAGTTTTGTTCCTGTTGACTCTATTGAGCTTGTAATGGCCTCTTGCAGGTCTGGTGGGACAATTCTCACTTTTCTTTCTTTATTATTTTGATGTTGACTATGCTCCCTAACATTTTATTCAATCTCATTTTTAATTGTCACCCTACCTAAGCATGCATTTGAATACTATTCGATGCATTTCCAGTGTGTTTTCTGCTGCTATCGCTCACCTTATATAATTATATTTTGTATCGCTTAATAACAGCTTCCCATTTCAGGGTGGATGTGTGTTACTGTTTCTGACATTTAATTTGGGAGGTTTTAGAATTTAAAAATTACATATTGATCATTGTAAAATATGTTATGTGATCTAATATTTCGTTTTACATTTTTACATTATAACTGCACGTTTATGCTTAGATTTTGGATATTTCCTCTACTTCCGTTCTTCAGCAGAGTTCTGTTCTGCAAAGCGGTTTGCTTCTGATTATGGTGACAGTTGTCTTTTGTTGTAGTCTGTTGAAAGATACAGCATATTTAAGACATTTAGACTAAGACTTAAGTAGCATTAGTTGATTGGAAGTTAAGGAACGAACCACAGAAGCATATGTAAACACTCCCAAGTAACGCATTATTCTGGAGCATTCATATGTTTCTCTATTTGCACGAGTGCATTACAAATGCAACTTTAAAAACATGCATCCCAAAGAGACTTTGCAGTCAGCACAAACATGTTACAGATGCAGTTTTCACAAGGCTTGTTAAATGCATACCGAATGCAATTCAAAAAGACATATATAAGTATGCTCTCATGCACAGAGCTGTTCGTCCGTCCTTCAGAACCTGTAATATAGCAAAAACCCAAGTCCTACCTCTTTCTTCACGATTAGTGCTCTGGATTGAAGCTGTCTACTCTCTGCATGAAAGTTTCAAATACCTTGAGAAATTAGGGTAATGCGAGCAGCATCAAATTAGCTGCTCCTGTCATCACTAAAAAATAGTAATCATGTCTAGAGAAATAAATGCTCAAAATTACCACCTCATGCAACATTCCTTCAGCGCACCAATCAATTGATGTTTCAGATTTTCTCTGCAGCCTGGCAGGCACCTTAGATCTTTATGGTGGAAAAAACATAATCTGAGAGTTTATAGACACACACAAAAGGGTTTCTAGCTCAAACTGGATCTGATTTCATATACACCCAATCCAACAAACAAAACAACAAGAAGCACTTTGTGATTCCAACCACTAAGTGGCAGGATAGATGCATAATATGGCAATATAGAAGACATCCATGCTGCAAAAATATATGACTTGTGTCAGTTGATTATGTATAGTTATTTGTTAGTTTGAGCTTAATAGTTTTATTTTAGTTTAAAATTTTTACTATGTATTATTTTTACTTTAGGTATTATTTTTGTGTTTTAGTTATAATGCTTACTTTATACTTTGTCTTTTTTGGACTTGTGATTTTCAGATTCCGTAGGGTTGATTTTCTCTTTCTGTTTTTTTTCTTTTGTCTTCTAGTAGAGGGACCTGTATTTTGGCAATATACATATGGAATACAAATGGTGATGCAGCGCGCGCAATGTAATTCGTTTTATTTATTTATTTACTTAACTCCGTTCGGCCGTATGCCGGTGTTTACTACCCCCCTTTCTGCCCCTCCCCCGCCCACCGCCCCACTGCACTCCCTCGAGGAGCCGCCACTGATCAATCTGCTCAGAACTGTCTTTGTTTTCACTTGTGTCTGAATTTTCTATTTCTTCAAGAATGATTTAGGTCCACTCAGGTGCTTTGTTTTTTCTGTTTGGGATTCTTACTCTTCTTGTTTTTTGCACTGACTCTTCTCCTGACTCTTCTTGTTCAGTTTGAATTGAGACCTCATTAATTTGTTCTGGTCCTTTCCTTGATCTTCTTCTCACGAGTCTGTATTTTAGTATTTTAGCTCCGCTGGGCCAATTATCACATTTCCTTTGTTTCATAGCAACTACCCTTTCGCCTTCTTCGTCTGTTTCATAGATTCTTTTGCCTGGCCCTGCTTTTATTAGTTCTTCTCCTTTTCTCTCAGGAACTTCTTGTTCTGTTGTTTCAACAGTGACTTCATCCACTTCAGGCTTTTCTGTATCTCCACCTTGTTCCGGCACAACAGTGATCTCGCTGTCACTTGGCTCAACAGTGAACTCACTTTCTTCCTCTTCATCAACAATTTCACTTTTTTATGGTTCAACAACAATTTTTCGAGTCCCAGTATCTGGTGCCCACTTCACTTGACTTGTGCTCTGCTGTTCATTATTTGTTTGTTCGTCAGAATCTGTTATTTTAGATTCTTCAGCTTCACACACTTCAGCCACTGGTCTTTGTCTTTGATTTACCAGTTGCGGCTCCTTTTGTTCTTCAAGTGGACTTGGGACTCGTCTGGTGTGGCTCACATGAATCCAGTTTGGCAAGCCAAAACACTTTACTTCTGTCGTCGTTACCAGAATGATTTGATAGGGGCCATTCCACCTGGGTTCCAGACACATTTTCCGCATGTGTTACTTGACAAGAACCCACTCACCAGGACTCAAATCATGAGCTTGATTTCGCTGTGTTGTTGTGGCTTCTTCTCCAACCTGGTGAGACACAGAATGCACCAGGTCAGCAAATCCCTTGCAATAGTCAAGTACCAGATCATCAGATATATTCATCAGTTTGTACGCTGGTACAACTGCTTGTCTCACTGCTCGACCTTGTTAGAAATGGGGGTCTCATGTTGGCAGAGGTAGGTACCTTTGACCAAATAGGGACCCTTGCTTCTAGTCAGTGTAAGGGGGATACACACTTTAGATAACCCCTGCTCACCCCCTTGGTAGCTTGGCACGAGCAGACAGGCTTATCCCAAAGGCAGTGTGTAAAGTATTTGTACCAAGACTCACAGTAACACAGTGAAAACACCACAAATGGACACCACACCAGTTTAGAAAAATAAAATACCTTTATCTAAACTACACAAGACCAAAACGCCAAAAATCCAACATACAGATACTCAGTAGAATGTCTTTAAAAGGGTTGTTGCAAGAATAAGCTTGTAGATGCTAAATGCGACACTTTACTCTCAAAGTACCTTGGATGCGTAATGCAGAACAAACAAAGGGTCGCAGAGAAGGCGATGGGTCGATTCTTCCTGCGCTCCGGTTACGATGCAACAAGATGGCGCCTCGATGCATGGCGACGATCCGGTGCGATGCGATAAAATGGCGTCTTTGGTGCGATGCGACAATGTGGGGGCGATGCGTGCATGCCCGACGGCTGTGCGGCAAAATCGGTGGTTTCCTGAGCCGCGACAGGCCCTGAGACACGCTTCTCCGGTGATGCAACGGCACCCTCCGTGGCGGCGGCACGCTTCTCTGGTTATGCGGCGGGGAACAGAGGCAGCGGTGGCACGCTCCCTCGGCGATGCGATGGCGGCTGCTGTGGTGGTGACACGCTTCTCCCTCATTGTGTCGAGCTTCCAGCTCCTAACAGCAAAGGCCTCACACACAGTTACAGGCACCTCCTAGCAAGTCAGAACTCCCAGCAAGGAAGTTCAGGGAAGCTGGGGGTGAAGTTCTTTTGTTCCTGGGACTTCGAAAACAGGAGGTCAGCTCTTCTCCGGCCCTTGGAGACTTTTCTTCAGATGGACACAGCACACAGCAAAGTCCTTCTTCAAGCAGGGGACATAGCACGCAACAAAGTCCCTTGGTCCTCTCCTCAGTAGAAACAGCAAACTGCAGGCCGACCCCAGACACACAGCAAGGGCAGTACTTCTCCTCAGTCTCTTCAGCTGTCCTCTTTGACAACAGGTTCCTCTTGATCACAAAGTAGTCTGACTTACAGGGGTTACAGCTCTCATATTTATACCCCAAAAGTCTTTGTTCTCTATGTGTGAAAAACCAGTTCTGGGTGCACTCTGCCAGTGCACAGCTTCTTCCTTTGTCAGTGTGGGCCAGGGTCTTCAGACACACCGCAGGAGGTGGAGCCAGCATTGTAGAAGGCAGGCACAGCCCTAATCAGGCCCAGGTGCTACTCCTCCCACCACTCCAAATGCAGATCAGCCTATTCAGCCTAGTGCTGACTCACCCAGACACAGCATTCTGTCCTATGAACAAGATAGCCTTTCAATAGTGAAAAACGAAATTGGCAGTATTTCACTATCAAGACATGTTACACACACCAGTACATGTCCTACCTTTCACATACACTGCACCCTGCCCAGAGGGGTACCTTGGGCCTACAATAGGGGTGTCCTATGTGTAAGAAAAGGGAAGGGTAAGGCCTGGCAAGTGGGTGCACTGGCCAGGTCGACATGGCAGTTAACAAACTGTGCACAGGCACTGCGGTGGCAGGCCTGAGACCTCTTGTAGGGCTACTCACGCGGGTGGCACAATCAGTGCTGCAGGCCCACTAGTAGCATTTGAGTTACCAACACTGGCACACTTAGTGCACTTTACTAGGGCCTTACTGGTAAAACAGATATCCCAATTATGGATAACTAATCACAATAACAATTTACACAGAAAGCACATGCACTTTAGCACTGATCAGCAGTGGTAAAGTGCCCAGAATTCTAAAGCCAACAACCACAGGTCAGGAAAAAATAGGAGAAAGAAGTAAAATGTTTGGGGATAACTCTGTAAAAAGGGCCATTTCCAACAGACCTCATGTGGACTCAAACCAGTCTTTTTGTCAGGAATGCTTCTTAGACTCATCAATACAAGGGGTAAAGCGTCAGGCCATTTCAGTGATGTGGATGCACACACTTTCCCTAACCTAGATTTTATGGTGCCGTTTATCTGTTCGACCACTCTGGATGCTTCAGGTTGATTGGCACAATGCAGCTTCTCATCAATGTTAAATGCTGCACAAATTATTCGAATTACTTCATTATTAAAGTGTGTTCCTGTTCAGACTCCAAAGTGACTGTAAATCCAAACCTAGGAATCAGTTCTCTTAAAAGCAGCTTAGCTACAGTCAAACTATCATATCTCCTGGTGGGCTAGGCTTCCACCCAGCGAAAGAACATGCAAACAATGAATAGCACATATTTCAGCCCGTTACATGGGGGGGGGGAGTTCCACAAAATCCAGTTGCAGTCGAGTAAATGGTCCCCCTGCTTTTCCAATTGTACCCCAACTAACAACTGTTTTTCTGCCTGGATTTTGCTGCTGACAAATGATACACCTCTGGCAAAGGCTCTCTGCAATGACCCTGAACTTCGGATTATACCATGTCTGCTTGAAGAGTCTAATCATTGCATCTCTTCCCATATGTGCAAGTCCACGGTACACCCTGGCCATGTGGGAAAGTAAATAATCTGGCAAGACTGGCCTTTCATCATAACAGACCCACACCCGGTCCTCTGCTATTTTTCTACATCCTGTATTTCTCCATCTTTCCTTTTCCTCATCCCTTGCCTCTTCCTGCATTTGCCTCACTTCCTCCCAAGTTTCAAATGTAGTTGCGAACATAAGATGGCATTCGGTATTTTCTCTTTCAATTGATCTGTTTATAGCCATTGCATTTTGTGCACAAAATCGTGCCATTTGGTCTGCATATCTATTGCCCTTCGTCACATAATCATCTCCTGATGTATGTGCGGTACATTTACCCCTGCAATTCTTTTGAGTAATTGCAAAGCATCCAATAATTCTTTTACAGTTTTGCCGTTTCTTATTGGAGAACCTGAAGAAGTCAGAAATCCGCTTGCCATCCATGGCTGACCAAAGTCATGTACAATCCCAAACCCATATCTACTATCAGTAAATATGGTTACTTTTAGGCTTTTGGTAATTTTACATGCTCTAATCAGAGCTATCAACTCAGCAATTTGGGCCGAATTTACTCCTTTTAAACAGGATGCTTCTAGAACCCTAGCTATGGTTCATACGGCATAGGCAGCACATAGTTCACCTCTCTCATTTCTTAAACATGACCCATCCACAAATATCTCGCAGTCTGATTCTTCCAATGGTACATCCTCTATGTTTGGCCTAGGTTTCGTACACAGTTCTGTCACATCCAAACAATCATGATCCGCTTCATCTTTCACTTCCTCACACTGGGAATTTGGTAGTTAAGTGGAAGGATTTAATGTTGAGCACCTCAACACTGTCATAATTTTCAGCACCCAAAATTATTCTTTCATACTTAGTCAGTAGGCTAGAGGTCAAGTATTGAGTTCTCGTTCAAGTCAAAAGGATCTCAACTGAATTTGGCACATACACTTTTACTGGATATCCCATCACAATCGCTTCACTTTGTTCCAAACTCACACAAGTGGCAGCTACTGCGTTTAAACAGCCTGGTAATGCTGCAGCAACTGCATCCAGGGTAGCAGAAAAATATGCCACAGGGCGTCGTGCCATTCCATGTCTCTGTGTTAGTACTGAGAGTGCACACCCATCTCTCTCACTGCAGTACAATGCAAATTATTTTGCATAATCAGGCATTCCCAGTGCTGGTGCGCTGCAAAGGCTATTTCTCAGTTTAATAAATGCTTCCATTCATTCATCATCTAAAACAATCGGATCTTTCACATCTTCTCTTGTCAACCTCTGTAGAGGTTTTGCAATCAGTGAAAAACCACTGATCCATTGTTGACAGTATCCAACCATTCCCAAAAACATTCGTACTACCTTTTGAGTTGTGGGTGGTTTCATTTGTTTAATCACGTTTATTCTCTCTGGTGTCACCTTTTTGACTCCCTTTTCTTTTTTGTGTCCTAAGTACTGGACTTCCTGCTTAATACATTGCAATTTTGCAGGGGACACTTTGTGTCCTCCTTCTGCTAAATGGTTCAGTAAGGCAACGGTATCAGTTACATATGCCTCTCTTGTTTTTGATGCCACCAATAGGTGATCAATGTACTGAACCAAAACTGAATTTCCTGGCATGACTGGAGTCTCCAGACATTTTTTCAAGATCTGATTAAAAATTGAGGGACTTTCAGTATACCCTTGAGGAACTCAGCACCATGCCAAGACACGGTCTTCGAACCGGAGTGCAAACACATACTGGCTCTTTGGGTGAAGAGGAATTGAGAAAAATGCTTGGCACAATCAATTACTGTGTACCATTCAGAGTCACAGGGAATTTGGTAAAGGATTACGTCTGGATTTGGGACTATAGGACAACAAGGTACGACAATCATATTTATTTTTCTTAAATCCTGCACTATTCTGTATTTTCTGCTAGGTTTCTTGATACCTATGATAGGCGAATTTCATGGACTGCTCATTATTTCTTTTAGAATTCCCTGTTCAATCATTTGATCAATCACAGGACCAACACCTGCATTTACTTCTGGGCCCATTTTGTACTGAGGGGTGTTTGGATATATAGCACCCTATTGCACTGTGATCTGTATGGGAGCTACATTAGTCATCAATCCAATTTCCTTTCCAGTGAAATCCCACACATCTGACCTTATTGCACTTTTCAATTCTTCAGGCAAACTTTCTTCAGTAAGAAGTGAATACAATTCATCCACTTCAGTTCCTTGTTTTGCTAGCATCATTTTAAATTCTACATCTTCATCTGGTGTCTGACATGCTATACCGTCTGGTGTACAGTAGATGGTTCAGTTCATTTTACACAATAAATCCCTTCCTAAGAGATTTACTGGACTCGAGTCGCATACCACGAACCGATGCATGTCTTTGAAGTTTCCAATGTGAACCTCAATTGGATTTGTAACTGGGGTTTTAATCTGTTTATTTGAGACTCCTACAACTCGGATAGTTTCTCCCGAGAGGGGTAGGTTTGGAATTTCTGCTACTCTCACAGTAGAACGGGTAGCACCAGTATCCACTAGAAAGGTAATATCATTCCCTTCCACCTTTCTGTCAACAAATGGACCTGACTGATCTACTGCCAAAGATGTGCCAAGCACGCACCCTTCCTCCCTCCTCAGGCACCGTCATTGATATGAGTCAGAATCACTCTCATTGCATTGCAACAAATATTGCAAAATCCTTTGTACTACTTGATTCTTACTGACTGGATCACCTCCTTGATATCCAGTGTTCACACAGTACCTGTGCACCTGAGCAATCACTTTATTGGGCATGGAAGATTGTGGCACCTGTAACTGTGGAGTAACTATCTGCTGCTGCTGTTGGTGATTTACACCCACCTCATTCTGCATCTGTGGAATCAAATTTTGATTTGCCCCGTTATTCTTTATTATAGATCTACACTCGTTCTTCCAATGTCCAATCTTTCCGCACGCATGACAAGGAAATTTCTTTTTAACTTCATCTTGACTCATTTTCCCTCTACGTCCACTGGGTACCTGACCATTCTGATTTTGACCATTCATCTGATAATTTGTCTGTGAATTATTGTTAGTCTCTTGCTGTTCTGCCACCTTTACTTGTGCCATCATCATTTCCTCTTTCAACTTTTTATGCTTTGTATCTATTTCATCACTACAATACTTTGCATACCTCAAAATGTCATCGACTGTCTTGCTCTGCCAACAAATAAAATGCTGCTGTATCATATTGCTTATCTCTGGTCTGAGCCCAAACACAAACCGATACACAAAATGTCCCATATCTTTATGTCCAATATTTTCAAAACCACTATACTGCTTAAACACGTGCAACAACCTTTCATAGTAGGCGTGTACTGATACCTTTGGTTCTTGGGTGGTTCCCAATCGTTTCCTTTGGGAAAATCTTTCCCTTTTGGAAATGTGATTACCTGATTATATTTTTTCATTACCTCCTTTGATAGGGCTCCTGTTTTAGAATCTCAATGATATTCATCTTTTGGCCAATCGACCGTGATCTTACACTCTGTCCACAAATCTGCAGGTACAACAATATCAAATAATCCAGCCAAGTCCTTTAATAATACTTTCAAAACTTTCACAAACCTATCAACCTGCTTGTACCATTCAACTGGTTTCTCTCTTAACTTGGGGAAGTCATTCGTAAAGGACAATATATCCTGTCTTGTCCAAGGAAAATGAACATATCCACCACCTGGAACTTCTCTCATTGTGCACGCCCTTTCTACTTGCTCTATTGTTTTTAATGGGAACATGGGTGTTCCTTTACTAGCTGCTTGTTCCTTCTTTCTTGTCCATCTACTTTTCCATCGGTCTACATCTCCCCATTTCTTTAAAATATTCATTAGTTCTTTTATTTGTAATCTTTTCCCAGATGCATTCAAACTCTCTAAGTCCTTGTCAGTAAAGGCCAATCAATATGTTTTCTGTAAAACTTTCGATTTCTCTGTATTTATTCCATATTCACTAGCAGCTTCTGATATTTTCTCATGCAGATTCTTTGCCCTCCATGTAATACTTTTACACAAAAATAGCAACTCTTCATCTCGGTATGTTCCTAATCTGTCTGGACTATTTGTACCAATTATCATTTCCTCTAAATCCACTTTTAACTGACTTACATTTATACCCTGTGGTTGAGTTTTGGGTTTTGTCATTTAGTTTATTCAATTATTTAATTCTTCTGGTGATGGACCTGCTGAACTCCCAGTTGCTGGGGTTATATTTAATCCAATTTTCCTTGGGTCTAATTGTATTCTTCTTTACGGGGTTTCAGTTATTAACTCGCAAACTGGAAGATTTAACAGTGTATTATTTACATTTTCCTGAGCATCGACATTTATCCACTACTGTTACTGCATGCACTTTGGATACATTTTGTCTTTCTCTATATAACGGAACTACAGGACCGATTGTTACCGGTACCGTTAATGCTTCTGCATTTAGACTCAACTGATTCATTTTCTGGACCTATTCCAACTTCGCCTTATTCAGCAAATTTAACTAATTCTCCCATATTACCTTTGCTATAGCTGTAATTTGTGGAGGTAATGGGGTTCCTATTTGCGGTGCACTTGGAGTTATTTCCCCTAAATTTTCTTCGTAAAGTCGAAGTCTTTTGTTCATGAAAACCTCAAACAATTCAACGTCACCCCTACACTTTGAGCCTCTAGATTTTTCTTTTTCTCTTTACATTTACCTCCAACCTGTTCATCAACTGTTAGAACTGGATATAACCCTTCTGTTACCACAGCTCTTCTCCATCTTTTCAATTTTTCTGCTCTGCTTCTGTATCTTCCAATACCATTTCGATGTCTCTCTCTTTCAAATGCCTCAACTTCCCATTCTTCCAAAGCCTCATACTGTGTTAATCTAGGATTAGGTTCTAGTGAATTAATTCGATTACTCAAATTCTGCAAAATTCTTAAATTAAACGTACCATGTTGTGGGAAAGCTATAACACTATCATCCTTCGTATAATTCACCCAATTCTCTAACCATATCCACATATGATAACCTCGCTCTAACATCATAAATGAAGCAGGTGTTTTCGGGGGCGGAATAGGAATCCCTTCCCTAGTCACAATCGGTTTGGCTTTTTTGAAAAAATTCTTTATCTTCTGTAGCAGCTTCATTTTTCTAATCTTTCTATACTGTTTTACTTTCTCAAGTTAACCAAGAAAAACCTTCCATAATTCTATATTTTCTATTTGTCAGCTCTTGGCCTATACCAGCACGTCTCACACCAACCATCCAATCACGATTCACTTCGTTCCTCTTTCCTTGTCCAATACTAGCGCGGCTCACACCAACCCACCAATCAGTTCTCAGTACGTTCCGGCTGCCTGACCAATGTCAGCGCGGCCTTTTTGTGACCTCCTTCTACTGACCCTCCCTTTACAAATTACTACGGTGATATTTTTCTAAACATTTTAAACTAAAAAAAATTATTAGTAACAACACCTAACAATGAGACCTTGTCTGCTCCACTAACTAAAGACATAGGTGCACATGCATCAACATTGTGAAAAGCGATTCTTTAATAGCGGGAAATAAGGAATCGGTATTAAGGAATCGCATTTCAGAATGCATCAACAGATTCGGTAAAAAAGAGCGATTCCTTAAAAATCGCTAATATTTACCGAATCCACATTAGCGAGTAGAACAAACACTGAATAGCAAAAAGCAAAATCGGTATTAGCGAAATCGGTAATAGCGATTTCGCTAATACCGAAATCGGTATTAGCGAAATCGGTAATAGCGAAATTGCAAAAAACGGGTCGCTCTGGGAACGGTCTTATGACATCACTACCAGGAAGTACAGCTGCCCCACCCTCATTCACTTGCCTGAGGAGCTCACAGGAGGAGGAACAGGACACAGCCTGAGGCTAGAGAAACCCGACTGACAAGACTTCCACCCTACCCTCACCAGGATGGACAAGGATGCACCAGGCAGCGCTGAAACTGCCAGGAAGAGGAAGCGAAAGTTTTCAGACCGGGAACTGGAGCACCTGATCGAGGGGGTGAGCAGCAAACATGATAGGCTGTTTGGAAAGCTGTCTCTCAAGGTGCCAGAGGCAGAAAAAAGACGCATATGGCTGCGCATCAGGGAGAGGGTCAATGCCGTGGGAGTGACGCCCCGCAGCATCGACGAACTAAAGAAGAGGTGGTACGACCTCAGGAAGAGGGCCAAGGAAGGGATCGCAGAAAGGGTCATGGAGGCAGCTGGCACAGGAGGGGGACCATCCACAGTGCCTGCAAACACTGCCTTGGAGGAGCTAGTCGAGGGGACAATCGAGCCAGAGGCCGTCGTGGGAGTCACGCAGATGGACACCTCCGGCGCAGCCACAACTGAACAAGGTAAGATGCATGCCTGCGCCCATACCCTGCATATCGTATACCCATTCCCATCCCCCCAGCTCGATCACAGTGTGCAGGCAGAAGTGCACCACACATCTTCCCTCATATCAGTAGTGCATCATGGGAGTCGTAGTCATGTCAGCCCGGTGTGCAAGTATAGTCATAAAAGCAAATAATTTTCCCAACAGCAGTAGAAGCCAAACATAGACACAAATATTGTAATTAATAGAAGGACATGTAGGAACATTTACAAACTGATGTCGTAATAATCCCACTAACCATGCACTGTTTCACACACAGATGCATCTCCTGATGATTCAGATGACAGCGGCCGCCTCATCATCTCGGAGACACCAGCTGATTCGGATGGGGACACTCCGCAGGAGGGTCAATCCCCACCTCCACCAGCAACCATACCACCACCACCACCACCACCACCATCAGCACCTGCAGCGCCAACTGCAACCAAACCGCGAAGACGCAGGGCACAAGTCCTCTCCATGCAGGTGATGGACGCATGCCCGAGTCCTGCAACACCATCTCCCCAAAGTCCAACAGTTGTCACACCGCCAGCACCACCACCAGCACGTGGCCGAGTCAAGCAGTGGCGCAGGTCCCTGCGCAGTACATCGGATGTAGCCGACCAGGCAAGCTCCCCATATTGCGGCATCAAGGCACAGATGCTGCGTGTTCAGCGCCTGCAGGGGAGACACATGGGGACCATTAGCATACACATGTCGCGCCTTGCAAAGCAAATGTGTACCCTGACAGAGGCAGTGCGGGACATGACCACTGTAGTGGCAGAGGGGAACGGAAAACTGAGTGAGGACCTCCAGGAACTCACCCGTGCCATCAGAGCAGGGCATCACAGTGAGCGACGGAGGCACAGACAGAACTTGCTCCGTTCCACTGCATCAACCAAGGCCATCACTAGGCTGTGCAACAGCACTGCTGTATTGGCCCGACACTCCGTGTCACTGCAGGTGGACCTGGGCCATTATTGTGGTGACGTCGCAAAGGCCCTAGGCCAGGTGACCACTGCAGTGGAACACTTGCAGAGCGGAACTTTCAGTGGCAGCACCTTGGGAGGGGAGGACGGCAGTGAGGCTGCCTCAAGTGTCAGCAGCGTATCGGTGGTGGAGACCAGCACCAGGAGGCGCAGTTCGCGCTGCTCCACAGCCACAGGGACAGGCCGTGGTGAGGTGGAGGAGACAGGTGAAAGGAGGCTGGGCGTTCGTGGCAAGCGCCACTAGACATACAGTACGCCATCCCTGACCATGGTGGGGTAACCATGGTCCTCTCCAATTGTACAATTGCACACCCGTGACTACAACGGGCATGTTTAGTTCCTCATTGTGTGGGGGAGCTCTGAATCGCATTCATGTGTGCCCGCACATGCATCAGTGCTCCTGTGCATTAAACAGTGCTCCACAAATGATTTCGTCATGGATCATTCTTACCTGGGTCAGAAATGATGTTGCGTGATGTATGTCCGCCTCCTTTGGCCCTCAGCTGTGTTGGGAACGTGTGCCTGTCGGTGTTGTGCGGGTGGTTGGTCATCCCGGTAGTCGTCATTCCTGTCCACCTCTATGGGTATCCCCCTTCTGGTTGCGATGTTGTGCAGCATGGCACATACTGCTACAATCCTGCAGCAGGTGTCTGGTTTGTATTGCAAGGCACCGCCAGTCTTATGTAAGATTCTGAAGCGACTCTTCAGAATCCCAAAGGTCCTCTCAATCACATTTCTGGTGCTTATGTGGGCCGCGTTGTAGCGTTGCTCCTGTGGTGTTGCTGGATTGATGTAGGGGGTGAGGATATATTCACGCAGGAAGTATGCACTGTCACCTACAAGATGGAAGCAAAGGCTTAGCAACAGTGATGACTATACATGTGTGATGCTCATGTTTTGAAGAGGTATGTATACGTACCAAGCAGGAGTCCCTCTCCAAATTCTCCATTGAGTAGGCGCCTGTGGATGCCACTGTGTCTGAATATGTAGGAGTCGTGTGTGCTCCCTGGAAATTGTGCCACTATGTCCGTGATGATGTGCTTGGCATCACACACGACCTGCACGTTGATGGAGTGGTAGGACTTCCAGTTCCGGAAAATGTACTCATTGGCTGAGGGTGGACAGATGGAGACATGCGTGCAGTCGATGCATCCTATGACATGGGGGAATTGGGCCACCTGGTAAAATGCCTGTTTGCTGTGGTCCAACTGCTGTGGGGTTGTGGGGAAGCTGATGTGGGTATGTATCATTGTCAGCATGGCATCAATGAATTTGTGGAAGAAGCGTGAAAGTGCGCTTTGTGATACGCCTCCCGCTTCGGCGATGACCCCCTGGAAACTTCCAGAGGCCAGTAGGTGCAGGCTGCATAGGACCTGGACGTGCGCAGGAATTGCATTGGTCCGACGTGTCTGATGCTGCAGTAGTGGTTCAAGGTCTGCAATTAGGCGCATGATCATGGCACGATTGAGACGATACTTGTCGTAAACCTCATCCTCATTTTGTCCTAGTAATGTGATGCGCACTCTGAAGACTCTCTCCTGGACCCTTCTCCTGCGCTGTCCTGCTGCATTGATTCACCTCCTCCTTGCAAGCACGTAGAGGGCTGCCATTTTGTGCAAGGAAACAGGGTCTCCTGGCGCTATTTGGATGGCTTACTGATTGGTAGCATCTGTGGCACATGTAGTATTTTTTTGGTAATTTTTTTTTTTTAAATGAAACTTTACCTCCAGGTTCTGATTCCCCTTAATCTGCTCATGCTAAATAGCGATTTTTGGGATTTTCGGTATTTGCGATTTTTGATGCATTAATTAGCGATTAGTCATTTGCGATTGCCACTTGCCGGACGCTATTAGTGAATTCGGTATTTGCGATTTTTGTGTTTTGCGATTCGTTATTTTGACGGGTCTTTTTTTAGCGATTCTTTATTTTAGCGGGTAATTATTTTGCGATTCTTTATTTTTTACCGATTTGTGTTGATGCATTGGGAATCGGTTTTTGCCACTCGCTAACGGGTGATTTTAGCGATTCGGTATTTTTGCGACTTGATTTTTGGTTGATGCATGTGCCAGATAGTCTTCACTTTTCCAAGAAATTTTCTTACACTGCAAACAATAATAACGACCAGCGTTATCTTACTTCTCTAACTAGCTATTACTCCTCTAGGGATAAGGCCAAAGTTTCAAAAGAGGGCTTTTTGGTGTGAAAAGAGGTCTTGTTACTCCCCTGGGGATAAGGCAAGAGTTTCGGAAGTGGGCCCTTCGCTATTTTCAAACACTTTACTTTTATAGGAAATTCGCTAATTATAACACTGACAGCCCTGCGTAGCTTTTGGCTATTATTTCCAACAGACAAAGTACTTCTGCAGTGTGATTTATTTATCCACTCTCTTCCTCTGCATACTTCAGGCTAAATTCCCGGGATTCCTCATGCAACTCTGTACCTGTACTTCTAGACAACATAGAACATGACACTAACTTTTCGTGTTAAGAACACATAATCAATAATCAGTAATCATTACCAAACTAATCAATAATTAACCATCCTCTCTGCTACCAGAAAAACTGATCCAGCGCAAACTAATTTCTAATCTGGGATCAATACTTACAAAAATCTCAAATAATGGCCCATACACATTCACCCGTATCCTTATTGCGCTGGGGGGCAATTTTGTTTCAAATATTTGAATTTTCTAAGTCATTTATTATTTCATGATCAATATCACCAGTATCTATTTCTAACCTATACCTCGACTTTCCTTCTACTTGGTCAATGGACCAATTAGTTGAAGAGTTGATGGCGATGATATGACATTTCTAACTTATCTAATCAGTTTACTTGAATAAACCACACTCTCTGTATGATTAATAAAGTTTATCTAAAAATTTCGTAATACTATAATGCTCATATGCAAAGTGGTACAATTACAAACAATGAATTCATCAGAGGAGAGAAGTTGTCGTAAAAATGCAACTGACACACATTCTTTTCTCACATCAATAAGAACGATAACCATTTAATGGAGGGGATAGATTAAGAGACAGCAGTTTCAGCAAATATTATGCAAGAAACAATATTATGAGTGGATAGGTGAAGAGACAAAAGTTTCAGAATAATACATTTGCATGTACGACAATACAAACTTAGTGGGTCTGTAGGAAAACCACCCCCCTGGCCTAGGGAATGGTGAGGGTTCCCGGAGATAGGATCAGGGAATGAAGAAGACAGGACCCCAGAAGGGTAAGGGGCAGGAAACTGCTAGGCCTCTCTGCAAACTGACGATCAGAGACGCATCCACCCTTCTTCTCTTCCTCCCTGCAAGTCTAAACCACACCCCTAAAGGTACCCCAATTATAGCCAAAAATCTCCATTTTCATCCCACCTAAATTGCAACAACTAGCATTTTCTAACAGCTGGTTGGCTATCCCAGTAGGTAGTTCTATCACACTTTTTTTTTTTAAGACAAATTTTATTGGGGTAGATAAACATAGGCACAGTGAAGAACCCAAACAGGGCTGTAAATGTACAAATTTAAAATCAAAATCAGCACTTTGCAGGATCCTACATTCCACATTACATCATCAATCATCAGTAAACAAAGAGAAAAGGGACCCCCCCCTCCTGATGTCGGGTAATGTGATCAGAAATGGGGTTAATACCCCGTATCCCACCCTCCGTCCTGCAGTAAGAGTCTGTGAGATCTATTAGTTGGTATTGCTCCGGCCATCATCTATATCATGTAACTCTAACAAACCCCCCTCCCCCCAACCTTAACTAACCCCTCCTCCCTCCCCCACCCCAGGCATGCCGCTGAGTTAATAAAAAATTTCGGTACTAGATCTGTGGGCAGGACATTGATGTTCCGTGGTCTATATATACCAGACCTCAAGTTTCAGTGTCAGGGACAGATGTTCTCCCAGGGTCGCCCCGTCCTATCTGCGCTCTGCTCCCTAGGCGAACAGTGCCTCCCAGCATCAGTTGTCGGCTGCTGGATCCCCTCACTCTGGAGTGCCATCAGCGTCGCCAGTTGGGTGTTTTACCAGCTCCACAAGTGCCACCCACGTACGCGCCATCTCCAGGGATTTGTTGCTCCCAGTTCGGCTGGCCATTCGTAATCTACAGTTCCCCTCCGCTTCCGCCCATTTCACTAACTCCTGAGACCATTGCGCTAAGTTGGGGCCATTCTTTGCCTTCCAGTGGTTGGTGATCTCCCTCTGGGCCAAGACCAACCCCAAGTCTATAAACTTCCTAGTGACATTGGTCCTGGCAGTATGTGGGAACCAATGCAACAAACAACAGCTCGTTGTCAGTGCTACCCCTCTCTCCGTTACCGCCGCTAGCGCAGACGTCACCCCCCTCCAGTACTCTCCCAGATTCGGACAGTGCGGTTCTATCACCCTATGGGGACTTCACTCAAGCATTAGACATTTCATTGTCAAACTTTGTGTTCCTATAGGTGTTCAATTTCTCTATTCATGCTACATGCAAATGTTACAATTTAATAAATGTAATTAAACTTTGAGCATCTTCTGAGGAAGAGACATCCTATCCCACGGTTGACCATGTTCCTTGGCAAACTGACAATTGTTCCGGGACCCATGTCCTTCACCTTGGGCACACTTGCTGCTGAGCACAGCACATCTGCTCGCTTCTGTCAGCTCTGACGCGTTCTTTCTTCCCCCTCCCAATCAGAACGGCTCTAGGCAAATGGGGTTCGAGTCCCGCATTCTACAGTAAAATGTAAATAAAATGTATTAATTATATGACAATGTAGTTTTCACTGTGTACCCCCTCCCGTATTCTATTCCCAGTTAATATTACCTAGCATAAGCTTTAAGCGGAAAAGCGGCGTTATTTGGTTTTCTGAACTACGAATTGCGCATGCGGCCTAAACATGCATTTTTCTCAAGCTTAGCGAATTATCGGTTTTAGTCCTTTCTCTTTATGTTACATTAATGTCGGTTTGCGCAAAGCTTTTTCCCCCGTGTGTGTGTGTCTAAGGTGCATATTAATTTCTATTTCTACATACTGTTAGCACATATTATGGGGGTGTTGCTCCGAGCAGGTTTCGTTTGTGAAATCCTGCTCCATCAGAGGTAATACTCCGAAACCGGTCCCAGGATGCTTGTTTCCGGTCCAGAAAGGACCTAGCTTGGCAGTTCAGGCTGGACTGTTCCCAGAAGGAACAGGGTCAAGACTGAATATTCATATGGCTGGGTCTAAACTGGGGTGGTATCGTGAGCAGAAGAACAATGGATTTAACGCAGATCTCTTGACTGGGGTTGAATGCATGATTTATTCAGCATTATTTTTTTGCCAAGTTGTTTTTTAGGTCCATTTTGTTATACGTTTTCATGTCCTTTTTATACAGTTTTTTAAAATTGGGAATGTTTCTATTTGTTAACAGTTTTACGTTCAATTTAATAGGTTGTTTGGACACTAGTTTGAATTTTTTACTATTTATGATGAACTCTAATTAGTGCTTTTATTTTAAATGTCATGCATATTTATGTTTATAACATTAACATGTACATATATAGTTTTTTTAATTTTTAATGTTCGTATTTTAATTATGTTGGTTTTTGGGGGTTCAATATTTCTGTTTTTGTGGGTATTAGTATGTTTAATAAGTGTTACTGTAGTGATGATATTTGGTATTTCTTTGTTCTTTTTTCGAAAGGGTTGTGTTTTATATATATTTTTCAACAATATTTTTCTTGTTCATGATATGTGTTTTTCTTGTTTAAGTATAGGGTTTCAGTATTTTGGCTTTTGATTTTTTGGGTAATATTTTTGTGTGCTGATTCTGTTTTTTTCTCCTTTTAGTGTCATACAACCCACTGAGGACAAGGCTACACCAATTTCATATTAATCACATTTATATTCTGTGCCAGAGTAGTGTTATACTCCGATAGATTAAGTTTTCATAGAAGGGCAATTTACTATTAATAAAGGGAGACTCACCGCACAAGGTAAGCAAAAGATTATAGTTTGTTTGTAACATTATTAGAGGTGGTCACTAAAGCAAGCCTAAAAAATGCTAGATCCTTGCAGGTGCGTGGGTACAATGGGCTATAGGTCAAATTAGTTTAGACTTTCAATTTGAGTACCATATGACACTAAGAACAAAGGATTTCCTTCAAAATCAACAAATGTATTATATAGACCCCATCAGTAAATCTAATAAACAGGAATCATAGCGTCTTTATCAAGACACAACCTGAAATGGGTGTGAAACAAGAGTGCTCTGTTGCCTGTGCAGTAGTAAAAGGAGTATTCTAGAAATAAAGCATATGCAAGTGAAGCGCCTAGCTGGTTCAAATGCACAGAGAGCAGAGTTAAATGCACTCTTCTTGGCATTGGAAAAACAAATGCATTTTTCCTGACAGACAATGATCGTTTCTGGCTCCTTGTTTTATGTACTGGTGTACAATGTAGACGTAAAACATTGTGAATCCAAAGATTACAAGGACTCTTGAGGGAAGACAACAAGAGCAAAGCAGCTCTGGGTGCAAATAGTTGACTTAAAAAGACAGCTGCCATTGGTCGGTGTTCAGCACACGCAGGAATACCAGAGTGAAGGAATCACCTTAAAGACAACTCTTTCCCTGACCAAGCTTCAGAATCTGTAGTACACCTGCAAAATATCAGCAATAAACTAGTTGCAATCTGAAACTGACAGACAAAAAACAAACTAACTGCGCCTCGAAGAGTTGGCTTCTGGCTGGGAATCACTAAATAATGTAAATCCCGGAATTGCCCCATCTGGAATCAGGATTTTGGAAAGGGAATTGACAACTATAAAGTAGCAACAACAACAAAGAAGAAAATCGACACAGCAACGAACGATAGTCAGCATCACAATATTGGAGCAGCTACAGATGGGAATCGATACATGGAAGCTCACAAGGGCTTAGGTGGGAGGTGTATCCCTATATGCTGCATCCTAAACCGCCCAGTAACTGAGATCTCCTAAGTCAGCGAGAAAGCTGCTGGGGGGCAACTGAGGACCGAGGACTCCCATAGCAGGAGGAGTGAGCTTACTGTGCCCTGGATCACCCAGGGCACCTTATGCCCGCTACCGTCTGACACACAAACCGTGGGACGAGGCCAAATTCAAGGAGGGATCGGCAAACCATCCTCGCCTGGAGCTAGCAGGAGATCTGCTTACTGTGCACCAGCAGACTGCAGAGAGGCCAGATGATAGGGGTGAGTGTGACTTCCTGGCCTGGACTCCCCAACCTCCAGCCGTCTGCCCCAGATCCAAAATTCTTTTGGTATCTTAATCGCTCATTACAGATTCTACGACGCAATGCCCCATATGCCCACAGGCTGATCAGTTGCTTGGGCACTGCACCAGGTGCTGGCCCACACACCACATTCCTGTCTCCGGGGTTTCCGCCAACACAGGAGTCGATTGGGCGGAGCGGCCTGCCCCAGCTCCTTTGTGCGGCGCCGGTCCTAGAGGTCCTTCTTGGAAGAGTCAGATGTAGATTGTGGTGTTGCGGTCTAGTCCGCGGCGCACTACGTGCGCCGTCACCGGACTTCCGGCGGCGGCCATCTTGGATTCGGCACTAGCGCGCCGATTCGAATAGAGATCGGAGCTCCGTACCGGCGCTCCTGCGGTGAATGTAATTTAAGGAATAAACCGCTACCACCTTACTACAACGCCTAGTGTCATCTGTGGGGGGCACCACAAGTAAGGAAAGGGGCAACATTACATAGATGAGCTGCTGCAGGGACTGGAGTTCCACGTGGGCCAAACACCGATAAATACTGCTGCTCTTTTGCTGCATGAGCCCTGAACACTGCCCGGTAGCTCCTCGGTGGATGGCGCTCTTGGAAACACGGAGTTGTTGTGGGATGGTGAAATATCCAGCTGTTTTAATAGCAAATGTTATCCCTGTAAAATTGTGACCACATCTGTAAACATTACATTATTGACCATCCTAAGCAGGATTATCAGTAGTGGCCACCCAAAACTTTAATGAGAGCTTACCTGTGAAAATGCTGGGAAAATCGTATAATTATGAACTGGCTTCACATTTCTAAAGAAATAACAGACAAAGCAGAATACGCCCTTTGGCACAAAGGACATAAGTACAGCAATAGGTTTCCGCAACTTAGCTTGAATTGTCATGCAACCATTACCTTTAAATGTATTTTGGAAATGTAACCTTTTGTCTTCATCAGGCTATGAGTTACTGAAAATAAACACATTTTTCTATCAAAATCCAATTTCGATTTTGGGCTAACACATTCAGCTTTCCTGAAGAAATATTTTTTGCGAACAACTCATAATTTTTTCTTTCAAACTATCAGTTTTCCTTTTTAGGAAGTACACAGTCCCCAGAAATTGGTTTATCATCTTCATCAGGTACCCATTAGTACAAATGCCTCACATGGACAGATCCTGCTTCAAATGCCCATGCATTACAATCTTAGGCCATGGATGTTCACAAAAACACCATGGAGGCCTGAAGTGAGCTAATGCTGCAGTTATACCAGGGTCTCCATTGTGACAAGACTGGACAACATAATAGCAAGGATGCTCACAATATGTCACTTTTGGTCATGATAATGGGAGGAAAGCCAACAATATGTCAGTATGGTAAAAATTCGGTATGTTCTTAATATGTCAAGGTGGCATTATTTTTGTTGGTGCTTAACACCAGGCATAGCTTTCAGTGATTAATACTTTAAAAAAAAAATCTTTATTGGTTTTCAAAATGTTGGTATTTCCACATGCATATGTCAGGCATTGTCATCAAAACAAAGCAATTCTAGGTGTACATAAGTACTATGATCTTACATCATCATGAAGCCTTCATATCACAGAACCGCATTATAATTGTATCTTATCAAACAAACAGTGGGACATTTTCAACACAACCCATGAATGCCCATCATCCAACCCTCTGTTCCCTCCATGTGTAGACCACTGTTACTTATTCTCCGATTGTGTATTTAATCGATTGGTGTTCCATACAACATATGTGTTTTGTAGTATTCCCCATATCGTCTTTGATATATGGTGCTCGTGTGTCAGTCCCCCACACCTGGATGGATGGATAAGTGCATATATGCTATCAACTACTATGTCACTATTACGGTATGTCTGTGCATGCTGACTGAGCTCAATGTGCAGTGGCCATGGGGGCATGTCATCAGATTTGGCCTGCAAGGCCAAAAGTAGGGTGTCCCAGCCAGTAGCGACGGATCCCCTCCTTGTCTGCTGATAAGCATGCGTCATTACATTTATCTCCGCTGTGCTCCATTTAATTAATTCTTGTACCCAATGTGTTATCAAAAGGGGGACCGGTGCTTTCCAGTGCATAGCTATCCCTCACTTCTTTAGGAGCAAAGCCAGGTCTATGAATTTGGAGGTGTGCTTAGTCGCCTTTGGTCTCGAAAATCGCGCCAGCAGGTATGTTGCTCTTTATTGGGCAGTGGTCTGCCCGTCAACTCAGTCAACAGTGTGTAAGATTAGTAGTCCAATAGGGGACAATGTGTGAGCAATCCAACACCATGTTCGGTATCTGGGGCATTCAGATGAGAGCCCCTGATATATGCTAGCAGTGCAAATAATTGAGTTGTGTGTATTTGAAGCGTGGGTTCCTATTCACTGTTTTAGTATATTCCAGTATTTTCCCCCATTCGTTGTCCGATACGTCTCAAGGCTTCCAGAGAAATTGAGAAAGTGGGGGCTAGGGCACAATGCATACTTGTCACAGCCTTTTGTTGTATCCCGTTTATCAATAATACAATGAGCGCTTCCGAGTGCTGTGGTCCCACTGCGTCTCCACCTTATGTGTCTGGAAGCGCTCCACGTAATGTCCTGTATTAGTAAAGCGCGAACAAGTACCCGAGGGCATCAAGGCGATGTGGGCCGTCGGGAAGATTAAGCAAGCTATTGTTCAGAGTCACATGGTGTTGGGCTGATCTGTCGCCAGTGCCGGGAACAAACCGTGATTCCCCGGGATCTGGAGTCAGCCACCCTGGCCACTACGCCACACCTCTTCCCTTATTGCTTCGAAAGTCAGGAACTGCCCCCTGTGTAAGCCAAAATCGTAGTTTACCATCTTGATGGATTAAACCCAGATCTGTGACTGGGGCTTAATGTTTTGCCAATGTGCAACATTCCGTCCATCATCTTGTGTGTTTTGCTGTTCGCCCTATATGGGAAGGGTATGCCCAGTCGTGGGTCCCGTGCTCACTACGCAACTGGAGTCAAGCTATCCTGGCTGAAGAGGGGTGAAACCCCGAAACCGGTCCTAGGATGCTTGATTCCGGTCCAGGGAAGACATGGCTTGGCAGTTCGGGCTGGACTGTTCCCATGAGGCACAGGGTCAAGACTGATTTGCATATGGCCATGTCTGAACTGGGGTGGCGTGGTGAGCAAAATAACGATGGATTTAACCCAGATCTGTGACTGGGGGTGAATGTTTTGCCAATGTGCAATATTCCGTCCATCATCTTGTGTGTTTTGCTGTTAGCCCTATGTGGGAAGGGTATGCCCAGTCGTAGGTCCCGTGCTCACTACGCAACTGGAGTCAAGCTATCCTTGCTGAAGAGGGGTGAAACCCCGAAACCGGTCCTAGGATGCTTGATTCCGGTCCAGGGAAGACATGGCTTGGCAGTTCGGGCTGGACTGTTCCCATGAGGCACAGGGTCAAGACTGATTTGCATATGGCCATGTCTGAACTGGGGTGGTGTGGTGAGCAAAATAACGATGGATTAAACCCAGATCTGTGACTGGGGGTGAATGTTTTGCTAATGTGCAACATTCCGTCCATCATCTTGTGTGTTTTGCTGTTCGCCCTATGTGGGAAGGGTATGCCCAGTCGTGGGTCCCGTGCTCACTATGCAACTGGAGTCAAGCTATCCTGGCTGAAGAGGGGTGAAACCCCGAAACCGGTCCTAGGATGCTTGATTCCGGTCCAGGGAAGACATGGCTTGGCAATTCGGGCTGGACTGTTCCCATGAGGCACAGGATCAAGACTGATTTGCATATGGCCATGTCTGAACTGGGGTGAGGTGGTGAGCAAAATAACGATGGATTAAACCCAGATCTGTGACTGGGGGTGAATGTTTTGCCAATGTGCAACATTCCGTCCATCATCTTGTGTGTTTTGCTGTTCGCCCTATGTGGGAAGGGTATGCCCAGACGTGGGTCCCGTGCTCACTACGCAACTGGAGTCAAGCTATCCTGGCTGAAGGGGGGTGAAACCCCGAAACCGGTCCTAGGATGCTTGATTCCGGTCCAGGGAAGACATGGCTTGGCAGTTCGGGCTGGACTGTTCCCATGAGGCACAGGGTCAAGACTGATTTGCATATGGCCATGTCTGAACTTGGGTGGCGTGGTGAGCAAAATAACGATGGATTTAACCCAGATCTGTGACTGGGGGTGAATGTTTTGCCAATGTGCAACATTCTGTACATCATCTTGTGTGTTTTGCTGTTCGCCCTATGTGGGAAGGGTATGCCAAGACGTGGGTCCCGTGCTCACTACGCAACTGGAGTCAAGCTATCCTGGCTGAAGAGGGGTGAAACCCCGAAACCGGTCCTAGGATGCTTGATTGCGGTCCTGGGAAGACATGGCTTGGCAGTTCGGGCTGGACTGTTCCCATGAGGCACAGGGTCAAGACTGATTTGCATATGGCCATGTCTGAACTGGGGTGGCGTGGTGAGCAAAACAACGATGGATTAAACCCAGATCTGTGACTGGGGGTGAATGTTTTGCCAATGTGCAACATTCCGTCCATCATCTTGTGTGTTTTGCTGTTCGACCAATGTGTCAATGCCTGCCTGTGTCCAAAGCAGCACAGCGTTATGTACCGTACGTTCGATAATCTCGGAACCATCCACAGTGGGAGTTAGGTTTTGTATGGGGATTGGTATATTTGTCCCAGCTGGACTTAATGACTCTTTGTGCTCTGGGGTAAGTGTGTCTTGGCTTGGTCCGGGCATAAAGTGAATCCAAGATATTCCCTTCATGTAAAGAGCTCTAGGTCCTGATGTGTCTATCGCTAACCATCTCCTCATCCATACTAGTTGAGTGGCTATATAATAGACTTCTGGGTTGGGGATTCCCATACCTCCACCATCCAGAGGGTGCATGGCCTTGTCTAGTGCCAGGCGCTTACGCTGTGTCCCTCATATCAGTTCCCAAAATACAGATCTAAATTCCTGGAAGCACACCTGCGGTAAAGTTAGGGGTAGTCTTAAAAAAATTAAGTAGGCGGGAGAGAACTATAATTTTTGTGATAACCACCCGGCCAAACGGCGAAAATGGCAACTTGTGCCGGAACAGGATTGTGCAACATATCCCAGCAACACATTTGTCAAGGTTATCGCCCTTCAATTCTGGATCAGTATGATATATCTGGATGCCAGATATTTGAAAGTGACGGGTTCCGAGTGTAGTGTGTCACCTAGGTATAGAGGACTGTCTGCCACTGGTGGCTGTTTCAACAAGTATAAACAGGGCTTCTCCCAATCAACTTTAAGTCCTGATGCCTGTCTGAATTTAGTCGGTATCGCGGTGAGTAGGGGTAGCACCCGCTCCGGGGCTCTCATATATATTAATGAGTCGTCTGTATACCATGCTGCCGAATGATATTTGTCCCCCGGTGGGATTCCTCAATCAGTGGCCCTTGTTCGCATTAAGCAGGCCAATGACTCAAATGCAAAGACAAAAAGAATCACCCCACACCCATTCAACACCGGTGTCAAGAGTGACGTGACCCGGCTAATAAAAGGGCTAGAGTGCACGTGCTCGTGGCCAGTTAAATAACGATAGCTACGGTGCCTGTGTCAGTCATTGATCATCATGTGGGCCTAGGGCCCACGACATAACATTTGGCGGCGAGCGGGTCCATCCCGCGTGTGCAGCCGCCGTGTTCCTGTGGGAGAAAGGGGAATGTGCATCGCCCTCGGAGAGGGCAGACCCTGAAGCAGGTGATTACATTATCGAAGCGTCCGAGGGGCGTGTGAAGGGCCCCGCGGTGCAGTTGAGGTGGCGGGAGCCCACCCCACGCATGACGAGCCTGCTGCCCCCCCTGCATATGAAGAGCCTGCAGCTCCTACTGCTGGCGTGAGGTAAAGCCTCGTGAACGCAGAATGAGCACGGGCGAGGCCGGACTGCTGAGACACCGGCCGCTGCCACAACTTGCCCCGAGGAAGAAGTGAGCCTGTTCGGCGATCGGGCCAAGGTGAGCCCGGGATGGCGACACGTGCCGGGCTGTCATGGAGTCCCGCAAAGTAAGCGGAAGTGGCCCGTTGCTGACCGGAGAAACACCAGTGCCACAACAGTATCCAGTGATGACTTCAGGGAGTGAAGGCCGGCCGCAGTGCAGAAAGAGACAATCGAGCAGAGCGGGAGCCCATCCCGCATTTGATCAGCCTGCAATGCCTGCAGGCGTAAGGTGAGCCCTAGCTGCGGGACATCGGGGGCATTGAAGAGAGCGTAATGAGGGGAGATTAGGAAGTAAAGTGGTAGCCCGCTATGTCACCCCTCGAAGGAGACAAACAGTGCCCCATACCGGCAGCAGCGACAAACCCACACACCCCCACGCAGCGTGTGAACTGCGAAGCTGCGGCGGTTGGGTGGAGTGAGGAAAAGACCGCATCCGGCAGCAGACGATCGGAGCACTGCAAGTGCAAACTCAGCCCAGGCGGCCTTCAATGACAAGTGGCGAAGCACACGAGGGCTGCTGGGCGTGTGAATAACCTTAGCTGAAAGCCCCATTCAAATGTGTGCAGAAAAAAAAGAAACAGAGAGAAAACTTACAGCAGTGTGGCCGTGGAGCCACGAGGACCGCTGGTGCCGTGCACTGAGGCCCAGGAACGTCCAGGTGTGTCTGCAGCTCGGTGGGCATTGGGGCTGTAAAGAAGAAGGCAGCACCCACCACGAGTTGCCTGCCCTCCATTCCTCTGCCCCATCGAAGCCCGCGAGTACAGGACAAACGGCAGCATCACGGAACCGAGCGTGGTTCCAGAACGAAGGTTAACCCCTTCGCCGCGCTGCAAATTCCGCTGCGGTGCGAGGGGGGCGGGGTTGGGTGTGGCGCCCAGGTACCCAGGACGGCTCCCGGCCGTCATAAATCACGGTGTGCGTGTGCTCATGACGGCCGGGGGCCGTCTGAACTCCGCCCACCAATTAATTCGCCCGCACAGGCGGGGAATTAACCACGTGTGGGCGGAGCGGGTCCCAGCCGTCATTAGCACACGACTACCGTGACTCATGACGGCCGGGAGCCGTCCTGAGCCTCGATGAGGTTAACGACCGTGGACAGCCATAGTTTGCCCTGCAGTGCCATCTAGTGGCCATTTTGCGCTACCGTGGCTAAGGAAAAGAATCATATGGACAAGCATACAAGAAAAGGGAACCAATTGCTGCAGCATGCACTAAGTGCCAGAGAATAATGTTATCGATGTGTTTAAAAATAATAATAATAATAATACGTTAGAGGACACAACCAGTGCCAGCAGCACAGAACTGGTTGTTGCACCACAACACAATTGAGGGACAATATTGCACTAGCAGAAAGAAAAAGGCAACGATGGACAGGGACACAGTGAGGTCTGAGAAGTGCATAAAGTGAGTGCGCAGGAAAGCCGCCATGCAAGAGTGGTGCCAAGCCACTACACAGCTCTAAGGATGAAGAGATAATGTGCAGCTAGGTGCCAGGAGTTCAGGAACGCAGCGTCAAGCACGTACGCAGCAACACAGTGAGTGCATGAAGTAACACAACACTGCACCTAAAACGACAAGCGCCCACACCCACGGTACTAGTCACCCCAGCCAAACATAAGGAGAGGACAGAGTGGGCGACACTAAGCAATGGTCAAGATGTCACAGCAATAGATGGATCAGAATGGTGCCACCTGCCCCATGGACCTTATGTCAGGTTGACAAAGAGAGACTGCTCACTCTACAGAAAGCCTGCACAGGTGCCGCCACGCAACGTCCAGGCAAAGAAGAGGGGCTACAAGTCCACATCAGCCACGTCGACAAGAATCAGTCTCAGCAAGGTGATCACTGATCGGGCAAACGCCCAAGGGAGGCTACCCCCTGCGAAGTGCAAGAAAAGACTGGGGCAGAGAGTGCGGCATCAGCGGCGGTCCAACGTCACGACACGTGAGAAGAGCATCCTTTGCCCCTGGCGGTGAACGACCACCACCGCAGGAAGGACGGGCAGGCACGCCAGATGCCGGAAGAAGGCACCCAAGAAAAAGGCGAAGCGCACGCAGGCCGATGTGCGTGACGGGTGCATCTAGAAACGCAGCACAGTGTCAACATGGGCAAATGTCCAGGCGGAAAAGAGACTTCTCTGAAGAAAAGAAGCACTGCTGGAATCAGCAGGGAGATCCCCTACATCTCCACAGCAACAAAGCTCGGAAGAGGCCAAACGCAGCACAGTGTCCACCCTCACGCTGCCTCAAGCAGGAGTCATCAGTGACCCAAGGCTAACGAGAGGAGAGTCGTACACCACAAGTGGCCGGCCGCCACCACAGCTCACTACTGCCCGAGGAAGCCATTCCCTGGAGAGGGAACACCCGGAGCAGGAGCTTCAAGAAGCTGCCTGAAGAAGGAGCATCCAAGATGAGTGGCTGCTCGCCATGCAGCCGAGAAGAGCGACTGAAGGTTTGCCTGGATGGTCCGTAGTCCATTGAAGTTAAGGGGCCCGTTGGCATTGTTAGAACATGGTGCATGTCACTTCACCCGAAGAAGAAGAAGAGTAGAAATCGTGTCACCTAGAAGAGCTGGACACACGCAAGTGCGTCAAAGACAACAAGAGGAGAAGCACGACTAGTAGCACCACGAGCCAAGAACACCTCTAAAGACACCAGACAGCCACCAAGGCGGACCGACGGCCCTGGCAACAGCACCAAGGGAGAACCACACGTAAGCCGCAGCAAGCGCAAACCGCGTTGCTCCCATCGCTTCACAGTGAGACCGTCCAGCCCCGAGGCTCGGCAGTTGGAGTCGAACGTCATCCCTGCCCCTGGCCGAAAATGCCAGTGGTGCAAGAGAAGACTCAGAAAAGGCAGTCATGTGGCTACGACGTCCATCCAGAAACCTCCTCTCCTAGTTAATCATCGCCACCTGTCGTCCAAGCCCAATGGTAGCTACATCATCAGTGCCATGTGCATGACACTGCACTCAGCAAGAAACGTGGAAGTGTGACCGGAGGGTCCGCACAAAGAATCGGGCAACCAATTGAGGTCAGAAGGGGAAGTCATGATTGGCAGAGCCGGACGATGAAGAGAATCCAAGCTACAACAGGAGTGAGTCCTGACACAGCGACAACAAGGGAAGAGGATGATAACCCGAGAAGGAACTGGCAGCCGCACAGCGGTAGTCCGAGAGTAAGCCGCACAGCCTGCACGAACCGAGTCTCAAGCCTTACGTTCCTCAGCGTGTTCATCACGCCTCCATAATCAAAGTCTCAACAGCCCAAGAAGCACAAGTACATGAATGCAAGTGCCTCCCCAGAGAACATGGAGGTACCTGGCCACTCCCTGCCTCAGGTGATCGACTCCAGACTAGAGGCCTGCATCCATCAAGGCAAGTCGTCACCCGCCATCGTCCCGATTCACCACACGGCTGGCAATGCTACCACGCCAGTCCTCGATCACATGCGTCTATCGACACCATCTCAACGACATATGGAATGGAGTCCTACAATATGGCCAAATCAGCTAACAAGAAAACTCAGAGACTACTGGCTAACCTGAACTGCGGCAGCGAGAGCATGTCCTGAGCAAGACCCACACACCCTTGAGGTTTGTGCGAGAGACTGGCTACCGGCTCCTCGGCGGTTCGCAGCTGCCCCCAGCCAGCACACACTAAGCCCCATCGCAGCCTACCAGCAGTCCCGTGGCAAGCCCGATGAAGGGCCTCCCCAGGCGGGAGAGCTGGAAGAGACATTGCCCCACCGACAGGTCACCGGACACAGCAAGACAGCCTAATTGAGACTTCAGGCAATCCAGGAATAATCCAGTGAACTTTCACCATGGACTCCCACCATGATCTTGACGCACCCAGTCAATGAACTATTGTTACACACCACATACCATCATCCATGTCAAGCGGACGGAAGTTCCTGGGGACTAAAGGACATGCTTACACCGGCACGTTCCTAATGCGCAGATGACATCTTCAAGCAAGCGTTCGTATCCTGAACCGATCAGGTTAAATGATGGATACCTGCTGAGAGTGTCCTGCCACAGTCGAACACATCAGCCTTTGTCAACTGTCTTCCTGATGCCGGACCCTAGAAACTGATGGACCCTGAGTCAAGGAGGTGGCGATCCATACGGAATGCCGGATCATCCTGCGGTGCATGGAGCCATTGGTTTATAATCCGAAGGTGTGATGCCCAATAATACGTTTGTATTTGTGGGAGGGCAGTTCCTCCATTATACCATCCCTTAACCAGTTTTTTCATAGTGATACGGGCTGATCCACCGTCCCACAGGAGTTGAGTTACTTCAGTATTTATTAGTGTGAAAAAGGAGGAGGGGACCTGAAAGGGGTTGTTCTGTAGGACATATAAAAATCTGGGTAATGCCATCATTTTGAAGAGGGCCGCTCTCCCCAACAGAGTAAGCAGCAGAGAGCGCCAGTGTTTCACATCGCGGCGTAGGCGGGCCAGGGGCTTCATAAGGTTTTCTTCCGTGAAGTGCATGACTTGGGGGTGATATATATGCTGAGGTACTTGAAGCCCCGTTCTGCAATCTGTATTGTGCAGTTTCGCAGCAGTTTGGGTGGGGGGCCATGAAGAATGTAAAGCAGTGATTTTGACCAATTAATAGTGTAGCCTGAAGCTTTGCCATAAGCCACACAGATGTCTAAGAGACAATTAATTGATCTAGATGGGGATGCCATATATAGCAGCACATCGTCCGCATACAATGATATACGGTCTTCCCATCCCACGGTCCATTTAAGCCACTGATGAGTGGATCCTGGCGGATCCAAGCCGCCAGTGGTTCCAGCACGATCGTGAACAAGAGTGGGGAGAGTGGGCAACCCTGTCTTGTGCCCTTACCAAGAGGGAAGTCCTTTGAAGTTTGACCGTTCGCTACCACATGTGCAATGGGCTTATTATAAGTAGGTGTATCCAATTGCAGAATTTGGGCCCGAATCCCAAATGCCGGAGCACTGCGAAGAGAAAGGGCCATTCGACCATATCAAACGCCATGCGTGAATCTAGTGAGAGTATAACTGCATCTTCCGCAATAGTGCATTTTCAAGCTATTACACTTTGGAGCCTCCAGAGATTCAGGGCCGTGTTGCGTTGAGGCATGAAACCTGATTGATCCGGGTGGAGCAGCACTGCCAGATATGGCTGGAGTCGCATTGCCAGTGCCTTGGCTAATATTTTCGCTTCAGCATTTATGAGGGAGATTGGTCTGTAGGACGTGCAATCTTGCAGTGGCTTGCCCGTCTTGTGAATCGCAACTATGGTCGCTAGATGCTGGTCCCTAGGGAGTTCTCCCACTTCCAGACTGGCCTTATACATATTTAGGAGGTGCGGCGTGAGTTGGGTCGCCAGTTCCACCGGGATGCCATTGGGCCCCAGTGCTTTCCCGGTTTGGAGTGCCCCCACTGCTAAGGCGAGTTCGTCTGTGGTTAGCTCGGCATCCAGTGGCAGAGCCGCATCGTGCGGTAGCATGGGCATGTGAATATCTTTAAGGAAGACAAGGTTATCATCAATTGTATTTGTGGCTGTAGGTGTGTACACTCCCATATAATATGAGGCAAGCTCATCCACTATTCGTTGTGGATCCGCTGTTACCTCCCCGTTTTCCAACCAGAGTTGGGCTATCCATCTGCTAACTCGGTCCTTTTTGTCGAGCCAGGCAAGGAGTTTGCCCGCCTTGTCCCCCACCTCATAAATCGTGTGCTGGGTAGCCGCAATCTTTGCTCTTGCCTCCTCCCACGCAAATGCTTTGTATTCCTGCTGTGCCAATCTCAGAGTATGTGTTGTATCATCAGTAATATCTAGCGCATGATTTGTCTCCGCCTCAGCCATCCCCTGTTCTAGGCCTTCCAACTGTTGCCTTTTAGATTTCTTGTGTCCAGCTATCAGTGAAATCGCCTGGCTGCGCAAAACCGTTTTATAGGCTTCCCAGAGTGTTATAGGGGAGGACACAGAGTGCTCATTTTCAGTGAAATAGTGCTTCGTGTCCACACATAATCCCTTATTTATTTTGCAGTTTTTAAGATATCCCGGATGTATTGGGAACACCCTCCGCCGTATTATGTTGCGAGATGTGTACATCATGTCTAAAGGTGAGTGATCTGATATTCCCCGGGGTAGGTGTTGAATCTCCGTAACCCGACCTAATCCAGCCACTATCGAGAATATGTAATCAATCCTAGAGAGACTATTGTGTACTCCTGAGTAACCTGAGTAATATGTGTATTGTCTATCTTGTGGGTGTTTAGTTCTCCAAACGTTGTACTACCGGGGTCCCTGGAGGGCTGTTTATCAAGAGATGCGTCTAATATAGCATTGAAATCCCCCCCCCATGATGATGTCTCCCAAAGGTAGGGACAGTAAAAATGTACCCAGTGCTTGTAAGGCCGCTTGATGCAGCGCTGGTGGGATATACACTGAGACAAGGTTATATGGTCGCCCTTCCCATTGGCATGTCAGCGCTGCAAATCGCCCTTGATCATCTGTTTTGGTTGCATGGAGTATTAGAGGGAAGTGTTTGTTGATCAGAATTCCCACCCCACGGGAGCCAGAGGTAAATTCCGAGTGAGTAGCCATCTTGTATCCCCACCTGTCCAAGGCTTTGGTGGGCGAACCCGTCAGGTGCGTTTCCTGTAGTAGTGCTATCGCTGGACCTTTGCGCTTAATGTACTGGAGGACCAGTCCCCTTTTAATCCTGTCCCCAAGTCCGTTTACGTTCCAGGACAGCAACGTGAGGGGTGGGGGCGGCCCCTCGGGGATCTGTGATAGATTAATCGGGGTGTCTGTCAGCGGGCTAGTGTGTGCCATCTGTGCTGTTGATTGAGTAGGGGTGTAAAGCTGTTTGCGATGTACACTGCAGTATGTTGCTGTGAATGCCATCTGATAAACTAAACCAAAACAAACTTAAAACAAGAAACTGCCCCTCCTTCCCCTCCTCCCTGCCCGGCGGACCCCAAACTACCCGCCACCCCAAATGAGCAGAGTGCTTTAACCCCATATCAGATACTTGCGTGAGGGGTAAGAGTCCATCCGAGAGCTGTGGAGATCCCCTCTATACGATACTAGAGCAACGGCTCATGTCTCAACTAGGGGTAGAATTCTAGTCCATACCAACGAGGCTGTCTCAATACTTGATCTGCCTGTGCAGGTCGTGGGCGAGTGGAAGGTTCTGGGAGTAGTGTTCTTGATGTACATTCAGGCAGAGTGATCCCGTACCTGGTCAAAGCCAAACATGCTCTGCCTATTTGATAACAAAACAAACAACATAAAAACAACAGCAGCTGAACCTTAACTTGGATCTACATGCACAGTGGAAATTTATTGAGGAGGGTGATCTTGACGACGTTCACAATAAAGCTCGCATCATCACATAGTCCTAGCCTGCATATCAGTGCCCAAATAAAGAACAAGTTGTAGCAAGCGGATCCGGCTTGTCAGTCCCCAAGGGCCATTAGCAAAGTCAAAACAAGTCATCAAGCGACCAGGGGGACCATTAGTCAGCGAGTCTTGGCTATCCGAGAACGATGTCTCAATGAATCCCTCTGCATCACTAGATCTGGATGGGGTGCCAGTCTCCCTCCTCAGACAGATAAATGTTATCAGAGATTCTCTTTCCACCACAGTGTGTGCCCTCATAGGGGCTCCAGTGTGCGATCTCTACTGGTGTTGTTTAGGCTGGAGCCCTCGTTTAGGCCCTGTTGCCATAGTGCAGAGCCAAGAGACATCATGCCCCTCTGCCTTGAGCCACAGCCATACCTCATTAGGTGTGGTGAAAATATCCATCTTATTGTTCAATGTGACTCTCAGCTTTGCAGTTTGAAGTAAGCCATTGTAATGCCCAAGGTCCTTAGCACCTGTTTGGCCACCAAGAGGCCCTGAGGTTGTCTCTGCACTGTGGCTTTATGGTCTGGGAAAATGTGCACTTTCAGATTGGCCAGTTCCCATGGCAACTGCACTTTCAGGATATCATCCCAATCTTTGTAATTCAGCAGCCTGACCACCAGTTGTGGCTGGCATGGGTCATGGGTGGGGGATGTGCGGGTTTTCGCAGAGGGGGTTACGCGGGGGGGGTAGCGATGGAGAGAGTGAGCAAAATAAAAAATCACTTACCTTGCCGCCGCCGGGTCCAGCGTCTATGCTCCTGCTGTCCTGCTCTCCTGTTTCCGACTTCAGGAACAGGAAGCTGGCAGCCAGACTCCATCCCCTAAGCCAACCACAACGATGCAATGCAGCATTGTGATTGATCTGAGCGCTGTGACACAGCGCTCAGCTAGGGGCTGGAGGGGTGGGCATGGTCTCCATGCAGGCTGTAATGCAGCCTGCATGGAGAAGTGGGAAAGTGTGCATGACTGATTTGGGCCGCCCGAGAGGGCTGACCAGACAGTCATTGCACACTTAGGAGTGGGCAAACAATACCTCCCCTGCCCTGGTCTGAGAGCAGAGCAGCCCGCCCACTCGCAAAGGAAACATAAAATGATAATTTTATGTTTTTGCTTCTAGCACTGCTTGAAAGCAGTGAGGCGACACTCCTCCGCCATAGTGGAGGAACCGCCACTGCTGACCACCATGGGTCTCGGTGGGGCACCTGTTGGGGGAGGTCTGGCCAGCACTATAAGCTTCTGTTCCACAGTGAACAACTTGGACTGAGTGTTCGTAAGTAGCACGTGATGCAGCCAGTCCTCCACAGTTCAGCGGAATGGCCATCCATCCGTTCTGGTAGGCCTACCACCCTGATGTTATTGCAGCAGGATCTCCTTTCTGCGTCATCTACCCTTTCCTGCAGAATTTGTATGCCTCTTAGCATTTTATTAACCTGGAGTTGAAGTGTGCCCATCGTTGGTCTCAGAGTGGCTAGAGTAGAATCTGTTTCCTCCACCCTATCTGTAGGTTTCTTGGCGGTAGCGCGCAACAGGACTCCGTTAATGGCTACTGCATCTATTTTCTGCTCCAGGGCCATTCTGTAGTCTTGTATGGCCTGCAGAATTGTATCAAAATGGTCAGCAGTCACGAGTTCACCCTCCTCCCACTGAGCAGAGGTCATGTTTCCTGCATCAACGTTATCGCCTGGAGGACTCTCCCTTGTGCCCCCATTGTGGACAGTCTCATGTGTCATTTTGCTTATGGTGGTTGTTGCACCTCGGGACAGGGACCTGCGCCCACTCCTGTATAGGAGTTACTCTTAGTTATTGTCGTTTTGCAGCATTGGAATTCCATTAGCAGTCTCTGTTTTTATAATTGTAACATTCTGTCCTTTTGTATTTGCTGCAACTGTACTGATTCCTCAAAATATGCTCCTTTGTTAATTCGGCACTAAAATTGCCTTAAACTTTTAGCTGCTGAGGCTTTTCTTGCCCCAGTACTGACACTTTTTGATGTTTGGTTTACTTCACGTACGTCATCATAACTTTTCTCCACAATAGGTACCCAAGCCAAACTTTTATCCTTTTTCCAACATCTTGTGAATTCTAAAGGATTGCAATATTTGTGGATTTCCCTAGAATGAACAGAGAAAATACCAATAATTTATTAAAATTAGTTTTTTTTGTTTTTGAGAAATGGAAAAAGTGCTGTTCAAGAAAGCATTTTTTTCTAAAAATTGCATCAACTAAAGGACTGCTGCGCTAAGATCCCATCTTCCCAGCTTTCAGGAACAATCAGAGTTGTAACCAATTTTGTGCCACATTTTTGCGTTTACCTAACTGGTAGTGCATCTTTCACCTATTTTGTGATTTCAACCTGCTTGCACTTTATGGTGGAAACAGGTGTGAAACTCATGGGTGATGTCAGAAAGCTATTCAGTTCTCAAAACTAGAAAAAATCGAATTAGCAAGGGGTACTTTGTGGAGATCACTCGTGTTTTTCCCAAAAAAACGAATTATTTAAATTAAAATACAATCAAAATAAGTAGGAAAAATTTACAATTGGTGAAAATGTTTTCATCTGTATGTTTTTGCCCTAAGGGACAGTTATAAAAGTAATATACCATTACATCCGCCTGACCCTTCTGGTCTGATTGATATAGAGTGTTTATTGGTTGTCACCAACATGCAATACCCAGAGCCAACAACTGAGCTGCAGTTTAGAATGAGTTCTATCTACTTCTGTGTGTTTTAGGTCTAACCAAAAGACTGTTTTAGCTGTCTCACAGCCTCATGTTTTCTCACAAATAATACATAATCTTGCTTAGAGAAAATAGACTTTAGGTAAGCCCACTTCAGATATTCATTACACAGAGTGTCATTCACATATTAGTTCAGCCCTTCAGAACTTCATAAAAACAATTGGGCAGTGGATCAGCCATGACACTCTAAAGACTTGTTGTTGTGTACTAGGTATAAGTGAGCATTGGCAACGATGCCAATGGCTGACATTGGCTTTGTTGCCAATGTTTGGTTCTACCTGGTAGAAAACTGCTAGCCTTTAGGATGTCATGTGGTCTCAGTAACAGTATTTTTGCCTGCTTACTCTGTGTTACTCTGCATCCAGAGAAGTCAGACCTCAGGAGATATTTCCCTTAGTTTATCCCTCAGCAGCTAACCTGCAAATGCAGACTAGTGCTCATTTAGTAATGAGAGCACCAACAGCACTGCTGCCATTGCTACTGGACCATAACTTTCTTATGCAGAGCACCAGGCATCACTGCTACAGGTTTCAAAACTTTGTCAAATTCTTGAAACGGTATTCTGAATGTTTTTATTGAAATATGTGGCCTCCACATTTAATCTGCATATTTTATTGCATTCTTTATTTAATTTAGCATATATGTGCACTACAAAGAAAATCATCACCTTGCATTTTTTAAAAGGCAAGCAGAATGTGTTTTATGCCAATACTCTTCCCTGCAAAAGCCCACAAATATAAGGCTAACATTGCCTGCAGTGATGATCCAAGTGGGGCTTATGGGAGGTTAGATAAGCTCAGTTGAGATCAGGTTTGGTGTAGCATACTTCAAGAGCTTTGAATTACACTCTAGTGGACCAATGCACAACATGCTCAACCTGAGTCTCTGATCCCACCCTCTGTCTAACCTTTGCTCCTTCCTACTGAGTGGTGTACTTGTGTGAGGGGTGTGTTTGTGAGTGCAGGATAGCTACCATATTTTGTGAGTGCATTGTGAGGGATGTGCTTTTGTAAATGCAGGATTAACATTGTATTTTGTAAGTGCAGGCTAAGTGGTCTAAAGGTTAAAAGTTGTGCCTGTGTGAATGCAGAGTGAGGCATTAGCCTGTGTGAGTGCAGCATGAGGGATGTGCCTGTGTGAGGTCAGCAGTGTGAGTGTGGGGACCCTGCATGTTATGTTTTTGTGTGCATGCACTTTACAAGGGCAAAACCTAGTAATGCTTTTTAGTGTGAGGCTTTGACTTGCAGAAATGGTAGTGAGTTTTGATATGGCAGCAGCAGACTCTGTCAAAGAAGCTTGAAGAGTGTCAGGGACAGTTGACAGACGAGATGTCACCCTGGTGAGGGGGCACGGTTACTTTACTTGCACTAGGGCCCAAGGCACCCTAGCTACGCCACTGTTCCCACATGCTTTGACACCAACCTGAAACTCTCTGATACCAAATCTAAGAATTCTGAAGCCACTCACCTTCTTTCAGAAGCAACTGAAAACCCGCCTTGTCAGACAATACTTATAGTAATTTCCTACACCGAATCCAAGCGCATAATTAAGTTATGCCCATGTTCAAAGTTTTTTACCCCTATTTACATGTTGGATTATGAATCACACCAGTCTGTTTTTCCCAATGTATGACCCAACTTCTTTCAGCCTCCAGAAACCACCAGTGTCGCCTTTATTGACTACTGCAGGAACTCCCAATAGTCTCAGGTTATTAGATTGCTTCTATTTTTCTCTGATTGCTGCTTATTATTGCTACCTTTGTATATCACCCTCCCCTTGATGTATCCCTGTTTTTATACATTGAATATTTTGAATGTAAAGCACCCTCATATTAATGAGCTCCAGGAGGGAATATATATAGATCAAAAAATGAATAATTAATAAATAAACAACTCTGTCGGGGGAATATATATTAATCAAAAAATGAATAATTAATAAATAAACAACTCTGTCGGGTACAATTACACATTTGGACTGGTTGTTGGAGGGTATCTGAAACATGGAGTTCCAGCAGGCCTGATGGCACTGTAAGGTACGTGTTGAAGCTTTATTTACCTGGCATAAAGTTACAGACAGATACAACTATGTTGTTAAACAGCTAGCTGCTACTTGATTGATTAGGGTTATAGGATGAAATATGATGGGGGTTCATCTCACTCTTGCCCTAATATGTATAATATTTTCTGAGCTGATCATAGTATTTACAATCATTCTAACACAATGATCTGCAAATGAGTAGTGTACAATAGGTAATCGTATAGTTTAAAATATCTAGTACCATGTGTGTGTGTGTTCATTTCAAGGTAAATGGTGTGGCTCTATGTATCACCTGCAGATAAGAGATTCTCTGAAAGGTCTTGTAACTCCTAAAACTCTCACCTAAACGAGCATAACTCAGTAGGAAAGATGTGAAAGACACCTGCCAGTTTTCCTTTTGAAATAAAAGATGTAGTTTCCTTTTGGTGCATAGGAAATGTACAGGGTGTGACTCCAAGAATTTGAAGTGACATAGCAAACTCACTACACAAGATGGGTGCCAAATGCCAGGTAGTCATTTGAGAAACAGTCAGCTGTTGTCTATTGGCCTTATTATGAGTTTGGCGGTCCATGGACTGCCGTGCCGGCGGTAGCGGTTCGACCGCGGTGAGCTCGGCAGTTCGACAGCCATATTACGAGTTGGGCGGATTACGTTTCCAAAGACCGCGGCTGAACCGCCAAGACAGCCAGCGGACCGCCAACTACCGGGTTCGCGGTCGGGAAAAGGTAGCCGCCAAAGGGTGGTACAGGGGAGCCGCACCACCATCTGTATTACGAGTTGTCTTTTCCACAAACTGATTGCAGTGGTCCGACTGCCTGCTTCAAGATGGCAGACACAAAGGATTTTGGGTGCATACTCACCCCTTTTTTATTCTTACAGGTGCTGGAGCGGGTTATGCAAAATTTTGTATACCCACCCCATTTTGCATGTCATTTTATTTATTAGATTAATTAATTAATTATAATCGTACTAATGGTTTGGAGTGATGTGGAAATAACTAACAAACCTTATTAATGACCAAAATACACGTGGGATTCGCATCTGCATGGCCTAATTAATTACGTGAACTAAATTTCGCACGCATACTAATGATAGATAAATTGAATGTTGCATGATATATGTTGCTTTGATGATGTAATTGTGATTCGTGCTTTATTTTGTAAGTATAACCCGCAATGAGTGTTGCTTTGGCTAGATAAATACACACACATATGGGTATTAGCGAGGGAATAACATTTAATTAGTCATTTTTATGTATTAATTACGTTTTTGTGTCTCTTTGCTTAAGTTGTCCATTTTGGCCTGCCAAAAGATGGCTGCTTGTGGTGCCTAACCCGACTGCCAACGCTGAACAAGGCTTGGGTGAAGTGCGCCTGCGCTGACAACAGATACACAGTGGCCTGGACCTGACCCCAGATGAACATGTACCTTTCAAGGACAATCTGGGACGCCGTCCAAATATTCCAAACAAAGACTGTTGTGTGAACCGGAACTGGCAAGGGTCATAACCCAAAAGACACTTTTGTGAGAACCCAAAAGGATGATCCCTGATTGTCCAATCAGCGAACCCGGATGCCCAAAATGTGTTACTTTTTATCATCAATTTTACTATAAATTATGGTAGAATAGAGAGGTAATTAGAGTCGTCGGATCGCGCTTTCCGATTTTCCTGATGATATGCTGACGGAGAGGACGGTGTCACTGCAGGACAGCTGTTAGCCTAAATCTCTGACGGACTGAATTAATGCCCAAATTCCTGATGAACTTAACCTGCTAAATTGATGGGCATAGATTTGCGAGACTGCCAGATTTGACATAGAGGACGACTTTAGCCGGAATAGGTAAATATGAATGGCAACTTGATCAAATGAATGATTTAATTTGCAATATTAATATAAAATTGAATTTGAATATCAACAGAAATTAGTTGGGTTATTTATTCATTGAAATGTGTTAATGTAAAGGTTAATTAGAGAATTAGGGTTTCACTAAAACTTCAACTAACAGATCCATCCCGATTTTGGGAGGATAATACCAAATGTGGAGTCTAGGGCCTAATGAGTATTATAAGGGTTTGTAGGTGTGTTGCTCATTAGGGTAAAGTGGTATCTTCCTCCCTCATTATTCAGTGTTTGGAAGGATAATCGCCTCTTGCACGGATTAATGGTAAGTGTGTGTTGGTGTTATGGGCCCCACCAGTGAATGTATGGATAATGTGCGTGTGTGAGATCATTTAGTCCGTGGCAGTAGAGAGGGATTTTGCACGCTGCATCACAGGCAGATTCCAACGTGGATAACTTTCTTCAGGTCCACCCTTCACAGCAGGATTTTCAGCCTGAGGATTACGATCCTGTTCACAATGATCTACAGGTGAGTCCCTTTCATACCATACACCCATTGCCAGGACTGCCCACATATGGGCCGGACCTTGGTAATGGGTAGATGGTATTTTTCCACATGTATCATGCATATATGTGCATCCGTCACATATGCAGTTGAAATGCACACACAGGCATCGATATATTAGAAAAAAGTATTCACCACAGTCGCAAGATCTCCGCATCCACACAGCTGGTACCGTGGTCAACTCATAATTTGGCGGTCTATAGACAACCAGCGCTGTGGTCTACTGGTGGGCGCAGATGCGTTTTTCGGGCAGTCGGACTGCCAAACTTATAACTAGGCCCTATGTAAGGAGGAACAATCATTTCTCTCAGTAATGAGTACTTATTTGATACATCATAATATCCATGCCCTGCTGGGGGATGCTATCTTTTAGACGTAACTCAGCAGCAGCCATTTGATCTGTTTCTTCCTTTGACCTCGGGGCTACACCAAAGACAGATGAACTAAAGGTGATACAGAAGTAAGAACAATAACATTATTTGGTTGTAATTAAGGCACAATTAAATCCAACACAAACAAAATTATTTCATCGTCCTGCTTCTATGAATCACAATCTGCCCCTCAGATATATTAAATAAATGTACCTTTGTCCTGTAAATGCACTCTTTTTGTGGGAGTGGGACAAATGATGATCAAACGTTGATTACTGAAATGTTTCTATATATTACACTTTCCCTGCTGGCCCATAACACTACAGATTGCATTACAAGGCACGCCGAGCAATATGCTTTCAAAATCGGAACAAATAATGCATTTTTCTTGAAATTGTTTCTAAGACATGCAAATGTAGTTGCTACGCTGAAAGAGGCATGCAAAATCATGGAAAAATCTTATACAAATAAGAGCGTATCGCAAGATTTCTTGCCACCACAATGCATTTTTACACAGCAACGAAACCTTTGTCAGTATGGGTTTCAATACCACCCAACTGTGGTGATGTCGTACAGAAGACCTATTTTCATTTTTATCCACTATTAGGTGTGAACAATTTCGAGATTAGCTGGTGAAAATGTGTGATTTAAGAGACAGGTTAACTCACCTACACTAAAGTATAAACCTGACCCACACAATTTAGAATTTCTTGTCAAATGTATGCCATTTATACGTAACAGCTACTATAGAACACGTTTAAACTAGTTGACAAAGTAGCAAAGAAGAATGAAGGCAGAAATTCAATGGTATGGTATGGTATGGTACGGTATGGTATGGTCAGTGCTTTAAATGGGCCGGTACTCACCGGTACTGAGAACCAGCAATTCTGATTTTTTTTGCCATCAGTACCGGCACTTCTCTGTAGCCAGGGTGAGCACCGGTACCCTGATCCACAGCACGGCAGGCGCAGGTTAGGTTTCTCCTCCAGTGCAGGGCAGATTCCACTCTGCTTCCGAGGAGCATGTCATTAACCGAGCTGTGAAGTAGCCTTTTGCAGAGTTGCTGGTGAAGATTCCAGCAACGCCCATTTGAATACCCCCAAACTGCAGGGGTTTGAGAGGGCTTGCGCCAGGCTGGGATTAACAGAACAGGGTTTCTAGACAGACCCTGCTCTGTCAATCAGGTGCGCAGCGACCAGTCGGGTGAAAGTGTCATCATGGCTTTCATTATGTGTGATGAGTTAATCTGTTTTATTGACATACACGCATTTCTCGTGTGTTTTGATATGTGCTGCAACTGGTACAGAAGTCATTATGTATGATCATATCTTTCCCTTAGCCCCGCCCACACACTTCTATTTTAATGAGTACCTGCACTTATGTTTTTTCCATTTATAGCACTGGGTATGGTATATCGGCGACCCCGTGAAAAAGCCGCTAACCCAGAGACACTGACTGGCCAAAGCTCCGTTGTTTTATGTTTGGTATCGCTCTGTTGTAAGAATAGCTTGTTTTAGTGGTTTCTCGGTTGCATAATACCTTCTTTGTCCTTTCCTCATCATTTAATTTGGAATATCTTAGCGGCCCATTTTGTCTGATCTTCTGTTCACTGTCAGAGTCCTTTCGTGCGGCATTTCTTTTCCAAATGTAATTAATTGCTTTCAAATAATTAAATCACAATATTTTGTGCCCGCAGTTCTTATAAATGTCCACTAGGTGACAGCAAGCCACGGTATCATCTGCAAAAAACACTTTTGAAATTACCCCACAGTGACTAAAGCGGAGCGAGCCTGACTGCTATTTTCTGGTGCTGGTTTGCCTCTGGAACCCTGAAGTGATTTAAAGTCAAGACATTGTGAACTGGAAAGGCTGCAAAATCCCCAAATAGGTCATGTCTGAGGTCCTTGCCGAGCACATATTCGTGACTTCAAAGGTAATGAGATGTTTATGGAAAGACATTTAGAGTCCCTCCTTAGCTGTGCCCCTCGCCTCCAAAGGAAGGCCCAACCAACAAGTTACAAATAAATTCCTCAAAGAGATCATGTAACCCATTTGCAATTTGTCAATTCGAATTCCCTCCAGGAACACTTTAGAAGACAGTGCCTTGCCCGCTGCCCGTTGCCATTTAGAATTACTGAGTCTTGCTCAGGGAAATGTCAGTGCTCCTGTAAAGTTTAGTCCTATTAGTTTGAATGCAGCAACACTGGGAATCTCACAGACAACTCACGTGTAAATCTCTATCGGGGAGAGATCCTTATAGCTGAGCTGCCCTGAGTCGGAGGAACTCATCTCTGAAGCACTAAACAGTTTTCAATTCAATTCAATTCAATAATCTTTATTCGGATACAAGTATCCAGAAAAAGCACAGTTCAGATACACCAGCAACAGTACAATTTCTTATTAAAAGCACTATTCAATTTCACTCTTGCCCCGGTCCGACCCGGCAAGTGCCGTTGTGCAGAGGGCGTTACTAGGCCAGTCACTGTCACTTTAAGGATTGGGACTTGCGGGGCGGGTAGCGGTCAGTGGGCTGGTCTTGGTGCGAAAGAAATGCTACAAAACTAGATATCAGAATGCACGCGCAGCAGTAGCGCGCAGCGGGCGCGCCACCGGCGCGCCAAACGCAAGCCTGTCTGCGTCCGTCCGCGCCTGGCCCGGGCCTAGGGCTAGAACCCCTGAATCTCGACACATTGAATCTAAAAAGATCACATATTCCCAAGAGGAGTTAGTAAAAAGCAACGCAGGGCGTGGAACTTCATGCTGCTCCAGATTGGACCCTTTGAAGGAGCCCAAAAAATGTGAGCATTGCATGCTATACTTGAGCTTTACGAAAATTAAGAAGAGGCCATTACCACTAAAACCAGCACATTCGCATACCACCAAAGATACTAAAGCCATGCTAATCAATGCACGCTCGCTAATAAAACATAACACTGAAACTGCAGAGATGATAGATAGCCACAAACTTGATTTATTTTTTGTAACAGAAACTTGGGCCAATGCTACATCAGATCCCCACTGGATTTACCATCACTAGAGCCGATAGAACCCTCAAGCGGGGAGTGGGGCTAGCCATTATTGCTAAAGAAGAGCTATCAGTAACAGGATCCCCTTCTGGTACCACCCAGGATTGCGAACTGCTATCATTCCAGATACTGCTTAATAATAATTATTCACTAAAAGGACTATTAATTTATCGTCCACCTAAGGCTCAGACCCCCCTTCTGGACAGAATAAGTCCTTTTCTGGAAGCCAGTATAAATTGTGAAGATTACACAATCTTAGGAGATTTCAACTACATCTAGAAAACACAGCTGATCACAAAACCATCGCACTTACTGACGTTATGACAGGTTTCTCAATGGAACAATTAGTCAAAGAGAGACTCATGTTGCAGGACACACTCTGGATGGAATCTTTACCTCTAACACCATGCTCAAAATACTAGAGGTGGTACCAGTCCCTTGGTCGGACCATAGAGCCATAATCTTCACTATTAAGGCATACTCTCAACAAACATCAACAACTATTACACCTGTTGCATTCACGTATCAAGTTTGGGCCAAAATTAACACTAATACCCTCCAGACGTCACTACATAAAACCAAGCCAAAGGTGGTAGCAGATATGAATGAAGTGGTCTACAATTTAACATCATGGGTCGGTAGACGCCGCAACACCCTTAAAGACTCTCATCTCCAGAAGAAAAAAGCCTTCCGAACCTTGGTTTTGGAAAAATTAAGAGATCAAAAACAACTGTGCAGAAGAACCGAAAGACGGTGGAGGACAAATTATGATCAGGCTATAAAAATAAAATATGCACAACCATTGGCAGTATATAAGAGATTAATCATTGAGGAAAATAGCAAATATTATACATCAAAAATCTTGGAGGCCAAGAATTCCAGTAGGGATTTATTTGCTACTGTTAAAAAATTAGCCAAGCTTCCAGCTAAATCCAAGACAGACAGTAGCCCGGATTTCTGTAATACCTTGGGTCAGTCTTTCATCCACAGGGTAGAGACAGTTTATAAAACCTTCCTAGACAACAATCCTCCCTCCACCAAGTCACCAAAGCCAGGGACAGATCCCCTCACTCCACAAACCAGTTTCTCCTTTATCTCCCCTTCGTGGGAACAGATTGTCCAAGTAGCAAAGGCAACCAAATCAGGGGCCCCAACAGACCCCTGTCCTCCCAAAATCTTCAACTTATTTCCTGAAATACTCGGTGAACAACTTAACTTACTGTTCTCTGAGATAATATTGTCAGGTCAGTTTCCCGATGTATGGAAGGTAGCCTCAGTACTACCTTTGCTAAAGAAACCCCACCTGGATCCGGAGGACCCTAGTAACTACCGGCCAATCTCTAGAATACCATTTCCATCGAAGGTACTGGAGAAACTGCTTAATACTCAGCTCACCTCCTATATCTCCTCAGGAAATCTTCTAGACCACTCACAATATGGCTTCAGAGAGGGTCACGGAACGGAGACCGCTCTGATTACAGCAACAGAGGAACTTAGAAGATCACTGGATGAAGGAAGGAAGGCCGTCTTGATTTTGTTAGACTTATCGGCGGCCTTCGACACTGTCAATCATACAATACTAATTGACAGATTGGCGGAGCTGGGTATGCAGAAATCCGCCATTGCCTTATTGACATCCTACCTAACTGACAGATCTTTCTCAGTAGAATTGGGTGGTTCTAGCTCAAAAAATTTAAATTACCATGCGGGGTGCCTCAGGGCTCGTCCCTGAGCCCTACGCTATTTAATGTTTATGTGGTTCCCTTGGCCTCGATGATCAGGCAGTATGGTTTTCCCGTGGTCTCCTATGCTGATGACACCTAGGTGGTCGTGTCAATAACAAACAACGAGGATGAGACTGCTGATCCCTTTAACAACTGTATGTCTCGTGTAAACACCTGGATGCAGACTAATTGTTTAAAGTTGAATGGTGAGAAAACGGAAATCCTGCTACTAGGTCCCAACACTCCAGTCTGGTCATCGAGATGGTGGTCGGCTAACCTGGGCGAAAGTCCGACGCCAGTTACTAAGGCTAAAAATCTGGGCATGATCTTTGATAATAGACTGACATTTGACAGCCAAATTTATAATCTCTCGGCCACTTTCTGGGGTATAGGGAGATTCGCTCCTTTATTCCCCCAGATGCTTTAAAGACATTAGCAACCACCTTAGCATTGTCCAGATTGGATTACTGCAACGCCCTCTATGTGGGGATTCAGACCCAATATTTACAAAAACTACAACGATTACAGAACGCTGCAGCCAGATTGATACTGGATATCCCTAAATATGAATCAGTCTCATATCGATTAAGAGCCCTCCACTGGCTTCCAGTAGGAAAAAGAATAGTATTCAAACCACAATGTATTGCATTCAAAGCACTCCAGGGCACAGGACCTCTATATTTGAGATCACATTTGAAATGGTACATGCCATCCAGAAACCCAAGATCTTCTCAGCTAAAACTGCTACAAATACCCAGGTACAGATAGGCACGTTGGGGAGGTAGAAGTTTACTGCTAGGAACTGTGAAAACCTGGAATCTCCTGCCATTATCGATAAAAAACAGCACGTCACTGATCTCCTTCAGAAGATTATTAAAAACATGGCTATTCTCCAATTAACCAATGATACCCTCTGGGATAAGACGTACCCGTCCATACATTTGTCCGGCCAAATCCAGCGCCAAGACGCCCACGGGCATTTGCTGCGCTTTATAAATTGATAAATCAAATCAAATCAAATATATGAAAAACAATAGTTAAAAAGGACTTTCAGATTGAAAAGACTTCAATTGTGTGCAAATATTAAAAAGACATAGTATACAAAAGAACAATATCATAAATAAAATTTACAAACGAACGGCCGTATAACAGCATTGCGGTATTAAACACATTCAGGGGTTGGACAAACAGATAGTAGCATATTATAGTAAAGTGCAGTCAGTTGTAAACAATTTTAGCAGCAAAATATAAGTGCAATTAAATTTTGATCTCTTAAAGTATTCCAGACCGCAGATAGCACTTTAGTTAGTATTCCAACTATAAGGTATAGGTAGGTACGTACGATAAAGCAGTATTATATATTCAGGTACACTTAATGCCTTAGAAGTTGCTAATGGAAACGCGTGAGCAGACTGCCACTCTCAGGAAAGAGCTGACACGAAAAATCAGATCGTCACTCTCAAGTCTAAGAATCTCTAAGTAGGCTGTTCTATAATCGATGTTGGCAATTGCCTCAAAATAAGGAATCAGATGTTGTTTTGTATATTTTTGGTAGAAATTGCAAAAAAATAAAAAATGTAACATCGTTTTATTATTACCGGTGCCACAAGGGCAGGGCATTTGCTCGAGATTAATATTAAATCCCACAGGGAAGCAAAGTGAATATTTTAAAGTGCCATCCCTGAGGCGAAAGAGCAAGCTTCTCCCCCAACGACCAGTATTCTTCAGGAGGTATTTAGATGGCATATGGTTTGAAGGGTGTTTGCCTCCACTAGTGACATGTACCTGACGACTGATGGTTTTGAGCGCTCTGTGACGTGTCTTGCGTTATTATAAGATTCATATAATGCATCCATGAGGACTCTTTTATTCATACCCTCTAGGTCCGATGGGTTTAAAAAGATATGCCCTAAGTTCACGCTGATTAAGCTTTTTCTAACAGCGGAAAGCCAGGGTATGCACATTCCCTTGTCGCAGTTGAGGCAGTCTACAATAATCTCCCTTGTCAGGGTCGCTGCCGGGTTTTGCCAGATTTTTAGCCAAAATATAGCTGGTAAGACCTGATAAAATCTTCTATATAGTACAAATTTAGTTCTTTATGACACACACGGTTTGGGGAAGAGATTTGAGCCCCTAAAAGATTCCGGCAAAATCTATTTTCCTCTTTTTGAATCCCACTACAATTTGTAAAACCCCAGACTTCAGTGCCATATGTGGCAGTGGGAATGCACTGCGATTTATAAATCTTGATTATGGGTAAAACTACCTCTGCTTGTTATGGTTGGGGAAGGCTCAAGATCGAATTATGCCCTTTAAAAAATGTACTTCTACTATGGGCAGCATGAGCTGCCCAAGATCCAGTATCAGGGAATACTAAACCCAGATATGGGAAAGTGTGGGTGCGTAATAAGTGTTCAGGACCTGAGGTTATTGAGTTAATACAGTGTTTTTTTGGGCCACAGGTCATTATGAAAGATATCTTAAAATTGGTGCAAAAGTCTGCCATGAAAACTAAACAGTTTTAGATTAAGCTGTTTTTGTGTGCGAATGTTAAGTATAACTAGGAACAAATGCGAATTATGATTGTACTACATAATACTGAAAAATGTCCTTGTTTCTTCTCTCTTTTAAAAAGGAACGTGCTTTGACATGGATAACTAAATATGTATCTATGGAAAAATGCTAAGAAATTATTATTTTTTTTAAAAGCTGTATTTGTGCGTGGCATTGCATGCTTGTGCTCAATACACGTAACAAAATGCGCTTCAAAGTGCAACTCTTTCCCTCGTTGTATGAGGATAGCTCACTGAAGCCCCATTAGGAAAGGCAAAACGCTTGGCCATGGCTGCTCGCACAGAAACTCAGAGACCAGTATCCTGCATGTTAAATATCCTGCAAGTTAAATTATTCGACCTTAGTTGAGAATAGGAAAATATTCTTGAATGAAATTAGACTCAGGATTCGAGTACTACCCATTGAATCTGCACGTTGCCCCTGCTAAAACCTACATCGCATGAAGGAGCATAGGCCTAAGGGTGAATGATACAAATATCAAGGTAAAAATGTCGTCTGACTTGAATATCGTGTCAAAGATACTGTGATTACGAAAATATCGTGCAACAGACTATCGAAGTCAGGAATTGTTGTTTTTTTGTATATGAAATTGTTGTTAAGAGTATCGTTGTTAAAAATATCGTTTACTTTAATATAGTTTGATAAATATCATGTTTTTATTAATTTAATGTGTTTTAGTTAATATCTTAAAGTGAGGTGTTATTTTTTTTAAATATATATTGGAATTGTAAGTGTTTTTTTTCAATTTAATTAGTAATTTATAATGTAGTAGCGGGTTATTGGGTTTTTAAGGGAAAAGGGTGGTTAATTAAATTCTAAATAATTTAAATACAATTCATTGTTGATAAATCTTTTGGGTTGTAAATTAAATGTGTAATTTAATATTAATTGTGAAACTTTTTTATTTAACTGTTATTTTATGTATTTAAGTGTGATTTATGAATTTGAATGTATATTCTTTTTTTTGTTGAGTTTACGATTAGCAGCTTTACTATTTGAAATGTAAAAAATATGCTGGTCATTTAAATTAAAAACAGCATTTCGAAAACATATTAACTCACTAAAACACTGGGAATAAATGCAATTCTTACTTATCGACATTGTGGGCAGTTACAAATGAGCAGATTAAGGAGAATCAGAACCTGGAGGTAAAGTTACATTTAAAAAAAATATTTACAACACAACAAGCCAAATGTGCCACAGATGGAACCAATCAGTAAGCCATTAAAAGTGGCCCAGGAGACCCTGTTGGCTTGCACAAAATGACAGCCCTCTACGTGCTTGCAAGGAGGATGCGAATCAATGCAGCAGGACAGCGCAGGAGAAGGGTCCAGGAGAGAGTGTTCAGAGTGCGCATCACATTGCTAGGACAGAATGAGGATGAGGTGTACGACAAGTATCGACTGAATCGTGCCATGATCCTGCGCCTAATTGCAGACCTGGAACCACTACTGCAGCACCAGACACATCGGACCAATGCAATTCCTGCACACGTCCAGGTCCTATGCAGCCTGCACCTCCTGGCCTCTGGAAGTTTCCAGGGGGTCATCGCCGTAGCGGGAGGCGTATTGCAAAGCGCACTCTCACGCTTCTTCCACAAATTTATTGATGCCATACATCAATCCTGCAACGACACAGGAGCAACGATACAATGCGGGGCACATAAGCACAAGAAATGTAATTGAGAGGACCTTCGGGATTCTGAAGAGTCGATTTAGAATCTTACACAAGACTGGTGATGCCTTGCAATACAAACCAGACACCTGCTGCAGGATAATAGCTGTATGTGCCATGCTGCACAACATCGCAACCAGAAGGGGGATACCCATAGAGGTGGACAGGAATGACGACTACCGGGATGACCAACCACCCGCACAACACCGACAGGCACACGTCCCTAACACAGCTGAGGGCCAAAGGAGGCGGACATACATCACACAACATCATTTCTGACCCAGGTAAGAATGAACCATGACAATTTCATTTTTGGTGCTACTGTTTAATGCACAGGAGCACTGATGTATGTGCCGGCACTCATGAACGAAAATAACAGCACACAAAAACAAAAGTCACTAAACTTGCCCGTTGTAGTCACGGGTGTGCAAGTGTCAAATAGGAGAGGACCCTGGTTACCCCACCATGGTCATGGATGGCTTACAGTCTGTCTAGTGGTCGCCTGCATCCGATGTACTGCGCAGGGACCTGCGCCGCCGTGGGACTCGGACACGTGCTGGTGGTGCTGCAGGCGGTGGGACGGGTGTTGGACTTCTGGGCGATGGTGTTGCAGGACTCGGACATGCATCCATCACCTGCATGGGGGGTACTTGTGCCCGTCGTCTCTGGTGTTTTTTTGCGGTTCGCGGAGCAGCAGGTGTTGGTGGAGGTGGTATGGATGCTGGTGGGGGTGGGGATTGACCCTCCGCCGGTGTGTCGCCCTCAGAATCTGCTGGTGTCTCTGAGATGATTAGCCAGCCGCTGTCATCAGAATCGCCAGGAGATGCATCTGTGTGTGAAACAGTGCATGGTTAGTGGGATTGTTACTACTACAGTTTGTAATATTTCATACATGTCCTTCTATAAATCACAATATTTGAGTCTATGTCTATCTTCTACTGCTGGATGGAAATATTGTTGCTGTTCTTACTGTACATGCACACCAGGCTAACAGGACTACAACTCCCATGATGCACTACTGTAATGGGTGAAGATGTGTTGGGCACTTCTGCCTGCACACTGTGATCGAGATGGGGGGATGGGATTGGTTTAACGCAATGCGGAATATGGGCACAGCCATGCATCTTACCGTGGGCACTTGTGGCTGCATCGGAGGTGTCCATCTGTGTCACTCCCACGACCGCCTCTGGCTCGATGGTCCCTTCTACTAGCTCCTCCAGGGCAGTGTTAGCAGGCACTGTCGATGGTCCCCCTCCTGTGCCAGATGCCTCCCGGAGCCTCTCAGCGATCCTCTCCTTGGCGCGCTTCCTTTTTTTTTTTTTTTTTTTTTATAACTCTTTATTTAACTTTTCTTGTCATACAGTGCATCAGCATTACACACTTATCCGGACAATGGCAATATGGGCAAATGAAAAAAGGCACCAGCAGCAAAAACAGAGCACAGTTAACAGTCTAATCATTGACAAGTGGCAGCCCATAACCCTCCTCTCCAGAGCTTCCTCCATTTCCCCCTCCCAGTCTGCATAGAGCCACTACCCCTCAGAGCGTACTTGTATACCCGCCCCAACCGTACAGGGCACCCCTGCAGACACATAGTCGTGCCGTCCCATCCACATTCGCAGAGAGCCCATACGGGCCATAGCAGCAGTGTGTCAGCACGTCGTGGGGGAGAAAGATCGCAAGGCAGCCGTCAGGGGAACCCCCAGAGCCAGCAGCGGCCACCCCTCCCATCCGAAGACTGGACGACCCTCCCCAGGGGAAACCGCACCACATGCATCCCCCCTAACCGGAGCCACCCGCCGGTGAGTCCACCCCTACAGGGGCAGACGGCGATCGCTGGGCGCTGTTCGCCGCCAGGTACTGTGACAGAGGTCCCCAAATGTCGGGGGGACGGGATTTGGGTGGGAGCAACTCTGAATACAACAGAACATTCTCCTGACAAGTAACCATATCCCGCAGCCATTCCTTAAATTTGGGCCGCCTTCCCCGCCCCCATCGGCACGCTATGCGGCGCTTGGCAAGAAGCAGTGCGCAGGTTACAAAACGGCGATCCGGCTTCGGCACATCCCGAGTATACCCCAGAAGAGCCTGTATAGGAGAGGGCGGCAGCGGGGATCCCAGCATCTCCCCCAAGGCCTCATACACCTGATCCCAATATTCGTCTATGCTGGGGCAAGTCCAGGCCAGGTGCAAGAAGTCCGCTCCAGGAGAATGACACCTGTCGCAGCGGTCGTCGTCACGTAGACGGAATCTGTGCATCTGGGCAGGAGTACAGTAAAGGCGATGGAGAAACTTGTAGTGGATGATGCGGAACCTACTACTAGACGAGATCATTTCTGTCTGCGAACAGCAGAACCCCCACTGTTCATCCGTGAGCTCAGTGCCAATCTCGGCCTCCCAGCCCGCACGGGACCGCAGCACCAGGCCCCCGTCTCGGTCATATATCCCCCGATACAGTGCAGAGACCATATGCGAAGGCGAAGGAGAAGAAAGCATATTATGAAACGGCTCCAGAACTGGAGGTTCATTCGGATATGCCGGCAACACTTTCTGTAGCCCGCTTCGGAGGCGAATAAAGGCAAAGGTTTCCAGGGGGGTAGGGACAACGTCCCCGTAGAGGAGCGGGAGATCGCGAAATCTACCCGCATGAAAGAGGTCACCCCAGTTAGCAAACCCCATCTTCAGTTTGATTCTCCGGAACAGTTCTTCTCCTAGAAGCGGAAGAGCCGGGTGGTACACCAGGGGCATCAGTGGGGAGTAGAGAAACGACTACCCCAGACGATCCGCGATCGCGCCCCAAGCATGCGCCGTGGCCTGCACAGGGTTGCGATCCGCACGGGACGATGGCACCTCTGCGAGGACTGCCCCCTCAAGCGGCACCGGGTCCGCCAACCAGTGTTCCACCGCCGTCTGCGGCATGAAGGGCAAAGGTCGATACCAGTAGTAAGCATAGTGCGCCTGAGCACAGTGATAATAATGTTGAAAGTCCGGTATATCGAAGCCGCCTTGCCCATAGGGCCGAGTAAGGACCGACCACCTGAGCCGAGGTCTCTTCCCCCCCCACACCAATCGGATAAGCTCCGATCTTAATTCCCGGAAAAAAAAACCGCCCGGGTGAAACGGAATATTGAGGAAGAGGTAGAGCAGCTTTGGGAGCACGACCATCTTTATAAGGGAAACTCGACCCGCCATGGTTAGGGGCAGGGTCAGCCACCGGGCCACATGCGAGCGTATGATCTCGAGCGCCCTGCCATAATTCATACGCAGTACCTCCTGCCGGTCCCTGGAGACCCAAACTCCCAAGTATTTCACGCCCTCATCGCACCACTCCAGCGGATAGTCAAGTGGAATTTTCTCTATACCATCCGTGAGGGGGAAGACCGTGGATTTGCCCCAATTGATGTGAATTCCCGAGTAGAGCGCAAAGCGGACAAACTCTCGAAGGATGGGGTTCAGATTATCCCGCGGATGCTTAACGTAGAGTGTGAGGTCATCTGCATAGAGCGACAGCAGGACCTGCCGCTGCTGGCATCACAGGGAGGCCGCAAGATAGTTCTGTCGAAGACGGGACGCCAGGGGTTCAATTGCCAGCGCAAAAAGAAGAGGCGACAGCGGGCATCCCTGTCGGGTACCCCTAGTCACCCGAAATGGAGCTGAGACTCGGCCATTGATAAGGACCCGCGCCTTGGGGCTACAGTATAGTATCTGAACCCACCTAGAAAACGCCACAGGCATACCCATATTTTGAAGGATCAAGTGGAGGTAATCCCACTCGACCGAATCGAACGCCTTGGTGGCGTCCAGGAAAACCGCCACCAAAGCAAGAGAGGGGTCCGCATTATTCAGCACCGAGAAAAGCGTCCGCAGATTGTGGGATGTGGAGCGGCCCGGGATGAAACCCGCCTGATCCGGCAGTATCAACCCCCCGACCAGAAGGTTTACCCGGTTCGCCAGCACCTTGGCCAGGACCTTCACATCACTGTTAATGAGAGAGAGCGGTCTGTACGAGTCGCAGCTGTCCGGGGGCTTCCCCGGTTTAAGGAGAGAGACAATGAGCGTCTCCGACATACTGGGCGGAAGGGAGCCAGTCTCGTTTGCCTCTTCAAACACCTCACGCAGAACCGCTGCGAGCGGGTCGATGAAAGTTTTATAATAGTCAATTGGGAAACCGTCCAGGCCTGGCGATTTTCCCGACGCAGTCTGCATGATGGCTTCTTTGATCTCATCCAGGCCTATAGGGGCCGCCAGTAACTCACGTTGGGCATTCGACAACCAGCCGAGGGTGAGCCCAGACAGGTAATCGGTCATCTACAGGGGTGCTACCCGTTGAGACGTGTAGAGGGCGGAATAATGAGACACGAAGGTAGACAGTATGGAGGGTGTGTCGCGCTGCAGGGTGCCATCCGGAGCCCTGACCTCCAATATGTGATTAGTGCCGCAGGGGGGGCGAACCGCTCCCGCCAGGAACCTGCCGGGGCGCTCGCCCTCCCCATACGCACGCGCCTTGAAGTGCTTACCGCGGAATCGCACCTCCCTCTCAGCCGCAGTCTTGAACTCAGTCAGCTTAGTGCGGTAGTCTAATTGGATCGCAGGATCTCGCATGAAGGCAGGGTCAGTTTCCAGCGTTTGCAAAGCTCGTTCCAAGGCCGTCAGCTCCGCGCGAAGCGAGCGGAGCACGCCCGAGCCCTTAGAAATACACACACCCCGCATAGTGGCCTTAAAGGCCTCCCATACTGTCGCCACGCTATCCACCGTCCCCCGATTACGATCGATGAACTCCGTGATCTCCTGGACCATCTCAAATTTAAACAGTTCATCCAAGAGGATGTGAGGCTGCATGCGCCACGGAAGCGGATCCCCCACCAGGCCAGACCGAGCCAGGGTGAGGAGCACAGGCGCGTGGTCGGAGTAGGTGCGAGGTAAGTGTCTCGTCCCCAAGAGAGAGGTCCCCAGCGTCCTCGACAGGAGCATGTAATCCAACCGGGCCCAGGTGGAATGCAACATCGACCAGTGCGTGCCCTCCCTAGCACCTGGGTGCATGTATCGCCATGCATCAAGCAATGAGTGCTGCGCCATGAGGTCTAGAACGTAAGCCTGGGAGCGAGGGTGATGCGCCGCGCCCGCGTTGGAACGGTCCAGGGCGGGATCAAGTGTGACATTAAAGTCCCCTCCCCAAATCAGGTGTGCGGAGCCTATCTCCATAATAACTTCCCATAAGGCAATGAAGTGTGCAGGACCATCCACGTTAGGCCCGTAGGAGGAGACAAGTGTAACAGTAGCATTGCCCATCCGTCCCCACACTACACAGTAACGGTCTTCGGGGTCAAGTCTATCCCCCAGGTGAACAAACGGGGTGTGTTTTTTGACAAGGATGGCCACTCCCCTGGAGTAAGTGGAGTAGGAAGAAAAGAGACTGTATGCAGCCCACCGTGACGCGAAGGTAGGCGCCCTATGGGGGTCAGTGTGGGTCTCCTGTAATAACGCTATATGTATGCAGTGGCGGTCCAGATAACCCAGGACCTGGCGACGCTTGCGCGGGTCCCCCAGCCCCCTAATATTCCATGTCAAGATATTGAGCTTACTGTGCGGATCCAGCTGCTCCCCCCGTTCTCCAAGCAATGTTACTCGTGGAGACCCCATTCATTGATCCTAGTGAGATCCCGCAGGCTGCCCCCCGCTCCCCACAGAGCAGCCCGCCCAGTAGCAGGACAGTGCCAAACAACCCCTCGTAGGCCCCAATACCCATAGCAGTTGAGCTGTAGCCTAAATAGCGGACAGTGCATGTGCCGAGATTGAAGTGTGTTTCCACAGATACAAATCCCCCCTCCCCCAAACATCAATCCCCTGAAACAACCCCCAACCCCCATCCCACCCCCACCCACCGCAGCAGCCCAATCCTGCCGGAATCTAGACTCCCACCCCTCCCTGTCAACGAACATAACAATAGAAGTGGGGTATACCCTCAATAGGAGCCGCTAGGGTGCCAGACCCACCCTCCCCAATCCCTCTTTGCACCCACCGCACCAACACCCCTGCGGGTAAGGAAACTACGTGGGACAGGGGGGGGAGTGCCAGGGCGAAACAGTTCAATGTCCGGTCCAAAACGGCATAAGCAGTGGACAACGGTCCAAGCAGGGTTCAGAAATTAGTGGCCGCCAGCCCCCCATCACGGAGGACAAGGCAGAGGGCAGAAGCAGTTCCTGCCAGGACAGAGGCGAGCCCCCTCATACAAACAGTCACTCCATGGCAACAGCCCGGTCCCCAACCCAGCCAGCTGTAAGAAACAGGAGCAATGATGGGCAAGGCAGTGCCCACCACGGGGAAGAGACAGTCGTAGGGGGAAAGAGACACAGTAATAACCAGGATAGCAGTACTCATCCTTCCGATGCATCCAGCGGGGAGCAAGAGCCCGACTGCGCCCCAGGGCTACGACGTTGTGATGCCGCAGAGGGTAGCTCCCGCAGGAAGTCCTCCACACGCTGCGGGTTACCGAAAAACAGGGGCTTGCCGTGGATAGTAATCTTGAGTTTGGCAGGGTACTGCATGGCGTATGGTATGTCCCGTTGTTGCAGCTTTTTCTTCACTCCGGCAAATTTGCGGCGAGCCTCCTGCACCGCCTGGGTAAAGTCAGGGTAGAAGGAGATGGTGACATTCTCGTGCAGGATCGGTTGTTTCTCCCTGGCGAGTCGTAGCAGGGCATCACGGTCCCTGTAGTTGAGGAATTTGATGATGACTGGGCGCGGCGGAGCCCCGGGGACCGGCCGCGGCCCCAAGGAGCGATGGGCACGCTCCACCACAAGCTGCGGCGAGAAGGAGTCTCGGCCAAATTTGTCAATGAGCAGACGCTCGATGAAGTCCTCCATGCGGCCTCCACCGCTAGATTCCGCTAGGCCGACCAGGCGCACGTTGTTGCGTCGGGAACGCGCTTCTAGATCTTCATTTTTGTCAGCAATGACCTTAAGCAGTCGGTCCATCTGCGACAGTTTGGCCATGCCAGTCACGGCGCCATCCTCCAGCTCCGAAATGCGACCTTCCGCCTCCTTCAGGCGCTCCCCATGTTGGTCCAGCCGGTGTACAACCGCCTCCAGTCGCGTGTTCATATTGTCGATTTTGGCGTCGATGGAGGTGAGGCTCTTCTGCATGCTTAGGAGGATCGTCTTCCAGTCTACCTCCTCCTCCTCACCGGGGTCCCGCTCTCCGCCATCCCCCGGCGGCGCCCGCGGTTTTTTCTTTGAGGCGTTGAATTGGAGCGTCGATTGTCTCGCCTCTGACTTGCCCATGGCGACTGCCGGCGAGAGCCCAAGGCCACCAGTATCGAGTCCACTCAGCAGCGTCAACGATCGGACCCCAGGCGCGCTACAAGTGACCGGCCGTGTCAGGGCCCTCTAGTTGTCCAGTCCCCCGCAGACCGACAGGGGCACCCGGGCCCACAAGGCCCCCACGCGCGTCGCTCAGCCCCACACGGGCGCCCGCCTCCTCTCAGCGGCCTCCTCAGCACCAGCACCGCAGCTCCTCGCACCAGGGGTCTCGGGGCCTAGGCCGAGCGGGGTCCCCAGATCACTCCACCAGCTCACTCCGGCGCCAGATCAAGGGCGACGGCCGCACCCCAAGGCAGCGCTGGGGATCCCTTCTCCGAGCTCCCCCGCAGCAGGCAGATTCAGGGAAACGCGCCACAGCCCCCAGGCGCTTCAATCAGGCAGGCGAGCACAAGGCGGGTCCACCGCGGAAGGCACAGAGACAGCGCGACCTCACCTCGGGGGCCCAGCACGTCCACTGTCGGAAGGATCCACCATCGGGGGCAGCGCGAAGGGGGAGGGGGACCGGTCCAGCCTCCAGACAGTCCGCAGGGGGGAAGCGACCTCAGCCACAGTCAGCGTCTCGACCCGGGCCCACAGGGCCTCGCGGATCCCCAGGCTCGCGCAGGCAGAGTCCGCCGCTCACCAGCTCCGCCCAGAATGCTGCTCCGCGCCTTCCGGCAACCGCAGGCAGTAGCTCCCGCGGCCGGCCACCGATGCCCTCCAAACTCGCTCCAGGATGTCCCGCTCAGTTACGCTGCCCTTTCGCAGCGTTTCAGGGTAGATTATCGGCCCGGAGGATGGTATGGCAGGATGTATTTTCGCCCGGCCGGCGAGAGCCTCACAGAAGTGCGGCCATGACGGTCCAGTGCCACCTAGCGCCCCTCCTTGGCGCGCTTCCTGAGGTCGTACCACCTCTTTTTTAAATCGTCTATGCTGCGGGGCGTCACCCCAACCGCATTGACCCTCTCTCTGATGCGCAGCCAAATGCGCCACTTTTCAGCCTCTGGCACCTTGAGGGACAGCTTCCCGAATAGCCGATCATGTTTGCTGCTCACCCCCTCGATCAGGTGCTCCAGTTCCCGGTCGGAGAACTTGCGCTTCCTCTTCCTTGCAGATTCAGCGCTGGATGGTGCATCTTTGTCCATCCTGGTGAGGGTGGGGTGGAAGTCCTGTCAGTGGTCAATCTGTGTGATCAGGCTTGCTCCTGTTGCTCCTCCTGTGTGCTCCTCTGGCGAGTGAATGAGGGTGGGGCAGCTGTACTTCCTGGTGGTGATGTCATCAGAACGTTCCCGAGCGACCCGTTTTATTTTGAATTCGCTATTACCGATTTCGCTAATACCGATTTCGGTATTAGCGAAGTCGCAATTACCGATTTCGCTAATACCGAAATCGGTTTTCACTACTCGCAAATGTGTATTCGGTAAATAATAGCGATTTTTAAGGATTCGCTATTTTTTACCGAATCTGTTGATGCATTCTGAAAATCGAATCCTTAATAACGATTCCTTATTTATCGCTAATAAGGAATCGCTTTTCAGAATGTTGATGCATGTGCACCCAAGTCTTATGAGTTCCTTCACCTGTCTAAAAGCTGAAGGACAAACAAAATCATATCTAATAAAGCAGCACATGACAAATCTTACACATGTGAATATCTTGTAAAGCATGGATGTAACCAGTTCTTGCAAATGCTTGCAGTACCCTCGTTCCATATGAACGTATAAGGTAAAAGGAATTCAATTCAGACTACATTATTTTGGCTATATGTCTGTATTTGTTCATATTTAACCTTGATGAATGTCGCATCAGGTGTTACATCTATGTCATTAGTCGAATGACTTGACGCTTTGATAGTGCTTAGAAGGATATGGTCAGATGACATCTGAGTCAAATGGTAGACATTGCAATGATTCTATATGATTCGGGAAAGATGGAGACTTCAATTGCTCAAGATTTAGAAGATGGTGATTTCCATTACCCAAGATAGAGTCGGGCCTACAAAAATGGAGTAGGACCTTAGAGGTTGTACGTAAAGGAAACAGATTTAAGATACACACACACTCTAGTGCTTCACTCAAAAAAATAGAAGTGCCTAAAAAGCAAGCAGCGGAAGCAGGGATGCCAGCCAAATCAAAGATATTGCAAAGAGGCAATGCTCCATGGGAGGAACAAACACAAGATTGATAAACTTGTAAATGAATAAGAAGCAGACAAATGAGAGGGGAAACAACCTTTACAATGCATCATTTACAACACATGCGTTCACAATGCAAGTCGTTACAACGACGCGTTGTTACATCGCATGTCATTACAACGCAAGTCATTACAATGATTTGCGGTAGGGGCGGAAGGTGTTGGATTTGTTGGATTTTCAATCGAACACTTTCCTTACTGTTTGCACACACTGGAGTTGGAATAGTAAATTATACTATTCCAAACTCCAGCGCCCTCCCTACCGCAAGTCGTTGTAAATGACTTGCGTTGTAATGGCATGCAATGTAACAACGCGTCGTTGCACCAACTTGCTTTGGAAATGCATGCGTTGGAAAGAGTGCTATTACAAATGAGAGTGACAAAAAAGCCAACCAATAGTAAGCAATGGGCAGGCTCCAAGCCCCTTTATGTTCTTGGTAAGCCACAATATGCCTCACAAAAGACAGCCCATGTGCTGCTGTCTTGTAGGCTTAACCTAAATAGCAGCAGATGTTAGCGTCCTATTTTGCTTAAATCTCCTTAAATATCACGCTGCTGTGTACTTACAGCTTATTTGTACTCTCAGCTGCACAGCAGCTGTGGGGCCGAAAATGACCAGCATTGCTCACTCAGCTGAAGAGAAATTGATATTTTTAATAGAATGTTTCATGCCCCTTCCCCTAGTAATTGAATGCAGAGGAAACAGAAGCAAGAAGGGTGAATTGTTTAGCGTGTGGGAACTGCAAGCAGGCCAGGTATCTGCTTTTAACTCCTTTTATTCACGCGGGCAGCATGAAGCGAACCTGGGATTTCTAGATTTGTTAAAGTAAACAAGCAGTGGATTTTTACATAAGTCTTATACAGGCAAGATGCTGATTGTGACACATTCTTTGCTCTCACACAAGATTGTTCATTTTCATGCATCAGCTTGAAACATACATCATGCACTGCCAGAGCAACGGAAAAGAAACACACACACATTCTTTGGATAATTTAAAAAGAACCTTCGTTGACCCAACTCTGAATGAACGTATCACAGGGTGCAGTGCCCACATGGCGGTCGCCACAATCACCTATATCGCAGATGTGTGGTAAAAAAACTCCCCAGGAGCAGCACACCCCTTTTCTGTGCCAAGCCTGCTCTGCTTGTGTAAAGGTGAGCAGGTCCCACGTCACAGGAACCGAATATCAGAAATAACACAAATGGGGGAGGAGCCTAGCGCGCAACCAAGATGGCCGCGTAGGTGCGAAGCTCCCGAGGACCTCCGCGACCTCCTGAATTAATCCTGATTATATCCTGTCTTTGACGAGGGGACTGTGTCTGTGTACCCGAGCTGAGGCGGCACCCGTTTTCTGTTTTCGAATCGGACCCCGGACACTGGTGGGAGCACCGATCGAAGATTGCGGCCCTCTCCGCGCCGGCCCCCCGGATTGGAGTTGTGGGGCGATCCGGGGACAAAGCGAACAACAACGGCGGGCAGGGCTGGGCGACTCGCGTACCCCGCGCTTTCACTTTCGCTTTTGCGCCCTCCTTGCCCTCAAGCGAGGTAGGGTTGCGGAGCGGGGTGCGGTGGTGTGGCCTTGCCCTTGTGCCCGGCTGACCCGCCAGCTGTGAGCCGTCCTGCGGTGCAGTGGTCAACCCCCCCCCGGCACCCGTGAACTGGTTTATCGGCCCTTTCGAGGAGATTGGCACGACTTTGGGAGTGCGACATGTCCACAAAGCAAGACGGCGACCGGGCCAAGGTGAAATCGACCCGCCGCAGCCGGCACATCAGTCAAACAGTATGGACCGCTACACCCTCCAGAAGGGATCCCCAGAGGCACAGCGTACATCTCCCGCGGGCCCGGCTGAGGCATCTGCTCAGCCCGCGGATCTGACCCTCCGGGACGTCATGGGCGCCATTGCCGAAATGAAGGCCTCGGTGGACCAGCGCTTTGATACTCTGGCGCAGAAGATAGACTCGGCCCTGGTGGAGGTGGGCCTGGTGAGAGCCGACTTGTCTAAAACAAATGACCGGGTCGATTCCCTGGCCCACACCACCTTAAGTCTCACTACAGACGTGGCGGCCCTTCAAAAGGAGGTGCACCGGCTTGGCCAGGCGAGCGCCATGATGGACCGTCGATTGGAGGACGCCGAGGGTCGGGCCCGGGGGAACAACGTTCGTATTGTCGGGGTGCCGGAGGGACGGGAGGAGGAGGCGGCAGATTTGTTTGTGGAAGACCTGATCCTCACCCATCTCCAGCCCCGGGGGCTGAGTAAACTTTTTGCGGTGGAACGTGCTCACAGGGTCCCCGGAGGAAGACCTAAGGTCGGAGCTCCGCCGCGGCCTCTCATTGCCCGGATTTTTAACTTTCGGGACAGAGACGCTATCCTGCAGACTTCCAGGCTACAGGGACCGGTCAAGCTTGATAATATGGACGTGAATTTCTACCCTGACTTTACTCCGACGGTCCAAAAGCAGAGACTGAGTTTTCTCGGAGTTAAACGTCGCCTACGGGACATGAACCTTAAGTACTCAATGCTTTTTCCAGCTAAGCTGAGGGTGGAGGTGGATGGTCGCACGCATTTTTTTGACCGTCCCGAGGCGGCTGGGGACTGGTTGGATACTCTGCCTGGGGACCGGGGCCGGGGGGGTGGGGGGGGTGCGGTTGGCGGGGAGGGCGCACCGGATCAGAACTGAGGGGTGAATAGTAGGCCTTGCTCTGGACAACATTTTGGTTACCATTCACTGATCGTGTATGTTCCCCTCCTATGGAGGTCGTACGGGGTCCGTTGGGGGCTTTCCCTCCTCCTCTGGGGGACTAGTTAGTTTTTCATCTATGGGGCGACAGGCACACTGCACTTTGGGGGGGCTGTCTGGGCTCATGCAGGGGTGCAGGGAGGGGGGAGTTCTGTTGGGATGGGTGGGTGGGTGGGGGTGGAGTGTTGTTTGTTTGCACCGCAAGGCGAACCCTTTACTGTATTGTTGTTTTTGAGATGCTCTTTGGGGGACGATTGATGGCTTTCATGTATGATGGGGGGTAGGGACCTGACTGTGTTATCATGGAACGTTAATGGACTGGGGGATAGGATTAAGCGTGGTGTGGTCCTGCAGTATCTGAAACGAATTTCACCAGATGTGATCTTCCTGCAGGAGACACACCTTATAGGTAATTCCTTTCATGCCATGAATCGGAGAGGCTATCGCTTGGTGGCCCATTCGGGCTTCACCTCGGGCTCGCGGGGGGTGGGCATCATGATTAAGAACTCGCTCCCATTGGAGATTGATGAGGTGCGCCATGATGAGAGGGGACGTTACACTGGCTTGGTGGGTAGAATGGAGGGCAGAATGGTCGTTTTTGTATCGGTGTACGTTCCGCCGGGGTTGCAATCTACCACGTTTGCGGACCTGGGGCGCCTCCTCCTTGACCTCCCGGATGGGCTTCTGGTAGTTGGGGGGGACTTTAATGCGGTGGCTTCAGGATCTATGGATCGTCATCCCCCCAGGGACCTCCCCCGGGCACAGGCGTGGCTGTCCGGCCTCTTAGATACACTGGGATTGGTGGATTGCTGGCGACTTAAGCATCCCGCTCAGCTGCAATACACCTTCCACTCGGGTGCCCATGGTAGCCTCTCGCGGCTTGATTATATCCTTGTTCCTGCGGCCTATGCTGGGAGGGTGGGAGAGGTGCGCCATTTGGCACGGGGTATTTCAGATCACTCCCCACTACTGCTGCATCTGGATGTCTTCCCGAGGGGGGAGGGCAGGGTGGCCCCAATTAATGCCTGGTACCTGCGCGACCCCACTATTCGAGCCGAATTGATCAAATCCTTGCAGCGGTACTTTGAGGAGAATGTGGGGTCTGTCCCTTCTGCCATCTCCCTTTGGGAGGCTTTTAAGGTAGTTCTTCGGGGGGAGGCCCTCTCCCTTATCTCCCAGGCCCGGAGGCGCGAGCGGGAGGAGGTAACCCGGGTGGAGGCCGAAATTACTGAACTAGAGGGTACCCTGGGGAGCGGGGTGACGGATGCCACATTGCATGTTTTACACCTCAAGCAGGCGGCCTATAGGGCCCTCGTCACGGAGGCGGCCAGGGGCCTCAGTAGAGAGCAACAGGGGCGACTGTATGATGTGGGTGATAAGGCTGGTAAATTGATAGCGTGGTTGGATAAAAAGGAGAGAGCGAGTCGTGTGGTTCCGTTGATCGAGAGGATGGATGGTGTATGTGTCACCGAGCCGGACGCCATTGTCTCCTGCTTCGCGGATTATTTCCGCGAGGTATATTCCCCGGTTTCTCCCTGCTCGGAGGAGGATTCCCATGCCCTGCTTCGGGATATCGCGCTGCCCTCCCTTTCGGTGGAGGACAGGGATTCGCTGGACGCTCCTCCCACCTCGGACGAAATTGCCCTTGCTATCCGCTCGGTCGCATCCGGCAAGGCCATGGGCCCCAAATTGCATTCCTATCGAGCTGTACAAGCTGCGACCGGATGTGCTGGCGCCCCACCTGCGCGCGATGTTCCTGGCGGCCTGCTCGCGGGGTTCCCTTCCGCCGGACCAGCGTCTGGCCATGATCGTGGTGATCCACAAGGAGGGGAGACCCCGTGAGCGGGTCACATCCTATAGGCCTATCTCGCTCTTGAATGCGGAGCCCAAAATCCTCGCCAAGGTGCTGGCCAACCGGCTGGTCGGCGTGGTGGGCGACTTGGTCCACCAAGACCAGTCCGGCTTCATACCCCATCGTAACACGGCCCTTAATCTGCGACGTTTGCACGGGGTGCTCGCGCGTGTCCCGTTCGTGCGGGAACCGGCCATCTTGGCGTCCTTGGATGCCACCATGGCGTTTGATACGCTTGAGTGGCCATACATTTGGGCGATGCTGGCGAAGTTTGGCTTCGGACCGGGCTTCATCAGCTGGGTCAAATTGTTGTATTCCGGCCCATTGGCGCAGGTGGTGGTGAATGGACGAGTTTCGGCCCCATTCGCACTGGGACGGGGTACGCGACAGGGCTGCCCCCTGTCGCCTCTCCTGTTTGCACTGGCCCTGGAGCCCCTGGCGGAGTGGCTGCGGTGGCACCCTTCCATCCGTGGTCTCCGTTGGACCCCCGAGCATGAGGACCGTGTGTCCCTCTACGCTGATGATATCCTTCTATATCTCGCCTCCCCGCGTAAATCACTGATCGTCCTAGTTGATGTTTTGCGCTCATTCGGTCGCAACTCAGGCCTCGTCATCAACTGGGCGAAATCCTGTGTATATGTGCTTGCCGGGGAGGCTCCGGACCTACCACGGGACTGTCCGATCCAGATCGCCTCCCAGGGGTTTCGGTACCTGGGTATATATATTACTCTGGACCCGGAGGCCCGCTACGAGCGGAATTTGCTGCCCCCCCTCCAGCGCTTGAAGGAGGACGTGGTGCGTTGGCGGCGTCTGCCGCTTTCGCCGCTTGGCCGAGCGGCCCTGTTTAAAATGATGTCGTTGCCGCGCTTTCTGTACGCTCTCCAGAACACTATGGATTTGGTTCCGGTGCGCTACTTCCGAGAGGTGGAGAGTTTGCAGCGTCGCCTGTTCTGGGACGGGAGGCCACGTATCGCCTTGGCTAAATTGACGCTCCCGTGGTACGATGGGGGGGTTGCCCTCCCGGATATTAAACGGTATTACTGGGCCTCCCAGCTAGCTGCGATTAATCATGGCCTTTACGGGCCCGCCCTGAACCCGGCATTTGAAATGGACAAGATGCTCCTGCCCGGTGGCGACTACAATCGGGCGCTGTACTCTGGCGCGCCGGACCCTCGCCTGACGGGACCGACGCATGTCATGGTGCGTGTATGGCACGCGGCTAACGCAGCTATGGGGTGGAAGGACTGTTTGACCCGAGCGTCACCGCTATATGCATCGGCGAGGTTGGGCTCCTTGTGGACCTCGAAGGGCTTTGAGAAATGGGACACGATCGGCATCAGCACAGTGGGAGATCTCTGGACGAGGGGGGGATTCAAAACTTTCGAGATGCTGCAGACGGAGTTTCAGTTGCAAGGCAGTGAGTACTTCCGGTACTTACAAGTCCGCCACGCGCTGGGCTCCGTCTTCCCGGATGTCGCGTCCATTCCGGAGTCTTCCCCCCTGGAGGACAGAGTGCTGGATGGCCATGTCTCAGACAGCACGATCTCCCTTATATACAAAAAACTGATTAACGACCGATCGGGCCTGCTGACTGGCCTCCGCGAGGCCTGGGTTGCCGACGGGCTGGAGTTGGACGATGAGGACTGGATGTCCGCGGTGGCTTCTCCGAAGGAGGTGGCCATCCCGGCTCGCCTTCGCTTCGTCCAGCTTAAGATCCTCCACCGGGTCTATGTGACGGGGCCAAGGCTTCTACGTATGGGCTTAGCTGAGGATGGACTGTGTAAGCGTGGCTGTGGTGCTTTGGCAACTTTCTTGCATATTCTGTGGGAATGTCCAAAGGTGGAGCGATTCTGGCGTGGTGTGCATGAGGTCCTGCGAGTGGTTACGCGTGTCGTGCTGTTGCCTGAAGCGAGGAGATGCTTGCTGAATGTGTGGGAGCCAACTGACTACTCGGTTCCGCAGACGCGGTGGGTGACTCTGGGATACATGATCGCTAAGCGTGACATTGCTCAACTGTGGGGATCCCAGAGGCCTCCGGCGGTGTCGGCCTGGAAAGAACACATGGATTGGTGTATGTTTCGTGAAAAGGTGGTGTATGTTGCGAGGGGTAAGCCTGGGGCGTGGGTGAAAATCTGGGGCCCCTGGAACGCCTATCGCGGGGGTATTTGCGAGCCGCCGCTGCTGCCGGCTGCTTCACCAGCTCCGTCCCCCTAGCCGACCCCCTCCCCCAGCCATGGGCACGTGGTTCCCCAGTCCCTGATCTGTTCTCATTCCCCTCTTCAGAGTTTGGCGATTGGTTGGGGTTCCCCACTTAAGGAGCGCGTGCTGTCACTTGGGATTGCGGGTTGCCTTGCGGGTGTGGTTGTTTTTGTGTTGTTGTGTTTTGACAAAAGGAAACCGTATTGTTGGTTTGGAGTTATGTGGCCTGCACTACGGATATCTCCTGATTTACCCTTTTTGCACCGCCGAGAGATTTTTCTGTATGTATGTCATATGCTACTGCTACTCTAGCGGCCGGCCAGACGGTTGTAGGCCCATACTTGTAACTATTTGAGATTGTAATAAACGGTTTCAAAAAAAAAAAAAAGAAATAACACAAATGGCTCTACGGATTTGGAAAGCAAACAGCTGAGAGAGAGAACCACCTGGAGCTAGCGGTGGAAGAAGCATGCAGGCATTGAAGCACAAGAGGGTAAGTGCAGCGTTAAGTGGGAGGAGAGAAGAACAAGGGCAAGAAACATCTGCACAGGAGGGAATAACAAGGGGCAAAACCGAGGGGGGTGGCAACAAAGTGGGGGAGACCAACAGACGGAGAGAGGGACATGGAGGAAGCGAACGAGAGAGAGAGAGTGCAATGTGCAGGTGGGGGCAGAAAAGCAACACCGGGTGGAATATGTGGGTGAAGCACAATGGCAGTGAGTGTGGGAGAGGGGGAGACACACACGAGGGGGACAGAAGGAAAACACATGCACTCTTGACTAGTGCTTAAAGAAAAATACAAAACCAGCTCCTGAAAAAAGAGCAGTGGAAGTACACAAGTAATGGGTCTATGCTGAAGGAGTGGGACAAGCCCAACAAGAGGAAGTCAAGCCCACACATGCTAATGTATTAGAAAAAAGCAAATGGGAGTGACAATGTAGAAAACCCATGGTAAGTATTGGGGCAGGCTTTAAGCCACTGTAAGGTATCAAAATGTTTAGTAATAGACAGCGCATGAGCTGTCTGAGGCAAAACCTAAAAAGGATTCAAAACAGTTATAAATGTACTCCAGCTCAGAGCTGCAGTGAGTCCCGCATCAGCCATGGCCACACAAAGGTACTGCAGCAACCTCCTATAGAAAATAATAGAGGTAGGGACTTAAAAACCCCCATAGAAAATATGTTAAAATAAATAAAATATATATGCAATTTATATATTTGGTAAATTAGATAGAAATCATAAAAAACTTAGTTTATTTTAAAATTATTTTGAATGACTTTTTCAATTTAAAGACAAACATACATATTTGTTTTCTTTAAATTAATTGTATTCAACTAAAATCATTTTATACATAACTTTTAGTAACTTTCAATACATAATAAATATACATTATAATTTAAGTGAGTTTAATTTTTTTTAAACTTTAAAAAGTAATGTTAATTCAATTTAATATGCTTACATGTATTTAAAATAATTGACAATGTATTTAATAGTGAAGTAACATTTAAAAACACATATAAAATGATTTAATATTAAGATTTAACATACAAAAAAATAAATCAAAATAAAATGTAAACGTAAATAAACGTAAATAAACTTGTATACATTTCCCTTCTTTACCATAGAGAGATTTCTGCCCCGATTGCAGAGGCCTTCTCCAAGTGTGTAGAACTTAAACTATAGTTGTAAACTCACTACTACTAGTAACTTTACAGTTGTATTTGATATTTTACTGACAACACTCCCTATTTCATGGGATGTAGGCATGCAAGTCATCAGTTTTGAGTAACTTTACACCTGTAAATGGTGAATGGCCAAAAGTAAAGTTACTCATCATTGTTAGAGTAACTTTACATGTTTAGATTTACTCATATGTTAATTTAGCTTTATAAATAGCCACCAACGACTAGTATGTGTTGTGAAGCATGCCATGCAGATGTGCATATGCACAAATCATTAACAAAGTGAGCATGGTTGCCATTTTAAGGTACTCATTAAGTAACCGTCAGACAGAGTGGTTGGGAGAAGCATGTTACTGGCACAATATATTAAAGGCAGCAATGAAAAGAGAAGGGAAGAATTATGTCAAGGTTATATTGAAGAAACATTGACTAAGCCAGTAGGTCTGAGGTTGGCTATTGGCCTTTTGGCTTTGCCAAAGCTTAGTTTGTCTGTGAATGTTTTTGGATGAAGACACACACAGTATGAAAACAAGCATTGTTTGAAAGCCAATATGTATATCTAGATAGACAGATAGATAGATAGATTGATAGATAGATTTATACATAGATTAATAGATATTTTATTATTTTATCTAAAAGTACACATTGCATCTATATTCCTCAGTGTTAATGGGGACTATTTATTGTGTGGATGTGACCACTGTGGAAGAGTGGAATGCTGTCATTCTCAGTTAGGTAAGCCAATGGCTAAAGCAGGGTGACCGTGTGCTTCATGCTGTTGGCTGTGGTGGGCAGAAGCAAAATGTGATTGCCCCTACAGCAGACCAACCGATGAGGAGGTCTGATTGAAGGCCCCTGTAAAAAAGTTTAAATAACATATATTTTTATTGAAAACAAAAGGTCTTGGCTGATGCTAGACTTAATATTTCAATTTTATTGTTGATGAAAGTGAAGAAATCTGTGGAATTTCTAAGAATATCTAACTTATTATCCCTACATTACAAATGTGAAGTAAATCTGATATTTTATGTTTATGAGGATCTGAGGATGAATAAATAATGGAATGTGAGAGTTCCATTGAAGACAAAGGAGTGGCTCACAGCCAATAACGGACCTTCTGTTCCAACATTCCAATGTTGGTCTTTCTTTTTCTCCCTATTTAATTTAGAACATTCTACGGTCAGTTACTGGGATATTCTTATAGGCGATATCTCCAGGGAGCCAGAACAAACTATGTTGGACTCTTTCACATTTTAAATAAAAATATGACATATTCCTTTTACATGATTATTTATTTATAGACTACATTAGAATTTCAGGCTGGCAAAATGTAAATTGATTTTACTGCGTAAAATGCATTTTTGTAATGGAGGAATACAATAAGCAAAGTATCTTTTAACTCCTCCTTAATTCCTCTATATCACTATATCATTAAACCAGGTAGAAGCAACTGTGCCAAAATTTCACATTGTACACGAAAGAATGTGTGTTCTCATTCTCACGTCAACATGACCACAACTGATGTGACAAAAGCAGAATCCCTCGCCATCTAAGTGTGAAGCCCACTCTGTCTTTCTGCAGTAATTCTCTATATTAAAACGGGAATTACCACCTGTCACATTGGATGTAATGATGCTCAGCAGATGGCTGCAGGCACAATGAGCAATGACTAATCCGCGCAATCCACAGGCGGACATGTGCTGTCATGCCCCGATCTAAAAAGCAGCCAGCTATGCTCTCCTGAATGGAAAACACGTTGTTTCACTCAGGGCTCTCTCCAATTGATGACACTCCCCTTGTGTATATAAAATCTATTTTGTTTTGTGTGTAGGTCTATAGATGCTGCAGGGCAGCGTTTTTTGTTGGGTAGCTAGTAATGCTCAACATCACATCTGACTAAAGAAGCACAAAAGGGCATTTATTAAAGCTCAATGTGAAATGATTTGCCAGAGAGGAAGACCAGCAAAACCCTGTCCGGGCTCTTCGAAGCAGCTTCCCTGGAAGGGCAGTCTGTGTGCCACATCTGCCTGCAGTGTCTCTCTAGAAAGCAGGCACCACACACAAGCTCCCTGACTGGTAACGTTGCTTTGAGGAGCACTGTTACCCTAATTTAATGTAATAGAATAACCATTAAGGTAATTACATTGTCCGGTCTCTGACATTTCTGGGAGGCATAAGAATTCCTTGTTCCGCGAGGAATTCCTGTTCTGTAGGGCATTTCCCCTGCATTCTGCCCTTTTAGGTCTCGTCTGTGACAGCACGTACACTGTCTCTTGCTTGAAATTTTGTATAAAACTTACAAGGGATTTAAGGCCTGCCTGTTATCTACTATTGGTTGGCTTCCTCGTCACTCTCATTTCCTTGCTTCGCTTTGGTCAGTGCATGCCAGCTTCACTTCCTTTACGTGTGTTTGTCCCTCTCCTGGAGCATGGCCAAAGGACCTCTTCCTTTCCCAGTGTGCCTTCACTGCTCCTGGTTCAAAGCTATTTTCTAGTGGCAGACCTCCATAAGAATGCATGTGTTTGCTGCTGTTGCTTGCACCCACCCACCTCTTGCAGTCCGATGTGCTCCTAGCCCCTCCCACCCTTCTCCCACAATCCCTCATTTGCTTGCCACCACCTATCCTGCTTCAGCTGTTTGCATTGGGCCACCCCTACCTGCCATAACAGAACAAGCATTTGCAATGCAATAGGTCTCGCATTTATAAGAGTTTGAGCTATTGGCATTGTAAAATTACAATGCCTTTTATTTATGTTTTGGTTTTAAAACAAATAAAAGGCATTGTCATTTACAATGTCAGTAGCATAAACTCGCATAAAAGCAGTGTGTGGAGTGCAGCAGTGTGCGGCGTGCAGCAGTGTGCGGCGTGCAGCAGTGTGCGGCAGTGTGTGGCGTGCAGCAGTGTGAGGTGTGCAGCAATGTGAGGCGTGCAGCAGTGTGCGGCTTGCAGCAGTGTGCGGCGTGCAGCAGTGTGTGGCGTGCAGCAGTGTGCGGCGTGCAGCAGTGTGTAGCGTGCAGCAGTGTTTCGTGTAGCAGTGTGAGGCATGCAGCACTGTGTGGCGTGCAGCGGCATGCAGCAGTGTGCGGCGTGCAGCAGTGTGCGGCGTGCGGCGTGCAGCAGTGTGCGGCGTGCAGTAGTGTGCTGCGTGCAGCAGTGTCGTGCAGCATGCAGCAGTGCGTAATGCAGCAATGTGCAGCAGTGTGTGGCGTGCAGGAGTATGCGGCGTTCAGGAGTGTGTGCCGTGCAGCAGTGTGTGCCGTGCAGCAGTGTTTCGTGTAGCATTGTTCGGCGTGCAGCAGTGTGTGGCGTGCAGCAGTGTGTGGCGTGTAGCAGTGTGTGGCGTGCAGCAGTGTTTCATGTAGCAGTGTGCGGCGTGCAGCAGTGTGCGGCGTGCAGCAGTGTGCGGCGTGCAGCAGTGTGCTGCGTGCAGCAGTGTGTGGCGTGCAGCAGTGTGTGGCGTGCAGCAGTGTGTGGCGTGCAGCGGCATGCAGCAATGTGTGGCGTGCAGCAGTGTGTGGCGTGCAGCAGTGTGTGGCGTGCAGCAGTGTGCGGCGTGCAGCAGTGTGCGGCGTGCAGCAGTGTGAGGCGTGCAGCAGTGTGAGGCGTGCAGCAGTGTGAGGCGTGCAGCAGTGTGTGGCGTGCAGCAGTGTGTGGCGTGCAGCAGTGTGAGGCGTGCAGCAGTGTTTCGTGTTGCAGTGTGAGGCGTGCAGCAGTGTGTGGCGTACAGCAGTGTTTCGTGTAGCAGTGTGTGGCGTGCAGCAGTGTGTGGCGTGCAGCAGTGTGCAGCAGTGTGTGGCGTGCAGCAGTGTGTGGCGTGCAGCAGTGTGTGGCGTGCAGCGGCATGCAGCAGTGTGTGGCGTGCAGCAGTGTGTGGCGTGCAGCAGTGTGTGGCATGTAGCAGTGTGCGGTGTGCAGCAGTGTGCGGTGTGCAGCAGTGTGCGGCGTGCAGCAGTGTGCGGCGTGCAGCAGTGTGAGGCGTGCAGCAGTGTGTGGCGGGCAGCAGTGTGTGGCGTGCAGCAGTGTGAGGCATGCAGCAGTGTGAGGCGTGCAGCAGTGTTTCGTGTAGCAGTGTGAGGCATGCCGCAGTGTGCGGCGTGCAGCAGTGTGCGGCGTGCAGCAGTGTGTAATGCAGCAGTGTGTAATGCAGCAGTGTGCGGCGTGCGGTAGTGTGCGGCGTGCAGCAGTGTGCGGCGTGCAGCAGTGTGTGGCGTGCAGGAAGGGTGGGAGGGAACGAGCATATGGGGTGTGAGTTATAACAAAAGTTAATTGTTGTAAGAGGGGATGCCGGAAGTGAGGCCGAGCGCGTGCTGGCGAAAGCAGTCTGCTGCTTTCAAGTCCGATGCCAGATGCCAGCTTCCCGCTTGAATGCCTCACATGGACTGGCCATAAACCGCATTCCTAAGGTCTTGTGCCCCTTACTAAATCTCTCTGAATGCGTGAGGCGGAGAAAGACCTACGGAAACGGAGTGGTCTCAGGTCATATGCGACGCCTTCAGTCAGTCCTGGTTTTCATCCTACAGCACTTCGGTTTTAAGACCATACCGGAGTAGAAGAATGGAAACGTCATGTCCCAGGATGCTGGGTGGCGGAAGCTAAATAGCCAGGATTGGATTGGCGAAGGTGCGACACGTGACTTGACAGCTAAGCTTTAAGTACTGTCGACCGAAACGTGTGGGGATTTGGATGTCAGTTGTTTGTAGGGACCTGGGAGAAACACATAGAGGTAGAGCCAGGAAAATATGGAGAGAGTATAATACACTTCTTATTGTGGGAGTAAATGTTTATCCTTATTGTGGGAGTATATGCAACTCTTTATGGTGGGGATAAAAACACTCATTTATTGTGGGAACAAATACACCGCTTTATCGTTGGAATAAGTGTATATATATCCTTATTCTGGGATTATACACTAGCCTTATCGCAGGAATAAATACATGTCTTTATTGTAGGAATAAATGTATGTCCTTATTCTGGTAGTAGATACAAGCCTTATTGCGGGAATAAACACGTCTTTGTAGTAGGAATAAACGCTTTTCCTCAATAAACACATTTATTGGGTGGCAAACTACTGTCCTACATAGAATCCAAAAATGCACTTCCAGTACCACTCCAAACTCTAAGAAATGTATTGTAGCAAGATCTTAAAGTGATACCCCGCAGCACTTGGAACCCCAAAGACGGAGGCACTCGGTAAAAACTAAAGAACTAAACATTTTATAATTCACAAAAAAACAGAGACGTCACCCATCCATACACCTATGACACTGCAAAGATCTCACAAGATGTAATTTGTTTTACTTTCACACATGCCTCCCCATATCAATTAAACACTGTTCAGATGCCACAAATAAGGGCTTGTAAATACCCCCACAATTACGGTATTGCTTTGGGGTGAGCACATGCTGCCGAGGCATTGTAACATGGAATAAACGTGTTTTGCTTCAGATGGCGGTCATATTAATTTCAAATACATGCAAAAAATGTCACCTTTCCGGAAAAGCACTTTATAGTTTCTGGCTGGCTTGACCCTGGGGTGAACTATCTTCCTAATATATGGCGTCAGTTCACCAAAGTGCAGAGAGGGGGTGGGCGGGATGTCTGCCTCTCCGATCGGCAGCCGTCTGCCCTTTCTGTTCCTGCTGCTGTCGCCATGACTGCTGAGAACAAAGGGCGCAAGGGCTGTGCCAGCCAGGGGTACCCAAGAGCAAGCCAAGGGTAACAGCTACCACTAATTGACACCCATGCCCCTGGTACCTGACTGGAGGAGGCTGGCACACGCTGCCCAGGAGCCTGGCACGAGGCCGCGCTCCATTTCGCCAGCCTGGTTTTAATCTCTTAATACCAAAGTGGATTACAACGGATTAACTCTAATTAAAGTATTTTTTCGCTTTTCAAGGCTCGCCTTTAATCAGTAGGGCCTTGGCACTGCCAGGCAGCGCGTCTGCATGCTACTGTAACAACCACGCCTCGACTGGGTTTTCTATGCTTTATTTAGTAAGGGTGTTTATAGCGCTGAGCCCTCGGGCAACGGAGCACTGTACGCACGTGGACCTCAATTTAAAGAAATGCCAGATGTAGTGAAAGTGAAACTAAACACCCTTCGACCAATGATGACATTATAAGGATGGCCCCTATGCCACCCGTAATTCCTTTTTGGCTGTCTGTTAATGAGCTCCCCCAAGACAAGGGATGGCAAAGACACTGGCACGGGTATTAAAAGACAAGCCGTGGTTATTACCAAGACTGCCCCTTATTGACAAACAGGTACCTAATAATACAGAAAAACACAGTATTGACAAAAAATCAGGTGTTCCATCAATTGCCTTTAAAATAAACCTTTGGTGTTAGGGTGTCCAAAATTGGTGCAGGAGGGTTGGATCAATGCCAGATTATCAGAATAACCACTGACTTTGTCAAGGATTTACATTTTGGGTTCATTGCATGTAAATACACTTTATGTCGAGAGAGCCAGGAAAATATGGAGAACTTGATCCTCCACAAACGTTTTTACAGGTGAAAGGAGAAACACTTATTCCATGGACAACAAGCGACACAGCAGAATGTAATGAGGCGAGAATGAGGGCTGAGACAGCCGGACCATGGAGCTCTTCACAGAAGGGGAAGTGAATGCTTAACAAGCGATCGCGATCACATCAAAGCGGCCGGGGAAGTGAATGTTTAATAAGCGATCGCGATCACATCAAAGAGGCCGTGCGGCCCGCGAAAGTGAAAGCAAACGAGTGCTTTCAGGCCTCCAAATGGTGCGCGCGCCCGGCCAACGCACATGCACTGTATTTGGAGGCATGAAAAGCCACTGTTTGCACTTCCAAAACTCGCTTACTATAAGTCTCGCCAGAGCAGCGCTAAAGCGCTGTCTCAGGCGAGACCTAAAAAGTGCAATGACGCAGCCTGCGTTGGCTGCGTCATAGCGCTTTTTAGTTAAAGCGTCTTCTCAAGATTGGTGGATGAAATGTATTCTACATTACGCCTTAACAGGGCCAGCAGAATTAATTAGGAGGTTTGATGTCTCCTCATCCTTGTGGGGTGTGATGCCTAGGAATGTTCTGCGGCTCAAAGGACATCCGCAGTTCAGCGAATCCAGATTACTATTACAGCGTGAAGTGCAAAGCTAAAGGCACAGGACTGCACATCTCAGAGTACCTCGCCAGCTTCAAAGTCTGCTTACCTCAACACACTGGAGCACGGCCCACATTGCCCCCTCCCGGTAAGAAAAATTAAAGCTCTATATAATCATAATTTAACTTTCCACAAACTAGGATGTATAAGAACAACATATCCACACCTCCCATAAGAAGTTGCTACCATCATTTTTGCATGTTTTCTCAGAACAAGCATTGGCAAAGCCAATAGATCTTGCCTATGCAAGATCTACTATCTTTGTCAATGTTTTTTTAACCATATTGTTGTATAGCAGTACGATTTATTTTAACTTTTTACTTTTGTACAACATGGCTAAAACACATTTACCAAGCCAAATATCTCTACTGTTAGGATTTGTCAATTTTCTCCCTATGTTGTACAGCAGTGTAACTGCTCTTCAGCATGGTTGAAAGTAAAAGGTGGTCAGCATTGGCGTTTACAGTGTCGTGGCCTTGGTGGTATCAGTGGAGCAGATGAAGTTAGGGGAGGGAGGACTTCTTCCAAAACATCAAAAGGCTTGTGAGGCACACCCACAGTGAGGTCTCTACTGGAGAGCAGTGTGGGTTAATGCTTTTATGTGACACCTACGAACAAATGGAGCATAAGAAATTATTTATTATAACTAAGCTCTAAAACTCTTACGTTTTTAACTTGCACAAAAGAAAGACTCCACACAGAGGCACAATCTTTGAGTGGTTTTTAGACGCTCTTTTACACCAGTGAAACCCAAAGGAATGTCATCTGGCCGGCTGCACTGCCAGTACCAAACACCGAGTGTCCTAAAGGCAATGGATCTTGCATAGACCTATTGTGTTTGCCAATGCTTGTTTTAATCTGGCAAACTCAAAGGGCGGGGTGTCCCATTTAAGAACTGTTAAAGCTGGGGCAATAAATGAAGAAAGCAAACTTTAGGTGCCTTAATTGAGCATTAATCATGTCATTATTTTAGAATATTGATGTGCGGACATACTTCTCACATCAATGGAATTTATTAATCACTAATTTTTAATATAGTAATACACACGTATTGCTGATAAAGAGGATTGTGGGAACTCTACCTCGGTCAGTTCTAACTGATTACCATATGATGGTGCCCCAGAAAAGAGGATGAGCAAATCCATATTTTAAAAGCAAATATTGGTATCTGGGGTCAGCGGTCCAGCTGCACCTGCTATCTCCTGATATGTTCCATTTCATCTGTTAGAACATTTGTTGTTGTGCACCTATGAATATTCTAACGTGGCCAGTTAAATAACATCTGAGCACAGATAATGGATGAATCACTTTTTCTCTGTTGGAATAAACATGCAGTTTTCAACCACTTCATGTGACCTTGTAGACTGGGCCGTCATACGCAGAGCCAACGAGTGTATGTGACTGATATGTGCGTACCCCTGGGTGTGGTTCTGTACTGGAAATGTGCATCTGCATGTGTCTCTGTCGCAGTGTGGGTCTTCTTTGTGGGGTGTAGGTGGTCCCTGATGGGACTTCGACACCCATGTATGTGGTCCAGTTCGGCTTCCATGAGCTCTGAGCCCACCCGCACCTGTTCGGCCACCTCATTTTGGTATTCTGACACCTGGCATTGGAATGCGATGTGTGTCTCTGTGAAGTGTTGGGAGCCAGCCGTGGTGGCGTGTGCTTCCTGCTGTGTGGTCTGTGCCGGGGCTGTGGTCTCATCTATGTAGCTTGGCTGCCCTGCTCCTGGGGATGGTTTGCCTGTGATGTCCATGAGCTGTTGTAGGGCGTCGCTGTCGAAGGTGTGGTGGTCATCTCCGGCATCACTGTTGGGTTGTCTGGTCTGACCTGCTGGAGTGTTTTTATGTCCCTCTGCAATGTGAAGGGGAGATGCATGTTGACATGTATGCTGGTGCATTGTTTTTGTTGACATGCAGATTGTGTGACAATGTACATTGTGACTGTTTGGGCGGTGCTGGCAATTTGAGGGGGGACAGTGGACATTTGGACTACGTGACGGATGTGAGATTGTACACATACATATGCATCTCACAGTTTCCTGCTCTGTTCAATGTGAGTGGCCTGTTTCTGCTCCTGTGCGGACCCAGTTGTGTCCCTTGTTTTGCAGTGTCGGTGTTACACTTGGTGCCACATTGTCATGGGATGTGCTGTTATTGCTATGTGTGTGTGCTGCAGTGTGCCACGGGGATGGGGGACATGATCCTGGGTCATTGTGGGTGTGCAGTGTGCTCTACTTACTTGTGCATGTGTGCCATTGTGCCCATCTCCCCCGTCTCCCAGTCGCTGGTCGTTACTCACCCTGTTGTTGTTGTGTCAGGTCCTCTGCAGCTGTGTCCAGGAGCAGGGCAGCCAAGCTACATAGATGAGACCACAGCCCCGGCACAGACCACACAGCAGGAAGCACCCGCCACCACAGCTGGCTCCCAACACTTCACCGAGGCACACATCGCATTCCAATGCCAGGTGTCAGAATGCCAAAAGGAGGTGGCCGAACAGGTGCGGGTGGGCTCAGAGCTCATGGAAGCCAAACTGGACTACATACGTGGGTGTCGAAGTACCATCAGGGACCACCTACACCCCACAAATGAGACCCACACTGTGACAGAGACACATGCAGATGTACATTTCCAGTACAGAACCACGTACAGGGGCACGCACATATCAGTCACACACACAGGTTGGCTCTGCGTATGACGGCCCAGTCTACTCCCCTTACAAATTGAGTGGGTGACGATAAAGTGACATGTCCAAGCTCTAACCTGCTGCCTGCGGTGACATGTCTGTGTCCGCTGTACACAGCACGATGTAATGTTGCAGGGCCCAGGGCCCTCATGCATACAACAAGACCACAGGGACACACCCAGATATTATGTTGAACTGGCTACGGGCACGTGTGCCTGGCCCCTTTATTGGCAGAGCCACATGGACAGTGACGCCTGTGCTGGATGTGTGTGGGGTGAGTATAAGCCAGCCCGCACAGAGTGCTTGGTGCTGGCAACAACTTGAACAATGGACACCAGTGCAATGGAAACAGGGAAACACCTGTATAACAGAGTCAACTGCTGAGCAACGTGGATGGAGCCGGAGCAAGGACAGCGGTCACCCAACATTCAAACAGAAGTGTCAGTGAGTTGCAGTGCATTGAGGTTGGGGCACTAGAGATGAGCGCGCTCATGTGAAAAAATTGCTAGGATTGTGTCCCTTCCGGTTAGTCCTGATGCAGATGCAGTGGGGTGTGTAACACCTGCATCAACTTCCTCATCAACGTCCCAGGTCTCCCACTCTGCCTGAGGTGACATTGCTGCGAAACCTCTCCACAGCACAAAACTCAATCAGTTACGGTCCATGGGTGGCAGTGCACTGAGTCAGTGGCACCTGGAGTGCTGAGCAGGGGATCAGGCAGTTGATGGCATCCACAACAGGCCTGACTAACTCTGTTAGTCTGCCAGTACCACTGTTTCGACTCTGGCAGATGGTGGATTAGGTGGCCCTTGCGATGGTGGCATGTGCCTCCTGTGGTGATGCGACGTCCGGGCCGATTTGATGTGTGAGCCCTGGTGGTCCGCAGTGGAGGCCAGAGGCAGCGGTCAGCAATGGCCCACAGCCACGTGTTGCTGGCTCGCAAAGCACAGGGTTAGGGACACCAGGGCAGTTGTCGGTAGTGTTAGATCACCTCCGTAATGATGAACCTATTCCCTCCGGACTGCAACACGTCATCCTCTTATGCCTCTCCTTGCGTTCAATGATATGTATCCTGCCTTTGAATAATCGATGTTCAGTTCCAATTCTGTGACCTACTCATGCACAGCATAGGCCCATAGACACGTGTGGTTGCAATGCTATGCACAGACTTGGTGGCACCACATTGACGGGAGTATAGTGACATAAACACTGCCTTAAATAATGTTCACTGCCATGGTGTAATCAAGACTCAGTTCCAAATGTGTGACTTACTTGTCCGTAGTGTAGGCCGAAGGCAGTAGTCAGCAGGGGACAACAGACATGTGTCGTAAGAATGCCATGCACAGAGTTGGTGGCACCACATCGAAGGGAGTACACTGATATAAAAACTGCCATGAACATGTGTACTCTGCCATCGTGTAATCAAGACTCAGTTCCAAATGTGTGACCTACTTGACCGTTGTGTAGGCCGGGTGCAGCAGTAGAGTACGTCAACTAGAAAGCGGGCCTGTGTTGTGGAGGCCATGATGGTCTGAGGAGGCTGCCCGGGTCGTGGGCCTCGGGCTTGGCACTCGCGCCGGCACGTGGCGGGCCCTCCTTGACACACGCCGGTGTCGGCAGGTGATCACTGTGGCCTGGCTGCGCAGGGGGGGGCCTGATGGGTTCAGGGTCCAGCGGGCTGGGGTACGGCAGGCGCACAGGATCGCAGGCAACTCCGCTCACAAGGACGCCATTGGCCTCGTGGCGGGGTGAGAGGCGCTGCCCTGGCAGAGACGTTGGGCATTCCGGAAGAGGACCACGCCCAGGGCTACGTGCTTTTTTTTCACACCCCTACGCTGGCCTGGCATACGCTGGGCCATCCCACTCTGCTCAAGCTTACGGGGGGGACGTAACAGGCAACATTTCCGCGTACTTTCCCACTGGCTGGGGTGACATGGTTTCGTCCACTGTCCACTACACTCCATACACCAGCGGTGTATGTTGCCATGGATATGGGAGTGGTCTGCATACTGCCGTCTGTCCAGCACATCGCCGCCACTCTTGGAATTGTGTACTTTCCCAATCATGGTTCTCCTGCCCCTTCACACATGCCTGGTTCCCACCTCTCCCCACATTCCGCTACTGTGTGGCTGAGGTGCCATGCCGTTGATGGCTCATGTTCATGGCTTGCCCAGGTTACCATTGTGAGTTGTTCTGTCGTGTCTGGTGGGTGGGCATGTTGTTTTGCATGTTGTATGTGATTTTGTGACGTTTACATTGCCAGAGTTGTGAGTTGCATGGTTGTGGAGTTGAGGTGTGTGGGGTATTCATTTGGAACTTGCCAAGGTGCTGTGCATTTCCCTTGGTGCCATCCTGGTAGCGCTGGTTGATGATGGACTGTCAGAGAATGAAGGAATCATGCACACAGGCTGGGTATTTTGCGACGACGTTGGTGGAGATTCCACGGTGTTCGGATGTTGCCTGCACATTGATGTGAGAAGTGTGCTTTCTTTTGCGGTGATTGTGTGCTGTGTCACCAGGGGGCACAATTAGGACATGTGTGCTGTGGATTGCCACCAACACGTGCGTGCATCCAGCTATGGCGTATGGTCCTTGCTTGGTCTCCAGCGGATCCTGCGCATTGTGGTGGACGTATAAATACTGGGGTACCAGGCTGATGATGGCATCCAGGACAGGTGTGAGGGACTTGGATGCAGCTGGCTGTGAGACTCCTCCGACTCTGGCGGGTGTTGGTTGGGGTACCAGAGGCCAACAGGTGCAGCACAGCCTGCAGCTTTGTGTGAGGTGGGATGTTGGTTGTCCACAGTGTTGGTGCCGTCGGCCTGTTGGGCGATGATGGTCAGGATGCGTAGGATAGTTGTCCTTTTGAGCCTGTGGTGGGCAATGACATCCTCTGGTGTTAAGTCTGTGAGGCTGGTGCATTTCCTGTGGTTCCGCTGTCTTTGTCCGTGCTGCCTCTGTGGTGGTCCGGTGGGGGAGGTCCCGGGGGGGAGGGGTTGTGGTCCTGGGTGTGGCGGCAGTGGGTGTAGTGGCCCTCTTGGGTGTCCGGCATGCATGTTCAGTGGCTCCATGGCATCTGTTGTTCTTCAGGTGTGTCTCTGGGCTGGGCACCCTTTTCAGTTGCAGGCGGCCGTCCGACTTTGCACCAGGTCAGAGCAGGTGTTAGTTTTCTGCTGCTAACGCGCCTTATCGCATGTGGTCTTTTCGCTGATGTGGCTGGTCGTTGAGAATGTTGCGGAGTGGTGTTGTTGCGGCTTTTTGCTCGGGAACGCCTACTCTGCATCTCATTAGCAATAGTTGCGGGGTTCATCTGTGGCGATGTTTTTTGCGCCTGCTATCGCAGGTAAACTGGTGCTATGAGCTGTTAGCACCAGCTTGTAATGGGGTGATGAATTTATCGCGAGTTTGGCTGTGCTAAAGTGGCGTTAACTCGGTGATAGCACCTTGAGAATATGGCCCCCAGTGAGATATGGCTCTATCAAGAGTGATGAAAAGAATAAATGCCCTCTATTTCAGGACCTTTCTTGTCTTGGGCATCTCCGTTGAAGTTGCGGAAGGACCGTGATTGTTGAAGGAGATTGTGTTCTTCAGTGCAGTGAACAGCTTAGTGGGAACATATGCATTACATTATGCAAAATCCCTAAAAAATGTGAGCTGGATGGTAGAGCAAATTGAGATGCCTACATTTATTCGAATTACACTGGCAAGTGATAAAACGGTCTTGTCTCTATGTAAGGTGGCCTTCAGAGAGCCACAGGGAGACTAGTGAATCCTGCTCAATGTGTCAAACTGCAGTTCACAATGAAGAGTGTCAGCTGCGACAAAAGGGCTTAGTTTTTCAGTGAAGGCTCATCTGACACTAGGGGGCCGATTCCGATGTCGGATGGACCGGAGTCTGTCCGACATCGGTTTGGAACTGGAACCGAACAACCTCCTGTCATCGGTTCCAGTCCAGGAAGTAGGAATGCGACTGAACCCTGTTCAGTCGCAATCCGATACTTTGCAATAGGAGCATGCATTCCGAACGAAAAGCTTGCTGTCATTGTAAAGAGCAGGGGTGCAGGGTTCAACAGGGGCCACCATAGGTGCCCCCTAGCTGCCATTAAGTGGCCTTGTACCCATGGGGGCCCTGCTAGGGGCCCCCAAACCCAGATTCCCAATGCCTTTCTGTGTCGGAAACGCCGGCAGCCATCGTAATCCCTCGGCCGGAAAGAGCCGGCCGAGGGATTACTGCAGGCTTTCCAAATGGGGGACGGGCTCTCTGAGCCCATCGGAGCCCATTCGGAAAACCGATTTGGATTCCCTTCCAACCGACCCCATCGAAATGGGTCGGTCGGAAAGGAATCCGACCAGCTGATTATGATGTGGGCTGGATGGCTCCAATCGACGGTCGGAGCCGTTCCAGCCCGCAACGTAATCGGGCCCCAAGTCTTCTGTGATTTACAGTATATATGATCCTTGAAGGAGAGGCATTAACCAGTTTAGAAACTTAAGGGATTTGGCAGTAGGAGGAAGAGATGCGAAAAAGTCATCAAGTTACGTGAAGTTGAGCCAGCTCACGATCACAGACTGGAATGTGCCTCCATTAATGAGGACAGACTTAGACTTGGTAAAATTCAGATTTAACTTGAATACAGATATCCAGAACTGTATAGTGTTGATCCAGTGTCTTGGCCACTGCGCTTCAGGCCTGAGAGTAACTCGGTACATCTGTCTTTCATCATCATACTGATCCAAAGCAGTGTCAAGGAGGGTCCCCGGTTTTGGGGGGTGCCCTGCCTGAAAGGGAGAAAAGGGGGTTGAATTGAATGAGAAGAACATATTGAGGAGTTCCATTACTATCCATCAAAGGATTTTATTAGAGGATCTAACAAAGACAGAGTGCTGAGAAGAATATCACATTCAGCAGCATCACAAGCAACACTCTTGTGGCAGAGCAGACATCAGAGATCGTATTAGTCTGAGATACATTAAGCTTCATTGATGACCTTGAAGCATTCTCTGCTGGTACTGCAGTGGGGCTAAAAGCCAGATTGGCCAGCCTGTAAGCACAGCATTTTGAGGACCGTGTTGAAGGTGGGGAGGAAGGTAGTGCTTAATTTGAGCTGGTGGTTTCATGTGCATTTATCTTTTCTCAACAGATTTAAATTCAAAGTAAGGGAGGGAAAAACACAAAAGGGTGAAAGGAGGAGAAAGAGAAAGAAGGAAAAACAATAACAAAGGGAGAAAGCAGAGAAGAAAAAGAACCTGCATGAGTGTGATAAAGAGGCAGGGCACGTATGCTTGAGGATTAGAGGCATGAGGTGGAATCAAGACTATGCAGCCTTGATATTTGTTACCCCCGATAGAGCCAGCCGGAGATTTCTTAGCAAAACTTTGGGCCCGGTGTGATGTCTTAGCTCCTGCTCAAGACCGCTCTATCACTGCTCATGCTGACTGTGGGAGTGGTGTGCTAGATTGGCGGCTGGCTTGGGTGTTAAGAAGGAAGCTCACCTCTTAACTCACTCCGGATCTTCTGTTGTTTCTTTCTGTCAAGGACACCACATTTGCGATGAGCTGATTCACGTAGGACATGGCACAATCCCCCAGTGGCTGCTGGAGGAAAAAACTGACCAAAGCCACTGCATCGCATGATCGTGGAGAAGACCGACGCTTAAAGTCACGGTGTAGGTGGAAGGAGGGAAGATGATCCGCCTAAACCCAGGTACTGCGCCTGTGCTATTGGGAAACAGGGTGCTGGGACATCCATGACCTGTGTTAAAACGTGCATGAACCATAACAAAGTCAGGTTGATCCGTGTTAGCGCACACGCAACTCCGGGCGGGCATCTGTTGTGGATCTTAGGATCACTGCGCAAAGCAGCCACCTTGAAGTTAGTTCTCCATACGAACTGTAGCGCTGAGAAAACAAACACACTGCGTTTAGAAACAAGAAGCGCACCCAACGCACAGCATGGATGGTGGCCATTGTGGGGATTGGGAGACTTTCCATAGAGAGTAAATAAGATTTGCTGCTCTCGTTCATCCTCCTGTTAATATTAAGCTCTGCTGGTGAAATATTTGACCAATGGCGACAGGCACACCTGCGGCTATCAAGTGGGGAATAAATAATGTCGATCACCAGTGGCTGAAATAAAATGTACTGGAAAAGCAAACTGGTGAGTCACTGTCTCTTTACTTTTCTCTGGTGCCCAGCACACTCGGAACTTGGATTCTATGCCTGCATTGATCAGTGATAGGCACACCAGCTGAAACATCACAGTGAAAAAGTGCCTTCCCAACAAAGGTTGGCTCATACTTCCCTAGACTACATGTGCTTGTACTTGGACTCCCATTGTGTGTGGTTTAAATTGGTGGAGATTTCTACATTTGTGGATTGGAACATATTGCATCAGTTACAGTTATTTAAGTTGGTTATAAGTTACTCTAAGTAACAGAACAAAATACAGAATGTTACCCCACCCAAATTGTTTTTCAGTAGTCCAGGGAGTCTGCCTGTAAGGTAGAATAAGTGGAAAACAATCTTTGTAAATTATGCAAGAGTATGCGGGCTAAATTTAATTACCAAGAGAAAATACTCATTATTATTACACTGTTTCGTAGGGGAAGGTCAAAAAGTTTTGAAGACGCTCCCGGAGTTGAGTGCTGAGGAAGTGAGAAATTTAAATGAGTATGAGATTTGCATAGAAAAGCTTGATCAACATTATTTACCATGAGTAAGCACAATAATGGAGAGATACTATTTTGATATGAGGGAACAAGGTAGTATGGAAACGGAAGAGGAATATGTTAATAGTTTAAGGGAACTGGCAGCCACGTGTATGTTTGGTGGAGCAACTAATGAGAGGATCAGAGATCAATTGGTTTTAAAATGTAGCATTGATAAGATCAGGGAGAGGATATGGCTAAAGGATGAGTCACAATTAGATGAAGTCATACTCATTGCGAAGAGAGTATAGCATATGTTGAAATATGTAAAGGAACTAAACAACTCGAAGCAAGAAGGGAAAAGTATGAAATCTGATGAGTCTGTGAATGTGATGATGAAGGAAAGTAATAATGATAAAAACAATGAGAAATTTAAGTTTAAACTGTAATGTTTTAGATGTGGAAGGCAATGGCATAAATCCAATGACAGTGACTGCCCTGTCATTCATGCCACATATAACCAATGTGGTAAGAGAGGTCTCTTTGAGAAGTGTTGTAGAAGCAAAGAAAAAAAAATCAAGGGAAAAGTATAACATGAAGTTGTGCTTGACATAGTGTTTCAAGTAAATGAAGCATCAACTCCATGTGGTATGTGTCGGAAATCAAAACATGAACATCCTTCAGCTCTGGTAAAAATCAACTATGTGGGTTTGTTGATGAAATTTAATTTCTGCTCCTATCTGTCCATCATATCAAAAAAGGTGTTTAATTAACGTTTTAGTAACTAAGTACAACTGTGTGAGGTAGATATACATCCAAGTGGTTATGGAGGTGTACCCATTGAGATGGTAGGTTATTTTATAGCTATAATGGAACTTGGTGGTCATACCAGTGAAGGAAATGTATATGTCTCCCTTAAGAGTGGTAGTTTTATTTGGTGGTCTCACCAAAAATCATTGGGTGTCAAACAGGATCACAATTCAGACCCTCAAGTAATAGTTCAAGAAATCCAGCACCTCACCACAAACTATGTGGAAGAGTTTCACCAACTGTTCCAGGAAAAGCTAGTATGTTTAAAAGGGTACATCACCTAAAACTAAAAAGAAATGCAGTACTGGTGGTAGCTAAGTTATGACGCATTCTTTAAGCATGCAAGAGAAGGTGAGGAATGAGATACAGAAGCTGATTGATATGGATGTGATTGAACCTGTTGAGGCTACTGAGTGGGTATCACCCATAACAGTAGCAAAATAACCAGAATGGGTACATTCGACTTTGTGTTCATTTGAGAGCGCTCTATCATGAAGTTGTGGTGGATAGATTAACTTTTTCTAATATTGAGGAGGTGATAAAAACCTTGGTTGGGGTAAATGTATTCACCACGCTTAACATGACTTCAGCATTTCATCAACCTGAATTAGACTTGGCCTCACAGGATGTGCGCCCCCCCATTACGCCGATGGGGGGCTAGAAGTTTAAATTGTTTAAGGCCCAGTAAATACTTGGTACTTCTGTTTCGATTACTGACTATTTTTAATCAGCCTGTTTCAGACTCCTGGAAGCACACACAATGAATTCTTCAACCCATTTTCTCCTTTGGATTAACACTGCCCCCACACCTTTTAGGTTAGCATCTGTTACTATGATTGTCTCATTACCTGGAACAGACGCTTTTAAGTGCGGGGATTTTTAAGATAATTTTTCAATTCATCAAATTCCTCCTTACACTTGACACTCCATCAGCCACGGTCCGTGCAAGTAACAGTGGTGGGGCAGTGGGGCGGGTAAGGGGGGATTTCCGGGACAATGCAGAGGAAAATTAAATAAATAATTAATTTCCCTCGGCACCGTCCCTCGAAATCCCCTCTTACCCGGCCCCACCGCTGTTACCAGCATGGACTGTGGCTGCACTCCATACAAATTCAACTTTTTTACTTAAAAGAGATCTTAAACTGACAGTTTTCTTTGTATAATTATGGACAAATTTGTTGTAATAGTCTGTCATCCCTAAAAATGAAAGTAACTCCTCCTTATTGTTCGGTTCCTCCAGTTTCATTATGGTATTCTCTAGTTCCTTTTTGGGTAAGATACCAGTGCCTGAAATAAGATGATCAAGATAATCTACCCCTTGCATATAACAAATATACACTTCTTTTCTTTTAGAGTCAGGCCTGAGTTCATTACTCTTGCTAGAACCAAACACACCCTTTCATCACATTCTTGTTTGTCCTTTCCAAATATCAACAAATCATCTTGGTAACACCTGACCCCGTGAAGACCCCTCAACACATCTGGCATTACACTCTGAAAAACCGATGCTGCAGATATTAGACCAAAAGGCAGCCTTTTAAACTTATAAGTCCCTATTGTGAAGACTACGATCAAACAGGCTCCTTGAGCCCGTCGGAAGCGCCGGTCTGTCCCTCCGACTAATGCGGTTCGACCAACAGCATCATAATACGGCGGTCGGACTGCTCAGCTGGATGTCTGTGGGACTGCCACCAACAGCCTGGCGGTGGCAGTCCCCACGACATCATAATCAGGCCCTTTGTCATCAACAAATAAATTCTTGCATCTATTCTGAGACTTTTTCAATGACAGATAGTTATTGTAAGATATATGAAAATGTTTTAAAGATATATTAGAAGCATGAATTTCTGAGTGTATTTTTGTTTTGTCTTACAGGACAAGTTGGTGATAAGGTTAAGAATTTTGCACATAATGATTATTTAAGCGCTTATATGTTTAATGAGGAGGGAGAAGTGTGATGTCTTAGCTCCTTCACTGCTCGTGTTGACTGTGAGAGTGGGGTTCTTGAATCTAGGTCAAGCTTGAGTTGACAGTTGGAGTCGAATTGTCGGCTGGCTGGGCTGTTAAGAATAAATCTCACCTCTTAACTGACTTTAGATCTTCTATTGTTTGCTTGTGTCAATGACACCACACCTGGTACTTATTCTTTCACAGATTAAGCATTGGACGCACGTAAAATGGCAGTAGTTGGCGAGGGCATCAGTATATAGGCTGGAATTTGTTAGGCAAATTAAGTCCAATTTTCAGGAAGGAATGAAAGGTGCAAGTGTGAGGTTGATTTGAATGATGTTGAAGTCAGTGTAGGGAGCAGTTGCAGTTAATGCATTCGAGAACGTAGAATTGATGAGTAGAGTGCCAAAAGGGCAATCCTGAAAAGATTTATTAGGAGTGGCTTGGAGGCCGAAGTCAGGAAAGGAGATGTGATTGGTGTAAGACATGGAGAGTGCTGATCTCAGGCTAGATGAGGCACTTCAGTGTGTAGTACAAGATGGTGGTCTCAGAAATTCCCACTGGTGAGATCTGCCTGTGATCTGGAGGCTGCAGGCACAAATCCTAGTATGTAGACTCCGCATTTCATCCACATAAATTCAGTAAATTGAGTACCGGTTTCGAATGGGTAACAATAGATATTAGTTATAATATGTTGTATGTAAGGGTATTTTGATAAAAGCGTCATATAAATAATAGATAGCAGATTTGTCCCCAAGTTCATCTGCGTGTTTCTTTAAGGGGCCCGTGAAGCAAGCCACGTGCTGGGATGGAGAAGGTTGGAAGTTGCAATGCTCATGATTTTTACCACAAAAAGGGTTGGATTTCAGGCGGATGACACCCTCTTCACCACATATGTCCAACAGAAGAGTCGCTACAGGGAGGCGTTTATTGGACTCCGTGCCTCTTAAATAAGGACACAACTGTGAAGACGGTTCCACATGGGGGAACCAACAGAGCGGTGGTAATTGCGCCACTTACAGCGTTAACAATAATTAGATGCCCCCCAGCTGACCTAGTAGAATGTTCAGGAGCCCCAGTGAACGTTTCCGACCAGGGAACGCGCTGGAAGGAACTGGGCGGTGGAAGACAGGCAAAGAGAGTAGTTAAAGCATCCCTCACTAGGAAAAGGGTCAGTGAATGAGGATGAACAGGGTAAAAATATAATGCTCAACAAATACCAGCGATTGTGCTGCGGAAAAACATATACTATAAAAGTAACTAACATATGATGCTATCAAGCAAGATCATGGCGACCATAGGGAGTGATGAACCAATGGGTTCTAGTCATGCGAAAACAAAAGTAACAATGGTACAGCATAAAAGGTCATACGTGCTCATGACGCCAGTATGGACTGTAGTTCTCGAGGAGGGAAGGAACTTGGCAGAAACACCTGCAGAAGAACCATCCTCCTTCACACAAGTGACGCGACGGCAGGTGTCCTCTGCTTCTCCTGGCTCTCCTTTCCTCTTTCACAGACACCTTCCCTGACCACTGCTACCTTCTTGCTGCCGGATATCCTGCTAGGAGTGAGTTTGGTACCTGTATGCCTTCCTTCCAGTGAAGTGAACTGAGACAACCCCATTGAAGAAGATGAATACACAGGTGTCAAATTAATAAAATGACCTTTACAAATGTCATGTAGGCCACCCATGTGAAGAAACAAAGGCAACTGGAAGCATTACATTAGTGAAGAAAATAAAAAGTGGAACTACGAGTGTTGCTTAACGCAATAGTGAACAGTACGACGTAAAAAATTCAGATGCAAAAATCGAAAAAAAGCAATAAATACTATAAAATCAGGGGAAGCCGTTATTGTTCATAAAGACAGAACACATTCAGAAAGAGCGGCTTTACTATAAGAAAATATCTGAAGATGGACAACATTTTACAGTAGAAATGTTGTGGTAGATATTATGACTGGGCCCTACTTTACATTTCCATTGTTATTTACCAAACATTGGTTTCTTTGAGTGTTCAACAAGTTTATTGCTGCTAAGAGAACCATGTGGAATACTGTTCAAAAGAACAAGATGGGCAACTGAGGAATTGTGCACCTATATACCTTAAATATATAGTGGTCTAACACCTTTTGGTAATTTCCACCCTATATAAAATTGCATAAATAAATGATGGAACTAAGGGCCTGAGGTGCGATCTTTGTTCACAAAGCAGGGATATACAAATTGTACACCTACTGGTTTGTGAACAGGGATGTAATTTGCATGTTATTAGTACATAGGTCACATTGCAAATTGCCCATTCGCAGGGAGTTGCAAAACGACAGGAAGGTACAACAGACATCTGCATGTGCAGTTTAATTCCCTGGACCACTGCATGCTCCCCTTGAGGTCACGCGACATGATTCCTCAAGAGGAAGTTGTCCCACTCCGACTTATTCCCCTCTGGTGCATTTGTTGTCAGTTATGCCTTACCCCTTGACATGGTGGTTATAAACCTTGTCTTGTGCATTTTGTGCATCATTTGTGTTACATGTTAATATATTTTTGAAGTATTACTATAGGTGTGCCTCGGTTTTGCCTGAATTGTCTGTTTTTTGTATTTACATGCCCATCTACTTGTGAACATTTGTGCATCATGTTACATGTGATATCTTTCCAGAGATATTGTCATCAAGTTGTGTTTTTCTTCTTTAAAACCTCTAGTGTGTGGTTGTTGCTATGGGCTTCATTTTCGATGTGTTCTTTTTCCTCTTTTCGAAGAATGTACCCCCAGCGATCATTTGTACATCTACGTCCCTATTTTACATATTATTTCTGCGGCATCAATTATACTCACTTATAGTAAGGTGAATGTTTTGGATTGAGTTATGTCTAACCCTTTGACTACATCCAATGACTAGTGAGGATTAAACTCGCCCTTTGTGTTTTCGAGTTATTAGTACCACCATTTCTAGCTTTTCTCATCACATTTCCATCCTTGAATTGCTAAATAACATTGATATTGTTCACCCTACCCAGTCATGCCTTATGTTATGATAAACTTCTATACATTAATTTTTCAGCCACATTTGCTTCTCTTCTGGCAGAAATAGTGTGCCCTCTTTACTCTTTACCACTGAAGTACGTTCTATCTGAAGTTTAGACTAACATGCACACATTACATTGGTATGTCTAACTGAGCTGTCTTACACCCAACATCCTAGCAATACATGCTCACAATTTAGGGAGCACAGCTTGGAATGTGTCGTAATGCACACTAATACTCCTCAGACCTTAAACTGAGGGTAATAGGAACACCATGGCTCTCTTCATCTGAATTATGACCTTTACCTTAGTGATAATGTGCAAAATTTGTGCCGTTGTTTGGAGGGAAGTGAGGTTGGTGTTCAGGGTAAATTGAAGTCAGTTGGAATTCAGTGAAAGTTGGGGTTTGAAACTGTCAAGGTTCATGTCATTGAGCCAAGTTGGTACTGTGTCTTACTTGTTGTTTTAGGCAAATAACAGCAATTCTGCCTTGTTTGAGTTGAGCTTCAGGTAGGCGTTGTGTGTCTAGGTCTGGATGATGTGCAAGCAGTGTTTGAGGAGTTAAATGTGTGAATCAGGGGACACTTTCAAGTAGAGTCATGTATCATCAGCATGCTGAAAAATGTTATGCTGTTATCTGTGAGTAAAGCACTAATCTGCTCATTGTAAAGTTTGAAGATGACTGGAGACAGAATGGAACCCTCGAGGACTCCACAGCTGATGGGGATCTTTTGTGACCTGGAGGTGCCCATGTGACCAAATTGGTGTTGGTTGGAAAAGTAGGAGGATAACCAATGAAGGACATTGCTGGTGAATCCCATTCAAGACTCTATGGAGTATATGAGAGTGGAATGGTAGACTGTGAGAGGTCTAGCAATATCAGGAGGCAGGGATTATCTTCATTTGCGGTCAATAGGGTATCGTCTATGATTTGTAAGATAGTGGCCTCCATGCTATTTAAGCCAGACGGGTAGTCATAAGGGAGATGGTTATTATTGATGAGATCTTGGAGTTGAACATAGACTGCTTTTTCAATGATCTTGTCAATGAATGATAGGTGAATATATACTGTAGGTTTCTATAGGAGTGGGAAGATCTAGATTTTCTTAGGAGCTTCTGGCAAGATGCCTTGAGTGAGGGAGGCATTGACAATGGTAAATAGGGGTAAGAAAGTGTCCCCAGAGAGAGCTTCCATGATGGATGATGCTAAGATATCATCTTCCTTAGAAGAGGTTTTGAGCGAGTTGTGTGTCAGCACGATCTGGGAGACATAGGGGTTTGAAGTCTCACCACTGTGGGATTCTGCAGGAAGGGGTGGGTGTAAGAGATGAGGCAGGCTTGGTGTCATCTATGTGATTTTGGATCTTCTGCATTTTTTCACTCAAGAAGAGGTTGATGTCATTGCACTTTTCTGTGGAGTAAGGACTAGGTGGGTCTGGCAGGGATTTTATGCAGTGCTTGATTGTCTTGAACAACATTTTGCTTCTGTTGGTGGTTTTATTGATGGTGTTGGTGTAGTATTTTGCTTTGGTTGATGTAATGTGTGGAGAGACTTCAGTATCAAGAGGTGCTCGTAAGTTCCATTTTCTTTACTGTCTGCGAATGGATCATTTATTGTTAGCAAGGTCATTAGAGTACTAGGGTACTGAATTCTTTGCCTTGCACTTGCATGCTGTAATTGAGGCAGGGATGTTCATGTAGCTCTCCAAAACAATATTGAAGTTATATAGAAGATTGTTGGTGTTCAAGCATTAGGATGTCTATGGAGAAGACTTTGACATATATGAATGTTTGGTCTTGTCTTTTACGTTGACCTTCAAAAAAGTCAAAGTCAAATCAAATGTATTGATTTAGATCTCATCTGAGATCATGAATATAAAATAGTAAGAAACGTTTCATTACAAAATGTGCACACAAACAATCAAAATGCTTATCTACAACAGCTAAACCATCTTTGAAATAGATTTAAGAAAATAAAAAAGATTATAACAAGTTCCCTCATTTGGACGAAATTTTACGACATCAATCTGTTCATCAACTTTAAACTTTTACATTTAAAATACAATGGTATTATAAATCAAATTTTTGCTTCAACGACCGTCGTGTGTGGACAGACAAAGAGTACATGCCTAAGGACTTGTAACCCACCATCACAGAAATTACATATTCCAGTTGTATTGCTGGGACCAAACCAATGTTTTTAGTAAGAATTCAAGAGCAAAATGCCTAGTCTTAACATGGCTATTGTTTGTCTGACGCTGTGGTCCAAATGAAGATATAAATATGTTTTAGTTTACTTATTAATCACTATATCGGGATAAGATTTATATGTTTTTAGAGAGAAGCAGTGGATTATGTCACTAGAATAACTAATTCTATAAGCTGCATTTTGTTTTTAAATAGCTTGAGTTGAGCAGATATGCATGTCTGTAAGTGAACAATTGTACATTGCAATTGAGTAAGAGCAGTCCTGAGATTGATGTTAAAAGTATAGTTGTTTGTTCCTATATTAATATTTTCCCGCTTTAACAGATCTCTCAGGGTACCACCTGATTCGTGTATAAGATTGTATGCCCATCTGAGAACATTTGTCATAGTATAAAGTATGCACTAGTGAGTGCAAATTCCAGGCACAGTGCTTGAAAAGGAATTGCATGACTAAGGGAGAGCAATTTGTTAAGATTCTTCCCTTCATATCAATGTATGGATGACCATTTGCAGAAGAAAATATACTCAAGAGCATAAGGGAGGATAGGAGGACGTTTTAGTCTGTAAATTTCCAAAAGAAATTTAAAGTGGCCTCTTCTGCAAGAATGATAACATTTATTGAGCACACCAATGTGAACTTGTGTCTTGTTCCCTATATGCATTAAAATCTGTTTTCTAAGGTCTGTGCAAAGACTCTATATGCATTAGATGCTATTTTCTAGGGTCTGTGTAAAGACGTTGCCCAGATATGTGTATGTTTTTGCAGTATCTAAAGATATTCTGCCAAGATTCCAATTGTAGGAATGGCCCAGCTTCTTTCCAATAAAGGGCATCACCTTAGTCTTAGTAATATTTATTTTCAGAAAGCTATTCCCTGCATACAGAAACAGAGCACTTAGATTTCATTTGAGAACAATTGGGGTAAGATCAAAAAAGGATAACTTCAACCGCTTGCAAAAACAAATGCAAATCCTGTAAAGCAATTCGGGGAGGAAATTGTTTAATAATAATGAATTGAGCAAGTAAATCATAAAGATAAATAGAAAACAAAAGAGGTGCTCAAATACAACCCTGTTTCAAACCATTTGCTGTTGAAATCTTGGCCGACAAACCCTTGCTCTCACCAATCAGGACTTTACACTAAGTGGACAAATGTAGAGCAATTATTAATCTTAATAAATGTGAAGGGGTCCTCAGTCAGACCAACTTCTTCCAGAGGGTTGGTCTATACACCCTGTCGAATACTGTTGAAAAAAGAACAAATACAAAATATAAAATTTGCGATTTAGGCACCACATATTTATCAATCACGGTTTAAAGTATTGCGATGTTTTCTGATACTGAGTGTTTAGGTCTGAGACCTTGAGGTATCAATCTAGCAGAATATGCCCACTCCTCTAAATGCCCCCGGATGCTTGCTGCAATGATCTTCCCTGTGGCATCAAGGAGGGTGATATGTTGGAAGTTCCATGGTGAAGCATGAGAACTTTTTTGTGTAGAGGAACAACTATACTCTAAGTCCAGTAATACAGAATTTGCCTTTTGACATAGCAGTGTGCAAACAGAGGAGCTATGAATTTGCTCCAAACTTCCAGATCTTCCTTCAATACTTTTATTGGGATCTTGTTGTGGCGATGGCTGCAGAAGATCTTGCTTTTTTAATAAATATCTCAGTCTGCTTAGTCATGTTGGGTTTACTCCCCGGATATGATAATTGTGAAGTGGTTTGAAGAATCTTGCACTTTTCTGTTACAAGGTTTTGTGCATAAAATTTAGAAATATAATCTTGCCACTCAGAGGAGGGAATAGGGATTAGAGAGGGAACTTGCTTATTACCAGTAAATCTACCAATAAGCGTCCAAAAGAATTTATGATTAATTTGAATTTCTGCATGGTGGAGATCCAACCAATTTCAATCAGCTATTTTTTTATTGAGCATAAGGTGAATTTCTTTTAACGTAAGACTTGTTTTCCTTTGCCCCTGAGTATTGAAAATTGGATAAAATGCTGATTAATTAGTTTATGTAATTTACCAGAGATTTCGCCATCACTAGGATTTTTAGGTGTTATTACCTGCTTCACAATAGGCTTGATAGCTCTCTGAATCTCATGTACAGCTTCTGACACTCTGCCTGCAAATATTTGACTGGGGTTTATTTCTTCTACTAGATTGTAAACCCAGAAGGGGGTAATTAACGTATTCATCTTGACAATAGAAGGAGAGTTCCAGGTAATCCTTCCGTGTTTTGGGTCAATTGTTGTGATACCATTCCCTTCATTCAGCGACCAAGAGGAACTCAATTGAGACTGTAACTCAAGGTTGAAGGAATTATCACATGATCACTGCCCTGATCAAATTGAAACAGGTGATAACTGGAAATTATATAATCAATAATTGAAAAACCATAAGCACCTCTTCTAGTAAATGATGCCGGAACATCCCTATCAATTCTCCCATTTAAAATCACAACATTTATACCCGACAACAACTCTAACAACAACCTTTCACTTTTGTGAGCTATTTAATTGGATAGTAAAACGGAATCAGGAATACTCTAAGCTTCATCGAGTTCCTTGTTCTTATGGGTGATTAGTGCAGCATTTGATATTTTAGCATTAAAATCGCCCATCATCATTATATAGAAATTTTATTCATACTCTAAAATGGATTACATTTGGTCAAAGATCTTGATCAGGGGAGAACTATATTGAAGACTGATACATAAATGTTAAGCAGGTAAAGAATCATAAATGTTAAGCAAGTAAATAATGTTTGCATGAGAGTTGTTTGGCAATGGCATTTTGACCTTAATATACTGGATATTATTGCTGTAAAGAGATATTACTTCAAAATCATACCAAAGCTCTACAGAAAGAATAATGCAGAGACCTCCTCCAGCATGCCCTTTCTTTACCCTCTGTGCAGGGATATCAATTACATAATAGCAGTCCATATTAAATTTGGCGACAGACCAAGTATCATGAAGGCAAATAATTGAAGAATTGATATTTGCTAACAGGTTGAGTTTATCGGTTTGCAGCCCTGCTAAATCCAGGAGATTTCCACCAAATTATTGCTAAAAGGGAAGTTTGAAGATTTTTTCGATTGATTTTCATTGAGCTTCTCTGTGAGCCAGGACCAAGAAATGTCATTATTTTTGTAATCTAATGAGGGTAGACTATTGTTACATATTAGTCTTCCTTTGCGGTCAACATGTAAATTAAATGTATCAGCGAGACCTTTTTTTACCAACGCTGTCATACGCAAAATTAGGGGAATGCGAAGAGTTAGATTCAATATTGCAGACTTGGCTAGAACTCCTGTATGAAACATCAAAACTATTCTTATCCAGAATTTCACAGTCCTGTAAAACTATCAAAGGAATCAAATTAGACCTAGATTCTACTTGCACAGTTGACAAATTGTGCTTCTTTAGAAAATAAACCAATTATATTTCAGGCAAAGAGAGTCAATGCAGTTTTGGGTAATTATGTGGTAACCCTAAATTTTTTTGTCTGTTTAAGGTATTATTACCATTTGGAAAAAGACCTGCAATCTCTATCAGCTAAGAAGAGATCAGGGAAATATTGGATATGGCTTCTGCCTTTGGTTGCTCATTATCTGAGTTTATTGCAGGAACCACGCCGGAGGATAATGGACCTTGAGACATTGTTTGTAAACTGAAGTAGTCAGACGTGTGTTCATTTAACGCAACACACAACTCTTCAAAGTTTGTGAAGTGGAGAGCTGGTGACGCCTGTTGCACCTAGTCGAGAGTATTTTGAGATATATTGCTGTTTACTGTGGTGACTTATTTATTAATGCGTCATTTAATTCGATTTGTGTATCACATTTTATACTTCAAGAACTTTTTTGGGTAATTCTATGATTCGCGTGTGTTTTTTTAATCTTTTATTAGTTTATAAGTGTTTGGTGCTCTTCATGAAGTCTTCTTTGGGTCCGAGTGTTAGCCAAACTTCCTTTGTTACTGGAGACTTTATGCATGTTAAAGATTGGAAAGCAGGGGAGAGAATCTGATTTCGAAGAAGACACCTGGACTGCAGATGTTTCTGAAAATAACTTTTGTAGCAACTATACAATTCCTTTCTCATTTTCCTTTTTACCATTTACATGTATGTTTCCTGCTTGAGTTGCATTTGACCTTTTTTGAGGATTCCATTCCAACGCAATTTCCGCATCAACTGGTGGGATGGCATTTTGATCTCCTATTTTGTTACTTTTCTTATTATCGTAGGTGAACCATTGTGGCTAGGTAAAGAGTTTAAAATTGCCGTTTGAATTTCAAAGTTGTGGTCGGAATTGGAAGTTGCCTTCTCAAAGAGTATTAAGATTGATTGAAGTAATCTTTGCAGAGCCTGCTTGGCTTCAGAGATGGACAGTCTCTCCAGACGGATGGAAAGAGACAGCCTCGCCCTCACCGCCGTCCCCCGCAACCAACGAGCGACCTCCGGTGGCAGGTCCTTCTCCTTCCTCGCCGCCAAGACCTGGAACACCCTCCCTACCCACCTGCGGCAGACCCAAGAACTGCTCACCTTCAGAAAACTCCTCAAGACCTGGCTCTTCGAGCAGTAGCAGCACCCCCTCCCCTCAGCGCCTTGAGACCCTCACGGGTAAGTAGTGCGCTCTACAAGTGACTGATTGATTGATTGATTGATTAGAGGAAAGTCAGGCAAATGTGAGAGATCCCCCACAGACTCAAGGCCGTTGCTCAGCGTACTGTTAAAGAGCTCTGAAGTTTCTGTTGCAGATATATTCCTAGTTGTGTGGGGTAACTGGCTTATATATCTGGTAGCGTGAAGTCCAGAGAGCATGCCAATGATGGTATAAGCCCTGTGGTGGGAGGCTGTACAGCTGTATTAAGTAGAGAGTGTGGACTACCTGCTCTAGCATCTGAAGGAATTTGTACTGGAGAAGCAATCATGTTCACCATAAGAGGGCAATATGTTCTTGGTCTGTGTTTATTATTCTGTACATTTTTAGTACATTTATTTCATTTCCAGCTTCTACTAGAGAACGTTCGGGGAAGAATTCGGGTGTGAATGGAAGACCCTAGTGAGCCAATGTTCAGAGATTTATCCCTCCATCCTTTTGTTGTTTGTGTTCCTCCTTGCCTTTTTAATAAAATAGTGCGGTTTGTACGTTTTTTTATTGTGATGATTTTAGTACTAAAAACCAGTGTAGTACTCGAGAAGGCAAGGTATGAGCCAGACCAATTAGTTCTTGCTTAGAAAGATTAATCATTTGTGGAGTTAAGTTTAAAGCTGAACAGCTGGAATTGTGAAAGAAATCAGGGAACACTAGTCCAAGAAACACACAGCGAACCACAACTCACCTCTCCCTGGATGGCTTACGATCGCCGCCTCCACCCACAAATCAGAGGGAAGTATTCATATTCGAGAGTTGAAGAGTTCAGCAAATGAAAACACATTAGCACAGGCTTTCAGCACATTCCTTCCTTAACCACCGGTGAAGATGTTATTAAATGAGTAGGGCAGCTTTGAGAGTTCTTTCAGTGATTTGCTGTGATACTGTGCACTGACCCTGACTCCCCAAGGCAAGGCACGGCTTACAACTAACTATGGCCACTTGCCGCCCATAGGGTGATATGCAAAGGCACCAATCGGTGCACTGATGAAAGAGGGAGAGCGGCCAAAATCCCTATTGCTCCCTTTGCGTCCTGAGCATCAAAGGCCTCCGCACTACGGCCTCTCTGCGACTCGTATTGCAAGGCTACCTGTTCCCCATTGGACAGAATGGGGAGTTTTTTTATAACATCTTTTTTTTTATTTCAATAGAATTTTATTGATATTTTGTCATATACAAAAACCATAAAAACAAATACAAATAACATAAAACATAAAACATGCACTTTGTATCGCATGATGTTACAGGGCAGCTCACGTTGGTTGTGCTAGTTGAGGTACAGTTTTTTGTTTCCTTTTTTGGCTGTCCCCCACCCTCTGTTCTCGTAAAGGTCACAGGAAGTACAGATAGGGACAGGGAAGAAGGGAAGAAGGAAGAAGGGACCAGAGCGGAGAGAGAGAGAAGCCTGCTCGCCATTGTCTAAAAAGGGTTGGTATCCGGGTTGTTAAACTAGACACCTTCAGGGTGGGTCATAGGGGCCTAAGTATTTGTCCAGGGATGCCCACATTTTCCTGGCGGGCTGTCTCCACGGTGAATCTCGTAGGGCCACCGTATCTGCTCCTCTAAGGTACGTCACCCAATTAAGCCATCCCTTAAACGATGCCTTGGAGGTGTCTTTCCATTTATTTAGAACCATCTTTACACCTACTGTTAGTAGGAGATCAAGTAAGTCGCTGTCTTGTTGTGGGACTGCCTCTGTCCTAACAGAGGCTGTTACCAGGGTGTCAAACTCCGTTTTAAGGGAACATCCTAACATGTCGTTTAAAAAGGCAAAGATCTTCTCCCAGTATGATTTTACTTTGGGACAGTGATGTATGAGGTGGGCCAGATCCCCCCTTCTGCTATTACAATTCCAGCACTGGTCATTGGTGTTCAAACCTAGGTTCGCCAGGTGCACTGGGGTCCAGTGTAGTTTGTGTGGCGTCCAGAACTTTGTCTGAGCTAGTACCGGGGTTATCTTACTTTGTGTGGGGGAGGACCATAGTACCTGAATTTCTTTCTCGCTCAGTGTATCTCCTAGCTGCGACTCCCAATATTTACGTGTCTTTTCGTTAAGTTTAGATGTGCTGGGCCGTAGGAGTCTATAAATGTGTGAAACCTGGTGGCCTATTTTATTGAGGTTGGTCATATACTGGATGATTGACGGCTTGGTGACGGAAAGTCTCGCCTTGGACAGTGCTGTTTTAATTTTTAGGACATTATATAGTTCTATGTCTGGTAAGTTGTGCTTGGTTTTTAGCATCCTGAAAGTGGTGGGATTCCCTCCCTCTTCGAGTTGAGTAGGGTGGGAGATCCCTGTTCTCCTCCACGTATCCATAGAGAACGGTTTGCCTTTATATTTTATCTTATTGTTTGCCCATAGTGATTCCCATCTCGAGTTTTTTATGCTGTGTTCCATCTTCTGGTCTACCTTCAGTAGGGCGCTTCTGGTATTTTTGAGTTTTGGGTTTACTACCATTTTATGTTTATTGGCTTGTAGTAGTGCTAATGTTCAAGGTTGTTTAGTATAGCTCTCTCTAGTCTCAGCCAAGCTGGTGTGTACTCCTGGTCGGGTAGAATCCAGTAGCTACCCTGTTTTGCCAAAAATGCCGTTTGGAAAGTTTTAAAATCCGCCAGGTTTAATCCCTCCAGTTTTTTCCCCAATCTTAATTTTTTTAGGCTTATCCTTGCTTTTTGTCTCGCAGATGAAGTTATTCAGCATCTTATCTATTTTGCGATGGAAGTCATCAGTGAGTATTAGAGGGAGCATATTTGCCAGGTAGTTGACCATTGGGGTAACCATCATTTTTACTGTCTCAATCCTCCCCCACCACGTAATGAATTTAGGTGACCAGCCATCCAGCAGCTTCTTTATTTTGTCCAGCAATATTTTTTCATTTTGTTCCAGTGTGTTTTTAAGGTTGTTGCCAAAGTAAATGCCCAGGTATTTTACAAAACTGGTTTGCCAGGCGAGACCCGAATCCCCCAAAATGTCTCTAGTTGTGTGTATGTTAAGTGGTTTGCATTCTGACTTGTCTTTGTTACGTTTATAGCCGGAGTGGGCCGAATACTTATCTATGGATTCCATGAGAGCCGTGATAGAAGCTTTAGGGCTTTCCGTGACAACGAGGATGTCATCCGCATACGCTGCTAGTTTGATTGTGACCTCATTGATAGTGAATCCTTTTTCATCTCTTCATTGGTCTCGACGTCCTTAATCAGAGGCTCTAGTGCTAGTAGGAATAGCGAGGGGGACAGGGGGCAATCTTGCCTTGTCCCTCTTTGCAGAGTGAAGGGCTCTGACACAGCCCCATTGACCACAATACGAGCCGTGGGTTTATCGTATAGTGCCATAACTTTCCTTGTGAAGGAGTTTCCCAGGTTGAAAGCCCGCATGCACTGTACTAGGAAATGCCACGATACCCTATCAAACGCCTTCTCTGCGTCTAGTGTGATGGTCATTGCAGGTTTGTCCGACTTGACCGCTCTATCCAGAATATGGCATAGAAGTCTGGTGTTATCGTGTGACATGCGTGTCTTGAGGAAGCCAACTTGTGTGTTGTTTATAAGTTGTGGAAGAACCTTATTAAGCCTTGATGCCAGGATTTTTGCATATATCTTGCAATCTACGTTAATCAGAGAGATAGGCCTGTAGTTTTGGGGAAACTGGGTGTTTTTGCCTTCTTTGGGGATAACTATAATATTAGCTTCGGACATGGTATGTGAGACCATCCCTGCCCCCTCGCAATGGTTAAATACTTTTCTCATAGTTGGTTGTAGTTGAGTTATGAAAGTCTTATAGAAAGTGGCTGTGTATCCATGTGGCCCGAGTGCCTTGTTAGCTTTAAGGGACTTAACTGCCATCTCAATTTCAGCTGAACTAATCTCTTTTCCTAGGGTGAGTGCATCTTCTGTTGTTATTTTTGGGAGGTTTAGTCTGTTAAGGTACTCGGTGCACCCCTTTTCGTCCAGCGTTTGGTCTTTATTGTAGAGTTCCTGATAAAATACACTAAATGTGCGTAGAATTTCCTTATGTTGAGTGTGTGTGATATTTTGTGAGTCTGTGATTGCGGAGATGGAATGCTTTGTTTGTGTTTTAGGTAGGATGCCAGGATCTTCCCAGCTTTGTTAGCCTCGCATAGGTTTATTGCTTTAAATTTGTTTATCCACAGACCCGCTCTTTCGCTCAGGTTTCTGTTGAATTCGTATTTCTTCTTTGTGAGTTCTGTAAGTACCCCTGCGTTCTTTGAGTCTGAGATATGGGTTGCCTCCAGTTTTTGGATATCCAGTTCTATTTGACCCAACTGTGCTTTTGCGTTCCTGTTCATCTTGCCTTTAATGTCCATAATTGTCCCCCTAATTGTGGCTTTCAATGCGTCCCATATGGTTTTAGGGTCTGTGTCTGTAGTGTCATTAAAGTTACTGTATTCTTTAATGGCCTCCTCTATTTTAGTTCTATTGCTCTGGTCTGTCACCACATCACTGTTGAATCTCCATCTTCGTGGATGATCCTCATTGTGGTGCCCGCACAGTAGAAGGCTGATGCAGGAGTGGCCTGAGACAGTTCCAGTGGCTATGTCTGTGTGTTCTATTAGGTGGGTGTGTGTACCTGTGATCAGTATGTAATCTATTCTGCTGTATGAATTGTGTGGGTTAGAGTAAAATGTGTAATCTCTCGTGTCCGGGTGTTGAAGTCGCCACGTGTCTTTAAGATTGAATCTGGTACATAAATGTTTTAGTACGTTGAGCTCCCCCGGGGGTAGTGCATGGCACTGTGATTGTCTGTCTATAGTGTAGTCTAACGCCATGTTGAAGTCACCTGCCATCACTGTTAGGTCATTTTGTGGGAGTGTCTCCAGCCTTTCCGAGATGCCGTCCCAGAAACCAGAGTCATCCGTGTTTGGTCCATAGATGTTGAGTACATGGATGCTTTCTTCGCCCCTTTCCAGATGTGTTAACAGAATTCTCCCTTCTACATCGCATTGTTGATCTTCTATTTTTATCTTGGAGTTCATATATATCAGAGTGATCACACCCCATTTCTTTCCTACGGCCGGAGAGCATGCCATCTGACCAACCCATCTTGCCCTAATCCGTTCTGCATCGTCCAGGGATAGCCTAGTCTCCTGTAGGAGAAAGATGTCTGCCTTAGTTTTAGCTAGGTAGTCAAGTATTTTTTTTCTTTTAACTGGGTGATTGAGACCTTTAACATTTAGGGAGACTATCTTTAAGTTGGACGTTAATGTTTTCACAAGGTTAGTTGTCATTTTATTATGCTAGGTAATGGTTGTTTGATCAAAGCCATTCCCCTTCTCAGTACAGTATTACTCCTACTTCTATTGAGACTTCGGGTGTGCGCTTTCTGTGTCATCCCTCTCTGGGCCCACGTCCCCGCTCCCTCTCGTGACCTGGTGTCATTCTCTACAGTGAGTGTAGAAGTGTAGATGGAAAGGTTTAAAGAGGAAAGGGTACAGTGGGTAGAGACAAAGCATGTGTGCCAGACAAACATTACTAACATGATGAAAAAAACACTAAATGCCCCCCCTGTCCCCCTCATCCCCGCCCCCCCCCCCGCAACCTACACATAGAATTCTTGATGTGCGACAGCAAAGATCCAGCTCCGCTTTCCCCTGGGACAATATGGTTCCGTATGATCATGAATCTGTGTCGTTATTCACCCTAGTCTAAAAGCTAAGCGCATCTTGTCTAGCATGCTATGTTCCCCTCCTGAGCAATACGGGCGTTCCCACACTGTTAATACAAACACATTTATACAATACTGTAGTAATGATCTTAGAAAGGATATTAGCGTTTATGTTGTTCTCGTATCAGTCTTATTTGTCTCTGCATTGTTTTATTTGTTGGCGCGCTCTGTTAGCGACCCAAATCCGAGGCGTTCAAAGCCTCCCGATGTGGCGGTTTTAAGATCCAAGTCCAGGTCCTTCCCTGAGGTAGGTTCGGCCATCAAGGTAGATAAGTGTGAGAAATAGCGGCCTGTCTGAGGTAGATCGTGAGGTAGATCGTGAATGTTTGAGTAGTAGTGGAGATTGACCGCAAAGCCAGAATTTTGAGATGACATACATTCATTCATTCCCCCCTAGATCTGGCGAGGCTCTCCTCTTGTTCGCGCTTGCTTGGGAGAATTCCATTTCTTGCTGAGTCGGACCTTGTAGATAACTCGACAGGTCATTGGGGTCTTCGAAGACGTGCGTTCTGCCTTTGTCGGTGATTCTGAACTTCGTAGGGCCTATGAATGAGAAGAGGATGTTTTCCTTACTTAATCTGTCTCTCTGGGCCAGAAATCCTTTCCTTAGGAAAACTGTGTGTTTGGAATAGTCTTGGGTGAGGATGATTTTTTGGCCGTTCCACTGCAGATTCTGGTTTTTCCTGGCCACTGCGAAGATGGCTTTGGTGTGTTGTAATCTGAGAGGCTTGCATATTATGGGGCATGGTGTGGTCTTATTTGATGTTTTGAAGGCTGGAACTCTGTATGCCTTGTCTAGCTCCAGCGGGAGATCAAACTTATTGTTAGTATTCTGAAGTTCCCCCTCCTGTTACGATCATCTAATTCTAATTCTGCTGTTTGCCTTCGGAGCATTGCTGTGGTTTTGGAAAGTTCTAGCAGGGTCTTGTTAGTCTTTTGTTCGCTATCTTCCTCATCACTCATCCTCTGCTCCACTTCTGTTAGTCTATTGTTCGCTGCATGTATACCCGCTCTGACCACAGCCAATGCCAGCTGGATAGCATCCGTGGTTTAGTCGATTTTGCTAGGTCCTGTACTTCCGCCAGTTTTTTCAAAATCATGTCCAGCGTGCTGTTGATATCCGGTCTTTGTTTGATAGGGGAGTCAAGAGTGTCACTCTTATTCTTTTTGGGCTGCTACGTGAGTTTCCCGTCATTGCCAGCCATGACTACTGGCCCTATTCTCTCCTGCTGTAGGCTGAACCTTCCTCTGACTTTCCGCTCTATGGTTGATCCCCCCTTGTTGACCCTTAGTTATCACTATTGTCCGTGGTTAAAGTACTGTGACGGGGACGTTGGACTGATGTTGAGCCTGAAGGTCTTGTAGACTATGCTTCCCCCAATGAACTCCGGGTCACCCTGTATGTTGGTTTTAACGCCGACTGAACTGCGCGAGTGAACTGTTTGATGCTATCTTCTAGACCTCGTTGCTTTATATATATATATTTTTTTTTAGCTTAGTTGCTTCTAGTTCTTCCACGTTATGCACCCCACTGAGTATTGATCACCACGCTCACCTTGTTCATGTCGTATCTGACTCTTTGGGGCCACTGCTACACCTTTCTAATTTTGCGCTGCTGTGATCTTATGTGTGGCCGCGATAGCAGAACTGGGATCTTTCCAGTCTCTCCGTGGTTTGTATGCCTTGCCGGATTTGTTTCCCTTGTTGTGGCTGATTGTTGGTTTCTTGCTGAATCAGCGTGTAACCCTGGATGCAGATTTTATGTATTCCTTCTCCCGCTAAGACCACGATGCCCTCATTAAGAAGTAGCAAGAAATACTACTTTGGCGTAGTTTCCCTTAGCTTTGCTATGTATTGTTAGGAGTTTCTGTCCTTATCTTGCTCTTGACCAGTATGCCAATTGTGGAGGTTTTTATTATTATTTTTTAATATATATATATATTTTTTTCAATCTGTGGTGATGGTAATTACTGATGTCTTTCTTTCGTTTTCTTGCGTTTGCTTTCGTTTCAATAGCCCCCTTACGTCAGCCTCTTTAGTCTGGTTTGTTGTTGGTCTTCCGCTGCACGCATCCGAAGCTACAAAATGTCTTGTTCTCCCGGCTCTGCTGAGAGCGCACTCTATTGAAGCACTCTGCCTTATGTTACTTTTTTGTCCCCCCCGCCTCACAGACAAGGCCTCTATATAATCCAAGTTGTTTGTCTGGCGGAGCTAAGATGGCGGCAACAACCCAGTCTGTGATGGCGGCTCACGCTGTAGAATGCACTTTCATTTTCGTTTTTTTGTACACACTACATCTGTCCTCGTTATCTCGCGTACTTGATGGCACCCGTTGAGCAAAAACTCGCGCTTGCGTCTACCAAAGCCACACACTTTGCTATTTCACTGCGGTGATCCTCTATCTTGTTTCTTTTCTCTCCGTCACTCCCCGGCCTGCTCTCTCAATACCGACAGAGTTGTTTTGCCAGCTCTCCCAAGATGGCGGCCCCCATCCCAAGTTTCAGTTTCGCTCTGGAAGTCTTATCGAGCGTCTCCCCCACCCGGGCTCCTACAGTGTTTACCGTTGCCTCAGTGAAGCTTCACGGGAGGTCCCCAGCACTAACCTTAGGTAAGCTAGCTGCTGGTCTCCCGGCGAGCGTAGATGTTATCTCGCAGTCGGCACGCAATTCAGGCATCGGTAAGGGGGTTTCACTTTGTGGGCACCATCTTGGATCTTCCTTCTCTTTCCCACCGGGAGTTTTTCTCTTCGCTGTTTTACTTCACTCTGTTGCTGGGGTTGGGTCCGATACTCGGATCTTCTTCTTCCCCGATCGTTCCGGCGTCATTTGGTGTGTTTTTATTTTGGTTCCTCAGCTCATGTATGTTCTTTTTGTTGCTCGCTCCCAGGATCTGGAAGAGCGCTGGATTCAGGCGTCTGCACTCATTGCTGTCCAAGCCATCTTATAAACATAACTGGCCCGGGGAATTAGGTAGGAAAATAACGTTTAGTATGCCTGAACTCAGAATCGAAAGATGCATCTTTTAGTTAAGATGATTTTTACATTCTGTGTTTGAAAATACCACTTTTAGAAAGCAGGTATTTTCTTGCTCAGTCATCCTGTGTGCCTCTTTCGGAATGTGGATTGCCTGTCTGGGTTGTGAATGACAGAAGGCTGGGGAGCAGGAGTGGCTCCAGATAGTCTAGGTGGGTCAGGAAAGGGCTAAATAGACCTGTGCTGAAATTGGGGAAAGTGGAGGAGATTTCCTTGCACCTCAAAGAGCCTGGTCTGCCTCTGACCATGCCGTCTCCACCTACTGCCAGGAAGTCACACCAGAGAAGGCTGAACTGGTTCTGGCTGGGCACAGACATTCTCTGCCTAAGAGATCAAAATATTTTGGGATATTAATATTCGGGTCCAGACCTCTGAACTTTAGAACTCTTTTGGGCCAAGAAGACTGCCAAGAAGAAGAGTCGGAGAAGCTGTGAGGAGGAACTACCACTTTGCTTTGGGCTTTCTGTGTTGGCCTGCAGTGGCTGCTTCTGTCTTGGACAGTGAAAGGACTCGACTGAACTTTCTGCAATCTACTTGTGAGTTTCTCCAAGAACTTGAGGTAGAGCTTGCCCCCTGTTCAAGAAGTCTCAGGAAGTGTAAAGACTTCAAGCTCTTCTACCCTCAGTACTGGGGACTGTGTGTTTTGTGCTGCAACAGAAGAGAAGCAACCTGACGACATCTACGACGCCACTGCCGACTACGTGTACTGAAGGCACCGCAGAGGGCTTCACCGCAACACCGCACCGCAACACTGGTCTCAGCAACGACACCTGCTGATGCCGCCACCGAGTTGCTGCTCACACCGCAACCTGTGGGCACCGCAATCCGCTCCTCCTCGCTTCACGACGACGCCTTGGTATCCCCGACGCCGCTGCTCCACGACGAAATCGACGCCACTGCTTGCACAGTGGTTGGAGGGCACCGCTCTCATCGTGCACCGCAGCCCTGGCCGACCAACGCCGGCGCCATCGACTCCAGTTCTTTAGCCGACAACAGCACTTCAGCAACGACGATGCCGCTGCTTGCACCGTGACCAGCCAGAACCGCGACGAGCACTGTCTTCACCTCGCACCGCTACCCTGGTCTCACCGCCGACGCCATCTGATGCCGCCACCGAGCCGTGACCTGGTGTCGGCACCGTGACCTGAGGGCACCGCACGCCACACCGCAGCTCTTCGCACCGCAGCACCCGACGCCTGCCGACACCAGAGCTCCTGACTCCAACAGACAGGAGATCGATCTGCAACGCGTGTGACTTCGAGGGCCCCGACGATTCCTGTAGCGACCTCCGGAACCGACGCCTGCGTACACCCTACTTTCGGAAGCTCAACGAGAGGTCACCGACACCCTGCATTTCTAAAGGGTACTGTTTGCGGGTCTTCCCGACACCGTAGCTGGCCTGCGACAATGCGGTCAGCCAGAACTGTTTGGATCTGTTTGCTCACGACGCCGTGATAGCCCGGACGGTGCTATCGACATCAAGGAACTGTTTTTCAAGCATATCTTGATAACCAAAGATTTTTAAGTACTGTATTTTGGATTTTTTATCGTTTGTGCTCTTGTCTTAAGAATATAAAAATATTGGATATTTTTCTAAACTGGTGTGGTGTCCTTTTGTAGTGCTTACACTGTATTACTGTTGGTTATGTGCAAATGCTTTACACACTGCCTCTAAGATAAGCCTGACTGCTCGTGCCAAGCTACCAAGGGGGTGAGCAGGGGTTATTTTAGGAGTGTAACTCCCTTATCCTGACTAGAGTGGTGGTTTCTGCCTGGCTTTGGCACATGCCCTAGCCTACCAAAAATCCCATTTCTAACAGGAAGGAATAATAGTTTAGCGTAATAAGAGTGAAATGTAGAAATGGATGTAAGAGAAAGGTAGAGATTCCAGTGAGAGTGAAGCTGTGAAGATGGAGGTGACCAAAATGAAAGAGAGAGATGAGATAGAAATTGTGAGATCGATGTGAAAGTGACACTAGTAAAGAAGTCTCAGCATTTCAGGTATCATTGTGGGCCTAGCATAGAACCACTTCAGGCATGACAGTAGTCCAGGCAAAAGTCTAGCTCCTTTCATTAAGCTGGGTCTTTTAGGCTCTATATAAGAATATTGCGGGAAATTTGGGATTATGGTGTCCTTGGCATACTCCGGCCCATCTTTTGCACATTGTGGCAATTCTGGAAATTATGGAGGCCTTAAAATAAGCTGGTCTTCATTGATATATTAAAAGAAACCTAGGCATCATCTGGCCATCGCTAGCATGATCACTACAAAAAAGCAACCCGAATTGAAAACACTGGACAAACAAAGTTTTTTCCATTTTCTGTGTTAAGCAGCTGAATAAACACTGATAAACAGTAGTTTTGAACCATGTGGCAAACTTTGGGAAAACACCACTGAAATCCACGTCATTGTCATTACTGTTGCCTCCTAAGCACTGATGCCTCTGATCTCCAGTTTATCATAAGTATCCCAAAATAATTTTTTGTAGATACATTTAAACTACTACTAAGTTCAGACTGGACTCTGACTTATTAGTTACTTCAAGCATAAACTATGACTGTGATGTGAATGATAGTGTCCCATTGAGTTTAATCCTAACTATGTTATCCTTTACACTAGAAACTTGGCTTGAACTTGCTGATCCCAATTCAGTTCTAAACCTGATAGGTGGCCATAGTTTGTTCATGCTCTTGACCCTTGACACAATCCAGAGAGGACCTATTCCTCGTGGACATACAATAAGCATGAGGAAGGAACCTCCAGGTGAGAACAAGGACCATGGCCTAATTGGGATCAAAACAAGGTATTTGTCAAGGTGTATACTCCTGTCCTTTCCTTCATTTTTTTAGCTTCTCGGTTGCTGTGTCTCATGCTTGTACAAAGAACGATGGGTTGGAATGCTACCACGAGTGATTGCCAGCAGTTAGACAAATTGCAAGCATTCCTCCCATAACTTTTTGTGCTTCTGACCTCCTGCTTTCACCCCATTTCTGCTTGTACATATTTATTTTGCATTTATCCACCATTGTGGGTGCCGTCTAGTACTGATGGTCCTTCTATGGGGAAAGCAAGTGTCTGAAGGGCAGAAATCAATCTCTACATGACCCCCTCACAGTCACATGGTATTCCAAGTATGAATTCTAAAAACGTCCTACTAATGGCCATGTCCACAATTGGGACGAATCCATTGTCCCACATCTCTTCACCTTCCATACGGGTGATTTGTTCACCATCGCTGAGTTTCCTGCACAGATGTCACCCTGCTTCTTCAGAGGTTTTGCCGTATACCCTATGTTATGTTATTTTATGTTGTGCAGATTTGTAGAGCACACTATCACCCAGGAGGGTATCCTTGCATTGAACAAGTGTGAGTCGAGCCACGCCTCGGGCCTACTTGGTCTATTCAAAAAGCTTCTTGTGGAATTCAAGAAGTGAGGAGGAGGTTCTCATGTATAGGGGCAGGTCATTCCACTATTTAGGAATAATTTAGGAGAAGGCGCGACCACTGGATCTGGTTTTCAGTATGCATGGGATTTATGCAAGTAGTACAGATGAGCGAAGCTGCCTGGAATCTTTGTAAAAGCAGATGCGATTGTTGAGATATGCTGGGCCGGTATTATGTAGTACACACAAAAAGATACTTGAGGGGATTAGAGTCAAAGCCTTACAATCAATTGACTTATTCTAGGAGTGGGGCATCAAAAGATTTTTGAGACGTCGTCTCACCCTCAACTTATCGAGGCTTGTTTCATAATTTGACGACCTCTCTCACCCAGGTAAGGATGGTACTGCCCGGGCGAACTTGACTGAGGGAAGCTAGTCTATTTCTGGGAGTTCTTATAAATCTGTATTCAGGACAATTATTCTTGGTCCTGTTTTTTTGGTGGGACACAATCAAATATAAAATATACCTAGTTGTATACTCAAAACTGCTTTATTTGACGAGTACCACTGGTATGTATAAAACCATTTTAAAAAGTTTGGTCTTGTAGTGCTTTACAAGACCTAAAAGGCTTAATTATCAGAATCCTATTTACCAACATGTTTCGACCATTCTATGAGTCTAAAGAGGTCTAAGGACTTTGTCAGGGTAATCTGATAAACAGCACTAATATGCTGTAAACATGCAATATAGTAGATATTTTTACCCTACTGGTCCCTCTTGTAAATCTGTCAAACCCTGTCATACTAGACTACGGGCTCCTTTGCAAGGTGTGGGGGACGACTCCTCCATTGTCACACATTCGTCAGGAGATTGGCTTTGTGGTCGCACCTGGTGGGGCTCCCTCCACTGCCATAATGTAGGACCAGTGTTATGTAGTGCCTTGAAAATGTGGGTGAGGAGTTTGAATTGTGCTTGTTTGTGAATGGGGAGCCAGTGGAGCTCCTTTAGGTGTGGTGTGATGTGAGTGCAGTGTGGGAGGTTGAGAGTGATTCTGGCCGCCTAGTTCTGATTGGTCTCCAGCTTTTTGGTGAGCATTTGTTTGATCCCGGCATAGAGAATGTTCCCGTAGTCCAGCTTGCTTGTGACCAGGGCATGTGTGACGGTTTTCTGGGTGGTAGTTGGGAGCCATTTGAAATTCTTCCTCAGCATCTTCAGGGTATGGAAGCATGAGGCAGTGACTGCATTGACTTGGGTGGTCATGTTGACTTTGCTTTGATGAAGATCCTGAGGTTCTTGGCGTGGGAGGTAGGGGTGGGTTTCAGTCCCAGCTCTGTTGGCCACTCGGTGGAGGCCATCCAGTGATGTGCTCTTCTCAGAGACCACGATTTAAATTTATCAGTGCTCAGCTTTAGACAGTTGGTCTTCATCCAGTGGGCGATTTCAGTCATGCAGGCATTTGACTTGATCTGGGCAGTGGGCATCTTGCCCTTGAGGGAGAGAATGAATTGTGTGTAATCGGCGTAGGAGAGGACGTTGATGTTGTGAGAGCATATGATACTGACAAAGGGATCATGTATGCATTAAAGAGGGTCAGGCTCAAGGAGGATGCTATCGAAACTCCACAGAGGAAGTTGCAGGCATCCGAGGCATACAGTGCCAGGTTGAATGACAGGGTCCATCCAGTCTGGAATGAACAGATCCATCTGAGTGCGTGTCCCTGGGATTCCGATGTTGTGTAGGTGTTGGAGTAGGATGGGAAACTGTGTCCAATGCTGCAGAGAGGGTCAGGCATTGTATTCTTTCCTGCCCAAGAACACACATGTGATCCTCATGTGGCTTAACTCGCATCTTTGGGAAGATGATTTTTTTTTTATATTCAATTGGTTTTACATGATAACATCATCATTGAGGCAGTGTACAACATAAAAGCAAGCTTAGTGCACGATCTTCTACTTCTCCAGCAGCATTACAGAGATACAAAGCAATGAACAGCAAATAACACCACAGCATCTTGTGAAAAATATACCCGCTATTCTCCACTGTGATCGTCGAACGATTATTATATCACTTTACTACTACCTGAAAGGCACATATAGCAGTTTTCATCTTATCAGTACCCTGCGATGTGCGTGTGTTATACCAATAGTCTATCTTCCATCACTTGTACTATAGGCTCTTCCAGCGAACCTGTGTCCCGTAGCCTACCACCTAACACTCTCTACATCTTGTATTGTGTTCCACTTTCTAGGCTTCATGGCGGGTCATCTATGGTAGGGGCTGCCTCCCCTCGAGTCATCTGATAGTTGTGATATAGACTCCAGAAATTCTTAGGGCGACTCTGAGGGGGCAACAATTCACTGTATAGTTCTGTTTGCGTATTACGGTACATCAGATCTTTTTCCCAGTCCGCCATTTTGGGAGGCGGGCCTCTTGACCAAGTAATCGCAATCCGACGCTTCGCCAGTAGTAGCCCCATATCAACCAGTCACCTTACCCCCGTGGGCAATCACTTCGAATAACCTAACAATGCCAGCATAAGATCCAGGAATAGCTCCAAGCTGATTACTTCACCTAATTTACTATATATTTGTTCCCAGTATTCCGCTATTCTCGGGCATAGCCAGGTTAAATGCATAAACCCTGTTGGTGTTATTCCACATCTGTCACAGCTCGCTGTATCCCTTAAACTATAACGATGTAGCCTTTCTGGGGTATAATATAGTCTTTGGTAAGAAATTATGTTGTTGGCTTCTTGTGGCCCAAGTGTTCTCTGTACGACATCCTATACGGGAACGTGCAAAATTGCTTTGAACATGAGGAACATGACTGGGTTTCAAGCTCAATCATTATCTCTCCTCTGACAACTTGAATCATAAGATATCAAAAGTATAGGTTCCTCTTTCGTGTTCGCCCTGCCTCAAAAATCCAGATGCAACTCACATTTGTTGACAATGGGATCACTCCTCACATCGAAACAGGGTAAAGCATTTGTTTCTTTCGAGTTTTTCAGATGTATTAAGACAACACAATTTAAAGAAATGTTGCAGACCTTAAGAGAGCTACAGAATATACTGGTTCACGGCAGAGCACGCGCTCTCAAAGCTAGACTGCCACTGTGGATCCAGGAGACCCAGGTTCTAATCACGCCTTCCCCATTTCACCACTTTCTGTGACCCTAGGAAAATGTATTTCTCTCCCTTGAAATTAATTCATCTTCTTTGCTTCCTTTCACACATCTGCTGAAATGGGAAAGCAAGCTAAAGGTGACAAATTAGCACTTTATAATTAATTATGAGTGGACGAATAAGACAAAACAAAACTATGAAGAACCTGTCGTCTTCTTCTAAAGGTGCAGAGCAATTGGGGAGTTTCCTTGTGATTGTGGCCTCACATTGTACTACTTAATTTTGCATATGTACTTTCACATATAGTTTGTTATTCTCGTGCAGCGTTCAGCGCTGGTGGCTATTTTTAGGAAGTGGTAGGCTGCAGCTTTTGTTTTTTTGGTTTTGTTTTCCTTCCTGTCGAGTGATCAGCCGTTAGTGACAACATGTACAAAGCAAAGCACCACTTTGTCGCCGTCAGTCGAAAATCGTGCAGTTCTGTGATGGCCATAGAGAGGTGGCCCTGGCTGCCTGGGCAGCACCCAGTCTGTTTACCATGGCTGCTGTCACTTGGTTATTGTTAACTGAGACACTAAAGAATGGCGACCCTTCCGGTGTCAAATCTATCATAACAATACCCCGCTGTGGGTGAGTTTGACTGTCTCTGCCAAAGGTGGGGTGCCTGGAAACATTTGCCAGATGTAACATAATTGGCCTAATGCGCTTGGCTGCCACTCTGGTTCTTTCTTTTAAAAATGTATTTATTTCACTTAATTCTCACCAGAGAATGGCAGCATATGCCAGCGTGGCTTCCTAAATGACTATAGTCCTGCAGTGGGTTGCATCCATAACGTTACTGTCACAAGAGCTGCTCAGACCTGTCAGAAGATTTTTTTGCGGTGCCTGGGTACTAAGTACAAACACTAGATGTCCACTTGAGGTGTCTTTTTATTTTTTCCAGGTGCCCTAAGCACCTGTTTCAAAGTATAAAACAAAAGACGCTCTCTTGAAAGCAGCTACGGCCATTGTACTGTTGCACACGTTTGCACCCGTCTTCTGAGTTCTTTTTTGTTTCGCTCTAGTGCCATAAATGTGTTAATACTTGCTGCAGCCCATACCTTGGTACTTCTCCAGGCGACTGCCGATGGAACAGTCTGTGTCCATGTGATTCTTCTATCAGACAAAAGACCAACTCCACATATTGGGACGGTCTTATTTCGAGTAAGGCGGTCTTAGCACTGCTGTACTCGTGGTGACAGTCCGACCACCGCCACCACTGCGGGTCCACCTGTAGTATGTCGAGTGTGGCTGTCGGACTGCCACAGGATCGCCACGTCCACCGGATTCAGGTTCCCACTACAGTGGTACAGCGGTAAAGGGGAAAAATATGTGGGTGGTGCCGCTGGGGTACCGCTGAGCATATTCCAAGTTGCTTTTCCACCATCCATTTCATGGTGGTGAGCCTGCCATGAAAAGGGTGGCGGAGATTAAACTGGGCCTAGGGGTGCATGTGGGTGGGGGCACATGTTGTGCCCCCTTGGAATTGCACCCCCGTTCCTGCACGGTGTGGCATGCATGACATGATGCATGCCACACCATGCAGGAAAGTGCTGCAGGCGCTGTCACGGCGGCGGTCTGCTATTAAGGCTCTTCTATCACCCTAACACAGCCACCACCATGATACCGCCGCAACACCACCCGTCCGCCCTAGATTAAACTCATAATACGACGGACGGGCGCACGGCGAGCTTGGCGGTCCTTCTGCCAGCGCAGCGGTGGTGGTGCTGCAGGAGGACAGCCAAAGTCGTAATAAGGCCATTAGCATAGGTATGACGAAAACGCTGTTCAACTATTTTGATTTATCTATGCCAGTACAATTAAATTATGCTATGTGGTATTTGGCAAACATATCCACTTTAAACAGTCCATTTCTCATTCTAAAGTAGAAGTGTACAACAATTTGTTGCACAGTCCATGAAAAAATGTATTGCCGAATTCAGGAGAAAAAATCAATCTTATAAACTATCAAAAGTCACATTTACAAAAAAAAATCAGTTTGTTTAGTATTAGCTAGAAACCAATTTTTACATCCACCTTCTACAGGACATATAAAATGTACTCTTTAAGTAACACAACTGAAATGTGTGTATAAGAGTGGATGTACAATAGACTACATTACCATATTGCAATACTAAAATACTGTTTCAATTCACTTGACTCTAGTAATGTGCTCCCACATGTTTATAACCATTGTTCCATGCAGCAGTGCAAGGTTTAGATTATAAGGTGTGAAAAAGTGCAAAATAATTAATAACCACCACTTGAAAGTGGTTAATAATTTCACCTTTTAAAAATCCCTTAATAGTACTATAAAGTGCTATAATCATCTCAATCCATATGCTCACCAGAGTTTCTTATTGGGAAGGAGTCAACAACTGTATGTATTCATTACTCCTTCTTTTCTATCCCCTTCATCTGTTAGTTTAATCAATAAATTCCTCTTTCTATTTAATGTCGAATATCAACAAAAGGGATTTTTGCGCATCGCAGAATTACCAATACCCATGGTATCATTAATTCTAGGTGTGAAATTCCTGCATTACCAATGCCCCAGTTTAGAAGACAACTAGGGGCAGTCTTTCCCCGTCATACGGGTTGGCACATTGACAATTCTTTAATGGAGTTCAGCCTCAGCCAGGGAGTGGCACTGAATTCAGGGTGGTATGGTAATCAACTACTGGAACTCTGGCTCTGTAAATTACCCTTGAGGTACGATTTCTTACAGGTACTAGTCGGTCTCACCCATTTTGTTATTTTTCACTCCTGACTATTTCATCAGTTTTTGTGTTCTCCTGGGCCATGTTGCCCTTGAGACTTTTGCGTCTATTGCACAAGCTCCCAACACTATAAGGATTCCATTCTAATCCCACAAATCTAGCCAGTGGGATTCATCTCCTTCTCCCCCCTCTCGATTTTCACCACTTGTGCCAGTAGCTGTTGCCAACGAGGAAACTTTTGATTTTCTCTGCCTGCATGCCGGGTCTTTGGCTACGCTCTGATCTTGAACGCTAATACAATTGATAGGAGAGTTACTGGGCAGTCTATTTTACCCTCAAGGAGTTTGCTGCTGATTGCACAAGAATGATGTGGTTGTGAGGAAAGACGAAGGTGAAGTTGTAATTTGACAGCCAGCAGGAAGAGCCCTCTCTGACTTTTCAGATGCTGACCTCTAGGTGCTGTTGGCAATCCATATGAGAAGTGTGGACAACGCCTTAAAAGACCATCTAAATTAAACATTCCCTTATTTGCAGGATTTTTTTGTAGTTTTGGGTGAGAGGATTTACACTCCTGCACTGAGTCTCTCTGCCGCTCAGTGCATTGAGTATCTTCCTTGTTTTTTTCTCCGATTCCCAGGGAACAGGCAGTGCTTAATTTTAGTCGGTGGTTTCCGGTGCTCGGCACAGCACTTAATTACCAGCACAGGCTCTTAATTGCTGGAACATGCACTTACGACAGCTGCCACATGGTGGCGCTGTTTGTGCAATTTATCGATGAGCAGAATAGCAGTTGTTTGTTAATACAATATACATTTAAAAACATATCCGTCTCGTGGTCCAGCACACACAGAAATATAGGGGCCAGATGTACGACCAGTTTTTGCATGTGGAAACGAGTTTGCGACCCGTTTGCGCATGAAAAACCTACATGGCCAAGAAAGAATTATGAATGAAATACATTTGCTATACAATTTGGAGCGTCGAAGAAGTCCGAGAAAGGACGAAACGCGTTGGCTATGACATTCTTTATTCAATGGCGTTTCTTTTAAAAGATGAAGAAAAAAGGATAAAGAAGATTTGAACTGAAACATTATTGCTGGATGCAGTGATTAAATGTTGTGCATTATTCTTGTTTGATATGTTCTCGGTACAAACTTATTGACGAATTTATGCTGGATTCCCATTAATTTGGTTATATTGTTTATATTTCTGTGTGTGCTGGACCACTAGAGCGATATGTTATTTAGAAAAAAAAATCTAATTGGAGTGGAGAAGGGTTGTACCCCAGGTTGGTTGCACCACATGTAGTTTTATACTTTGCCCAACCAACTTGGGCGTTAGGTGCGGTAGTGCTTTACCTCGACCCTTCTATCTTCATTCTATACATTAAAAACAATAAATACCTGCCACCTGAGCCATTCTTAAAGCTTTGGCGGCCCCAACAGTCTAAATTGTCACACTTGTAGCAATGTGATGGTTAGTAGTAGTGTAAGTACAGTGGCAATATGTGGTTGTAAGACCTGGGGTCTCCAGGCCCTAAGGGGGTAACATGACACGAGCGGCTGGGCACCCAAAGGCTTGTGTGTAAATCATCTATCGTAGATGATTTCAAGCGGCAGATTGTGCACACAGTCTTAAATAGTGGCTGTATGCCACGCACGCGCAATGGAATCAAGCAAGTGAGAGTTAGTATTGGCTCTTTTACACATGCGCGTTTGCGCCATTATTCGTGACAGGCATTTGCCTAGCCTCCTCTGCCTGCTCTCTCACCTGCGATCACTGTGGTCCTAATCTGGATAAATAGCGTTTACAGATCCTACCGCCGACACCTCCGGTCTTAGTTCAAAGACCGCCCCGGGGTACCGACGGATAGGTGAGTTTCTGGAGTGCTCTTCTCGTTTTGCAACTTCGGGGATGGTTGGCTCTTTGATTTAACTTTGTAATGACTATACTATTCGAAGCATATGCAACCAATGGGAAGGTGCTTATTCCAACATCTCTCATTTCTAGTTGTGATTGCTCGTTTTTGGCACTTCTTCTTTTTGCTCTGAATGTTTGGAGACTTTCCTTCTATGCTTGAGGGATTTGATTTGGTCTCTATGCTGTCTGGTATAAATCATCTACACTAAGAATATAGCGCGTACTGTTGCGCACACTTAACCTTTCTATACTTATGGACAGTCTTGTCCGGTTTTTCAAATTTCTCTACATTGGACATAACGTCCTTTTGTACTACCACTGATTCTTGGTGGTGTTAATGACCATGTTGCCATTCACTATATTACATGGGTGTTTTTTCATGTTCTTAAGCCATGCTTCAAAGAGGAGAGTTTTTTCAGGTGTAACAGCGTGCAACCTGTTTTCTCTTTCTCCTACTGTTTCTTTTGATCTAGAGCGGGGCCCCTTTCCCTGAGTTGAGACCAGGTTGAGGTGAGGGCAACACCCAATTGTTATGGGTAAGTGCAATTTAATTTACTGTATTGAATGCTTCACAGCATTATTATATGCGTATTTCTGAGTCATTTAGGATTAATGACCTTTGGCTGAGTCCTTTTTAGACACTGGGCTATTTGTCTCATCTCTTTTTTTGTCCACAGGTATCCGGTTTTGATTTCTTCTGAACTGACCGGTGCGGTAGGAATATTTTTATTCACACAAACCCCCTTCTTTTGGATTCTTTTCTCGCGTTTTCACGTTGAACCACAGCAGTATCATAGGTCCTGATGAAAGCCCTGATACTTTTCGATCTATAATGGGCAGAAACATGTTGACCGTTTTTGCTATGGACAGTAGCATAATGACAAACTTATTTATGCTGGATTGCCATATTGCTTTTTAAGTATGACAGGGGTTCTCTATCAATAAAGAACTTTTGAGCACCCTTAGCCATTTTTAGTTCACACAATTATGATTTAATACTGCTGACTTTAGGATCTCCTTTTTTGATCTATGGGTATAATTCTATCCCTGACAAAATCCATGGGAGATCTGACGACAACCCTCTTTTGTTGCTTCTTCTTTGCACGTGACCAGATCGCTATTTCAAGAACTGGTTCGGCATGTTGAAGTGCACAGACCCAAATGATGACAAAAACTAACCACCTTAAGTGATTGATGGGTCCTGTTTAAGGAGGTTCTCTCTTATAGAGCTGTCAGATCAAGAATGGGGAATACTCTGGCCTTTTAGTGTTTAATCTTTACTCAGCTTGAGACCCGGGTTGTTTCAGTGTTTATAATATTGTTCTCTAGGGGAAACACAACCTACAGGTCTATTTTTTTCTAAAAAAAATTTCCCTTGGACCTCCCCCCCACATTGATATGTGCTATTAATGTTAGAACGGCATTCGCCGTAGGTCTGTATCATTTTTGTAGTCGAATCCACGAATGTTAGGAGTCGGCACGCTCTTTTGCTGACTTTTGTCCTGGGAACACACCCTGTACCCTTTAGTGTTTGGCATATGGTCTTTTCTTTTAGACTTACTTTCTGATTATTAATCCTTTCACTTTTACCCCCTATCCAAGATGTCCGAAAGACAAGGTCTTTCGTTTGATGACGCAGTAGCTCTTGATATTCTTCAAACACCCAGCATCATTGATTTACCATCTAACACTACCACTATCAACAATGATGACTGGAGCAAAGTGCTCTTTCTTAAACGGGCACATGCACGCACACAAGTACATGGTGCAATTATGACCGAGTATTTGCGGTCAGATTGTGCACCGACAGGTCTAATAGTGACCAATGCCCCCAGGCTATTTTTGGACGATAAGGGTTTCCTTAAAGATTGGTCTCTGGTGGCATGGCGTTGCACACGAGACTGGCTTATCTTGATTATAACAACAGCCAAGAGAATAGCATATAACATCCTGGTTGAGATACAACTCCTGGAGTCTCAGATCAAATCAGTTTTAGTGACGTCAAGCTTCAACAAACAGTCCAAAGAGACCGACAAAACGACTAAAGAATTTAGGGATACTATACTAGCGAGTAAGATAGTCAAATTTAAAAGAGATTTGGCTAAATTTTCAATGACCAAAATATACCCTTACACCAGCGATTCCTATACTCCACCGGTGTTCAACCAACAAGGTAGACGACCCGGTTCAAATTATTCTACATCAGGGAGTGAGAATGACTCTTCGGACTCAGATCATGGGGGTAATTTTCCATCTAGAGGGCGGAACTGGAATAAGAGGGGTCCCAGAAGAGGTAACTTCTATGGAGGTCCCCAACAACCACAATGGTGGCCGCCTGGTCCCTATAACTACCCACAGCCTTTCTTCCCTCATCCTATGTTTCAGGGCCCGATTCATCAGGACAATTTTCAACAGCAGCCTTTTTTAGGGCAGGGCCAACGTCGTTCCAGAGGCCGGAGAAGATCGGCACAGTCCAGTGTTCATTGGAGTCCTCCATCATCTCGAACACGGAGCAATCTGAAAGATCCTGCAGTACCAGGCCCAAGCAACGCGACAGCCTGATTGTTAATCTGAGTAAACGGACACTTAATCAAGATGAGACCATGGTCCTTGAGAAAGGTCTTGGATATGTTCCTACATATAGGGGAGATCCCTTTCAGACCAGACATGAACTAGCTGGGTTCTTTAGGAAAGTCAGACTACGTGCTTTCTTTAAAGACAAACCACATGAAAATAATCAAGAGGACGTTTCCAACACTGGTCTACGTCCTAAATCAACATTTACTCCACCAATTCATGCGATTCTGCCAGAAATACTCACTTTTGAGAGGGCAGTCCTCAGAGATGCCGAAACCATCTTTCGAACTGATACTCGCTCCTTTTCCAACTTATCAAAGAGTGAACACTTTGCTCTTCGATCCTTAGCAGATGACAAGTCCATCACTATAAAACCTGCTGATAAAGGGGGAGCCACGGTCATCATGGACTCGGAGGCTTATAAGACTGAATGCAGGAGACAACTAAGCAATGTAAGATTCTATCATCCTATCAAGTTGGATCCCACTAAAAGACTCATGGCGACCATTAAGAATCTGGCAGATGAGGCCTTAGAACAAGGTTGGATCACTAGTCATGAGGCACAGTTTCTTTACACAGCATACCCGATCATCCCATATTTTTATGTATTACCAAAAATACATAAGGGGGTCTTTCCTCCTCCGGGCAGACCCATAATTTCAGGGATAGGGTCTGTTCTTGAACCTCTATCTACTTTTGTAGATTTTTTCTTGAAACCTCTTGTGAGAACCATGCCCTCTTATGTTGAGGACACTAAGGATTTGTTACGCATCCTGGATGGGATGCCATTTGATGTCACCCAAGATCTTTTGGTGAGCTTTGACGTAGAGTCATTATACACATGCATTCCACAAGATGAGACACTATCTACTGTAAGAATGCTGTTGGAAGGTGTAGATTTGGAGAGCCCTACACCAGTGGACTTTATCATGTCATGTGCAACTATAGCCATGAAAGAAAACTTTTTCAAATTCGAGGAGGATCTCTTTTTACAAATCTCCGGTACATCCATGGGGAGCATTTTCGCACCTTCCCTAGCGAATCTGTATGTTCATCAGATCGAACAGACCGAGATCCTCACAACAACAAATCCGTTTCTAGGTCATATTTTGACCTGGAAACGGTATATTGATGACATTCTGGTCATATGGAGAGGTTCTACCGACACGATTAGGAGTTTTCATTCCTGGTTGAATAGTAAGAACGAATTCCTGAAATTCACCTGCGAGTTTTCGCGAGAAAGCATATCCTTTTTGGATTTACGGATTGGCTCCAACAATGGAACTCTTAACACGGAACTCTACAGGAAACCGATGGCACGGAACTCCCTTTTACATTTTCGAAGTTTTCATCCCAGAGCTCTTAGGGAGAACCTTCCATTCGGACAATTTCTCCGTATTCGTCGAAATTGTTCTGAGTTGTCCAAATACCGTGAACATGCTTCCCTTCTTTCCATACAACTACAAGAGAGGCAGTATCCCATGAAGATCATTAAGACATCTATGAAAAGAGCTACACACAATCACAGAGAAGCTCTGCTTGAGAAAAGGACCCAGAGTCCCATGGAAGACAACAAGAGAATCACTTGTGTTAACACCTACTGCAACTACTCAAATGCACTGAAAAAGAGTATCCTGAGAAATTGGAGAGTGCTCAAGATAGAGGGCAGCGTTCTACCTCCTCCCCTGTTTGCTTTCAAAAGGAGCTTTAACTTGAAAGATCAATTGGTGCATACACGTCCCAGGGTAATGAGAAACCCCGACTCTACCACACTATGAGGTTTACCGCCAGTCATGGGTCATTTCCCGTGTGGGACGTGCTCAGTGTGCCCCCAAACATTCCACACAACCGAGGTAGACATTGGTACGAGCAGACCTTGGTCTCTGAAGACACACACAAATTGTAATAGTGAGAGGGTGATCTACCTGATAAAATGCCCCTGTAACAAGAACTATGTGGGCATGACATCACGTAAGATTAAGGTGATGATTTCGGAACACAAGAGCACCATCAGGTGCAAGAAAAGTGCAACCAAACTCACCAATCACTTTATAACAGTGGGTCACAATGAGAATGAGTTACAGTGGGTCATCTTGGAACAACCACACATTCCACCACATATAACTGATATCCAGAAGTTCCTGCTACGCAGAGAACAAAGATGGGTGCACAGGCTACATTCAGATACTGAGGGTTTGAATGATGATATTCCTTGGCTGTTGCTGTAAGGTATTGTTTTTGCAGCCCTCATGGGTTACGCATTAAAAAGACGTGACGTTACAACGCAGTTGACATCATAATGTACCAAGGGGATGGGCAATTTTAATGAGGTTTTGTTTTTCCCTTGATGATACTGCAACCCTGAGACATTTGCTTTTTAACGTTAGGCATTTATGGGAGTTACTGTTCACACTCTTGTTGGGCACTATTGAATTAGACACTGCCTTATTTGGCTGTCTCTGTTTACACACTTAAAGAGCAGTAGACTGTGTTGTAGCTCGTATGGCTTCAATATATTTCCTAGCGATCCTCAGCTTTTTCGAAACCATGTTTTTGGTGCAGTTATTTGCATTGTCTCTATCATAGGGCAAGCGGTTCCCTTCTCTATCGTAGATGATTTCAAGCGGCAGATTGTGCACACAGTCTTAAATAGTGGCTGTATGCCACGCACGCGCAATGGAATCAAGCAAGTGAGAGTTAGTATTGGCTCTTTTACACATGCGCGTTTGCGTCATTATTCGTGACAGGCATTTGCCTAGCCTCCTCTGCCTGCTCTCTCACCTGCGATCACTGTGGTCCTAATCTGGATAAATAGCGTTTACAGATCCTACCGCCGACACCTCCGGTCTTAGTTTAAAGACCGCCCCGGGGTACCGACGGATAGGTGAGTTTCTGGAGTGCTCTTCTCGTTTTGCAACTTCGGAGATGGTTGGCTCTTTGATTTAACTTTGTAATGACTATACTATTCGAAGCATATGCAACCAATGGGAAGGTGCTTATTCCAACATCTCTCATTTCTAGTTGTGATTGCTCGTTTTTGGCACTTCTTCTTTTTGCTCTGAATGTTTGGAGACTTTCCTTCTATGCTTGAGGGATTTGATTTGGTCTCTATGCTGTCTGGTATAAATCATCTACACTAAGAATATAGCGCGTACTGTTGCGCACACTTAACCTTTCTATACTTATGGACAGTCTTGTCCGGTTTTTCAAATTTCTCTACATTGGACATAACGTCCTTTTGTACTACCACTGATTCTTGGTGGTGTTAATGACCATGTTGCCATTCACTATATTACATGGGTGTTTTTTCATGTTCTTAAGCCATGCTTCAAAGAGGAGAGTTTTTTCAGGTGTAACAGCATGCAACCTGTTTTCTCTTTCTCCTACTGTTTCTTTTGATCTAGAGCGGGGCCTCGTTCCCTGAGTTGAGACCAGGTTGAGGTGAGGGCAACACCCAATTGTTATGGGTAAGTGCAATTTAATTTACTGTATTGAATGCTTCACAGCATTATTATATGCGTATTTCGGAGTCATTTAGGATTAATGACCTTTGGCTGAGTCCTTGTTAGACACTGGGCTATTTGTCTCATCTCTTTTTTTGTCCACAGGTATCCGGTTCTGATTTCTTCTGAACTGACCGGTGCGGTAGGAATATTTTTATTCACACAAACCCCCTTCTTTTGGATTCTTTTCTCACGTTTTCACGTTGAACCACAGCAGTATCATAGGTCCTGATGAAAGCCCTGATACTTTTTGATCTATAATGGGCAGAAACATGTTGACCGTTTTTGCTATGGACAGTAGCATAATGACAAACTTATTTATGCTGGATTGCCATATTGCTTTTTAAGTATGACAGAGGTTCTCTATCAATAAAGAACTTTTGAGCACCCTTAGCCATTTTTAGTTCACACAATTATGATTTAATACTGCTGACTTTAGGATCTCCTTTTTTGATCTATGGGTATAATTCTATCCCTGACAAAATCCATGGGAGATCTGATGACAACCCTCTTTTGTTGCTTCTTCTTTGCATGTGACCAGATCGCTATTTCAAGAACTGGTTCGGCATGTTGAAGTGCACAGACCCAAATGATGACAAAAACTAACCACCTTAAGTGATTGATGGGTCCTGTTTAAGGAGGTTCTCTCTTATAGAGCTGTCAGATCAAGAATGGGGAATACTCTGGCCTTTTAGTGTTTAATCTTTACTCAGCTTGAGACCCGGGTTGTTTCAGTGTTTATTATAATTGTGTGTAAAGCGACCATACAACACACGCATCCTCTGAAGCAAGGAACGCACACAATAAGGGACGCCACACTGTAGAGATTTATGCAAATAACTCAAGTTTATCCAAGCAGTTCGAGATAAATGCAGTTCATGGGATAACAAGGCAAGTCATAACATATATATGCACTTCATGAGATATAAATTCAGTTAAGGAGATGATAATGGCACTTCACTTATGTCAGCGCCATATTCACCAGTATGATAGTCACCAGTATGATATTCACCAGTATGATATTCACCAGTACCTTGTATATTTTACTCCCCGTGGTAGGGTTTGGGGAATGTAGCGCTACTCCTGGGGGTGTGCAGGGACCCAGGGCAGACCTCGCGGGCCTACCGCTACCTTGGGACAAATCTGACGAACACTTTCAGAGCAGAGCATTAGAACATAGCGCCACTCGTAACCAGCACACAGTGCATACTTCAGAGCAGAGCATTAGATCGTAGCGCCACTCGTAACCAGTAAGCGGCGAGTACGTCAGCACTGAGCATTAGAACATAACGCTACTCGTAATCAGTAACCATGAATACTTCAGAACGGAGCATTTAGAACATAGCGATTCTCGTACCCAATAGCCATGAATACTTCAGAGCGGAACAGGTAGAACAGAGCGCTACTCGTAATCAATAGCAAGGAACACTTCAGAACGGAGCATTTAGAGCATAGCGCTTCTCGTAATCAATAGCCATGAATACTTCAGAGCGGAGCATTTAGAACATATCGCTACTCGCATTTAGAGCATAGCGCTTCTCGTAATGAATAGCCATGAATACTTCAGAGCGGAGCATTTAGAACATATCGCTACTCGTAATCAATAGCAAGGAATACTTCAGAACGGAGCAGTTCACGGAGCACAACGGGTCGCTCGGAGCGAGCTTCTCGTACTCCGGTGCAGTTCGGGAGACACAAAGTTCCTGAATAGTCAGTGGGGAACAAGGGCGAATCCCTCGGAGGGGTCTCTCTGTCGTGGTGACCAGGGGACTCCCATGGAGAGGGAACCCGGGCTCAGGGTGCGGTGTGGCTCCCAGCCTGTAGGGGGCGCATCGGGGTCAGTCCCAAGCCTCCGGGCTTACCTTGCTCGACGTCGGAAAGGCGTCCACACCGGCTCCGAAGTCCGCAGGCGATCCTGTTGCGACGGGGGCCGGCCACGGCCTCACGCACCTTCACCACAGCTGCGACAGCAGCGACGGGGCCCCGGGCTTCTCCTCGGGCCTTGCGACGTTGAGGGGCACTCTTCCGGCCTCCGGGCCGCAGCGGTGAGCGCGCTTCAGCCTCCACGCCACAGGGGGGGCTCAAATTAAGCTGGGGGGCTCCGCGCTTGACGGAGCACGCTGCCGGGGATCCCAGGCTAGGTCAGGGAGCGCAGGGGTCACAGCGCTAAGACCTTGTTGATCCTCAGCGATACCACAATGGGTTAGGTAGGTAGTTTCAAGGTTCAATCTGGACACGCAGTCTCAGCATTCAGTTCTGGCAAGTAGTTTGCTCTGGAAAGTCTTGATGGCGCAGATGTATCTGGCGCCCTTAAGGGGTTCTGTTACAGGGGGGTAGGGAGTGAGTTGGCGACTAGGTCCTTCCTAGTCAGGCTGGGCAGAGGTTCCCTGGGTCCTCCTACTGCTGGGCAAGGTCAGTGGGTTTCACAGGATCCGTCACTCACTTAAGAGGCAGCACCTAAATCCTGTCACTCTCAGAGGCATAAGTCCCTGGCTAGGCCCTACCGCCTACACTCCTGCATGGATTCTCCAGCTCTGCTTTACCCCACTGGCCAACTGACTAGAAAAAGTTCCCTCCCTCACTTATGTATCCCTAGGTCAGGTGACCTCTAGCCAAGGCGGCAAAAGTAAAACCACCCCTCCCTTCTAGAAGGTTCCAGCACATTCCAGGAGCTTCCCCATTCTACCTATGGGACAAAAAAGGTGGGCTGGTGTCGCAACATTGTTGTGGGGTTCCAGCCAGCTCCTGGTAGCTAGGGTGCTACTATGAAAGACCACTCTGCAGTAGCAGGGGTCTGTGGCGGCCATCTTGGGAGAAGGGAGCACCTGCACCTTAACACTGGTTGGCAATGAAAAGGCGCCCGGAGACCTAAGTCCAACATCAAAATGAGGGTGGAAAAAATGAGGCACGATCAAAAATAGATGGGGAGACCACCCTAGGGCTGACAGGTCCAACAGTGGTGCAAACTGCGATGGCTTTCTGACGAGAGGCCTGACACTTATTTTCTTTTACAAACTAAGCACTAGGAAACAGGTCTTGCGGTATGGACAGTCTGTTGTCTCATTGGTCTCCAACGTTGCTATTTAATGTCTTTCCCCCATTCCTCTCCATCCAAGGCTTCAGACTCAGCTTAGGGCAGAGGGTGGAGAGAAGCGACAAATGGTCACGGTAGCCCTAAATTGGTCATAGATGGCCTTGTTTTACCTCCTTGAGCAATAGGTGTTCATTGAGGGTCCCAGTCCTCTCACTTATCTTGACCTTCCTTTTCAGAGTTACCACCAGCTCCATCTACCAGCATGGACGAGGGGAGGGCTCCCATGCTGAGGCTTACTTTGGAAGGGAGCTATTTCTAGAAAGCCTTCCCCTGGTTCTCAACCATACTGTTCTGTGCCAATAAGCAGGCATCATTCCTCTGCTAGTCATTCCCCTTCTTCAAATAAAGTGTTCCAGTTTGCATGCTTTGTATGTGGTGGGCCACAAGCGGGGCTTGTTTGGATCTTTGGGCAGATTTGGCCTTCATAATAAACTACGCCGTTTGGCTCTTTAGAAACATTCTCTCTCTCTCTTGCTCTGTGGCGAATATTTGTCTCATGCCTGTGATTTGTCTCACACTTGTGATGTGTCCTTGACAGATGCTCCGCATAATCCCTTAATCGAACTTCTGATGGATGTCTCACTTAAGCACCTTCATCTGTAGGATTTTTCTTAATCACCAGTGCATTTATCTTGGCATAGTGGTGAGTTTGGTTTCTTCCAGGCCAGAGTCCCAAATAACAAGGTTTTTCCTGATGTCCAGCAGAGAAGATTTGCTTTAAATGTATTTTTATTTACAGAAGGAGATTGTCCTTCCTTCTTTTTTGCCGTAACCTTCTTCAGACAAGGAGGTTCATCTTCATTCATTAGTGTGATGCAAGCACTTGATACCAAACAAGCCCTAGTAAGAGTAAGTAATGGCCTACCATCCAGTTAGTCAGTGATGGCAAAGAAAGTCTTGAAGAATTTCACAGTTTAGTCAATGGTTAAATCAATGATTTCACTAGCATAGTCACTGGTTCAAACTGAGTTACCAACTATTAAGGAATTGTCTCTCAGTAGCATGTGACTCAAAACAAGAAATGATCTGTGACGTCATATGAATGTAAAAAATGCTATATTTAAAGTCAGTTATAGTCCCAACCTGCACAGAAAATACTGGGTGAAAAAAAAACTTTCAATCAATATAAACTCTCAAGTTGAAATTTTCTTGCAATTTTTGTATTATATCATTTCTTTATTCTTCATGCTTTGTAAAATTCATTCATGCTGTGCTGACTGAAATATACAGTTATTACATTGTGACTCTCAATGCATTTCAGACAGCATACCCTTCATACTAGGCATAGGATTTTGTTTCACCTTCGTTCCTCTAAGACCGATGACTAAAAAAGTTACGCGGATGAAAAAAGATAGTCCACTACCTTCATGCATTAATAAAGAATAAATGGCTTGTTGTAAGCTCTAACAAAAGCCAATAAAGGTCAAATGAGAAAGGTGTCTTGTGCTTAAAGATTGTACCACAATGAAATCTTGTTAATTGAGGAGTAACTGGTCCCGCCCGACCTGGCTGGAGTCCCGCAAAGAAAAATGATAACTTCTTGTTATTGTCATTTTATTTTTATTTTGCGGTGCTCAACTAGCAGTGGGGTGACGTTCCTCCGCCTTAGCGGAGGAGCCACCACTGGAAGAGATGCCAATACAAGCTACTCACCCCCGCATACAAGCCACTACACAACGAAGGACCTGCATACCTCATCCAACGCGTGACTTTTCACCAGCCCACCAGGAAACTTAGATCCAGATTCTTTGCCCTAGCTGCCACCCATCGCATCCCCCAGACAAACAGTGGAGACCGCTACTTCTCCCATCTGCTGACCAAGACCTGGAACAACCTCCCCCTGCACCTCAGAGCCTCACCATCGCCCCAGCAATTCAGTAAGAACCTGAAGACATGGATGTTCAACCAATAGGAGAACAAGCAGCGTGATCCAACAGCGCCTCGAGACCCTCATGGGTGTAGCAGCCACGCTCTACAAATCCTGATTGATCGATAAATGAGATACTCACTGTAGCATATGTCACATAAATAAAATGTCCTGCTGCTACAAATACAACATATCACATAAATAAGATATACTCAGGGGCATGTGCGACGTAAGTGAGCCATACTCTGTGGCATCTATCACATAAATGTAACCGACTCTGCCCTGTACTTAACCTGAATAAGACGCTCACACTAGCAGTAGTAAGATTAGTAATATGTACCCTGTCTGTGTCTGAAGACCGTACGCGTACGACATGCCGTCATGAGCGGGCGTCATGCCGCTACAGGCACGCCGCATGCCTGAGAGTTCCGCTGCCTGCTCAAAGTAATGCTGAAACTTTCTGCACCCCCGGGCTGGGCTGACAGCAGCGGCACCGCCTCGGCATTCTGCGGGTAGAGGCTTCCGCATCCGCCCGGGGAGAGGGGCGGCTGCAGCCGGGGACAGAACGTGCTGAGTGGGGGCTGCAACTGGCCTCGCCGTACCCATGAGAGGCATGGACATAGAGGCGGAAGCCTTGCTGCAGGAAGCCCAGGAGAGCATCGAGGCTGCACAGAACTACGGACGGGAGTTGCAGCAGCGGCTGCATGGGCTGCAGCAGGCGCGTAGACAGGTCAGAACTGGGGGCGCGGCGCCCGGGTTATGGGGAAGTTATTAGGGTACCTCGCAGTGAGGCACACACATCACGTGTCACGCATTCGGATTCCGAGGTATGGGATGGGGTCAGAGGCGTGAGAAAAGGGCAGAGACGAGGGGGGTCATACAGGAGGGGGGTTAGAAATAGGAGGTAAAATATAGTAGATGGAGGTGAGTGATGGTGTGATCCAAAAGGCACGAGATGAATGGCCACAGGGAAGAAGTGGTATTGGGAAGGGGTTCAAAGCAATAAGAGGGGCTGGCCGCATGCACGGATGTGGAATAGTTACAGGCACGGAGGGAGGGGGTAGAACTGGAAAGCAGGGGGGGCTGGTCGGTTGCTTAGAGGCAGCGTGGCCGTGGGGGTCTGGTCACGGCAAGGAAGGGCGCTGGTCTCTGACACCGAGGACGATAGGAGGGAGTCCGGGCTCAATGGGGAACGTACACTACACAGAAGGTAAGAGAGGTGTGTGGTCACTAGAATAAAGGGCACTTGTCACCGGCAAAACAGGGTGACTGGTCAAAGGCGAGGAGCACGCGCATGATTGCACAGACAGCGGTTTAGGCTCCCAATGTGGCGTTACCAATGTGTAGTCCAGTGTCCCCTTAAAGGAATTCATCTCCCAGCATGATACGTAGGGCTGCTATTCAAGAGATCGCATACATACTGGCAGGGGCGATTTTACGGAGCTTTATCAATATGCATGTGGGAGTCTTTTCAACAAGTATTTGGGGCTTTGCAAGCGGGTCAGTGTTTCAACCAGCCTTTACCGCCCTGCAAGCTGCAGGGTCTTTGTAAAGACTCGCAGCAGGTCACAGACAGGAGTCCGTCAGCACCCTCCTTTCACAGTCTTTAAATCAACCAGCCCTTACGCTGCCCGTTACTTTTACCAGCCCCTCTACTACCATTTCCCTCTCCCGCCCCCTCTGCTGTCTTTTTCCCTCTTTCATCCTCTCTGCTGTTTTCCCTTTACCTGGCAACCTAGTGCATTTTCCTTTGCATGCCTCCTTTTATTTTTTCTTTTACCTGCCAGTCTGCTATATATTCTTCCTGTCTATCACTGCCTTCAGTCTGAGTTTGGGAACTGTTTGTAAGTGGTTTTCCAAACATAGTGGTTTGAGTCCATTCTGGTTCATTCAACAGATTGTAGCACTTGGTACACACATTCTTGTCCTGCACCTTATGCTCCCTTACTCCTGGCGGAACCTTATAACTGCTTAGATGTCAGCAACTGGTCAGCTCGGTACAGGTTTTAGAATAAAGTGGCCCCGTACTATTGATTTTGCTCTGCCTTTCTAACATTAGGATTTCTGAAATGAGTGTTTGAGCTTCTATGTCAGTTAGGCACTATGGAACTGATCCGCAAGACAAATCTAAGTGCGGAGATCTCTTCGCACTTAGATTTCCGCTTATGCTTGAGCAGAGCTCTGCACCCAGATGGTGTTCACCAATTCTCGGTGAAAATCTCTACCCTGTAGTAGGATTTATGGAGCTAAATACGTTTGAAATTACAACCCTATAGCAAATTTACTGTTGGATTCCGTCTATACTTCTGCTCGGGAAGTTCTCTGCCAAGGTGGTGGAGACTTCTGAATGGAAAAGACTGAAGAGCATAGGGAAACACTATATACATGACCTGCATCTCAATCACCTGACATACATTAACACCCAAAGCATATAAATACAGCCCACACTCTAGGCTCTGCGCTCTTTCCCTTGGAGTGTCTGACCAACTGGATGCCGCACTCACCTTCATACTCCAAGACGCAGAAAGACCCACTGAAGAGGAAAAGAAATTGCAATGAAGAGGAGACAGACCTTGCAGTTACCTTTGTTGTTGGTCATTACAAGGATCTGCATGGCCTGCCTCTGTACACCCACCAATGGAAAAGGCGCCACGTAGTAGGAGTTGACAAACTGTGTCAATACATTGGGGCAGGAGGCACGCTTCTTGGGGACCTAAACAAAAGTATCAGAACAAGTGAAAGAGGGTAAAGCAGAACTGTCCCAGTATAGAGGTGGGAAATGCTTTTCCTGATGGTGGACCTAGATTTATTTTCTGTCTCAACACCCTCGAGGAGCATGTCTTCACCACCACCAATCACCCTCACTTGCTGAATGACCTGCCTGTTCGAGGGAATCCCAGTGTAAGGCCAGGTATGAACTCAACAGCCTCTCACACAGGTATTTCTTGTATCCCCACCAACGCCATGCCCTTCCCTCCATTCTTTACAGATAGGCAGATATCACACACATGTATGTCTATCTAACAACATATTACTCTAACTAACAGTACTTTCCACTTACAGTTATGTCAACCACAACTAACCAGTTGACTTAGTAATACATAAGTTAGTAAATCAATCTCTCCTCAAATAATCGTTTCTTAAAATGAGGGGTAGAGCAACAAAGTTATTCATCAACCTAGTGAAATAAATGTTCTTTTTTTGTGTGCAATTTCTTATGTGGGCAGACCGTGTGTGATTGATGTTGTAATGACTTTCACCTGCTGTTGATTGTGGCAGACTTCTGATGTTTCGACCCCTTCCCCTTGCAGTTGCAGAGGTGTTGCATGTGTTTGAAACCTTGTTGGAATATTTGATTTATAGTATTTGTACCTAAAGAATGTTAACAAATGTAAAATGAGAACAAATTAATAAAAAAGTATACAAGTATAAAATGTACGTTTATTTGACAAATATTTTTCTATTTATTTTTGTATTTTTTCCCTACACCTTAATTTTATTTCCCGTTTCCATTGATATCTGTGAGCGTGAATTGCCATACCAGTAATTGTCCATGTGTGGTACTTGATTTCCTTGAAGGCTTGCCTTAAATAGATTCAAGACTGTTTTGTTAGCAGTAGTACTGTTGTAGATTGAGGTTTAACATTTGTGAATAGCACTTGCCTTTCTCTTTTGTGCATGTGTTTTATTATTTGCATGTTCCTCCCTAAGCTCCACCATAAATATCCCTAAACATTTAGTAGTACAAAATCCCATTTTCCATCAACCTCCCTTGATCCGCCTAAATTTACTACATAAACATGTACCTACCTCCTTGTGAGATCCCGTCAATAAATAGATAGAAGTAGCAGAGAAGATATCTCTGCCCGCCGCATTTGTTAGTATGTGAAGTTGCACTACTGCAGTACTAATTCCCATACTCTGAAATGTCTTTTTGAATAGGCCTCAATGTGTACATATAAGATGCCAAACTTTAAATCAGGTTTTATACAATGCTCGACTTTCGTCTACAATATCCAAACGTCCCAAATTCTTTACAAAACCTTATTTTGCTTTATGAAAGATTGCTAGGTATAGCTGGGCTTCACAAATTGCTACCCATTGCTAGCCCATTCCTTTAAACAAATTCATCAGTCTGCTTTGGTTGGCGGTACTCATACTATAAACTGAATATTCCTACACCTAAAAATACACAATCTAAGTATTACTTTCTGTGATGAGACGTTGTAAATGAATCCGCTTTGTCTGCTCGCGCAAGATGCCATAGACGCACTATGGCTTTATTGACTTATTTAGTAGTTTTGAAAAGTGCATAAAGGACCCACAGGTGACAGAGCGCTTCACTTAGGAGAGGGTAATTACAATAATGAACACATTTACAAATTAGCTCAGTAAAGCAATATACACATAACTGACCAGCGGTTGCCTGTAGGTAGTTATAGTTAAGACCTAGTTTCCATAGGAAGAGCGTTTTTTGTTTTGCCAATAACTTTGGCGCTGCTTGACGAATCTTCACGCCATTTCCAAAACATATACTTTAATCGGCACAACTGCTGTGTTGAAAGTTTCGGGGTGATCCGTCAAGCGGGGGCCAAGAAAAAAGTGGGGTCCCAAGAAGAATTTTCTCCATGCATTTTCCCATAGGGATTTTGAACACGGCTATAGCCCGAACCACTGGACGGAATGACAGCACATTTGGCAGAAAGGTAGATGTTGGTCCAGAAAGCATGCTTTTTGTGATTTGGTGTAAATTTGATCAGTTGTTTTAGAGAGAATAAAGGGCAAAAAATATAGATATAATGGGATCCGGAAACTTGCAGTGGACTCGCGGATCCGCACGCCAAAGAAACCATGTGATTGGCTGACCACAACCTAAAAGAAAAGTTGCGGCCGCCAGTTTGTTTGTCACATTGGCTGGAGAGTGGGAAAATGAGTGCAAAAACACATAAGGGGGTCAGGATAGAGATATCGTGGCCTCTATCCTGACCCCCATAAGACACATAGAGGGGACCCCTCGTGGGGGGGAAATGGGCCAATTTTTTTTTTAATCTGATCAGCCGTTCCACCCCGAGACTCAGTGCGGCCCCGAGACTCAGTGCGGCCCCTGTGTAAATTCCCTGATCCAGAAAAAAGATCCTTAGAACTAGGAAAAAAAGGAAAACACTTGGGTTTTGGTGCATGCAGCAGGGTTGGTCGCAGGGCCTGGCTTTAGGCCATGCCCTTCAGCCAAACCCCACCACAAACAGCCATAGCCCTTGTGCGGCGCTGGTTATAATAACGTGCGTGCTAAAAACACCATAGAAATTCATTGAAAAAAACAAGGGTTACAGGGACATTATAGTTAGGTTCTGAATTTACTGGCACAAAACCATAGAAATTCTGCAGTTATAGTTATATTTATAGTTAAACTTATATGAAGAAACTATAACTTGTGCCATTAAGTAACTTAAGGCAACGAGTCATAGTTTCTTAACATAAGTTTAACTATAAGTATACCTGCTGAATTTCTATGGTTTTGTGCCAGTAAATACAGAACCTAACTATAATGTCCCTGCAACCTTTGTTTTTTTTCAGTGAATTATATATATGTGTATATATAGCAAAAAATGCATGAGAAGCTCATTCCAGTATATATATTTTTAATCTATTTACAATTATTTTGTATTAATCTGTTTATTTTTTGTCACTGTGTGGCTCAGTTTTTGTGATGTTTGCGTTTATGGATACACATTGAAAAACATTTGTTAAAATTACGTTATTACTGGCAATAAAAATAAAAAAATACGGCCTATCCTTCAAAAAATGAAACATTTATTTAAAAATAGTTGAAGTGCCGTTATGCTTACGACCTGGACTCTCTGCTCCGCTTCTATCCCTCTTATGGTTTTCTCCAATTTCAATGTAGATCTGAAACAATAGGTCACTTCAAAAATGAAAACAAGCTTTTGCAATGCAATAGGTCTCGCATTTATGCGAGTTTGAGCTATTGGCATTGTAAATGACAATGCCTTTTATTTATGTTTTGGTTTTTAAAACATAAATATAAGGCGTTGTCATTTACAATGCCAATAGCGCAAACTCGCATTAAATGCGAGACCTATTACATTGCAAATGCTTGTTTCATACTGCTAACAAACCTACCCCCTTGTCACGTGTATTGATGCATATACCTATATCAAAATACTTCAGGCTCCCATTAGGTAGCTTCAAGCGTGACTGAACAGAGCAAGCAAGAGTCCTCCAGGCTGGCAGGGTACCATAGTCCCGTTCTGAAATTTTCATTCAAAAGACCAGTGCATTCTGGGAGAGGTGGTCTTCATTTCCTTACATTGCAGCTATGCAGCTACCACTGAGAATAATTTATGAAAAAATGTCAGCCAACGATTGCCCGGGATGTGGCCTAACAGCTAGAGCGGTCGACCTCTAAGCTGGGGAACCAGGTTCGAGTCTCGGCAGGGACGCTCAACAACCTGTAATTCTGGGCAAAATCACTTATTCTCCCCATGCCTACTAAAAATTAATGTGTCTATCTGCAATGCAACTGTTAATTATGTGAAGCGCTTTGATACCTTCGGGTCCAGTTAGCGCTATATAAAACTCTAGAAAAAACATCTTGGCACCAGATCAAGGAAATTGCCCCACTGCTGTGAAATGTTGCGCTCCTTCTGAGTAATTTTGAAGCACAGCAAGTCTTAGTGCTTTTATATTTGCACTAATGAAAAGCGCGAAGATGTTGTTAGTGCAAAAAAGATATTTTGTGCTAACCCTGTTCGAGGTGTCAGTTCATTGTGTGATAATTTGCCAAGCACCAGTAAAAACAAATGCTGCAAACAGTACGAAATGGCCGCCGTTGTTGGTGCCTTTTACATGACCTGACACCATAGAACGATTACAAACCATTCTCTGCTGTGGGGTTGCACAAAGCCCGGTACACAGTTTTTAGTCACGTGCACGAAAGCCCCTTTCACTCCCAGGATGGTGGATGAGGAAATTATTCTCATGCCAGCACACTCCGTACTAGTAAAGGAAAAGTCTTGTTGCACAGAAAATGCCATTTAGACATTTATTCCGGAATTGCAGCCATTACAAGCCCGAGACAGCGCTGGCCGAGGGTTTGCATTAATTGCTTATTAATGGCATGCGACCTCAGAGCACAGTGTCCCTGAAGCGGGCGCCGCCCTCATTACAAAAGTAGAAAAACAAAAAATGAAACCGGGCGCGGTGACCCTAAAGTGGACACCGTGCTCAGCATACAATTAAAAGCACTATAAGAAAATCGGCTGCCATTGTCCGAACATTTGAAATTTAATATTGACTAGAAAGTTCTTAAAAGGTCTAGTAATTCGTACTGAAAAACAAAGTAGAGAAAATCAATCAAAAGCTTCTTACAATGCAGAATACAAGAAGGATGAGTCACCAAAAGAATGAAAACAAGACCAGCCCGGCGGAGCGTGGCGCGCGCGCGTGGCGGGGGAGCGGACCCTTTGAAGTGCGATGCCAAACAGATTGCATGGCGGCACGATGCGCGTGATTGTGCGCGTGCTCGCCATGCAATCCGCTTTTCGGAGCACTTTTAAATGCCCCTTACTATAGTCTCGCTTTGCGATCGCGTACGCGATAGCAAGGCGAGACCTAATGATATGAAAAGGATTTATAGAGTGCACTATACCCTAATGTGTCAAAGCGCTATCGGCAGGCACCCTGAAGCAGTCAGAAATCATCCAGAGATGCCTAAAGGATAGGGAAGGAGAAAAGCCAAGGTTTCATAAGTTTTTTTTTTTTAAATCTGGCAAATGAATCATCCACTCTGTCTCGCCATATATTTCTGTGCACCACGTGTCTAAATGTTGCCGTGTCTTGCTATGTGTCACCCCTGAGATGCTTTTTCTTGCCATCTCGGATCAATAGCTATAAATTAAAAATCGCCTGCATCATTTTGTGGGATTGCGCATGTGTGGTGCGGCCACATACAAAATGACGTGACTGTCATTTTTTTTATCTCATTCTTTAGCCATGCTGCACAGCATGGCTAAAAACCATTGGCAAAGCCAATGGGTCCCAGAGGCGAGACCTATTCGCATTGCCAGTGCTCGTTTTTACTAAGGAGGTGAACACATTGTTTATGAAAGTGGCAGGTTACGCATCTTCTGTCTGCAATGTTCATCTCACTGATTTCAGGAAGAATGTTCAGGTTTGTTTACCATAGAGAATGTTTTATTTGTTTTTGTAATATATTTGAAGTATTTTTATACGATGTGAAGACGTTTTTATCTATATGCAGTTATTAGCATGGTACATTAACGTGCATAAACATCTAATACTATATATGCAAAGCAATTTTGATTTCTAGTCCTCTTGAATGGCGTGTGGCGGAGATAGAACATTTGGAATAATAATGCTGCAATCACAAGCATTGGAATTATATAAAATCAACTATTTAAGTAACACGGAATAGAGTACAAACAGAGAAAGGGAACAAAATAAGTCTTTTAGATGTACCTAATTCCAACATGAAGCAAAACCATTCCAAAATGACTGCCGTATTTTTCACCCTCAGCACAATCAAGAGAGTGACACAAAATAACCATTAGATGCTTGCTGTACGTTGTGGTTCATAAAATTACATTTATTTTCTGCCAAAAAGGGACACCATTTGAAGTTCAGTATTTTAAAATTTCTTGAGAGAGTTGAACCTGGCTGTCAGTTCACAAACGATGCAAATTATTTTGGTGCCTTATAAAAAATCCGAATTTTCAATCTCATTGTTTCCTTGAAACAGGTACCTGGTGTATAGATCAGATCTTCTTTAAAATGAACATCCCTCAATTTCATATGGTTAATGTTGGAAACAGCCTGGGCTATCATCTCTGTACTGGTGACTGGAGAGATTAAGTACCCAGGAAGTGCATTAACATTTTCCTATTCGTTTAATTCATCAAAAGGGCCTGCGAATTTGATTAGCCGTTTGTTAGTTTCGGTTCACGATCCAGTCCTTTCGACAAAATGCGTGAATCCTGTTTTCATACAGGTGAGCCTGTATCTTGAAAGGACAATTCTGATTCATCCCTACCTGAATGTCTGGTTGGTCCGCCCCCCCTCGATTCATCATGTGGTGATGGAAAGTTGGATTGCACAAGACTTTTGGGAAATGTGTACAGATTATGAATAACAATAATTTTCATCTGCATTCTTGCGAGGTCCTTGAGTCCATCAGGACAACACAAAGTATGAAAGTGATCATGCCTTCCTCCTTCTCATGTTCAGGAGCTTCCTGGTTATCTGCAGGCATTGTATATTGTTTTGCCAACTGTAATTTTGGTAATATATGCTCAGTTTTTATGACGGTATGCTTGATCGTTGCCTTGGGGAAAAACTTGAGGATGGTGACAAGCCAATGATCAGTGTTATGGTCCTGTTCTTTTCATTGGAAATGTTATGTCTAATGTCACCGGTCTGATCTGTCTTCATGTAAAGTTACTACATAGGCTTGAAGCACTTATTGTGAAAAAGATTTATATAGCCAAGAGACATGTTAGAGGGGACCTTTAATTACACTGTGTTAAAGCCTGTAGACGGGTATTTTGTTACAATGAATCCCACATATTACTGTGGTGGGCAAGAGTTTTGGTTTTATTTACCCCCTCTAAGAAAACATTGGCATTGAAGATTTGCAGTGTGATAATTCTTGTTAGGCACTTTTGAGAGGATTTTTATATTGTTTTGGCAACGGTAGTTTCAAACATATTTGTAATTATATGACTGTATGCCTGATGGTTGCTGGCTTACGTGCACCACAGCACGCCTGACCTTGTTATGGCGACCAGACAATGATAAAGGCAATAGCCATAATTGGTTCGCTGGGAGACATTATGTCAGATGCCTGAGCTCTGATCTGTTTATTATGACAAGCTAAGACAAAGACAGAAGGCCTTACTTATTAATTGTGAAAAGCCTATGTTAAAGCCAAAAGTCCTTAAAGTGTGACTTGGTATTACACTGCATTAAAGGCTTTAAACAGGTATTTGTTTTATGGAATCTCAAAGATTACTGTATTAGGCAAATGTTTGGTGCTGGTTGCCCCTTCTAAAATGTCTTTCCGTAGAAGATTTGAACCATGTTAATCCTCTTAACATGGTTTGTGCCTTGTTTTGCCAACTGTAATTTTGTTCATAGTTACAATATTTATTAATGTATGTCGGATGTAGGAGAGGGTTCTGCAGCTACTGGGCTGCTTGCTTACATCTCATTTTACCTGCAGTGAGCCACATCTCACCTCTCCACTGCTTCTAAATCAGATGCCCGTCTTGGAATGATACATTCTATAGTACATCAATGTTTTACTGTTCCAAGGTGGCCAACACATTGCTTCTAAACGTGGTGGCCATGATGGAACATTAAAGAATCTATCAAAATGCAAAAAAAGGACTCCCTGCTGCGGATCAAGTTCCTAGGACAGGGCAAAACTCTCAGTAGAGACAAATTCCCCATCATCCTTTCTTTTCAAAATGAACTAATCAATCTCCCATATACACATCACTGTGGGGCTCAGAAGGTTATGTTTTTTTAGATTATATTATTTTCAATATCACATCTACAATTTAATCAATTCTTTATCAAAATATTCACATTGATTTCATAGCTCCAGGCTGTCTATCCTGGATATTCTCAATGCAGGTCTACTGAAAAACATACATATTAAATCTCAAAAACACTTCACCCTGCAAACATTTATACTTTCAAACACTTTTCATACATCCACACACAAACTAAAACAGATCTGTAGCAACATTGGTCTTGAGTGTGTTCATTATATCATTTTATACTTGAACACTTGAATTTTTATTTACGCATATTTCTTTGTCTTCTGTGTATGTTGCAATATGATGACACAAGTTAAATTTTCACACTCTGTTGTGGCTAGACTTAAATCTCTTCGACTCGTGTTTCGGCGTGAAATGCCTTCTTCAAGAATGCCACCAATCAAGACCCTACTGTGCTTCCAGCAACCTGCAAAATTTAACATAATACTTTGCTGAGCCTCACATATATGTACATCAACAGATTTAACAAACCTATATTATATAAAGGGGAACCGCCACCTACCATAAAGCCTTCACCAGACAATTCACCGGTAGTGAAAGATTATCGGAAACATTTTCGAAAAAAATATATATAGATCAATCAATCTTATTTCCCAGAGGACTCCAGATGTCACCTCCAGTGCAAGCATACCATAATGTGACTATTTAATAGCTCTTGTGTTGGCTATCACCTTCATACATAATGGGATCGCCTACCATAATCAAGGGTGATGCAATGTGAACGGTCCTCGAGAAACAATTTACTGCAAAATATCCAAAGGGGAAAAGAGGAAGTCCTTGCTGTGGAACAAAACAAACCAAGCAAATTAATCAGGCTCTTGCGGTCATATTTTTAAAAAGGGAAGAAGTACTGGGCAGAAAAACAATCTACCTGTATGAATTGTCAAAAAGCAACACAATGCGTTCTTAAGATTTCCTTATCTGTAGAGAGAGAGCACCCTACAATCCATGCGGAAGGTTTGTATTTATTTCCTATATAAGCTGCAAAATATAAAGGGATGGTGGTATTAAAGTTCTGTACCAAACTTTACTACGTCCAGAATTTTTAGTATTTCAATTTATCTTTGGGCTGAAGAATTATTAATCCTTCTCTTCCCCGGGTGTTCCATATCGCTCCCTGAACTTCAAATCCTTGTTCAGACCTACTGTGTACCATACTTATCTACACCCATACTATGTCCAAAATTTTATGGGTGTACCCATGTCTAACGTACACTACTTTACGTTGTCTCAAAACTTTTACATACATTGAGACAAACAATCAAGACATTTGACGGGTCTCCTTACTTCCACTAGCCTGGACAATCTCTCGGGAACATGGCCTCTGTAGCTCCACCAGCAACTGTTTGCACCCTGTTCCGGGACACCAAAAAAACACATCTTAAGTACCCAGAAATCACTGTTGTTCTAGACTGCACCTTTCTCCTTATCTTGCTTGTCTCCGGGGGCCATATTCAAACAGACCGGAATCTCGACATCAGCGATTTTTATGGTAGCCCAATTAATGCTTAATGGGCAGAGGGCAGATTTTGTTACAGTGATGGGCCTAAACCTGCCTAGAATGGTATGCCAGATCTATTAAATAGTCTAATATGTTACAGGCAATAAACTAATATCATAATGGAGCCTAATTAGTTCCTATTTTGCTGGTTCTCTCGCGGCGATCTTGTAATGTGCAATCATCGATCTCCAGCTATGTTTTATGATGCTGAATGTAAGACTTCCTTACTAGATAACCACTCATCCATAAGATCGAATGTATTCTTGGTGGTTCCTACTTGAAATAGCGCATTATTGGCTATAGCGAATCGAGTTCTCCCAAGGGAATTCGCTATTCAAGCCCTGGATGTGGGTACCTAATGTAAAGATCGAAAAGACCCCTCAGAGTTTTCTTATTTCTGCTTGATCCATCCTTTTATTAACCATGACCTTTTCGATAATGAGCCACTTAATTTCCTCAGATTGATGTCTATTTTCTTCATAGTCTTTAACCATGGGTGCATTTAGTTTCTGTGTCTTGACCGCCGATCTATGTTCGGTAAGACGAGTAGAAAGGCTGCGGCCAGTTTCACCTATATAGTCATAACCACAAGGACATAAGAGTAAATAAATTACATTTTTCGTCTTACCACTGGGCAAAGGTCTTAGTTGCAGCGTGGGTCCATTATGAGTATAGCTATCCGCCCCAATCGCACTGTTGCAGGCTTTGCATTGGCTGCACGGATGGTTCTCCTTTACAGGATCTTTGCCATCAATAGTTTTTGGAATGAATATAGCCTTCCTTTGACGCCGAGATCTTACACTGCTATCCTTCAGATTTTTATTTCTTCGGTGTACAAACAGCGGTTTATCAATTTTGGCATTATTCTTCAAATCAGTGTTGAGGATATGCCAGTTCGAATTTATGATTTGGAGTACCTTTTCATTCAGAACTGAAGGTCTGGTGACTCATATCAATTTAGGATCACTTTGTTGATGTTCTTTCTTCAGTAAATGTTCTCGGTCATAGAATCATGCAGGTTTGTCAGCCTTTCTGACTGGCCTTTGTGGGTATCCCCGTTTTAACAAATTTTTGTTTCATAATCATTGCTTTCTCATCATAATCCTCAAGATTGGTGCGATTCCGCTCTTAGAATAAAGAATAGAATAAGCATTTATAGAGCACATAGCTACGCTAAGGCATCCCAGCGCTATCTGCAGAACAGTGGACTGAAGAGGCATCCTTACTGGCTGTGAGCTTGAAAAAGCCAGGTTTTTAAAAGTTTACGGAAGGAAAGCTGGTTGGGATCCCTACGTAGTTGGAGGCAGAGGGAGTTCCAGAGCTTAGCAGCATTATAAGAAAGGGAGCGACCGCCACCTCTTGCTCTCTTTAGTTTTGGGACAGCAGTGAGTGAGAGGTTAGCTGAACGGAGGCTTCTATTAGGGCAGTATGGCACCGCAATGGCTTTGTTAATGGGCGGGCCTGTCCCCCAGAAGGACTTGTGGGTGATACAGAGGGCCTTAAACTTGACTCTCTCCCAGATGGGTAACTAGTGCAGAGTGATTAGTGCGGGTTTGGCAGATTGACGATAGGGTATTTTGAGAATCAGGCGTGCTGCACAGTTCTATATGACCTGTAGTTTAGAGATGGTAGATTGAGGGGCTCAATCAGAGCTTGGACCATTATCTGCCTCGCAAAAAGTGGGAAAAGGGGAAGGATTTTCCTCCGCATGCTCAAAATACCAAAGCATGTGGCCGACAACTTTGTTGCTTGATAGTTAAAAGTTAGGTATTGGTCCAGCCTTATGCCCAGACTCTTAATTTGTTTTTTAGGCACTGGTGGGGGGGGGGGGGGCAAGGCACTTAGGCCATAGTAGCGTGGAATTGAAAGTTGGCTCATTGCCTAGAAGCATGAGCTGTCTTGTCTCCATTTAATCTTAATCTTAGGAACTGGCCAAAAGGGATACTTTATTTGGTTCCTGGGATGAAAGCTATTGAAGTGGAGAAGAGTGTTACATTCCTTACATTAAAGAATCTATACACTATGTACAATAGCATTGCAAGACGACCACCCCTTCTTTTATTTTGTCTTTTTATTGCAAACATACCCCCGCTAGCCTAAAAACCTTAAAGATCAGGCTGTTCCTGCTGCTAACCCCTTAACTACCACATACCCTTTATACCTGGTACTGATTCAGCTAATACCATGTAACAGGTACTCAGAGAAAAAAAAAAAAACAAGAGAGGAGTTCGGGTAATCGGAGACTGATTGCCGAAAGGGGAGAGCACAATTCACAGCAGCAGCAATTCACTAAGTAAATGCAAAGGAGAGAAGCAAAGGCCAAAGGAAGCACAAGCAAAACTTCAGAGCCACCCGAGGAGGAACGTGAAGGGTAAAACAAGAAAGGTGCTCCGTGGAGCAGAGGGCGGATGCTAACTACACAGAAATTGAGATAAACTCATCAACGAGTATTGTTGCCAGACACAGACTAAATGCAATTGTCACCTCTTATATGGCCGTGGACACTGTGATATGAAAGAGGAAGTACTAATGATGTGAAGTAATGTGCGGCCATACTAGATAAGAATAGAGTTGTTTCTACAACCATAAAATATGGCAATGTCAGCCAAATCCAATATGGCCGACCCACAGAGAGAAAGGTAGTTACAGGCGCATCTCCTGCACAAGATCCTTCTTCCTGCCTCTGGCCGCAAGCATCGCCAGCCCCTTTTTTGCAACCATATTCGCTTCCTACCGAGTATGTTACTCTGAAATATTTAAGGGAAGTGGTTATTATGTGTTCCAATGCGGTCTCTACAGCGAGGCACAGGGGTTACCATTCCACACCCTCCTAGTGTGCTCCCTGACACCTCCACATTTATGCAGCAGCATGTTTTCTCTATTCTACTTTTAGTCTATACATTTTTCGTTCATATGCTTGTTTAATTTGTGTGTGTGTTCATTGTCAATGGGTAAGTGGGTGAAAGGAAGAATAAGTTGATGGGTGGTTGAATAGACGCATGAGCACGAGGATGAGTCACATTGCACATATGATGATTTATTAAGGGCCTGAAAGCGCCAGTGATCGAAGAGGCATTTTATTTTTTCTGCCAGACCTATTGGCATTGCCAATGCTTGTTCAGATTAGAGTGAGCCACACTTATTGTATATGTGATGCTTTGGGTTTGTATCACTAAGGAAGCTTGTTTACTTCTTCTCTTTGGTTATCGACGAGATTGGCAGTGTGTAATCTGGTCCTGAAGAAAATGTTAAGAATAAAAACTGAGTTTGTAAATTATTTCTATTGAGATTCATTGTTTATTAATTTATCAGATGTTTATATCCTGAAAAAAGATGGCAAGGTTTCCACCCAGGAGAAACAAACTTTCTATCCGGCATTGTCTAATGAGGTGCTCTGTTTTTCAGGTGAATTACTTGGTCAGCTTGGGAGCAGTGTATCGTGGGGATGTCAGTGACTCTAAAATGTATTTCAGTTTGCGTTTTCTTTTGTTTCTTTTTGTTTTCTCGGAAGTCTGTTGCCATTTTATTTTAAGTGTAGCGTTTGTTTTTTATTTTCTTACTTTGTTCTCTCACAAAGTATAATCTACCATATAAACTCAACTACATGGCTTGCCCTCTGCCAGTGTATGCATCTCTCCACAAGGAGCTTTAATAACTTCTCAGATAATTAGGAAATAGTTTAGTGAAAAATTATTCAAGTAATGCAGTTGCGGATTTGTGAACACGGATGGCCAATCTTCACTTTTAAGTGTGGTGAACGAGAGCCATAGCGGATACCTGTATTCCAACGGGCTTGTTCTGTTCAGCTTTTTTCTGTCAATCGGCTGCATCACTGCTTGGTACTATTGTGTACCTTCAACAAAAAATCATGCACCGCTGAACATGCAACCTTTGCGATAGAAAGTAAAGCATCTAACCAGTACACATCACAGTTGACTGGCAGTATAGGTGGAATGGTTTGTTTGGGTACAGCTCTTGAAATAGTCACTGCATAAGGGCTTGGGCCGTCATAATTCTGTTTTCAGGTCTTGGGAGGTACACTTTCCCTTCACTTCTGTTAAAGCTTGTTGCACCTTTCTTATTTCCTCAGCCTTCCACACACCCTGTAGATCACCAAATGGGTTGCTCAGGAAGGAAGAGATTCGGGTGGTCTGTCAGTAGGTTTCAAGGCAGTGCTGCTGGGCTTTTTTCCTGTGGCCTATTGGTCTCTGTACCATCTCGCGTGGTCCAGTGGCTGAACAAATGTTTGTTTTATAGAGAGAATGGCTGTAATAGTGTTCATGTCCTAGCCTATCGGCAGGCTGGGCCAAAAGCTGTGGGGCTTGGATTGGCGAAAGAGAGACAGACAGTTGGCGCAGTGTAGCCTTACCATCAAACCATACAGGCCTCTTATAAGTTCTGCCCCACACCCCCACGCAACTGAGTGAGGGACAGCCACGAGGGAGAGGGTTGGTATGTAGCTGTTTTTATTGCATATCTAATATTTGACACTGTTTTTACATTGCAAATTTTGGCCACAAGGGTTTTGCAAGGTAATAATCACTGTATTTTGTTCAATAAAAACTGAAAAATACAAGGAACATATATTCTCTGTTTGTTTGTCTGTCTAGTTTGACACACAAAATTCTTGTACCCTTTGAAGCACATGTGCAGCAATTATTTTCCTTATTCCACGACAGCATGAACACGGTAGTGAACTGTATGAGCAGGAATTTACCTAACAACGCTAAAACAGACCTCCTCGTCATACCAGGTGTAATTCCCCCTTGATCACTTCCTGGCTCTTGGGCTTGTTTAACTTGGTCCTTCTACTCCAGCGTCCTCTGTCTGGAATCTTGGGTTTGTGCTAGTTCAATGGCCTTTCTTTAACGGCTCAGGCGATCAAATTGGCCTCCCATTGCCTGTTTTTATGAAAATATTTCGCAATGTTCTCCCTTATCCTCCCAGTTCTTTCAAACAAGTGGTGATATAGCCAGCTATTATTAGCTGCATCGATTAATCCCATTTGTTTCATTTCTGGGCTTTCCTGCGTCTGTCCTCTATCATCTTCTACGTCCTCAAAATTCAGCTATCCGCCTAACACTAGCCTTACCCTCCACAACCTCTGCATCTAAGGCACTCGAGAAGATACACCTGGCTTCCCAACTTTAAAAGAATCCCAGTCAAATGCTTTGCCTTGACTTTAAAGCCCATCAGGATCGAGGACTATCCTCTCTCCGTGACCTTTTAATCCAGTATCACCGTCCGCGCTCTTTAGGCTTCTCTTCAGCTAACCTTCTGACTGTAAGCAGCGTTCGTAAATCCAGAGCTGGAGGCTGAACTTTCTCAAATCGATCAGCACAATTATTGATTTTCTGCCAGTCCACCCTCGATCTCTCGCGAACACCATGGCTTTGAGAAAAGCAGTGAAAGCTTGGCTATGCGCTCCCAGCTGGTTGAGTACGGGGCCTCCTCTGCCGCCACTCACTTCCAGCTCCAGGACACCTTCCTAGGTAAACAGACCCGAGCATGCTTGTGGTGAGGCTCCCTCTCTGCTGAAAGCCCTCATTATAAATGCTCGCACTGGGCTGGGCAATCTATGTGCTGGGCCCTAAGATTTGGGATGTCCTACCTTTGAAAATGTGCCACCTCTGTGACTTTAGCCATTTTAATCAAGCCTTAAACATGCACCTGTTTTTTGAATCTTTTTAAAATGTTATTGTTGTTTTCTGTGGTCCCTTCCTAACACAAGGTGCTCTCGTGGTGCACTTACCCTTGACAAATTAATGAAATCCATACATGAATCTGTGCCAGTCCTTCATTGCCCCATCGTGGGAGTAGTGGAATTTGACTTGTTCATTTTGCATAATGATATTTCTTTTGGCTGCAATCATCTTTTGGTGGATTGTGGTCTTGCTAAAATGTTTTTTTCTTAATTTCTGCATATTCCTAGCAAAATCAATTTTGGGTCAAGGTTTATCTCGCAGTACATCATCACAGAGAACATCTAGTGTATCCATGCAATACATTTTAGGGGGCGGCAAACACATTAGTATACAGAAAGCCATCTAAATGTATTTTGATAGGGTTTTGCGTAGGTACTTCACCTGAATTATCCGGAGTCTTAAGGTAATGGTCCCTTTTCTTAGGAATGTGACAGGTTGTGGCCCGCACCCCTCCTCCATGTCCCAGAATGCCATCCCACGCTGTTTTCCGCTGCTTTCCCAAGAGCTTTATTGTGAAAGCCTTCAAGGCCATATGCAGTGTAGAAACTGCCGTGCCAAGATTTGGCGTAGAAAGTGTTAGCTTAAATGGATTATTTTTCTGGGATGAGTATTTCTCAGTGTAGTTGTCTGTAGAGTATGTGCCACACTTGACGTTAGGGAAACTAATCCTCAATTTTCAGATTGTGCTTGTGTTTTAGGTGATCAAAGGTTTAATGGTAACTCTTTTGCATAAAATCAGTTGGCCTTGTCAGGAACCTGTGATCGGCTGCCTCTCACCTCATCCATTAACCCTCCTTCAAGAGACTTAAAATTGGTGGAAGATCTTTGGGAATCCAGGGTCATATACTGTGGAATAAACTCAGCCCTCGCCTCAGAATGAATGTAACTATCTCTAATTCAGGAAACTGAGAAGGGCTTAACTAGAAATAACTGCACTGGGGGAGCAACTGACGAACGTTGTTTCCTGGCCCTTCCCTTAAATCTGGTTGGACTCTCACCTAGTTTTTTGTCTTTGCTTAAAATACCTCTCTCCTAGCCCTCTGAAGTGACCCCGTGGATGTGATGGGACTTTATAAAGCTCATCATAAAACTGATGTATAAAGTTCAATGACGCACACTGTCCTGGTGCCGAATGCTGCGCCTTGAACCTAGTCTCACGCGATCAGAAAGCTTGGAATGTTATAAAGAACCTCAGTGATGCTAGGAGATGCCCGCTGGAGTCCAAGATGCTTTGCTGAGAAAGCACTAAAATCTTTTGAAGAGGACCATCCTGGGATCAGAATGAGACCTTGTACTGATGAAGCTTTCTCCTGCATTTACCTGCAGCACAGAGTGTAAAGTTCAGAGCAGGGAGCTCGCCTGTAGGTTGTGGTCAACAAAAGCTGAAGGAACACCCCACCGAGAGCTCGCCTGTAGGTTGTGGACAACAAAAGCTGAAGGAACACCCCACCGAGGCCTGCTGGCGATGACCACTGCGGCTGCAAAGGAAGCGGTGAAGGAAAACCTGCCCAGCCAGCTCTGCCTGCACCAGGCTTACATGGAGATGTTTTGGGGAGCATAGGTCAGACTGAATTATCTTCTGAAACCTGCCTTTTCACATTGTGAAGAAATACTGTGCAAATGCTTGATGTTTAGATTCGAACCGTACTTCGGGAAAAACGTGTGGCCTGATGTATCATTGGGCAGGTTAAAACGCGTGTGTGCAAATTGCAAACCAACTGGTTGTGACTTGCCCAGCTATTTGTGAGATGACCAATGTACCAATCAGTCCGGTATGAAAATGGATATTCGCAGGAGATCCAAAATCTTCCCGCTTCATGAATATTAAGGAGAAAGAGGGCATTTTGCAGCCCCATGTTAAGGCCTGCAAGCACAGGGATGGAGGCCTACAAGCCACAGCAGAACTCCATCCGTGCGTTGGCAATCCTTCAAGGAGAACATTTTTTTATCGCTGTCTGTATCTCTTAAATGCACACGGAATTAAAAAAATATTTCACACTGAAAGACAGACATGGCAGGGAGCATGCAGTGATTACCAGGACCGCTCTCTTCACCTCCCTAGACTGCCTCCAACAATCTGGGAGGAGGAAGAGGTCCTGCGGAGACAGCCTCTCTCTTGCTGTGGAAACCATCCCAACTCGGGTACCAGTGACTGCATTATTGTGTGACCGCAGTTGTGGTCGTAAACCATTGATTAATGCAAGACTCATAAAATGGCTTTTATACATTGCACAAGGGTTTTTGCAGTCACAAGCCCTGTGGTTTTGTGAATCACGGGCTCTGTGGCCACATAATAACTTTTCACTCAACCCTAGAGCTCTTTATAGGCACTCGTATATTTATATTTGAGACATGTTTGACTTACTGACAGCTTGAGCTGGGATCTATGTCTAGACAGCTGTCCGTTTCAGCTCCAGGCGAATTTGCATTCCAAAGATCAGAAATCGATGGTATTAATGCAGATATGTGATTTCAGAAAGTGCCCATGCCCCCTCCTTTCTTTTCCATGCAAAATGAGCACTAATTTGTCCTATGTCTCTAAAGTGCTTTATGTAAATTCACGACGCGAGCCTGGTCAGTGTCTAACCTTCCTGTTCCTAAATAAAATCACGACAGTGCGTGGTGAGAATGAAGGCGACTTTCTGTCCCTAAGGAGTATAACCTTTACCGTTTTTAATCAAAAGACAAAATGTAAAGGGCATATGTGCTGCACTGCACAAAACCCTCTGACATCATGTATGCTTCTAGGAGCTGAAGCCTTCGAGGAGGCCACTCTACTGCTGATGCGCGGCTCGTCATTGAGGCACAGTGAACGTTTTTCAAAGTTAGAAGTGTACTGCAAACAGAAGCAGGAAAACATTTATTCCACAGAGACCAGGAGGGGAAAGCGTTTTCTGGTGTCCGGGATGCGCTATATATAATTAGAGGAAGATGACATGCGTCCCCCCTGTTAGCTTCTTTACAAAGAGGTGTACAGCTGCTCCAGGAGTACACTTTTTAACTATAAAGAAATCTAGAGTGATTCAAGGTAGACGCCTTCAGATGCCCACAGTAAAGCCTTATTCTGCCGAGCTTGTTAAGACAATAATGGATTGTTCGTTCAAGCAATACTGTTTGCATTGGAGGACGCTCAAGGCATAAATAAAACCTGGAATTAAAACACCGCTTAATGGTTACTCCTTTTAGACACTATTTCCGACAGTAGGGCTAAAATGTCTTTCCGTTCAGCCTCGGCTGGTGGCCTCTCGTCTCGAGGAGAGAGATGTTGGCTCGGGAGAGAAGGCTCTATGTGCATTGACACGGCCTAGAACTGTACCTTGTTGTAATTTCCACAGATTGGGGCCTGGGGGGCAGGGAGTGGGAACTAAAGGGCTGATCTCTGAGACTATCTTTCAAACAAACTAGGATGCCTCACCCTTAAACAGTACAACACTTAAGCCGCCTACACAGCTCAAAAATGTGGTCAGGTTGGAAGTTCCAAAGCAAGAAAATGCCCTTGTAGCATTCCAAATAAATGTCAAAGGATAGTATTCGAACAGTTGCTGAGGCTATGTTGTAGAGTTTATATTTTTATTCAGAGGGTGAGGTTAATTTAAAAAAGAAATGAGATGCAGTGATCTACTCAAGAAGATCAGCCAATGTGTTTCACTCTCGCAACCTTATGCAATGCCCATGAGTTTTCTCAAGGCACAGTAATCCTGAATTGGAAATATCTATGAGAACAGATCGAACAAAAGTGTTGACAGGCTGTGCCCATCCTCAAGGGTTATCAGGAATAACATATGGTTTCAGTCACCTTGCATAAGCTCTTGGTGTCGGTGCCCATCGTGGTCTGATCTGTGTTGCACGGACTCATACACACCTGGCTGGCCCCGGGAAACCCTCCGGGGTAGCTGTGCGCCACACAAATTCAATTCAATAATAATAATACACACGTTTGACCAAATGCTTTTATGGACGATCCTTGAGAAAGCTCATGCGCATACGTTGCCCAAGTGAAGCACCTGTCGGCTGATTGTGTTTAATGCATAATTAAATCAGATTGTTGAATTAAATTTCCCGACCTCAACAGTTGTTGGAGTATCACCGTGTTTGAGTGTTGCAAGCTCCCTTCCTTGTTTGATTTGCTTAAACTAACCGGGTCAGAGGACAAATCCTAAGGTGCTGCCAGCATCACAGAAAAACACTTCTAATTAACTCCTAGCATTAGATCCCACTAATTATCCTCCTGTTTACTTTGAAAATCAAAAGTCTACAAAGTAGAAGTTATGAAAACAGCGTGGGTACAAACAGCATGGTTACAAACAGCACGGGTACACACTTGTTGTGGCACCCGGGGTCAAGCAATGGAAAGGGACTGGAGGTGGATTTTTCAATTGTTAATTCAGGCTTGCACTGGTTGCTGGAACAGGAAGGAGTTTGTGTCCAGCTGTATTGGGATCCAAGGAAAAGGAGATGCGACATCTGATAAAAAAAGCCTTTTATCTTTGGTACAATTGACTAATGCCAAATGCCTGTCTTCTGAAATAAGTTTAGTATTAGAGTCACGAATAAAGTTAAATGCTACTACTGAGATACCAGTGAGGCTGCAATTGGAAGTCATCTCTCATGCTTTTTTAAGAATTATCATCAAGCCATATCTTGTATACAAAATACACCAAAACATTGGATTTACTCACAAGTCCTTTTAAATGCATTCACCGAGCTTACCTCCCCTTTTTTAGGTCTCGCGCCTAGCGTTGCAGTGCACAGAACTGCTCGCGCAGCGCAAGACCTTATGTAGGGGGTTTTGAAAGCTGACCACACACTTGTGCGTGTGGTTTTGCTTTTGCCGGCAGCCATTGGGTTTCGAGTGTTTTTTTAATTTTTATTTTTTTAGAAAGGCATGCAATTGGGCAAAGGCGGGCGCATGTCCCGCCTTTGCTCCGCCCATTCCCGTCTGTGTCTAGCACGCGCAGCAGCGTGCGTTTGCCGCGCTCCCTCGCCCCCGCTCCTCTGTGGTGCGCGCGCACCACTGGTTGTCAGTATCTCACTGGAACGTATCAGTTATCAGTCAGGAAAGACTGAGTCAGCCTCTTGCAGAAGTAACCAGGCGTGAGTACAGCGTGCAGGCAGGTCACGGGTTCAAAACATGACGAGCCGGCTCATATCTCACACATTTCGACACGGCTTGGAGGCACGGCTGACCTGGCGAGTGCCACGAAGCATCGATTATGAAAGATGTTAACAACCCAATAACTGACAGCCTACAAGTAGTTTCTGATATTCAAACCTTTGGGAAATAAATGTTTTTAAATATATTAGCAGCAGCATTACATGTTTCGCAGACAGAGGAGGGACGAAGCAAAACATCTATTTACTGGACAAGAGGGGCTCTTGGCCCACGGGTTCTGTTCTAGGGTGACCTCCTCCCTCCTACCCCCCACCCCGTGCCCTGCAAATAGGTATTTCTGCTACCGTTTCTGGCAATTTCCCAGATTGCGTAGTGTGGATGGTGCCAGATTTCCAAGCTCCTCGGAAGTGTCCTTGCAGTGTTTATGGGGGCAGTGTTGAAAGTCTCTTTTCGAAGGACACGGGGCCCGCAGCTGGGGGGATGAAGGCGGGGCGCAGGGAGGTCTCCCTTTTGAGGACCGAAATAAACAACCATGCCCCCAGGGCCTACCAGCGGCCCCGGAGTGCTAAAACCGGTTTAACAATGGCTGCATGGCATGCTCAGTGGGTTACGGGGGGGGGGGGTGGAGGTTCGTGATCCTCTTACATCGATTAAGGCTGACGGGTTGCAGCAAAAGAGGTTAACTGTCTCACCCCTGCCATTTCCAGTGCCCCTTGTTTTGCACAATACTTAGCACATCATATAGCTCCTTGGTTTAGCCCTCATGCTGCAGCGCTTTTTGATTAAAAAAAAAAAAAAACATTCGATGGGAAGCAGAGTATGGGCCGGTAAATGACGCAGTTCCAGCACAAACTACGACAAAGTGAACAAGGTTGTTCGCTAACACATCACGGCCAAAAGATATTTCCTGTCCTGTTCAATGCTTGCTTTTCTCTCTCTGACACACTTTATTCAGCAAAAAACAGATAGTCTTCAATAGGTAGCGAATTGTATATAGACACAGGCACCTTACTCACACCAGGACTCACACTGCGTCCTACTGAGAAGAGCCCATCAATACCGAAGGGCAGCCGGAGCTGCGTGCATGCGTGCATGGGGGGGGGGGGGGGGGGGGGGCGGATTGGGGAAGCTAGAGGTGCGAACCAGGCCGTCCTTTATCAGGGCCAAGACTGACTATCATGCGTTTGTTTGTGTCTGCAATGGGACAGACGATCTAAAAGGAGACACCCAGATTACCCAGTGGCGAAGAAGGATTGGCAAAATTTTCCATCCAGCACGTTTTGTGCCACAGCTTACAGTAGCCTCCCTAGTTAGGCCTTCAACAATATTGAGAATACAATTTGCAACATATGGGGCCATAGCCTATGCGTAATTTCCTGTTTCCGCACTAAATATATTAACTTCTATGCCAAATAACTTGAGTCTTAACCGTACTTACACACACTTTCCCAGAGGGTACAAAACCCACGGGCAACAGCTTTCTGCACCCACATCAGTACATCTGTGTCATTTTATCATTTTTCTTCAGATTTGTGAGCCAGGCATTACAGAGCACCTCTAGCTGGCTGCCTATGGAGCCAAGATCGCGGTAGAATGAATGGCCCTAAAGCACTATCTCCCGGTAGTGCCAGGGGGTGGGCGGCACGGGGCCATTCAGCAGCCAGCACCGGAAGATTCACAGATGGTCCTGTCTTCACTCCTATCTACTGTCTCCCAGCCCTCGACCCCTACACCTCTTCGATTTTTCAGACCCTCCCTCCTGTCTTCCAGGAGACCACCCTTTGAGACGCATGAAAGCAGTATAGCGCCAGGTGTGTGTAGTGGGTATCCTCTCTTCCACCCCTCCAGAATTTGGGGCGGGGCCTCAGAAATGCGAGTCACCCTATGGTCCCACTGCCCGCTTGCTACCTATGATGAGCCTTTAGTCATTCAGGTCGTGACAGAGCTTACAAAGGAACTCCCTCTCCACCCCAAATAACTCCAACCCCTCGACCCACTCCATAGGGGGCGCAGGATTATGAACCTGGGTCCTCAGTAGGAGGCTAGTTTTATTAGTTTATTACACACAGAGGAGAAAAGGGCAGTTACAAAAATACGGAGGATAAAAGAAACACAAACAGTCCAGCCAAGGCGTGATGGAAACATCCGCAATGGAACATGCAAAGTATTTTTATAGCGAGATGTTTTAGCCTATAATATTACGTTTATAGGTACCAAGAGCAAAAAATGTTGAAGTCATGGTTCAGTTTTTTTTAAAAAGGAACCAAACGTATATTGCTTCCTTCCTGTGCATGCCCTCCACAAATTCACCTTTTTCTTTCTAGGTGTGCTGAGCAGCTAGGGTGACGGAGCCAAGGTGTTCCCTTCTAAAGCGCTGAACTGTTCCACTTTACCTGCGCAGCAGCGCTTTCCAATTTGAAAATGATTTGCACCGCGTCATGGAACATGGTGGCCAATGGGGTTATTGTGCATATTCTGGCTAGTGTAGGCTTGGGGGCCCTACAGAAGATTACATAGTGTTTAGTGCATGTGTATGGCACAGTCCCACTCCTTCTGTAGCGCCGAGGGGCTTTTAGGGTCTGAGCGCCCTTTCCAGTTCTAGGATGGTCCCCTCCCTAACTGGATTCAGTGATCTGGCGGGTTTATATTTGTTGTGTTTGGTATTGTTGGAAAGAGAAACATTTGCATTATTTAGCAATGCCAATAGCTCAGACTTTAATAATGCGAGACCTATTGCAATGCAATCGGTCTCGCATTAGTGAAAGTTTGAGCTATTGCCGTTGCAAATGTTAATGCTTGTTACCATACCAAAGTGCCTTATTTCTTAGTAGCTGGCCTGCGACAAAAGACATGTCCACCTATCAGAACAAGCATTTGCAATGCAAAAGGTCTTTCATTACTGAAAGTTTGAGCTTTTCTGTTGCAAATAATAATGTTTGTTAGATTGTTTTAGATCAAAAAATATCCCAGCAGTAACATCAGTAATAAAAGAAAATACACAAAGCAAGAAAAGGGTGCTATACCAGAGGCGGTGACTAGGTGTCCCTTTGGAGTTCTACAGGGACCTCATTTAGCCACATGAAGTACTGCATCCTTAATGCAATTAAAAAAAGAAATATCGCAGCTCGGCATACCTTTTCATTTGTTTTTTTTGTATTACTTATGCTACTGCTATGATATTATTTGACAAAAACTAAAATCTAACAAGCATTAACATTTGCAACGGCAATAGCTCAAACTTTCACTAATGCGAGATCTATTGCATTGCAAATGCTTGTTTGAAATAGTCAGTTTTATTCACTTAACTACCCGTTGAATTTGATGTTTGACAATGTACATGTGATTTACATTAGGTAAGTCTATTGTTAAATGTTCACTTCTCCGTGTGTGTTAATAACTGTTATATTGATTGTTATTCTATGGCACTCACACAGTCAGGAGACCACTTAAAGGCACCTATAAAAATAATCATGACCACAAACCTCTCTTACGTCATCAAGCATGCGTTCTTCAAAAGACCACAATTAGATGTACTTGATGTGGTGTGTAATGATGGATATTAACTGGTTCAGTTCCAAACACATGGATAAATGCATACGAATGCATAGCTTTTAAAGCTACCATTGCATTCCTTAAATAATCTTGCATGGCCGGTATGCCTGATCGTTTATGAATGCATGCATTATGTTTTTAACGCTACCTTAGAGTAACCGTTATGCAGTACGTATATATACATATGCACTACATAACAAGTAACCATGCAGTATGGTTCAATATTGAATCAGGAGGTTGTGGTGACATGATAAACTACTAGGCCAGACCTTTGAGATGGCAATATATAACCTTATTACATATTTAAGCCACTATGTATTATTTATATAGCTGCTTTTTTGGGGGGTACTTAGCTTGATAAGTGCAGCTAACAATGAGAAGTGATTTCAATTAGAATATTTAGTCTGTGTTTAGTTTTTATTAATAAACTGTTGCTAAAACAATGGACAATGGGGGCGGCCAGTGGGTGTGTATGATAGCGTGTCTGCAATGTTCACTGCATAATTATGGATTTAGCGCATTTGCTACACAATGTGGAATTTCACAAAAATGTTTCTAGCTCTAATGATTGAAAATACTACTACCAGAGAATTTGCCACATAATTTGACCTTTTGCTGCATAATATAGGTCATCTTGTTGCCTAATTTAGATCCCCTCGCTGCATAATTCTAGAAGCCTTGTCGAGGTAAAGCTCTGCCGAGTGATTTGTGGGACTGTGATTATAATGATAAAACAAGTATTTCACAGGGAACTGTGACATATTTTCCTTATTTCAAGGTTCCCTGGGGAAAATGGCGCTTTATACCACTGCACTTTGTGCAATAAAAGCAGACGGACGTGTGATCCATATAGTGTATCTACAGATGTGCAGACTGCATTGTGCTGCTTTTTATCATTTTTGAGTGCCAGGAAGAAGCAGGACTCCCGAGAGCGAAGCCTCCAGAGGGGCATAATGCTCCTCCCGCCTCTCAACATCCTTAATAAAAATTATATTACACTCTTTACGTCGACACAGATAGTTTATACAGTGGCATTTTTTTCAAATGTGCTAGTTTTTTTAAAAGGTATTTTATTAAACCAGGACGCACTGAGGCAAAGTAAAATTGAAGAGTCTCCTGACTATTAGGATCGTTGTTTCCCTGTGTTAAGTCATTGTAACAGGCAATCTGTGAGGCTACAAACAGTATTTTTTTTATGTTTTGTTGCTGCAGTGTGGTACTAAAATGGAATTTGACCCTTGCACTCTACTAGTAAATGTGTGAATTCATTAGTAGGGTTGCTCTAAATTCCATTTTCACAGCCAAGGCATAAACAGTATAATTGCAGATGCACAGTGTAATATGCTATGTATTGCCATTGCTGAGTCTGGGGAGGGGCCTTTGAATCGCAAGAGGCGAAGCCTTGAGTAGGCCATGACGCCCCTCCCCACAGAGAGAACAGCGCCATTTATCCTCTTGCATATGTGATACACATAGCACGTTTTACCCCTGCTTTGACTGGAGAATAGAATAGATGCATGTGCATCAAAGTGAAGGGAATAATGGATCTGTGACATCATTTCCTGTCACCTTGATATGAGTGTGCTTTTCCTGTGCTAGTTAGTGCCTGTCTTCACATGACATATATGTGCACCAAGCTTTCCTTTCCCATACTTTTAGTTCACATAACCACAACTTTGAACCCTTCTCAGAGCCTTGCGCTCTTCCAGTTGCTCATTACTGCATAGGTAATGTGTGGCAAAACTGGACTTATCAAATGCTATAAATGCGCACCAGAATAGGATACTATGTTTTCCGCTGCTACACACCAATGTTGGAAAATTAGGCAGTATCTGTGAGACCTGCACAAACAACATGACTACATTTGTCCTTCACTGGGAACCAAACACCCAATTGTTGCGCCTGACTCTCTGAGGGTAGCGTTGCAGAGCAGTTGAGGCTTACTCAAGGGAGGTGGTGTGGGCAAGTAGTCGCCATTTGCAAGTGCGCAGAAATAACACTCAATAATTGATTTCCAGTCTGTACTTTGCTTTATAAAAGTAAAAGTACATTTATTAAACACACACACTACTCAATACCATGCACCAATTTACAAATATACATAAGCTGTTGGAATTACTTTGTGACATTGCATAACATCTCCACCCCTCCCGTAGGGGGGTGGGGTCTAGTACCACAACTCCCATGTATGCACATCATCTTGCCCCCAATGCAGTTAGTTGAACATAACCTGGAGCGAGGGCCCTGCGCACTGGCACCATCCCAGTGGCGATCCACCTCATTATCTCAACAAGCATTTAAAATAGGTAACCCTGCCTTGGTGACACCCAACCCTGACTGAGCATTTCCTACGGACCATGAAGTATACACCTCTACATCTTAAGGGCTAGCAGTCTGGGTTCTTCACCTAAGCGCAGCAGCAAGAATACATGTGTAAGCATCACTTTAGAATGGCAGTACTCGTCACATTAGTGGATCATTAGAATGCATTGCAATTACAGCCCCTAAAGGCATCACAGATGAAATCACAGGATTACGCATATACAGCCAGACACCCTAGCAGGAATGTCTGGCAACATAACCCCACTTTGCTTATGACATCACCTTACACAGGCACTTCACATTACACATGTGACCTTCAGTCCCTCTGAAAGAAATAACATTAGTAAATGCACTACGGGTGCAATTACACCTCTTCACCTCCAGGGGATGCCCTTCTCCAGACATCCCCAACTCAGCCCTTCATCCCTTGGCGCACTTCTCAATCCTCCTCCTGCTGTAAAACAAAAGTTCCAGCCCAAGAGGAGTTGAAATGCTGGCTAAGCCCTTGAGGGGTCATTCTTTTAGGTCCCCTAGAAACTCAGGGAGGGACATTTCACTCTTCAAGCTGGGGGAGTCTGCGCTCTCCTGCAGCTCCCCCAGCACCTTTGCGCACACCTCGTGGTGACCCCATCCTCCTGGGGCCACTACACACAGAAAAACGGCGGTTTTTCCGTGCAGGCCGATCCGGGCCTGCTAGGCATTATGGGGCGAGGCTTTCCTGCCTCGTGAATATTATAGCAGCGGCTCTCCCGCTGCTTCGGGGAGAGCCGCGACGTGGGCCTCCGGCCGTTTCCTCCAACCGGTGGGGGGGCCCGGTCCCACCCGGACCCCCAGGTGAGTGCACGCGACTGGCGGAGCCCACCCCCGGCCGCTCGTACCTATTTTCAGGGGCCCTGTCCCACCCGGGCCCCTTGTTGCAGGCTTGGTGTAGAGCCACCCGAGGAGCTCACCCATGGTGGCTCCCGCCTGCTCCCCACCCGGCCAGAACCCTTCGTGCTGCCGCGGGAGCCGGCACTTCTCTTCTGGTCTCCCCGCTCTGGCGGGGGGACGCGGAGAGTGCTGCTGGCCCAGCGAGGCCTCGGGGGTGTTTGACGGCACTCCCCCCCTCCTTCCAGCCACGCACCGGGGCCATCTTCACGGGGAGCGCGACGACCCCTGGACCCCCTTCACGGGGGGGGAACGCGAGTGCACCGTCCCCCCCCCCCCCCCAACTTCACCTTTTTTGTCGGGGGCCAGGGTGGGCTCCTGGCACCCCGCTTGCCCAGCTTCACGAGGAGCGCGATGGTGCTCCCCGGATTTTCTTGCAGCCGTGAGCGGGGTGGCGCGACGGCGTGCCCCCCTCCTTTTCAGCACCATTCTCCACGGCATCGCGCTCCCTGGTTTCGGCAGGGGCCAGGGTGGGCTCTTGGCACCTCGTGGGGACATTTTTCACGGGGAGCGCAATGGCGCTCCACGACTTTTCTTCTGGTGGGGGCATCCCCCAGGACCTGACCCACCCCGGGGGCATTTTCTTGACCGGCGGCGGAGCCCCACGCGCTTCGTCGTCGGTCATGGCAGAGGTCAAAGGTTGCCTACCTTCTGGGGGGCATATCTCAGCCCCCAGGGATCCGATCTTCGCGATCTTAGCCTCTTCTTGCTCCTGGTGGCGCTCCCAAGCCACTGGGAGCACTGTCTTTCGCCCTCTGGATCTCTGAGAGGGGGGATTCAGCAGGGAGCTGTCTTCACTGGCTCCCTGCACCAGCCTTTCGCCGGGCTCTCCTCCTGGGCCTCTCTTCTCCCTGCGCAGAGGCCCCTGCCTCTGCGCACTGGTCCTGGACTCTTCTCCTGGCGCTGTTCAGGACTCTGGAGCAGTCAGGGGGTCCTCCTTCCAACTGCCCATTGCGCCAGGCTCCAGCACCCTCTGCCTCAGCAGACCACACCCCAGAGAGAGCTTCTCTTCCTGTGCAAGTTCTTTTAAGAAGTTGGGGAGGGGGCTGGCAGAAAGTCTCGGTTTGCCCTATCACACAGTGACACATCACTTCTCTGCCCCTGCTCCCTCCTTCATGCCCAGGCCTCTGGGTTGGTTCAAGATGGCGTTGTACAGGGTCTCCTGCCACATGGCCTCTGAAAAAGCCCCTTGCCCCCCCAGGGCTGCCTTCTCCCTGGTGCAGCCTGGTGCCTGGCACCCAGTGATAGCTGCTGATGGATGAGCCTGTAGCCCCACCCATCTTCTCTTCGTGGCGAGGAGGTCTTCGCTCTGGGAAGAAAGGTCATCAATCCAGGCTACTGAGGACAGCCCCCAGCAAGGGCCTGGTTATGGCTGACATAGAAAAATATGACCGTTCTGGATGACCCAAAAGCAGTACAAATATGACTTTGGACTCTGCAGAATACTTCTTCTCACACCCGTTACAGTGGTCTTTAGTGCGTGTCTGGAATCTGTAGGCCTTAGGAAAGTTAATCTAGCCCATAGGCTCCACATCCCCATAAGGGAATAATGAAGTGAAAAACACAGTAAAACACACTGACTTTCCCTGGCATGTTTCTTCCAATGTATAAAGCCTATTCCATGTCACCACCCAATTCTGCCTAAGTCCTGCCACACCATTCTCCTTGTATCTGTCCTTGGGCTGCGCACGCCAGGAATCTCCACTGCGTAGCCCGCACACGTGTGCACACGCATGTACACATGTGCCTGCATGTAACTAGCCCAGTGTCCCTCACTCCTGCTGCTGCGCAGCAGCCTGGCTGAGCCAGGGGGACACCAGTCAAATCCCCATGCAGTCTCTTTCATTATGAGTTCACTGTGGGTGAGTCCCAACTTATGAGGCTCCCCCACAGTAAAAGCTGAACAATTAGGTGCTCAAAAAGCAAAAAATCCAGGCGGCCCATAGTGTCAGAACCACATTCTAACAGTGCCCTTCCAGGTTTCACTCTGAGACTTGTTCCTTGCTTTTCAAGTTAAAGGAAGGACATCTTGGTTAGGTGTAGTGTCTGTGTTCAGGCAGCACAATATCAAAAAATTACCACAATCAATGGTTTATGCATGGTTCAGAAGTTTATGGGCGTGTGGTCATTGCAGGGTCTTTTCCATGGAACACAGGGTATCCCGCAGGATCTGACCGTGACTGGGCACCTCATGTGACCTCGGTCCTATGAGTAACTGGGAACCTGAATGCCTCAGGGAACAGGCCTTTGCTTATGCACGAGACCATGGATTGACCTCTCAACCATGGACGTCATTTAGTGGTGGCCATGGATCACAGCCGCGACACCTGGCTTGCCCTTGCTACACCTGGCACTGCTTTTACAACCCCTGGCCTCAGAGGGGGCAAAATCAGTGCCTGACATGCAGGGTCAGCTCTTCTATTGGACGCTGGCTGGAGCTCCACTTGCCTGGCTTCTGTCCATTTTTTTTTATTATACAAATAATATTATTCACTATAAGTGTAAATAAAAAATGGAGTACATTTGCTGGAAAATACCCTATCTGGAAGCTAAGGTAAGTAAAAAATGCTGTTAAATGTAAGTTGTGTGCATGCTTGCAGGTGAGAGTGTGTTCAAGTGCGCGAGAGTGTGTGAATGTGTTAGTATGTGTATGTGTAAACGTGTAAACGTGTCTGTGAGTTAAAGTAAAGGTCAAATGGCGTGCGATGTCACTTCCGCTACCCCTGGCATTTTGGTGAATTGACGTCCATGCTCTCAACGCACTTTAGGTCAGCAGTGGGCCTCCCGCAGTCGTGTGGTCTCAGCACCCACCTCTTCGGTCTGCACCTTCAGCCCAAGGACGGATTCCCTCCCAACTTCAGGTGTGCAGTGGCCTACACTTGCTCTGCTCTGTGCATTCGTGTAGTTTCATAAATATATAGGCTTCCATGTTGGACTGGACTAATCTCTCCTCCCTTCCTCCCCTTTGCTACATGAATTGCAATTGCCCCCACCGGTGCTAGGTAAACATTACCACACTCCCTGGCTCCACAGCACGTGCGGCGTTGGCCCGAAATAAACCACTCTAATGCCAATTTCGTTATTATAAATCATTTAAGATAATTAAATGTGGTAGAAAATGATGGCACTGATAAATTCGCAGTAAAACATATGCCTAAAATGTTAGTCGTATGTCATGCTGCGTTTCTCAGCTGTTGGGCGTCTGTTTTACCAGACAGCAGATCGCCTGTGCCGTGAAGCACGCTCACAAAGCGGGGCTGGTCGATCGAATGTTCAGAGTGCGGAATGCAGGCCGCGATGACCACTTCCGCGTTTTAATAAAACTGGGACCGCTGCAGAGCACGTACAGTAGGGCTCGAGTGTGCGACTGCACGTCGGTTCACGTCAGTAGTCACTAGGACTTAACATGATACATCCTTTTTTTTTACTCGGGATACAAATAAAACAAATCTTCATAAGAGCACACATTGTCAATAGGTTGCCGTTAGTTTTATGTAAACCGGTATAGAGTCACTGATATTAACTGATGCTCAAGCCCCATCATTAATTTAGCCTCTGCCAAAGCTGCTTGCGGCGCTCGAGGTGAATCTGTTTGTTGAACAAAAGCCTCCGATGTGGCATGCTGTCCTAAAGACACGAAGACACGAACGGAGCTGCACGAGGGGGTTTCTGCAAGACGGACTCGCAGCTTTAAATCGCCCCACGAGTTCCAAGGACCTATCGCTAGTAATGCTTTATGCTCAGCTAAATACTTTGTCATGTATACGGTTGTACTCGACCTTGTTACCAGCTCTTGTTATGATTCTTCAGAAAATTAATAAAGATAATTTGAAATGAAAATCACAAAGGTTCCGGGACTTTTGCAGGTTGTGTTTATGATTCTGTGTGAATCGCAATGTACACTTTTTATTGCCTGACCTGATTATGCATACATGGAAACTCGTAGTGCAGTTTCTTGTGCTGGATATAGGTGCTCAAACACAACAAAGAAAGCGAATGAGTGTACACACACGGAAACGCGGCACACTTTGCTAGACTGAGGACCGGTGCCCTTCACGCCTTGCTTGGCCTCTCCTCCATGGATAGTGGCAGACTCCTCCTCGTGGGCTTCTCAAATTCTTCAACACTGCTGGGCACAGCCCCAGAGCTTCACTCCATGTTGTGTGAAATGCATGTGTACAGCACTCTCCCACAGTTTGCAAGGTCTCAAACTGCTTTTGGAATCTGGGCGCTCTTTATGGGTTGCAAATTCATGTTTATTGGATTGAACGTGGTCAGACTGTTGCTTGTGTGTCCTACTGTTTGGATATGAGCCGCACTGGCTCGTTCAGTAGACTAACATATGTTGGATGGCAGTCAGCTAGATCAGGTTATGGATTAGTGGGGGGTATTATGTGCATTGATGCATCAACAGAGGACATTGACGCTTGCCTCGTTTTTGCTGGTGTGTACATGTGTTCATTTCTTGGCTTCAGGTGGTTGTTGTTTTTCAAGGCATCTTATGAATCGAAAGACTGTATCTTGTCACTTCCTCCTCCTGTCACTCATTACATTTTATGTCCTCTTTAACAACATGTTAACACCACATGCAGTGCTTCTGATGGGCATTAACTGCAAAACCTGAAAAGAAGGGGTTCAATTCTTGCATTGAGTATCAATGACTCAACACATGGTGATGCCTGTAGGTATAATATAATGCTATCTGCCTCTTGTACCGTTTATTGGCTGATGTACCTCTGAAACTAAATAGTTCCCCATATGGAACATTATTTTATCTGTCTAGATCTACTTCTAGCAGCCAGGTTACCACAGGGAGACACTGTTGTAGGCGGTACTCTGAGTAGGCAAAGTAAATGCTCTGATTCATGGGAAGCCCTGAAACTAAGACATCTAAAGCTCTTAAGCCTTCCTTGTGCAGCTTTGCTACAGGAGGACATAGGGACTTGCTGCCATTCGACACCCATCTTCAGGCCAAAGCCTCCTCTCAGCTCTTGTGAAAGGCTTTTTGGAGCCCCAGACCAAGTGACATGTGGCCTTCATTTGTAGTCTGACGACCACATGTGGTGGTGCCCTAATGGGTTGACTAGTATCGTCTTCACGCCCCTGATCTCTTCTCTTTCGGTAGACATCTGAAGGCACATTCCTCAAAACTGAGCTCACTGACATGATGAAGCGGTGATCCTGACTGCACATTTCCACTGAATTCTTTCCCACAGTAGTTCTTGTTTTTTGGCTGCCCGTTGAGATACTACGGTGGTTCAACTCATCAGCCTGAGTGTTGTAGTGTATTCAGCATTAACCGTCCCTTGTGCTCCTTCTGTGCCACAGATACACCATGCACACCACCTTCCTCAGAAGAGTATCCGAGCGGAAATCGCTGCTCTACTTCTCAAGATCTTTGCATATAACCACAAAAACAGTGTGCCACTTCCGGAGTCAGGGCACGTGAACGCCCATCACAGCTGCATATTCACTAAAATACCCTGTGGCATCTACTTTCTCTATACCACGCTGCACACCTTTCAGAGTTGACTCCATGAAAACACATTGAGTGAAGAAAGTTCTATGGCTCATACCCCAACCAGATCACCTCCACTATCTTCTAAACTTTTTATTTTTATCAACAACAAAAAATTCTGAGTGAAACCAGTATTCCAAGTAGATGCAAAGAACGCATGCAGTCTCACCTGTTGCTCCGCATTTCACTGGCCAATGCTTGTACAGTAACTAGCGAGGTACCCATCTGTGCAATCAAAAAGTGATATGTCCTGAAGTGACAAACTTTTATTAATGTGTTTTACTTCTATTTTTGCTTTTCAATTTGAGCAATACGATCTGCATTGTATAGCATACTTCGTCTATATGTATGGCCTCAGCTGAGTGGGGTCCCTTTGACGTGGACCTGGGGTTTCTGAGACTTTGTTCACGAACAATACTGTTCCTATGTTCCCAAACTTTTCAGAACCACAGCCCAGTTTTTAGAATGACAAACATTTGCGAGCCACCTACCTTTTAATGGACATGAGGTGGGGACATTTTTAAGTGTAACTAAAGTAGCGTGTGGTAGCGCGTTGTCATTTATAGACCGTACATTTCCCATTGAAATGGGCACTAAATTTGCAGAGACATACAGTTTTACTGATAAATCTACATAGTACACAAATTATAATTTATGGAAATCAGGTTTCTGTGAATATTTATCATTTGTGCGTCACCAAGTAAAGTGTATTGGTTTGTTTTGATCCTATTAAATTCTCTGTTTCCTTTACACTTCAGAATTACAAGAAATGTGCTTCATTTTTGCTTTCCTAAAAGCTGAATGCATACAGTTCATTTACAGGTGATTATATTTTGTTGTGTGTTGCAAAAACATAATATCTTACAGCCTTTCCTTTCACACTCCAGGTACCCTGGCAAGATTGTCACATAATTTACTTTTAAAACTCCTTGCAGTCCGAGAAAGAAAAGTAAACATTAATCCTCATATTAAAAAAAGAAGCAGCAAATTGTCAAGGGACATGGCCTGACAATTGACCTCTCTGTTTAAAGCACCGCCAATGTGACCAGACAAACCCAGAATTAAAAGCATCTTTGTTTATTTCCAGGTCTTTCGACCCACCCAAAATCGTGTTTCGAGCCACAGTTTAGGACACCCTGGTATAGATAAGTGTTTTGAAATCCTAGTGCTGGTTAACTGTGTTCCTTTCTCTACACATAAAAAGACACATGAACTGAATACACACCGAAGCATCCTCAACATGTTTCTCATTTGTGTTAGCAGTACATAGAATAAAACTTTACCCAACTTTCAGAATTCAGCATGTTGACAGAAAGTGGCAGGAGACAGCATCTTGGTCTGTGTCCGCGGAGAATGCAAGGAAATAGAAACTATATTCTGTGCAACCCCTGATTCCCATAAATAGAACTAAGGGTTGAAGACCGAGAGATCTAAAGAAGGCAGCAGATATCAGGCCCGAGGGAGCCCTTACACTGATTGAATTCATGCATCCTACCGCATGAATTTACGATTCACAGTACTTACAGTGTAGGAGGTTTGGAATCACTTTGTCCAGAGTGATTCACAAACCTATTTCTGCATTGATAAATATATTTCTGCTGGCACAAACCTGGGACCTACACACGGTTGCTTAAAATGAAATTGAACTGTTTGCATGATCAGTGGGTCAGAGTGCAACGGGCATTGTTCAATCCTCAAAAATGTAAAATGTCAAAAACCAGCTCTGTAACTTCTGCATGGACTGTGAGCTTTAGCCAAGAGGAGATGCAGGTTCTTGATTTAAGTGGTTAACCGGTCAGATTTGCCTCGTGGGATAAGAGAGCCTGAGGACCTTCACAATAACTTCTGTCTCTGACCTGAGAGGAAGCGTCGATGGGAAGCCAGATTAGAAATGTCTCTGTGGGAAGAGCTCCTGGGGTGGCCATCTGGACAGCTGTGCATACTGGTTTGGTGGACGGCGATGGGCTTTCTCTGATTTATTTATGTCTCTTGTATAACACCACCCTGATGCTCCAAAGCCCAATCTATAGGTTAGTAAAGCACCAAACCAAACGTGTGTTCAGGTGCTGGACAATGTCACACCCTAGCATGCTTGGCAGAAGCATACAGCAGTGCAGGAGAATCAGTAAAATACAGAGTGGCAGTAAACAGACTCTGCCCTGTGTGAATGTCATATCCTCTCACCATAAGGATTGTTTGCAGCCGGCACAGTGTTTGCCCCACTTCATCTGTGGATTATCTCTACTACCCTTTGAGAGGGAGAAGCTACTTTTGAGGTGGTATTTGCACCCCCACTTCCTCTCATGCTTCGGAATCCTCCAAAGCAAAGCACTCTGCAGCTGGGATGGGTAAGACCGGTACCTGATGCTTCTCCTCTCCACACCCCTTCCCCCTTCTGCTTACCATGCACGTGGGCACCGAGAGACCGGAAGTTCGCCCACTTCCGTGGCGTACCAGATAGAGCAGAACTGCATCTGAAAACCCCATAGTCCCCTCCCCTTTCCTCTGATATTCTTCATTTACGAAATCTCCTTACAGATCCTCCCCCACCCCTTATGTAAATAAACAGGCATCATCCCCTGCCCTCCTTCACTGTTTTCGCGCCCTGCAATCACTTCTACCTCGGTCATTTTTAAGTCCAAGCCTATCAGACTGCGCAGCTAATGACATCTGAGAACATTTGGAAGACTTCCCTGGGAATCCATTCCACCCATTGCTTACCATTGGCTTTGTGGTTTGTAACTCACATTTGCTTGCTTTCTCTTTGCTGGCTTTATTTGTTTTAGGCTGTCCAGCTTGAGTTTGTCCGTTCCCTTGCCTATACCCTATTTACTGTATTCTTCCACCAGTCCTGGATTTCTGTAAACAGGCCTTTACATCTTATTCTTATCTTGTCACATTTGCTGTGCCTTCAAAGACCGAGGTCAAATGTCAGAGACTGTCTTCCTGGAGAGCTTGGTGTTTTTCTCTCTCTGACTTCAAAGTGAGAGGATTTATGTTACAATCATGCTGGCTACTGCTGGCTTGAGGAAGGCTGTACGAGATGTTATTATTTTTCTAGCATAGCACACAACAAGATGTAAATGTCTGTAAATGAACTGTGCAAATATTTCAGAATACATTAGACGTAGAACAGCACAAATGGAGCATATTGTTTGGTCATTCTGAAGTGTGGTGGAAACAAATATTTTATTATGCTCAAAACATCAATACAGTAAGTGATGACATTTTCACACATTATCGTTTAACTTTTATCAGTTAAACTGTATGCCTGTGCAAATGTAATGGTAATTTCAATTGAAGATGTGTTGTCTGTATTGGCAGTGCGCTACCACATCATGAATACTCTACTTTACCCTACTGCACTCTACTCTGTAATACTCTTACTCTATGCTAGTGTGCTCTACACCGCTCTACTATGCGTCACTGAACTCCTCTCCCCTGCTCTCTACACCACTCCCTTCTAGATCACTCCACTCTACACAACTCCACTCTATGCCACTCTACTATGCAACACTGCACTTTACGCCAGTGCACTCTATGCCACTGCTCTATGCCACTGCACTCTACCATGCACCCCTCCACTCTACCCTGCACCACTCCACTCTACACCACTTGACTGTACTTAGATTCTACTCTCTGCCACTGCACTCTCACTTTACGCCACTCTACTCCACTCTGCGCCACTACACTCTATGCCACTGCACTCTACCTTGCGCCACTCTACTCTGCACCACTCTGTCACTGCACTCTAGGCCAATGCACTCTACTCCACTTTACTAAAAACCAATACACTCTATGCCACTGTACTCTAAGCGCACTACTCTGTACCACTGCACTCTATGCCACTATACTCTACTCTGCAAACCTCTGCATCACTGCACGCTATGCCACTACACGCCACGCCACTCTACACCATGCACCACTCTATTCTACTCTACATCACTGCTCTCTGCACCACTTTACTCTGCACTCTGCATTACTGAACTCTAGGGCCATGCACTCTATAACACTTTGCTCTGCAAGACTGCACTCTCCGTCACTCTACTCTGCACCACTGCACTCTATGCCACTGTTCTCTACTTGGCTCCATTCAACGCCACTGTGCTGCGCTCTGAGCCACTCCACTCTGCATCACTGCACTCTACCCCACTATAATCCATTCTGTACCACTGCACTCCATGCCACTGAACTCCACACCACTGTACTCTAACCTACACCACTCCGTACCACTTCGCTCTACTCTGAAACCATCTTTTCTATGCCCCTGTCTTTAACACCACTCTACTCCACTCTATGCCACTGCTCTCTACACCACTGCAGTCTACGCTGCACAACTCTACTCTACGCCACTGCACCCTATGCCACTCTAGTCTACATCACAACACTCTACTCCAACACACTATACACCACTCCACAACACTCTATGCCAGTCCACTCTACGGCAATCTACTCCACTCTGACACTCTACAACATTCTACTCCCTCCACGACACTCCACAAAACTGTACACCACTCCACAACACTCCATGACACTTCCGTTCACTCCACACCACTCTACTCAACTATACTCTACGGCTCTCTACACCACTCCATAACACTCCACTCTATGCCACTTTACAACATTCCACTCGCTGCCATTCTCCTTTACCCCACTAACTTTTATTCATGCTGAACAGCAGCCATCCTGGTGTTCAACATGGCTAAAACATATTGGCAAAGCCAATAGCTCTAGCATAGGCGAGACCTGTTGGCTTTGCTAATGCTTGTTTCTTTCGGTTTGGGCAGAAAGGGCTATTTTAATAAAAAGGGAACCCAAGTCATCTAGCTGTTGACAGCCGCAAAGTTAACTTACATCCGCTGCTATGAGGAAGATTCCGACATGGTACTGGCTTGCCAGAAGGTCCTTTCTTTAAGGTTATTAATTCTTTTTTTCCTCGGTTGTTAAGTTATAGATGTCTGTGTGCTTCCTTTTGACTTTTGTTAACCACTCTTTGTGAACCCATGTCACCCAGTCTTCGATCGACTGACCACAGCAAATGTGTTCCCAAGGTGTGCAGTTTTGCTAGTCTCACGTGTGAGCTATTTTATTCTAGTTTTAACGTTTAACAGTGTTTCAGGAACGCATAGGGGGGCCTTATATATTCCATATTTTCAGGATATCCATATATAAACTAAATTTACATAGAATTAATCTAAATTAAACTTATTTTTATAACGGTCATCCTAACCCTCTAGAATTGATCCAGTCCCCCTGTGCCTATATTGGACACCCATGGCATTGCTGGAACATGCAGCTTTCCAGCTGCCTTGGAGCACACTGTTGCCACTGAGCAACACAACCAAATAACAGCACACTTTGTGGAATAAAAGGAGCTCCAGAAAACAGTGTTTGTATACACTGAAATCACTCACAAGATGAACACTAACTAATCCAGTTTGCAAATATGATGACGTGGCCTCAGGATTGGAATTCAGCTCGCTTTCCAATTAAACATTTAATTTTGAAAAAGTGCACAGTTCTTTTCCTCACCCAGCTTGGCATGCCCCGGACAGTGTCCTTTACGCACTCGCACCTAGGAGGCTAATTACCCCTCCACCCCCACCCCAGTACTCCACCATGCAGGACAAGGCTCCAGTCATTAAATCCAAGGCACTGGCGAAGTGGCAGGCGGACTTGGGGACTGACATAACTGCAGAGAAAGGGAGGTATTGCCCCGATTACTTACCGGTAATCTTCATTACTCCGAGTATAGTCTTCCTCGCCACATGACTTACAAAGTGAGCGTCAGCTCCACAACAGAACCCTCCAAAGCAAAGCAAAAAAACAAAGTCAGCATCCCATGCCTCCCATCCCTTCCCAATATGGCCGACCCAGTCACCCATGACCCCTATAAGAGGCGGGCCGGCCCAACCCAACAGCCTGAAACTACCAAGCAAAACATGAAGCCGATAGCCAGACAGGGAGGGAGGGATGGGAAGTCATGTGGCGAGGAAGACTATACTCGGAGTAATGAAGATTACCGGTAAGTAATCGGGGCATTACCTCCTCGTTAGTCTTCCTCGCCACATGACTTACAAAGTGAGCACATACCAAAGCCAAACGGCTTCATGGAACTCACAAGACACCAACAGACCAGAGGGCAAAACCCAACAGGCCAGAACGAGTGGAAGGACCACCCAGGGGAAAGGCAACCACGAGCAGGAAAAAACCAGCCCGGGACCCAATGACACCGGGTAAAACAAAAACCCGGACCCCAGAGACACGAGGCGCTGGCAGGAAGCAGCCGCAGCAAAGGCCAAAGGGGGACAGAGAAAAGCTCCAGACCAGACCGCACGGAGCCAGAAGCCACAGAAAACAGGGCCCAGAAAGCACGCCGGACCAACACACCAGGACCGGCCAACGGAGATCCCGAAAAGAGGGCAACAAACCCCCTCAAGAAAAAGAAGGAAAACCGAAGGAACAGAGGGCAACCCCGCCACAGCGACCCAACAGAAAAGGCACAGCCGAAAGGGAGACGCCGTGCGACAAACACAGCAACCCCGCAAGGGAGAACACCACCCGCGAGAGAGCCGAAACCACCAGAGGCAGTGGAACCAGTCGCAAGCAAACCGGCAAGAGCCGCACTAAAAGAAGAGTGCGACAGACTGCCAACTAACGACACTGAGACAGCGTGTGCGAGACTCGAACCCTCGACCCGTGAGAACCAGGACAACCACAGGCACAAGACAAACCAAAGAGCCAAAGCCCCTGGCAGCAAGGAAAAGGGGCGCTGAAGAGAAACAGAAAGGGAAAAAAACCCAGACACACAAAGGACCCCCCGGAAGGGACTGTGCCAAGGAGAGAACCCAGGCAGGAACAAGGAAACAAAAAGACCCAGGAAGGTGACGGAAACGACACCGAAGAGACCCGGCCACCCAGGGAACTCAACCAGGCCACCGCAGAAAGCGGAGAACCCGAAAGATCACCCACGCACAGAAGGCAGGGAAAAAGGCAGCGCCACGGACCGAGCCCGCCCCTCACAGGGACCAAGCGAGCAGCCGAAGCGAGCACCCACCAAAGGCGAGAGGGACAGGAGGGCAGGGTGAAAACCGAACCCGAGCCAACTCAAATCCCCCAGAGAGCCACCAGATCCAACAGACCCCGGAACCCCAAATCCAGGGACAAAAGACGAGGAAACAAGCACACCGGAAGCGTACGGGCCCGCCAGGGAGCAGAGAACCGGAGGCACCAGCACCCCCGGACACCCAAGCAGGAGACGCAGAAGGCCAGAGAGCCCACAGAGCCCGATTCCCCCCCAGCCGAACCAGGACAGGAGCGGGAAGGGCCCGGGCCAATCCCAAGGAAGGACCAGAGCCAACCGGCAGAAGAAAAACAGCCAGACAACAAGACTGCATGGAACGCCACACGAAAGCGTGAGTAACCCCGGCGCCGGGACCACGCCAAACGCCACAGAATCGCACCAGGCGGAGAAAACGTGAAGCCGGAGTGAGCAACACAAAAACGAGAAAGGAGCGGCCAAGCCTCAACCCCGACAAAGACAGGGAGAGTCCAAGGAGGACCCCACAGGCCACAGCACCCGGAAGACCCAGGTGGAACCCCACCCGGGTACCAACCAGACCCGACCCTGCACAACCGCAGAAAGCAGACCAGGCCAGGGGCAGACAGGGAGGCAATGCCGAAAGCCCCACAGCCCCATGAAAACCCCGGAGGATGGTCAGCAACAGACAGGGACAGACCCCCGCGGGAACATTGAAACACATTCCAACCTTACTGAAAGAAAGACCAGTGCCCACTCCAGAGACTGAGCACCCACTGACATTGAAAGACCAGGGATGGAACACCAGAACCACAGGGGAAGAGTCGAAGACCCGAACCCGAAGGCCAGAGTGACTCCAACAGAGCGGACACTGACGGCAAGCCGAAAGGCAACCAAAGCCCGCGAGGGGGCAAGGAGTCACAACAGAGGGGGCCGATAGACCCACACGCACCCCGGCACAGAGAAGCCCACAGCCGCCCCCACAGAGAGGGGGAGCCAAACGCCAGAACCCAAACCCCAGAGCCCGCTAGAGCAGGGCATCAAGCACAAGGCGGCGGGGGAGGGGGGAGCGTAGGGCAGGGCCGCGAGGGCCAGGAGGAGGGGGAACGAGAAAGCGAGCCCGACAAGGTGGGGCCACCACCCGGGATACCCACAACCAAACGGGGCAGAGTAGAAGGCAACAAACTGCCTGTGCGCAGGAAGGAAGACAGCGGAGCAACACAGAACCGGAGGAGGAAGAGCAAGCACCCAGCCAGCACCCCCAACCACCAGGACAGAACACGCTCACCAGCAAAGAGAAGCAAGCCACGGAAACCGAGAAGCCCCAGAACAAGGTTACAGAGGGACGAAACAATGTAAGTCCAGAGATAGCCGCAGCGCGAAAAGGCAAGCAGCGAGGTAAGTACAAAGATGACACCTAGCAGCAAAAACGCGAATACAAAGATGACAATGAAAGCATTGCACCCAAAGAGCCGCTGACAGCGACTGCGGGACTCAAACCCGTCACCGGAGAGTCGAAACAACCCAAGGCACCGGACGCAACAACGAGAAACCGCACCCAGAAGAGCGTGACCCGGGAGACCCCCGAAAACCAGAGGCACAAGACTATGGCAGCAAACCCCCCCCCCCCCCCCCCCCCCGCTTGGGCAGAGAAGAGGCAGCGAAACAAATGGAGAGCCAGCGAGGGACAAAACAAACCCCGCCCCCGGGGCAACGAGCCGGTCTGGGTCGGGAGAACACGAGGCAACCCCCGGGACCGGGAACCACCAAGGCAACGGCAGCAGCGGGCCAGGAAGGCAAGCCCACCCCCTCCCCCCCCCCCCCCGCCCCCCCAGCCAGAGCCAGGCAGAAACGCCCCGAGGAGCGGGGGTGGCGGGAACCACAGGGATCAGACGCGAGCACCGTGGCAAAACCAACAGTGCGGGCCAGCGCTGCAAGCGCCTAGGCGAAGAGGAGACACGAAGCGCACACTGTACAACGTGAGGTGCAACAAGACAGGAAAACAAAAACACCGCCAAAAATTCAGTCAGCGAGCACAGCAAGCTGGCGCAACAGGACACCCTCGGCGTAGAACACACGGCACCGTAGTGCAACAAACGACACCACAGGAGTCGGCCAAAAAAACGGGCCACAAAGCCCAAAATGAATCGCGTCCCGGATGCGCATCAGCCAAGGGAGCCGGCATCCCAACGGAACGGGAGCACCACGGCAGGGGTACATGCGCCACGTACAATAAGGCAGGTCAGTGAACACCCACAAGTGTCTCAGAGCCTCTGACAATGCAAATAGAAACGCAACAGAGGACCCAACCAAGGGCATCACACAAGCAGGAGCCGTGCCACAAAAACAAAAACACAGGAAGCCTGCAGTTGCAGGGCTGGTTACAGTGTGAACCCAGCCATATGCAAATCAGCCTTGACCCTGTGTTGTGTATGTATATTGTCACCTTGAGGACACCGTAGTGTCCCATGCACTTGCGTGTCCCTGCGAGGACACCGTATCGTTGCCCCTCACCAGCTGTGACCTCACCAGCTGTCAGTTGGTGACAGTTGACAGCTGGTGATCCTGAGCAGCGGCTGCAATCTTGCGCTCCACGTTTGGAGCTGTGTTGGCGAAGAATAAAGTACTTGCAACTCGACGTATTGCTTCCACTTTGTTCACTACACCCTGTGCCTCATGGGTGCAGTCCAGCCCGAACTGCCAAGCCAGGTCCTCCCTGGACTGGAAACAAGCATCCTAGGACCGGTTTCAGGGTTACACCCCTCTTCCGCCAAGATAGCTTCCAAAAACCGCCCAGCAGGGCTGCCCGAGCACGGGGACTAACAAAAAGGCCGTGGAACCAGATGGCCGCGCACTCCACACGCTGGCACGCACTAATGACGTGACCCCTTCGGAAACACGCTCAGCGTGCCCCCAGAAGCGCCTCACCGAAACGGGAACTATCAGCGTGTTTCAGCAGTCAGTTTGCCCCATGGCACATAAAAACATCTCGTGACACCAACACCAACTTCAAAAGGACGCCAGTATCAAAAATTATGCACACAAAGTTTCCCATTAGCCAACTCGATGTACATAAAGAGCGCAAGACCAGGGACAGGTTAAGGGCGGCGCGACCGGTGCCACCGCACCGGGTGCGTGCAATTTTACAACGAAGCCCCGCCCCCGGGACCCCGCCCACAGCCGCGAGGAAACACAGCGCGCACACAGCAACGCCGGCGACCCCGGAGCGAAGCAAGACGGAGGGAGCATGGACGCAGGCAGGTAAGCGACACACAACCCCCGAAATGGACGAGCCCCCCATGCACAGCGGCCCTAGACGGACCGAGCCCCGTAGAGCCGCCGCCACCCCCAACGCCAGGAAGGCAGGCGGGTAGGCGAAAACGCGGCTCGGGAAGGAAGAGGGCTGTCTCCGTCCGCAACCCTCGGGACACAGTCACCCTTCCCAATATGCCAAGGCGCAGAGCTGCCGCCCGCCGAAAATAAACAAAGGCGGCGAAGGGGATGACAATGGAAAACGAAGGATCGTGTCAACATTTTTTTAAGGGAATCGAAGCACGAATCCCACGCATTTCCCCCCCCCCCCCCCGCCCCCCCCCCCTGAACACCCACGGCTCGCTAAAGCAGAGCCTGACCGGCACAAGAAAATAACCTCCAAATACACCGGGGGCAACAGGCAGGGGGAATAAACTAAGTCCAAGCCCCTAGGGTCCGCTACAGCAGGACCTCCAACCATGGACCCACGCACCTGCTACAGCAGGCACCACTTACCTGAAGCGCTCCGGAGACAGTGCAGAACTAAAAAAACAGGCTGTTGGGTTGGGCCGGCCCGCCTCTTATAGGGGTCATGGGTGACTGGGTCGGCCACATTGGGAAGGGATGGGAGGCATGGGATGCTGACTTTGTTTTTTTGCTTTGCTTTGGAGGGTTCTGTTGTGGAGCTGACGCTCACTTTGTAAGTCATGTGGCGAGGAAGACTAACGAGGAGGTAATGCTGTGCCCAATGTGTATGCTGTTGCCAAACTACAGATCGAGGATCTGGATCCTGCATGTTTACTCCCTCTATTGTACGTGCCACACCCGTCTGCCTGCATAGGATGGGTTCAGACCCAGAGGCGCGGGGCACGGCGCCGACTCCATGCATCTTGCCTGGGTATGCCCCAAGAAATCTGAGTATTGAGTCGCAATTTTCCACTGCATAGACGACGAAGCGAGCGTGGGCTCTGTGCTCAGATCGCAGCTCGTGGCGTTACGGCGCTATGTCAGAGACATCCTGGCCGGCACCCACACCTGACCGCAGTGCTTTAAATGGGGGGGAAAAAGTGCAGGTACTCACCAAATTGAGCTATGACCAAAGGGGCGGGGCGAGGAGGCGGGTTTAGGGGCGGGGCTACTGGCCAACATTTACGAGAATTGGTTTGGTATGTAGCTGGTGGTGCATAGTGTGGTAGCGCACTGTCATTCAGAGACAACACGTTTTCCATTCTCACTACCACTAAATTTGCACAAATGTAGTTCTGTTGACAAAAACTATGCAGCGCACCAAGGACAATGTGTGGAATTGGGTTCCAGCTGGTGAGATATCCAGTGTACCATGAGTCTGAGTGCATGGAAGGAAAGTACCACTTACCCCTGTTTGATCTGTGAAATACAGCAATAATCTGGTTTCAATGGACCCTGGGCCTCTGTGTCACTGCACCTGCTGCACCTAGACCCCTGGCTCTAGAGAATATTTAGCTTTTGTGCATCCCCCGGTAAAGTAGTCTATTAAATTCTTCCTTGACAGTTCAGGATAACAAGAGCTGCTTCATTTGTCCTTTCTATTTCCAATTTGAAATATTTGTACAGTCTATTCACAGGTATTAATGTTTGTAAACTTTCAAAAAAGCTCTCATCCGGCAGTTAGGGAAAGAAAAGTAAACATCAAACTCCATGTTAAAAGAATAAGCAGCAATTTGTCCGATGGTATCGCCTCACATTCAAGCTCCGTGGCAAGAGAAAACACAACATTTAAAAGCATCTATTTGCTCTTTCATCTTAACTCCAGTGCGGTTACTTTACCAGCTAGAAACAAATGTAAAACAAAAAATCTGCCTGACAGTAACAGATTATGCTCACTGGGCATCAGCACTGGCATCGCTTTAAGTGGCATGTCTAATTTACCTATTTGTATCCCCCTTTACAGCAGGCAGAGTCGATTGGGATCGGAAGACTGCAGGGCCGGAGTACTCTCAGACAGAGAGAGTGAGCACTGCAGGGTCCTGGGCATATGCAGAGTCTCCACCAGGGTAGAGGCTTCCTCCAATCTCACCAGAGTTCCAGGGAGGCCGCTCAGGCCATGTCCCCCCACCTATTATGCGCTCAATGTCCCATCTCGGCAGGGGGCGAATGAATCCGGTGAAAGACACTGTCAGACCCCAGTGGCAGGCAGGCTAAGTGGTGTAAATGGCCCATCTGATGTCCTGGGTTTTCAGCAGAGCTGTATGGATGAGAGGCCCGACTGCAGGAATCTGATTCCTGCTTCCTGGGTCCCGGATGGCCCCGGATGTAGGAATCCAGTCCTGGGGCCCCTGCCTGGCACTGGAGGGAAACCTGATATTAGGCGCTGCACCTGGCTGGCTCCTTGTCAATGATCCTCGGCTGTTTAGGCAAAGAAGGAAGGGCATTGCAAACTGCATCTTTAAAGTGCTTCCATTCTTTCCTGCCACACAGCTACTGGTGGTGACTTCACACGTTTTGCTGATGCGAGATGATGGCCACTGCCAGTGTGAAATGCTAATCATGTGAGCATGCACGGCAGAGTAGAAATGCTTTGCATGCTCTCATGATGAGCATTTCTTTGGGAACTTTAAGAAATCCCGACATGCTGCAGTGAGTACCGGTACTCTCCGTGGGTACGGAGAAGTTTCGGTACTCAAAGGGGGGAAAGAAAGAAGTGCCGGTACTCAGTACCGGTGAGTACCGGCCCATTTAAAGCACTGCCTGACCGTCATGATGCTACTCGTCAGGTGGCGATACCCTGGGGAGGGCGCAGCAGCCCTCAATGGAGAGATGGGGCAGAGATGTGACTTATTGTCAGGACAGGCTGGGGGAGTGCTGGGTGCCGTGCTGCAGCCGGTCGCCTACCGCCCTCAGGACACGTGGAGCCCCTTTAGCACGTAGCTGGCACTCGAATCTGGACGAGAATCCTCTTCTCCGAGCCAAGGCTGTCCTTCCACACCACACCCTCAAGCAAGGCATGTACGCCCGACACTCGGTGATCGAGGCCGCTACCACGTTTTAGATTGGGGCCAAGTGCTGACACCATCTAGCCTGGATTGTACCTCACATATCCTTCTTCCACCGCTCTCCATTTCCCATCTCATGTGAAATCTCCAACAAGGCTTCTTAGGCAAAAGCATGTTGAATTCTGGGACCTGTAGTTATGCTTTTAACATTGCAGACATCAGAAATCCCAGCATGCAAAGTTCCCTTGGTTACAAACCAGGACTGGCTGAGGTGTCACCCGTGAGTTGGGGTCTTTTTAAGGAAGGTTTGTTTTGATTTCTAGTTTTCATGAAGGCCTGCACCCCACACATTGTCCGCAGGCAGTGGTCGGCCTCTTCGGCCTCCATCCCAACAGCTGGCGTGCCTACTGTACTCTACTCCACAACGAGCCTGGCTGTGTCTATTCACACTCTGCAGTGTGCAGACAGTTTTGGGGTTCCCAGTAAGCGTCCTGTGGTGGAAATCCAGACGACACTACAATGGCCATAGCCAAAGAGATATTTAGGGGGGCACGCAAGGGGACAGACAGACGTGGGATATGGTGTGCTTGGAGACTGTTAATATAAGAAAACCAGCAATGTTTTAAGTATTTACAAGGAATGTTTACTATGACTCCTTGCCAATAACTCCTATTATTTGTTCTGGATTGAGACACAGGACAGACCCTCTGCAATTACGAAGCTGCCTTACAACCCAGCCAATAAAATTCGTTGCCAATATTATGACCCAGAGCTCATTTTACCTACATTGAAAAGATGAAATTCTGATCCAGCATTGTCAGGATTCTAACATGTGCTCTCAGCGGCAGATATAAGAAATAACAACAGTTTGTTTTACAGAAATAAATATTTTTCTAGCCTAAATGTGTGATCAAGACCCCATTTCTTAAACAGATAATTTCACACAGCACTTACAGGATGGACATTTTTTCCATATTTTTTGTATTAGTAAGTAGCAGGTGAGTCTCTTACCTCAGAAAGATGAAAGGTAGAGTCGCCAGGTTCGCCCCTGCATATACCAGAACCAGTTGCAAGGGGTGCATGGACCCCCACGCTTTTATGCAGCTTCAGAGATTGAAATATGTATCCACACCTTCGTGTGTTTTTGAAATTGCTCAATGCATATCAATCGTGTTTTGAAACAAAAGCGGTTTCAAACCCAGAATGTGCCATCTTCTCACTCTCTGCAGACTGCAGAGCTTGGTTTACTGTCTGAAAGGGCACTCTTTCTGCATTAAAAGATTGCAGTGGAATGTGTGGTATGCAATGCTTGGTTGTTGCTCCTGTTTAAGCGCACGCACACGCACGCACGCACTCACGCACTCACGCACTCTTCAGGACCCTTCGGGGAGGGCACTGGACTCTATCCCCTGACAGAAGTGGTGATTTGACAGGTTTGGACTGGCCAATTAGGATAAACCAATGTCAAAATGACTGGGCTGAAAGAGAAGCGTTTGCAGTTCTTTTTGTGATGATGTGGGCAGGCTTAGCTTTTTTAGATCAGGATGGCAGTGTAGTTAGTTACCTGCGACCTACTGTTACAAATGCTTTAAAATATACATAGAACAGGCTTTGACTCCACCCAGAGGAGTATCCCTCTCACCCCTCCCGGCTCTACGTCACTCTCTCTCTCTCTCCCCCTCCCCCCCCCCTCCACGCGCACCCTGCATGTTACATGCCCTAGGTTTGCTTCCTCTCACTGCGTTGCTTCCCCCCACCAGCACTTCTATTTTGCTTAACTGTATTTATTCTGCCCTCTTAAGCTCAACCCTATGTTGCTCCCCCCCACAAACATTAAAAAGAAACCAAAAACGTGTTTGCCCTTTTTTCTATTTATTTACCAGTCAGAACTGGGATCTGTAAATAAAGCACGCTAAACTATATAATAAAAATGGAGCATTCCATCCACCACTTTGTTGTATACTTCAGTGCGACGGGTGTGCATACAGACATGTGTCCTGTGCTCACAGTCTAACTGGAACCAAGTTACACCCGACTGACGAGCCCCAATCAGGGCAACACCGGTCCTGGATTGCTTGTGTTCCGGTTCAGGGAGGACCTCGCTTGGAAGTCTTCAGTGGGCTGTTTCCACTGGAGCAGGGTCGAGAGTAATTTGTAAATGGCTGGGTTTAAACTGAGATGGCATGGTGTGCAAAATAATGATGGACTGTGATGCAACCCGAGCAATTACCGGTGGCTGAGAATAATTGAAGCATTCAGTCCATACCTCTTTTGTATACTTCAACATAACATTTTAATGACATTTTTCTAGATAGTTCAACTAAAGCCATAGCTGTATGAGCAACTCTGGAGATCGGATCATTTAATATTGTTGCCTTTTTCATTGTTAAGGCACATGTATGTACCCTTTAAACGTCCCTGGCATGTTTATCTCGTTTGGCTGTGTGCTTCTCCCTCCCCCGCTCAATGTTGCTTCACTGCCCCACGCCCTCCATGTTGCTTCAATCCCACTACATCCCTGACCCTGTTAAAATAAAAAAAACTATGATGCTAACACACAATTGTGTAGGCAAGCGCAGGCATTCTACACATGCGTGTGATGCCAAAATGACACAACCGTGCACACCTCTTTTCTTCTTAACCTTTCCTTTATGCTGTGAAGCATTGGCAAGGATGCTGTATAGCATGAAGAAAAACCACTGCCAGAGACCGAGCCAATAGGTCTCAAAGGCGAAACCTATTAGCTTTGCCAATGCTTATTAAAGACTATTGGTGGAAATATAATGCTATAGGTCCTCTGACATTGAATATGCCATTAGAATTTCTGTGCCTACACCTAAGTTACCATCAGATCTGTATTGCTGTTTGTTGCTCATAGACCACTACTAAACTGGTGGTGCCAGGTATCAAAATTGAAGTCTTTTAAAACCCCCCAGGGACGTGCCTGTCTCCTTTTACTTTGGCAGAGTACTCTTGCCTTTTTGTTTCTTTCTTGTTCCCACTGGAAGATGGTTGTAATCGAAGTCCAGTAGACGTAGTGTAGATCATAAGAAGGCTTTTTAGATCTTAGTTTCAAGTAGATACATATATAGCCAAGCCCCACCAGGAGTAGAATTGTGCTGCTCAGTCCATATCTCCACCTGACACTCCAATCCCACAAATACTCCCTACATTCTAGATGACTTCACACACTGGCTGAGCAGCAGGGACTTGGAACACTGAGGAAGATGCAGTAAGTTACAACAAAGAGGAAAGTACACAAAATAATCCACATTTCCTGACATTTATAGCATAGGGCTCGCAACTCTATCTCCTGGGAGCACGCAAGTAATGCCCCTTACTGTTTGGCTGAGTCCAAGGGTGTCGTGCTTGGTCTGAGCGGCTTAGTTTGCCGCTCACAGTGCCTGGGACTGTTATCCACCCAGCTGTGCAACACAGACAGGTGGAAAAATGCTAAATGCGCATGTCTGTTTGGTCGGCCCAAGGCGGCCGGCCAAACTGTCATGCGCACTTATGGTGCCCCAACCACTCCTCCTTCATCTGACAACAGCCAACCCCTCCCCCCTGCCCTAACATGGCTCTTGAAATAAAATCATAAAAACGTTGTGTTATTATCATTGTATTTTTTCCTTTTGCTCTGCTCAGAAAGCAGTGCAGTAATTTAGAGGAGCCGCCACTGGTTCTAACACACTCGCACTCCTTCACTTCCTACCTCACACTCACTTTCAATTATTCATGCACCCTCTCAAGCTCAGATTCTCACTCACTTTCACTCTCCTTGACACTCTCAAGCACACACACTCATCCTTTTACTCAATCTCATTCATTCTTAATCACTCACAAGCACTTCTAAACACATATGCATAAAGAAACGTATATATTTTTTACTTACCTTGCTAACTTAGCTGGCAACTCGGAGACTGCATGGCAGCATCAGAGCAGGAATCTGGTGCTGGGCATTGGAACCAGCAAGCGATGATTCCCAGCCAGTAGCCAGGCGTAGGTGCGAGGGCAGGTTTGAAAAGGGGTAGACCCACCTCTGTCCCTCTCTCAACATCTAGATACGACTGGAGGCACAGCACTATAAGATGCTGGGACAGTGCTGGGCATCCTACCACTGCATATTTTTGTGGCTTTGTCTTGAGGGATGGACTCATGTGCACCACATTTGAGCAGAAATCTTGTGCTGCCTGAGGCATGTGCAGTCTGTGCTAAATGAAATGGAGTGTGCCCGTGTGAGGTGATCGCAGTTGAACTGTGTCCCTCAGACATGCACAATCCAGACATCCAGACACAGTGTGTTGTGTGTTAATAGCACTCTGTAGCTGGACCATGCCTCAGCCTCTCTTCCTCCTACCATCAGCAGCTTGCAAATAAGGCCGAAAGGGCTGACATACCCACCATGGTTATGAAAACCTAAAGAATGCATGGGCAGGGGCCTCAGGAGGGAGCGGGGCTCCGCCCTGGAGCTGTTGCTGTTCATTACTGAGTCACAGTTGGCGGGGGCTTGGAAAAGAAGATAATTTTTTTTTTTATATTAAAAGTTTTTGTAAGTTACCTAGGTGCATCCTCTGTAGGGAAATGTTTCCCAGTAGTTTTGCAGCCTTGTCTGTGCAAGCTAAAATAGCTGCCATATTTTCAGGTCCCTTGTTTCGTAATTCCCTTCAGAATAGAATTGCCTACAGGGCGAGTTTGGGAAGTGATTAAACCCAGGCACGGTCCTGGTGGTTTTGTGGGGAGGCGTGGTTGTGTTTACATGGTGCACCTGGGGCTTGAGTGAGAGTTTGACAATGAGCGCTGTGTTTAGAATGTACTCCAGAGCCAGGAAGAGTGGGAGAATCTGGGAGGCGCGAGGCGTTCTTTTCACAGCTGCTGGTCTGAACTACGGAGAGAGAAAGGTCCCGTCATTACGGATTTCCTTGCGTTGCTGCCGTCGTTGTCATCTGTGCCAGTAGCCGTGGAGTATCGCTTCCCATGTCGTATGGTTTTCATTACCATGTCGTATGGTGTTTCCTTCCCATGTCGTATGGTGTTGACTTGCCATGTCGTATGGTGTTTGCTTCCCATGTTGTATGTATGGTGTTGCCTTGCCATGTCATGTGGTGTTTGCTTCCCATGTCGTATGGTGTTTCCTTCCCATGTCGTGTGGTGTTTGCTGCCCATGTTGTATGTATGGTGTTGCCTTGCCATGTCATATGGTGTTTGCTTCCCATGTCGTATGGTGTTTCCTTCCCATGTTGCATGGTGTTGCAGCACAGAAAGCTCATCTTGCTGCTCACAAGGCCTCGAAGTGCTAACGTTTGCATTGAGTTCCAGAGTCCCCTCTGAGTGTGTGATTTAAAGTGCGTTGTACGTCCGACAAGGAATACATGTGATGAGATGTGTGAGGTTCAAAGCCGTGCTTCAACCCTGGTGTGGCATGCATGGTCAGTGTGTTAATTCGGAATTAAGCCGGCTATATCCGGCCCAGAGCCCTTGTGGTTCGAGCATGCAGTCTGGGCGATTTCACCGGCAGCTGCCTGTCTTCAGCGAGTAGATGGGGTGTGGGCCGACGAGCAGGACATGATATTCACCCGTTCTTCGCCTCCATCGTTGTGTCCAGTTGTATTCGGGGAGCCGGTCTTAGTCATGTCTACAAAACGTAGGGGTACCAAGATGTTTAATACATGTCTCTGACATCACGGGCTAGATCCCTTGCTCATTACGAGGCTAAAGGCCTTTGTATGCGTCACACTCGTCCTTTTTTCTCTTCTCACAAAGTGATCATGAAATCGAGGTTTAAAAGTGAGGTACTAGTGGTGGTTCTCGACCGGCGCAGCGGGTGTTTGGTCCTTTGCTTGGCTCAGAGGGCGGATGCTGCTCTCGTCCTCCGTGGCTTTGCCTAGGAACAGTCAGTTGGTCATTTTGGAGGTTGATCCAGAGGGTTTACGCAGTTTTGTTTCGTCCAAAGAGTTATCCGTTGCAGCTCGCCTCTCCGCTTTTCCTGCTTCTTGAAAATCTCTTCTTAAATGGTGTGCAGGGAGGTCTTGTCCTCTTTTTTGTGGTGCTGGGGACCCCCACAGAAAAGTCTCACTTCAGGCTGCAGGTCGAAGCGTCAAGAATGTTTGATTATTATGGATTGGTTAAATGGTGAATTGTTGTCCTCTAGATCGACTGTAAATGCTGCACTAAGATGTACCTTTTCGTCGTGGAGGCACCAACAGGGTCCTCTTTTCGAACCACCATATTTGGTGGATGTTACATTTCTGATGATGAAAACAATTTTACTAGTAGCACTAGCATCAGCCAGACGTCTGGGAGATGTTTAATGTCCACTGTGGAGGGATGCCTTACGGGTAGCTCAGCCTAGGGTACTAGTGTTAAGGTGAGATCCAGCATCTAAGAACCTTTCTGCTTTTCTCTGACCTAAGGAAACCATATTGCCTTTGTGTTTTCTTGCAGAATTGGTTTATTTGGAAACAATGAAGGGGATTCAAGTAATCCCTTCATTTCGTTTGGGAACTTTGGACAAAGCAGAAAAGCAACAGATATCCGATCAAAGTAGATTACGGCAAAGTTTCATTAGCATGGTCAATGTTCCGAGGGTGCCACAGACATGTGTACCTGTTTTGCAAAAGGTGCAGCAGACGCATGATCGGCCATTTATGTAATACAGATAGTGCTAGCGCCCATATAGCGCCAGTATTGTATTAAGGTGGCTTCCTCTCATTTGCATGTGACATGGTCACTTTTCCTCTGCCCCGTGCCCTGTTATGAATGCAAGTGCAGAGGCAAAGAGGGTGTGAGGAGGCACACTGACCGTGCTGCACTAACATGTGCTTCCGGTGCTTCATTTGAGGCGGTTGTTTCCCGTGCTGGGCACCAGCACTTAACTGTCAACACCGGCACTTTTAACAGACTACCATGTGGTGGCGCTTCTTGTCAAATTTAAAAACCAGCACAGCAACACTTGTTTATTATTTCAATAAACAGTAAAAATGACTAATATCTGCCGCCAAATTCATTCTTATAGCTGTGGTACCTGGAATAGTCCTAATTGAAACACTTGTAGGAGAATGATAGTAAGAAGTTGTGCTGTTTCAATGATAGGCAGCACTGGCAGGGGCAATGGACGGTTCACATTGCGGTGCTCCTGGTGAGGGCCCTTGCACTTATTGTTTTATAAATTAAGCAGTGGGTGGTGCACAATCGGTGCACCCCGAGGGCGACCTCTGCAATGGGGTGAGGAGGTCCCACGGACCCAACATACATCTCCCTGCAGGCAGGTGCCATGACTAACTGCACACAGCTGCAGGAGAATCAGTGTCCCCATTTGTAAAGCAGGCTGAGTGCTACCTGCACTGTGAAAGAGGCTGCTCTGCCTAGCACTAATCTCCTGTTCCAAGTGCAAGCGCCAGATCACGGATGCCCTTGGGGTAGTGCATTATCCCTGTTTGCGACCAACGCACTGATGGACGGTGCTCCCTTTACATTATACCGCCCCTGGTGTCCAAGAAGGATCAGTTGAATGTGGGGTCCCAGCATCTTAGGCAGAGGTCCATGGTAGAGATCTTAAGAAGGTGACATGAGCTACTCTGCATATATTTGCACAGCATTACTTCTGCTACTACCTTTCCTTGTCACCTTTCTTATGATAGATGGGAGTATTCAAAATTAGCAGGAGTGTTGTATGGGAGTCTTTTTTTAAGTTCACCCACCAGTAGTTGGGGGGGTCATTAAAAATTAAGATGTTGGTCTGCTTTTGTTATCAGGAGGTGAATCAATCTAATTTTGTATGGAATGTGACGAAGAAGATCAGGGCCAGAAGTAATGAAGATTAACAGAAAATGATAGACACTTCCAAAAAGTATAGATTGGCGATTGGGCCATTTTGGTGCCGATAGCCAAACTATGAAACAGTCTGACTTTGATCTCCATCAAATGACCTCTCCTATGTAACCCCCCCCCCCTCCCCCAGAACCAATTTTAAGTAACTTTAAAAAACGTTTTCCAGTAGATTTGAACAAAATAAATATAGTGAGTTATACAGGAGAACCTATTGTTAATGTACTTCTTCACCCTCTTGTCCTGAGGAGGGCGTGTACGTTAGCACTGTTTCCTGCCCGATGGTGTCCCCTTAGCTGGTTACCTCTCCCTCTGGCCTCTATGCTCTGACGTCATGGGAAGAGTTACTTTGTATTGCACACGTTTTGTCTGCAGAGACTTATAACATTTATAGTAGTATTGCCCCAGATTATTTAGGTTAGTGCGTGTGATTGTTTTACTGTGTTTGCACCGGGCTGTCATGTTGACGAGATACGTCTTTTATTGCTCCTGAGCGTACAGTAACATACAGTGATTTTGGAAATTGACTTATTGGCATTATGCCACCACATCTTATATTGATGGTCGCTCGCCTTCATGAAGGGAACTTTGCCCAAATAAAGTGGGGACGCAGGATGAGATGACAGAAAATATCAACATGGACAGCGGTGTCCGCCAGGGGTGTGTGCCGGCCCCTACCTTATTTCCGCGTTATATCAATGACATTGTGGCCTTTTCAACCCGAATGGATTCCAATGCACCCATGTTGACTCACATAAAAACCCCAATTCTTTTCTTTGCCGATGATACCATTTTGGTCTTCATGACCCCCAGCGGCATCCAAAAGCTTTTGCTACGCTTCGAACAAGGATAAGACGAAGCTAATGACGTTTAACCCCCATAAATCTTACAGAAGTGGTTTATTCCTTGGGGATGGGGAGAGTGGGGGATTTATTAGAAACTGTTCAACGCTTCTCCTATCTGGGTATCCCTTTTAGCAGTAACATGGCATGGAAGACTCATCTCATCAGAGCAGCTGTGAAACTTAAGCAAATAGCAGGAGCAATTCACAAAGAATAAAGCCTCTAATTCTAAACGTATTCGGCCCGCTGTCCAATATTTGAAGCCAGGGCTCTATGATCAGCCTTATATGGTGGGGCTGAATATGGTGCCATTCCAATCTTACACTATTAACTGCTACCAAAAACAAGTTCTTACAGAATTTGGCTTCTCTTCGTCCTAGCACGCCCCTGATCCCTCTCTTTAGGGAACTGGGCCTACGAAATCTTTTGGACACAGCCAGACTCCGTCCATTATTTTATTGGTGGAGGCTATGGTCTACTCCTGAACTCCTGCACTATACCACAACCCTTAAGGATGTCATTAAAGCAGTCCATTCCGTATCTATTCCCCTGCTTAAACCCATCAAACTGTCATTAGAATTCATTGGGGCCCCAAACTTTGGACCCAAGCACCCCACTATTTCTTTTCCTTCCAAAATTATCCTAAAAAAGCTATACTGGTCTGCGGTTGAGGCAAAATTAGCAGCACGGACAGATCTTCCTGCCCTAACACAATCATTTTTGGACATCAAGCCCCGTAACAGCTATGAGTCCTATTAGGATCTCGTGTATGTGTCCTGTGACAGGAAAATATATTTCCAGTGTACAGTGGGTACCTTACCATTGGAAGCTTTCACAAAGAACTGGTCGGGCGAAGCAACTGATATTTGTTCTGCCTGTCGGGAAACAACCTTTATATCGCGGATTTTACACCGCGATGCAATCACAACGCGGTCGTTACAATGACCTAGTTGTTACCACGCAGTGCCTTTACTATGCAATTCATTACATCAACTTAAAGTAGATGGCACTCTAACATAAGGAATAGTATAGTTTACTATTCCAACACCTTCCCTACTGTTACATAGGCTGGATTTGGAATAGTAAATTATACATTTCTAATGTTACGGCGCCATCTACTGCAATTCAATGTAATGACTTGTTTAGTATTGGCATTGTGTGGTAACAACGCGGTCTTTGTAATGACCACGTTATGAAATGCCACATAGAACAAGCATTTGCAATGCAATAGGTCTCGCATTTGCAAAAGTTTAAGCTATTGGCATTGTTCATGACAATGCCTTTTTTATCTATTTTATAAAACAAACACATAAATAAATGCCATTGTCATTTACAATGCCAATAGCTAGTGTTGCATTATTATTAGCAATGCCAACTGCTCACACTTTTATAATGCGAGACCTATTGCATTGCAAATGCTTGTTGGGGATTGGCACTTATTCTTCCTCACTAAGCTTTTACCCAGAACCAGACGGTGAAACGCACACAAGGGGGAAGAAGCAAAAAGGAATAGACAGAAAAACTGTGACAGATAGTAAGCAGGAACGTGCAAGAGTGGGATAAAGGAGGAGGGAATGTCTGGCGGTGGAAAGAGGCATGAGGTGAAATCAAGACTATGCTGCATTGGTATTTGGCTTGTTGACATTCAGTAGTGCTGGCTTTTGGCCAGGGCCGGACTGGCCGTAGCGGGCACCGGGCATTCCCCCGGTGGGCTGCAAGGGTAGGGGCCAGTTTTGGGTCCCTGGGGACCGTTTTTGTTACAGGGCTGTTTTTGCAGCATAGCTGCAAAATCGGCCCCTGTAACAAAATCGGCTGAAACCGGCCCTGGCAAACCGCTCGGCCGCACCCCCCCAACTCCTGGGGGGCTGGTCGAGAATTTTGCCAGAGCTGGTTTTGCTTCCCAGTCCGGCCCTGCTTTTGGCTTCTGAGCAAAACGGCATTACAGTAATTCAGGTGTGACCCAACAACCACATGGACAGTGGCAGTTGAAAAAATTAGATAGTGGTAGGGAGATTTTATGATAGGGTGTAGAAAATGTTCTCAGTCTGCGTTTAGGAGCAGGGATTATTGTTACCACAGAAACGTGGATGATACAAAATGTGTGAATTTGTTTTGGCAGCTATTGGAGATGTTTCATTTCAGCTTTCACACAGCCACATATTTGCTTTATTTTTGTCAGTGTTGACGTGCTAACTTCTCGCAGTCATGAGATGAACTTTAATCATTTTGTTTCAGGCAAGGCTTCAGGGGGCTACTGTGTTTAGGAGTAATTTAAGATTTAAAAGCACCTGCTGCAGAGTTCCTTTGCCCAGCTTTCAGGCAGCAATAAAAATATCAAGATAACTCTTGTAATTAATGTTCCTGCTAGAGAGAGGAATCGGAGTTTTAACTCGCCATAAAGTAGCATAGAGGGTTAATATGCCAGTTGCAAAGAACAAGATTTGTAGTTTATGTGGCTAGCTGAGTGGATTAGTGAAGCCAGCATTTACTAGCGCTTTATGTTATGTTATGTTATGTTACGGTTATTTATTGTGCGCACAGATACTCCAGCCAAGGAGCGTCCTGGCTGATGAAATGTATGTGAGAGAGGTTCTATGGAGAGATGAGGGGCACTTTTGCCGGGTGGTAGTGAGGGAAATGAAGGAAAAGGTCATGGGGAGGGGGCACCAAAAAGATTGTCACACCAGGTGCCACCAGCGCTAAAGCCGGGCCGGTTTCATGTCCTCTGGGGTGGCTCTGAAAGAGTGAACTACGTCTGTTCTTAGTGAGACAGAAACAGGACTGAACCAAGTCAGAGCATGTGGGACACAAAGATGAAACTTCAGGAAACATAAACACGCCCTTTCTTACACTGACCCGAAAGGGTCATGAGCCTTCAGTGCTGCGCTCAGGCCAGCCAGAAAGGCTTGCAGTGGCATTGCACTAGCACTGCTAAGAGTCAGGCTACAGTGCCTCCCGACATATCGCCTCTTGCGGCCAACTGAATTGTCCGTCAAAAGGCATGTCAGAGGCTCCTTGAAGTGTAGCGCACATTGCTTACTGCTGCAGTTTTTCACTTTAGAGGAAGAGAGAGCATACAACTGTGGGGCACTTGCCGCACAAGCTAATGAATCTCCAATGGCACTGCGCGTGCATCGCACTCCCTGACCCAGGACGTACGTCTCATCTGTGCTTCTGCTGAGGTTTTAAGTATGCACCTTGTGTGTGTACAAGATGCATGGGAAGCATCTGTGAGACATGAGGCTATAGGCAAACTGGAATTCATTTTGTGTGTGCTACCTAAGATGGAGGCTGAGGAGTGTTAAAGAAAGGAGGCAGAGGCCCCCTTTTAAGCTAGGGAGATTCACCCTTCCCTTTACTTGCCATTCCTTTCTGGAAGGACTGCCTCCACACGTAGTCCAGTGGCTCAGCCATCGTTGCATTTTGGCCCATGATGTGGGTTTCTGCTGAAAGCATTCTCCCATCTCCACCCACCTTCTTGCTGACACCTGCAAACAAAGACTGGCTAGACCAGTCCAAGAAGAAAATACTAAGATAGTAACTGCATGAAACTTGTTTAAGAGCTGAACATTACAGTTTACAAATGCTGTCTTCATCTTTGCTCCAAGGACGGAACAGAAACTTCCATGCAGTGTGTCCAAACTGTCATGCACAGAATACCAGCGGGAACTGTCTCAATACAACTAATATTTAGTCTTCGAGCAACAAATAGTAACTGCCACTCTCTTATATTATATACAGTATTGCCTTGTGTGCCAAAGTAACATATTTTTTCTTCTAAGGTAATAGGACTGGGTGGACCTTGATTTATCGATTACTGTTGCATGGCCTTGTAGTTTCTGAGTCTTAAACTCCACACTGCCCCCCCCCCCCCCTCACCTGCGAGTAAGCTTTGAAGTGCTCTGCTGTGCTACCTTGAGTGCCAAGGTGTACTTAGTATTCAGTTTTGGGCTCCATAGTAAGGATAATCCCCAGGACACACGTGGTAAAAGGCTCTGATTCTCGCAGTCCAGTTACCCCTGTTTATTCTGGGATTCCTGCAGAACATCCCATAAGAACAAAGATGTAAACTGATGTAAACTTATGTGCTAAAATGAAATGCTTCTGCTTATTAAAAAAAAATACACTTTTAAATTTTGAAGAGACTTTAGCATATGTTTATATGATGTGTGTTGCACAATTTCCATTGCAAATATTATCATGGTTCAGCTCGTGCACAGGCTTTTAAACGCAAGCCACAACTTCGGCTAGCTTCAATCTGCCTGTTAATTTGTTTCCTCGCCCACCTCACTCTGGTCTAGGTACTGTGAGGCGGGCGTAGGAACCAGAGAAACAGGCAATGTGTGGCAGGGTCGCCATCGCCCGTGGCGTCTCTGAGAAAGGGATTGAGGTTTAGTTCTAAATAAAACGCACAAATTCGTGCTGCCTTCTGTGCTTTTATTTCACAAGCTAAAGCAGCTGCATGACCACGGATCAAGAATAAATGCGCAGCGAGGCTTTTTATTATTACGAACATTGTGAAGAAAACGCCTGCTGAGAGGTGTCCAATCAGGGTAGTGCTTTATCTCGCAAGCAAAGAGAAAGGCAGCAGCGGAGATTACTCCGAACCCCCTTTGAGGAGCAGTGCGTCTATTGTTGCCTACTCGTATGTGATGCGAGTAAACGTATAAATATCGATGTGAAAAATACAGAGCGCGTCGAAATATGAACGCACTTGGAATTCGCAGAAGCCAGTAAATTGTCCCTCCCAGAGTCGGTGAAAAGAAAAGACAAGCGCGTACTGAAGTTGACGAGGAGGGAGTGGGAGGGGGAGTGGGGTCGGGCACCGTATGTGATGCGAGTAAACGTATAAATATCGATGTGAAAAATACAGAGCGCGTCGAAATATGAACGCACTTGGAATTCGCAGAAGCCAGTAAATTGTCCCTCCCAGAGTCGGCGAAAAGAAAAGACAAGCTCGCACTGAAGTTGACGAGGAGGGAGTGGGAGGGGTAGTGGGGGCGGAAAGACAAGCGCGCACTGAAGTTGACGAGGAGGGAGTGGGAGGGGGAGTGGGGGCGGGCACAGTGGTGCGGGACATCAAAGGGGCCCCGAAAGTGAAAGAAAACGAGTGCTTTCAGGCTGCCAAATGGTGCGCGCGCCAGGGGCACATGCACTGTAGTTGGAGGCCTGAAAGCACTCGTTTGCACTTCCAAAACTCGCTTACTATAAGTCTCGCCAGAGCAGCGCTAAAGCGCTGTCTCAGGCGAGACCTAAAAAGCACGCATTGTAAAGTGCTATATTCTGCTTGTCAGTCGCAGGCTGAGAGTGTCCCGCACGTCCTCTTCGCTTGCCCTGCTTATGCCCCTCCATGCAAGCTCTGACTGGCTCCCATCTGTAGAAGAATAAGTCACCAAAGCCATTCATTGGCCCTTCATATTTTGAGGTCTGACTGCTCCCCAACATATGTTATACGTCTTGCTTAATTTTTAGATGCCATGTTGATTTTGCCTAGGAACTTCTTATTTTCTGTTTAGCAATTATTATATTATATAGATTATATTTTAAATATGTAATTTGACTTTTATCCTTATTTATTGACAATTGAATACTTTTTGTCTGGGGAGTTTTATGTAAAGCTGCACACGTACAGACTTTTAACATTGTATTTTATCTTTATCCTAATTATGTTTGTACTGTACTTTTATGGCCCTGGTGGCCGAAATAAAGTTATTCAAGCAAGCAGATACAAGTATTTTATTGCTCCTGAACGTGCCGTATCATAGAGTGCGTTTAGAAATTCAGTGATTTCAGAAAAGCCTTAAAAGTAAGCTATTTGTTGGTTTACTGTGATTTGTATGCACTTTTCCATCCTTTCATTGCCACGTAAAGTAAACCTTAGCATGTCCATCCAGCTTTACAGGCTCACTGAGAGCTGTTGGTAATTGATGGACCTCACACGGTTCAGCAGAGAGCGAGTTCTTGTGAAATGGCGCCACTGAGTTAAAGAAACTGAAACCACAAGGCAGGTCCGGGGGGTTTAGTATGATCTATGAGATTTGTATTGCGTCAGCAAAGGTTGTAAGTGGGGATGTACTTGGTCGGGCTTTGGAAGATGTAGTAAAAGTAAAGGGCGGTGCCAATGGTAGCTATTGTGTCGTGCCTGTGACGTAACAGGCACGCTACGTAAGAGTCAGGTGACCTTAATTTAGATAAACAGGGTATGCATGAACGTACGCCAGTTGGGCTACGGACGACGATCCCATTACAAGCACTCCGGTCTCCTGTAGTCATTACAAGCCCCTGTACGTCCTGGTCTCCCCCCCCCCCCCTCTCGTGTCAGAGCCCCCTTGCAACGTGGGCACTCACCCGACACAACAGCTGGCGACGAGGGTGGGCGTGACCTCTGCTTGCACCGTGCGGCGGCCGCAATGGTCTCCCATCGACCTCGTGGTGCTCGTGCCGCGGTGCGCTGTGCCCTGGTATCCCCTGACGGTGGGTGGTCCCCACGGAGCGTCTCCTGTCAGCGGGAGGCGTCTGCTCGCCGCTGCGGTGCACCGCTATAAACCGGCGCTTTGATGTGTGGCTGCACGCGGAAGCAGGGAGGCGCGCGCCTGTGAGCGCGCAGGACCGCGTGTCTATCGGCGCTTTCAACGCGCTGAAGGCCCTGGAGACGCTGCTGCAGCCGGCGGTTGGGGAGACAATCAGGCCTCCCATAGTGACGTGCCGGTGAGGAGCCTGGGGGAGCAGTGCAGCGCTGCCATAGGCTGATCGATATAAAGGGGGAGTGGCAGCCCCCTAGTAACAAACAAGCACTGGCAGCCCCAAGGGTTAAAAACAAGCACTGGCAGCCCCAAGGTTAAAATAAGCACTGGCAGCCCCAAGCAAGAGACAAGCCCTGGCAGACCCTAGCACCCAACAAGCATTGGCGGCTGTAAGAGCCACAAGGGGAAAAAGGGCACATCCCCCAATACACAAACTCTGGCAGCAGTTCTACCAGAAGAGGGGCCACACAAGTGAGGTGACGGTTAACGGCACACCCTCAACAAACAAGGAAAAGTACAAAGACACGGTGTGGAGTGCAGTGCGCGCTACAGGTCCCAGTGAACATGGTGGAGACAGACGCCGGAAGGCAGATACACCATAAAACACACGGCAGGCAACCATGTCGACGTTTCCCCGATAGAACCATTCATAGTGGAAGGGTCCCCATCATCACTCGCGCCAAAGTGGAAAGACTGGGTAGACCGGCTGAAAATCTTCTTCGAGGCCACCAAAGTCCATAAGGACCAGAAAAGAGCCATGCTATTACATCTCGGGGGTAAAGACATTCATAATATCACCAAAACGCTTGTCGAGCCCACGCCCAAAACCCACCACACCTTGATAAATGCTCTCAATGGGTATTTCGAACCAATGGCTAATCAGGATTATGAGCGGTTTATATTCAGGCAAGCGCGCCAACTACCAGAAGAGTCGCTGGATACCTTCCATGCACGGCTCAAGAACCTAGCCTCCACGTGCGGATTCTGCGACGAAACGGAAGAGATTAGGGGACAGATAATCCAGGGCTGTGCGTCGGCCAAGCTCCGGGAATGGATCCTGGAGGAGGCAGGAAAGTCGCTGACCGACATATTGACCCTAGGCCGAACCAAAGAACTGTCCAAGGCCCGCGCAGCCCATATGGAGGCAGCCCTCCAATCACCAGTCAAGACAGAACCGGTGAATGCGGTGACAACCAAGCCACCAGCCAAGTGGAACAAGAAAGACACCAGGGCCACGCCCTCAGGGCAGGGAAGAAGCTGTGGATACTGCGGAGGGCCACCCCACAAAGCGGCGGAATGTCCAGCTAACGGCAAGAGGTGCTCGGGGTGTGGACGATTCAATCACTTCGAAAAAGTTTGCAGATCCAAGCGATACAGGAATCCTCGGCAAGAAGTCAATACGATTCCAGAGGGGGAGAGAGAGAGCCCAGCGGATGATGACGAGGAAGAAGAGAGGGTAGTCCACAAAGTGCACATGATCGGGACGACAACCCGGAAAGCATGACGACTGCCCCAGTGCAACATTCGAGTAGGGCACCAAGATGTCATGGCTGTGGTTGACACCGGTGCCACGATTAACATTATGACTTCTGCCTTGTATGAAAGGATGTCTCCGGCGCCTACCCTACACCCATCAGCAATCACGGTCTTCGCCTACGGACAAGACACCCCCTTGAAGATAAGAGGCCGGTTCAGGACGGCCATCTCTCACGGCACGAACTCCCTTGACACCAATGTGTATGTTACTGAAGACAGGCAAGGCATGCTATTAGGGTGTCGGGCTGTGGAAGACCTAGGAGTGGTGACCTTTGAATTCGGGGTGCACCAGGAGTCGATTCAACACATTCTGACAGAATTCTCAGAGGTCTTCAAAGGCATTGGAAAATTTAAAGGCAAAAAGGTTCATCTTCACATCGACCCTATGGTACAGCCTGTGGCTCTACGCCACCGTTGAATAGCGTTTGACTTGCGTCCCTTGGTGGAGGAAGAGCTAAAAAAGCTAGAAGCTGCCGGAATTATTGAGAAGGTAACAGGGCCCACTCCGTGGGTGTCCCCGATAGTCGGCACCCGGAAGCCCAAACAACCAGGGGCAGTGAGAATTTGCGTGGACATGAGGCTACCCAATGCAGCAATTAAGAGGGAATGCCACATCACCCCGACTATAGACGATCTGATAGGGGAAATGGCTGGGGCCTGTTGGTTCTCCAAGTTAGATCTTAAGGTCTGGTTATCACCAGCTGGTACTGGATGAAGCGTCCCGCAACATCACAAGCTTTTCAACCCACGTGGGGCTCCGAAGGTACACTCGCCTGAGTTTCGGGGTGTCCGGTGCGGCGGAGGTCTTTCAGAACATAATACACGAACTGATAATGGACATACCTAGGGTAAGCAATGTCAGTGATGACATCATGGTACATGCCAAGACTATCCTGGAGCACAACTCACGTCTGACTCTGGTCCTTCGCCGACTGCAGGATGCCGGACTCACTCTCCATAGGGAGAATTGTGAGTTCCTGAAAACAAAGCTACAGTTCTTTGGATACACATTCTCCACTGAAGGAGTCAACCCTGACCCTGAAAATGTTAAGGACATAAAAAATGCTGTTGCCCCCACCAACGTTACCGAGGTCCGCAGCTTCCTTGGTATGGTAAACTATTGTGGGAGATTTATACGAGATCTCACCACACTCAATCAACCCTTACGGGACCTTATGAAGGATTCCACGCCCTCGAAGTGGGGCCCGGACCAAGCCAAGGCATTTGCAGACATCAAGAATTCACTTTCAGAGGAGACCACACTGGCCTTCTTTGACCCGGGGAAGATGACCTCGATAGCCGTAGCCGCTTGTCCAATGGGACTCTGTGCCGTTTTATTGCAGAGGCAACACCAAGAGGAGGATTGGGGGGGCCCGTAGCATTTGCCAGCCGATCCCTCACCGAGACAGAGCAGCGCTACTCCCAAATTGAAAAAGAAGCCATCGCTATCCACTGGGGGTGCCGCCACTTTCACCTCTATGTCTATGGCAAGCCGTTTGTAGTAATGACAGATCACAAACCCCTTGTAGCTCTCTTCTCGGGTACTTCCACCAAACCGCCACCTCGGGTCGAGAAGTGGATGTTGCAGCTACAGATTTATAATTGCCGAGTTGACTAACAACCAGGGTCTCGAAACCCTGCAGACTATTTGTCACATCACCCAAGGGCTGCCACGGCTCAGGAAATGGAAGATGCTGCTGACACCGAGGAATATGTGATGTGTATCACAGCCCGGTCATGCCCCCTCCCACTCTCCATGGAGGATCTTCAAGAGGAGACCAACAAAGATGACTGTCTGCAAAGGGCCCTAGCGGCCCTCAAGAGTGGTAACTGGCGCAAGGCCAAAGACGAATGGAAGATACTGACCGCCAGTGCCCAGCGCATAATGGACGGGTTATACCACGTCCGAGAGGAGCTCACTGAAGATGCCACAGGATGCTTACTGAGAGGACATCGCCTGGTAATCCCGACGGCTTTGATGGCCAGAGTTATTCAGCTAGCCTACATCGGACACCAAGGCATGGTCAAGACAAAGTCCAGGCTCCGCACCAAGGTATGGTTCCCTCTCATGGATGAACTGGTGGAAGCCACACTTTGCTCCTGTTCATCGTGTCAAGTGACGGGAGACATCCCGCGTCCTGCTCCGCTACTGGCAGATCCCAGGCCGCAAGCACCCTGGTCATGTGTCAGCCTTGATTTGGGCAGTCTCCCTGACGGTCGACACAGATTCGTGGCCATTGATGATCACTCTAAATACCCCGAGGTCGAGATTATTGCATCGCCTAGCGCCACGGAAGTCATCCCGAAACTTGAGAAGGTCATGGTCACTCATGGCCTCATACAGGAACTGCGGACTGACAATGGCCCCCCTTTCAAAGGACAAGAGATAGCTGCCTATCTAAGCGCCCTCGGCATCCGCCACCGGAGAATTACCCCAAGATGGCCGCAAGCGAATGGGGAGGTAGAACGTTTTATGAGGACCTTAAATAAGGTGATACGCATTGCTCATGACAAAGGTCAGTCTGTGGAGTTAGCTATCTTCACCTTTCTAAGAAGTTACCGCCAGACGCCCCATACCACCACGGGTGTAGCACCAGCCCATCTCCTCATGGCGAGAGTGATCATGGATTCCATTCCACATCACCCTCAATGGTGTCCTGAAGTACCTGATGATGCCCAAGTAGACTCGAGACGTCTAAAAGCACACGCTCAAGTCAGCCAAAGGAGGCGGGCGCGACCACTGATAATTGAGAAGGGAGATTTGGTGCTACTCCGAAATAGAATAACCAGCGGCAAATTCCGACATATGAAAAGGACCCATGGACTGTTGTTGCTGTCAAAGGTACTCTGATCATCGCGACTCGAGGGAGAGAGACTGACCCGAAATGTATCCCATTTCAAGAAATACCAGCAGGCGGTGGCACCGTCGGTGCCGGCTGGGGTGAGACCTCCCTCGGGCACTCTGGCATCGACGAAGGACAGACAGGACCAACTGGGGGAAACTACCCTGGTAGAAGATGGCGGGGAGACCAGCGCCAGCGTCCCGACTCAAGGCAATGGAGTGGTGAATTCCGGGCCAGAGTCTGAGCATGGTCACCCGGAAAATGGCCACAGTGAGGTAACATCTGGTGCCGGAACGGGAGAGGCCATGAGGTGTGGTAGGTCCCAACATCACCTGCGGGAGAATCCAGAGCCCACTCGCTGCTTGCGGGATTATTTCACGTAAGACTGTTCTCAGTTGTGTGTGCAATAAATTGTTTAGTATAGTCTTGAAGCCTGTAAGACCGCCTACGGCTAGATAGGCACGGGGGTGGTCCTTATTGTTGGTTTAATGTTTGTTGGGGAGGAATGTTGTGTCGTGCCTGTGACGTAACAGGCAAGCTACGTAAGAGTCAGGTGACCTTAATCTAAGTAAACAGGGTACGCACAAACGTACGCCAGTTGGGCTACGGACGGCGATCCCATTACAAACACTCCGGTCTCCTGTGGTCATTACAAGCCCCTGTACGGCGTGGTCTGCCCCCCCCCCCCCCCTCTCGTGTCGGAGACCCCTTGCAACGTGGGCACTCACCCGACACAACAGGTAGCCTTAAATACCCGCTATCAGTGGTCTGTATGGATCCCTCTTTATGTCATCTGGATCAGTGACAAAAAGATTGTGTGTGCAAGTGTGTGCTTGCTTCCCTAGTCACATACCATGGACTATTTGGCCTGGTTTCAAGTGAACCTTGCCTCTTGGTTCCCTTTTGTCACCTACTCCGCGAGCTCTCTTTATAGAAGGTCCAGAATTCGACGAGGAGGGCTGTTGCAGTCAGTGTTTGAATCATTCCTAATCCCGGGCAATTAGCGATTATTATGCGGCTGCTAGACTTTTTAAAATCAGTTTTTGCCTCTCTCTTTTCATGCACCATTCAGGAGAGCGATGAAAACATCTGTATGCAATCTAACCGGCAAGGAAAGTGCCATTGCGGTATTTGATATAATTGTCTCAATTAAATCCTATTAATTGTTTCCTTGTGTTAGAATTGTTTTTCTGCTTCTGATGCGGCCTGTTTAAAATGTTGGTGAATTGCCTCACAAATTAATTACCGTCCCCGCAAATTGCTTCTGCATTCCACCATTCCTCTGGCAGTGCCAGACACGCCTTTCCCTTAGACAAATTGTGAGAGAGTTTTAAGTCTACATGTTTTGCCATTTTCTCCCTCTCCGTGCCTTCTAATCGCAGCCTGTCCTCGAGAGTATTGGGTGCTTAGCGCTGTGCAGCCCGGTTCAGGCCTGGACCAAGGTCACATTATGGACACATTTAGATACTCTCATCTGCAGTAGCACGTTAGCAATCATGCAGTTTTAAAGGATATAACTGCAGAGTTTAAATAGGTAAATATGTTCACAGCTGTCAAGTAAGTCTCTTTTCTTGTGAAATTCCTAGCTTTTTAGCCACCTCCACATTGCATTTTGGACTTGTGTTTTCACAGGTTTAACAGTGTAAACAATTCCAGCATGCAAAGTACTTTTGACGAAAAAGTCAAGACTGACTAAAGGTGTTACACTTCACATTTGGTTTGATAATTTAAAACAATTAAAGGCAAGATTGAATTGTCAAAATTTATTTGAGACGCTTGAAAGTTCCATGCACATTTTGGGCTATTTTATATATAAAAATGTTTTAGTTTAAGGAAAAAAGCAACCTCGAGCATTCCTTTTGGAGAATCCTTTTAATACGTGTCTCTGCGCCCCACAAATTCAGTTTAAATGTTTAGCTTCCTTGTTATGTTTTACAGTCTCTATATCTGGTGTTACGTTTAAACTGCAAACATTTAACCCTATATCTTTAGGGGTGTGTCCTCAAGCTCCAAAAATTCTTTAGCTTGTCTGCAGTATTTAAAATTTTATAGAAAGTTTTTGAGAACATATGTTTGTTATTTTATGGAGCCCCAAAATTGAATTATTTTGCATGAGGGTCACACAAAGGAATAAAAATAAGTTATTCAGCCTGATCGTGGGTTGCACTCTTCAGCAACTGACTCTCTTGCATCATGAGTTATGGCATTTTCGCCTGAGCACGTGTAAATCCACCAAAAAAGAAGCGCACCTCCGTGCCAGAGCTTGTGAGCTAATACATTACATTCTGAATGCTTTTTCTCTACCTATTCTTTATCCTTTTTAGGTCAAGCATTCGAGACCTCTTGTATATACTTTAGTATATACTTTAGTATATACTTATGTGTATGTACTTTGTAGCCTCTGGAGATCAGCCCTAGGACTCGTCTTCTTCCGCTTAGGGACTTTTTTTCTGTTCAACTGCCTCTATTTAACTGTCTTGATAGAAAACGACCAGCAGAGGTTAGTAAAATACCAAAATCACTTTAGCATTCTCTAGATTCCAGTCCATAGAAATTCTTTCACGAGCACCTGTAGACAATAATATTTTTTTCAAATCTTGTATTTTCAGTGATATGACCCCCGAAGGACCTGATTTTATATTAAAAACAGAGATTTGAACTTTACCATTTCCCGTTGTAAGGCAATATTTCTCTCCATGTGTTCCCATATGTGCCGTGTTACAGTTTGGTGCTTACTTTACCTCCATGTTAAAGAACAGTAAATCAAATCCAATATTTTTCTGCAATGTACATTAAAACTTTACCTGCCTATTTGGAGGCATATTTGGCCACAGCTTGACAAGACCAGATCTATTGGCTTTGCCAATGCTTACTATTTATTCTGATATGTTACAGTGCTGGTAAATTCAAGTACATATGAGGCATATTCTGCTTGTTTTCCATCGGCCAAACTAGCTGAGCTGAAGACGCTGCTGTGTCACCCGGAAGCCCTTTAGATCATGGAAGCTTGATCATGCGCCGCATCCCTTGAGATTGGGGATACACTGACCCTGGCAGAACCAGTGCAGCTTCAGTGGGGCCCTGATAATGCACATGTGCCCGCAGTTGTAACCGGAACATGGAAATCCTCTGGTGACACTAGTGTTCTCTTGCATCTCGCCAGCTTTTAATCCTGGATAAGAACTACAAACCAAATATTCTCTGATCTACTTTGGTGCGAGGAAACAACTGTTCGATTCATGGAAAAAGAAAGCGCTTTATAAGTGAGAAAAGGGGAAGAGCTGCCTCTTCTTCGGTCAGGCAGAAGAGATGAGGAGGGAGAGCTTGAGGGGGCCTACGCGAGTGTGACCATTGTCAGAGTGGGTGGACATTAGTGCTGCGGAAGTATTCCAAGTGTTGGAATGAACTACCGGTGCGATTATGCTGCCCCGAAGAAAGACTGGGTAGAGGTGAGCGCGGAATCAGAGGGGGATGCATGACTTGGTTAAGGTGGGCCACATTTCTTCCAAGTCCGAGGCATCACGCTTGTTCCTGAAGGCTCGGGCTACTCTAAAAAATCGTGTAATTCGACCCCCAAGGAGTCTCTTTAAATTCACATGTGTACATAGTTTCCGTCTACAATTTAAGTGGATTAAGGAAATAAACTAAACTGCAGCATGCAAGGAAATCTACAGAACATGTTGTTTTCCTGCCGTACTTCTCCTGTCCGACACCCACCCCTGGGGATTGTCCAGACGGCAGACACTCAGCAGGATGACAGAAGAGGGAATTGTACACAGATAACTTCCGGTCTGTTCTTTTGCCGTGTGATGGATCTTGATCTGGTTAGTGCAACCCCTCCCTCTGCACCCCACTAAATATACGGCATACATGTTCCCATCATGGAAACGCATGAACGCCTATCGTTCAGAAACTTCCCAAACCAAACCCCACAATCTTAAGTGTTCAAACTCTTGCATGTTGACATCACAAGTAGTACGTGGAATTAGCGGAATGTAATTCCACAAAAATCACATTTCTGTCATTTGCCATTTGGAAATTCTGACCGAACATTCACATTTCTGCACTTCTGTAACAGAAATATGCAAAAACGTTTAGCGAATTGTAACCTTAATGATAAACTGTTTCTGATATTTTAAGTAATGGCAGTAGAAGGAGCAGTTGACCTGCTTTCCGCTGCGAGGTTTTGCTAATTTTTCGTTCATTTTTTTAATCAAAATGAGTTTTCACGAATCATCAGTGAAATAATTAATAGAATATTTGATAATTTTCACCACAGATGTTCACATTTAGTTTCAGGTGACATTCTGGACACTAGTCTATCAGAATGAATTATTTCAATAATGTGGTCTGGCATCAACAGCCTCTTGGTTTAGGCCTTGTGTGTGATGCAAAACCATGCCTAGAGTGTTGTTTTGTAATGGAGGGAGTTTCTGATGATGGTGCTTAAGGTTCTCAGGGGTTTTGTGTTATGACATTCTATTTGAAGAACATTTCGGAAATATACCTGTGGCCACCTAAGGCTGTGACGTGAACTGCTTGGTTCAAGATTGTATTTTATTGGTTGAACTACATTGGCCTTATGCTTTTTAGGTCAAAGTGTTGCTGTGTATTGTGAATTTAAAAAGACAAGGAGTTTGAACGGTGTTTGGGGGGGGATACTTGGAGAGAGCTGCGTCTGCTTCTCAGGTACCGCCTGTGAAAATAGGGTGTTTTGTACTGTAGCGTGCCGGCAGAGGGTGGGGGCCAAGAAAACATGTATAAATCTGCATAGAATTGAAGTTCTCACTGGTTGGGTAGAAGACCACCTATGCTGTGCATAGGGCTTTGAATTGCACTCTTTTGTGGACAAGGCACCGGTGAAGAGGATTGTGAACCAGAGAATTGTGATCAACTGGGTTGTGTAGTGACTTGCATGCGTGTTGTACAGGTGCTGCAGCCTCCTCACTGCATATACGGCAAATAAAGGCTGTTTGTATTATCTAATTCGGATTTCGGATCAAGGCCGAGTAGTTGTAGCAAGGGGCAGAATAAAGCCTGGGCACAATGAGTATCCTCCCATGGTTCCTAAAGGTACAACTTCCTAGGTTTACCAGCAGGTGAAGACACACATTGAAAATCAGTAGCAACAAGGCTGACACCTGAGGGGCCCGCTGCTTGAGTGTGTGACGTGTGAAACTTGGGCAGTGCATGGGGTGGTGTGGAGAAAGCATAGCTCCCTCGTCTCGTGAATTTTAGGACTTCATCTACAACAGCTTGGCCCATCTGCTAGGCAGGTAACCTTAAGGTCCACCCAAGAAAGTTATTTTTTAGAACATTTTGAAGATTCAGTAATAACCTGCTCATTCACATCATAACTGACCATATCCTGCAAACATGGACTGCAATCGAAGCCTCTGTGCAACACTATATGCTTGTCCTTGACACACAGCATTGTCTGAGACTGCACTTGGCCTGAAGCCTTGTAATGTTTTTTGGTGCGATTAATGCATATATACATGTGGCGGTAGGGAAGGGATGCTGACCACAAGATGGAGAACAGTGGCGGCGACACTACGGTAGGCCTGATGACCACAATAGGAAACCTGAGTAGGACAGAAGAAAGTAAGGAATAGAATACCAATTGTGCACACGTTATAAGTAAAATTGCATATTAGCATGAAGTATCCACAACATATATCAAACCAAAAAACTGTATAGGCGCACTTCAACAGACACGCCGGTCACCCACAATACGTTTGGAAGCATCTTGGTCTGGATGTACTTGTCTCAGATATAACTCAGAACTTTATTGAAAGGACAACAATTTTGAGAGGACACACACGAATATAATTCCTTTAAGACCTACCGGGTCGGAATTATCACCGGTTCAAAGGTCTAACACTCCTACAATACGCGTAGAAGCCCTGAAGAAGTCTGGGGTTTATACCCTCTGACGAAACACGTGTTGGCTGGTTGGATCTACAGAATTTCACATAAAACTGCAAAACGGAATACAACCCTGTTCTCTTGTCATCCATTGCCTATACAGTTTTTTGGTTCGATATATGTTGTGGATACTTCATGCTAATATGCAATTTTACTTATAACGTGTGCACAATTGGTATTCTGTTGATATTAGTGGACCTTCGCCCACCATTGGAGGGTTTTAGGGGTATTTTCCCTCTTCTGTAGCACCGTTACAAATTTTCAGATCCATTCACTTACGTGATTACCAGTGCGCCCATCAAAAGCCTGACACATCAATAACACCCCCTGTTTGTTCAAAAAGTAAGGAATACCCAGGGTGAGCAACGAGGGGAAGACATTAGATGAGCGGTGGCAATAAAATGGAAGTCCAGAGCCGGACAGCAAGACTTTGTGGGGTGTGTGGCAGACAAGAACTGTCTCCAGGGTACAACGGGTTAACTACGCTAAACCTTCCAATTGATCCGCAGCCATTCTGGTTACATGTATCAAGTGAAAGTGGCTTTAAGAATGCACCGTCTAATGAGGGAGAGTGGTTTTAATCTGTCCCCCTGAAATTTGAAAACAAATAATTGTGTTCTCCCTTTGTTTTTCTGTTCCCTAATATTTGTCTGTTATTACTTATAACACGCACTTGTGTTTTGTAAAAGCGTTTTTGATACAACGACGCTTATTGGGGCTAATTCGTATTCTTCTGTTCGGTACTTCATGGAAGTGTCCCGGCTTTTTGCTTCTTTTTGATTAAGCTAACTTAGAGCCCGCTTTCGATCACAGATCGTCACAGATAATGTGATTCTTTTCTGACTCTGTTTTTTTTTTGTTTGTTTCCAAAGTGTCTTCCAGTCATGTAGGGAGGGATGGACAAGTTCGAAAGTAAGTCCCTGGCGGGCCTTTTCCGCCGGAAGGAGTTGTGGGTATGTAGGCCGCTGGCTGCTGAACATCTGGCAGGCTGTGAACTAACAGAGCCGGGGGTGGGAGCAGATGGAGGCCGAACGGGGAAGCTGTCAGGCCGAGGCAGAGTGCGTTTGTAAATAGCGCTCGGGGAGATGTTTGTAAGCTAACCAGAGAGCTTCCTGTGCTTGCTTCAGCCGTTAGGACTGAACTCTGCAGCATGACATGGGTTGCTCCATTTCCTTACACTGTACATGCCAGTGCCGCCACATCTTCAGTTTGTTCGCTCTTTTATGCTTAGTGTGTCTCACTTAGTTTGCTGCGCGTTGTTGTTTTACAGATAAGTAGGCGGGAACGTAAATGTTATTTTTTCAAAAATATCGGGCCCGATTCAAAAAGGTAAACTTACACTTTTGTGTAAGTTTATTACTTTTTGGTATTCACAACGGTAAGTTATTTCTTATAAAGGTAGACTTTTGGCCTAAGTTTACCATTGTGAATACGGAAAAGTAGTAAAGTTAGACTTTGGTTTGAGTTTACCTTTGTGAATGCCGAAGAGTAGGGAGTAAACTTACCTTTGGAATTGGGCACATCCTTTTTAAACGAGTGCTAAATATACATTGTTCTGTTGAGGCGTTGACAACCCATGCCTGCACAAAGTTACAAGCACCATATCACACAAAATGTGCCTGACGTGGAATTCACAAAGGTGAGTCTTGTATACAAGTCCCTCGAAGCAGAGGCAAATAACAGAGATGGGGCTCCAGGGTTGTGAACACAAGGGAGTATCTATTAATGTATTTGTATTAATGGCATTCATTGATCCAGTTGTGGCACTGGCTGTGTCCAGGTCTGTGTTTATTTTTGTTACACATTTTCTAGTTTTATAATAACTTTTGATCAATGTGGCCAGTACACTTTTAATAAATGTGTCCCCTCTATCCTGATTCATCATTGTCCCGATCCTGTGTATAATATCTGTGCATCTCTAATACCAGGGCCAAACTGGGTACCAAAAGCAGCTCTGGCAAAAATGTTGAATCTTGCCCAATGAGGTCATGGAACATTGCATGAGTGATGTAATATGTGAGATCATAAGAAGTGCATGGCAGGGGGTGCACGTTTTAGTTAGTTGAGTAAAGTGTAACTGGTGAATTTCAGTTTTTTAAAACAGTAGTTTTGTATCATTACAAAGCATAACTATAACGTCACTTTATCGTTTATTTTTTTCCTTTTTATATACATACATATTGTTAGAAATAGGGGTCTCTATTTGGCAGTGGTTTGCACTGTGTCCGAGTAGGGACCCTTATTCAGGTAGGGTAAGGGGATTACACAGCTGAGATAACCCCTGCTCACCCCCTTGGTAGCTTGGCATGAGCAGGCAGGTTTATCTCAGAGGCAAGGTGTAAAGCATTTGTACATGCACACACAGTAACACAGTGAAAACACTACAAATGGACACCGCACCAGTTTAGAAAAATAGCCAATACTTATCTGAATAGAACAAGACCAAAATGACAAACACCCAACATATGCAAATCAAGATATCACTTTTAAAAGGTTCAAAATGGTTCAGTCCATAGGAACCTATAGATGCGTCCATTTTATCACAAAGTACCTGGGATGCATCAAAATGAAAGACAAGAATAGGGGTAGGGGAGGTGAGGCGCTGCAAAAGCGAAGCAATGCGCCAGGTTCCTTACTCCCAGAGAAGGTGATGCATCGATTCCTTACTGTGGCACAGGGGAGGTGATGCGTCTGTTCCTTACTGTCAGGGGAGATGATGCATTGGTTCTTTACTGTGAGGGGAGGTGATGCATCGATTTCTGGACAAGCGGCCTCGGTTCCTAACTGCTGGACCATGTCTATGAAGAACTCGGCGCACATGGTCGATGCGTCGAAAATCCAGACGCGCTGGGTCGATACGGCAGCAGACTAGGCACTGCGTCGTTTTTCCAGCCACGAAGCAGGTGATGCGTCAATTTCTTCAGCCGCACAGCAGGGCCTCCGTCAGAGTTGGAGCGTGCGCCATGTACGTCCATGACATGGTGCTCGGAAGTCAGGTTTCGGTGATCTTTCAGCCGCATGGCAGGCGCTGCATCGATTCTTCAGACGCACCGCAGCCATACGTTGATTTTCTCAGCCACATGGCGGTGCTGCGTGGGCAAAAACAGGCACTGCGAGTCAATGCAGGATTTTCTTGGTTCTTTGCAGAAGCCACCTCAAAGGGCCCAGAACTGGAATTGGCACGACTTGGCAGGTCAGACTCCCAGCAGAGGTTCAGGAGCTGCAGATGAAGTCTTTATTGTCCCTGAGTCGTTTTAACAGGAGGAAGCACACACAAGTCATTGGAGAACCTTGGCACGCAGGATGTTGAAAGCAAAGTCAAGTCCTTTCACTACCCAAGACAGAAGCAGCAGGCCAACACAGCAAAGCACACAGCAAAGTGGTAGTCCCTCCTGACAGCTTCTCCAGATCATCTTCTTGGTAGAATTTCCTGATAAGTACCAACCTAGAATGAAGCCATTGTTTCCTGTATCCCGTTACTGGTCAGCTAATCGCTTTCACGAACGCTAGTCAAATTCACCACATATATTTCTAAGGTGGACTTTGAGATTGTGAAGTGGCAACGGATATACGCGTCACTCTCCACCTTTGTTACTTTCAGGTGGTGAGGCTATCAGAAAATTTGCGGCGATTATTATGGCAGTAGTATGAGAGAGCTTTTTAACTGCCTAAGGGATGCACTATATGGTCAAGAAACAGTTCGCCTTTCGCCTTGACAAAGTCTAAGGGAAGACGAAACACGTGTTGGCAGTTTTGTTTTGGGATGTATCATCAAAGAAAAATAAAAAGAATTAAGTCTTTGAATAAAATCCAGTGATGTGGACTCTGCTTTTCAAGTAGAATTTAAGAATTTGGACAATTTACCATTGTCAATTAATCAGTGCATGATTATTGGTTTGTCACTTATCAAGCCACTAAATTGTCCTATACATAATTTTGGACTGTCTTGTTAAATATAAGGGTGTGCGGAAAATGTCTTTCAATTGTTATAATTGTGTTTACCCAACCTTTTGGTTGAGGTGTTGGCACCTTTTGGTAGTATGTACTAGGAAGAACGGAATAGCACCCCAACAAGAATACAGACATATATTGCAAAGATTGTCACACTAAAAATGTTATTAAGAAATGATTAATGATTGTGCGGTTCCAATCCTTTGAAAGGAAACACTACTACCGAAATTAGGTCCTAACTATAAGTACCTACGGGCAACCGCCAGTAGGATATATATATATATATATATATATATATATATATATATATATATATATATATATATATATATATATATATATATACCGCACTCAGAGCACACTGGCGGTTGCCAATGTGTAGTTATACACAAGTCAAAATTCCCATAGGAAGTGAATTTCTTGTTTTGTTTATAACCGTTTAACAAATTTTCTCATAGCTTCCCCTCCCCCACCCCCCCAAAATTAATCTACCTCTGATCCTTCTTTGAAAAATTAGGGGTGATCCTTCAAGCAGGGGCATAGAAAAAGAGGAGCTAAAACACCTTTTCCTCATGCAATTTCCATACTGAAAATTACACGACGATACAGAGAAAACATCTGAACAGAATTACACTAAATTTGGTAGAAAGCTAGGAAAACATGTTATTTGTAGTTTGTTGCGCTGTGGGACTCCTGTAGGAGCTCCGCGGGACTAGAATACAAAATAGAGCATTCTGATTGGCTGGTCCTGCGGTACCGAGAGCGGGACCATGTGAGTGAGGGCTCTAATTGGCTGTCCACAACATAAGGAGAAATATTGCGGCCACCATTACAGGACTCCGGGCTTCAGTCAGAAATTTTAAAAACATAGAAGGGGGCAGGGGCAGGATGCCCTGACCTCATAGCCCTTATGGGGTGGGTTTCAGAGGAGCCATTCAAGGAACCTAATAGAAGGTTTTTTGCTCGGTGCGGTCCCATACGAGTAGGTGTGGCCCCCATGTGGTCCTGCGGGACTCCGTGGGAGCCAGTGTGAACGTCTATGCTCCCGTAAGACCTAAAGTATTTTTGTGGGTGAGGGTGCGTGGGCAGTTGCACGCTCATGGGATCTTGACCGTCAGTCAGAGTTGTGTGCAGAACCTGGCTGCAGGCCAGGTCCTGCGGCCAGACTCATGAAGCAAGCAGACGACGGCTCTGCGTAGCAGGGGGGATGGCCACCCACAGGGGTTTTATAGCCTGTGGCCTGACCCTGTGACTAATTCCCTGCCAAATGCCATTTGCGGTGAGGACCTGTTCGCAGACATACCCTGCTAAGAAATTGCTTTATGTTAAAAATCTGAGAGATTCACTGAAAAACACAAAGGGTATAGTAGAGTAATACGTGAAGTAAGGTAGTAATATTCTTATCGTATTAAAAAAAAAATTGGGAAATTTACTGAAAAAAACAAACCTTAAAGAGGAGTTATAAATGGGTCTACTGAAAATAAAACAACAACAGTTTTAACCCCCAAAACACTGAAATTCAGCAGTTTTCTCCATCAATGTTTTGTTGTAAGCTTCCACTCTCCAATAAGAACTGTCCATAGATGAGCTCCTAGAGCCATTAAAACAAACATCGGCCCTTTATGATAGGATTAAACTCAATAGGCAACCCACCAAAGAAGCATTGCCAATAGGTCTTGCTAATACCTAAAGTGCCTCTGCAGTCAATGGTGAGATTGGGCGCTAAATAACACATAATGTGTATCTTGCACTTATGTCATATCATGTAATGTCATATCCTGCATTCATCCACCCACTGACTCATTCTTGCATTCAGCCACTCACCTATCCACAAAAAAAACATGAACCCAACAAGCATATGAAAGATAAATAAAAGTAGGGGAAAAGGCCATATAATGTGGCAGGCACGTGCTTGTATTAAAAAAGTAAAATATTAAGCATAGGAGTGGGCTGCCTTCTTTGAATGGCGTTGTTCATAGTGTATCTTTGTATCATTGCTCTAAAGTTCCAATATGGCTGCCACATTTAAAAGTAACTTATCAGCCATCTTGGAATGGTAAAATACTGATATGGACTGAAGTGGGCTGCTCCACTGCCCATGGTATATGCTGTCATGTGGAAACAGAATGTGAATGACACTTGAATAGAACAGTGGCTTGAAAGAGCTGACCCAAAGTTTGTCCATGCTTGTATGAATATATGTTTATGTACATCTTTTCTGTGATTTTTTTTATTTATTATAAAAGCCTGACAGACCGCCAAAGGTGTCAGTCCACATGTATAAAGTACTTTAATACACACAGCAAAATATTATTTATAAAATTACAAATTTGAATGAAACTACAGTTGGCAAAAAACATACAGTCCCCTACTTCGAGTGTATTGTATGGACTCTCACTGTGCAAATGCACTTCCAGCAGGGTTTGTCAGAGGGGGTACCAACACCAAAATCCTAGCCTGCTATGGTAGTCTCTGAAACTCCATGCAACAAAACACCAACCTATGATCATCAACACAGTGTAATAATCATCCACCCATAAAGGCCTATTGCCTTTAACATGTGCTTTTCACAATACGTATGTGGTATTTGTGGCATGTGTAGCCAAAAGGCAGCAGAGTCAATCAATATGTTAGGCCTTCTGCTTCAGTCATACCTGTTCATAATAAAGAGATCAGAATTACAGCATCAGACATATAGGGGCCTCATTACAATGTCGGTCAGAGTTGCCTCTGACCGACACCGTCGCGGAATCGAGACGATGACCTCCGTTCAGCGGTCCCGACCGACCTAACGGTCGCATACTCACAATTCCCTATGGGAGCTTGTGTTACGGCAGTAAACCGGCCGTAACACAAGCTCCCATAGAGAAATGGGAGATTGTGTTAATCCCTGCACCCCGTGGCTGGCACCTTAAGGTGTCTGCCACAAGGTGCAGGGATCAACAAGGGGCGCCATAGGTGCCCTCCTGGCTTCCAACTCGAGGCCGCGAACAGAAGGGGGCCCTGGAACAGGCCCCCAAAACACGCTTTCCGTCAGGCTTTCCCTGGAAAGGCAGTCGTAAACCGTGCATCATAATCCGGACAGTTTATGGATTACGGGCCGTTTGCAGACGGGGTAGTTGAAGATCTTTTTCAGATTATAAACCAACTGTGTTACACCTGCCAGCAATTCACAAAGGGATTCCTGGGGCGAGCGTGAATACATTTATTACTCTAGAGTCTCCTCCTCGAGAGTGGCGAAATCCGCAGTAGTGAATCCCACTCAGAGGGTGAGAAATGGGCGTTTCAGTGTGTGATTGGCTTTGGAAGAATGGCAACGCCCACAAACATGTATGTTTGGTGGCATTCACAAACTCTTTCAACCCTGGAATTAGTCAGAGATGTGCTCCAGTCAAGGGCTGCAGTAACTCCCTTCCAGATTAGGACGTTGAGGGATTACCCCTTCGATTTGCAGAGGGTGTAGGGGTAGAGCTTTCTCCATGAAGAAAAAAGTGCATTTGCACAAGAGGCTCCACTCCTCCTGTGTGGAGTTATATGCGATGTAGAACTCCAAACAGCGGGAAAGGGAGCCTTTGGGACATGTCTCATGGAATTCCCAGAAGAATTCCAAGAAACCGCTGTTTGCTAGGTCTCATTTTAGGAATGTTTGTGAATAGAAAAGTACGTTTAACTACACCCGGGCATAGTTGTACTTCTCCACCTATACATTTATGGGGGTTTTATGAATAGACTCCTAAGAGTTTTTCGAAATATCTTTCTCAGAGGAATATGAGTCTTGTGCCCAGATTCCCTTTTTTGGAGTTTAAAATTGCTCTGTAAGAGTGTAGCAACGAGATGATACCCAGCACATATAACAAAAATGCAGAATAAAGGATATACCAGCATCTAGAAGTTTGCAGGTTACTTAACAAAGAGCTGACTTCACAGCGCAGGTGTCCTGACCTTAAGTGATCAACATAAAAATAGATTTAAGAAAAGTTCTTTTTGAGGTTCTTAGGCTCCACCTACAAGTTGCTCTTCCTCTCTACAAGCTTTGAATTAGTCCTACGATGTGTGCTTCTACCGAGAAAAGAGTGTTTGTTTAGCAATTTGGGAAAGTTTATTCACAACACTGTAGGCCTGAATTGTTCATGAGGGTACGCCAACAATAAAGGTTATGGGTTGTAGTTCACTGGATAACGTTGTCAGATACCATTGGACTGATCTGTTTCTTATGAAACAGGTGTAGGCCTGACATTTTTTAAGGTCGAAGCTAGTGGCTGCGCGCATGCGCTGCTCGCTCTTCAAGGCATGCAGTAGTCTAGTAAGCTGTGGAAGCCTCGCCTACTCTCCTCTCATATTTTTCATTGGCTGGTGTCATTATCCTTGGTAAATGCTGGCTTCCAATTGATAATGTTGCTTGTTAGTCCCTCCTTGTTACCGCCTTGTCGCCGTTTGTTACCTCCCATGAGGACTGGATCTTTTACTTGTGGCGTTACACGGTCTCCTCCATAAGTCGATAAGCACTTTTTAAAATGATCTTCCCTATTCCACCCACAACATCTCAGGAGGCCCTCTGGTTTTACGAATGTATATATATAAATTATAGCGCGTCCACTTTAACTATTGCGGCCGTGCTTAATTATTTATTTACTTAACGCTGGCCACTTTCGTAATATATGTATTCAAATTATAGCGCATTCGGTTTAACTATAGCGGATGCGCTTATTTATTTATTTTATTAATACTGCAGTCCACTTTCGTTAGGGTCGAGCAAGAGGGGGGCACAACGTTATAACATTTGCAATGTAGTAGGACTCGCGTTTACTCGCGTTCAAGCTATTGTCATTGTAAATGACAATGCTGTTTATTTATGTCTTTAAAAACCAAACCATAAATAAAAGGCATTGTCATTTACAATGCCAATAGCTCAAACTCCCTTAAATGGGAGACCTATTGCATTGCTAATGCTTGTTGTGAATGTGTTAAAGGTAATAGATCTTAAGAGGTAGATTAGTGTTACATTGTCTTAAAGGCTGTAGACCTTGCTTTTGATTACATGCGTTAATTTTGTAATGTGGAATCACATATGACCGTAGTATGCAAGGGTTTTGGGATTGATTTAGCCCTCTCGCAACCATTGGCAATAGATTTGAACCGATAATCCTGGTTACGCCATTTTATGAGACTTCGTATTGTTTTATTGACTGTATTTCTGTACATATTTGAAATGTTACGATTGTGTGCCTGATTGTTGCCTCTCAGAAAAGCTAAAGCAGGGGCTGAATACAGTTGGCCTGAGCGGGCTATGGTTCAAAGCCAATGATAAAGGTTAGAGGCCTTATTGGGAAGGTAATGTCCGGTGCCATAGGTATGATCAGTTTATTATGAAAATTTACAATAAAGGGAGTAGGTCTGGCATATTTATTGTGAAAAGCTTATGCTAAAGCCTATTGGCCTTTAGCTGTGGATTATTATTACACTATGTTAGAACCTATATACAGGTATTTTGGTGAACGGCATTTCACTGGTTCTGCTGTAGACTAGGGGTTTGCTGTTGGTTATCCCCTGTCCCACCCTGTGCACATGGCAATGGGTTACCCCGCTTCAGCCTTCATCTTTGTTGACCTTCGAATGGCAGCTTTTTTTTTGCCTTATGATATGTGCACATTTGCCCTTTGTGGGTGTCCGTGTCTAGGCTAGTGGACCAGTCTTTTAGGTTTTCTTTTTTAGGTCTCCTTTTATTACTTTTCTTCGAGTTTATTTATTTTAGAGAGCCGGGCGCTCTCTAGACAGTGCTACCAGGCAGCTCACTTGCTGCTCATTTATCTGCAGTGTACCACATACTGTGCAGCCACTGCTTCTAAATTGGACGACTATCATAGAACAGTGTTATTTATTGTGTATCATCATTTCACCATTCCGATATAGCTGCTGTGGTAAGAAGCAACCCGTCACCCCTCTTAGAGACACTGTAACATTCCAAGATGGTCGCTCAGTGTGATACATACTGAGCAGGCATCCTGGAATGACACTGTGCATAGTGTATCATTGTTTTACCTTTTCAAGATGACTGACACATTCCTTTTACACAAGATAGCCATGATTGTTCTTTAAAACCCTGACTTACCACACACAAGATGTCTGTCACTGCTATGTTTAATGTTGATGCATGCTTCATTGCAAGCATATGCTCATCACATTCAGGCTGCAGCTGTCCGTTTTTGTACTATTGTTTTCCTAAATGTATCATGCTTATCCTTTTTGAGCATGTGTGTGTTTTATTGTGCAAAGGGAGTGGGTAAATGTAAGACTGAGTCAGTGAGCAGATGAATGGAGGCATGAGGGCAAGAATAAGTGACAAAATGGATGTATGGCGAGTCACTGGGCGCCTAAACTCCCCAATGATTGAAGATGCAATTACATCTAGGAGCCAGAACTACTCGCATTGTCGATGCTTGTTTTATTTATCTTTGCTTTTTTTAGCTTTTTACGTTTGACAACTCAGTGGGTTAGTGCTTCTTTGTGAACATGTGTGGGACCGAGGTTTAATCAACTCAGCCTTTAATCAATATTGTCAGGTTAATTAATCGAGCACGGCTGAATTGTGAAAAGCCACTCGTTCTTTGTACCTCTACAAACTCAAGCCTGCTAGGGTGAAATATTTGAGAAATTAAAAATTAATACAAGTTCCGTTTCCGTGCTAGAGAGTAGTCAACACACTGACTAGATAAAGTTCATGTCTTCTTCCGGGTTTGATTGCTGCTGTCTCTCGCCTTTACCGCCCTCTTCATCTGATGCCTGTTTCATTACCACCCTGATCTTGTGGAATGAAGTGCTATGTGGCACAGAATGTAATATTAGCCTAATCTGAGGCAGTGTGACCTACATTTATGATAATGTCTAGTTGCCTACTCGAAATTCGTATGTGCTTACTTGTTCTTGTTTTGTCGACTCTACAACGCATTTACCAGATGTGTCTGTCCCCGATTGGAAGTCATATATGGCTATGTGTTCTAAATAGAGATACGAAAATCCCGCTAATGTAATGTTGGCCCCCCAAAATGCCCTTCTTATCCAAACCGTTAGTGCTGCAGCTGCATTTTCTGCTTTTGCCCCAGTCAGCATAGAGAGCATGATTGCTCTTCTTGCAGCAATTGGTGTTTTATTTCTGAAATTGCCTTTAATTGTTTACGGAAGAAGCCAGATCGCTTTGCCTTAATGTGGAAAATCAATTCAGACCAGCACACTTTCTGTTGTCTGTCGCCCTGAATGTGTTTTCCAGTACAAATGCACCTATCGCTTATTGTAACATGGTGGACCCATCACATTGTGTATGTACATTGATTACTGTTTCTTAAATTGTTTCACGCTTCCTTTTTTTTTTTCTCATCACATTTTGCATATATATTTAGATATTGTTAAATCATTAGGAAGTTATTGCGTAGCAGCTTTGTATTGGCTAATTTCCGTTTATACCTTGGTACAAATGCTATATATGAAAGTGTTATTTACACACCACAGGAGCAACCCGTAGACCCAACTGGACAGGGTTATTGGTAGGTATGAGTAACACTGTCCAAGCGGAAAGCAATCAAAAGAGGTGATTACTCAGTCAATACCCAAAACGGTGTATTGTAGGAACAGTAAATGGGTCAGACAAAGGAACATAAAGAGACATGACTCTTTCAAAGCAAACTAGTACATTCATACATTTAAATGTGGCTTAAAATAAGGTAAACAAAAGTAGTAATGTAAACGAGTAAGTACATCTATATGTTATGTGTATTTGTAGAGTGCACTATCGCCCGCAAGGGTTCCCTGGCACTGAGCAGGTGAGCTTTAAGCATGTACTCAGGGTATATACTGAACACCGTTCTAAGAAGTGACTGGTGGCCAGAAATCATGATCACACACAAAATAGTAAAATAAAGGTAAAACAGGCTGTTGGTGATTTTGTGAGAACGAAACACCTATAAAATAAATGAAATTTGGGACGAATATAATCCTCTCTCAAGTATGATTCATCAGTGTCTTTAGGTGTTGTAAGGTTGTCATTTCATTTCAGCTATGTGGGATCATCATCAGGACAGGAGGATTTTTGGTGAGCAGAACGGAATATATCTGTCGCAGTTGAATAATTGGAGCCCAGATCACGAATAGCTGTATAGGGCTGCCTTGTGGCCGACCATTGTCCAGTCAACGCAGGAACCGATCAGGGAGGGAAGCAGCAAAGGTTAGGAGGTGGACGTTTCAGGACACCAGACGTTTGTTGGCACCACTTTTCTCAACCATAGTGTTAACTTCCTTCTAATGTTTACTGCCATCTGGACACACGATTTTTCACATTTCTCCTGAAGGAGAACAGGCTATGATTCATTGTGAGATCCTTGGGCAGACTGTTTCAGTCTTTTGAAGGATAAAATGGCTTCCTTCAAGGTGTTGAATTTTTATTGTCAGGATTTCCAGGATCATCCGTGACATAACGCAGTCCACCTTAAATCAAAGTAAATATGTAAAGTATTTAAGCAATGTACACACAGTGGAAAAATATCACACAAAACACGATTACATTTCACAACCAATTTTAAAGTAAAGGTGAAAAAAATATGAGTAACATATGAACAAAACAACAAAAATCCTATAAAAGGAGCCAAAAGCACCAATTATTGTCTATGGTTGCAGTTGACCAAAAACTAGGAACCATCTGAGGATGACTGCGATGAAGTTGTGGTCAGATACAACAGGTAGACTGGTGCCATTGACCGTCTGGAAGTCAAAAAGTTTTTAAAAGTTTCTACACAGAAAAGGATTTCGTCACTTTTTGGAAGAAAAAAAAAATCAGCGCTGAGCTGGCTGTGCTGAAATTGTAGCCACCACTTTGGAACTGAAGGCCAAATACTTGAAACAATTTGGTCCCGCTGAAGCTCTGGAGGCTTCCAATGCAGAATGGCACCTAGTTGTTTTTTCAGACCTGCAAGGTGCCTGGAGTGGGATAAAGCTGAACCTCAGCCCGACACCATGGAACTGCTGGTTGAATACTTTTTCTCGCAGTGCCCCCTGAAGCTCTGGAGAACATAGTTTTTCAAAGTTTTTTCTGTTGCCCAAACAACCACAGTATTCTGTACTGCTAGCAATTGTAAAAGTGAATATGTATTGACTCTCTTGACTTGAAATTGCACCTTGGTCTCTCGGATTTTTATTGAGTTGTGTTTTCAACTTTGTAGCTGTTTTGGTACTTCTAAATACAAATCAAGCCTGCCTGCTTTGTGCCATGGCTACTAGGGGCTGAGCTTAGGCTTAAATTACTGAATCCTTTGACTGGACCTAACATGATAGCGACTTTATTACTTGTATTGGACATCAATCCACCCCAACTAATTAACCACCTTCTGATATTGGTAGCAGCAGTGGGATACACAAGAATTGCCCTGGCATGCTCTTTGCTCTCTTTAAAGTGCACCAACATGTTGCATGTTGCTCAAACAAAGCTTTCAGGCAGGATTTGACATTGTGGTGGCAATTTGATGGCAAAACCCCACCCTTCTGCTGAGCTCAAAGGAGTCATACAGGTCAACCTGTCACCTAATGTGTAGCTCCAGAGAGCAATTTCACGCCCATTCACACCGTATTCAGCCCAAGTACAGACTGGGAGAAAATTGAGAGTTATTGCAAATTAGCCTCTAGGAACTTCAGGCACTACTGGAAAAGTTGGTTGGGAAGTCCCAAGGAATTTTTACTTCATTGGTTAGGGAGTGCCAGGAGTTACCCCAAAGTTTTTAAAAGATGCTTTTTTCTTAATATTTATAAAAAATCTGACTTCACAATTGAATTGGAGTTTAATAACTATTAAAAAAAATAGTTGTTTAATTATTTGTCTAGCTACCCCCATTCCTGACAAATGGAAAAATAGTATTTTAATCTGTACCCTGATTTGCTACATAGGAAAGCTAAGCCTGCCACAGTGAAAACAGGGCTGTGTCACTGTAACATTATCTGCATGTTCCACTTTTAAGTACTATGCACCCTACCCATGTGGACTATAAGGTCTACATAGGGCGACTTACAAATATTTAAAAGGGAGGTTTTTAACAGTCAAAAAGGGTTACTTTTAAATGGTCACTCAGTTTAGATTGCAACAGTCCGGCTACACAGGCTAGGCCTCACGCCATGTTTCACTGGCCCTGTAGTGGATGGCGCAATAGGTGTTGCAGTCCAAAAGTGGAATTTAACTTTTAATGCCATGGGTGTACTGCTGCACCATATACTATGGCCTTATAGCAAAGAGAAATGTGGCAATCGGGTTTTAAGTTCAAGATTACCAGTAGGTGAGCTCCAAAACAATGGGAGTTGAGACCTTTTTAGGTCAAGCTTGGCGTAGCGCGCATGCGCTGCTCTATGGGAAGGCTTCTTGTAAGCACTCCCAACTTCCTACAGACTTCTCCGTGTGAATTTGTTCACACCCACACATTTTATTGCCCATTGCGTTTGGCTTTTAAAAATGAAAGCACGCAAATGGCCAAAGGCAGGGAATGTCCTGCCTTTTCTGTAAACGTTCACTCCCATGGCCAATGGGTCTTGGGAGCGAGCAACAGCGCGCAGTGTGCCAGCTGCATTTCCTGGATCAGGTTACTAATTAACCCAGCGCGGTCGCTTTCAATTTCGCGACCGTGCTGGTTTTCAGTTCCATAGACAAATGTGGGGCTATCTGAGCCATACGAACAGAAGTCTAATGGGCTGGTCCGGGCTCCTGGTGAAGTCTGGTGTAATCGGCAATAATATTAAAGATATTTTATGAATAAAAATGGAATGGCTGGTCAGCAGGTTTCATTCCTGTTTCTTTGCCGAATGCTTTCATTGAGTTGTTGCCCTTGTGTTGCTGTGTACTAAGCCTGTTGTAAGTTGTTTGTTTTTGCCTGTGCCTCTCCTCAGCTCTAGGCTTTTGTAATGAGTAAAGTCATGAGTAGGACTTACTTTACGCATAAGGCACACGTGATGTGAAGTTAAAGGGTGATTTGTCCTTTCATAATTTATTGAATTAGGGGTTGAGTTAGGAATTGAAACGCTTGTTATCAGTTTGTGAGATATATTTTGTTATATTAAGTTAACATATTCTAATGAAGCACATTATACTATCTTAATGTTTTATAAACAGTCAATTCAAATAAATCTTATGAAAGCTTGAATGTGAAATGCAACTTCTGTGAGCGTTCATACAATACCGTCCCCCGACAATCTGTACTACATTTTCGAGGTTCCGTCTTAGGTGTGTGCGCACTTCCGGTTGAAGGTCCCAAGCAGTCAACAAAAAAGGGCCGAAGGAATCTGCAATCTAAGAGACACTTTCCCTTTGGACTAACAAACCTAACCATAAGACAGTGTCATTATCACTGACTCTGTCACGTGTCACATTATACGTAGGTCTGTGGTAGTGGAAGTAAAGGTGTTTTGTTGCACTTGCACTGACGCAAGTGGGTGGCTGAAGTCATGAGCGCATGTCACCAGTGCAATAGTTTGATGGTTTATGGTTATCACCACAAGCCTAAGTTTGCCGTCTTTGCTTGTAATGCACATGAACACAACAGTTACCTTGTGTATGCCACTTTGTCCCCTGTTTACTACCTGCAGATACCTGCGAAACACCAGAGCCAGGTTTTTGTCAGGTCCTTCCAGCTGAGACCACATCTGTCTACTACTGCGGTCACTGCACTGGCTTCCAGTGGCAAGGGGCACTGAATAAAAGGGGCCATCCAGTGTATCGAAAAAAACTGTTGTATTTACACAGGTCTGCATCTCTGCAAATCACCAACCATAGACATTCTAGAATGTCTATTGATAAGGTCAGGGGGTTTGAAACATGTTGTGACATCATTCACCGGGTAAGCCCCCTTAAGGCTCAGTGAGCTGTAGGCAGACAACACAAAACCTTTCCATACAAACTGAGTTGGACCCTTAGGACGTCTGCGGCTCGTGTGCTTCAAATCGTGAGTGTAAACTAGGCCTCGACTCTATTCAACCAAACTCCAGCCGGGACTAATCCTTTATATCAAAGGCATCACTAGATCCCTGTACAGCAACAACAACAAACTTTCCTGTTACCAATTTAATTCGCTCCAAATAACAACACCCATTTTGCCTTAAGAAACAATTGACCCTCTCAGTGTCATGAAGTCTATAAGCAAACATGGGCTGAACAAAAATCAAATGTTACAACACAACAGCTTGAAGTAAAATCTGTATACTATTTGTTAACCTGTAGAACAAGCATTTGCAATGCAACAGCCCAGCACCCCAGACTTCATCATTAGCATTCGCTTGTTTGCTTTGTTGCTGGACTCGTTCTTATTCCATGGGTATTTCTCAAATTTGTGCACTACGTTTCAACTTTCCGTGCCTGCCCTGTTTGGATCACACCTTTCAAGGTGCACTTCCTCTCAATATGATTTATTTTCATCCATCTTTATTATTCGCCACCTGTCCTTGAGGAAGTTCAAGGGCCTTCGCAAAAAGGGAAGTTGTAGGACCTTCGCGAAAAACATGAAAGGCGAGTAAGTATGCCACTTTTCCCCCAAAAGATGGTCGTTCTCTTCCCAGAATTTTTTTTTTCTTACACAGGTCACTTTGGATAGGCAATGATGCTGTCTGTGTTAGGTCTGAAGTGCAACGTACCACAATACTTGGCATTTATTTCTTCAGAGTTGTTTTACCTCTATTTTTCTACTTTTATTTATTAGTTTTTTAATAAGATCAATTTTGCCCTTGGTATGACACTTTTCCTTCACCCTTTTTGGTCTTTTGTTTTTATTCTGCATTTTTTTCTTAAAGAAGAAAACAAACATTCTCTAGTTCTCACTTGTTTTCTTGTAGCCGCCCTGATAGGAGGAGTGTCATGAGGCTGTAGCAGTTTATGAACAGAGTTGTTCACGCTGACCCCACGTGTGACCTTGGGTTAAGTTACATCCCAGGTTAGCCACCACACATTTTGGAAAGAATATCACTCGGTGTCTCAAGTTAGGAGATTGCATTCAGAGGTGGTTACATGCCATTAAAAGAGTGCTGGCAAAATAATGCTACGTCTGGAGAATACCGGTGCACATCGGTAGGTAATTCCAAAGCTAATGCGTGCACATTCCAAACTTTTGAATTCTTTAAAACAAACTGAAAAGTTGTATGACAGACAAAGCTAACCGCAGTATTTTTGTTGGCAATTGAATTAAATTGGAATTATATTGTGCGCAAAGAACCCATTCAGCACTTGACTCTCACAAATAGCGTGGTCCGAGCAGTCCATGGCTTCCTCTGGGGGAGGTATGGATACAGGGGAGTGAACACAGGCTCACAACTCGAAATATGTGTGTAGGAATATAAGATCCTTCTAGCATGGTTACCCCCACATTTTGCGTGGTGTTGCTCTGTTTTCTGACTAGTCTGAGTGGGATTCTGCTAATCAGGACCCCAGTAACTGTGCTTCCTCCCTAAATTTGACAGTGGGTAGTACTTTGGTACCTTCCCAATTTGCTACTGGTGTACCCATGTAAGTCCCTAGTATATGGTACTAAGGTACTCAGGGCATAGGTACACCAGGGGTCTCCCATGGGCTGCAGCCTACATTGTGCCACCCACGAGAGACCACTTAAACTGTGACTACAGGCCTGCCATTGCAGCCTGTGTAAGTTGGTGCTAGCTCCACTTACAACAGATATAAGTTTCCTTATATCTGAGGTCACTCCCTTAAAACCTATAAGTCACTCCTATGGCAGGCTCTTCAGTCCTGAGGGCAGGGTGCTTGGTTACAAGTGTGAGGGTGTCCCTGCATGAGCAGGGCCCCTACACAAACCCCGGAGTCGATTCTCCAGGCTTTGTAAGGGCGGTGAGCCATTTAATTCATATAGTGGACATCAAGTAAAATACGAGGTGTATAACTATATGTTGGCTGCACCAAAACCAGTCATGTTTGGTATCAAACATGTTGGAGTCCTACCCAGACACCGATTCCAGTGTTGGATGTAGGATCCCATGTACTGGGGGGCTCCGCTAGGGTGCCCCCCTGTATTCCCGGTGCCAGCCTTTCAGGGTCTAACAGCAAGCTAGTGCTGCTGCCGACTACAGACACGTTTCTGCCCTCCTGCTGCTGAGCTGAGCTGAGCTCGAGCAGGGGAAGGCAGAACAATAGGTTTTCTGCCACAGGGAGGTGTATATACCTCCCAGACAGGACTTAGTGTATTGGGCTGAGGTGGGGGCGCTCGTCAGCACCATCAGACTGCTTTGAAGGGCACATTTGGTGCCCTCCTTGCATACTCCAGTTTGAGCCAGTTCAGGGAGCCGTTGGCTCCCGCTCTGGTGCGTAACTGGACAAAGGACATGGGAGTATCCTCCCCTCTATCCATTATGACTTCTGCCTTGTATGAAAGGATGTCTCCGGCGCCTACCCTACACCCATCAGCAATCACGGTCTTCGCCTACGGACAAGACACCCCCTTGAAGATAAGAGGCCGGTTCAGGACGGCCATCTCTCACGGCACGAACTCCCTTGACACCAATGTGTATGTTACTGAAGACAGGCAAGGCATGCTATTAGGGTGTCGGGCTGTGGAAGACCTAGGAGTGGTGACCTTTGAATTCGGGGTGCACCAGGAGTCGATTCAACACATTCTGACAGAATTCTCAGAGGTCTTCAAAGGCATTGGAAAATTTAAAGGCAAAAAGGTTCATCTTCACATCGACCCTATGGTACAGCCTGTGGCTCTACGCCACCGTTGAATAGCGTTTGACTTGCGTCCCTTGGTGGAGGAAGAGCTAAAAAAGCTAGAAGCTGCCGGAATTATTGAGAAGGTAACAGGGCCCACTCCGTGGGTGTCCCCGATAGTCGGCACCCGGAAGCCCAAACAACCAGGGGCAGTGAGAATTTGCGTGGACATGAGGCTACCCAATGCAGCAATTAAGAGGGAATGCCACATCACCCCGACTATAGACGATCTGATAGGGGAAATGGCTGGGGCCTGTTGGTTCTCCAAGTTAGATCTTAAGGTCTGGTTATCACCAGCTGGTACTGGATGAAGCGTCCCGCAACATCACAAGCTTTTCAACCCACGTGGGGCTCCGAAGGTACACTCGCCTGAGTTTCGGGGTGTCCGGTGCGGCGGAGGTCTTTCAGAACATAATACACGAACTGATAATGGACATACCTAGGGTAAGCAATGTCAGTGATGACATCATGGTACATGCCAAGACTATCCTGGAGCACAACTCACGTCTGACTCTGGTCCTTCGCCGACTGCAGGATGCCGGACTCACTCTCCATAGGGAGAATTGTGAGTTCCTGAAAACAAAGCTACAGTTCTTTGGATACACATTCTCCACTGAAGGAGTCAACCCTGACCCTGAAAATGTTAAGGACATAAAAAATGCTGTTGCCCCCACCAACGTTACCGAGGTCCGCAGCTTCCTTGGTATGGTAAACTATTGTGGGAGATTTATACGAGATCTCACCACACTCAATCAACCCTTACGGGACCTTATGAAGGATTCCACGCCCTCGAAGTGGGGCCCGGACCAAGCCAAGGCATTTGCAGACATCAAGAATTCACTTTCAGAGGAGACCACACTGGCCTTCTTTGACCCGGGGAAGATGACCTCGATAGCCGTAGCCGCTTGTCCAATGGGACTCTGTGCCGTTTTATTGCAGAGGCAACACCAAGAGGAGGATTGGGGGGGCCCGTAGCATTTGCCAGCCGATCCCTCACCGAGACAGAGCAGCGCTACTCCCAAATTGAAAAAGAAGCCATCGCTATCCACTGGGGGTGCCGCCACTTTCACCTCTATGTCTATGGCAAGCCGTTTGTAGTAATGACAGATCACAAACCCCTTGTAGCTCTCTTCTCGGGTACTTCCACCAAACCGCCACCTCGGGTCGAGAAGTGGATGTTGCAGCTACAGATTTATAATTGCCGAGTTGACTAACAACCAGGGTCTCGAAACCCTGCAGACTATTTGTCACATCACCCAAGGGCTGCCACGGCTCAGGAAATGGAAGATGCTGCTGACACCGAGGAATATGTGATGTGTATCACAGCCCGGTCATGCCCCCTCCCACTCTCCATGGAGGATCTTCAAGAGGAGACCAACAAAGATGACTGTCTGCAAAGGGCCCTAGCGGCCCTCAAGAGTGGTAACTGGCGCAAGGCCAAAGACGAATGGAAGATACTGACCGCCAGTGCCCAGCGCATAATGGACGGGTTATACCACGTCCGAGAGGAGCTCACTGAAGATGCCACAGGATGCTTACTGAGAGGACATCGCCTGGTAATCCCGACGGCTTTGATGGCCAGAGTTATTCAGCTAGCCTACATCGGACACCAAGGCATGGTCAAGACAAAGTCCAGGCTCCGCACCAAGGTATGGTTCCCTCTCATGGATGAACTGGTGGAAGCCACACTTTGCTCCTGTTCATCGTGTCAAGTGACGGGAGACATCCCGCGTCCTGCTCCGCTACTGGCAGATCCCAGGCCGCAAGCACCCTGGTCATGTGTCAGCCTTGATTTGGGCAGTCTCCCTGACGGTCGACACAGATTCGTGGCCATTGATGATCACTCTAAATACCCCGAGGTCGAGATTATTGCATCGCCTAGCGCCACGGAAGTCATCCCGAAACTTGAGAAGGTCATGGTCACTCATGGCCTCATACAGGAACTGCGGACTGACAATGGCCCCCCTTTCAAAGGACAAGAGATAGCTGCCTATCTAAGCGCCCTCGGCATCCGCCACCGGAGAATTACCCCAAGATGGCCGCAAGCGAATGGGGAGGTAGAACGTTTTATGAGGACCTTAAATAAGGTGATACGCATTGCTCATGACAAAGGTCAGTCTGTGGAGTTAGCTATCTTCACCTTTCTAAGAAGTTACCGCCAGACGCCCCATACCACCACGGGTGTAGCACCAGCCCATCTCCTCATGGCGAGAGTGATCATGGATTCCATTCCACATCACCCTCAATGGTGTCCTGAAGTACCTGATGATGCCCAAGTAGACTCGAGACGTCTAAAAGCACACGCTCAAGTCAGCCAAAGGAGGCGGGCGCGACCACTGATAATTGAGAAGGGAGATTTGGTGCTACTCCGAAATAGAATAACCAGCGGCAAATTCCGACATATGAAAAGGACCCATGGACTGTTGTTGCTGTCAAAGGTACTCTGATCATCGCGACTCGAGGGAGAGAGACTGACCCGAAATGTATCCCATTTCAAGAAATACCAGCAGGCGGTGGCACCGTCGGTGCCGGCTGGGGTGAGACCTCCCTCGGGCACTCTGGCATCGACGAAGGACAGACAGGACCAACTGGGGGAAACTACCCTGGTAGAAGATGGCGGGGAGACCAGCGCCAGCGTCCCGACTCAAGGCAATGGAGTGGTGAATTCCGGGCCAGAGTCTGAGCATGGTCACCCGGAAAATGGCCACAGTGAGGTAACATCTGGTGCCGGAACGGGAGAGGCCATGAGGTGTGGTAGGTCCCAACATCACCTGCGGGAGAATCCAGAGCCCACTCGCTGCTTGCGGGATTATTTCACGTAAGACTGTTCTCAGTTGTGTGTGCAATAAATTGTTTAGTATAGTCTTGAAGCCTGTAAGACCGCCTACGGCTAGATAGGCACGGGGGTGGTCCTTATTGTTGGTTTAATGTTTGTTGGGGAGGAATGTTGTGTCGTGCCTGTGACGTAACAGGCAAGCTACGTAAGAGTCAGGTGACCTTAATCTAAGTAAACAGGGTACGCACAAACGTACGCCAGTTGGGCTACGGACGGCGATCCCATTACAAACACTCCGGTCTCCTGTGGTCATTACAAGCCCCTGTACGGCGTGGTCTGCCCCCCCCCCCCCCCTCTCGTGTCGGAGACCCCTTGCAACGTGGGCACTCACCCGACACAACAGGTAGCCTTAAATACCCGCTATCAGTGGTCTGTATGGATCCCTCTTTATGTCATCTGGATCAGTGACAAAAAGATTGTGTGTGCAAGTGTGTGCTTGCTTCCCTAGTCACATACCATGGACTATTTGGCCTGGTTTCAAGTGAACCTTGCCTCTTGGTTCCCTTTTGTCACCTACTCCGCGAGCTCTCTTTATAGAAGGTCCAGAATTCGACGAGGAGGGCTGTTGCAGTCAGTGTTTGAATCATTCCTAATCCCGGGCAATTAGCGATTATTATGCGGCTGCTAGACTTTTTAAAATCAGTTTTTGCCTCTCTCTTTTCATGCACCATTCAGGAGAGCGATGAAAACATCTGTATGCAATCTAACCGGCAAGGAAAGTGCCATTGCGGTATTTGATATAATTGTCTCAATTAAATCCTATTAATTGTTTCCTTGTGTTAGAATTGTTTTTCTGCTTCTGATGCGGCCTGTTTAAAATGTTGGTGAATTGCCTCACAAATTAATTACCGTCCCCGCAAATTGCTTCTGCATTCCACCATTCCTCTGGCAGTGCCAGACACGCCTTTCCCTTAGACAAATTGTGAGAGAGTTTTAAGTCTACATGTTTTGCCATTTTCTCCCTCTCCGTGCCTTCTAATCGCAGCCTGTCCTCGAGAGTATTGGGTGCTTAGCGCTGTGCAGCCCGGTTCAGGCCTGGACCAAGGTCACATTATGGACACATTTAGATACTCTCATCTGCAGTAGCACGTTAGCAATCATGCAGTTTTAAAGGATATAACTGCAGAGTTTAAATAGGTAAATATGTTCACAGCTGTCAAGTAAGTCTCTTTTCTTGTGAAATTCCTAGCTTTTTAGCCACCTCCACATTGCATTTTGGACTTGTGTTTTCACAGGTTTAACAGTGTAAACAATTCCAGCATGCAAAGTACTTTTGACGAAAAAGTCAAGACTGACTAAAGGTGTTACACTTCACATTTGGTTTGATAATTTAAAACAATTAAAGGCAAGATTGAATTGTCAAAATTTATTTGAGACGCTTGAAAGTTCCATGCACATTTTGGGCTATTTTATATATAAAAATGTTTTAGTTTAAGGAAAAAAGCAACCTCGAGCATTCCTTTTGGAGAATCCTTTTAATACGTGTCTCTGCGCCCCACAAATTCAGTTTAAATGTTTAGCTTCCTTGTTATGTTTTACAGTCTCTATATCTGGTGTTACGTTTAAACTGCAAACATTTAACCCTATATCTTTAGGGGTGTGTCCTCAAGCTCCAAAAATTCTTTAGCTTGTCTGCAGTATTTAAAATTTTATAGAAAGTTTTTGAGAACATATGTTTGTTATTTTATGGAGCCCCAAAATTGAATTATTTTGCATGAGGGTCACACAAAGGAATAAAAATAAGTTATTCAGCCTGATCGTGGGTTGCACTCTTCAGCAACTGACTCTCTTGCATCATGAGTTATGGCATTTTCGCCTGAGCACGTGTAAATCCACCAAAAAAGAAGCGCACCTCCGTGCCAGAGCTTGTGAGCTAATACATTACATTCTGAATGCTTTTTCTCTACCTATTCTTTATCCTTTTTAGGTCAAGCATTCGAGACCTCTTGTATATACTTTAGTATATACTTTAGTATATACTTATGTGTATGTACTTTGTAGCCTCTGGAGATCAGCCCTAGGACTCGTCTTCTTCCGCTTAGGGACTTTTTTTCTGTTCAACTGCCTCTATTTAACTGTCTTGATAGAAAACGACCAGCAGAGGTTAGTAAAATACCAAAATCACTTTAGCATTCTCTAGATTCCAGTCCATAGAAATTCTTTCACGAGCACCTGTAGACAATAATATTTTTTTCAAATCTTGTATTTTCAGTGATATGACCCCCGAAGGACCTGATTTTATATTAAAAACAGAGATTTGAACTTTACCATTTCCCGTTGTAAGGCAATATTTCTCTCCATGTGTTCCCATATGTGCCGTGTTACAGTTTGGTGCTTACTTTACCTCCATGTTAAAGAACAGTAAATCAAATCCAATATTTTTCTGCAATGTACATTAAAACTTTACCTGCCTATTTGGAGGCATATTTGGCCACAGCTTGACAAGACCAGATCTATTGGCTTTGCCAATGCTTACTATTTATTCTGATATGTTACAGTGCTGGTAAATTCAAGTACATATGAGGCATATTCTGCTTGTTTTCCATCGGCCAAACTAGCTGAGCTGAAGACGCTGCTGTGTCACCCGGAAGCCCTTTAGATCATGGAAGCTTGATCATGCGCCGCATCCCTTGAGATTGGGGATACACTGACCCTGGCAGAACCAGTGCAGCTTCAGTGGGGCCCTGATAATGCACATGTGCCCGCAGTTGTAACCGGAACATGGAAATCCTCTGGTGACACTAGTGTTCTCTTGCATCTCGCCAGCTTTTAATCCTGGATAAGAACTACAAACCAAATATTCTCTGATCTACTTTGGTGCGAGGAAACAACTGTTCGATTCATGGAAAAAGAAAGCGCTTTATAAGTGAGAAAAGGGGAAGAGCTGCCTCTTCTTCGGTCAGGCAGAAGAGATGAGGAGGGAGAGCTTGAGGGGGCCTACGCGAGTGTGACCATTGTCAGAGTGGGTGGACATTAGTGCTGCGGAAGTATTCCAAGTGTTGGAATGAACTACCGGTGCGATTATGCTGCCCCGAAGAAAGACTGGGTAGAGGTGAGCGCGGAATCAGAGGGGGATGCATGACTTGGTTAAGGTGGGCCACATTTCTTCCAAGTCCGAGGCATCACGCTTGTTCCTGAAGGCTCGGGCTACTCTAAAAAATCGTGTAATTCGACCCCCAAGGAGTCTCTTTAAATTCACATGTGTACATAGTTTCCGTCTACAATTTAAGTGGATTAAGGAAATAAACTAAACTGCAGCATGCAAGGAAATCTACAGAACATGTTGTTTTCCTGCCGTACTTCTCCTGTCCGACACCCACCCCTGGGGATTGTCCAGACGGCAGACACTCAGCAGGATGACAGAAGAGGGAATTGTACACAGATAACTTCCGGTCTGTTCTTTTGCCGTGTGATGGATCTTGATCTGGTTAGTGCAACCCCTCCCTCTGCACCCCACTAAATATACGGCATACATGTTCCCATCATGGAAACGCATGAACGCCTATCGTTCAGAAACTTCCCAAACCAAACCCCACAATCTTAAGTGTTCAAACTCTTGCATGTTGACATCACAAGTAGTACGTGGAATTAGCGGAATGTAATTCCACAAAAATCACATTTCTGTCATTTGCCATTTGGAAATTCTGACCGAACATTCACATTTCTGCACTTCTGTAACAGAAATATGCAAAAACGTTTAGCGAATTGTAACCTTAATGATAAACTGTTTCTGATATTTTAAGTAATGGCAGTAGAAGGAGCAGTTGACCTGCTTTCCGCTGCGAGGTTTTGCTAATTTTTCGTTCATTTTTTTAATCAAAATGAGTTTTCACGAATCATCAGTGAAATAATTAATAGAATATTTGATAATTTTCACCACAGATGTTCACATTTAGTTTCAGGTGACATTCTGGACACTAGTCTATCAGAATGAATTATTTCAATAATGTGGTCTGGCATCAACAGCCTCTTGGTTTAGGCCTTGTGTGTGATGCAAAACCATGCCTAGAGTGTTGTTTTGTAATGGAGGGAGTTTCTGATGATGGTGCTTAAGGTTCTCAGGGGTTTTGTGTTATGACATTCTATTTGAAGAACATTTCGGAAATATACCTGTGGCCACCTAAGGCTGTGACGTGAACTGCTTGGTTCAAGATTGTATTTTATTGGTTGAACTACATTGGCCTTATGCTTTTTAGGTCAAAGTGTTGCTGTGTATTGTGAATTTAAAAAGACAAGGAGTTTGAACGGTGTTTGGGGGGGGATACTTGGAGAGAGCTGCGTCTGCTTCTCAGGTACCGCCTGTGAAAATAGGGTGTTTTGTACTGTAGCGTGCCGGCAGAGGGTGGGGGCCAAGAAAACATGTATAAATCTGCATAGAATTGAAGTTCTCACTGGTTGGGTAGAAGACCACCTATGCTGTGCATAGGGCTTTGAATTGCACTCTTTTGTGGACAAGGCACCGGTGAAGAGGATTGTGAACCAGAGAATTGTGATCAACTGGGTTGTGTAGTGACTTGCATGCGTGTTGTACAGGTGCTGCAGCCTCCTCACTGCATATACGGCAAATAAAGGCTGTTTGTATTATCTAATTCGGATTTCGGATCAAGGCCGAGTAGTTGTAGCAAGGGGCAGAATAAAGCCTGGGCACAATGAGTATCCTCCCATGGTTCCTAAAGGTACAACTTCCTAGGTTTACCAGCAGGTGAAGACACACATTGAAAATCAGTAGCAACAAGGCTGACACCTGAGGGGCCCGCTGCTTGAGTGTGTGACGTGTGAAACTTGGGCAGTGCATGGGGTGGTGTGGAGAAAGCATAGCTCCCTCGTCTCGTGAATTTTAGGACTTCATCTACAACAGCTTGGCCCATCTGCTAGGCAGGTAACCTTAAGGTCCACCCAAGAAAGTTATTTTTTAGAACATTTTGAAGATTCAGTAATAACCTGCTCATTCACATCATAACTGACCATATCCTGCAAACATGGACTGCAATCGAAGCCTCTGTGCAACACTATATGCTTGTCCTTGACACACAGCATTGTCTGAGACTGCACTTGGCCTGAAGCCTTGTAATGTTTTTTGGTGCGATTAATGCATATATACATGTGGCGGTAGGGAAGGGATGCTGACCACAAGATGGAGAACAGTGGCGGCGACACTACGGTAGGCCTGATGACCACAATAGGAAACCTGAGTAGGACAGAAGAAAGTAAGGAATAGAATACCAATTGTGCACACGTTATAAGTAAAATTGCATATTAGCATGAAGTATCCACAACATATATCAAACCAAAAAACTGTATAGGCGCACTTCAACAGACACGCCGGTCACCCACAATACGTTTGGAAGCATCTTGGTCTGGATGTACTTGTCTCAGATATAACTCAGAACTTTATTGAAAGGACAACAATTTTGAGAGGACACACACGAATATAATTCCTTTAAGACCTACCGGGTCGGAATTATCACCGGTTCAAAGGTCTAACACTCCTACAATACGCGTAGAAGCCCTGAAGAAGTCTGGGGTTTATACCCTCTGACGAAACACGTGTTGGCTGGTTGGATCTACAGAATTTCACATAAAACTGCAAAACGGAATACAACCCTGTTCTCTTGTCATCCATTGCCTATACAGTTTTTTGGTTCGATATATGTTGTGGATACTTCATGCTAATATGCAATTTTACTTATAACGTGTGCACAATTGGTATTCTGTTGATATTAGTGGACCTTCGCCCACCATTGGAGGGTTTTAGGGGTATTTTCCCTCTTCTGTAGCACCGTTACAAATTTTCAGATCCATTCACTTACGTGATTACCAGTGCGCCCATCAAAAGCCTGACACATCAATAACACCCCCTGTTTGTTCAAAAAGTAAGGAATACCCAGGGTGAGCAACGAGGGGAAGACATTAGATGAGCGGTGGCAATAAAATGGAAGTCCAGAGCCGGACAGCAAGACTTTGTGGGGTGTGTGGCAGACAAGAACTGTCTCCAGGGTACAACGGGTTAACTACGCTAAACCTTCCAATTGATCCGCAGCCATTCTGGTTACATGTATCAAGTGAAAGTGGCTTTAAGAATGCACCGTCTAATGAGGGAGAGTGGTTTTAATCTGTCCCCCTGAAATTTGAAAACAAATAATTGTGTTCTCCCTTTGTTTTTCTGTTCCCTAATATTTGTCTGTTATTACTTATAACACGCACTTGTGTTTTGTAAAAGCGTTTTTGATACAACGACGCTTATTGGGGCTAATTCGTATTCTTCTGTTCGGTACTTCATGGAAGTGTCCCGGCTTTTTGCTTCTTTTTGATTAAGCTAACTTAGAGCCCGCTTTCGATCACAGATCGTCACAGATAATGTGATTCTTTTCTGACTCTGTTTTTTTTTTGTTTGTTTCCAAAGTGTCTTCCAGTCATGTAGGGAGGGATGGACAAGTTCGAAAGTAAGTCCCTGGCGGGCCTTTTCCGCCGGAAGGAGTTGTGGGTATGTAGGCCGCTGGCTGCTGAACATCTGGCAGGCTGTGAACTAACAGAGCCGGGGGTGGGAGCAGATGGAGGCCGAACGGGGAAGCTGTCAGGCCGAGGCAGAGTGCGTTTGTAAATAGCGCTCGGGGAGATGTTTGTAAGCTAACCAGAGAGCTTCCTGTGCTTGCTTCAGCCGTTAGGACTGAACTCTGCAGCATGACATGGGTTGCTCCATTTCCTTACACTGTACATGCCAGTGCCGCCACATCTTCAGTTTGTTCGCTCTTTTATGCTTAGTGTGTCTCACTTAGTTTGCTGCGCGTTGTTGTTTTACAGATAAGTAGGCGGGAACGTAAATGTTATTTTTTCAAAAATATCGGGCCCGATTCAAAAAGGTAAACTTACACTTTTGTGTAAGTTTATTACTTTTTGGTATTCACAACGGTAAGTTATTTCTTATAAAGGTAGACTTTTGGCCTAAGTTTACCATTGTGAATACGGAAAAGTAGTAAAGTTAGACTTTGGTTTGAGTTTACCTTTGTGAATGCCGAAGAGTAGGGAGTAAACTTACCTTTGGAATTGGGCACATCCTTTTTAAACGAGTGCTAAATATACATTGTTCTGTTGAGGCGTTGACAACCCATGCCTGCACAAAGTTACAAGCACCATATCACACAAAATGTGCCTGACGTGGAATTCACAAAGGTGAGTCTTGTATACAAGTCCCTCGAAGCAGAGGCAAATAACAGAGATGGGGCTCCAGGGTTGTGAACACAAGGGAGTATCTATTAATGTATTTGTATTAATGGCATTCATTGATCCAGTTGTGGCACTGGCTGTGTCCAGGTCTGTGTTTATTTTTGTTACACATTTTCTAGTTTTATAATAACTTTTGATCAATGTGGCCAGTACACTTTTAATAAATGTGTCCCCTCTATCCTGATTCATCATTGTCCCGATCCTGTGTATAATATCTGTGCATCTCTAATACCAGGGCCAAACTGGGTACCAAAAGCAGCTCTGGCAAAAATGTTGAATCTTGCCCAATGAGGTCATGGAACATTGCATGAGTGATGTAATATGTGAGATCATAAGAAGTGCATGGCAGGGGGTGCACGTTTTAGTTAGTTGAGTAAAGTGTAACTGGTGAATTTCAGTTTTTTAAAACAGTAGTTTTGTATCATTACAAAGCATAACTATAACGTCACTTTATCGTTTATTTTTTTCCTTTTTATATACATACATATTGTTAGAAATAGGGGTCTCTATTTGGCAGTGGTTTGCACTGTGTCCGAGTAGGGACCCTTATTCAGGTAGGGTAAGGGGATTACACAGCTGAGATAACCCCTGCTCACCCCCTTGGTAGCTTGGCATGAGCAGGCAGGTTTATCTCAGAGGCAAGGTGTAAAGCATTTGTACATGCACACACAGTAACACAGTGAAAACACTACAAATGGACACCGCACCAGTTTAGAAAAATAGCCAATACTTATCTGAATAGAACAAGACCAAAATGACAAACACCCAACATATGCAAATCAAGATATCACTTTTAAAAGGTTCAAAATGGTTCAGTCCATAGGAACCTATAGATGCGTCCATTTTATCACAAAGTACCTGGGATGCATCAAAATGAAAGACAAGAATAGGGGTAGGGGAGGTGAGGCGCTGCAAAAGCGAAGCAATGCGCCAGGTTCCTTACTCCCAGAGAAGGTGATGCATCGATTCCTTACTGTGGCACAGGGGAGGTGATGCGTCTGTTCCTTACTGTCAGGGGAGATGATGCATTGGTTCTTTACTGTGAGGGGAGGTGATGCATCGATTTCTGGACAAGCGGCCTCGGTTCCTAACTGCTGGACCATGTCTATGAAGAACTCGGCGCACATGGTCGATGCGTCGAAAATCCAGACGCGCTGGGTCGATACGGCAGCAGACTAGGCACTGCGTCGTTTTTCCAGCCACGAAGCAGGTGATGCGTCAATTTCTTCAGCCGCACAGCAGGGCCTCCGTCAGAGTTGGAGCGTGCGCCATGTACGTCCATGACATGGTGCTCGGAAGTCAGGTTTCGGTGATCTTTCAGCCGCATGGCAGGCGCTGCATCGATTCTTCAGACGCACCGCAGCCATACGTTGATTTTCTCAGCCACATGGCGGTGCTGCGTGGGCAAAAACAGGCACTGCGAGTCAATGCAGGATTTTCTTGGTTCTTTGCAGAAGCCACCTCAAAGGGCCCAGAACTGGAATTGGCACGACTTGGCAGGTCAGACTCCCAGCAGAGGTTCAGGAGCTGCAGATGAAGTCTTTATTGTCCCTGAGTCGTTTTAACAGGAGGAAGCACACACAAGTCATTGGAGAACCTTGGCACGCAGGATGTTGAAAGCAAAGTCAAGTCCTTTCACTACCCAAGACAGAAGCAGCAGGCCAACACAGCAAAGCACACAGCAAAGTGGTAGTCCCTCCTGACAGCTTCTCCAGATCATCTTCTTGGTAGAATTTCCTGATAAGTACCAACCTAGAATGAAGCCATTGTTTCCTGTATCCCGTTACTGGTCAGCTAATCGCTTTCACGAACGCTAGTCAAATTCACCACATATATTTCTAAGGTGGACTTTGAGATTGTGAAGTGGCAACGGATATACGCGTCACTCTCCACCTTTGTTACTTTCAGGTGGTGAGGCTATCAGAAAATTTGCGGCGATTATTATGGCAGTAGTATGAGAGAGCTTTTTAACTGCCTAAGGGATGCACTATATGGTCAAGAAACAGTTCGCCTTTCGCCTTGACAAAGTCTAAGGGAAGACGAAACACGTGTTGGCAGTTTTGTTTTGGGATGTATCATCAAAGAAAAATAAAAAGAATTAAGTCTTTGAATAAAATCCAGTGATGTGGACTCTGCTTTTCAAGTAGAATTTAAGAATTTGGACAATTTACCATTGTCAATTAATCAGTGCATGATTATTGGTTTGTCACTTATCAAGCCACTAAATTGTCCTATACATAATTTTGGACTGTCTTGTTAAATATAAGGGTGTGCGGAAAATGTCTTTCAATTGTTATAATTGTGTTTACCCAACCTTTTGGTTGAGGTGTTGGCACCTTTTGGTAGTATGTACTAGGAAGAACGGAATAGCACCCCAACAAGAATACAGACATATATTGCAAAGATTGTCACACTAAAAATGTTATTAAGAAATGATTAATGATTGTGCGGTTCCAATCCTTTGAAAGGAAACACTACTACCGAAATTAGGTCCTAACTATAAGTACCTACGGGCAACCGCCAGTAGGATATATATATATATATATATATATATATATATATATATATATATATATATATATATATATATATATATATATACCGCACTCAGAGCACACTGGCGGTTGCCAATGTGTAGTTATACACAAGTCAAAATTCCCATAGGAAGTGAATTTCTTGTTTTGTTTATAACCGTTTAACAAATTTTCTCATAGCTTCCCCTCCCCCACCCCCCCAAAATTAATCTACCTCTGATCCTTCTTTGAAAAATTAGGGGTGATCCTTCAAGCAGGGGCATAGAAAAAGAGGAGCTAAAACACCTTTTCCTCATGCAATTTCCATACTGAAAATTACACGACGATACAGAGAAAACATCTGAACAGAATTACACTAAATTTGGTAGAAAGCTAGGAAAACATGTTATTTGTAGTTTGTTGCGCTGTGGGACTCCTGTAGGAGCTCCGCGGGACTAGAATACAAAATAGAGCATTCTGATTGGCTGGTCCTGCGGTACCGAGAGCGGGACCATGTGAGTGAGGGCTCTAATTGGCTGTCCACAACATAAGGAGAAATATTGCGGCCACCATTACAGGACTCCGGGCTTCAGTCAGAAATTTTAAAAACATAGAAGGGGGCAGGGGCAGGATGCCCTGACCTCATAGCCCTTATGGGGTGGGTTTCAGAGGAGCCATTCAAGGAACCTAATAGAAGGTTTTTTGCTCGGTGCGGTCCCATACGAGTAGGTGTGGCCCCCATGTGGTCCTGCGGGACTCCGTGGGAGCCAGTGTGAACGTCTATGCTCCCGTAAGACCTAAAGTATTTTTGTGGGTGAGGGTGCGTGGGCAGTTGCACGCTCATGGGATCTTGACCGTCAGTCAGAGTTGTGTGCAGAACCTGGCTGCAGGCCAGGTCCTGCGGCCAGACTCATGAAGCAAGCAGACGACGGCTCTGCGTAGCAGGGGGGATGGCCACCCACAGGGGTTTTATAGCCTGTGGCCTGACCCTGTGACTAATTCCCTGCCAAATGCCATTTGCGGTGAGGACCTGTTCGCAGACATACCCTGCTAAGAAATTGCTTTATGTTAAAAATCTGAGAGATTCACTGAAAAACACAAAGGGTATAGTAGAGTAATACGTGAAGTAAGGTAGTAATATTCTTATCGTATTAAAAAAAAAATTGGGAAATTTACTGAAAAAAACAAACCTTAAAGAGGAGTTATAAATGGGTCTACTGAAAATAAAACAACAACAGTTTTAACCCCCAAAACACTGAAATTCAGCAGTTTTCTCCATCAATGTTTTGTTGTAAGCTTCCACTCTCCAATAAGAACTGTCCATAGATGAGCTCCTAGAGCCATTAAAACAAACATCGGCCCTTTATGATAGGATTAAACTCAATAGGCAACCCACCAAAGAAGCATTGCCAATAGGTCTTGCTAATACCTAAAGTGCCTCTGCAGTCAATGGTGAGATTGGGCGCTAAATAACACATAATGTGTATCTTGCACTTATGTCATATCATGTAATGTCATATCCTGCATTCATCCACCCACTGACTCATTCTTGCATTCAGCCACTCACCTATCCACAAAAAAAACATGAACCCAACAAGCATATGAAAGATAAATAAAAGTAGGGGAAAAGGCCATATAATGTGGCAGGCACGTGCTTGTATTAAAAAAGTAAAATATTAAGCATAGGAGTGGGCTGCCTTCTTTGAATGGCGTTGTTCATAGTGTATCTTTGTATCATTGCTCTAAAGTTCCAATATGGCTGCCACATTTAAAAGTAACTTATCAGCCATCTTGGAATGGTAAAATACTGATATGGACTGAAGTGGGCTGCTCCACTGCCCATGGTATATGCTGTCATGTGGAAACAGAATGTGAATGACACTTGAATAGAACAGTGGCTTGAAAGAGCTGACCCAAAGTTTGTCCATGCTTGTATGAATATATGTTTATGTACATCTTTTCTGTGATTTTTTTTATTTATTATAAAAGCCTGACAGACCGCCAAAGGTGTCAGTCCACATGTATAAAGTACTTTAATACACACAGCAAAATATTATTTATAAAATTACAAATTTGAATGAAACTACAGTTGGCAAAAAACATACAGTCCCCTACTTCGAGTGTATTGTATGGACTCTCACTGTGCAAATGCACTTCCAGCAGGGTTTGTCAGAGGGGGTACCAACACCAAAATCCTAGCCTGCTATGGTAGTCTCTGAAACTCCATGCAACAAAACACCAACCTATGATCATCAACACAGTGTAATAATCATCCACCCATAAAGGCCTATTGCCTTTAACATGTGCTTTTCACAATACGTATGTGGTATTTGTGGCATGTGTAGCCAAAAGGCAGCAGAGTCAATCAATATGTTAGGCCTTCTGCTTCAGTCATACCTGTTCATAATAAAGAGATCAGAATTACAGCATCAGACATATAGGGGCCTCATTACAATGTCGGTCAGAGTTGCCTCTGACCGACACCGTCGCGGAATCGAGACGATGACCTCCGTTCAGCGGTCCCGACCGACCTAACGGTCGCATACTCACAATTCCCTATGGGAGCTTGTGTTACGGCAGTAAACCGGCCGTAACACAAGCTCCCATAGAGAAATGGGAGATTGTGTTAATCCCTGCACCCCGTGGCTGGCACCTTAAGGTGTCTGCCACAAGGTGCAGGGATCAACAAGGGGCGCCATAGGTGCCCTCCTGGCTTCCAACTCGAGGCCGCGAACAGAAGGGGGCCCTGGAACAGGCCCCCAAAACACGCTTTCCGTCAGGCTTTCCCTGGAAAGGCAGTCGTAAACCGTGCATCATAATCCGGACAGTTTATGGATTACGGGCCGTTTGCAGACGGGGTAGTTGAAGATCTTTTTCAGATTATAAACCAACTGTGTTACACCTGCCAGCAATTCACAAAGGGATTCCTGGGGCGAGCGTGAATACATTTATTACTCTAGAGTCTCCTCCTCGAGAGTGGCGAAATCCGCAGTAGTGAATCCCACTCAGAGGGTGAGAAATGGGCGTTTCAGTGTGTGATTGGCTTTGGAAGAATGGCAACGCCCACAAACATGTATGTTTGGTGGCATTCACAAACTCTTTCAACCCTGGAATTAGTCAGAGATGTGCTCCAGTCAAGGGCTGCAGTAACTCCCTTCCAGATTAGGACGTTGAGGGATTACCCCTTCGATTTGCAGAGGGTGTAGGGGTAGAGCTTTCTCCATGAAGAAAAAAGTGCATTTGCACAAGAGGCTCCACTCCTCCTGTGTGGAGTTATATGCGATGTAGAACTCCAAACAGCGGGAAAGGGAGCCTTTGGGACATGTCTCATGGAATTCCCAGAAGAATTCCAAGAAACCGCTGTTTGCTAGGTCTCATTTTAGGAATGTTTGTGAATAGAAAAGTACGTTTAACTACACCCGGGCATAGTTGTACTTCTCCACCTATACATTTATGGGGGTTTTATGAATAGACTCCTAAGAGTTTTTCGAAATATCTTTCTCAGAGGAATATGAGTCTTGTGCCCAGATTCCCTTTTTTGGAGTTTAAAATTGCTCTGTAAGAGTGTAGCAACGAGATGATACCCAGCACATATAACAAAAATGCAGAATAAAGGATATACCAGCATCTAGAAGTTTGCAGGTTACTTAACAAAGAGCTGACTTCACAGCGCAGGTGTCCTGACCTTAAGTGATCAACATAAAAATAGATTTAAGAAAAGTTCTTTTTGAGGTTCTTAGGCTCCACCTACAAGTTGCTCTTCCTCTCTACAAGCTTTGAATTAGTCCTACGATGTGTGCTTCTACCGAGAAAAGAGTGTTTGTTTAGCAATTTGGGAAAGTTTATTCACAACACTGTAGGCCTGAATTGTTCATGAGGGTACGCCAACAATAAAGGTTATGGGTTGTAGTTCACTGGATAACGTTGTCAGATACCATTGGACTGATCTGTTTCTTATGAAACAGGTGTAGGCCTGACATTTTTTAAGGTCGAAGCTAGTGGCTGCGCGCATGCGCTGCTCGCTCTTCAAGGCATGCAGTAGTCTAGTAAGCTGTGGAAGCCTCGCCTACTCTCCTCTCATATTTTTCATTGGCTGGTGTCATTATCCTTGGTAAATGCTGGCTTCCAATTGATAATGTTGCTTGTTAGTCCCTCCTTGTTACCGCCTTGTCGCCGTTTGTTACCTCCCATGAGGACTGGATCTTTTACTTGTGGCGTTACACGGTCTCCTCCATAAGTCGATAAGCACTTTTTAAAATGATCTTCCCTATTCCACCCACAACATCTCAGGAGGCCCTCTGGTTTTACGAATGTATATATATAAATTATAGCGCGTCCACTTTAACTATTGCGGCCGTGCTTAATTATTTATTTACTTAACGCTGGCCACTTTCGTAATATATGTATTCAAATTATAGCGCATTCGGTTTAACTATAGCGGATGCGCTTATTTATTTATTTTATTAATACTGCAGTCCACTTTCGTTAGGGTCGAGCAAGAGGGGGGCACAACGTTATAACATTTGCAATGTAGTAGGACTCGCGTTTACTCGCGTTCAAGCTATTGTCATTGTAAATGACAATGCTGTTTATTTATGTCTTTAAAAACCAAACCATAAATAAAAGGCATTGTCATTTACAATGCCAATAGCTCAAACTCCCTTAAATGGGAGACCTATTGCATTGCTAATGCTTGTTGTGAATGTGTTAAAGGTAATAGATCTTAAGAGGTAGATTAGTGTTACATTGTCTTAAAGGCTGTAGACCTTGCTTTTGATTACATGCGTTAATTTTGTAATGTGGAATCACATATGACCGTAGTATGCAAGGGTTTTGGGATTGATTTAGCCCTCTCGCAACCATTGGCAATAGATTTGAACCGATAATCCTGGTTACGCCATTTTATGAGACTTCGTATTGTTTTATTGACTGTATTTCTGTACATATTTGAAATGTTACGATTGTGTGCCTGATTGTTGCCTCTCAGAAAAGCTAAAGCAGGGGCTGAATACAGTTGGCCTGAGCGGGCTATGGTTCAAAGCCAATGATAAAGGTTAGAGGCCTTATTGGGAAGGTAATGTCCGGTGCCATAGGTATGATCAGTTTATTATGAAAATTTACAATAAAGGGAGTAGGTCTGGCATATTTATTGTGAAAAGCTTATGCTAAAGCCTATTGGCCTTTAGCTGTGGATTATTATTACACTATGTTAGAACCTATATACAGGTATTTTGGTGAACGGCATTTCACTGGTTCTGCTGTAGACTAGGGGTTTGCTGTTGGTTATCCCCTGTCCCACCCTGTGCACATGGCAATGGGTTACCCCGCTTCAGCCTTCATCTTTGTTGACCTTCGAATGGCAGCTTTTTTTTTGCCTTATGATATGTGCACATTTGCCCTTTGTGGGTGTCCGTGTCTAGGCTAGTGGACCAGTCTTTTAGGTTTTCTTTTTTAGGTCTCCTTTTATTACTTTTCTTCGAGTTTATTTATTTTAGAGAGCCGGGCGCTCTCTAGACAGTGCTACCAGGCAGCTCACTTGCTGCTCATTTATCTGCAGTGTACCACATACTGTGCAGCCACTGCTTCTAAATTGGACGACTATCATAGAACAGTGTTATTTATTGTGTATCATCATTTCACCATTCCGATATAGCTGCTGTGGTAAGAAGCAACCCGTCACCCCTCTTAGAGACACTGTAACATTCCAAGATGGTCGCTCAGTGTGATACATACTGAGCAGGCATCCTGGAATGACACTGTGCATAGTGTATCATTGTTTTACCTTTTCAAGATGACTGACACATTCCTTTTACACAAGATAGCCATGATTGTTCTTTAAAACCCTGACTTACCACACACAAGATGTCTGTCACTGCTATGTTTAATGTTGATGCATGCTTCATTGCAAGCATATGCTCATCACATTCAGGCTGCAGCTGTCCGTTTTTGTACTATTGTTTTCCTAAATGTATCATGCTTATCCTTTTTGAGCATGTGTGTGTTTTATTGTGCAAAGGGAGTGGGTAAATGTAAGACTGAGTCAGTGAGCAGATGAATGGAGGCATGAGGGCAAGAATAAGTGACAAAATGGATGTATGGCGAGTCACTGGGCGCCTAAACTCCCCAATGATTGAAGATGCAATTACATCTAGGAGCCAGAACTACTCGCATTGTCGATGCTTGTTTTATTTATCTTTGCTTTTTTTAGCTTTTTACGTTTGACAACTCAGTGGGTTAGTGCTTCTTTGTGAACATGTGTGGGACCGAGGTTTAATCAACTCAGCCTTTAATCAATATTGTCAGGTTAATTAATCGAGCACGGCTGAATTGTGAAAAGCCACTCGTTCTTTGTACCTCTACAAACTCAAGCCTGCTAGGGTGAAATATTTGAGAAATTAAAAATTAATACAAGTTCCGTTTCCGTGCTAGAGAGTAGTCAACACACTGACTAGATAAAGTTCATGTCTTCTTCCGGGTTTGATTGCTGCTGTCTCTCGCCTTTACCGCCCTCTTCATCTGATGCCTGTTTCATTACCACCCTGATCTTGTGGAATGAAGTGCTATGTGGCACAGAATGTAATATTAGCCTAATCTGAGGCAGTGTGACCTACATTTATGATAATGTCTAGTTGCCTACTCGAAATTCGTATGTGCTTACTTGTTCTTGTTTTGTCGACTCTACAACGCATTTACCAGATGTGTCTGTCCCCGATTGGAAGTCATATATGGCTATGTGTTCTAAATAGAGATACGAAAATCCCGCTAATGTAATGTTGGCCCCCCAAAATGCCCTTCTTATCCAAACCGTTAGTGCTGCAGCTGCATTTTCTGCTTTTGCCCCAGTCAGCATAGAGAGCATGATTGCTCTTCTTGCAGCAATTGGTGTTTTATTTCTGAAATTGCCTTTAATTGTTTACGGAAGAAGCCAGATCGCTTTGCCTTAATGTGGAAAATCAATTCAGACCAGCACACTTTCTGTTGTCTGTCGCCCTGAATGTGTTTTCCAGTACAAATGCACCTATCGCTTATTGTAACATGGTGGACCCATCACATTGTGTATGTACATTGATTACTGTTTCTTAAATTGTTTCACGCTTCCTTTTTTTTTTTCTCATCACATTTTGCATATATATTTAGATATTGTTAAATCATTAGGAAGTTATTGCGTAGCAGCTTTGTATTGGCTAATTTCCGTTTATACCTTGGTACAAATGCTATATATGAAAGTGTTATTTACACACCACAGGAGCAACCCGTAGACCCAACTGGACAGGGTTATTGGTAGGTATGAGTAACACTGTCCAAGCGGAAAGCAATCAAAAGAGGTGATTACTCAGTCAATACCCAAAACGGTGTATTGTAGGAACAGTAAATGGGTCAGACAAAGGAACATAAAGAGACATGACTCTTTCAAAGCAAACTAGTACATTCATACATTTAAATGTGGCTTAAAATAAGGTAAACAAAAGTAGTAATGTAAACGAGTAAGTACATCTATATGTTATGTGTATTTGTAGAGTGCACTATCGCCCGCAAGGGTTCCCTGGCACTGAGCAGGTGAGCTTTAAGCATGTACTCAGGGTATATACTGAACACCGTTCTAAGAAGTGACTGGTGGCCAGAAATCATGATCACACACAAAATAGTAAAATAAAGGTAAAACAGGCTGTTGGTGATTTTGTGAGAACGAAACACCTATAAAATAAATGAAATTTGGGACGAATATAATCCTCTCTCAAGTATGATTCATCAGTGTCTTTAGGTGTTGTAAGGTTGTCATTTCATTTCAGCTATGTGGGATCATCATCAGGACAGGAGGATTTTTGGTGAGCAGAACGGAATATATCTGTCGCAGTTGAATAATTGGAGCCCAGATCACGAATAGCTGTATAGGGCTGCCTTGTGGCCGACCATTGTCCAGTCAACGCAGGAACCGATCAGGGAGGGAAGCAGCAAAGGTTAGGAGGTGGACGTTTCAGGACACCAGACGTTTGTTGGCACCACTTTTCTCAACCATAGTGTTAACTTCCTTCTAATGTTTACTGCCATCTGGACACACGATTTTTCACATTTCTCCTGAAGGAGAACAGGCTATGATTCATTGTGAGATCCTTGGGCAGACTGTTTCAGTCTTTTGAAGGATAAAATGGCTTCCTTCAAGGTGTTGAATTTTTATTGTCAGGATTTCCAGGATCATCCGTGACATAACGCAGTCCACCTTAAATCAAAGTAAATATGTAAAGTATTTAAGCAATGTACACACAGTGGAAAAATATCACACAAAACACGATTACATTTCACAACCAATTTTAAAGTAAAGGTGAAAAAAATATGAGTAACATATGAACAAAACAACAAAAATCCTATAAAAGGAGCCAAAAGCACCAATTATTGTCTATGGTTGCAGTTGACCAAAAACTAGGAACCATCTGAGGATGACTGCGATGAAGTTGTGGTCAGATACAACAGGTAGACTGGTGCCATTGACCGTCTGGAAGTCAAAAAGTTTTTAAAAGTTTCTACACAGAAAAGGATTTCGTCACTTTTTGGAAGAAAAAAAAAATCAGCGCTGAGCTGGCTGTGCTGAAATTGTAGCCACCACTTTGGAACTGAAGGCCAAATACTTGAAACAATTTGGTCCCGCTGAAGCTCTGGAGGCTTCCAATGCAGAATGGCACCTAGTTGTTTTTTCAGACCTGCAAGGTGCCTGGAGTGGGATAAAGCTGAACCTCAGCCCGACACCATGGAACTGCTGGTTGAATACTTTTTCTCGCAGTGCCCCCTGAAGCTCTGGAGAACATAGTTTTTCAAAGTTTTTTCTGTTGCCCAAACAACCACAGTATTCTGTACTGCTAGCAATTGTAAAAGTGAATATGTATTGACTCTCTTGACTTGAAATTGCACCTTGGTCTCTCGGATTTTTATTGAGTTGTGTTTTCAACTTTGTAGCTGTTTTGGTACTTCTAAATACAAATCAAGCCTGCCTGCTTTGTGCCATGGCTACTAGGGGCTGAGCTTAGGCTTAAATTACTGAATCCTTTGACTGGACCTAACATGATAGCGACTTTATTACTTGTATTGGACATCAATCCACCCCAACTAATTAACCACCTTCTGATATTGGTAGCAGCAGTGGGATACACAAGAATTGCCCTGGCATGCTCTTTGCTCTCTTTAAAGTGCACCAACATGTTGCATGTTGCTCAAACAAAGCTTTCAGGCAGGATTTGACATTGTGGTGGCAATTTGATGGCAAAACCCCACCCTTCTGCTGAGCTCAAAGGAGTCATACAGGTCAACCTGTCACCTAATGTGTAGCTCCAGAGAGCAATTTCACGCCCATTCACACCGTATTCAGCCCAAGTACAGACTGGGAGAAAATTGAGAGTTATTGCAAATTAGCCTCTAGGAACTTCAGGCACTACTGGAAAAGTTGGTTGGGAAGTCCCAAGGAATTTTTACTTCATTGGTTAGGGAGTGCCAGGAGTTACCCCAAAGTTTTTAAAAGATGCTTTTTTCTTAATATTTATAAAAAATCTGACTTCACAATTGAATTGGAGTTTAATAACTATTAAAAAAAATAGTTGTTTAATTATTTGTCTAGCTACCCCCATTCCTGACAAATGGAAAAATAGTATTTTAATCTGTACCCTGATTTGCTACATAGGAAAGCTAAGCCTGCCACAGTGAAAACAGGGCTGTGTCACTGTAACATTATCTGCATGTTCCACTTTTAAGTACTATGCACCCTACCCATGTGGACTATAAGGTCTACATAGGGCGACTTACAAATATTTAAAAGGGAGGTTTTTAACAGTCAAAAAGGGTTACTTTTAAATGGTCACTCAGTTTAGATTGCAACAGTCCGGCTACACAGGCTAGGCCTCACGCCATGTTTCACTGGCCCTGTAGTGGATGGCGCAATAGGTGTTGCAGTCCAAAAGTGGAATTTAACTTTTAATGCCATGGGTGTACTGCTGCACCATATACTATGGCCTTATAGCAAAGAGAAATGTGGCAATCGGGTTTTAAGTTCAAGATTACCAGTAGGTGAGCTCCAAAACAATGGGAGTTGAGACCTTTTTAGGTCAAGCTTGGCGTAGCGCGCATGCGCTGCTCTATGGGAAGGCTTCTTGTAAGCACTCCCAACTTCCTACAGACTTCTCCGTGTGAATTTGTTCACACCCACACATTTTATTGCCCATTGCGTTTGGCTTTTAAAAATGAAAGCACGCAAATGGCCAAAGGCAGGGAATGTCCTGCCTTTTCTGTAAACGTTCACTCCCATGGCCAATGGGTCTTGGGAGCGAGCAACAGCGCGCAGTGTGCCAGCTGCATTTCCTGGATCAGGTTACTAATTAACCCAGCGCGGTCGCTTTCAATTTCGCGACCGTGCTGGTTTTCAGTTCCATAGACAAATGTGGGGCTATCTGAGCCATACGAACAGAAGTCTAATGGGCTGGTCCGGGCTCCTGGTGAAGTCTGGTGTAATCGGCAATAATATTAAAGATATTTTATGAATAAAAATGGAATGGCTGGTCAGCAGGTTTCATTCCTGTTTCTTTGCCGAATGCTTTCATTGAGTTGTTGCCCTTGTGTTGCTGTGTACTAAGCCTGTTGTAAGTTGTTTGTTTTTGCCTGTGCCTCTCCTCAGCTCTAGGCTTTTGTAATGAGTAAAGTCATGAGTAGGACTTACTTTACGCATAAGGCACACGTGATGTGAAGTTAAAGGGTGATTTGTCCTTTCATAATTTATTGAATTAGGGGTTGAGTTAGGAATTGAAACGCTTGTTATCAGTTTGTGAGATATATTTTGTTATATTAAGTTAACATATTCTAATGAAGCACATTATACTATCTTAATGTTTTATAAACAGTCAATTCAAATAAATCTTATGAAAGCTTGAATGTGAAATGCAACTTCTGTGAGCGTTCATACAATACCGTCCCCCGACAATCTGTACTACATTTTCGAGGTTCCGTCTTAGGTGTGTGCGCACTTCCGGTTGAAGGTCCCAAGCAGTCAACAAAAAAGGGCCGAAGGAATCTGCAATCTAAGAGACACTTTCCCTTTGGACTAACAAACCTAACCATAAGACAGTGTCATTATCACTGACTCTGTCACGTGTCACATTATACGTAGGTCTGTGGTAGTGGAAGTAAAGGTGTTTTGTTGCACTTGCACTGACGCAAGTGGGTGGCTGAAGTCATGAGCGCATGTCACCAGTGCAATAGTTTGATGGTTTATGGTTATCACCACAAGCCTAAGGTTGCCGTCTTTGCTTGTAATGCACATGAACACAACAGTTACCTTGTGTATGCCACTTTGTCCCCTGTTTACTACCTGCAGATACCTGCGAAACACCAGAGCCAGGTTTTTGTCAGGTCCTTCCAGCTGAGACCACATCTGTCTACTACTGCGGTCACTGCACTGGCTTCCAGTGGCAAGGGGCACTGAATAAAAGGGGCCATCCAGTGTATCGAAAAAAACTGTTGTATTTACACAGGTCTGCATCTCTGCAAATCACCAACCATAGACATTCTAGAATGTCTATTGATAAGGTCAGGGGGTTTGAAACATGTTGTGACATCATTCACCGGGTAAGCCCCCTTAAGGCTCAGTGAGCTGTAGGCAGACAACACAAAACCTTTCCATACAAACTGAGTTGGACCCTTAGGACGTCTGCGGCTCGTGTGCTTCAAATCGTGAGTGTAAACTAGGCCTCGACTCTATTCAACCAAACTCCAGCCGGGACTAATCCTTTATATCAAAGGCATCACTAGATCCCTGTACAGCAACAACAACAAACTTTCCTGTTACCAATTTAATTCGCTCCAAATAACAACACCCATTTTGCCTTAAGAAACAATTGACCCTCTCAGTGTCATGAAGTCTATAAGCAAACATGGGCTGAACAAAAATCAAATGTTACAACACAACAGCTTGAAGTAAAATCTGTATACTATTTGTTAACCTGTAGAACAAGCATTTGCAATGCAACAGCCCAGCACCCCAGACTTCATCATTAGCATTCGCTTGTTTGCTTTGTTGCTGGACTCGTTCTTATTCCATGGGTATTTCTCAAATTTGTGCACTACGTTTCAACTTTCCGTGCCTGCCCTGTTTGAATCACACCTTTCAAGGTGCACTTCCTCTCAATATGATTTATTTTCATCCATCTTTATTATTCGCCACCTGTCCTTGAGGAAGTTCAAGGGCCTTCGCAAAAAGGGAAGTTGTAGGACCTTCGCGAAAAACATGAAAGGCGAGTAAGTATGCCACTTTTCCCCCAAAAGATGGTCGTTCTCTTCCCAGAATTTTTTTTTTCTTACACAGGTCACTTTGGATAGGCAATGATGCTGTCTGTGTTAGGTCTGAAGTGCAACGTACCACAATACTTGGCATTTATTTCTTCAGAGTTGTTTTACCTCTATTTTTCTACTTTTATTTATTAGTTTTTTAATAAGATCAATTTTGCCCTTGGTATGACACTTTTCCTTCACCCTTTTTGGTCTTTTGTTTTTATTCTGCATTTTTTTCTTAAAGAAGAAAACAAACATTCTCTAGTTCTCACTTGTTTTCTTGTAGCCGCCCTGATAGGAGGAGTGTCATGAGGCTGTAGCAGTTTATGAACAGAGTTGTTCACGCTGACCCCACGTGTGACCTTGGGTTAAGTTACATCCCAGGTTAGCCACCACACATTTTGGAAAGAATATCACTCGGTGTCTCAAGTTAGGAGATTGCATTCAGAGGTGGTTACATGCCATTAAAAGAGTGCTGGCAAAATAATGCTACGTCTGGAGAATACCGGTGCACATCGGTAGGTAATTCCAAAGCTAATGCGTGCACATTCCAAACTTTTGAATTCTTTAAAACAAACTGAAAAGTTGTATGACAGACAAAGCTAACCGCAGTATTTTTGTTGGCAATTGAATTAAATTGGAATTATATTGTGCGCAAAGAACCCATTCAGCACTTGACTCTCACAAATAGCGTGGTCCGAGCAGTCCATGGCTTCCTCTGGGGGAGGTATGGATACAGGGGAGTGAACACAGGCTCACAACTCGAAATATGTGTGTAGGAATATAAGATCCTTCTAGCATGGTTACCCCCACATTTTGCGTGGTGTTGCTCTGTTTTCTGACTAGTCTGAGTGGGATTCTGCTAATCAGGACCCCAGTAACTGTGCTTCCTCCCTAAATTTGACAGTGGGTAGTACTTTGGTACCTTCCCAATTTGCTACTGGTGTACCCATGTAAGTCCCTAGTATATGGTACTAAGGTACTCAGGGCATAGGTACACCAGGGGTCTCCCATGGGCTGCAGCCTACATTGTGCCACCCACGAGAGACCACTTAAACTGTGACTACAGGCCTGCCATTGCAGCCTGTGTAAGTTGGTGCTAGCTCCACTTACAACAGATATAAGTTTCCTTATATCTGAGGTCACTCCCTTAAAACCTATAAGTCACTCCTATGGCAGGCTCTTCAGTCCTGAGGGCAGGGTGCTTGGTTACAAGTGTGAGGGTGTCCCTGCATGAGCAGGGCCCCTACACAAACCCCGGAGTCGATTCTCCAGGCTTTGTAAGGGCGGTGAGCCATTTAATTCATATAGTGGACATCAAGTAAAATACGAGGTGTATAACTATATGTTGGCTGCACCAAAACCAGTCATGTTTGGTATCAAACATGTTGGAGTCCTACCCAGACACCGATTCCAGTGTTGGATGTAGGATCCCATGTACTGGGGGGCTCCGCTAGGGTGCCCCCCTGTATTCCCGGTGCCAGCCTTTCAGGGTCTAACAGCAAGCTAGTGCTGCTGCCGACTACAGACACGTTTCTGCCCTCCTGCTGCTGAGCTGAGCTGAGCTCGAGCAGGGGAAGGCAGAACAATAGGTTTTCTGCCACAGGGAGGTGTATATACCTCCCAGACAGGACTTAGTGTATTGGGCTGAGGTGGGGGCGCTCGTCAGCACCATCAGACTGCTTTGAAGGGCACATTTGGTGCCCTCCTTGCATACTCCAGTTTGAGCCAGTTCAGGGAGCCGTTGGCTCCCGCTCTGGTGCGTAACTGGACAAAGGACATGGGAGTATCCTCCCCTCTATCCAGCCCCTCCTCTGGAAGAGTTCCTTGAAAGGTCCCAAACCTTTCCCTAGTGTACTTTAGGGCTTACCTGTGGGTGACTCTTCAAATTCATCGTGGGACAAGATTTAAATCTGAAATCACTTTAACTTCAACCATCTGGGTACCTTGGACTTCAGCAGGGATGAGGCCAGGCAGGACGGCAATGGCGCAAGCGGCGGCGTAGTGTAGGCAGCCTCGCTGGCGAACCAGTGCGGCCCCCATTGTCACAGGTCTACTGGTGAGGCGGTAGGGAGCGATTGGGGATACCTGCGCCTATTGGAGCTTGGAGGGGTGCCCCTGGGGTTGTGGGGGGGGGGGTCGGGGGCGGACTGGGGGGTGGGAGCACACCAAACACGTTAATACACACGCTGCCTTTGTTATGGGTTCTTTCCTTTGTATTGCATGTCACCTTTTTGATTATATTGACGCCTCAGTTGCATTGGCGAGTCTAGTTTTCTTGTACGGCTCCATGGCTGGTGGGTGGTGGGGCTGGCCCCTTTTAAGGGGATGACATCTGAACTCCTAAGGATGAAGGGACTGGGCCTCAGGAGGGCGGTGGTGGGCGCGCCAGCAGACACCAGACTGTCCCCCACCCCTCCCCCCGACAGTTGGCATGATTCCCCAGTATGTATAAATTTCCGATTTGATGTCTATGTAATGTGATGCCGTATAATAAGCTTATGTAATATGATCTAAAAACTTAATAAAACAGATTTGACAAAAAAAATCTGGGTACCTTGGACTTCGTTGGACTTCGCCTGGAAACAAGACTGCATCATGGAAGACTCCTGCTGCTCCTGGTCTCGTCGTCCTGCCAGTCTTCTGCATTATCTGTGCCTGTGCTTCATTTAGCTTCTTCTCCAGGCATGTGGGTATCAAAGACACCCGAAGTAATCTCACTTGGAGTGAAGGAGTCACTCCCCTGCATCTGCAGGCACCGCAAGCAAGCTGACAGGTCTGCTGCGCCTGACTTACTACGGACTCTGAAAGGCTCAGCAAAACAGGTGGCTCCCTTGAGTCCTGCACTATCTTCTCAGCAAATTTAAGGCCAGTATCCCTCGTCGGAACTGCTGGAACAGAACCGCTGTGAACCGCGTAGACTTGTTGGCAAGGCTTGTTGACTCTGTCCTCCAGAGATCTTTAGGCTACAAGAAGCTCCAGCATCTCTTCCTACCAAGATCTTCGTTCTCACCGCATCCTCTGCACCGTGGCCCTGCATCTTTGGTGAGCTGCTGGAGGTTCTCTTGCGACTCCTGTGCCTACAACCTGTGGGTCCTCTTGAGGGTCTTCTTTGGCTTCAGTGGACTTCCCTGCTTGCTCGGGGCCTGCTCTGACTCATCTGCACCTGGTGAGTCCCTTGGACCTTTCTGATCCCATCGTTGCACCTTTTTTGTTTACCACATTGCTGCTGTCAAGGCTTGTTGGTGCTCCCGCCAGACACTGACCCCCTGGTTCTCGGCTTCCAATGTGGGACAGCTCATAAATGGCTCTTAGTCTTCCACAGCGTCGCCTGGTCCTCGCAGCTTTCATTTACCACGTTGCTGCTGTCAAGACTTGTTGGTGCTCCCGCCAGACACTGACCCCCTGGTTCTCGACTTCCAATGTGGGACAGCTCATGAATGGCTCCTAGTCTTCCACAGTGTCGCCTGGTCCTCGCAACTGCAGCAACAAGGTCACAGTCATCACTCTTGCATCTTCAGTCAGCTGTGGTCATTGGTCTTCCGTGCCTCCTGGTCACTCCCAAGTGGCGTAGACTCTGTCCCCTCTGCTTGCAGGTACTCCTCTTCAAGAATCCATCATTGGATTCCACAGGACTCTTTTACCTTCTTCGCCAGCTGCATCTTTTCTGAGGTCCTCCATTGTGGTCTATGGTGGTTTCCGGCATCACTTCGCACCTATGCACCCGGCTTCCCTGGTGTAGGTATCCTGGTTCCTGGGGTATCCACAGGTGTTGTGACTCTCCAACCTTCCATCTTCCACTGGGTTTATTCAGGGTCCACTGGGAAGGGTCCTCCTTCTTGAAAACTGCATCCAAGACTTTCTCCTTGACTTGCATTGAGCATGCGGCTGTATTTCCATTCTGCACACAGCCTCCGTGGGGTTCCTGGGTACCCCCCTGTGGTGGTTCCTTGGGTCCCCAGGTCTTCTAAGTCTTCTGGTCCAAGACTCGACTTTGGTCGCAGTTCGCATTCCACTTCTTTAGTGTATGGTTTGGTCTCCCCCTGGAGACCACTGTGTATTTGTGCTTACTTACCTGTTTAACTTTGAAGTATTGTGTATATTGTGTTGATATCTCCAGGTAGGAGCTATACCAATGTGTTAGTGAGTATGTATAATAAATATAAATATTTTTATAACTACACTGTGTGGTTCTTTTTTGTTTAACCTACACCATATGATTAGTTCTGGTAAAACAAGCTGCTTAACACTCCTTCTGGAGTAAGTGTCAAGGCTGCTCTCTACAGCTACCACAAAGAGCGCTTTCTATGGTTGTCTAAGACCACCAAAATCACCATACGGGTTGTCTGGATTAGTGCAAGGTGCTTTTAAATGAGTGTGCACCATATACTATGCCAGCCTCCTACAATGTGCAACAGCAGCAATAAATCATTGACCAGCCACATACTCACTTTTATGAAAAAGATACATATTTTATTTCTACAGCTAACCACACAAAGGAAAAATACAACATTCACAAAAAACTACACAGTCCTCCTAGTGTTAGGGATTTATTCTGATGTTTACCCTCAAAGTTTGTTTCACAATCGTAATTGCCAAAGAAAAGTGGGATTCATTTGAATGCCCCTGGTTTAACATTATACAGGCTGGAGGTGAGGATATCTTCACTGATAGTGGAAGTGTATTGTCTGCATTACTGAATCTGGGGGGGAGGAGACCCAGACACTGAAACAAGGAGGAAGGGACCTGGCTACCGTTAGACATTCCAGGAGGCTTATTGTTCAACAAGGAGATGCACATTCGTCTTCCTGAGGACTGCCATTTGGCAGTGCTCATGTTAGAGGTGGGACTGCAGTTGTTTCTATTTGTCAAGGTGAGAAGGTTTCTGGGTCAGGACTGTCCTTTGTCTGTCCCTGATTGCTTCGTCAAAAAGAATGGCACTGCCAGATGCTGAGATTTCACACTTCATTGTGCCCATGTTGTGGGTGCTCCAGCTTTGGAGCCAGTCCCAGTTCCTCCGGATGTGAGAAACATCATTTTATACAAAGGCTATGTCTCAAGGGCAGCCTGATAAAGAGAGACGAAAGAGACACCACCCCACCCACCCCAATGTGCACATACTCCTGTATCATGGATGGATCCCCGTGGGAATGAACCAGCACACTTGACCAGAAAGAACATTAAAGTATTTATTTACATTCATGAAAAATTAACAGATGATTATTGAAAGGAGGAAAGCAAGGTGCTTATCTTAGGAACCTGTGCTGTAAGGAAACAATAGCTCATGCGGATTAATACTTAACAATATAGTATGTAATCTAAAATAATGATCAAAAAAAGAAACGGGGATTATGAAAGATGTCAGAAGAAAAGGCACAGCCACACACGTTGGATCTTTTTTTGTGAAGAATGTTCTTCGTTTATATTACTAGAATGTTTACACAAGAAGTGCACATAGATTTACGATACAATTTGACATTACACAAACAAATTACAAATTAGTGTCCCAATGAAGAAAAACCTTAAACAAACAATTAACATAACATGCGACATACAAACAAGGTTTCCATTTCTCTTTACAAAGGCAATCACAAACAATTAATAATTCAAATTAACAACACTTAATTAATATAGGTGTTGATTTAGTGATTTGCCTATCGCGTCAACGGCGTTTCGACCCTGTTCCAAGTTAAAGGGTCTCGTCAGGACTGTCTAATATAGGGACACCTAAAAAGGGAATGACCAAAAATATGTGTCAAAAAAAAGGCCAAAGAGTCTCAAGAAAAGAAAGAATAGGAGATGCGCCTCTCTACCTTATCGTCCAGGGCTGGTCTAGCGTGTAAATGTACAGTGACACCGTGTTCAAAGTGAAAAGATAAAATACTCACAGGTTGACAAATTAATATGTGTCACCACGTTTGGTATACACACGAATGCTATTCGAAAATTGGTCACAAAAAATTGGCACATTATTCAAAATATAGACTCCAGCATTGACATACCAATGTTTGCCTTTAAAAGAGGCAAAAACATTAAAGATCACCTTGTAAGATCATCAATGGAGAGTCCATGCCAAAATCTGAGATCATTGGAATCAACCTGGGGCTTACCAGATGTTAAAGGTCACTACAAATGTGGCAACTGTGTCGCCTGTGAATTTACAGCAAATACCAAAAAATTCACTCATGGAAAAGTCGATCAACTACTAAACATTCTTCACAAAAAAAGATCCAACGTGTGTGGCTGTGCCTTTTCTTCTGACATCTTTCATAATCCCCGTTTCTTTTTTTGATCATTATTTTAGATTACATACTATATTGTTAAGTATTAATCCGCATGAGCTATTGTTTCCTTACAGCACATAATACCCAGGCTCCTTGTGGGTAGGGTTTCCTTGTTTCCTAATCGAGTATCTTAGGAACCTGACACAATGGCGGTAATATTCCAAAACGTATTCATAACAATCAAAGGTATGCTCACCTTTTGGTCCCAAAGTAGTCAGGCCTGGTAGAATTTGGTGTGCTATACATGTCATTACCCTTACATGGCGATCACACATGATGGCTAACAGTTGTTAAAATCATTATAGTGGTGTCACAGCGGGGCTGTGGAGAAATGCAGACAGAAGTGTATTTGTTGCTAATAAAAGTGCAAGATCTCAGCACCCCGAACATCAATGTGCTCTAACAGGTAAGGTGGAAAAAATGCCTTTGAATGGAGACCAACCATAACTCACTATTACAGGGTTTGAACTGTAATTACAAGGTACTGAAACTGCTGTCACGTGATGAGATCTGTACTTTGACTCATACCCCAATGGAATGCAGCGTGAAGTCCCTAGCATTAGGTAGTATTAGTTGTTTGAGGTGCTGTCATTTGTCAGTCCTCGATGTGTGCAATTTTTAGATTTTTTAACAACTTCCTATTACCTGTTATAATGAACAGAGTGATGTAATTAGCCCTCTAGCCCATGCTGAGCCAAACCTTTTAAAACGTTTTTTTACAGTTGAAGCTTGCAGAAAAAGTATATTTCTCTGAGTGAGATAAGACTGCCAGGCACAGAGGAGACCGCTCCTCAACCTTAATTGACAATCCTATACTCCTAGTAGTAGACCCCCCAATCAAGTCCATACAAATGGTCCATCTTCCTCGAACCCATTATGCCCCACCGATTGTCCACCTCTTCACAGTCTTCAGTTGCCAGAACCCTTTCTGATTGACTCTTATAACACCCCTCTGAGGGCCCAGTTACTCATCTAACTAGAACCCTGAAAAGAAGACGACATGCTGGTAAGTTTCCCAGTCTCCTTTATTTCCGTCCAGTCACCCAGCTCCCCGGCAGCATCTGCCGAAACCCGCGCATTCCATGTTCCACGCAGGGAACACACAGATAGGAATGCACGAGATCCCAACAGCACGAGGTCCCAACACACCCTCCTTCCTTCACATGGGAAAACAACAAAGAAACAAAAACATACCTAACATAAATAGAAAAAGGAACAAGAGGCCGATATAAATTGCAAGGTCAACAAAATGTATCATGCAAAATTCAATAGCTGACATAATCCTGGAATCTGGTGGGAGCAGCCCTTGTTCTGGTGAAGTATGGACCCCAAATTTTCCCCTCACAAACTCAGCCTTCGACTGCGGCACAACAGAGACAGCACATTTGTTCCAGATCTTGCCATTCTCAAACACTACCACATGGTCTCTCACCTCCTTCACTCTAACCGGGGCAGAAAAGCGAAAAGAACCTTTGCGAACAAGAATAGGTTTCTTCACTCTCACCCAGTCCCCCACACATACTGGGGAAACCCTGACACATTCAGACGCATTTTTGGTTTCTAGCATCTCGTTGATATTGGGCAGGGGTTGGCGATCCACCCATATGTTGGAATTAAGATAGCGCAAGTCCACGCACATCCTGAGAGACTTTTCCGCCTTGCGTGCCAAAACGATGGGAGCCAACCATTCAGATCCCTAAATGGGCTCAATTACACCCATGGTGCACAATCGCTCAAGTTCCTGCTTGAGTTCACTACGTGAGCTCAACGGTACTTTGCACACCTTGTGTGCAACTGCCTTCGCGCTCTCCTTAAGGACAATGTGGTGTTGAAAACCCTTACGTTTCCCCAGCTCACCACTAAAAATCTCAGTAAACCTTTGGATCCAGTCATCATCGGATAAGCCTAAGCGTCCCACGGTGACTGCGTGCACTGGGGTAGCAGGTGACGAGGTAGAGTAGAACTGTTTAGCTTCTTCTTTTACAAAACCATATCCGGATGATCGGGATCTAAAAAGATCCCAAGCTCACCCTGCTCTTCCCACCCCAATAAATTCGCACCATCCTTAATAATGTATACTGTCCCCCGAGCAAAATCCCCTTTGAATTCCAACTTGCCAAGGACCTCCACTCTTTTCCCACCATACGCAAAGATCTTAATGCTGGACTGGTCCACCAAAATATCACTCAACCTTTCAAGGTCCTTGGCGTTGATGAGAGTAAATGGAGAACCTGAATCAGCAAGAAATCTTACATTTGTGCCGTTCACACTTATTGCACACACAGGGGATTTCCTTTTTCGTGGTTCAACAATGGAAGCTATTTCTACAATACCTTCCGACTACATGGACGAAGAGGACAACATTAACAACTCATTGCACTCATTTTCCTCCCCAGGATCAGCATAGTCTTCTTCAATGGTTTTCACAGTTTGAGACAGTCCCTTGTGCGTTCCTGTACTCTTACATACACGTGCTAAATGCCCTTTCTTACCACACTTGAAACAAGTTTGGGTTACAGCAAAGCAAAACTTAGAATTCCCCAGGTGTGATTTGCTCCCACAACGGAAACAAGAGAGATCATCCTTCTCGAACTTGGGTTTGGATGAACCAGGTGCAGGAGTAGAAACACGAGTCACATTTGCGTTGGTAACCTTCACAGGTTTGCTAATATGTTTTGCATTAACCATCTTAACTTCATTTGATGGCACCGTCCCACCCATCTCTTTCATACAAAACTGGGAATGCTCGATGCTTTTAGCTAGGGTGAGAGCAGTTTCTAAGTCTGAATCATCAGAAGATAAGAGTTTTTCCTGAATCTTTCTATTGCATGTAGGTTCAATTAGCTGATCGCGGATAATCTCATCCCTAGAATCTCTATAATTGCAAGTGAGAGCTAGAGTTCTGAGTGCGGCCACAAAATCATTGATGGATTTGCCAGGAACCTGAGAACGTTGCAAACATTTGTGACGCTCCAGTACTATATTTCTCTTGGGGTTGAACCTTTTATCCAGTGTTTTGATGAGTGAAGCTTAGTCATCTACAATTAAAGAATCACCATCATCGCCTCCACTTACATGTGTACTCACAAGCTCCAGGGGTAAAGTCTTTAAAATACTTCTTCCCTCGGAACCTAAATTGTATACCAGTAAGGCTTTCTTCTTCTTTGAGGTGAAAGTGTCCCCCTCTATCGCCTCCAGATAAGCATCAAATGTCTCCTTCCACTGCTGCCAATTAATGGGAGGAGTACCGGGTGATTGCAAAAAGGGAGGTGGTGCAAGTACACGATCCATTGGATGGCCGTGCGTGGGGAGTTGCTGCCCCAGAAGTAAAATGTTCAGCTTGCATGTAGAAGTTGTAAGCGTGTAAATCCACTACCAGCTGTATTGGAGACACAGCTCAAATGCAAATAATGGAGAAGAAGGTGTGCACATCACCGACGTGCAAATGATGAGGTTTTACCAACAATATAAAACGCTCTGACACGCAAGGTGTGCGTGTCACAGTTGCAGTGAAAACGCGTTCAAACATGTAAGAATACAACTTTAGGATGATATGTTGGTACAGGAGGTGTGCGTGTCACCTAAATGAACACACTCAAGAGAACTCGTTGACACGCCTGGTGTTCGTGTCACTGTAACAAACAAACTCTGGTAAAACTCGTTGATGTGAGGAGTGGCTCTGGGGTGTGGGTTGAGCGCCAAGAGCGGTCGGCGCCATTCTAAGAGGCGCGGGGCAGACCTGTGCACATGGGAAGCATCCGGACCGGGCGCAAGGACAACGGGCCCATTGAGCAGGCCCCCCTCCCCTGCTGCACCAGAACAGAGTATAGCAGCGCCACCCAAATGCTACCTACGGAGGGAACCTTGTGAAGAGGGGGGGTAGCGAACACTGAGTGAGCTGACCGCCGGGGGGCCCAGCACACACAGCGGGACCCCTGGTAAATACTACGCCTGAGGGACGCAGGATCCAGGAACTAGCACGGCGCAGCAATCTGGGCCTGCTGGGTGGAGGCTAGCGCCTGACAGGCCCTTTAAAGTGAAGGCACAAGCAGGAGTACTCCGCCGCGGTCGGGGCGACTCAAGACTCTTGGACCGGGAACCGGGCAGGTCCCCGGCGGGGGAAAGAAGGTAAGCAGCCGTCAACCCTGCAGTCTGCAGCTCCCAAGAAGGGTGGAAGCAGGAAGAGACCCTGAAGCCAGCTGAGTACAGGGCCGGGACTAGGCCAGCGACTGTGATCCTAGCAAGGGCACTCTAGGAGCGGCAGGCTGCACGCCAGCAGCAGCTAACACGTCTGAAATAGGCGCGAGGTAGGCCCGGTGAAGCGTGATTAACCGCGACCGAGTCTGCAGTCGATGTACCCTGCGGAGAGGCCCTCTATCCCCATCCCTATCACCCAGCAGCAGCTGGGCACCGTGAATATTGGAGGCCCTGAGGAGGGGGACCATACAGTAGGGGCACCAGAGAAGGCTTGCAGCCGCAATCGAGAAGGCCTAGAATGCCAGTGCTGCAGCTTATGTGCCATTGTAGTGCTGACACCGGCCTCACTACCTGGGTGTCCCAGAAGAGGCATACCCACCGGCTGCCATCCCTGGGGTGACAAATGCAAAAACAACAGTTGATGGACAGAATGCAGAACAATGTCATACATTCACCCCAGTACAGAGATCTGGGCCTAAATCCATCGTTTTTTTGCTCACCATGCCATTCCAGTTTGAACCCAGCCATATGCAAATCAGTCTTGACCCTGTGCCTCATGGGAACAGTCCAGCCTGAACTGCCAAGCCAGGTCCTCCATGGACTGGAAATAAGCATCCTAGGACTGGTTTCGGGGTTTCACTCCTCTTCAGCCAGGATAGCTTGATTCCAGTGGCATGGAGAGCACGGGACCCACGTCTGGGCATACCCGTCCCACTCGGGGTGACAAATGCAAAAACAACAGTTGATGGACAGAATGCAGAACAATGTCATACATTCACCCCAGTACAAAGATCTGGGCCTAAATCCATAGTTTCTTTGCTCACCATGCCATTCCAGTTTGAACTCATCCATATGCAAATCAGTCTTGACCCTGTGCCTCATGGGAACAGTCCAGCCCGAACTGCCAAGCCAGGTCCTCCCTGGACTGGAAACCAGCATCCTAGGACCGGTTTCGGGGTTTCACCCCTCTTCAGCCAGGATAGCTTGATTCCAGTGGCATGGATAGCACGGGACCCACATCTGGGCATACCCGTCTCACTCTGGGTGACTAATGCAAAACCAGCAGTTGATGGACAGAATGCAGAACAATGTCATACATTCACCCCAGTACAGAGATCTGGGCCTAAATCCATTGTTTTTTTTGCCCATCCCAGGGGTGACTTGGAGGAGCTGCGCGGAAGCGACGTAGCGAAGAGACAGCAAGACGGTACCGGCGCAAAAAGGCAGCCACACACGCCACAAGCAGGGAGGTGAGGAAACTCTCCTTAAAAAAGCAGGAATGGAGGGAGCGCCGATTTGGGGTCTCATTTGAGGCAGCACGAGTTCTGCGTTCAAAGACAATCGACCATACTGCAGAGGAACCGGCACAAGCCGAGAGGTGGAGATAGCAATAAGGGCCAAGAACTGAGGGCTTCGCGGGGAAGACACTCCTTCTTCACCTGCCCAGTACGGGTCAAGGAGATGACCTCCAGGCGTAGTAAACAGCCAAATTTGCACCGAAAAGTGACACAAGATGCCCACATTGACAGGGGCAGGAGCCTGGCGAGACGCAGCGACCTCCAGAGGCAACGCTGTCATCAGGAACTTGGGAGATTGACCTCCACGTGCTGCTGAAGCAGCTAAAGCACAATTATGGCGCCCCAGCAAGAGAGCACCCGGGCACCCATGCACTGAGGCCCGGGGGCCCCTGGACAGTGAATGCAGCTCGCTGGCAACCTGCAGGGACATTACGAGGGCGCCACTGAAATCTGAACCAAAAAGCAGAGAACAAGACAGCTGTTCAGCTTTTGTTGGGCTGCATCCTCTGGGAGCAGCAGCTCTTGGACCCTTTCGTGAAGGAGGCGACTGGTCGGAAGTTGAAAAGTATCTGCTAACACAGCGAAGCCCTGGAGCGACAAAAATATGGGACAACCGCGCCAAACTAATGGCACACAGGCAACGGCCCCATCACGTCCGTAGCCCCTGTTATACCTGGACCAAACTCAAACATTGGATACTGCTACGCCACAAGCGATGTCCGACAAATTTGGTCAGAGTGCTTGCGGCAATAGAGCACTCCCGTGTCACAATGGAGGATAGATTTGGGGCTCTGTACTTGGACCTTGGTTTATTGCGCGATGACCACCGAAAGTTGGGCAACAGAGTAACAGAGGGGGGAAAAACCCTGACCAGCCTTCGACCGCTAACTAAAGCACATCAGGACAGTATACAGAGTCTCCAAGCCCAGGTGACTTAGTTGGAGGAGAAGACGAATGACTTGGAGGGGCGATCCTGTTGCAGCAACATCCAAGTGATAAACGTACCGGAAGAAGTAGAAGGTTCTCATCCCGAAAGGTACATAGAGACTTGGTTCAAATCATTCACCCTGGACGCTGAACTCACGCCTTTCTTCTCAGTGGAGAGGGCACACTAAGTCCCGGCTCGGTGCCCCCCCCCCCACCACCACACGGGGTTGCCTCCACGACCTCTGCTCCCGATACTGCTTCATTTTAGAGACAGGGACGCTGTGTTGAGAGCGGCCAGGCAACACGGTCTGCTCCAAGTCAAAGACAAGCGGGTGATGATCTTTCCTGATTACTCTAAATAAGTGCAACAGCAAAGGGCTACTTTCATAGAAGCAAAGAAAATGCTCTGCCAAAAAGGAATATAATACTCGCTGTTGTTTCCAGCCCGTCTTCGAATCATAAACGATGGGGGCACCAAATTCTTACGGACCCAAAGGCAGTATTTGAGTGGGCAGAGACCAGTGTCCCGGGTGGCTTGCTGTGAGAGACAGTCTGCAGCTCGAGGAGATAGAGGGGTTGAGGGACTCTGGAAAACCGAGCGCACAAGAAACAAAAACAGCAAGAACGCTGCCCAGCTACAGGTTCCCCTAATCTTGAAGAAAAAATAGCAGAACGCAGGAGGGCCATCCAGGCAGCAGCCATATTGGACATAGCCACAACGGCATCAGACAGAGAAGATGGCCCACAATTCCAGAGACACAATTATTTCCCGAGAAGACTCGATAATCCATCCATTGGTAACCCCCCCAGACGGAGGACATATATATCTGAATGAGCCGACTACTCACAATTAACCCTCTTTTTTCCCCCTTCACAGCACACACACATGCTGTCTCACCCTGACCGTGTCAATCCCAGCGACCAGCACATCGATTTGTAACGATTAGCTGCTTAAGATCAACTGTCCTTCTCACCTGTAGACCACACACACGCCGCGCACACAGCATCGTCGACCAATACCTGGGCAATGAACGCCGCCACCAGTAATTGCCCTGAAACACGCCAAACCCACGACCGATACACACATAAAAATGGGCCCCCCCACAATACATTAGAACGCAGTTAAACTATACAGTTTGGACTTATCACTAGTTGTGATAGGTCCGTAATGTTGAAACATGGTTCCGCACGATTAGTTGTTGCATCTCCCAGTTGCCTTAAACCTTTCCGAACGCAATAATATTCAGGGCTGGCACCTCAATACGTCGGATCAACATGCGGGATGGGAGGGGACCAAAACGAGACGCAACACCTTCCTTGCCTACTCTCCTGGCTCCCTTGAACTAAAACGAAGCCATGTCAAACACAACAGATATTCGCTTCCTGACCTTAAACGTCAGGGGCATGAACACGGCAAGAAAGCGGTATGCACTGTACTCATAGGCAAAACAGCAAAAGGCACAAATCAAGTTGTTGCAAGAAACGCACCTTACCTCAAAAGAACCAGACTGAATACAGAAGCGCTGGCGGGGTATTTTTGTGCCACCACCTACTCGTTTGCCCGGGGGGCGATGATATGGCTTAGGCCTGGGGTTCCGTTCAAAGAAACGCGTAGGATAGGGGACAGAGAAGGGAGGTATGCATTCCTAGAGGGGTTGTTAGACGGGTGACCTCTGTTAATAGGCAGCATCTACACCCCAAACTCGAAACAAGGGCAGTTCTGGAACTCATTATCGACAGTTATGCCACAATTGACACATTCGCCATGAGTGCTAGGGGGCGACTATAATTGTGTATTAGACCTGACGTTAGATCGGTCACATCTCCCGAGCTCTGGATCCCCTGCACAGGCGCATGCAGAATGATTTTGCCTATGGGTGCAACATTGGGCTCTAGTGCACGCATAGCGAACTCAAAACCCGACCACTAAACTATACTCCTATCATTCAGTGCCCCACAACCTGTGGGTCAGACTTGATCGGTTTTTATGCTCGCAGGAAATATTACCCATGACCCAACATACAGACTATCTGGGGAGAGTAATTTCAGATCATGACGCACATCTGTTAACCTTCAGATGGAGACCGCCTCACCCACCAGTCCCAACTTGGAAACTGCAACGTGAAAGTGTTCAGATTCTGACACGATCACGAGAATAGCATCACAGAATACTTTGAGAACAACACAAACACAGCATCCAACAGAATGTTAGAGTGGGATGCTTTTAAAGTTGTGATGCGAGGAGCCTGTATCAGGCAAATAACTTGCGCACACGGGGCACTTGATTGAAGCCTCGAACAGGCAGAACTCAGATTGGCATTGCTGACTAAAGCAGAAAATGCGGATACAGCAACCCACCCACAAGTCGCGGAGGCTAAAATCAAATATGAGGAGGGCTTAGCGGACCTGCGGTGATACAATTTTAAATTATACGCAGCCAAAAGACACAGGGAGGGAGGCAGATCAGGCACATTTCTGGCCTGGTTGGCCTGTCGGCACCAAGAAATCCACCCAATTACTGAAATTAGGGACCCCTTAGGCGGAATCATGACAGCCCAGTCTGACATTTTGCGACTCTTCTGCAATTATTACGCAACGCTCTATCGGTGCCCTGCACAAGACAACCGGGATGTAGTTGCCCGATTCTTAGACCCCCTTACACTGCCCCAGATTCCGAGCGAGGACGGAGACCTTGTGGAAGAGGAAATTACGCAGTTGGACGTGAACCAGGCGGTCTGCGCACTGGCCCGAAATAAAGCCCCAGGGATGGATGGTTTACTCCTAGAATATTATCACACTTTTATTACTCAATTGGCCCCAAGACTGACCGCTATGTATGCAGCAGCCCTGGGGGAGGTGGGGAGGGATTGCCAAGTTCGCTGCGGGAATCTCTTATAGTTTCAATCCCAAAACCTGATCGAGACCCGACGCACCTAGCCTCGTACAGACCAATTACGCTACTCTCCACTGATTGCAAGGTCTTAGGCAAGATCCTGGCGCACCGGTTGGGCCCTCTGCTTCTGCCACTCATACACCAAGATCAGAATGGGTTCGTGCCGAGCAGAAATACGTCCCAGAATATTTGCAGGCTCTTTTAGGTTCAGGGTCAGGTTGGAGAACGCTACCCCTGGGTGGCCTGCCTGATTCTGGACCTTGAGAAGGCGTTTTTATACCCTAACGTGGCCATACCTCTTCGAAACACATGGGGGGTTGGGAATAAGCGCCACTTTCAAGGCGTATATAAAGCTATTATACGCGAAGGTCACCTCCAGAATACGGCTGGGTAAATATGTCTCCTTGCCTTTCCCGGTAGAGAGGGGAACCAGGCAGGGGTGTCTCCTCCTATTCGCCATTGCTATAGAACCCTTAGCGATTAGTTTACGGCAGGAGAGGGATGCATGGGGCATCCCAACTGCAGGAGCCACTCATCGTGTCAATGTACGCGGACGACCTACTACTTTACGTGAGGGATATAGAATCCGATCTTAGCCTCATAGGAGACATTCTCGCAGACTTTGCAGCCGCAACAGGGCTTAAAGACAACCCCCTAAACCCCACCTTCCTCCACGGGAGTTAAGTCTTGGGGTCTCACGCATAATATGGAGCGCTGGCACTCCGAGATACCTCGGTATCCGACTTTATCACTCACCAGCTGAACTCTTTGATGGCAATCACCGCCGAGCTCTGCTGGGAGCCAGGACCTGGGTAAATTTCTGGTAGACATTGCCCTTGGCACCCATCGGCAAGGTTGTTTTAGCCAAGATGATCCTAGTCCCGCAATTTCTATACTATTTTGCTAACACCCCTGCGCTCCTTTTTTTCACGAACTAGACACACTGCTGTGCTCCCTCCTCTGGGGTGACAAACGTCGCAGAGTCGCACTCTCAAAACTGCACCTCCCATTGAACCAGGGTGTATTGGGGTCGCCATCCTTCGAGGCCTACCTTTATGCAGTGGCTCTCTAGATGGACGGCGGGACGCCACATAGAGATGGCCACAGACGAGGGGCCCTTGTCCATACAGGCCTTTTGTCGCCTGCTGCTTCCAGGCACGCAACCCAGAGCATCGCACTCGATTCAGGTAAATACATTGCATTTCCAGCAATACCCAGTTATATACCCCTTTGTACCCACTAGCTGGCCTGCCCAAAAAGGGAGGGTTTTACTCTGCCCACACAATGCAAATTTGGACGGATCACAACATTCTAGAAGTTGGATCTCTGTTTGAGGAGGGACAACTGTCCACTGAGTGGAGTGGTGTGGCTCACTGGTTAGAGGCGGCAGACCCGGAAGCAGAGGTCGGCCCGGGACCAGGGTTCGATTCCCGACGCGGCAGGGTCTTGGGCCAAGGTCAGCGGACTCGATAATTCTCGCCTCGGTGCCTACTCTAACCATGGATCCCACTCAGCAACTCTGGGCAATAGCTTGCTTAATCTCCACTTACGGCCCCATCAGCGCCGGGGATGCTTGTCTTCACCTTGGAGATGCCCAGTAGGGACCATCTCACAGGGAAAGCCAGGATGGGTTCCCCAGCGGTATACAGCGCCGGGACGCCCCGTTGCTGGGGCAGCTGTGCGCTTTACAAGTATACAACATTTACAACTGTTGCCGTTCGATCGCCTTTCAGTCGAGACTGGTCTCCCCCAGGACAATTCTTGCTACAGTCAATTAATACTTAGCAGCCGCCGTATATGTGATCTCACTGAAGGGGAACTGGTGACGCACCCAGTACTGCATGCAATTTTCCACATGGGACTAGGGAGACACTTAATCACATGGCTTTATTAAAGCGATTTGGGATCTTACTGCCACTACACTAGCATCACTGTGACTGAAATGGGAAGAAGAAATAGGTCGTGCATTACACAACAAAGAATGGGAGCAGGTATTAGAGTACCCAAAGAAGGCATCTAGAAATGCATGTTTCAAAAACATACAATTTAAATTATCGAACCTCCCTACCTCACCCCAGCAAGGCTCCAGCGCTTTTACCCAGATGTACAGTTAGTATGCCAGAGGGGCCAATCTGCAGACGTGACATTTGTGCATATGTTCTGGTCATGCCCCACATTACGGCCATATTGGCAGACTATACACAAGACATTGCAGGGAATAACAGGACTCAAAAACATCGACACATGGGAGGCCAGTGGGTTGGGGACTCTTTCGTAAGCGTAAAACTCTCAAAGTCCAAGCGCTCTTTGTCTCCCTAGCTCTTCTATTGGCAAAAGGGGGGATCGCTATGCACTAGAAAACCCCAAGCGGTCCCCCCTTAGCGGCTTGGGTGGGAGCAGTCAAGAAATGGGGCTCAGCGGAGGAGGACACAATTAGGAGGGAGGAGGCACAAGGGACACGTAAAAGACACATTTCCATGGAATGGTCCACGCTACTGCACCAGTTCTGCCAGCATTGGGCGGGCGCACAGCAACTGGCGCTACCCCCGAGTGCACCTGAGGGCTTTAATCGTGCTGCACAACCCAGGTCCCCTCCTGGCGCTGGAGACGGCGTGCCCCAATGGCCCCAAGAGTCCTGATCAGAGGGTACCCCCCCCAGAACGGATCACTGAGGCAGCACACAACACCATGGCTAAACAGCATTCCCAATGGCTTACGGGTCTGTGGCAGAACCCCTGTTTCCATCCCCTAGCTTATGTAGACACACAACGAAGTAGTTTCCTTTGTCCCCATCCCCAAAGGATAAAGCAGACAAGCCAGGTCGCCCGACCGAATTCCTCAAGTTTTAACCCCCAGTTAGGCACACATGCCGGTTGATTCTTCCCCTTAACAAACCGGCTTTATGTCTCACGATATATCATACTGTTAGGCAAGCAATGCCGCAAGATGTGTACGATTCAATTACATTTTCTTACCGTTTTTACTTGTGACCTCAGGATCTCACCTGGGCTAACGTTCTGTAACATTCGGCTGTTAAGTCTCGATTAATTACCATTTTTGTATGCCTACTTATTGCGAAATAATGAAGTGCCAATAACAATTGTATAAAAAAAAAAGTAGAGTTCTATGTCACCCAGAGAAAAAGTTAATCTATTGGCTCCACAAGTGTATGCGGGCTATAATTTGCAAATTAGCAGAGCCAACTTGAATACTTACCTGGACGAAACATACACCCTCCCCACACACCCATTTGATTCCATGTAGGAATTGCCAGCTTCACTTGTCATTAAAGGCCTTGAACGTATCAGCGTTGCCACAAGGCGTGCACAGTAATGGTGCAAGGATTTTCATCACTCCAATAGAACAAAAAATGCCTGTGCACTTACATTTCTTTTGGCTTTTCACACAAATTTGCTTGTAGGTTACACATTTAGATTTCTGCCTTACTACGATTTGTGGGAGCGTCGGCCATGGCTTTTTAGAAAGCTTCAGTGCTTTAAATGGGCCGGTACTCACAGGTACTGAGTACCAGCGCTTCCAAGTTTTTTTACCATCAGTACCAGCACTTCTCTGTAGCCAGGGAGAGTACCGGTACCCTGATCCACAGCACGGCAGGCGCAGGTTAGGTTTCTCCTCCAGTGGAGGGCAGATTCCACTCTGCTTCCGAGGAGCATGTCATTAACCGAGCCGTGAAGTAGCCTTTTGCAGAGTTGCTGGTGAAGATTCCAGCAGCGCCCATTTGAATGCCCCCAAACTGCAGGGGTTTGAGAGGGCTTTTGTCACGCTGTGATTAACAGAACAGGGTTTCTAGACAGACCCTGCACTGTCAATCAGGTGCTCAGCGACCATTCGGGTGAAAGTTGTAGTATTTGGGCCTTAGGCCCACATGCTGGTAAAATGATGGACGCAGACACAGATAGTGTGGGTAGTTAACTGGCCCAGAGCACGTGCGCTCGGCCCCTTTTATTGCCAGGGTCACCTGACTGGTGACACCTGTGGTGGGTGGGTGTTCAGTGTGTCTTACAACATGCTGGAACACTAGACTGCTGATCGGACGATCACTACATCCCTCCCAAACTTTAATGAAGGTCAAAACAAAAAAAAGTCCGAACCTGTGGGAGAGTACAAAATTGCAAACAAAACATAACTCAGTGATAATGACTTCCACGTAGTCTCTTTCGCTGCTGGTCAACTGCCGACGAGGGTATCCTTGCAGCCGGGACCACTAGTTCTCCTTGGCACGATGGCCTGGTGCCCTGTGGATGGGCTCTTTTGTACTTGCACCGTGGAAGTGTGCTTTACAGTCTCTTCCTTCTTGTACTGCAGTCAGTGAAAGGTGCAGATGTGATGATGGTGGATCATTGGTGTGTTACTTTCCACTGTATGGTCCTGGTTGAGGTGTTTTCTCCAACTGGTTGTTGTCTCCAACAGGATTTGCAGTTGCAGGATATCCCTCTCATGGATACCCCTCTCTCGTGGGTGTCCCCTCTCACTGGACGACCCGGAGGCCCTTTGCTGCCAGGATTCCACTGGACCGGTGGACTGCCGCGTTGGAGTCGTCGCTACGAGTCCTCTCTCCATGTCCGAAGCTCCACCTGAAAAGGGTGTTGTTGGCACTTGGTTCTTCGCTCGCTACCTCTGTTCTCCCAGGATCTCCAGAGCAAGCTTCAACATTCCATCTCTCGTTTCAGGACCCGCTGCCACCAGCGTCCCTGAGGCCTCTGCCCCTTGGATATCCACGGTCCTGGGTCCGTTCCATCCCAGAGGTGGTTGTTACCAACGGACCAGCCTGCTCGCCTCTGTTGTCCCCGGGTGACCTTCGGGTTTGCACGTAGATGTGTACTCCCAGTGGTGCTGATCTCTTCCAGGTACTGTGTTCGGATGTCCATTCACCTTTTCACTTTCCTCTTCGGGTGTTCCCCTTCTCGTGTGTGAGTTGATCTGTCACGCACACCTCTTTACTCTTCTCCTCTCCTTTTCTTCTTCCTTCGTCATGGCGTCCTGCCACTCAGGATCTGTCTTTCTTTTCCTTCCTTTGCGACGCGGTCCGGTCTTCTCGCCTTCTTGCTCATCCTCACCAGGCTTCTCCGTGTAGCATGCACTCTAAACGTTTCCCTCTGGTCTTGTCCCCGCACTAGGACACTGTCTTCCTTTCACTCTGAGACTGGACCGGTCGTCGCGACCTTCTTTCTCACGATTACTTCTGATTTCAAAGTGATGTTGTTGGACCTCTCGTCCGTCTCTTTCTGGTACTCTTCGCGGACCTCTTCAGGGGTCCTCTTCATTGATGTCCCCTCGGTCTTCCTCTTCACTCCCGCTCTGACCTCTTGACAGGTCAGTGTGCTCTCTGACCTCTTGTAGGTTGGCATCCTCCTTGCGACCATCTGGTGGGTCGGCTTCTTCCTTGCGACCATCTGGTTGGTCGGCTCCGTCCTCCTTGCGACCGTCTGACAGGTCGGCTTCTCCCTTGCGACCATCTGACTGGTCGGCTTCTTCCTTGCGACCATCTGGTTGGTCGGCTTCTCCCTTGCGACCATCTGGCTGGTCGGCTTCTTCCTCCTGGTGACCATCTTCTGGGTCATCGTGCTTCTCGTGGTCTGCGCAACCACCTCCCCTTCTCTTCGCAGTCGCATTGCTTCGGCGCGCTTCTGACTGCCCTTCATTCGCTTCCTTGGGTGCACTTGCTGCGCATTCTCTTCAGTCTTTTATTCCCGGAGCAGTGTCTGCTATTCTAGCACTTCTTCGCACTTGACTGGTGCTGAGTTCGAGAACCACCGTTGGTTCGTGTCGTGGTGCTCCTGTCTCTTCCTTATTGCTGCAGCGACAGCCTGTGGCCACCAGGCATCGCTGCACTCTCTCCCAGGTTGGCTTCAGTGCTTCTGGAGGGCTCCGTCACCGCTTCGTCGACCTGCTCCTGGTCACTCCCTTTTGCACGCTGGTGGCTGTGCTCTTCTTCGGGTCCCAATTCGCTGTCCTCGTCTGTCTTGGCTAACGTGCCCACAACTGCCTCTGTGGGGAGCTCCTGCACTCCTGGAGCGTTCCTGCGCCACTCTGGCATGGCAAGTCTCTTGCGCACTCTTTTGCTCGCACACCATCCGGATATGTCTGTCCGGTATGCAGAGCATGTGCGCTAACCTCACTATCGGTTGTGTGTTGTAATAGCTGTCCCTGTTGTGCATTCACATACTCCTGATGCTTTCCTGCACACTTCTCACACAGTGCATTAGGTGCATGCCTAGCTGCCTCCTCGTGCTGCTCCTCCTCCTGGCACATATATATATATATATATATATATATATATATATATATATATATATATATATCTTTGTTTGTTGATGCCCCTACTTGCCATCTGGGCAGCTCTCCATTAGCTAACTCCTCTCTGTTGGTCCCAGCAGCCTGGAACTGCCTCTAAGCAACCTCCGTGCTCTCCAGTCACTCTGTCCCAGTGCTGTTGCACATTTGTTTGCAGCGGGTGCGTTATTGCTAGTCGGCCACTAGGTGGCAGTGTCGCATTTTTTTTCTTAAAACCTCGGAAGCTTCTCACATGCTGCGTGCTTGGGAATAGCGGGGCCTAAATTCACTCTGCAGGCCCTCCCGGGCCACATTACTGCCCCGCGTGACATCCTCTCCACCAGGGTAGATACTTGTTTCTTCTATTGAGCCCCTGCAGTCTAGATGCAACTTCCACCTCCCTGCTTCCTTCTCCGCAGCACTCTGCCTGCATTACGGGCGCGCGGGCCTCCCGTGATCCTTACGCCCCTTCTCTACTGTCGCTTAGGAGGGGGCGGGAAACAACAGTTCTTTGGCGGCTGCCTCTCTCAATGCCGTGGGTCCCACCTGCAGCTTGCATTCACTTCTACCAGCAACCGCTGGCCGCGCACTGTCCGTTTGTGCCCACTTTCACTTGCCCCTCGCCACAGGCCTTCACTCTTCACGGGCTGCGCAAGGGGGGCGGTTCCGACGTCACTTTGATGGGCCGCACACTTTCCTTGGTCCTGTCTCTACCCCACCGCTGCAGCCTCTCACATTTCACTCGCTGCGCGGACTGGGGTAGGGTTGGCGCTGCTGCCGGAGACTGTGGCCTCACTTCGCTTAAAAGCAGTTTTACTCCAGGATTGACTTCTCTCCTCCTCCCCACTGCCATTGGCTCGCTCCTCACACGCCGCGTGGGGTGGGGGAGGTTCGCGCTGCACCCGGGGGCTGCTTCATTCGTTAGGGGCCTTGGTCACAGTTTGTTCATTCCGGTGGGGACGGGAGTGTGGGTAGCTACTCCACTCTGTCTTCCCGCCTCTTTCTTGCCCCAACGTCTCGCAGCCAAGGCTCACCTTCTGCCCGCTGTTAACTCAGGCCTAGTCCGCAGCAGCGGCTGGCATCCTGGTAGTCCGGCCCCGCATGCCATTACTTCTGCCCTCCCCGGGCCTTATTTCACCGGACTCACAGGCAGCAGGCTCTTCCGATGCGGGGTGGGCTCCCGCTCGGCTTCAGACAACCCCAGGGCTCTTCTCACGCCCTCTGGTGGCAAGGAACGTTTGGCGCTAGGTCGCCGGGGGCGGAGAGGGTGCAGTCAACCGCAGGCACTTAAGGATCGGGGTGGGCTCCCGACCTCCTCACCTTCACCCCGGGGTACCTCATACTACCCCGCGGGTCTTCATTTCGGTGCGGGGTGGGCTCCCGAGCACTTCCCACGCCCGGCGGGCGATCAGGTGCTTCCCTCGTCTTCTCCAGGGGGTGCCCTCGCCACGGGCAACACTCTCCCCCTCACCACCTTCGAAAAAGGCGGCTGCACACGTGGAATTAGCCCGCTCGTCGCCAATGTAGTATTTGGGCCTTAGGCCCACATGCTGGTAAAATGATGGACGCAGACACAGATAGTGTGGGTAGTTAACTGGCCCAGAGCATGTGCACTCGGCCCCTTTTATTGCCAGGGTCACCTGTCTGGTGACACCTGTGGTGGGTGGGTGTTCAGTGTGTCTTACAACATGCTGGAACACTAGACTGCTGATCGGACGATCACTACAAAAGTGTCATCATGGCTTTCATTATGTGTGATGAGTTTATCTGTTTTATTGACATAAACGGATTTCTTGTGTGTTTTGATATGTGCTGCAACTGGTACAGAAGTCATTATGTATGATCATATCTTGCCCTTAACCGCGCCCTTAGCCCCGCCCCTAGTCCTCTATTTTAATGAGTGCCTGCACTTATTTGTTCCCATTTAAAGCACTGGAAAGCTTACAGGTTGTTGCTGTACATACCACACAAATGGCTCAGTCCCAGTCCATGCCTTTATTTAAACCACCTCCAGAGCAGTGCGATGCCGTGTGGTACATCTGATTTGCTACAAGCACTCTACGCACATGTAGTCAATAGTTGAAAATAAGAGACATTAAGATTCCTTTTCAAGTAAGGTGACAATTATTAGGCAATACAAAAGAAATGCATGTTTCTGGAAAAAAACCTCAATCGAAGGCTTGCTCATTTTCCATTTGAAGACGAGGTAAGCGCTCCTTTACTGCCAAGAATCAAGTGCACTGGAGACATTTGATGTACGGACTAATGAACGGGCAACAATGAATCATGGGGCATTTTTGTTGCATTACTCACCACCGTTGCATGACTTTGTGTGTGTGTGAGATTACGGGGGCGATGGTTATCTGCGTAGGTGAATGGGGACTAGTTAAAACAGAAAGAAAGAATCGATTTAGAAGCCGCGGATATAACACTGAGGCACTACAAGTACGGCAGGCTGAAGATGCGCCTGCACCGGAAGCGCCCCCTGCGTCGGGGCACTTCCGGAGGCACAGAATGGGGTTGTCAGTACTGGACACCGGACTCAAAAGACTTAAATTCCGATAGGGAAAGGAAGCGTGTGAATCAGAAAGTGGGTCAGTCATTGACGCGAATATACTACTTCACCCATTGTCGTTGGGCTCTTCCTGTTTGTTACTCATCCTCCGACGGCAAATGAAAGGCGCTCGTCCGCCCTAGCTCATAACAGGAGCCGGCTGCTGCGCAGGCCAGGATATCCTGTGTTTATGTTTACTGTCGGGATATCGGTGACATAAACTGCTACTGGAGTGATTCTTTTGTTGTCTGTGTCCTCCCAACTTTCAGCTAAATCACGAACCTAAACTTGGACTGGCCCTTGTGTTATATGCAAGAGCAAAGCACCATGATGATTCTGTATGATTTTTAGTGATCGTTACTGTGAGCAAACAGCGACATGTTCATTTATTTTAATAATTCATAAACGCAAATTTCATTTTTGAGTGTAAGCACGGCGCACGCCTCTTTGCGATCAAATTCGTAGAACTTAATATAGAGTCGAACTTCAGTTGAAAATTCCAGCAAATTTGCTACAAGTGGAATCTATTAGATCAAGTTTCTAACTTCCTTGGACTAACTAAAGTTCAGACAAGAGCGAAATTATAATAGTTGCATGCAAATGGCAACTGAAACCCTTAGACCAGGGGTCTCCAACCTTTTCTGTAGTGAGAGCTACTTCTGATCTTTGAAAATCATTGTGCGCCTCTGAAGGCCAAGTGTTAAAAGATTATGAAACACCACTGTTTCCTAACTTCTTTTATTGTGTACAGTAACACACCACCATCAGTGCAGCCTGCCAGTCTGCTCCTAGACTCCAACTGACCACAATAGACCATTACTTCCATGGAGACTGTGAACATTGCTGGAATGAGCTGTACACATGCACTTAAAGGGTCTGTGCATAAAATAAATGCAACACACCCCCCTTATATAACAATGCAAAAACAAAATAACAGAAAACAAAGGTGAATATACTATGTGCAAGTGAGCAACAAAACAAAATGAAGTAACAATAACAAAATAAACATTGCATGACTTCCTAACAAAATCTATGAGTCGAATAGGAACTCCTCCTGGACCTGAAACAAGAAAGGTTCGTTAACATCCTTGTAGAGGACACCACACTACTTCATGACAAAATCTCTGAAGCGAATAGGAACCTTCCGACATCTCATGACAGGGTGATTAAACCACCCCATTCCATGACACCCCTCCTGGCAACATCACCAGAGGAACTTAACCCCTTCAGTAGTAAGCAGCCTATTCCCAGGATAATGCTACACTTGCAACCAGTATGATCCGATACCACATTTCCCGTCTAGATTTCTTTGTTAGAACTTGATCACCCACATTCCACTTCTTGACCCTCACTGATTTCTTCCCATCATACCTGCACTTGTACTTCTGCTGGTAAGAACTGATTCTGTCACCAATATCCTCCTTGCTCAAATTGGGAGTACCTTTAGTGGGCAACCACACTGGATTGAGTTTGGAAGTGGCTACTCTGCTCCTTAGAGACTCGAAAGGCTATCTTTGTATTATGAAATTAGGAGTGGTGTTATGTGCCCTCTATATGTCCCTCAGCACTCCTTTGAGTGATTCCTTGGTTTCCACAGCTCTCTGCACACAAGCATTCACCATCCTATTGGTGTGTTCCACAATGCCATTGGCTTCCTGCGCAGAAAGCTACTTCTGGTGCGTTATCCTAAACTCCTAAGAGGTGAACTGCACCCCATTATCTGTCACAAGTACTTTGGCACACCTTTACCTACAAACTCATCCTTGAGGAATTCTAACACTGTCCTAGTGCATACCGTACCCATTGTCCACCAGCAGTATCATGAGCATTATAGTCGACTGCAATAACTCGAAAGGTCCCATGATGTCCAGACCCAACTTTGTCCATGGCTCTTCCCGCACAGAAACTGGTGATAAAGGAGCATTATTTGCTTTGTGAAAGACCGGTGATGGATCAAACCCAGATCTGTTGACTGGGTGTGAGTGTTTGATTGGTTCTGATGCTCCGTCCATCACCACCCCCTTTTGTACCGCTTTGTTCGCCATAAGTTGGCAGGGTATGCTCAGACGTGAGTCCCTTGCTCACTTTGCCACTGGATTCAAGCAAGCCTGGCTGAAGACGGCTGAAATGCCAGAAACCGGTCCTAGGAAGCTTGTTTCTGGTCCAGGGAAGGCATGGCTTGGCAGTTCGGGCTGGACTGTTCCCATGAGGCACAGGGTCAGACTGATTTGCATATGGCCATGTCTGAACTGGGGTGGCAGAGTGGGCTAAAGAACGGTGATGGATCAAACCCGAATATGTTGACTGGGTGTGAGTGTTTGATTGGTTCTGATGCTCCGTCCATCACCACTCCCTTTTGTACCGCTATGTGAGACTTGGAAGCACACCAACCACATTCGTTTACCACCTGTTCTATCTGATGGTCCATGCCTAGCCACCAGTACCTATCACGGACACGGATGTTAGTTCGGCTTCTGCCTAGATGCCCCTCATGACTTAGATTGATCGCTAAGGATCTCATGCCCTTGGTGGATTACCCTCTCATAAGGTCACCTTGAAATATTATGATTATATATACTTTGGTCACCAGGTCAAAAAAGCAACACTATGCGCTCTGCACAATGTATGAGGAAAGTAGAACAACACGAATATCGGTAAATGGTGCTCAAGAAAAAAGGTTTGGTTACCAAAACAGCCGTTATATGACCCTCTAAAAAGAGGGACAAACTGTATCCACAAACTTTAATAATCTACTGACTTTTGATGCCAGTATCTCTGAGCCGGTTATCCTGATATAATTCCTTTCATCGTGTTAGGTTTGAAATTCCCATTCCTGCTATGTACTCGTTTCATACTACATTAGGTTAGCAGTGTGTGGCTAAATAGACGCCATTTGTATTCACGTTATGCAACCCACTGAGTTATCCCTGCAACGTGCAAACTTTAGTTAGCAAGTGTGACTCCATTTTATATTTCGTAATTCCTATTAGGCTGCTTAGCTGTGTCTGAACTAGGCCTCATTATTCGTATTGCCTGCCTCAGCAGAACACTGTGTTTAGTTATTATTTTCTTTTCTGTTCAAGGCTGCTTCCTGACTTACTAATGAATAGGCCATTCTGCCCTCGCATACCTATCCAGGTGTGTAGTTCTACTCCCACCTTAAGAGACGCTGAGACTCAGCGCGGTAACCATGGACTGCAGATAGCATGTACCCATCTGGCAGGTGGTAGCCCATCCTTCTGTGCTCCTTTGTTCATTTTCAGCCTGAGCCGGTAACTTTCCACTGTGGGCGTGGTTGGGGGGGTTCTTGGAGGAATGATCATGCATTGCAGGCCGTTTGGGAGCCAGTCCCTCGGCAGACATCTTAGGGTGGAGGTCAGATTGGACTCCTCTGCAGAGTTTTGCTAATAAAAGCTTGTTTGTATTCTCTACTGTCTGACCGACTCTCCATTCTTGGGAAGGCATAGCAGGTGGTTGTAAGTAACCCGAGTGTCCCCTAAGGGCCACTTCCTTCAATCAAATGGATCCCTAACTACATAGCAGGTTACTGAGGATACGTATGTACTCATATCTGCCGTATCACATCTTTCTACTCAATTCTGAGGTCTGGCACTTGTGGCAAAAATACTTGTGCATGCTAGGGAGTATGGTACTCTCCTGTGTCTATTTATCATGGAATGGGCATATATTGCAACTACTCTTCACACATGTTGAATGTTTATTTTACATAAATATTCTTTTTGATCTCATTAGCATTTGTATATTTTACCAACTGGAATGTGTTGTTGCATGATGGGTTATAATGTATCAGGTTGATCCTTTTGTTATTATTAGTGTTTATTATTTTTTTCTCTTTCTCAATTTTCAGTACTCCCTATATGCCTGACATGGGTGAAGGTATTGCCTTTTTGGTTATGTTATTTTATTTTGATATCCCTTATTTAAATGTTTACAGCCCAGAAGAAGTTGAGGTATTGCATGCCAATTGACGAAACGCGTGGTGGCTGATCTGTTACATGCTGGTTGTACAATTCTACTAGTGTTTGGCATTTCATTGGCTGTGTGAAATTCTGCAAGTGTCTCATGTGAAGATGTATGGAGCACACCTCTTTTGGCTTGATCGGATGAATTGGATTAAAGTGGACTTTGTACCATTGACTGTTGGACTGCATTTTGATGATTTTTTACAACTTGAGTGCTTGGATCAGTTTGTGGATATTGAAATATTGTGAGCTCATCCCTCACAGACCAGAAAGGTCTTAATTCAGGATTAAACCCCTTGTAGTCAGGCCAGCCCTTCACAACATAGGTTTTAATAGTTGAAAACCATTCTTCCTCCTCACCGCTCTTTATCCACGCATCCCTCTTGATTGTAGGTTCCCTCCTTACTCAACTCAGACAATCCGAATCATCACTTCACACCTCCTTTACATCTCCTAGGGGTAAGCATGACAAACAGTCAGCAGTCTTGTTAGCCTTTCCCGGAAGGTATTGAGCTTGGAAGTTGAACTCCAAATCTTCACTCCACTTCACTTTAGGAGTCACTCTTTCACTTTGGCCGCAGGAGAAATCTTGAACCAATGGTCAGTCCTCAACAAAAAGAGAATTCCCCACACTTAAAACTTGAAGTGTCTCTCCGTCCATACTATTGCTAGGGCCTCCCTCTCAATATATGATTAATGCTCCTCAAACTTCTTAAGGCCTCTGGAGGCAAACACCACCACTTTCTTTTTTCACCCTTTAACCCAAGAAAGGACTGCTCCCAGACCCTTTAAGCTGGCATTGGTGGTCTAGATAGTCTTTCTCCTAATGTCAGTATTACCTAGGGTAGGCATCTTGTTTATCCCCAATTTCACTGTTTGAAATGCCACATGCAAAGTGGACTCCCATTTTTCTTCAAGAAAATTGATCTTATGGGCTCAATTACACTGGGAAATCCATTAATGAACTTGGAATAAATCTCAGCAAGCCCGAAGAAAGATATCACATGTTCCATATCGGTGGGAACGGGGGCACCCACAATGCTATCAGCCAATTCCAAATTGGGTTGAATGCCTCGAATATGATGTGGACCAGATAGGTAACAGAAGTCACTCCAATCCTGCACTTTTGCTTCTTAACCGTGAGCCCCTTCACTTCCAGTCTCCTCAACACCCTTCACAAGATCTCATTGTGCTCACCCATATCCTTGCCTTAAACCAGAATATCGTCCTGGAAGAAGAAAATGTTCGGTATTTGTCTCAGGGCCAGCTTCATTATTCTCTGGAAACCGGCTGCGACAGATGCCAACCCAAATGGCATCCTTATAAATCGGTAAGCTCCCAATGGCATTACAAGCGGGTTGAGATGCCTTGATTCTTGATGGAGCTGCACCTGGTGAAAGGCTGAGGAGAGGTCCAGGACAGAGAAAAATGTTACCCCCTTCAGCATGGTGAGACGCACCAGAATGTTGGGGAATTGTTGGTGAGCCACCCAAATTCACTTTTTAAGACTGGTTAAGTCCACACACATCCTGATGCACTTCCCTCCATCCTTGGGTGCCAAAACTATCAGCGCCAACCACTCTGATGCCACGATCTCCTCAATGACCTTCATATCCAACAGCCTAACTCCTCCTTAAGATGCTTGAGCATCAAGTGTGGAACTTTGTGCACTCTATGCACACAGGGTGTCACCTTACTGTTTTTTACAGTTCGATGCTCAAACTCTTTGAGCAACCCCAACTCATTCCCAATTCCAGCTCTGCTAGTCACCAGTGTTAAATGAAGATGAAACGCCACTGCTCCTTAACTTCTTTTACTGTGTAGAGTAACACACTACCAACAGTGCAGCCTGCGAGTCTGCTCCTAGTCTCGAACTGACCACAATAGAACATTACTTCCATGGAGACTGTGAACATGCCTGGCATGAGCTATATGCATGCACTCAAAAGGCTGTGCATAAAATAAATATAACACCAAGCAACTTGCGCATTGTTACCAGACACCCCCACGCCCAGCTTCAATGACTTTAAGCCTAATGTCCATAGAGCCAGACACTATGGTTTGAACAAAATACTTTTACCAGAAGCACCATAACAGGGCTGACACGTGTGTCAGTGAGCGTGGTCTTTGGGGATAAATGGACATGTATGCATATGAATGGGATATATTTATATGGGTGACTGAGAGCCTGAGTTGTATGTACTTGCAGGACAGGACATAACTTTCACCATATGTGGTACTGTTACATATATATCACAAACATACAATCACTTTTTAGGTCTCGCCTAGCGAATGCAGCGCAGCTGCTTCGCTTGGCGAGACTCTATTGTCGTCACTTTGGGGCGCAAAGGGAGACAAACCATGTGCGCACCCGGACAGGCGATGGGCACGCGCATGGCGTCTCCTCTCTAGTTTTGGAAGGCGGAGAGGGGCCCTAGTCCAGAGGGCCTTGAAGAGGGTTTCATTGGTAAACGGACATACACACCACGCGGTACATAAATACACAATGAGTTAGGGTTACTGACCTGCAGGATACACAGTAGTTCTAGCACGTGAGAAACGAAATAAATAACTTTCCAAAAACAATACTTATTGACACTGAAAATACAGATTTACGCGTGGTGTGTACGTTCTGCCATCTAGTGGTTGAATTAAAAAAAAAAAAGTTCTGCTTCATTTCTGAAAGTGTTCATTGCGGAGTCATCGACAGTAAGATCCTCGATCCTCGATCCTCTAAGAATCTAAATGACAGAGTAGTTGTACACAACACCCGAAAGACTAGTTCCAATATTCAGATTGCTTTTGTGTCTTGTTTATGCAGTTGTCAATGAGTATGGTGACATTGCAGGTTTAGTCGCGCTCCATTCGCACCTGAAATAAAACACAACTTTGCCTAACCTCTGGGCCCCCTTCTCTCAGCTGCACATACTTGTCACAGAAGCACTCTAAACAGAAGCCCTGCATCCTGCCCACTCTCTCTGCTGCAATAATTAGCGTGTTCAGTGTAATTATAAATTCAAGTCATATGCAAATTATTATGCAAGTACACTGATTTGCAAGGTTTTAGGAGGGGCAGCTTTCTCAGAGTGCTTTGTGTGTACAATTTCTGTGTGGCTGGTAATGCTTTGCCGCTGCCCCAAGTGTTTACACTAGCAGGAAACATGCTGGCACTGTGGGTGTACCTGCCATTGCCAGTGCACAGTGGGTGTTTGATTTGCACACAGTCACGATAACTGCATACACTGGGTGTGCGAACATGGTGGTGCATAGAGTCACGACACTGGCACAAATCAGTTTGTGCTTATGGGTTAACACCTCTTCAGCCCTCTGTGAATAATGTGTGTATAACTGTGTATAACACAAGGTGTGAATACCTGCCATTGCGGGGCACACTGGGTGCTTGATTTACACCCATTCAGAATACCTGCATGCACTAGGTTTGAGAATGTGAGAGTGCATACAGTCCAGACACTGGCACAAACTAGATTTGTATTTGTGAGTTAACACCTCTCTAGCTCTGTGCACACTGTGTGTCTATGAGAAATGCACACACTGGGTGTATGTCTGTAAGCGTGTGAACAGAGCCAGTAGATTTGCTCACAGAAGGGGTGTGTAGACAGTCAAAAAAATTCCAAACAGCAGGCGTATGTCAGTCAGTGTGTACAGACTAAGTTCTGTTCATACTAAGTAGGCACCTGAGTGTACACTATCCCAACACTGCACTGGTTGGGAGTATACATGGAGCCACAACAGTTGCATAAATGTAGGTGGGTGCACACTGCTGATATACTTACAAGCACTGGGTGTGTCAGCAAGCGTCCCTAGGCCCTTACTTGCATTACACCGGATGTGTGTCTAATTTTGCACTATCCTCCCTCTACACACATTGTGTGCCACGGGACAGAGGGTGAGCACTGCTTACACCTACATTTGTAGAGCGGATGAGATGAACATCTATGCCACTGTTTGGAAACACATTTCATGATTCCAGTATGCATTTTTTGGAAGTGGAGTAATCCCATTTGAAGGCTTCTTTGTCCTCTCAATAATTATTGATGTTCTGCATGGATTTAGCTGCGCACAATGGCACAAAAGTAAGCCAGCAGTGCCTAGCGTAGCATTTGTACTCGCTAGACATCCTCCAGCACAAATTCCTATATGTAGACAACAGCAAACGCCAGACATGTAAGATGCATAATTTAGGGTACAGCCCACGTTACAAAAGGGATTTCAGGCAATATACACACCGTATACCTCCAATCCACAACACAGTTTTCCACATCTTGCCACAGAATTTCACAGCGCACCACATAATTCAACTCCACAATATGTCAAAACTCGACGCTCCCTACCATCCCACATAATTTACTCCATAACTCACAATCTAACTTTACATCATTCAATTACACTTAATGCTATTTAATTACTATCCACATAATTCTACAGCGCACCATGCCACATATTTCCACAACTCCACACCACACTATTCCATACCACACAAAATCCACTACAAAGAATTCCAATGCAACCCATCTCTCTCTCGCACTTTCACCAAACCTATCATCTCTCCACAACACACCCACTGCCCTTCTCATCTCTCCCTCACACTCCCAAAACCCCCTCTCATCCCGCAATCCCACTGTCCCCTCTCATCCCTCCCTCCCTCACTCTCTATCTCCTTTGTATACAGCATGCTCATACATGCTGCCTTCCTGTACCTCCTCAGGCTGTGCACTAGCTCAACTTTTGCCCCCCCCCTCCCCCTCCGGGTGCCCCTTCCACATGTCCCTCTCTCACTCTTTCTCTCATGCCATCTCTCACCACTCTTTCACTCGCTCAAGCACTCTTTACGCCTGCTCATGCGGTTCACTTAAGGTCTTCGAGCACAATATCTTTCCCGTGGCTTTTCAAGGTTTTCATCCCCCAATCCCACGCTCTCCTCCTCCTCTTAGGGTGCCTTCTGCATATATACGCGCTCCCTCTTTATATTTCTGCGGCCTGTTCTCCCCTTCTTCCTCTCTTTCTCACACACTCTTTCTGCTCCTCTGTCTGGTGTTCATTCACCATTTTGTGCACAAACTACCTAGCCCTCTCTGTCTTTCTGTCTATCTATTCTCTGCATCTCTTCCCCCCTATCTATTCACCATGCCACATAATTCCACAAAATAAATACACTACACACCACACAATACCACCCCACACAATTCCACAACTAACAATTTCAATCCAACCCACATATTTCCTCTCCACCGCACAGACATTCACAACACTCCAAACAAAAACACATAGGTAAAAGACATTACCATTTACAACACCAATAGCTCTAACTCTCGCAAATGCGAGACCTATTGCATTGCAAATGCTTGTTTTTAATGGGAGAAATTTAAAGTGCATAACATTTTCTGCAAACATGTTCATAGTATGGGACACTTTTCTGCAGTTTAAATTTCTCTCATTTAAAAAAAAATTACTGTTAAACTAATCATTGAGGTTACTTTTCATTTCAATTTTCTCCCATTTTAAAGCATTCAGAAACATCATTTCGTTCACAGCTCCTATATTGGGTTGACAAGGACTTTTATTTAAGAGTTAAAGACCTTAGTGCTTTAGTTGTTCACCTCTGTGCCCCAGCTTCGGCCATAAATCTGACTCAAGCAATGCTCATTATTAGGCCCCTGCTCACTGCAGCCTGATGATAATAATGTAAAATAAACACAGCCATCCTTTAACTTTAAAAGGTAAATATGACCTTGTGCTTATTTAAAAATGAACTCTTTTATAATTTACTTTTTCTTGTGTATACAACTTGATAGTTATATCCTTATATATTCTTTCTTACTTTACTTACTTTTATGTCAAATAGGATTTGTTCTATTCATTTTATTGCTGTCTCTCTCTTGTTATTCCTTAATAAAATCAAACTTTAAAAAAAAAATGAAGGCTATGAGCTACTCTAGAGGTATTTGGGAGCTGCTTGTGATGGATTGGTTGGAGAAACATACATTAGACCAACAGGTAGTTCCAAGATGACATTTAACCAAGTAAAAGTTTACTAGTAGTTGCAAAACACATGTTCCAGTGGCCGAATTCAGTACAAAGCGCTTGCAAACGGGCCAAACTTATTTTCACAAGAGAGAAGTATGTGTTTTTCTGCTTTGTGCAGGTTCACTCATGTTTTCACTGAAAATATGACTAGCTGATCATGTTCTGCTGATTGCTGCTCGTTATTAATCTTCCTATTGAACACAATTTTGTAACTGCTCTGGTCACTGCTGAGTATTCTTACTAAGGTTGAGTCCATTACCCCCTCGTCTCTGTCCTCCTCAGCTTAGTCTCTACTTGTGAGGATATACCAGGTAAGAATTGCACTGGCACAAAGGATGCTCAAAAATGTTCAAAAACAATAATACCACAATTACCCCATTGCTGTTTTCAAAATAGTAGCACCATATGCCCCTGCAGAATCTGAACAATCCAAACGGTAATGCTTGACAAAAGTAGGATTGGACAACCATGTTTCCGCCGGACAAATCTCACGAAGGAATGCCCCTTCAGCCTCCGCCCAGGATGCAGCTTGTGCCTGAGTGGACCTCCCTTGAATATCAAAAGGGGAAATATCTCCTGCTGATTTGTATGCCTGAGAGATAGCCTGGCAAACTCATATGCTAATAATTTGGGTGGAAAACTTATTACCCTGGTTGGCCGTGCCATATGAAACAAACAGAGGCCTTGAGTTCCCCAAATCCCATGTCATATCCGAATAAACAGACAAAGTACACCTGACATCTATAGGGAAGGAACACACTCCGTTTCAGAAGCACTACTTCCTGACTCAAGTGAAAGGGGGAGTGAACCTTAGGAATACAAGTAGGATCGCATTTAAGGACCACCGTATCTGGGAAGAAACGCATAAAAGGCAAAGAAGAGATAAGTGCCCCCAATTCCCCTCATCGTCCTGCTGAAGTAATGTTTTAGCCGATAACCATAAAAAAGAAATGTGTTCAAAGGGGGCATGCTGTAAATGCTTCAAGGCTATCAAAAGATCTCAATAAGAGAATGGAGCTGAAACAATTGGTGTTTTATATCAAACTCTTAGGTAGACGTGACACCAGGGGAGGGACTCTTGAAAAATAACCATGAACATTAAGAGCCTTAATGGCCACCCACTGAGAAGAAAGTGTAGTAGGAGAAAGCACCTTTGTAAATCCATCGCTCATAAAATCCCAAATCAAAAAACTATCCCAGGATAGAGGGTCTAGATCCTTATCAGAACACCATTTATGAAAAGCACCCCCGTGTCTGTATATCAAGGGCAATCAATTTAGAGCAACCCAGTAAGACTTACCCTCTCACATTCGAGGTCGTCAGTTGGAGGATGGACTACCTGTAGAACAGGGAAGTGGAGAGGAGATGGATGGATGGATAGAGAGATGAACATACTGACCCTTGGACATATCCATCAGAAGGGAACCATGGCTGTCACGGTCAACAGGAAGCAATTAGTATTACCCTGTTCTTCTCCTCATGAATCTTCCAAAGCACCTTCGGAAGGAGGGATTATGAGGGAAAGCATAATGAATTCCATGAGGTCCAGGGACAGAGAGAGCGTCTTTAGCCGACACTTGAGGAGACCATGTCTCGGAGCAAAAGATTGGAAGCATTGCATTGTGTGGAAATGCATAAAGATCTATCCAAGGAATTCCGTACATAGCGCATATCCGATTGAATTCCCTGAGAGAAAATGGTATGTGACTGAAGAGGGCATGTTCAGATTGAGACTGAGACCCCTTGATATACATGCCCACCTGATCCAGAAGATTAATCTCTGCCCAGGCAGAAACCTGAGACACAGTCAGATTCAACTTCTCTCTCCTCATACGACCCTAATGAGTCCGATAGGAACACGTGACCTGATTGTCCATTGTTTCACCACATTCTCATCTTGCAAGTGGGTAGCAAATGCCTGAAGTGCCTGCCAAACTTTAGTCCATTCCCTACAATTCGAGGATTGGCTCGCCTGCCAACTGGACAAGCGATACTTCCTTTCTTGATTCTTGAATACCTTGCGTATGCTCCATGAACTGGCATTGGTTGTGAGATAATGCGGGTAAGTAAGAGAAAAGGGAATGCACCTTGACCTATTGACACCCTCCAGTGACCAAGCTAAATCGCTTTTGATGAGATCTGTGACAGGGACCTTCTGAATGTAGTCGTGAGAGGATGGTTCCCGATGGCAAAGGACGTGATTCACGAGAGGCTTCAGATGAGACCCTCAACCACCAGGTCTTTGCTGCTAGGGAGGATTGCTGAAGAAGATAGCTGACAGCTGTACACTTGATCCAGATTTGGTTTGAACTGGAATCCAATGAACAGTCCATCTTGAGATGGATGCAGATGTGACTTCTTGTAGGTGATGATGAACCCCAGGTCTTGGAGAATCTTGAGAACAAATTGTACATTTTCTTGGGCCTTTAGGAAAGAGGGAGCAGAGAAAAGCCGTCCGTCAAGATATGGAAAATTGCAAACTTAATTTGCATTTTTGCATTTGCAAACTTTACGCAGATGCAACAAGGCTACTACTGCGGCTAGTGCCTTTGTAAAGACCCTAGGAGGGGTTGCCAGTCCAAAAGGCAAGGCCTGGAACTGAAAGTGTTGCCCTCCAACAGCAAACAAAAGAAACACTTGACTGTGAGGATAGATGGGCACGTGAAAGTAAGCATCCTGTAAATCCAAGGTGACCAAAAAATCATCCTTCACTAACAGAGGAATAATCGTCTATAATGAAATCATCTTGAAATGCTCCGCTACATTAAATTTGTTGAGTGTTTTGAGGTCAAGGCCTGTTCGGAATCTGCCACCGAGTTTGGGAACTAGAAAGAGAATCAAATAAAATCCTTTTTCTTCCTTATCCTTTGGCACCAAAATCACTGCACCTTTGTCCAGAAGAGCTTGAATCCTTTGAACCATTGCCTGTAATCCGGAGCAGTCTCTTCGTAATGGTGTAGGAAGGAACCGATCCCGAGGACGAGCACCATAAAAGGGGATCTGATAGCCAGATCTGATGACTTGAAGGACCCACTTGTCTGCAATACATATCTCCAATTGCAGATCCAGCTGTAGCAACCTTGCCCCAACTTCTATATAGTCATTTGTTTGCTTGTTCTTGACAAGAAGGAATGTTTGGCCAGGATTTGTGGGCAAACGTGGCCCGGCCCCGAACGGCACGTGCCTCTTGCAAGATTTTAGGTTGTTTTCTGGACAGAATTACTTCTTTCCCAATGATAACTGAAACAGCTTTATTATCTTTTTATTCTCACCTGCTTTGTACACAATCTGATCTAATTCTAGACCAAAAAGGTTTTGACCAGTGAAGGGTAGTTTCATAATCAAAGACCTTTGACTGTCATTCAACTTCCAGGACTTAATCCACAATAGTCCAGAATAGAGCCAAAACTGATACTGATGACCAACACCTCACTTCTCAGTTGGGCAGCCATCTGGGAAAGGTGTAGATCACATGCCTCTGGTCTCCAACGGATTCCCGGCTTCATATCAGTCTCCTAAACTAGAGGGCCTTTCGCTGGCAGTAGAAGCCTTCCTTCCGTCTATAAAAGGGAGTCAGGTACAGGTGCTCAGTGACAACACCACAACAAACAGGGCGTGGTAGGGGGGTCTCAGACCCTGTTCCTGGAGGCCTTGTGCCTCCGGAAAAGGCTGGGCCACCATGGAATTTCCCCTGTGGTGAACCACATGGCAGGATCTTTGAATGCTAGTGTGGACAAGCTCAGACGTCAACACCTCATGGATCACAAGTGGTAGTTATACACAGAGGTGCCGCAAAAGCTTTGCCACAAATGGGTAGAACTTTGGCACCGATCTGTGTGCCACTGAGTAGAACGTGCAATGTCTGCAGTTCTGCATGTTGGAGTCTCCAAGGCGTCTCTCATTTGGAGACGTATTTCACTTCGAGGGGAACTTGGTACTGCCCAGAGTTCTCAAGAAGATCAGGATTGAACAGGCCCAAGTCATCCTAGCAGCTCCTGATTGGGCATGGAGAGTGTGGTATCTAGAACTCCTGAGCTTGATCATATGTTCTCCAACCAGGCTGCTCCTCCACGAGGACCTGCTTTTGCAGCAACAGAATTTAATTTAATGAAAAATATCAAAGCAAGTCCAAACTAGAGAAAATATACCAAGAAATTACTAATTTAATTCTGAAAATGTTAACGATTTTGTGACAATTCATGAAAATTGTATACTCAAAATTAAAACAGGACATATATATGCACACACAGATATATAGTGTACAATTACACTTATTCACAAAGACAAGAAGTGAAAACAAAAAATGTGTTTTACATATCACAACACAACTTAAACATAACCAATGAACATATATCAAAAAACACATTTAAACACAGTGGGCCATATGTATGAAGCCAAATTGCGATCGCAAACGCTGAAATTCGCAGAATTTAAGCGTTTGTGATCGCAATTTAGGCAGTGTGCAATGTAGCACACAAAAACCCGCTCGCAAAATAAGGAATCGCAAAATTTGCGATTCCCTATTTTGCGAATGCATTTAAGGAATCCCAAATTGCGATTCCTTAAATGCAATGTAGGAAGCACCCAAGTTGTGCGATTTGGGCTTAAGGAGTCACAAATTACCACCGACTTCAGGTTGGTGGTAATTTGTGATTTTCTTTTGGAAGTTTTAGAACTTCAGGCTTCTTATGAGTAGAGAAAGTATAGGAGCTTTATAAACATGATTGATTTAGTAAATCAGAACTAATAATAACCGAAATAATACATACAATTGTCTCATAAATGGAAATAGATACAGCAATTCTTTTTTTTTTGTGTGCAACATTTCTATTTTTTTGTCACAAGTGTTATAAATTGGGTTTCGGGTTGGCAGAGGTATGCACTAAAAGTTTGCCTGTGCTCACTCTGCGCTGTGTCGATGTTGCGGCAATGTCAAGAGTGCAAAGTGTTGATTCTACGGTGTCGATGCCGAACCGCTGGGCTGCAGGTGTTGCATCGGTTGAAAGCCATGCAGGACCAGGACTGTGTAGGAGTTGGAACTGTGCGTCAAGGACTTGTGGTGTTGGGAACTCACGCAGTTGCGATTCTTTGCAGGCGCTGCGGCAAAGTCAGGGCTACGTTGTAAGTCGAGATCGCTGTGTCATGCATTCTCTCGAGCGGAGATCACAGCTTTGGTGCTAGCAGGGGCAATGCGTCAATCTCTCAGGGATGCGCCCGTTCCCAAATGACTCTTTGGAGTCAATGCATTGGTTTCTTGGTTGTAGCAAAAAAACTCACTTCCAAGGGCCCAGGACTGGATTTGGCACCATTTGGCAGAGCAGGAGTCACAACTGAGGAGCCCAGGTGCTGGTAGAAAGATTCAGGTGAAGTCTTTGTTGTCCCTGAGACTTCAGCAACAGGAGGCATGCTCAGTCAAGCCCTTGGAGAAATTTTAGATGCAGGATGTAGAGAGTAAAGTCTTACTCCCGAGCAAAAAGCAGCAGGCAGCATTCCAACACAGCAAAGCAAGCAGCAAAGTGACAGTCCCTCCACAGCTCTTCTTCCTGGCAGAATGCCCTCAGTACAGAAGTGTTATGAGTATATGGTGTCACAGGTCCAGTACTTATTCCCATTTTGGCTTTTGAAGAAGAGAGACTTCAAAGAAACGTCTTTGTATTTTACAGGACAATGCTCATCCTGGATCCAGACACACTACAGGGAAATATGCAGCACTTTGTGTGGGGACATACACAGCCCTATTTAGGTGCAGTAGCAAGTAAAGGCGCCTACAAGGGATTTTGTTTACAAGAAAAACATTCTGTAGTTATTTGTCAAGGAGTTTCTCTACAGGTGAGTCTAATTAAATCACAAATCCAAGTTTTCAATTGAAACAATAATACTGACTGATGCCAGCTTCCGAACAACGTATTGACTAATAGTCACTGTCAAGATATTGTAACTGGAGGTTATTTGACTTCCCTGTGAAAGTGCCGCCATCGTGCTTGACTGACCTTGATCATTAGATCAGTGATAGCTCCGCTATTGATACAAGCAGTATGAAATTTACTCCCACTAAAAGGATTTAATCGTGTTGAGTCATTCAGCAAGAAAAGTATTTTTTTTTTAATGTGCAATATCTACTGTCCTGAAGATGGTCTGACGGACTGATGCCACTTAAGACCAAAACGTCGACTCCACCATCTACTTCCAAAACACTTAATGTGTTCAAGTGACCATTATTTTCACTAGGAGATATGTCATTTGTGATTTCACTGGAATAGATGTTTTGCTCATGAATTGTAGGATTAATTGTATTTTTTACCTCCTTTCATGATTTATTGCTGAATTAATTATTCATTTGTACTCCCTTTTTAATTCAATCAATACACATAAATATTTTTGTATATTCAACAGAAGATACTCCTGTGTTTGTGCTTTTCTTACTCATTTATTGATTGTTTCAATTGAAAACTTGGGTTTGTGATTTAATTAGACTCATCTGTAGAGAAACTCCTTGACAAATAACTACAGAATGTTTTTCTTGTAAACAAAATCTCTTGTAGGTTCCTTTACTTGCTACTGTTTGAATTGCCCAAGCCTCCAAGGGTGTATTAGGTTCCCCCGTTTTTACGCGCCCTATTTAGGTGCAAGTGTCAGCTCCTGCACCACTCTTGCTCAGTAAGGCTCATCAACCTTGTGATGGGTCATCAAGATATGCAGGGTACACCTCAGCTCCCTTTTTGTGTGACTGTCTAGAGTGAATACACAAAGCCTAGCTGTTATCCAGCGCAGACCTGTATTCTAGGGACAGGCAGAGGCACACAATGATTATGCAAGAACATTGCAACTTTATAAATATTTTGTATAAACAACAGTGGTACATGGCTGTGATTATTCAGAAACACTTATTCTAACAACAAGTCAAATCAATGTATTACCTTGGTCCGTGTGTTTATTTTACATTCAATTCAGCAAATATTAACACATTCACTTAGTGTATTTTTGTAATGTATCCTACAAAACGACTATTCTCTTATTCAAAGAAGACCTTTTTTGAGAAAATTAATGTGTGTTAACCCTATCTAGCGTATTCAAAAAAGGTACAGAACAGTAATAAATCAATAATGAATCAACATAAAGGAAAACAATTATGACAAAGTGAAATAACCACTAATAAGGAGCTAGATAGATTCACAACAGTGTAAACATGAATTGAACAAACAGTTCAGTGCATAAGATACTTTATAGAGGTCATTTTTAAACTACATAACAAAACCAGTTTTGCAGGATTAAGAAACCAGAGGTGATAATCCCAGTTTGTAAATGTTGTCACCCTCTTGGAGCAAGCTTGGGGGTTATTACAGATATAATCAGGAGTGGGATGGATGTTTCGAATATGTTTTCCACTAACTGTCGTATTCACATATATATACACACAGGCCATGTACTACAGTTAAACTACATAGTGTATATATATTTGTTCCACAGGTAATATACACAGTAAACTGGCAGTACGGTCTAGATGCTTAAAACTGAGTGGGATTGAAGAAGAGTGTTAGAATAGTTTGACGTACAACACAGATTTTGTTTTGCTTGGTATGGCAATTTTGCGGTTTCTTTGAATCTATATACCTTGTTTGACATTACATTCAAACTTATTCCCATCATTTTTTTATATTTAGATAAAAGAAAGTGCATCCCAAACGAGAAATGTCCTCAAGCAGCACTTCCAGGACTTGAAAGGGACACTGACAAAGTTGCTGGATGACAGATTAGTGACCTTGCTGCAGGAAGTGGATGTGATTGAACAACAGAACATCAAGCCCCTGGATGATTGCCAGAAGCTAATAGAACATGGAGTCAGTACGGCCGAGAACCTTGTCCGTGAAGGTAACGACTTTAAGGATACACTGGAACCCCTTAAGCTGCGGGGCTTTAAATGTGTGGATTCCTGCACTCGGTCAATTTCAGATATTCTTCAAGAACCACAAATGTGGTCTCCCTTTTAAATACTGAATGCATATCTTTAACTTGTTGTCTTTCTTTTGGTTCATTATTTTTGTTCTCAGTTTTTACTAATAGAATCTACGTCTCCACCCCCCCCCCCCCTCCACCCTTCTTTCTCTCTTTTATTCTATTTTTTTACACATACTATGCATCTGAGCTGATTCCTTCTAGCTGGATTCTAAAACTATCCAAGTACTCTGTTGAGAGGGATTGGGTTGTTGGTTGACCGAGGTGTTAGTCCTTCTCAAATGACAGCCACAATCACTGTCAATGTGAACCATAAACATTCCCAAAATTAAGCTAGGCTTAACCCACTGGTGGCTTGCCACAAAAGCAGTCCAGTTTAACTTAAAGGGAAAGTGTAAAGTATTTATGCAGCACACAAACAGTAATAACCTGAAATACACAACAAAGAAAAAACCCACACCAATTTATAAAAATAGAGTAAAATTAAAAAAATAGTTTGGCACCAAACCAACAAAAATCGAATCAGTAGAACCGGAGATGTGTAAGTTCAAAGTTTTCAGGTAAGCATAGCACCTAAAAGCCTGAAGTGCCACTCGCATTTATCTGGTTGCACGAGAACGGGTGAAAGTTACAAGTCCCGGCCAACCGCGATGTAGCATGGACCAGATACAGGGACCAGGTTAATCTCAATGAAAGGGTTATCTTCTAAAGTCGACAGTGAAGAGTTCCATTTGTAGTGGTCGAGCTGTGAGGAACAGGGAGACCATCACAACTGCTTGTCGCTGTAGATCCTGTCGGGCCCTGCGGATGGTCGTGGCTGGAGTTTCGTGTTGGCGTGAGGTCAACTTTGGCTGTCGATGCTGTATGTAGCACAGTACAAATCTCACGTCGCTGGCGGTCACAGATCTCATGTCGCTGGCGGTCGCTGAGTCAGGTTCACTGGAACTTCGTGTTGGCGGTCGGCATGGGCAGCAAGTTCTTGGCCACAAATGGATCCCTTCGCTGTCACAAAGAGCCCAAAATGTTACGATTTCTTTTTGTGGAGGAGCTCAACTGATGCCACACCAAGGGTTCAGGACCTGGGAGGCACCTCTTGGGGATCAGGTACTCACTCCAGCAGACACCATCAGGGCTAAGGCAGGTCCCGTTGCAGGTCCAACTGCAGCAGGTCAGCTGGTCAGTTGCAGAGAGGTCTCTGGAGCTTGTTGTGTCCCCATAGCTCAGAACAGGAGGTCAGTCAGCTTACCCTTGCAGTTACTTTAGCCTGGGATGAAGGGTGCAGGCCCAGTCTTCCTTCTCAGCATGCAGGGCAGGCCTCAAACAGCATGGCGTCCTTCTTCTATTATATACACAGTACGAGGAGTGTACTGAAGAGTGGGTCTGAGGGTGCCATTTTTATACCTGGTGCCCCCTTTGAAGTGGGAGAAGCTTCCGAGTTTTTCCACTAAAGAGGTGTCTGGAATTTCCTACCTCCCTGCCTTGATACTAGTCTTCTTGGGCGCACAATAGGCTAGTGTGAAGTCCTTTGTGAGTGCTGGGCCAGTGCCTTTGAAGTGAAAGTATGGTAGATGACAGGTCTGTCCACCCCACCCCTCCCCCATTAAACCAGGAGAACCCATCCTGCCCACATGCAGACCCTCCATCTGGGACTAATAACTACACCTAGTTGTGTTTGACCCAGGAACAGGCTGCGGGCACCAAATGTCAGTAAAAGAAAATGCCAACCTTCTAAAAGCGGCATTTTCAGATTTGTGACTTAAAATCCGACTTTACCATTACAGAGGGTTTTAAATTACAGTTTCTCAGACACCAAACATGACAACTGCTCCCATGCAAAAGTTATCACTTATTAAATGTAACAAGTCAACTGTATGTTATCCTAGGGGAGAGGTAGGCCTTGCAATAGTGGAAAACAAATGTGAGAGCTTTTCACTATCAGGTCTTATAAAAGTACCTGCCTAACATCTTAAATACAATGCACCCTACCATATGGGCTGTTTAGGGCCTACCCTAGGGGTGACTTATATGTGTTAAAAAGGACGGTTTAGGGCTGTCTAGAGGTTCATTTTGCCAGAAATGGCAGTTTAAAACTGCACACACAAGCTGCAGTTGCATGCCTGAAACATGTTTAAAAGACTACTTAAGTGGGTGGCACAATAAGTGCTACAGGCTAGCTAACTAGTAGCATTTAATTTACAGGCCTTGGGTACATGTAGTACCACTTTACTCGGGACTTACTAGTAAATTAAATGTGCCAGTTGGGTGTAAGCAAATTTCACCACGTTTAAAGGATAGAGCACAAGCACTTTTGCACTGGTTAGCAGTGGTAAAGTACAGAGTCCTAAAAGCCAACAAAAACAAGTTCAGAAAACAAGAGAGGTAAAGGCAAAAAAAGTTTGGGGTGAACCTGCAGAGAGGGCCAGGTTCCAACATCCGTGCTCTCATTTTCTGGATTCATGCTGTCAGATTTTAACCTACCTTATCCCTAGCCCAAAAATTATTAAGATAGTTAGGGAATCTGCTTTACCTTCATGGATCTCCACCCTGGATTCCTGCTGTGAGCACATCTTCACAGATAATTGAGTGAGGATTCACTCTTTCGTAGCTGTTGCTCGAATTGTGTTGACTTTGTCTTTCAAGAACTCCAGATAGTCTGATTTCCTCCTGCAGGCCCCAAGTTACTTGAGGGGGAGCCCTGATCTACATTTGCAACGACATTCTGTTTTAAACACAGCGCCACTGGATCCACATGGTTACTGTGATAACGGGCCAAGTTATTTGGGCCGTACACCGATTACCTAGACATGCGAGACTTCCAGTCTGTTTCGACTCTGATATTCTGAAACTGGCCATAGAATTATGGGATTTAATCACTAGAAATCAAAGAGTAACTACATTCCCCCTTCCATTTAACCCCACTGATGGGTAATCTAGATTTTTCTACGGGAATTAAGGATGATTTCGCTAAATGGTTGGAAGGTGGGTACAGGATGCTACGAGAGTTATTCCAGGTCAATGACATCCAGCCATTTAATCATTATAAACAAGAACATTAATTGAGGGAAACAGATTACGTGCACTATTTCCAGTTACAACACTGGGCCCAGATTTCAGAGAATAAAATGCCAGCAACCAGGTCCTTGACAGCCTGGGAGAAGCTATGCTGGTCCCAAAGGTCTCCTATCTAGTATCTATGGCATCCTTGCAGAAGTGTGCACGACACAAAATGGACTTATATAAGTAAATAGAACCAGATCTTGGGCCCCCTGTCTCTGTGACACAATGGCAAAAGCTCTGGTCTGACATACTTTCCCAGTGTAAGAACGTGCTGAACAGGGAACTGATGTACAAGCTCAGGGTAATATGGCATGTTACGCCCTCCAGACTGAAACAAATGTACGGCTCCTCAGACTGGAGGGGATGCCACCAGGAACAGAATATGCTACACGTCTGGTGGACGTGCCCAAGACTAACATTTTTTGGAAAGAGATCCTCTCCTACATTAGGGGCTTGGTAGGCTGTCAATTGCAGCCAAACCCTGCAACCATCACCCTTGGCCTAAAACCGACTAGGGATTGACAACCAACATGCTTTTGGCCGTGAAACAGCTCTTGACACGCCGATGGAAGTCCCCGGCCATTCCAGCAATGCAAGAATGGGTCGGCAGGCTCTAGATGATGCTGGCCATGGAAAAGCTGACCATGGGACTTTTATGAGCTGGGACAAAAATATGACCACCAGCGGAATGCATTGGTAGAGTACTTAACCGGACAAGGGTTTGCATTTGGATGTCCTAAATCACTGAGATCTCCGACAACTGGCAAGGGTGCCTGCATGGTCTGAACCTGTTTAGAAAAGAAAAAGATGATGTGCTATTGCACTACATGGAAAGTACACGTTGAAAGCTGATCTGTCTGATGAATTGCCATAGGTTAAGGGGCAGTGCAGGGGTTTTCTATGTTTTTCTTTCTTATGTTACTTGAAGCTAAATATACTTATTTGTGATTACCAAGGTTTGATAAGCTCACTAGCTAAGTATTGTGCACTTCGAAAAATCGATAGCATTTCGTTGGAGAATGATAACATTTAATTGGAGAAAAAAAATCAAGTACGAAGGCTTGACAGCCAACCTATCCATATGTTAAACAATGGTTCAGCACTGGACTATAAACTCCATATAATTTAAGAGGTTAATCTTAGACATGTGTAAAAGCAAACATTTTGACAAGCATATCCCTGAGGGAAGATGCGAAAATAAGGACTCCGAAATTTGAGGGTCTTCTATAACCTCCTTACTGGTGGGTGTTACAGAGGGTCTGCCACATCACAAGAGAAAACACGAAAAAAATACCTAATGTGTTGTGGCATTGTGGAGACATTTCCCTGACAGAGCTGCACAAAACAACAACTTTTGCTTAAGGAGAGGACTGTTTCTCGCGGAGACAGCCACAGGGCTAACAGATGTAGGCATCCAAAACTTGAATTCGTTGGAACTTCTTTAAAGTAGCCAAAGAAAGGATCCAAGCTTCCTAAGCATGAACAGGTAAACATGTCCAAGCATGACAAGCCTCCTAAGCGTAGCTAATAGGAATTCGGGTTCTCTGGAAACTATTCTGAACTTTTAGACATTGTAAGTGTTGCACTCGACTGATAATGAACAGAAATGTCAGCCAACATATATGGGAGAAACATCTAGTTATTTTGAAGATGGTTCTTTTGATTAATTTCAGCTAATTTGGGATATATGTCTGCTCTTTCAGAAACCTTTTGTTTTGAGTGTTTATTTTAATAAACACATGTAATACTTATATTCATTTGTAAAGTGCGCGCAAAAGATGTTAATTGCTTCCTGGAGTTTTGAGGCTGAGCTTGGCTACGTTGGTCTGTTTGTAGTTTATTTATGGCTCATAGTCGCTGGCGATAGAGAGTTTGAGCTGTATGCTCCTTGGATCTTAAAGCTCGTCTTTTTGAATAACTGCGTGTAAAACAGATTTTTTTTTAAAATAAGGTCGTTTTGGGTTTTTTCTAGCTTTTACTGTGAGTTGGTTTGACTTGCAGTATCCATGGCTTACTCCTGAATTCCGGGAGTAAAACTGTAGTGTTCCTGGTGTACTCCTGGAAACCAGGAGTAAGACCAGACTATTACAAGACAAATTCACTGCAAATGTATGTGAATCGGGCTCACTGTAGCAGGTGCTATGACATTACATGGTTCAATACACATTTATAGCTGCACTCCACAGTGATCTCTGTCCGCTATGTGCCTGTTCCTTTTGTTTGAATCCACGGATAATAATTTGGGCAGTTAGTGTTTGCGTCGTGCCATGCAGAAAGGGTTCAGATGGAAGAAAGACTTCCAACACTTGGGAATAGGACTGGGAAAGTCCTAGTCCCAAGTGTTTAAGTCTTCCTTCCATCTGAACCCTTTCTGTTGCAACTTTTAGAGGGTGCGCCTTACTTTAATATATCATTTCTTCAAGTACCATACATTGTTCCATTGGCTTCTGCCAGGTTATTGTAATCATAGACGCTGGTGCGAGGTTAAGGCTGCACCTGGAGGGGCTTTGAGCGTAAGTAACATGACTGGTTAGGGACAGACTTGTGCAAGTTTTAAGTCATGAGGATGCCAGCAGGGTTCCCTATGAATGTAAATCAAATACTCAGTATCCGATTGCCCACTCCAAGAAGAGTGCTTTGGTGAAGCGACACCCGCTACCATTTGGCCCTGTGAATAGACCCAAGTTTACACTTGTATGTGAAGGTTTTTGCTTACCTATGCTCACTTTAGGTGCACAAATTCCTTTTCAAACTGTCCTACGAGAGTGAGCATATCCCTGAGCCAAATTGCGTGTGGACTTTTTGTGCATATGGAGGAAGTCAGATCTATAATAATGTACAAATGTACAAATAAAGTGCCAACATCAATCCTATTTACGGTGTAGAAATAGTTGATAGAAGACGCAAGGGTCATTATTTGATTACTCAAAGACACTGGTTGAGGTCCGGATTAAAATCAGATTCGGGAGCTGTACAATAAGGTGTACAGAGGTCAATATAGTGTTTACGGTAGTTCAGGAGTAGCACGGGAAATTCGGGGAGGGCATTACAGACTGAATTACGGCTATGTAGAGTTTTTTTAGTATCATCAGTTAGGCATCAGTAACTAGTAGTACAGGCACTACAAAACAGAGAGACTGTAGAGCTATCAATGCATGTAAGCTTATATGCACATGGTCATCTGAAGTCAGTCAGCCAGAGGCCGCTGTTTGCATGTAGTATTTTACAGTGCATGCTACCTTTGAGGGAGCTTCAGGAGTGTGGTGTCAAAAGATTGGGACAAATCAGCAAATGCTTCACTTCTTTGTTGCAGGGCAGGTGTGAAGTACTCAGAAGTTCTCAGGTGATTTCCGTATTTCTAGGTGAGCATTGCATAAAGGCAGGGACGGTGCGTCCATTAGGGCGCTGGGGCGTTGCCCCCCTGCCCGCGTCTGTAGCTCCCTCGGTGTCTCTGAACTTAAGTAAACTCTCAGTTTACTTAAGTTCAAAGACGCAGAGGGAGAACTGACAATCATGTCAGTCAGCATGGCGTCGGACCGCCCACCCCCTTCAGAGTCTCAAGGGGGTGGGAGGTCCTGCGTCATGTTGACTGACATGCATTGTCAGACCAGGGACAGCAGGCAGCAGCACAAGTGCGCATGAGTGGGAAAGGTCGGCGAATTTTTCAGCCGTGCCCAGTCATGTGCACTTGTGTCTGCTCTGGTTGGCGCATGCCCATTAGGAGAGCGAGGGTTGAGCAAAGGCTCAAACCTCGGTCTCCTAATGGGCAGGCGGGCGGAGAGTAACCGTGCCCTGAGCCAATGCTGGCGCTGCTCCAGTGCCAGTATTGGCTGAGGAGTGCGGGGTTGCCACTCCAGTGAAGGCGCCAAGGGCCCAGAAGATGCTACCCGGACTGGCGGTCAGGTAAGTATTCCTTTTTATTTTATTTATTTTCTATTCATTCCTCACAGCAGAGGGAAGGCAGGAAGTGGCAGCGCAGACATGGAAGTCGGAGTCGGGCGGACAGGGCAGGCTGGGCGTGGCTGCGCCATTGTGCTCTAGCTGGAATGGCTTTGAGAATCGATCCAGTGCTTGTTTTCATGCAAACGCCGCTTTTACTGGGTTGGCGCCAAAGTTACGACATCCGATACACATTACATGGCGGCCCCTTTCAGTAACAGCTGGCCTGCTCGTCACCTTTGAAAAAGCGCTGCAGAGAGTTTGCAGTCAGGGTCCGAGCTGCTGCATGCTTGCTGCTGGTGCCTCTCTGAGTACAACTGGACTCGTCAATGCGAGCCTCAGCACAGCTGTGGCAAACGTCCCTCGCCTATTTATTTGCTTCATGATTTTACAGCGTGGACCACACAGGGGTGCTCCAAGTCAGAGTTACCACATTAAAGCATATACATCGCTCTATCACCGCTGCTTATTCACTGCTGCATTTGTTTTGCAGTCACATCATCGTCCAATTGAAGAGCACATATGCGCAGTTATAGGACTGGACCGGCATTAATGAACATAAACGGAGCAGCATAAACTGTGTCTGAAGGGAGCAAATGTCTATTGTCCTTGCTGCCTTGCAGCTAAGATGACTCACTGAAATTCGCAAATTAGCGCTGGGTGTTGATGTACGTTTCGGACACGCAGGACACTATTGTTACCCGCGTAGCTGTCAATGGTGCAACGGCGGCAGTGGCACCGGAGCCAAACAGTGTGGGGTCCACCGGACCCCAATTACGGCAGTCTTTTACTTGCAAACAAGGGGCAGCGGGGAGCATTTTCTCTGTTTGCACCAGGGCCTGTAGCATCCTTGCTGCGCCGTTGACTATTTCCAGATCTGGAAGGGTTGATGCGGTCTTTCATCTTACCGGGTCGATGAACTGAGAAACATGACTTTTGTTGCCTCTCGTGCAGATGGGTATATTTGGCACCATCTGCATTCTGTTTGCAGCGAAGGAGAGGGTTGTTTACAAAAGACATCCGGCAAATGCCTGTCTGATTGGCAGAGAGTAAAGCATGCTCAGATCTGAGGGGTACATGGCCGTCCTGCCGGCGGCGGCAGTGCCACAAGAGCTGGTATGACAAATCAGTGTATGGGCTACATTTTGTTTTTGTGTTTTTGCTGTTTGTGTTCTTGTTTTATGATCTGGTGGGCCGTTTTTTACATTTTATTTCTCTGCTATTACAACAAGCATTGCCTGCAGCAAACACAAATGAATATAGTCTCCCATACCATGAAATTCCCCTACGGAACTTGTCTTTACAAATTCAACCCTGCCCTCATTTTCAAATGTGGCCCACTTTTGGCTTTAGGTCCACTAAATGCGCCACTTTTAATTTGGTGCTGGCCTGCTGGGCCTATTTTCTTTCTAAATCTGACTCTGCCTGCGTCAATGGTGATACACATTCGTGCGATGTGATGGTGTGTGGTCTACCACCTGCACTGACAGGTGAGTGGGAATGAAGCACCAGTGTCGTGCCTTCCACCAGAGAGAGGTGAAGAATGAGATGACTGTGGATCCGATCCGATACGACACCGCCCCCAAGTTTAACCCACTGGAAACAACTTTGTGTTAATATTGCTCTTATTACTACTGATGTGCAGGTATTCAGGGGCTGTGTAGGTATTATGCTTTACAATTGCCCAAATCCATGGCGCATGTATTTGAACATCTCTGGGCAAGTGAAAGGTTGAAGAATCGTTGGTTTAGAACAGCAAGTCACTCAAGATGAAGTCTGTGTATGTATGCGTGTCTCTCTTTCACCCTCACACATCCGACCGTACTCTCACCTCTCCCTTCAGAGGCTGACAGAGACAACTATGCCACCCATGTGCTTACAGGCCTCTGGTAAGTTCATCATGTCTGAAGGGTGTTCTGCACTCCTGGCTCTCAACACGTGTGCAGGATGAGCAGAGGGACCTTGGTTACTGCTGACCTAGACAGGCCGCCAGGCCCCACCATAGCACAGTGAGGCACGGCTCGTGGGTGACTGACCGCCACCCCAGGAGAGTTATGCCCTCGCCGCACTGCCAGCCGCTATGCCATGTTTACGTATCGCTTCACCTCCGCCGCGCACAGCCGCTCCTCACTTACGTGTTCCGGTCAGGCAGGTGGAAGTCCACGGAGTAGCCGAAGTAGCTGCCCGAGGGCCCGCAGTAGACCGTGGCCTTCTCGGTGTCCAGGTTGAAGGTTAGCAGGCCAGGTGCGAGCAGGAGGGGCCCGAGCCAGGCTGGGAACCAGTGGCGCAGACCGCTGCGGTAAGGACCAGGCATCTTCAGGCAGCTCCCTTCAAAGGCCGGATGAAGGTAGGGCAGGAGTTCAGCAAGGGGCAGGAGGGCCAGGGGAAGGTGGACGGGAAGAGCGGCGGCTCTGCTGCCTGTCTGCAGGAGGCGACGGGGAGCCACGTGGTACACCCAGGAGGCGGCTTGGTGTACTCTGCACAGGCAGGGGTGTCTGCGTACTGCCCACAGACAGGGAGAGGGGGCTTGTTGTATTCTGCACAGGCAGGGGTGTCTGCGTACTGCCCACAGACAGGGAGAGGGGGCTCTGTGTATTCTGCACAGGCAGGGGTGTCTGCGTACTGCCCACAGACAGAGAGAGGGGACTCGGTGTACTGTATACAGACAGCGGTGTCTGCGTACTACGCACAGACAGGGAGAGGGTACTCCATGTACTCTGCACCGAAACAGGGGTGTACTGCCCACAAGGAGGGAGGGTGAGGGTCAGTGTACTCTGCACAGATACGAGTGGGCTAAATACTTTCCAGAGACGGGGAACAGAGAGAGTCTGTGCACAGCTCACTGTCTGACAGTAGCAGGCTGTGAGTGAGCATGGGTCTCAGTGGAGCTGGGTGAAGGTACAAGAGCAAAGCTGTGTGAAGTGAGGTGAGGGGAGGTGCCGTGACTGATCTATGTTTATTAGGCCCTGCACAAATTGTTTTATTAACCTTCATGCTTCCTCAAATTTGCTTAAAAATGCACCGCTTGCCCGCTCTTTTTTCAAATTTTACTTGGGGGGAGAACCCCCCCCCAAACCCCACGTAGGTTGTTTGAGCCCACTCGCTACGCTCGCTCGCCGCAGTGCAGTACGATAATGTTACGCCTTACCATTTTCACATGTCACCAACCGCCACTGCATAAATGTGTGGTGTGTTGTAATGGATGAGGTCTTCACCATACAATGCAGCGAACATTCTCTTGACGAGAAAGACAGGTAAAGAGGACCTCTAAAAAACTGTGTTAACTGGGGAGGCAGGTGTGAGGATACATCTCGTCACAGCTCCTCCTATTGTTAGTCTTTCTCGTTTCTCCTTGATGCTCCTTGTAGTGCCTTCTAGGTCCTCGCCTTTTCCTCTCAGCCGCTCTTCCTTGATTTTAGATTACATAGTTTTCACTTGTTTGCCAGCACTTGTCTATAAGTCTGTAAGTAGTGAGTGCAGAAAGGTGCGTTGGAAATGCATTTGCTTTGATTGGAGTACATTTTCAACATTTTGGAATTCTTCACAAATTCCCGATATGCAAACTGAAGATATCATTGAGTACGCAAATGAATAACTATCTCTGTATATGGAAATGTAACCGGGGTATATTTTTGGATACAGGAATGTAACACAAATTTGCATTTGCTTCTGTAAACTACTTCATGGGTAGGCACTGTAACAGCGTAGATTAACACAACATACATACTAGATTTGACACTGAAATAATAACATGTATCTCACACACGTTGGAGAAAAACAAGATTGAAACAGAGAAAACGTTAAATCATAAGCACCGTAAAAGCATGCTGGATTAGCTAGATAAAGTAGGATTAATCATATAATAAGAATAGCAAGATGTTATGAAGACTAATGAGAAGTTTAGCATTTCTGTTGAGTTTTTTCACAAATTCGACATTGGTGCAAATTGGTGTTGATAAGGGTTGCATGCTTGAAACTTTCAGTATAAGCACTGCACATCATAAAGAATATATGTTAATGAAAACGATTTTCTTTTAATGACTTGTAGAATTCATTTCCATGTTGCTACTTTATGAAAATCGTGCTACAGATACATTTTTCTTTTGTTACTAACCTGTGAGGATGGCAAAGACTAATGGTTTCTCATGACTAGTTTGGGAAACAATGTTAGAGTACCCAATGGCACCTGACAAACGGAAGATGACCGCTCAATGGACAGACAGCTGATGTCACAACTGCATCATCTACTCTATGAAGACGATCTCCCCAAAGGAGAAGGGGTTGGAGGATTGGATTAGAGATGGAGATTCAGATCGAAGAGCTCTCTGATTTTTGGCACTTTTTGCTCAGTGACTTGGGATGCTTTTGCAGCAGCTGCTGTAATTGATGATCGATTTGGGCTCCTTTCTTAGCTGACAACCCTTTGTTCTTTTTCTAAATGTGTTTTTTCTCCTTTTAAACCATCCTCCTGCCTTTATTTATAGTGGGAATCTGTAATGCTTAACCCCTTGTGTGCCACGCCCTTTCCCCGCCCTGTGCCGGGCGTTGCATTAGCGGGCGGGGTTCATGACGAGCTGGACTCGTCATGGGCACAGCGCAACCGCGGCCCATGACGAGTCCAGCTCGTCATGGGCACACAAGGGGTTAAACCACCCTCTTTGAGATTCCTTGAGTAAATGTTTGGTTTTATGCTATTTGTTATTGGCATTCTAACTGAGCACCTTAAAATGTTGCTTGTGTGCATTGATTTTGGATCATTAATACAATACATACATTTTCTAAATTGCCTGTGACTGTTATTGTGTCCTGATATTCTTTCTTTGAACTGTGTTATTAGTTTGATTCTAAATGTGTAATAGAAATAACCTTAGATTGTTTTGTTTAGCAGCAGTGGAGCTCTTGGTTTGTATTTTTTGGGTCAGACTAAATTTCTTCAGGAGCTTGGGTCTTCCAATTGCGATGCTTTATATTCACAATATGGTTCTGAGAGTAATTTATTTGAATCTCATTTTGAGCTTCTGAGTTGGCCACTAATTAAGGGTCCTCGTTGTGTGGTTAACTGTGGTTTGGACATCCTGAAGTCTCACCCCTCATTACGACCAAAAAGAGTAATCAGAGGACCGATGCCTCTATGGGTATAGTTGTAAAATCGATGTTTAGTAGAAATTCACTAGAAGGTAGACTTATGGGCCCAGCGCGGAAATTGCGGTAGAGTCAAAGTTTCAGCTGCATCAATACCATCTTTCACAAGGGAACCGAACCCAAGAAAGTCAACAAATGATTTATGAGGGCAAAATCACAACAGTCAAGTCCATGAGTCGCGGTTGTGAGCGTTTCCCCTTTTCTCTCATAAATGTTGTAATTTGTAAGTGCATGGATATCTGTAAGACTCGAGCACTCTATGAGCACACAACTTTGTCATTTAAAGTATTGTTAAAGTGATCACTGCCAGCCCTTAAAGATAATGGGCTCACATGGCATTTTCCTGACTGTGTGGTCTATTTTCGGGGCAGATTTTTATGGTCTGTGCATGTTTTATTTCAGGAGAGATTGCGGTACGCAGCGGTGTGGGAGAGAAGAAAGAGCAGCTATGCAGTTTTACAAAAAAAGCCTTACACATACAGCTGGACAGGTGAGAATGTTGTGCTTCTGTTTTATAATCATGCAAGTCCTGATAATCGTACTCATTATTCATACCACCATACGTGTACAGATGTGATCTGTAATCCGAAACAGTGCCGGCTTTAAGGCAGTGCAACCATGGCAGCTGCCCCTGCTGCTGACTTTGGTGGGGGGCGCTGTGTTTAAAAACAACTTATGGATTTAAAAGCATTTGAACTCCCTTGTGTGTCCATCAGTTTTCAAGCAGCAATAAAAATGTCAAGATAATTGGTGATTAATGTTACTGTTGGTAAGAGATTGGAATTTTGTCTAGTAGCAGTAGTTACTCATCATAAAGTAGCAGAGGGATAATATTCGTGCGTGCTGCAAATAACGTATACATGCAGATCACAAAACCGAGTACAAGTAAACTATGAGTAGCGCTTTAAAAAATATTAAATGTATGTCAGCACTTGGGGCAACCAGCACTAAAGATGGCTCTGATCAGAAACAGGATTTCACGGCAGAGGCTCTGTTCTACTCTATCCAGTTTTCTTCCTGCTCTTTCTACTAAGATGAACAAAGTAGTGCTCGACTGCATTGTTTTCTGTGCACCGCGTGCAGGCGCTCTTCAATTCTTTGTTGTGCATGAAGGGGTGCACTATTAGGGTGCACGCATATGTCTTTCCAAGTGTGATGAGTGTCTTTGCCCTGCAATCATGTTTCAGAGGTTTGATGTATATGCTCCCTTATTTCTGAGTGCATATTTACTTATTTTGCTCCTGAACCATTGTCTCACTTCTTCCTCGCTTACATTTATATCCCGATTTGTACGATTATTCTATCGATGGAAGGTTTTCTTTGTCTGCTGTCTGTAGCAGAATGTAGTTCATATTAAGATTTTGTCAAGTATGGATTTATTCCTCTAGAAATGAGGTTTCTCAAATTGTACAAATGAACTTTGGGTAGACCTTCTGACAGTCTTTTCTAGGTCGCTCCTAAATGTAGTTCCCGGTACTCGTTGTTTTGTGGCCTAAATCTATTATAGATTCACATGCTGTGCACGATCCTACCATTTAGTGGTTGAATGCTGCATACAAGGGTATGAAATAGACACAAAGGGCCTGATTACAAGTTGGTCACTTTGGATGCGGTAATTGCATTCAGTAGCAAGCATTTGCAACACAATTGGTCTCGCCTTTGGGACCTTATATGTATTTATCTATGCAGCACATTAGCCTGGGTGCTGAAACATCTACTGTTCTTTAACATGGAGGAAAAGTAAGCACCAAACTGCGTGACACGCCAGGTATGGGAACGCATGGAGAGAAATATTGCCTTTCAGCGGGAAACGTTCTAGTCCAAAGCTCTGTTTTTAGTATAAAATCTGGGCCTTGAGTGGTCATATTACTGAAAATACAAGATTTGAAACAAATACAATTGTCTACGGGTGCTCGTGGAAGACAATTTCTATGGACTGGAATCTAGAGAATGATAAAGTGATTCTGGTATTTTACTGACCTCAGCTGGTCGTTTTCTGTCATGAAAGTTCAATAGAGGCAGTTGCCAGAAAGATTAAAAAAAGAAAGTCTCTCAGCGGAAAGCAATTCTGGTATTTTACTGACCTCTGCTGGTCGTTTTCTATTAAGACAGTTAAATAGAGGCAGTTGAACAGAAAAAAAAAGTTCCTAAGTGGAAGCAGACAAGTCCTAGGGCTGATCTCCAGAACCCACAAAGTGCATACAGATATAAGTATATAATAATAAGTATATACTAAAGTATATACAAGAGGTCTTGAATGCTTGACCTAAAAAATTGACACCGATGTGGTGAGAATTCATCGGATGCGATAATTATTTTAGTTTTTGTCCAATAACATGCATATTTTGGTGCTTACTGCACCTAAATCGTCATGTCCTAGTAAATACTGGTCCTTTCCTCCATGTTAAATTCCGGCATTTTTGACCTTCCGAAATTTAACAAAGAGTGCAATTTGTTATCACGCCTGGTATTTGCCACAACATTGCACCCCTTGTATTGGCGATCTGCGAAGGGATTGTAATTTAACTGGTCACTTGTAATCAGGCCCATAGTAGAGCAGTGATTGTGAGACACACACATATGTTTACAAGTCCAAAACGCCAGGTTGTTTCAGTGTTAACAAACGTTTTCATTGTTGACAAATGTACTGAATATTACCTATTTTTTCTACTTCCATGGCTTGATACATATTGAATGATAATTTTGAAGACTGTATGTTGATATGTACAAAATTAGTTTTTTTTAACTGTATTGGATGAAATCGAGATGGCATTTTGTTGTAATTGAATTTTTAAATGTTGCTGTGGACAGTAGACATGTCTTTAATGGTATATTATGTCATCATCATTTCTGTAACACATCTGTGACACTTTTATGGCCTTGCAAAACTCTCCGCCATTTGAATGCTTTCTCGAACGAATCTGGACTTTCTTCCTGACCGGTACTTGGTAGTCACATATATTTCTTTCGTTATGTGAGCTAATGGTCATGATTGATAAATGCTTGGTGATGGTTACTATTGGTAGAATGGAGGACCTATGTGTGGCCCTATTGTGTCGAAGTTTGCAGGTAGTCTTCACAGTCTGTGGTTTGTTTGTGAGTGTGTAGGCAGGCAAATCTTACATCTCAATACTTTAGCTCAACAAAACGCCCACGGGTTGATAAATCAAAGACTGTGTTAAAACTCAATTTCATGGGACAGTGTGTTTCCCCCCCCCCCCCCCCCCCCCCCCCACCCACCCCTCCAAGGTAAGGCAGCTGTCAAAACATCGAAAATAAAGTTAAGTAAGAGTTCTATATCAACTGAATAAATTATAGAATTTATTAAAAAATTAAAACTATTGTGATACAGAGGCAGCATAAGTCATTGCAATGAAGGCTCTCAGCAAATTGGGTAATAATAATAGTAAGTGCAATATTAAAATAATTAAGTCCCATGAGCATAAACAAAATCAATAGAGAAATAGACTGCATCCCTAGTAGAACAGAAAGTCTTTCGACTCAGGCCAACCATGATGGAAGGCAGACTGGCTACAGGATCCATGCATGGCCAGCCGAAAAAGTACCTTAGATGGAGCAAACGTGAGTCGAAGACTCAATGCGTCGATTCTGATTCACGCAGTGGGGTCGATGCATCAGAGTCAAGCTCGCAGTTGGGTCCCCCCTCGTCCTCGAGCTTTGCAGTTGGGACCTCGGATCAGCACTGCGTCGTCGTCAAACACCTCAGTTGGGTCCCGTATCGTTGTTGAGCCATGCAGGGATGTCTTCAGATTGGCAATGCGTCTGTTCCGATCAGCATTCAGTTGGCAGCTGGCAAACACAGCAAAGCAGTTAGCAAAGTGTCGGTCCCTCCTGCAGCATGGCAGTTCTTCTTCCAGACAGAATGTCCTTTGTTCCAGCAAAGTTCTGATTTCGTGGTGTCAGGGGTCCAGTACGTCTACACAGTTGTGCCTTTGAAGTGGGGGAGATTTCAAAGAAGCCTTTGAAGATCTCAAGGTCCCTGCCTTTCCTTCCCTGGCTCCAGACTCACTACACTACATGGGAGTGTGCAGCTCTTTGTTTGGGGACAGGCAAGTTGTGATTTTGAATTGTGAGTCCAGAGATACCAAACTCCAAATCTCTATCTTTTCCCAATTGGAAATTACACTTATAGGATGTTTTAAGGCAATACTAATGTTAACTTGTGGTAGAGGTAGGCCATGCAGTAGTGCAAAACGAACTTAGCAGTTTTTCATTACTAGGACATGTAAAACTCAAACATCCATATCCTACCTTTTAAATACACTGCAATATTCTATTAAATTTGCAAAAGACATTTGTATAGACGTCTAAGAATATAGAGGAGAAAACATTTCCTCATGTGTGTATAGCCCACAGACTATCTTCACTTTGGACTATGTGAAAAGTAAACAACACAGCCAAAATTGATAAAAGCAACAGGAAGACTGATGAAAGTAACTTCCTAGTTGGTACATTAGGTGTTGAAGCCTTGTAGTATATGTTTTATGTAAGTGTAAATGTTCTGTGTTAACTGTCTCTTATACATGTTCTTCTTATTTGGTGTATATTTAATATATTTGACAACACTGGAGAACCCAGGTATTCACTGCAGGAGTGAACGATTATAACCTTAATTGAATTGTTTAGAATAAATTTGCAAAATCGTGCAGAAATCGCCGGTGGTTAATTAGTGTAAATATTGAACAAACAACAATGTACGAATTCATTCCCGCATTACAACCCTTTTTAATTTGCCTACATTTCAGAAGTATGTCATGTTATTAACTTTTGAGTGGGACGTTCAAGATTTAAGGATATGTTAGCTACTGTGAGACCAATTAAATTAAGTACATTGCCTAGTGGATGGATCCCTGTCCAGCAGCGGCTTTGAGCCATGATTTGCTGAAGATCTTTGGCCTTCAGAAAACATATAAATCTGTTGGTAACCTGACTGCATTTCATTACATTTTGTTGGTGAAGGGTACGGAGGCCTTGATCCTTTATTAATATTGAATTTTGACTTCAAACTGTTTCCTAAAGAACATTTCTTGTTTTTGTATTATCTCCTGATCCCTACATCAAAGTTCCTTCATTTATACGGCATTTTAAGTAATTTATATTGTTTCATGTTATAATGTTTTGGCGTTGTTACATATGTACCACATGCATGTTTCACTGAGCTAGGCCTTGGTGCTCCGTATCACCACTTACGAATTTTACTAAATGCAGGCATGTTCTTCCAAGTATACCCATTCAAAAAAATATCATAAGGAGAAAAATCCTCACATTACCTGCCTTTATTTATTGCAATAAATAAACAAACAAACAAAACCAGAATCCTGACCAAACCAATCCAAAATCAAGAGTGCCGCTTCAGCGACCTTACCAAACAAAAGTCTCCAGCCTCCAACTGCCAATCTCTTGGTTGACCTAATGGTCACTGCAAAAACGTGCGCCAAAGGAAATCTCAGTTGGGACCAGGCACCACCCGGAGGGTCAAATCAGGTAAACCGGAAAAGTCACTTTGGTCGGCAAAGACAAGGATCTTCTCATGCAGGGTACCTCCTCAGCAATATTCCATTCCTCCGTCAAGACCACTCCTTCGGGCGGCCGCGTCTTCGATGAGCCCCACGAGTCGGGCGCCAAACTGTGGAAATGAGCCTTTTTAGGGGCCCATCGTGCAGGGGTTCACCCTTCTCTGTCCACGGGTCCTTAAACCAACAAAGAAGAGATTAGCACTGAAGCTGGAATTTAAAAATAACAAGTTTATTCACTCATGAGTGAGACCACGTCCATACAACACCCTCAAGTGTTCCAGGAGGTAGTGGCTTGAATACACAGACCATGGACCTTATATACTGTGTTTGTTGCGAAGTAAGCATGTAGATTCAAATAGAAGGTACAAACATACACAGGAATAGCTATCGACTAACATGGGCAGGTGGCTATTACTTAGTCAGCAAAGTGGGAGGGGAAACAGAGCTGCTTACATCAGTAAGACATGTTGGACAGTTACATTTTCAAACAGGTGCATTCTAGCAGCTACAGGCCTTTCTGAGCTCATACATTGCTTGCACTTAGAATAGAAGGAGTTAACTAAAGCTGTTGACTCAAGCAGAATAGAAAGGCAAGCAACCGTGAAGACGGAAGAATCACATGGCTAACAAAATGTATGCCACAACCAAGATAGCTTCAGCTCATGCTAACAGCAATTATTTTCGATTTCCATAGGTGCTTGGCCCAAACACGTGCATCCAGCCAATACCCTATAACCTACAACACTTACATACCTGGATCCTTTATGTTTGATGGTAAAAGCAAAATTACAAGTTCCAGAATGCCAAGTGCATTTACTAAAGAGGCTGGGGTGGCTCAAGGTAGTACAGATGCCACAGTTATGCATTGCTTCTAAAAGTAGCACTTGTAATAAGAGTAGTACTAAAATATTATATTTAAAGCACTTTGGATAAAAGTGCTTCATTGACATAATAAAAGGATAACCAGTAATTCTGTACACCAGAGTGTTTTTACGTCGAATCAAAGCACTACAAAGTGTCTAGCTTAACCTAGTGGCAGCTCTTAAGAAATTGCTACACGTCTGATGTTAGTGACTTTAAAGTTTCCTCCTTTTGTTGTGGCAAAACACAGCAATGAAAGTCTGAATGCAGCTTTGCAAGCCAACGGAGTAATTGCATATGTAGATGTTCACTGCTTGAACAGCTAATTTCTCAGAAAATAGACAAAGTTCAAATTTTTCAGTCAAGAGGCTTTGACCTAGTGCTTATTAATAATATTTTCTATGACCAAATTATTTGAACTGCAACGTTCTAAATTCCCTTTAACCATGCAACTGCACTAAAGTGATTCCCATATTGATGGTGTTGCCGTAGCCCAGTGAGAGCTTAATTATTGCGCCCACATCAACCTTCTAGGAGTCCAAGGGTGGGAAAAGAAGTACTCTGCCAAGCTGGCATCACTTAAATGAGCAGTGCCAGATCACATCATCACTGTTCAATTTTAGGCTCATGTAAGATTTCCGGACAAAACTTAAATCCCTGAGTCTTAACCTAAGGTTGTTAGGAACACCGAAAAGCTGGATGTCCCACACAGAATTTAGGAGCTAGAAGTAGATCTTTTGGATTTAGCGGTCTTGAGCTTCACTCCACTGGCCCATGTCCACTCAGCTGCCTTACCAGGTTTTGACAAAAACTCCCTGAAATCATCATCTTTAAACTCCCTGCCTCGCCAATACACTGATGAATCCACATATTGTTAGCTTAGAGTGGAAATGTATGCCTTGACCTCTCAGTAAATGGAGAACAGGATTATCGAAAATGTGGACCCAAGGGGACGGAAAGACTTAGATTTGATACATAAGTCTGGAAAAAAGGGTTTAGTTTGCACTTCTGTATCTTGTCATGTGTCTGAAAGTTTTACGGAATTTGTCCTTAGAAGCAGTGGATCTCCTAAGAAGCATTGGAGTGTTTCTCAAGGAGTTATTCCCTAGAATAGCCATCATATGGTTGGTCCCCTTCTGTAAAGGTACAGACTAGAACAAATAGGCGAATCAGTTGATACCAAGATATATTTCGATTGGTTAACTTTGATTCAAGTATTCTGACCTGCTGTGTTTTTCCCATCCCTTTCAGGACAATCTCAGAGAGATGTCATCACAGTTATGGATTATTTTTTCCAGTGAATTCTACATTCGCGCCATAAATATGCAATCCTTCAATCTTAAGCATAACGTTTACTCTGGTCCATCTGTGTGGTGTCTGATGAAGTATATTTCTATACATTGCCCCATAGTTTGCCAGAGGTGCCCTCCTTAGTGGAAGTGCCTTGTTTGTCAGCCCAGCTGGATGACTCGCTCCTATCTGTACTGAAGAATGAAATCTTCAACCATGGTACAGTGGCCTCGCGGCCACCAGTGCAACTTTCAGAGCTTGTTGAGCGACCGGGAGGAATCCTTGTGAGATGGTGTAAGGTAAGTCAATTTTCACTTAATGATTTACAATCATGTGCTTTTCTGCAATATATATGCCATCGATTTTCTCCTCTGTTAGTGAGATGAGCAAATTTTTTAGATATTGGAAAAAATCAGATTTCTCTTGCCTGTTTGATTGTCACCTATTTTACATGTTTAGCCAGCGGTTTGAATCAAAGTAATGGAAATATCCACCAATTCGATGCCTTGAGATCTTGATCTGTTTCAGGTTGACCTCTTATATTTGCCAGCTAACGTTTAAGCAGACTTGTACAATTACTGTGTGGCTTTATGAAAACGAATCCACACACTGAAAATTCTTTACAAATGGCTGCAAAAATATAACCGCTATGCTGTGAGAATCCGCTTCATATCGTTGCAGGTCCTTGTAAAGCGGATTAAACTTCACACACAAAACCGTTTAGTTGTTTGGGAGCCCACCTTACAAAGCTAACATGTAAATTGAGTAGATGTGCTCATGTCACATCATTAACCATTATGCAGGCTAATGGTAATAGCATAAAAGAGAGTTGTCTAGTGTTGTTTCTGAAAAATGCAGCTACTGCTCACACATTCAGTACTTTACCACTCCTCTCCGCAGCTTCTTCCCGCGGTTTCTTAGCGCTGGCCCGGCTGCTCTTCTCCCCTTCTGCTGGGATACCCGTCAACCAGTGAGGCCACACAGACGCTTTTCACCCCACAGCGCCTTGACCCCCACACTAGGACACTACTGAGCGTACTGCGCACCAAGCCGCTATGTTTAAATTCCAGACATGGAGCGTCTCTCGCCTGCTGCTGGGACACTGCTCATACTGAGCGTTCCTAGCAGCTCTTCCTCAGCAGCCCAAAAATCTATTGGCTTAGGCAGTGCCTATTCTCTTTAATCTTGGGCTGAAATGCTAACGTTACCATTTTAGGTGGCTCTATGGTAGTTAGAAGGTAGTAGAACGTAGTACCTATGAATTTGTTCTCCTCGTTCCGAACAAGTCTTTCCTAGACAAGTTACATTGGCATTAACTCATTGTTTAAAGAACTAGCTAATTGTTTTTTGCGCCCCGGGTGTAATAGTATGAAATGCAAACCAGCACAGGCAAAGACAATAGCTTTTACTTTTGGAAAGTGAAAAGTGTTTGATGCTGTGCTAAGCAGTGCAGTACTTTGGACCTGTAGTAACACAGCAACCATAAATCCAGATAAAGACTTTGAGTACCAGCATAGTACTCCCTTTCTGTGGGAGTTGGAGGTAGAATGTTTTCCTAAGGAGTAGCAAAAAAGGAATGTTCATTGTGGAAGGGAAGATCTTTCAATGGGGAAAAGTACATTGTGATTTTAAACAAAATGTTTTTATTTTATGCAGCCTCTGTTTTTTTCTCTTGCTGATAATTGACATATATCAATGAATGCATTTTTCACATTAGTCATCCCTCACAGTATTACGGTTCTACATGGATGGTGTCACTGACCTGTACATATCAGCAGGGCACTCTGAGAGGATGCTTTGATAGCCTCCTGCGTATCCTTCACTCCCTATGTCTTTCTGTTGGATGTAAATGCCTAAATATACATAGTAAAATAGACCTGTATGCCGCTCACTCTGCTAGGTTGCTTACAGCAACATCAGATTCATTGAGGATACGCTAACTGTTAACCAGTCAAAGAAAATGAAATGATGATCAACCTTAGAATATATATTTTTTTAAATCAACAAAAGAAGGGACAGTCAGGCTTTTTTAATAGGTCCAGCATACAAGCCCAAGGCAATAAATTGAAGAGGGGTGTGCAGTTCCTAAAGGCACGAGGATACACAAGTTCAGAGGTGTGCCAGGTTCTATGTGTAGGATCTCAAGAAATGTCCTGTGATTGAAGATGAGAGGGGGGGAAAGACCCTTTTCGGAACTAGAGCCCTCACACACTCAGCAAGCTAGGTGCCATGCTTCATCATATGGTCCTGCTCCTTGTCGGGCCGGCGCTGCAATGCCCGACGGGCTCCAATAAATGGGGCTCTTTATCGGAGATCTTTTGTTCCTGCTGTTTGGTGCAGTGGGGGTGAGGGGCCTAGTTGTGTAGATGTGGTATGAGTGAGTTAAAACAAGTCAGTTAGTCCTTCAACTGTTTTTATTCTAGAAGGTAAACTGCCTGATTAAAAACGTGTGGAGTGGCGCAAACCTAGGAGCTATGTGCCTAGATATCTACGTCCAACTCTCAGTAGGTCAACATGTTTCTTGCCTTTGTTGTCTGGAGGATCATAGGCAATTCTTCAGGACCACATTAAAGAAAGACTCTACACACAGTGAGAGGGGAAACCTACCTCCCACAACCTAGTATAGTGGGCAATGTCCCACCATTGTTGCGGAACCTAAGGGCCTAATTAGTTAAGCCTCATCAGTCTCCGGCGTGATAAAAAGGACACCAGCAGTTAGTGTCCAGCACTCGTATGTGCGTGTGCAGGCTCACCTACCCTCGCCACCGGAACAAGGACTAACTGACCTGTTTTAACTCACTCACACCACATCTACACAACTAGGCCCCTCACTCCCACTACCCCAAATGGCAGGAACAAAAGATCTCTGATAAAGAGCCCCATTTATGGGAGCCCGTCGGGCATTGCAGCGACGGCCCGACGAGGAGCAGGCGCATATGATGAAGCATGACACCTAGCTTGCTGGGTGTGTGAGGGCTCTAGTTCCGAAAAGGGTGTTTCCCCCCCCTCTCATCTTGAATCACAGGACATTTCTTGCAATCCTGCACATAGAACCTAGCACACCTCTGAACTTGTGTATCCTCATGCCTTTAGGACCTGCATACCCCTCTTCAATTCACAACCTTAGACATTCCAATAAAATGCATTGGTCCACATGGATGAATATTTTGGTTGGAAGTGGTTAGTTCTCAAGGTAAAAGTATAAAATGAGTTTGGACTATAAATGCGGTTGACCTGAGTAGAGTGAATGGAGGACATGTTGATTTTTTCTACTTTCACAATTTGCACAGAGTAAACATCCCTTGAGCTATAAAGGAAAATCTGACCCGAAGTTTTGGAAGCTTTCCAAAACTCCTTTCACTCTTGGCGTAGTGCACAAAAGGAACACCAGATACTGCATCCTCTGTATCTGCACTGTGTGACCAACACAAGCAATCCGAGAGAGTCCATGCCCCTGTCACCTAAGTTGCCTTACATTCTTTCACATTCCAGTGATTTTCTGATCCCTACATATGGAGGATGGGAAGAGAAGGACTGCCCTGTAAATGGAGATGGTTCCCAGGTCCTGATAGACAATATACAGTTGTTCAAATTATTAATATTAGATGGTGATCAGTTATATTTTTTGTCGAGAATGGTATATGGTTTTTAATAATGTAGTTATTTTCCACCTTCTCTGACCCTGCATTGTGGAGGTAGGATGTAAAGCATGCTGTTCATGCTTGCCCTACCACTGCCATATTGATGAAATAGGGTGGCCTTAGTGGCGCTAAAGCTGAAGTTCTGCCAAGGTAAAATTGAAAAATGACGTAACACGTGTGAGGTATTCATATTATCATATGCTTTTTCACTTCTTTCATTATGTAGGTGGAGGACGATTTTGTTGCACAGGATTACCGACTTCAGTTCCGTAAAAGTGTTTCAAATCATTTTGAGGATGTGTACGTCGGCTCTGAAACCGAGTTCATTGTATTACACATTGACCCAAATGTGGATTATCAGTTCCGGGTGTGTGCGCGAGGGGACGGGCGCCAGGAATGGAGCCCATGGAGTATTGCCCAGCTTGGCCACACGTCACTCGTTCCTCATGGTGAGCGTCTAAAGCTTTATATCCTCTACTGTTTTTGCAAATAGTCATCGTTGTTTGATACCTCCCTCTTGAGGCAGCACAGATAGTACCTTTATCAACACTTGGTCTGTGATAGATATGTGTTGAACAAGGAGGGGGCCCTCAGATCACCTTTATGCTTTATTGTATATTCATTCTCTAGATTTCCTATCCTGCTTGGAGACTTAACTGGTCTTTTGAGGGATTGATTTGGTCCATACACTGCTGGCTAACAATATCCAGGACTTTCATATCAGCACTTTGGATGCTGAAATGCCATGAGTGCCCCTCTTTGCTTGGGAAGTGCATATGCAAATGTTTGTGCACCCACAACATCCTAGGTGGGAAGTCCTTCCCCAAGTCATGTGGTACTGGTGCAGCTCCTTGCAGCCCACAACAGCCTTCCTGTCACTTAGAAGACCCCCCCTGTTTGGGAAGAAGAGGTGGAAAACAGGCAAGTACAAGAGGAATCAAACGGAGTGCTGAGGCTTGTTTGCGAAGCCGGCAGCCGTAGTAGTAAAGTTGCAGGTGTGTTAAAGCACCCACAGCGACTGAACCTACCAAGGGGATCTTGGAGGTGCAATAGGTCCCTGAGTTAGTTGAAGTTCCACATATACACAGTCATAACCAGTTCAAATAAATAATTCATATCTCATACAGTGTTATCAGCATGTACTAAGACTATGAGAAACATGACTTAACTTGCTCCTGAAGAAAATAAGAAGTATGAGGTAACGTGGCAAAAGCTATCAATCATAAAAGAAAAAAAGTATACGATTTATAATTAAGGGTTTGTCAGAATCCTCTTCTTCAAGTTTCCTTATCACCTCAGTAACATAGATTTGGAAAAGTCTGATGTAAAGAACAGTGCGAACAACTCTTTGTGTGATCAACGCTGTGAATTTGTATGATAATCTGTGGTTGTTAACATCAATCATTTTTGTAAAGAGAATTGCCATAAGCAAGTGATTAAGTAGAAAGAAACCTAGTCAGCGGCTGACTGAATTATCCAGTGCACTTGCTAACTTTGAAAGAAAAGGATAGGCCTACCTAAGAAGACATGTTCTATTCAATGATACCTTGGAGAGGTTTTTAACATTGTTCTGGTAAAGTCTCAAATATTGATCCAGGTCAAGGTCTTGGTCACACCTGAAGGTTCCTCTTGGCTTCCAGAGTCAACAGTTATGCCGTATGTGTTGCATAGAGCGGAGGAGATGGACAGATATACCACAACCCCGTCCCTCAGACCATAATAGAATGGAAAATTGCATAGCAACTTTGAATTAGACCTTCCTGAGAACCTAGCAATATTTGTAAGTTGGCTCCCCATATCTTAAACATACGTAAAGTTATATACTTCATCTAATTTTATGCACTATTGTAATACAGAAAATATGTAGCATAATACTAGCACCGTCAAAGCGTAAATAAGATGAATCAATCAACTGTATTATACCATGTATCACAGTGGGTGCCTGCTATAAAAAGAGCGGTATAGGTGGTGCAAATACTTGTGCTAATTTGATATCTGCCTTTCTCAGAGGATCCCATGAGCCTTTGGCTGATATTAGGCAAGATGTCTTTCAATAATGATTAAAGATGCTTATTGTGATTCTCAGCAGAACATATTGCCCCTTTTGTAGTAACTCTCCCAAGCCAATGGGTCTAGCTTTTATGAGAAATAGAGCTATTGGAGTTGTAAATAACAATGTCTTTTACCCATGTGTTATGGAGTGGAGGGGATGTATGTGGTGTGGAGTGGAATTATGTGGGTTGGATTGTCATTGTTCGTTGTGGAATAGTGTGGTGTGGAATAGTGTGGTGTGAAGTGGATTTGTGTCGTTACATTATGTGGCATTGTGTGCAGTGGAATTATTATGGATAGTAATTCTGTGGTATTAAGTGTACTGGAATTATGTGGAGTAGGATTGTGTGTCATGGCGTGTAATTATTTGGATTGATGTGTTTCGGAGTAGCACTTAGTGGAGTTTAATTATGTGGTGTGCTGTTGAATTTTGTGGCATGATGTTGAATTCTGTGGTGTGGATTGGATGTGTGGTGTGTTGTGTATTTATGTTGGTGAGTTGAATTGTGTGTTTTGTCGTCAAATTATGTGGTGTGGAATGGAAATGTATGGAGTTGAATTGTGTGGCGTGGAACTGTGTGGTGTTGAGTGAAATTATGCTGATTGAAACTATGTGGCATTGTGTGGAAGGTATTTATGTGGATTGTTGCTATGTGGTACAGAGTGGTTTTATGGGGGTGTATTTATGATGTATTGAGTAGAGTGTAATTATGTGAAGTTTAATCATGTTGCGTTGTGTGGTATTATGTGGAGTGTAATTATGTTGGGTGGTGTTGAAATGCATGTCGGTGAATTGCGTGGGTTGTATAAATAGGTTTCAGTTTCTAGATTTCTCAACTCAAAATTGAGTTTGCTTCCTAACAAAGGAGTCAAAAAAGCACAAGTAAAAATTCCACGGTATGTGTGCATTTAAGAACATAGTTTTTAACCTTGACTTCCTCTGCAGCCGTGTTTAAGTGATCACCTCCCCTTATCCCCCAAATTAAAGGGCTTGTCAAAGAGGTGCACGTATGAACAGTTTCACAACGAGAGACTTTATGCCTAAACAGCTAAAAGCAGTGCAAAATGAAACCAACCAACAAGTTATAAACATGAAGCCAGGTCTTTAAAGTTAGCATATCGTTTGTTGCGCAAGTCAGTTCGTAATCTCAGCTGAAACCCTGGGGAGAGGATGTGGCGTAAGGACATGAGTTACCGACTTTGAAACAGTAAAGCCAGGTCCGAGTATCGCCGTCGCTCAACATCCTGTGATTCTGGGCAAATCACTGAATCTCCCTGTGCTTTAAAACAATGAATGTGTCCTTGTGAAGTGGCGCTCATGTTAAGCACTTAAAAATGTTTGTGTTGAGTTCGTGCTGTATAAACAATGTTAAAAAAACCTCAGTAAAACAGCATAAATCCATTTATGTGACTGGTCAGGCATTTCTGTAGAGTTAAAGCTCGACCTAAACAAGAGTGCTTTTATTGTGCAGGGACTATCAGGTACTCGCTACCTGTACTTTTTTAATTATGAAGGAATAGTAAGGGCACTTCTCAGCACTGCCCTCAATTCTTTTAATGGGAGAGAACCAGCAGACTTCTCAGCAGCAAACAGGCAGTCTGAGACAAGGAGTAGCTACGATTCTATATTTCCATTTTGGGCACTGGTAATAACTCTCCCTTTGATGCAAGCTTCTTTGGGTGTTGCAACATTTTACGGCCTTCCCATCCACCAACCTCACCTCATCACACAAGGGGTGTGGGTTTGCTTGAACACCGATCCACTTGAGGAACTTCTCGTCACACTCAGACGCATGAAATGGACCTCGGTTACAGGCGATACCACTCCCTTGCAAGAACGCAGCCCTCCTTGTCTCTGTGTAGTTTTAGGACACTCTTGACCCAATGATCCTTCCTCATTTCTTTTTTCTTTTTTTCTTTTTTTTCTTTTCTTTTTTTACTATCAATTATATTTTATTCAAAAAACATGTTTCATACAATTAATATTGACAAAGCTAAAAAACCTATTAAAATCAAATACTCATCGTATTTTTAAAGGAAGAACAATATGTGCAATGAATACATGAAGAACAACTGTCGACGCGGCGTTTCGGTGCTAAGGTGGATCGTCACCTTCTTCAGGACATTAGTTCAATATTTAAAAGTCTATTGTTTTATGTAGAAACTCTTTATTTTTCTCCAATGAGATTTTTAAACCGGTTTCTCGTCTGGTTTTTCTCAGTCTCAAAAAAAGCCGGATTATACACTATAATTTTCTTTGGAAGGCCTTTGTTTTATTATATTTTATTTCTCACCCTCCTGTTTCTATGAACTCCTTTTTAGGTTAATGTAATAGCTTCATCAATCACATCCAGATAGGACCACTCGCAAACGAACCTCACACCGTCCGGTCCATCCTGAGTCAAGGCACCAATCCCAAAGTCTGACTCGAATTGGAAGGTCAGCAAGACGGATGCTTGCTTTTTAGCTCTACACCTGAAGAAATTCTGGACCAGAATTAAAAATTAACTGGAACCAGTACCCCTAAAGAAAGAAAAGTGGGTGGATTCAACAAGATTTTATTTTGAGACCAACATCTTGACCCAAGACGGACCGGACACTACAAAATTCACCCGCGAATGGTCCCATCCAAACGCGACCGACACTTTTTTTTTTAAAATTATTTCTTTATTAGCAAATTGCATCAACTGACATACATCGTGATACACTTACATCCTTGAGGCCAGTCACAACTTCACAGCACATCGTCACATCTCTGCAGCTTATCCCACATCCCGGAGGCCGGGCATCGCTGCACCCCTATGTAGCCCCGTAGTGAAATCTTCCCAGTATAATAGTAGTATGTCACGGCTCGTATACACTCCCACACCGGGGGACAACAGTTTTTTGTTTTTTACCACTAATCTAATCTAATCTAACTCCCCCAACTCTCTCCCCTCCCCCCGCCCCCCCAACTTCTAGGCGTCCGAACAGATCTCCACCTATAGCGCAAATCTCCGTTGCCACCCGTTTGCACGGTCTACCCGTACTCTACCCTCTGTTACCTGCCAGCCCCATGACACGCTCGCCTCTACCTCTGCAACCTCTCCGCCCCTCTCATTCCACTGCCCCCAGCTTATAAGCATATTGTCAGGCCCTCTGCACTCAAGTCAGCACTCCTAGCGACCAGCAGTCCCCTCCCAGACAGCCTACTGCACTATCGCTTCCTGGTCCCCCACGGCCTCCGACTCCTTATCCCTCTCAGGTGCTCCTTCCTTCCCCCTGAGGCTTTCAGTATATAGTCCCCAGAAATGTTTCGGTCGACTGCGCGGCGGAAGCAGCTCGCTATATATCTCAGTTTGGGTACAGCAATATAATACGTCCCGGGCCCATTGTGCTAGCGTAGGCACTGGCCCCCTCATCCAACACATTGCCACCCTTCTTTTAGCCATTAGCAGACCCATATCTATCATTTTGCGTACGGCTCTGGGCAGCTTCTTAGAATAGCCCAGCAGAGCTACTGCCGGGTCCGGATGCAGCTCCAAGTCTATCAGGCCCCCTAATTTGCTGAAAATTGCTAACCAAAATCTATAGATCTCCGGGCATTCCCAGGCCAAATGGATGAAGTCCGCCATGGCGTGACCACAACGCTCGTACGCGGCGTCTTCTCTCAGTCCGTAACGGTGCAATCTGACCGGTGTGTAGTATACTCTGTTTATATACTTATAATGAAGCAGCCTATGTCTCCCGTGTAGTGATATCCTACGCGTGCCATTGTAGCAATACTTCTACATGGCGTCGTCTATTGCCACTCCCAGGTCCTGTTGCCAGGCCAGTATAGCTTTGGGGTACCGATGTATACGTTGCTCCATAGTCATCTTGTACAGTCGAGATATTAACCTGCGAGGGCATTTGTGCTTGATAATATACGTTCATTCTGGCACTTCCGGGGGTTCTGCCATGTCGACCCCCAGTTGCTGCCGCAGAGCCCCCCGTACTCTATGGAAGTGGAAACGCTGCAGCTGCGATGGGGCCTCCACCCCTGCAGCCACCTCATCCCACGTTGCGACAATTCCGTCCACAAACAGGTCTCACATCACATGCAGGCTGAGCTCCTGCAGGGCTCGCACCACGCCTTTATCCCTACAGGGAGATAGCCATCGCGCCCATTCCACTGGCATTGCCGGGGAATATAACAATGCCCCAACCTTATCCCTTAGAATACTATCCCAAGCGTGCCTCGTGGAATTCAGGGAGTCCAGATATCCTGTGCGGCGTTCCGGTGGTTCAAATAGGATCGCTGGCAAAGGGAGGGGGTCCGCAAACAGCCTCTCCAGCCTGAGACACGGCACCGATCCCTCCCCGTGTATCCAGCCGTGTACCTGCGCGCCCTGAGCCACCCTGTAGTACAGTTCCATATCCGGTGCCCCAAGTCCCCCCCATGTGGTACGGCAATGTGAGCACCTGCCAGCTGACGCGAGCCTGCCCGCCCGCCCATGCCAACTTCAATAGAGACCTACGCAGCCTATCAAAAAATACTCGTGGTAACACCATCGGTATATTAGTGAACAGGAAAAGAAAGCGAGGCAGCACTACCATTTTCATAATTGCTATCCTACCAATTAAGGAGAGTGGGAGGCCAATCCAAATCTCCACGTCGTCCTCAAGTTTATCTATAGCCCTACCATAATTTTCCCTCATTAGTATTTCGGGATCCGTGTGGAGCCGTATCCCCAAGTACCTGACTGCCTCATCTGACCATTGTAGCGGGTACTCCATCACACAAGGTGTCGTGGAGGGGGTGAGCGGGAAGGCTATGGATTTATTCCAATTCACCTGTAGGCCCGAGAGGGCCCCGAAGTGCACCACCTCTCGCAGCACCGAAGCCAGATTGCTCTCCGGTTCACGCACGTACAGCAGAGTGTCGTCGGCATACGTGGACACCACTATTTTATAAGTGGGGAAATTCACCCCCCTCATACTATGGTATTCTCACAATGCGCAGGCTAATGGTTCAGCCACCAAAACGTAGAGTAACGGCGACAGCGGGCAACCCTGACGCGTTCCCCTGGAGACCTGGATAGCCTCCGTCACTTGCCTACCCAGTCGTACCCGCGCACGTGGCGCCGTGTACAGTACCCCCATCATGCGCATGAATACCGGGCCCAGGCCCATTTTTGTCAACACCTGACTCATGAAAGGCCATTCAACTGAGTCGAACGCCTTCTCCATGTCCAGGAACACCGCAAGTGCTGTAGTGTCCCTGCGGACATGTTGCATGGTGCCGAACACCGTTCGCAAGTTATAGGTTAGATTCCTGCCCGGCATGAAGCCCGCTTGCTCCGGAGCCACAAGCTCCGGTGTCAGCAGCGCAAGACGCGTGGCCAATATTTTTGCGTAGATTTTAGCGTCCACATTTAGCAACGATAGCGGTCTATAGGAGCAGCACTCCTCCGGGGGTTTCCCAGGCTTGGGGATGGCTACCAGCAGCGCCTCACTCATGGATTTTGGCATGCGGCCCGTGTCACACATGTCGTCAAACAGCTGCGAAAGATGTGGGAGGAGAATATCCGCAAAGTTTTTATAGAAGGTAGCCGTCAGGCCATCCGCCCCAGGTGCACTGGTCGCACGCATGCTCGCCAGCGCTTCAAGTATTTCATCCCTCTGTATGGGAAGTGGCAAAAATTCCCTACGGGCGTTAGATAGAAAGGGCAGCATAATTTGGTCCAGATAGTCTCTAATCTCGTCGTCCATCCCCGTCTGCCGAGAAGCGTATAGTGTCGCATAGTACGACCTAAAACAGGCTGCAATCTCCTCCTCCACAGTCAGCAACTCCCCAGTTTCAGATCGGACTTCGGTGACGGTAGCTCTACTCCTTCTTGCCTTAAGTAAATTCGCCAAGATCGAGCTCGGCCTCTCCCCTTCTCCATATACCCTTGCAGTAGCATACTTCCCTAAGTGCTTGACCTCCGCATCCGCGGCCTCGTGGTACTCCTCCAAGAGGATCTTCAATTCCTCCGTGGCCCCGCTTCCCTCACCCCTCAGCTGCCTAGCCTCTACCTCACCCAGTCGACACTCCAGGGTCGCCAATCTTCTTCGGATATCCCGCAATACCCCTGAATGTTTAGCCATGGCCACCCCTCTAATATAGACCTTGAACGCCTCCCAGACCGTTTGGAAGCTGTCCACTGAACCTACGTTATTGTCGAAGAAGGTGGTTATAGCTTCCGCCAATTCCTCCTTAAAGAGGGGGTCTAGTAAGGAGTAGGGGGAGAACCGCCACATGAACGGAGGAATAGTTTTCCTAGGCGTGCCTATGGTCAGTAGAATATGGGAATGTCTGACAGAGTCCGCGGCAGCACCTGACACAGGCCAACTCGTGGAATGAGCGTCGAAGACGCAAACCAGTAATCGATATGTGTGTGCAGATTATGGTAGGCTGAGTAGTGTGTGAAACCCCCCACCACAGGGTTTAGTGTTCTCCATACATCTGAGAGAGCCATGCGGATCATTGTCCTATGCAATATCGTGACAGCTGCCGCGGGTGCCCTGGCCGGCCCCCCCGATCTATCCAAGCTCGGGTTCATAACCACATTAAAGTCGCCTCCCCACAAAATCTGCAAATCCCCGCAGCCCCCCACCGTGTCAGCTAGCTTACTGTAAAAGTCCGGACAATCAATATTAGGGCCGTAAACATTTACTAACAGCACGACCAGCCCTCTGCCCTGGCAGCGTGAGATCACGTACCACATCTGCTGTAATCAGCTGCGCAGCAAGGTCGGATTTTGGATTCACCCAGGTGAGGACCCCTCTAGCGTGTGTCGTAAATCCGGCCGCATGTACATGTCCTCTCAGCCCCCCGGCGCGTAGCATGGAACTATAGTTTGGAAGGTGCGTCTCCTGCAGGAGGGCTACATCTATGTCATGTCTACTTAGATATTGCAGAACTTTGCGCATTTTACGATGATCATTCAATCCTCTGACATTCCAAGTCACTACCCGTATGGGGCTGGGTGATCCCAGAGTGACAGTAGATCTAACCATGGTCGTCTTGGTCACTAGTTGGTGGCCCCGGCTCCATAGTGTGTGCCGAGTTTCCAGGCATCCGCCCTCTCACCTCTCCAATCTGTCGGACTAACCTCTGAACAAACAACCGAACCCCCTTCCCCTCCCCCTCCCACAGCTGACCTCCCCCAACTCAGCCACGCTGGATCTCCTTAAGAGATTACCCCTACCTCCCTCACCCGCAACGCAAAAAGCCCCAGAATAAAAAATAAAAAAACTAAAAAAAAAAACTAAAAAAAACTGTGTGTGTCTTGCACTCGGAGGCGGAGGTAGCTCCGTGCAGAACTTTTTCAGGCAAAATCCACTCAAGTCCGAGCCTTCCCCTCCACACACAGAGCAAGAGTCTGTTCCCCACACCGTGAGAGGAGATGGTGATCAGTGTGCCTTTCCCTGCACCCTTGGGTTCCGAGACTCCAAGTGCCGGCGACCCTCTCAAACCCCGTGCCAGTGCCAGAGTTTACCAGGTCCCAGCCCTGCTTACTAATTGGTCCCCTTCGGATCAGCACTGCCACCCCTGGGTATCTCCCATTCCTGTACTGTGCTCTTCGAGCAGGCGGCCCCTACCCTCCCCCAAAAGTTCCAATCCGAGTTGCGGTCCCCTGGTGTCTCCCTTACCGGTACATCCAGTGCTTCCGCTCCACAGCAGTTCGAATACCCAATACAGACATACCACCTGCGTATTTTAGTCTTGCTGTTCCAAGGAGCTCTCGGCCTCCTCGTCTCCGGAGATCCGCACAGGGCTATTCCTCTTTTCTCTGCTCCAGTCCTTCAGTGCCCTCTGTAAGGCCTTGGGATCAAGAAAGATGTGAGTCTTCCCTTGCCTGTTAATACGCAATTTCGCAGGGTATAGCATCGCATAGTCCAGGCCCAGCTTGCGCAACTGTTTTTTAATCGGTATGAACTGCCGTCTGGCCTCCTGTACCCTTGCCGTGAAGTCCGGATACAGCGAGATGGAGGACCCCTCTTACCGACTGCTTTTCCCTCGCCACCCGGAGTGCCGAGTCTCTATCTCTGTAGTTCAGCAATTTAGCGATGATCGGCCGCGGTGGCGCCCCCGGCGCTGGTCTGGGGCCCAGGGGTCTGTGCGCCCGCTCCACCACGAACATAGTTGAGAAGATGTCCGGGCCCAGTAGATCCTTCAGTAATTTTTCCACAAAGACCTCCATTTTGCCCGTAGGCGTCGTCTCCGGCAGGCCCGTAATGCGCAGATTACAGCGTCGCGCGCGGGCTTCCAGGTCTTCAGTTTTATCTTGTAGCACCTGCATGACACGCCCTAGCTTTTTGTGTTCAGTGTCGATCGAGGATTGCGCGTCCTCCACCCTCGCCAGTCTCTCCTCTGTTTGATCTAGGCGCTCCGCGTGTTTGTCAAGTCGCTCCCCCATGCGGTCCATGCGATAGGAGAGGGCATCAATCTTTGCCCCCAGTGATGTGCTGCCCGACTGAAGACCCTTCTCCATCGAGAGCAATAGACTGCGGATGTCCTGGGCATCGTCAGGGGGGGCAGCCGTGCCGCCCTCTGCCCCCTCCTTTCCTGCCGGGGTCTTATGACGCTTTTGCTCAAAAGAGAGTTTGGCCTGCGTTTTGTCCGGCTTGCCCATCTTGTTCGCCTCCTGTTCCATGAGCCGTCTGCCACCCTACTTCGCCCCTTTGCTCGAGGGGTGTACGATAGTGTCCCACTTACAGTCCCCAGGGGCGTCCCCGCTCAAATCGCAGGCCTCCACCCGCTGGTCACAAGTACTAGCGTGGGTAGCAGCAGGGTGCTTCTCGCACCACCTCGCCCAGCACCCCCGCAATTATGTGAGGGCCAAGGCAGCCGCCTAGCACAAGTCTTTCACTCCGGGGGCACCCCCTCCAGCTCCGGCCGGCCAAAAAGAACCAAGGCAGTGGGCGATCTTCACCACCGTCCCCAGCAGGCAATGCAATCTCACTAGTAGTTCCCTTGCCAAGCTGTTCCTGTGGGTCCTTGTCTCCGTACACAGAAGAGGAAACTGGCGCTCCACGCAATGTCATCAACGGGCTGAGCGCATGCCACCGCCGGCGACAAGGGACTTACGGTTGCGGACCCCGCCTTCGTCCAGCTGCAGGCCCCGCACGAGTCCCAGGACCCGCTCCCTTTTCAGCTGATCACCCGGTGCCGCCCGCCCTGCGATCCAGCGCCTACCGGGTCTTCGAGAGCCTGGAACAGCTGGGAGTTCCCAAGTCCGCAGTTGGCAGCGCCGCGATCTCCTCTCAGGGTCAGCACTCTTCATCCGCCGTCGCATATCGCACCCCCAAGGCAGCCGCCACCATCAATCTCGGAGAGTCTCCACTGCTTTCACCCTCCGCTCTTCTGCCTCGTCCAATGCCGTCAAGCCACCGGATCCAGCTCCGCCCAGTCTTCAGCTGTCTCCGCTGCACGCAGGGGCTCCGATACCTCTCCTGCCGCGTTCCCGAGTCTTCGCGGCCCCCTGCCGGGGCAGCGGTCAGAAGTCGGGAGTAGCGCGTCCTTCACCCCGGCACCTCCAACCATCTGTGCCGCACGCAGGGCGACGTCACCAGGTCTGCTCCGCACTCTTGCTCGGGGATCACGGGCCTCGCCCGCTCAGCGAGGCAGCACCGATCGGCAGACGTCAAGTGCTCCTCGCCACCGCGCGGAATCGCCCTTTCGTGCCTCCGCTCTGTTCTCCAGTCTCGGCGGGCCAGCCAAATTCAATTAACACGGTGTGGGGAAGGATAGTTGAAGGATAAAAGCCTCTGTATGCCGGAGCGCTAGGCTCAAGCCGCCATGCTCGTTGCGAGCCAAGCTCCGCCCCCGATCCTTCCTCATTTCTTATCCAGGATATCTAAAACCTGTCGTCTGCAGCCAAGTTCCTCTTCAAACCTACGAGCATAGCGTTACTTACGTCATGTTACACAAACTTACTTGCGCATCCACGGGGAAGCACATGATGTGGGGTTGTTCCCCTTAGCAGCAGCAAGTCATTGGTCCTGTAGGGGGTTGAAGCCCGCAGTCTAATGGTGGGGAGTGTGCTCATGGGTCAGCAATGGAGCACCCGCACCCAACAGCAGAGCACCGCTCAGACTGGGCTAGACGTAGGGCAAAAGAGCACCATTGGCCGAGGGGCGTGACTTTACACCGCCATGCCAACCTCCAATGGAACGCACATTTGCTTAGGTCCAGGCGTGGTGTACACGCGCCAACGACCCTTCTCATTACTTCTGTAAGATCGACCGCATCGACATCAGTGACACCAAAAATGGACTATAAGGCCGACCCCTATAGATTGAGATTGTTGAAAGTGCCGACGGACACGGGATAGAGACGTGTTTTTTGTGTCCGCCATGGTTGTCTGGCGGTGGGCACAGCAACCAGAAGGTCTGCAAGTAGATTTAGGCCCAGGACAACCAGGCCCCAATAAAGGAAGACATGGAGGCGGTGTAAGGTACGTTAAAGCTCACGCGTATGTGCGCCACTGGTGTCACATCCGCGCAGGCTCATTTTTATTACCTCTGTCAGGTGACCCTCCCCCCCACCCACCCCCCCTAGACTGGACCACTATCACAGGGAGCCTAGGGGCATGCATCCGCTCCACCCCATACGACTTCTCACAATGGGCCTCAGCCAGGTCGCCCCTATTGCGTCATAGGGGTCAACACTACATTCCTCCCCAAACAGTACCAAAACTTTCCCTATTATAGCAACAAAACACACCACGTTAATAGAAATACATTACTGAAACAGGCTCACACAACATGGTCCTTTAGCCGGCAGGATGGGGCTGGATTTTTCCGCAGACAGTACTGAGAACCTACCCGGCCTCCTGATGGGCTGGACAAACTGGAGTGCACCCACAGATCGGAGACACCTCAGGATTAGCACTGTCCACTTTCGGGCAGTCTACTTCAGTTGCGTCCCACTCATCAGTATGAGGCGACACTGGAGACACTGCCCTACCAGACTCATACAAGCTCACCTCACGAGGGACATCTCGGGCTGGATGAAAAGGCTTGAAAAAGGATACATTCCTTGTGACGGCTTCCACACCCCTCTGGGCCGTGACCTTAGTGCCATTTATGTGGGTGACAGACCATGGCACCTTTTCATACCGCAGTCCAAACTTGCAGTGGTCAACTCGATTTTTTTAGAAGAACAGAATCACCCACTTTGAGACTAAGCGGTCGTGATCACTGCCGCTGGCTGGCATGATCATTTTGATGTTGATGACCTCTTTGAATCTGCAGTTCATTTGGTGACTCTGGCCGCCACTTCGGATGATGCAACCACCCGTCCCATGAAGAGATGCCCTGGAGCCACTCTGGTCGTGGAGTGTGGCGTTTGTCGGTACACCCTAAGGAATGAGAAGATGGCCAGTTCTAAGGACTGTTGACGGTCATGGGCAATGCAGATGACTTTGTTTGATGTATGCATAAACCTTTCTGCTTCCCCATTCGCTTGCGGCCATCGGGTGGTTATCTTCTTGTGGGCAATACCTAGAGACGCCAGGTAATTGGCTATTTCGTGTCCCTGAAACGGAGGACCATTGTCGGTCCGTATTTCTTGTATGAGCCCATGAGTGGCCATCACTTTCTCCAACTTTGGGATGACCTCACTTGCCATCAGAAATTGAAAAATTTCCTCCGCAGGATATTTTGAGTGGTCTTCAATCAGCACGAAGGTGTGTCGTCCATCTGGAAGGCTCCCAAAGTCTAAACTGACGCACAACCAGGCTCGGTCAGGTCGATGTTCCGTGATTTTTGGAGCTGGTGAGCTATTGTCCCCAGTGGCCTGGCACCATTACCATGACAAAAGAGTGTATCCAAGAATGGAATAAGAACTAGCAAAAAGGTGAATCACTGTGTTTTTTTAAAAAAAACCTCACTCACCAACCTAGTTGGTGACATGCTTCATCATTGGGTTCCCACCAGAGAGGCCGAGTGCCTCTCCGGTGTGCTACGACGCCTGAATTACAGCGCTTTTTATTGACACAACCAACTTAAAACTGACATCACCCAACTTTATTTTGGCTGTTTCCTTATCTTCCCTTTCTATTCCCCAATTAGGAGAGTGGACCCCTATGTTACTTCCATTTAAGGAACCCTTTCCTCAGCCTTGGGCTCCGTTTTTATTTAACCATCCATCTCTAAATCATGGACTTCTGTACCTAGTCAATACACATAAACACGCACTGCTGAACTTCTACGTCTGGTCAATGAAGATCATAACTGGATTTATCCCAACTCTCTACAGAGACATGTGGGACTAATGAACGAGCACACTGTACTTTGAATGCGAGAACTCATTCTATTACAAACTGCCATTGAAACTTAAGGGATCACTTAGCGAGTTCTTATTTATTTCTTGTGCAACACAGCCCGTAATCTTGTTGACTTTTAATTGTGTTTTGTTTTTTAATGCTGTTTAATATCAGCGTTTTTATCTACAATACCTTTTTTCATAACAACGATAAACCCGCATAACACTTTTGTTGCGTACACCATTCGGTGCTTTATTAGTCACTCTTCAAGATCGCTTGACAGAAGAGTTAGCAGTCTAGTTGTTCCATGTTTTCAAGCGGACTGATGCTATAACGTCAGCGCGCATGCGTGATGACATCCTTCACACAAGCTAGGCACTTCCTATATTACCCCCGCGATACAGGACTCGTTATCCTCCGAGTCCTCAGGAGGGAGCAGGCAGGTGTCCAGCGGGCGGCAGGCTATGATGTAGTAAGTAGCTGGTGTAGCTCAGCGCCACAATCTAAGCTGAGCCGGTAAAACCTTTTGTGGAAAATTGTTTTTAACCTCCTCGCCTTCTTTATCTACTCAGAGTTTGACTACAAGTCCCGCCCCCCACCAGGACTCATGTTGTGAGGTGCATTCTCACTTCACGTAAGCGTAAAATGTATTTACTGTCTTCCTTCATCCCCGCCATTATGATCGGATTAAGTATGTTAAGCCCTTCGTTCTTTCATCTCATTAAGTCTGCCTTCGCCTCCTTTTCTCAGTAAGCAACCATACCCTGAGTTTTGTTGATGGCTTTTTACGCTCTATTACAAAGCGGCTCATTAGTAATGGATCCATTGACCTAAAACTAAAGGTCTTATTGCCTCTTAGAGTATAAGAGTGTTCTCATTGAAAATACATATACTAAGCAGTGACACAGCCGTTTACTGTTTACCTACTAGCAAAATCACACCATTATCGGTCGAGATCAGAGTACTTGCATGCATGCATGCATGTAATCATATACACATTATCGATTGAGATCAATGTAGAGTACTTGCATGCATGTTACCTGGTACACATTGTCGAACAAGACACTTCAAACTGTCGCTATTTATGTTGTGAATTACTGTTTGTTTGTCCCCTTTTAGTTCCAACAGAGATCAAAAGCTTTCAGAAATCCTGAAGGCCACGAAAGAACCGTGAATCTAAGCGGTTCTAGACACTACAGGTTAGGGTGCGCCTTAGCGAGCGCATACCGCTGTGGTAGTCCACTAAGGTCCTGACGAATGCTTCGCCCAATACCTTTAGAAGCAGAAACATGTTGACCACTCTCAAATATACTAGGATGTAGCTGGTCTAATAATAACCAGTGTCTACACGTCCAATACTCCCCTTTTAACTGTGTCCAGTTTTCCACCATTAAAACTATTTTTGGATAAAATTGTGACACCATTTTAACTGCACTTTCACTGCTCAAAACTTGCACTGACTTCACTCAATCCAGCTCCGCTGTAATTCAGGCGTCGCAGCTCACCAGAGAGGCACTCTGCCTCTCTGGTGGGAACCCAATAATGAAACATGTCACCAACTAGGTTGGTGAGTGAGGTTTTTTTTAAAAACACAGTGATCCACCTTTTTGCTAGTTCTTATTCCATTCTTGGATACACTCTTTTGTTGTTTAACTAATATAGTCCAGGTGGATCAAGAGTGGCTCCAGTAGCTTCCCTCCCTCTCTTGTTGTTAAGTTAAATTTACCATTAGCATGACCTCACTGCCTCCTCTACTTTTTCATCCATCAGGGGAAACCAAACTTCTGTCCTCAGGCGGGTCTTAGTTTTCACCATTCCTTGGGGACCCACATACGCCAGTTGGATCACCTGGTTGGTCAGAGCCGAGGGTATCACCAGGCGGTGACCTCGAAGTAGGCATCCCATGGAATCCTCATTGAGCTCCTGCCAAACATTTTACAGACATTGTACAGGCTTGGGCTTCCGAGTGACCACGATAGGTGACACCCAGGGGGTGGGACCGGTTAGTTTCTCGATTATGCCAACTGCTTGGATAGTTCCTGCTCTACTAGTGGCCTCAGATGAAAGGCAACACGCCTGCGGCATAGAGTGACTGGCTGAACTGTAGGGTTAATGTGTAGATGTACTTATTTTCCTTGCAACATCCAATCCCATTGAATACGTATGGGAATTCGGGTCGGATGTGTCGAACTGTCTCTTTGTGAATCCCAAAAGCGAATTTCACAACCCCATGATCTGCGATGGCCCGGCAGCCTAACAGCATGCCCTGTCCATCTTCTGCCGCGTAGACCTGTGACCATAGGACTTTGGAGCCATGCGAGACTGTCGCTTTGAATTTTCCGCTCATCACCAGGGGTTTGTCTTGTCCATATGCAAAGACTTTGACCGCCGTGGTGTTCAGCACTGGAGCCGGCTTCATTGACTTGTAGAGTTCCAGGAACATGATGTTGATGGAGGCCCCTGTATCTATGACAGCGGTGATGTCTTGCTCTTCCACCCGTATTTGACTTGGCGTCAGCTGGCGAGACATATGAGTTGCTGTTCAAATCATATATGCGGTATGCACCACTTGCTCATCTCTGTCATCATCATCCATGTCACTGTTCCCACTTGGTGCTTCTGGGATGAGGTTGACGGCTGGCCGGGGTCGTCTGTTCTTTCGCGACCGGCACACTTGTTCAAAATTATTGAATCTGCCACACCCAGTGCACTTCTTCCCTCATGCCAGACAATCCAGTGCCCGGTGTGGGCTTTCGCCACAGTATCCGCAGCTTGTGGGCTTCCCCGACTCTTTGCGGCTTGCCGTTGCAGCTGGGCGTGCTATTACCGCGTTGACGGGTTCTATTTTTACCGGTGCGTGTAGTGCCGCCTCCATGTGGGCTGCTCGGTTAGGATATCGGCCAGGGACTTCCTTGTTTCCTCTAGTACTCTCTCCCTGAATTTTGCGGACTCGCAGCCTTGTATGATTTGGCCTCTAATTTCTTCTACCTCATCCGCAAAACCAACAGGTGCCTGCTTGTTCCTTGAGTCTGACGTGAAATGTGTCAATAGACTCATCTGCCTGCTGGCGCACCTGCCGGAAAACAAAGCGTTCATAATCTTGATTCGCCATGGGTTCGAAATGCGCCGCCAGGGCACCAATTAGAGTGAGGTGAGTTTTTGGGGCTGGCTCATGCAGTGACTTTGCGATCCTATAGATGTCCTTCCCCCCTATGTGCAGGAGCATGGCCTTCTTCTAGTCATCTTGAACCCCTGTGGCTTCAAAGAACAGAAGCAGCCTCTCTACCCACTTCTTCCATTTGGGCGTTTGGGCGGAGGGAGGGGTTTCCACTATGAAGGGTTCAATGGGTGGAATTGTAGACATATTGCAGGCAAGGTGCGAAGGTAGCTTTATGGTCTCTCTCACTCTCACTGCCCCAGCCCTACAGGAGGAGCTGCTCTGTTTTCTGGTGGAAGAACACTTTCAGGGTCTGCCCCCTCTGCAACTGGCAGCCTGACTCTGGTTCCCGGGTGAGGAGTAACTAGCAGGACTAGTCTCTTAGGTCCCAATGTCCGTGGAGGGCGCTCACCTTAATGTAGTCTGCTGGCAATGGGGTTGTGTCCCTCCCCCCACGTTCCAGGTGGCGTTTCAGGGGCATCTGCCACGTGGTGAGACCAGGGATCCAGAGGCCGGTTGCAGGCTCTACTGGCACATGGAGTAGGTCGCGTGCCACCAAGGATCAGGAAGCCGGTTACAGGCTCTGCTGGCACATGGAGCAGGTCCCGGCATCAGCAGGGACTCACCAGTGCGTGTTCCGTGCTGTGGTTATGTTTCTCCTTGATCAGGGAGCCGGCGCTCTGAGGCACGAGCACCGCGTACGTTGAGGCAGCACTGCGGCTGCCACGTAGCGAATGTGGGATGCAGCCGCCCACCACTCGTTGCCAATGTTGTGTCCGCCGTGTTTGTCTGGCAGCGGGCACAGCAACCAGAAGTTCTGCGAGTAGATTTAGACCCAGGGCAACCAGACCTGATGAATGAAGACACGGAGGCGGTATAAGGTACGTTAAAGCTCACGCGTATGTGCGCCAGTGGCATCACATCCGCGGGCTCCTTTTTATTACCTCTGTCATGTGCCCCCCCCCCCCCCCCCAGACAAAACCACTATCACAGGGAGCCTAGGGGCATGCATCCGCTCCACCCCGTACGGCTCCTCACAATGGGCCTCACCAAGGTCACTCTATTGCGTCGTAAGGGTCGACACTATAGTGTTAGTATCATGGGCTCGTAATGGCAATACACAAGTTCAGATTCCCAGACTGCACCGTGGTCAGAGAAAGGGCAGAGACGTCGAGAGTCACTCTAGCGTAAAGCGGCTGTGTAGGTAGGAGTGCGCAAGCCTGTCAATAAGGAGAGTAGGGTTCCAATATTTGTCTGACATGCCTTTTATTTATGTTCCGTCTCACTGACATTTCCTGCCGAATAGTAATGACTGGTTTCCATTTCTTGTGAAGCGTTCACGTGCGCCAGGCGTCCTAATTGCTCCTCTTATCTCAGGAATGCAGGAGGCCCGCGCGTTCAGTGCGCATGCGCACATGAGCCCAGTCCCAACCATGGGACACCAGAGGAGATGAGGAAAAAAAACTGAAGTGGGGGTAGGTGAGGCTGGGCATGCATGAACATGGGAAGAAATGGGAGGGACCAATGCTGCATTAATATGCAAGCTGCACAGCACCAAAGCTAAACCCAGGCAAGCATTTACATGAGCAGGAAAAAAATAATAAAATAGTCCCCCAAATAACAGATAAAGAACCAAAGCGTAAAGATAAATGACTTGGTTCCAACAAACAAAAGAGATGAAAATCAGTGTGCGGGCTATAAGCCAACTAAGAAGTATACTAAAGTATACAAGATGCCTCGAATGCCCGACCTAAAAACATGTAACAGGTCTATGTCTCTCATTATGTGAATGAGCCTATGTGGAAAGAAATACCCACTTCTAAGGATCACTGGCCTATTAAACTTTTATTGTATATATTCTACATAATAACTAGAGTTAATAAATAGAAAATGTCTTTATCTAATTGCACACTTTAAAAAAAGCATTCTTAAAAGAGCAATGTATAGCAGTTACATGTATACATAACAAGGATATTATCGCGAAAAATAGCTGTATTATAAAAAGAAAAAAGGGGCATCAGGTTATTGGATATAGATCATAGGTAATACCTAAGAGACCTAACTACGTTCATGACATATTTTGACATGATCGTAATAAGGACAATTATAGTTGTTACTAATGTATTTCTCTCTGTGGTTAATCAAGAATTATTAATCATCAATGCTTGATTATAGTTAAGGATATCTATTTAAAAAAGACCCTTAACTTTAACATGTACAGTTAGGATTTAGCAGTGTATCTTTTTGCTGGTTTTGAATGTTAAACTGTCTTAATTTTAGAAATGTTATTGCATTTACAGATTTATGTTTTACACATCTCACGTTAATGTAAAATTCTCAAGGAAAAAAGCACTTAAAGGCTAGTGTTCTTTGGCTTTGTGATCAGCAATTGAAACATTTCAGAGCAAACACCAATTTCAAAACATTGTATATGTATTTGTGTTTTTAGAGTGGACCCCCGGCTTAGAAGGCTATAGTTTGAGCAGTCGAAGAAACATAGCACTCAGGAATGATTCACCTTCGAATGGGGTTCTCTACTCAAAAGCACCTACCTACTTCTGCGACCAGACATTAACATTTAGGTAAGTACGTGCCAGAGAAGCAGTGACTGAGGACATGTACAGTGAAAGATCTATGCATGCGTATATCCAAAGTTCATCAGTGGGGGCTCCTCCGCTAAGGCAGAGGAGAGTCGCGCCATTGCTCATGGAGCAGTGTAAATGAAAAAATAAAATGATGATAACTGAAGTTATTATCATTTTATTTTTTGCATGGTCAGGCTAGGGCAGAACATAGCTTGGCTCCCTTGATGAACCACGGCGCTCTGACTGATTGGTAATCACCCAGGCTCCCCATAGCCAATCACAACGCTGTATTGCAGCGTTGTGATTGGCTGTGGGGAGCCTGGGTGCTTCCCGGTCCCCGGAAGAGGCTCACTCGACATGGAAGAGATCAACGATGGGGAAACGCTGCGAGATCAGATAAGTGATTTATTTTTTTTCTTCAAAATCCCTATGGCCCCCCACCCGTCACCCCTGTACCTTACTGCCACTGAAGTTCATAGGTACCAGATCCTGTCCTTTTCACTGTTTGATTCAATAAGATTGAAACTCCAAGAGCAATCTATAATGGTACATTTCTAAACACATTTTTAATGTGCTGCAACTAACGTTGTAATCTATGTAACTCGGATGTGCATGTAGCAACCAAATTCAGGTTCTTGGATTCTGCTACCACTTTATCTAGTTTAGAATAGATATATTTTGTGGTTTAGCACAAAATGACGCCCCAGCACCATCCACTTTTTTGAGTGTCCCTAAACTTTCAGACTCGCGGCAGGACCTAGTTTATGGCCTGGCACCGCTACATTCACAGAAAGTTTCTATAAGTGTGTGGTCTGTTTACGTTTAAACACTTTGATGCAATTTTTATCAGAAAATCATGGGCTGGCTAGTCTACATTTGGTACATAGCCATTGAATTTGTTAATAGTATATTAACTTAAAATAGTGCAGACTAAGAGCTTATAATAGCTGAATAGATTGCTTGTCTTGAGTAATGTTAGTATTTGCACTGCATTTTATAATTATTTAGGCTGCTTTTTATTAATTAAACCTTGTTTTTCTAATGAAACCATTAATACATACATTTATACATAGAGGAAATTTAACACACACAAATGAAAAAGGATAAAGCAAGGACTGCACTTTTTTCTACAATTAATTATTTACACCACTATTGCTATCATAAATGATATCATACTCATTCAGTAAATATTATTTATACAAATTCTAAAGTTTAAGTTCGTATTTATTCATGGTTTACACAGTTTAAACCTATGCAAGCCACTTTAATACCATGTATAATAATTTAATTGTTATAACTTATTTTTAAGACAGTGAAAACATGTATAAGTGCCAGTTGTGTTGTCTTATTTCTGCAGTACATTGTTTTTAACTAACTGAAAATAATCACAGTAATGATTACCTTGAAGCATATTTATGTATTTTGTTTAAAACAGATTTTGTCAAAACATCACATATGACGCAGATCTCTGTGACCCAGAGACAACTGCCGCATGTAAGATACAGAAATTGAATTTGACAATTTTTCATACAAATACAGGAGAATATGAAAGGCAATACAAATAAAATCAAACCCTCAAAACAACCAACCCCCTCACCCCCCAGCGCACTGTCCTCTTATTCTAGAGCAGATTATCCCCGATTCAAACTGCCACTGATCAACATACGAGACCATCAACCACGAAACAATTACCTACCTAGGAGCTGCAGACAGATCACAGATAAAAACTAAGAGCAGGAGAAACTAAAAATAGGAAATATGGAGGTCATACTGGGTCTTGGCTCCGGTCCCCCCGCGGCGGCTCCAGCTCCAGTCCCCGATAGTCCGCCCAGCGCCTCCAAAATTTGTAGTGTTACCGGGGACACCCCTGGCCTCAAATATTGGGATCTCCAGGCCCATACAGAAGTCCATATCGTTTTTCCAAGCCGAGACCGAGGGGGCAACTGCCGCCTTCCAGGCCTTAGCTATGTCCCTCTTCGCCAAAGTGAAACCCAGGAGCATAAGATGACGCTTATAAATATTGCCCCAATCCCTTCCATCACATGTAGGAGAACCAGCTTCGGAGAGTTGGGGAGCTCCCACCCCAGCACTTGAGAGAGATAAGCCAGCACCCCCTCCAGAATCTTGCTAATGCAGTGCAATGCCAGACAGTATGCAACAGAGTCCCGTCTTCATGGTCTCATCGGAGACACACCGGGGAAGCCACTAAGCCCGCCCTCCAGAGCCTGACCCTGGTATAATAAACTCAATGGCGGTATTTAAATTGAATGAGCCGCAGGCTCATCGCAATCGCTGCCCCTCGCGGAGAAGCCAGATCCTCTGTCTAGTCTTCCTCTTCCATCTGACCCACATCACCCTCCCAAGCCGACCTTAAGCGCTGCAATGAAGGGGAACAGTGTGTAACTAGGGACTGGTAGATCTTGGAAATCTTATGGTCAAGAAGGTCCCCCATAAATACCTTGGCTTCCACCGGACTGAGCTCCGGCAGTGAATCCAAACCCTCCAGGCTGGGGGAGATAGGATTACCAAAGGGGATGATGGACGGAGCGTTAGAGCAAATCAAACACTCACCCCCAGTTAACTGATCTGGGTTTAATCCATCATCATTCTTTAGCTCACTCCACCACCCCAGTTCAGACATGGCCATGTGCAAATCAGTCTGACCCTGTGCCTCATGGGAACAGTCCAGCCCGAACTGCCAAGCCATGTCTTCCCTGGACCGGAAACAAGCATCCTGGGACCAGTTTCGGGTTCATAACCCTCGTCAGCCAGGCTATCTTGAATCCAGTGGCAAAGTGAGCAAGGGACCTACGCCTGGGCATACCCTGCCAACTTAGGGCGAACAAAGTAATACCAAAGGGGATGATGGACGGAGCGTTAGAGCAAATCAAACACTCACCCCCAGTCAACTGATCTGGGTTTAATCCATCATCATTCTTTAGCTCACTCCACCACCCCAGTTCAGACATGGCCATATGCAAATCAGTCTGACCCTGTGCCTCATGGGAACAGTCCAGCCCGAACTGCCAAGCCATGTCTTCCCTGGACCGGAAACAAGCATCCTGGGACCGGTTTCTGGCTAATCAGCCGTCATCAGCCAGGCTAGCTTGAATCCAATGGCAAAGTGAGCAAGTGACCCACGCCTCGGCATACCCTGCCAACTTAGGGTGAAAAAAGCAAAACCAAAGGGGATGTTGGACGGAGTGTTGAACATTGCAAGCACTCACCCCCAGTCAAGTGATCTGGGTTTAATCCATCATCATTCTTTAGCTCACTCCGCCACCCCAGTTCAGACATGGCCATATGGAAATCAGTCTGACCCCGTGCCTCAAACGCTCCGTCCATCATTCCCTTTGGTATCGCTTTGTTCGCCCTAAGTTGGCAGGGTATGCTCAGACCTGGGTCCCTTGCTCACTTTGCCTCTGGATTCAAGATAGCCTGGCTGAAGAGGGTTATGAACCCGAAACCGGGTCAATGAGCTGTGAAACAGGGATCCATTGGCGGGTGAGGGGTGTGACCTCCTGTTGGGGTCAGCCTGCTCTGCCCACCGTGACAGGTACTTCACCGTTCTTGAGGTGCAGGGTGGGGGGGAGGGAATTGTTGGGTTATGTTTGGGTGGGGGGGTTTGTTGGGTAGCTGCACTGTCCACTAGTGTCCTGGAGTCTGTCGAACTATACGTCGAATTATTGAGAATGCCATTGCACTGTATGGGGCCTGCACAGTGTAGGAATGTCTGACAGCACACTGGAAGCCTCTAGGTTCCTCCAGGTCCTCAGCTTGAATGTTAGGGGGGCAATTGACAAGATCAAACTGGTGGTTTGTTCTGAAGTGGGCCAAGCGCGCCCACACTGACGTGTGGATGTTGCAGGAGACACACCTCATGGGGACTAAGGCGTTGTTTCCAATGCTTCGGATTTGCACACGTCTTTCACTCTGGGTTTGTGAGGGGATCCCGGGGGATTGCTATTCTAATACATCATAGAGTTGCCTACACACATGTCAAGTCTTGGGTGGACGTGTAGGGCAGATACCTGTTCATGCAGGGCCCGGTGGGTGGAGATACCTTAGTCTTGGGGAGCGTTTATCCTGGGGGCTGGCGGAGAAAATGATGACCCTGTGGGCAGATATACCCGAATGCCTGGATGTTGTAGGAGGCAACTGGTACGATGTCTGACGAGCCTCATCTAAAAGAATATGAGCATATTCTTGCTGTGCCAGCAGCAATTGGCGGCGAGCCTGTCTCCCTCCCTCTTCCCCACTACGCGCCTCCAGCCAGAGGATAGCAGCCTCCGCCCATACCAGGGTCTCTCTATGCAATTTTCGGGATGCTACACAAAAGAAGATGTCCACCTCATGAATAGTGGGTTTCATAGCCTCCCACAGAGTCGCAGCCCCCCGAACCGAACCCACATTATTGGCCAAGTACTGATCAATGGCATCCTCCATCTGTTCCCTATAGTCCTCCTTCTGGAGGTTCCAGGCTGAGAGGCGCCACCGGAACGGTCCATGGGCCCCTCCGGCCCGTATAGTGAGGGCCACTGGTGAGTGATCGGAGAGTCCCCGTGGGAGAATATCTGCCGCCACAAACCTGCTGTCGAATACCCGTCGGCTAAATAAATAATCAAGGCGTTGGAAGGAGTCATGAACTGCCGAAAGATAGGTGTAGCCCTGTGTAGTACCGTGCAACCTGTGCCAGGGCTCGACCAACTCTAGGCTCGACACTAAGGAATACAATTTAGTAGGGTGTTGGACCTCCAGTTGATCCCCCGACCTTCATCGATCCCTGGCCATAGCCATCACATCGTTCCAGTCAGCTGGCCCTCTCTCCATCCGCAGAGCCCCACGGAGAGACTGGACTTCATATGCGCTTCTCCGGTCGATGCAAGTAGTTCAAGTCTAAGAGATTACATGGTCATCCTGTACTTAGTCCACCGAAACATGTTGTCTGGATGTGGACCCCTCCTGTGCCGAGGAACCACCCGACTGGGAACGATGCCTGGACTTGGAACGCCTGCCGCCTCTTCCCCTCGGCTTGAGTTGATCCCGGACAGTCCCGCTCTAGGAGGAGTCGGAGTCCCTCCCTGGTGGCGATTGAGGAGGCAGCCGCACCGTCTCATCTGTCCATAGGAACACATCCTCCGGTGTATCAAAGAAGTGGGTGGGAGACCTATAAACCACATGCAGCCTGGCTGGATAAAGCAAAGCGTGGGGGAGCTTGATCTCGCGTAGGGGGGCCTTGGCGGCCAAGAAGGACTGCCGCCATCGCTGCAATTGTTTTGTGTAGTCCGGGAAGATAAAAATGTGCAAATTGTCGAACAGCAACAGCTCCTTGGCCCGGGCCTGTATCAGGATAGCGTCCCTGTCATGGTAATTAAGAAGCTTGGCGATAACAGGCCTCGGGCGGGCTCCCGGTGGGGGCTTCTGCATCAGGGCCCTATGAGCACGCTCCACCACAAAGCATTTCGACAGCTCCCCAAGGGGAAGCCAGCCCTCAAGCCAGTCTGTAAGGAACTGCTCCATGTTTCCATTCTCGCAGCCCTCTGGGTAGCCAACGAAGCGCAGGTTGTTGTTCCGCACCCCCTCAGCATCCTCCACCCTCAATGCCAGGCCCCGTTGTGTAATGTCAAGAGATGACACCCTTTGCTGCAACGTGGCGACCACATCCTCCACTCCCGAGACCCTCGTTTCCGTCTCCGTAATACGGGCGACTGCGTCCCTCAAGTCTTGACGTAGGAGTATTACATCGGAGCTGACCGCGCCGATCTTGGCCTCTAGAGTGTCCCTGGATTGGGAGATGGTGGCCATGAGGGCTGCATTGTCTGCCACAGCGCTCTGAGACCCCCCAGGCACCGCCGCTGGGGTTCCCTGACACGTAAATTTAGCAGTCGTGCTCTGCTTGGTCGAGCTGCTGCCGGGTTTGTCTCTTGTCATGGTGGCCCACTCATCGCCGTCGACCCCTGCTGAGAGAACACTGGAGATCAAGGTACCGCGTGTCTGAAAGGCAAATGTATATCCCAGTCAGGCGGAGGCAGGCAATGTGATATATCTCAGCCCTAGTAGTCTCGCCCGCGCCTTCAATGAATGTGCGCACCGCTATCTGGGAGGAGGCCGGGATCTCACACCCGACCGCACCTGGGACCCAACTGTACGTCGAGTGGCAGAACAGACGGAGGCTGCGACCAGGATTACAACCACCCGTCCATGCAGCCCGATAGACCGCCAATACGGGGGCATAGCGTGAAGGAGGGGAAAGAGGCACCCAAACTGCCCCGCGCCACGCAGCAAGCAAATGCAGGAGAAGACCACTGGCAGAGCCCAATCAGCACATCGTTGATATGCATAGCCCGCTCCCAGCAGGGGCCCTCCGCGCGGCCCGGCCGGCCACCGATCAATGGCACTCAGTGGGTGATGAGGGAGGGGGAGAGGACCCCGCAATGGGTCCAGGCCCCACTGAGATGTAGGCAGGCCGCCCCTCAGTTTCTTCCCCGTCCTGCTGGCCTCACGGGACTCCCCCGAGGCACCTCTGATGCGTGTTCCCCCCCCTGCGGCCCGACAAAACCGCCGAACCCCCAATAGATGTACACCAATAAGGGAAGGGAAGGAAGAGGCCGGAGCCCCAAAGGTGGATTCGGGTGCGCTGACCTCAACTAGGCCGCACGCCCAGGCGGCGCACCCCACAACGCCTCAACACCATGGCCCATTAGGCCGCCGAGCCACTCGGCACTCCTCGCCAACGATCCCGAATCCATGAGGCCGCACGCCCCCAGCGGGGCCCTCTGCACTGTCCGGCCGGCCGATAGAGCTCGATAAATGGTGGGGGACGAGGAAGAGAGCACAGCGGTAGGTCCCGGCCCTGCTAATACACTGGTGGGACCCCTACAATGCATATGTACTGCAGTTTACCAAACCCACCCCCCCCCGCGGCCCGACAAGACCACTGAACCCCCAACAGGCCCACACTAAGAGGGGGGGAGGAAAGGGGATGGAGGGTGCAGGCCGCCGTCAGGCCACACGTCCGGACAGCGCGGTGGTACTCGCGTGCCCCCACCGGCCGCCGAGACAGGAGAAGCTCTGGGAACTGCAGAGGGCCCCCTTTACTCCAGGATACGTCTGGGTTGCTGCCGAAGTGAAAATGCAGCGCCAAGATGGCGGTCAGCTGGCTGCGTCGCGCACCCCTGGCAACTCCTCACCACTGCGACCCGATATGGCCGCCAAGCCACTCCGCACCCCCGCCGGATATCTCGAGGCCAGGGAGTAGCTAATCCTCAGGATAGGAGCCCTGCTCCACAGGTACCTGCCGGGGCTCCAGCAGTCACTGGCGCGTGTCTCACCACCTCCGCAGCCGCCGCAGCGTCACACCAACTCGGCCAGGGAACTAGCAACTCCCCGGCTCAACACGAGGCTGCGCCACCAGTAGGCCGCGTCCCCTTCCGAACGCCGCACTGCCGTCTCTGGACCTCCCGCGACATCGAGGCTGGCCCAGATGCAGGTCGTCAGTGTCCGATTGCGGTGGGGCAGCTCAGGGACCCAATTTAAGGCCGGAGAAGCAGGATATTGTTAGGATAAATGTGAGGCTGGACGGAGCGCGCTCAGCACACGTCCGCCATGATTGCTCGCCAAGCCACACCCCCTCATATTTATATTTTTACCACAAAAACTTAGTTACTATTTACAGTTCAATGAAACAAGCAAGAATCATTCAATTTCTTGAGCACAAAACCTGCAATTGCAGTTAACGCCTGGTAACCAAATTCTCAAAGATAGCAACATGACCATTCCTAATACAAAAAGGAGAGACTCTTTTCCAGCTCATCCTTAATAATTTCATACATTATAAAACTGGGTCTCTCAGAGTAAGTCATTGAGTGCATTTTAAAACTGTGTTTGTTTTGCAGTACAACTTTAGCAGCCTTGCTAAAGCATGCCAACACTTATTAAAAGTAGAATATGTGCCATTAGAAGAATGGAATGTTGAGAGCTCCATTGAAGACAATTGAGTATAAGCCTGGAGCTCTAACATTCCAATGTTTGTCTTCCTGTTCCTCCCTTTTAACCCCTTCCACGCGGGGGTAATTCCCCCGCGGCGCGGGGGAAGGCATGGCAGCGGTGGCGCTGTGCTCGTGACAGGCCCAGCTCGTCATGAGGCACAGTGGAGCTGTGCTCATGACGAGCTGAGCTCGTCACGACCCCGCCCACTGATTGATTCTTCCGCACAGGCGGGGAATCAACCGTGCGTGGGCGGGCCGCAACGGTTATGACGAGCCCAGCTCGTCATGAGCACATCGCCACTGTGCCTCATGACGAGCTGGGCTCGTCATGAGCACCGAAGCGGTTAATGAAGAACATTCTAACCTTAGTGGGTGGAATGTTCTAATTGTCTTGTATCCCTTCTGCCTTGAGTTATACCAGTTGTTAAAGTCCTACTCCATTGTTACAGGCCCGAGCAGTATTGCCCTTGGCAGTGCGCTATAAGGCTATATTAAATAACTGTAACAAAAGTGAAGGCAATCTATACAAAATGGGGAGCAAGAACCATATAGTCTTGAATAGCCTTAATAATATATTCAAATATCCAGCCTGCCACAGTGGATGGGGCCGAAGTGACAATTGGAAATAACAGACCAAAAAACCTCAGCAATGCCTGGACCTATCCTGAAACCACCTCAGATGTCTAATGAAGTCCAGAGAGCCCACTTGATGACCAACAAAAGGTGCAAAATAGGCCCCCCACATTTGTTAAATATCTTGTTCATTATGAATAGCCAAACTAGAGAAACGTGTAGTAAATCAGGCGATTTTGGTAATTAGGTCTTAAATATAGGGTGCAAGTGCAATAGGTAAGAATTAATCAAAATGAATTGTATTGTCCACATCAGTTTCCAATAACAAACATTTGCAAGGCAATAAGTTTCGCATTTATAAGAGTTTGAACTATTGGCATTGTAAATGACAATGCCTTTTATTTATGTGTTGTTTTTAAAACAGTAATAGTGTTCGGAGGCTGTAATTATAGCCTACTGAGCAAAAATACAAGTAACAGGGGGTGTTACCATGGGAGATTACAAAATGAGATAAGGCGGTACTAAGGTGGGACTACTAAGCCTTTTGACCAATGAACAGCCACAGTTTACAGTGGACAATGACAGAAGCCAATGAAAAATGTGGGCGGAGAGTGGACCAATCTTTAAGTTCCTACCTCAATACAGCATGCCTCGCATGGTACCATTTTGTGTGTCTATTCTTCGTTATCCCTTCAATGTGTAATAGCACCATATGGGGCAACACAAATGGTTCTGCCCTCTATAATTTCCGTTCCTTCCGGCACACCCCTGTAGTTACTGCACAGTTAACAAGGACAATAACAGAAGCTGGAAACAACTGGGCTATGTACACTAGCTTCCTGAATCAGTATTTCCAGGCATTTGAGACTATTAGTTTGTTCAGAGTTTACTTTTTTGCAGCCTTAAAAAATGCTGCAACTTTGCTAATGTTTAATATTTTGCACTTTGCTACAAATGCTTGGGGATTGTGACTTTTGCAATGATGTATGTCCCATATATCATTTTTATTAACAAAATGTTTCTGTATAAAATATACTTTGTAGAAAACAGGTAGTGTTGTTTTTCTTGGCAGTAGCAAAATGCACAAAAAACTTTTCAAAAGGTAAACTTGCAAAGGAAATTCTGCAAACCTTTTTCAACTTGGCAGTATTCATTGAAATGAAAAATGATCTACCTGTGCATGGAAAATTATTCTGTAATGCCAAAAAAACTTTGCACTGCGGATGGTAAAAATTGAAACTTTACAACCTTCATGAAAGGTGGAAACCATAAACTTCACAACACATTTAATGAGTTGGAAGTATTCACACAACACAGCTTTTGTGACAGAGAAAGTTTTGGCCGCTCCGATAGTTAAGTGATGGAGATTCGGTGACTGGTAGGTGAAAGAGTCACCATAGTAAAACCTACTGAAGCGTCTGTACCTGTAAATCTCTGAATGAGTACTGTATGAGCAGCATCACGGGGCTGCATCCCGGGCTCACAAGTGAGCTGGGTCATGCCACGGTGTAGCAAGGCGCCCTAGAAGAGCTGCTGGTGAGTGGGCAGATGTTAAAAATCTAAAGCTGGGGCAATGCATAAACTTAGATGTAGGTCTACAACGTTTCATCCACGAAGGGCACAGAGTGACTTAATTGGCAGTGCTCACCAATACAAAAAGAGCAGAAACTGAGAAATAAGTAAAGGGAATTAAAAGAAACGTTACAGTATCAGCTGCATTAATTAATTGCTTTTTCATAAGGGCTGCTAACCTGTCCTGCATTAAACACGTGAAAAAGTGCCTCCCACTGCGGTGAACACCGGGAATAACCAGTGAGCATGGTTAGTCTAGTACACATGAGCATGTATACTTCTGTGTCGTACTCACAGGTCGGCACTCAGGTCCCTGCCTCGAAGCTTGTTTACAAACTAACAGCGAGAGAGGCGACATGTACAATTAGAGTGACAGGAGCAGCGTTGCGTTGGCAGGGGTGGGCTACCCCCAGTGGCAGCTCCTTGGGCGTAGGGGCGTTACCCCACTGCTTTCTCGCAGTGCGAGAAGGCAGAAACATAAAATGGTAAAACTACCATTTTATGTTTTTGCTTCTCGCACGGCGAGAAAGCAGAAGTGCCTGGTTGGGGGTGGGCGGGTGGGCGGTCCTGCTCGAGCCGACCAAACAGTCAGTACCCACAACAGCCACTCCCCCCTGCCCTCGAGCAGGACCACCCACTCTCCCTTTTCCTGTATGTAGGAGAAAATGGCACGGCTGGGGCGCTCTCCCCTGCGCCTCCGCAATCACAACGCTGCCATTGCAGTGTTGTGATTGGCTCAGGAGAGCAGGATTAGGGAGGCTGCCTAAAACGCCCAGGACTCGAAGCAGCAGGAGTTGAGGAGGTGGCGCGGGATGCGGTGGCAGAGAAAGTTACGTTTGATTTATATACTGCTGTTGTCTGACCCTCGCCATATAATCAGAATGTGCAAGGCACGAGGAATCCTGCATGGCGTGCTAGCTATCCCATCACAATCAAGGTGCACTGTTTGGCCCTGTCCGGCTTGAACGGAGCAGAAAGTGCCTTCTGTACTAGATCATAGCACTAAAGGGCCATTCCAGAAAGATCAAGATGTCCATACCGACCTGCACAGTGCTCCTTGTGCATTTAGACTTGCATGTTGTTTATCACATTTAGAATAATCACATACATTCCCTAGTGGCTTGTGCAAAACATACACATGTGATATGCAAACGCATATCTGTCTGGTATTGTTCAATAGTCCTAGCTTATTTTTATTACCTCACATTTGCAATGCGTACACCATGCAAGTCAATGGTTAGTCAAATTGTGGAATCATTTCTTTACAGCATCTTCCCTGTACATAGGCTGTTTTTACACACACAAAACCTCTTCCTACAACCAGCCAGCATTAACTAGAGATATTGGGCATGTTCCCACATTTTCTGCACGATTTATGACTGAATTATTCCGGTTTAAGTAAAATCTACAAGTTTGAGGGTGCATTCCTCAGGCTTTGTGAACGCACAAAATGTACTAACTTTTGGTGTTTGTCTAGTTTGAACCACACAGCTCTTTAGTTCTGTGACACCTTCCTTTGAACAGTTATTTTGTTAATGACACTCCAAAGGTTTTAGGGCATAATATTTTCATATGTTGTGTAACTGATCATCAGTCAGACACATGCCTTGAACAACTTCATGAATTGGGCCATTAAATCTACTAAGGGAAGCTTGTATTGCATCTGTTGCACATTCCTGCACTCCGCCGCCCACACAGGCAATCCCTGCACTTGGCACACCACACGCACATGTGTGTGTCTGTCCTGGCATCCATGCACACCGTCGTGGTTCCCTTTCTGAACCCTGTGAGCGTCCTGTGGCGACAGGCTCCTGGCCCATCATGGCTCCGAAGTATTTGTAAAAACATGTCTTTCTGTGGTCGAGCCTGCTACTCTCGGAGGTATATGGGTGGGCCACAAAGTGTAAAGTAGGAGCCAGGCGGCAGCTGCATCTTCCTGCTTTCTTAAATTTGCTTAAAAATGCACCATTAGCCCACTCTTTTTTCAAAATTTGCTCGGTGATAGAATCGCCCTCAAACCTCCCTTAGATGGTTCGGGCTCGCTCGCCACGGTGCAGTACAACAATAGTTTTACGCCGCACCACTTTCAAATGTCACCATCCGCCACTGTACCCGACGGCTCCTCCTCCTGTTTCTGTTTTTAGCAATCAGTGCCTTGTTGTGGGAAGAAAGGCGCCCTGGCTCAGTGGGCCTTTTAGGGCCCCCGTCTCAGAAATCCCCTTAAGAAGGAATTCTGCTGCTCCTACATACTTATTACTGGGAGGTTTCCCACGGTGGGAAGGAGTGGGCTAGGGTTTCTGCAGTTGGTAGTGGTAGGGAGCCTGGGCTCGGGAAGCGGTTCATTGATGTTTCCGTGTGAAGGGAGGATGTTTTCTGAAGCCCTGCAGGATTTACCAGAGATTATGGCCTACATGGCGTTAGCACAGAGCTGGCATTGGCGTGGGCCTGCTGGCACAGCCTGGAGAGACGCGCATGTGAGAAGTAAATGCAGTGGTTGAAGTGGGGTAAAAAAAGTAGGGGAACTGTGGGCGGAGAATCAGAGGGCGGGATTAACCAGAGGATTGGGTCAGTGGGCGGGGTCAGATGTGTGGCCAGAAAGAGCAAATCATTCTAATTGTTAGCATTTGTTTGGAATTTCACTTCCCAGTTACAGCATATTACGTTATTTAATTCAAACAATGGATACATGTTTATTTAAGGTTTAATATGAGTTATTGACATGATAATGCATTCACAAAGTGGGATTCGTTTCCAATCACAGAATGTCCCGAATATGCTTAAAAGTGGAAGCACAAGCCATTTGTCTTCGAGCCATGGAATTTCTGTCATCAGCACTTCTACTCCCTTTTTCCACAAGAGCAGTTCAAACATGAATTGCAAAATATCCTAGTTTGCAAATGTTTTCTATATAATTGTCTCTTCAATATTTGCCACATAATGCGTCATCTGCTGCATAATTTGACTATCTTAACTAATAATTTGTTTGTAGCTCAAACGGATCAAAAGTTACTAAAAAATGTGACTTGTGTTTCTGCGAAGAGGACAGACCTTTGCAAAGGTTGACTGATCACCTTGCTCACTGCTGCATTTGTATGTTTCACTGGTAATAATAGGCCAACATCGTTGCAGAGACTGTTAGCATGTGTAAAAATGTTAAAATAATAAATTATTAGAAAATATACTGCATTACGCTGCAGCCTTTTTTTTGCTGCATAATTTAGTCAACACTGCGGCATAATTTTATCCTCCATTGCTGCATAATTCCATTGGCGGCAAAGCAGGCAGCACATGTTGAATATGCTTGTGCATGAAGCAGAGAGAAGTTTGTGAATTTCGTTTGCAGTGGGTGCAAATTCTGCATTGCCAGCCGCTGGTGAGTTGCAGCTACTACTGCTGGAACAAGGCCGATGGAGGTACCAATCAGTGAGGCGGACTGGCCTGAAGGGCAGGGCCGGCGTTTAGCGCTGTTGGAGCTCTGTGCAACAATGTTTGTTGGTGCCCCCCCAATTACTCATTCTGCCACGGATTCCCTCACTACCACCCTTTAGCAGTGCCCCTCAAGTCTCAATAACCACACTAACTCACATACATTTAATTTGATTTACAGCACCACTGATACCAGTCTAGGGTGTGAGGGCACTTTACAACACACACATTACACAGACAATCAATCATACATGTGTTAATCGCTGCATAGGAAATATTACATAAGACAAAGGACTACTAGGTGTAGGAGTCACATGACAATCATACTAGTAGGCAGTATAGTTTAATAGCGATTGGTCTGCAGAAACACAAACTCTGAAATTAGAATGTAATACCATGGTTGGTGGTTCTCTTTAATAACTAGAATGGATTTCTATACAAATGAACCCCTTTTTTGCAACATTAGGATAATAAAAGACTAGGAAAAAAGCATAACGCTCTAATTTATACCTTGCAGTTTGCATGCAGCTCTTAGATGACAGTTGGTAGCTCACTGGTCTGTGTTAGGATTTTGACTTATAAACTGCAAGTAACAAAAGGATCTCTCCCACAAAAGCATTAACCCACTGACCTATTTACATTATGCGCACTTTATGATCTGCATGGTATATGTTCTTTGCTCCGGGTGAATTGGACCAAGTCTTGTCTGTTTCCCGCGGGACCGGGCGGGATGGTCCACCAGGGGGATGTCCCGTAGGATGCCCTACTTGGGGACCAAGATTTTCACGCTCCCGCTGATTTGTTAGAGGGCAACGTGGGGAGAGCAGTACGAGGGGCGAAAGCCTGTTTTGAGTTCTGGGGGACTCTCCCATTGTCGGTGGCCGGCAGGGTCGCCTTGGTGAAAATGGTCATTTTGCCCAGATTTCTATATTACTTTGGGACTCTTCCAGTCTGGATCCCGGGAAAGCTCTTTGCACAGTTGAACACTTTGATTACAGGGTTCATCTGGGGTGCGGGGAGGCGGAGGGTAGCGCTACTTACTCTGCAGCGACCCAGGGGTGAGGGAGGCCTTGCGTTGCCGGACCTGGAGTCCTATTACCACGCTGCGCAGCTCCAGTGGTTCACAAAATGGGTGGCGGGTCACATCAGGCGCCCAGAAGAACAAAGGGGGACGGACCCGAACTGGTCTCAATTATCTTGTGTGCTGCTCCGGGTACCGGTGAGAGATGCCTCACTACCCTCGGACTTGAGGGCGGTACGGCAGTGCTGGGCACGGTTGTCTAGGAGGGCGTGTGTTGTAATTCCCTACGCGCCTGAGATCCCTTTACGAATGTGTGAGGCGTTACCCCACGGGGAGACTGGAGCCGGTTGCTGGCCTGGGAGGAGGCGGGAGTTATGACACTGGGTGACCTATATTAGGATGGTAATCTACTCCCCTTTGACGACTTTAGGGAGCGGCATGATCTCCCGTGGGGGGACTTCCTCGCCTTGACTGCGGCTATCAGGAAGCACTGGCGGAAGGGGCTGGTGGAGCCGGACACCTCTCTTGCCTGTCAGTATGTAGTGATGGTGGTGGGTACCGTTAAGGCGGTGACTTGTCTCTACAGGCGGATTACTGGGGATATGCGGCAACCCCTGGCTGCACTGCGTGTCAAGTGGGAGGCGGACCTGGGGGCGCCTATTGCGGACAAAAACTGGGAAGAAATCACAGAGCACCCTTGGAAGTGTACACGAAATGCACATTTCCAGCTCATTCAGTTTGTTTTCCATAGGGCATATCTTACACCTAGCAAAATAGCTGAGTACTTTGGGGGACCGGATGCTTGCCCCCGATGTGGCCATGTTGGGGCGACTTTTCTTCACATGTTCTGGGACTGTTCACAGGTGTCAGGATTTTGGCAGGAAGTGGCGACGGTACTCCTGACGGTGACAGAGAGGGATTTGGAGGTGGGTCCGGGGGTCTGCTTACTGCATGGGTTTACTCACACTGCAAAGACTAAGGTCACCAGTAGGTTTATTGACCTGGGGCTGGTCCTGGCCAAGCGGGAGATTACTTCCCATTGGAAGGCGAGGCAGGGACCTAGTTTCTTGCGTTGGACTAGGGAAATGGAGAAATGGGCGGGAAGTGAGGGGACTTATAGATTATGTCTGGCTAGACGTAGTGGAAATGAGAGATCGCAAGAATGGGCCTGGGCATGGTTGGCACTCCTGGAATTGTTCAAGCGCTCGGCTGTGGGGGACGGGGGGGATCCGGTGGAGGATGATGAGACCCCGGCCCCTTGAGAACCCTGTAACAGGCTTCCCCCTATGCTCGTGAGGCAATTTCTGCTGTGGTATGTGGGAGGCGGATCCGACAAGTGGCAGGGGAGGCTTTGATACGCATGTAATTATGATAGATACTGGCGACATGCTTGGGTGGGTGATTAGGGTGGGGGGGAATGTTGGGGGGGTTGCTGGGGGATGGGGCGGGGGGCATATTGGTTATATCGCACACTCGCTGTGGATTAATCCTGTGGATGGACTACCTCGTAGCATAGCTGTTGATGGGGTGAATGCTGTACAGTTGTGATCAGTTTGGTGGACTGGTCACTGCTCTACGCTCTGAATTGGCTGGAGGGCGGTGTAATGGAGAAGGGGATTGAGTGTATTCTGTTTTGTGACCCAATAAAGTCTGTTTAAAAAAAATAATAAAATGGTATATGTTCTTTGCAGCAGGAACATTAACCCTCGGCACTACTTTTCCACGAGCCAAAACTTCCACTTGACAAAACTTCATCTCTCGCTCTAGGAAGAACATTCATCACTGGAGTTACCATGACATTTTATTGTTGCCGAAAATTTCTAGAGGCCAGGATGGAGGCATCAAGTGCTTTTAAAACCACAATATATTTGGAAACGCATGCCCCCACCCAAGGTCAGCGTCCGGTGCGATCGCACCAGTCACATCACCCTAGAGCTGCCCTGCTCAAGGGTCCTGAGACCTCAGTGACAGAGTCACTGTCACTCTAGGGTGTGCTGCTTCATAGGCCTGCCCGCAAGACTGGAGGGTAACTTCAGCATGGATTGTGGTAGACAGGCCTTCAAGGTTACCCCACACTTGCCACAGCTAGGGTCCACCTGCTGGTGCTAAGACACCAGGGCCTCTAAGGTCTTGTGGGGTCTTCTAAGGTCTGGCATGGAATGTGCTCCCTCAGGAGAGTGGTCTCGTGGACTGGTCATGAAGGCTGAACCTGGTTCTACAATTCCAAATTCTGAAGCTCTGACAATATTGCCACATCCTCTCCCCCGCTGAACACCATACTGCCCCAATCAACCAACCAATCAATCAATCAGGGATTTGTGAAGCGCACTACTCGCCCGTGAGGATCTCAAGGCGCTTGGGTGATGGGGTGGCTCGTGCAGCTCTGTCTCCCCACTGAGACAAAACTTGCACTGCCTTCAGCTACAACCCAATTGTCCCCCCCCCCCCTCCCCTATAAACACCTGGATGCGAATGCACTAGACAAGAGTGATATGCTGCCTAAAAAAAAATAACAACATCCTGGAAAAAGCAAACACTCAAGGGATTGCAAGATTAAGTGAAGCATGTGAAATGTAGGAAGGAACATGGTTACCTTAATGCCTTTGCACTTAATATTCAGAAAGCAGTGAGTGTGTTGCCTGAACATTTAAGGACAGGACTGCACGGCCCAGAAGGGACCCGTTTCAATGTCCATTGCTTATATCCTTACAAAACGTAAGCAGTATGGTTTAGAAAGACCACATCCCTGAACACAGACCCACAGTACACAATTTGTTTTCCAATCCATTCATCAATCGGGTATTGCAGTACCTCCAGGATTGGAGCATTTCCACACCCAGAGAAAACAATGTTGTTTAAAGAAAGACGAGAAAACAAAAGTAGTGCTTCACTGGCAAACATTGTAATGTGGCGCAAATGTGTTTGTGTGTGAATAAAATAAATCTATCCAATTTGCAACCACTTGCTCTCGCTTTATTTAGTTATTTTTCACATTTTTAACCTTTGATCTCTATCGTCCCAAGGCTGCACGTTGGAATAGAAAAATGTCCGAAATAGACATTTCCAGCAAAAGTGTTTTTCTTTTTTGGATTCATTTCATGGAGGAACAAATAAACAAATGGAGTCACGGTTTTCAGTAAGTGTGTAAGAGCTAGACAAAAAGAGAGGGAATAAGAGGAAGAGAGGGGGGGGGCAGCTGCCAGAGCAGAAGTGGACACTGTCCTTGTATTCTCTTTGCAAGAAGGAAAATACAGGAGTCCTTTTCCTTCCCTTCCTGCCCCGTCCAGCCACGAATGCCAGGCCTTATCTATGCACCTTGGCAATTTCTGCCGTCCTGTGACGTGTTTAAAATGCATTTGCATAGCCAATAGGTCTCGCCTTTGGGACCTTATAAGTGTTTAGCCATGCAACAGTTGCATAACTAAATACTTATAAGGTCCCAAAAGCGAGACCTATTGGCTATGCCAAGCGCCCCTGCGGCCGCGAAAGTTAAAGTGATTGCGATCAAACATGAAAGCGGCCGAAAGTGAAAGTATTCGTGGTAAAGTGCGGCGCGCGCGCGCCCGCGCACATGCACTGTAGCTCTAGGCTGGCCTGGTAGCACTTTTTGGAGCCCTCTCAATAAGTCTCGCCAGACCAGCGCATGCGCTGGGTCAGGCGAGACCTAAAAAGTAGGGGAACGGAATCTATTAAATTGAAGAAGTAGGGGCAGGCCGTGCCCTGTCGATCCCGCCCACTTCGACCACTGAGTAAATGCAATGCGTCACCGCCAAGTGATAGAAGAGGTTGTATTTTGTGGCAAAGAAACCCCTAGCAACCACTGCCTTGCCTACCTCCCGCAGCCGTTGTGGCTGGACTCTGCCAGGAAGCGGTGTACCAAGGTCTATGTGTTTGTTGCGGTCGGTCGTTTCAACGTAGCCTTTCCAGGCGGATGGAATGTGGCCAACCTCCCACTACAGTAAAGTCTTGTACAGAACGGAAGGATTTCTAAGGTATTTGAGAAAATAGTGCTCGGAGGCTTTAATTAAAGCCTACCGAGCAACAACACACGTAACAGGGGGTGTCGCCATGGGAAGTTAAAAAATGCGACAAGGCGGGACTGTCAAGCCTTTTCACCAATGAACAGCCACAGTTTACAGTGGACAATGCAAAGCCAATTAAAAATGTGGGCAGGGAGTGGGCGGGGCTTCCAGTGCATACTCTATTACAGCATGCCTTGCAGAGGGAGCAGTGCATGTGGGCTGCTGCTAGGCTCGACCTAAAAAGGAGTGTTAACACCTAAAACAAATTATATTTAAATTATGTTTAAAGAAACAAGACTCCCCTGCCCATCAGAAGCTCAAATAAATCTGACTGTTTGTTATATTGATCTCGGGCTATTCTGGATAGCATAATCAAAGTGCTCGGCTAACATTCTTAGAAGATTATATAACATATAACAGAAACCTTTAAGGGCGTGACTCGAGATGAGGGCTCCACCTAATATGCAAAATAACATTTTCTAAGTTACTGAAAGTAAATGATAACTAGATGAGGAAAGATATTTCCCTCACCAAATTAGTATCTAATACTAATACTGGCGTGATACACATTAATGCCTAAGTATCTGAATGTGGAGGGCTCCCACCTAATAGTATGGTCTTGCACTACCATGTCATGTGCGAGGCAGGTGGGGTTAAGTGGGAACAGGCATGTTTTGGTCCAGTTTAACCGCAGACCAGACGCAGCCTTGAACAACTCCAGTACACATGCTATGTCTGCCACTTCCTCGCATATGTCCTTAATGTATAATAAGACATCATCCATGTAGAGCAACACTGCATGAGTTTTTGCACCGATCAGCATGCCCCATTTCCTCCCCGACTGATGGAGACTGTGCAAGGGGCTCGATCGCAAATACAAACATCAGCAGCAAGAACGGGCAGCAGCAAGAACGGGCAGCCCTGGCGTGTGCCGTACCCACTATGAGGCAATTAGAAATGTTTCTGCCAAATTTCACTCTTGCTATCGGCCCGATTTAGAGGAGCTTAGTCAGCCTGATCATTTTGTCTCCTAACCCCATCCTGCGCAGCGCTGGAAGTGTATACTCCCAAACCAGCATTGTAATTGCCTTCTCCAGATCCAAAACAAGGCAGGCTGAAAAGGGCGATAAGGCTGGCGCATCTTCCAGTAGTCTGTGCAACCTATAGATATTAATGAAGATGGATCTACCAGGAATGAAATTGTTCTGGTTTGGGTGGAACAGAATGGGCATTCCCTCCTGCAACCTCGTCACCAGTAGTTTGCTAAGGATCATATACTCACTGCCCAACATGGCGACTAGACTATAGAAGTGACTTCAATTGGATCATGCCCCAGCCTGGGAAGAGAAACAAAAATGGCTTCACACGTGGATCAGAACAATTCTCCAGCGGCGAGGATGGATTGTACTCTTCTGCCATTTTTAGGGTCAATAGATCCTCGTAAGTTTTTTATAAAATTCTATTGGCAAGCCGCCTAAACCTGGCGTTTTGCAGGTTGGTAAGTTTTGAATGGGCTTGCATATTTCTTACTCAGTAATTGAGCAGTTTAGGGTTTCTCTGTGTTTGGCAGGGTAAGCGGATGGTGGAAGTAATCCATACTTGGTTGTTGCGAGCGGTTCCTAGGACAGTATAGGGCTCAGTAATGGGTACCAAATACTGTGTGTATCGCATCTTGGGAGTACACTATTACGTCTGAGAAAAGGCAGGCGGCAGTTGTGGGGTGGTGATGGAATGTTGCCAAACTAAGCAGGAAGACAAGCGCCCCGATTTGTCCTCTTCGGCATACGGTTTTGCATGGTATGCCATATAGTCTATACTGCAGAAGGATTTGATCAACCAGGCGTGGATCTTGAATGCATGAAGCAAGTCCCCTCGAGCTTGCTCGTTCCCTACCGCAGCTTGTTCCTTGCCAAGTAAGGAATCCTCCATCTGGGTCAGTTTCCGGTGGATCGTGTCCCGTGCTCCATGAGTGTGTTTATGCAATGATTTTGAACCACTGTTTTGAGCATTTCCCACTCGAAAAGACAGGTGGAGGCTGTGTTACTGTCCTTTGTTGTGTAGTGGCTGAAAGTTTCACGGCGGGTCTGGCGAAAGGCCTGATCTTCTAGTTTGGTCGGTTGGGGCCTCCAGGTTGAGACCAGCAATATGTGCCTTCCCCAGTTAAATTGCAGGAGTTAGGGGCTGTGATCAGAAACAGTTTTGCATAAATACTCTGCAGTGAAAACTAGCATATTTGTAGCAGGATGACACAGGAGGCGATCTAGTCAGAAGAGGAGGTTGCATGGGGGAATACAATTTGTATTCTCTAGTGTTGGCGTGTAAGGCCTTCCAACTGAAGTGACTGATCTGACTTGGGGTGTAAGACCCTCCAACTGAAGTGACTAATGTGTCACCCATTATTAGAAGCGTTTGGCGGGTTTGGATGTAAGTGTTTGGGGTAGTGGTGGGTAGGGCCGGTCAAGCAATGTGTCTAGGACAGAGTTAAAATCCCCCTCGATTACCCTAAAGAGGTGGGACCAGCTTACCAGTTGTACTCTTCAGATACAACAAACTGCAGTTGGTCTGTGTTCGGACACACTGCCCAGTAATATCGCCATGCCATCTAGGATCCCTTCCACAAGCACTTAATGCCACTCTGCATTTAAAGGGGACTATAGGTCTAATCCTTCCTATTGCCCCCTCGGATAACCTGAGTGGATTGTGCAATAACAAAGGCCCTCCATCGCTTCTGGAGCTAGCGGTATTTCCCCTTGCCAATGTGAGTTTCCTGTAGGAAGGCAATGTGTGCCCATCTACGCTTGAGGTATGCATGTATGGCATATCGTTTCCTGGTAGTGCCCATCACCCAGACCTTTCATATTATGAATGTTATTCTAGCTATAGTGCGTGGTAGTGTTTTGTAGTTGGAGACTTTGGGGTTCAGGGCCCACAGTGATGCTCCTGGGTCCCTTGGACGCTTCCAACTGTTAAATGGTGATCAGGCTTTACAAGAACAAAAACTCCCCTCCTGTCACGGGGTCGCCCCGGACTCACAAGGATCACTGTGGCACGGGGGCGCGGGGACCCCTGTGACGTCAGACCAACATTCACCTTGCCGGTCCCCTGTCTTTTCCCCACAGCCCTGCGAGTGGGATTGTGATCTCACCCAACCTGAAGAAACGCTGACTAGGACAGGCCCCTTTAAAAATCCCGGGAGTGCTGTGGAGCCCGCCCCCAACTACCTCGTGACCTTCCCTCTGCCAATGAATAGGGACCAGGAAGTCAACGTCAGAGAGACCGACGCACCAGGAAGAGAAGCAGACGTGGAGGACAGCGCACCGGGAACCAAGAAGTCGGAGGGCTTGGCAGATGCCGCAGAGGACGAAGACTCGAGGAGACCCCGGGACTACGGAGTGGACGGAGACGGAGGACGAAAGCCAGGAGGCCAACCGGAAGGCGCTTCACCCAGCCACGTACCTGGAGGCGCGTGGCTCACCCAGGTACGCGGGCGCATGACAGGGTGGTTTGGGAGGCGGGAGAAGGTTTAGACGGCTCTCCCCTCTGTTTGTCCTTTCGAACCTGGGATCACTGCACCTTCCTTAAAACGAGCACCGGTGTCCCTCACGCCCTTCCCCTACAGAGCACCTCACAACAGGCAATTACAAGTGCTTTTCTTGTCTCCCTTGCTTTTCATGCCATACCGACAACTCCACCTGGGGACGGAGGCAAGAGGAGCCGCCGAGCACACAAGCAGTATTCCGAATAGCCCAAGGATACACGAGGAAGAATACTCATTGGGAGACTTCAGTGTTCACTGTGTGTACTCCTGACTGTGCCTTAGGGACTGCTTACAAACAGAAAAGACGTAGACTAGAAATAAAAGCAGTTTCATTCTACCACAAACCTGCCTCTGAGTAGTCTGCCTTTCGAACTGTCCCCAGTATACCTATTCCGGAACTGTACAATTCTATGTGAAGGCCACCCCCAGAGCCTAAATGTTAGCATTTGGTGGAGAATGCGGGCAGAGTAACCATTAGCACCGAAATAATGGAAACCGTCATCCAACACCTGATCAAAGGACAGGATGAACTCAAATGGGCAGTGGAACGGCAGATGGCTTCTGCCCAGGCAGACAGACGTTTTCAAAGATTCCTTCGCGGCACAACTAGACCACTTAGTGAAATTCTCCAGCGAAAAAGCGAGCGGTGGGATAGAGGTACCCCGATCCTTTCCCACCGGGCCGACAGGCATCGCCCTACAAAAATACGTACCTGGCGAAGATCCAGACGCGTACCTACTGAATTTTGAGAGAGCTGCTAGGGCCTGCAAGTGGGCAGTAGAACAATGGCCTTTTGTCTTGGCCCCCCTACTTACGGGGAACGCACAGGCAGCATATCAGGTGGCAAACCCAAATGGCACCGCCCCGTATGAGACCATTAAAACTGTCATCCTTGACCACCTTGGCATGGACTGTGAAGCATACCGCGTTCGTTTCCGCAAAGAGAAGGGGCAACCAGGAAAGAACCCCAAGGCCCTCTTCTATCGCCTGAAGAACGAGGCGGATAAATGGCTGCGCTCACAAGACAGTACGAAAGAGGAAATACTCGATAACATTTATCTGGTACAATTCCTAGAGGCCCTCCCCTACAATACACAAAGGTGGCTCCGCCAACACTCACGTCTTACCACTACGGAGGCCATCGAGATGGCCTCCACGTTTGCATGAGCCCAGCCACGGATACCCCAACTGGAAACGGAGCGCGGGACCCGTCCCCAGAGTCAAAGACCTGAAAGAAGAGCGATAAAACCCTCTCCGGAGTCCATGCGAATAATCCCCCGCCGCAATGAAGGAGTGCCTCCAAAGGGGCCGCAGTGCTACGACTGTGGAGACTGGGGTCACATTGCTAGAGCGTGCCCCAAGAGAAGACCCCAGGAAGAACCCATGGAGATCGGGTATTTACCGAAGACGGTGTTATATACAGCCGAGCTGGGAAACGCATTTTACGTGAGTGTCCTGCTGAACGGACTGTCGGTGAGAGCCTTACTAGATTCCGGGTGTAGGCAGTCAGTGGTAAAACGGGAATTGGTAGAACCGAACCAGATATTGCCAATAGACCAGGTACACATTAGATGCGTCCACGGAGACGTTAAGCCCTACCCTGTAGCCCTTTTGGAAATCACATACCCTGGAAAAACCCCACACTCCATCAGGGTTGGTGTAATGACAGGCGTTCCTGAATCCTTGATAATAGGAACAGATAACCCAGAATTCCTAGACCAATTTCAGCACCTCCTCCAAGCACAGGCCCTAAATCCAGACAGGACCAGAGCAGGATCAACGGTCACACACGCCTTACTAACCCCAGAACCCTGGCTTCTGGACAGAAGCTTTAAGTTTGCCCAAATCAACTGTGACACGCTGCGTAATACCTGGGAGAGCGCCCATAAATGAAATAAGAATGATACGACAACCTACCCCTATTTCTTTATTGATAAAGAAATGTTGTATAGAAAACCTGCACCAGAGGACGAGGCGCAGTTGTTGGTACCTAGGGCCTTTCGCCCACAGATAATGTTCTTTTCCCACTCCCACCTAACCGCTGGGCATACCGGCGTGGAAAAAACCTTGAAGAACGTGTTACGACATTTCTACTGGCCGGGGATATACCAAGAGATGAAACAATACTGCCAGGAGTGTGCCACGTGCCAAAAGCGCAACCCCTATCAGCCACCCCATGTACCGTTACAACCACTCCCGATTATGGGTACTCCATTCACCAGGGTAGGGATGGATATAATAGGTCCTCTCCCCAAGACCCGAAAAGGGCATGAATACGTACTCGTTGTGGTCGATTATGCCACACGTTACCCTGAAGCCTTTCCCTTAAAAGCCACGACAACCCAAAATATAGCCAATTGTCTGCTGGACTTATTTGCGAGAGTAGGGTTTCCCAAAGAGATCCTTACGGATCAGGGGACCCCTTTTATGTCCCGGACTATGAAAGAAGTCTGTACCCTCCTCGATATGTCCCACATACGTACCTCGGTTTACCATCCTCAAACCGATGGCTTGGTTGAGAGGTACAATGGGACTTTGAAACTCATCCTCAAAAAAATGCTTCAGGTAGAGCGAAGGGACTGGGACCGCCTCCTACCCCTCGCTCTCTATGTTGTCGGGAGCAAATACCAGAGTAGCCTCGGTTGCTCGTCCTTCGAGCTTCTCTATGGACGTCAACCCCGGTCACTTCTGGACATGACAAAGGAAGCATGGGAACGGGAAGAGGAGAGAGGTACCAAAGAAATGCTGGAGTATACGCGGGATCTCAAGACCCGATTGGGGAAATTACGAGACCTGGCCTATTCCCATCTAGAAAAAAAACAGAAGGAACAAGCTTACCACTATAACAAGGGGAAAAAGTGGAGGGTCCTGAAGGTGGGAGACTGGGCGCTAGTCATGATGCCGTCTTCCACCTGCAAGTTTAAGGCTGAGAAACTGGGACCCTATAAGATCGTGGGAACCGTAGGGAAGACCAGCTATAAACTGCAAATAAAGCCCAATAGAGTGCAAACATACCACATCAATCTCCTTCGAAAGTGGTTGGGCCCCATACCCCATACGGTGGGCTTTACCATACCCACTCATAGGACACCCGACGCTACCTTGGAACAACTAGTGGTCAATGAAGAGCTAGACAGCACCCACCGGGAAGAGCTCAATGTCCTCCTGCAGAAATACGTCCCTCTTTTCTCAGACCTACCCGGTAGAACTACCCTTGCAGAGCATAGGATACACACTCGTCCTGGCCAAGTGGTTAATAAAAAGCCTTATAGAATACCAGCTGCCAGACGGGAAGCCTTCCGAAAGGTGGTCCGTGATATGGTACAGATGGGGTTCATACAACCCTCCAGAAGCGAATGGAACTCACCTATAGTAATGGTCCCAAAACCCGATAGTTCCATTCGCTTCTGCATGGACTTTAGGGCCCTCAATGAGATATCAAAATTCGACTCAAACCCCATACCAAGGGTGGATGACTTAATTGAGAAACTGGGGGAGGCCCGTTTCATCACAACATTTGACCTTACCAAGGGATATTGGCAGGTCCCCTTACATCCATCAGACAGGGAAAAGACCGCCTTCTCCACACCGGACGGGCTGTACGAGTTTTTAGTGCTTCCCTTTGGACTTCATGGAGCGCCTGCAACATTTCAACGCCTCATGAATGAGGTGCTGAAAGACGTCCGGCATTGTGCCTCGGCATACTTAGACAACAGTCGTATTTAGCTCAACATGGGAAGAACACCTACAGCACCTCGACCTAGTCTTGAGCGCCTTGAGGGAGGCGGGTCTACATATCAATTCAAAAAAATCACGAGTGGGTTACCAATCTGTCAAATATCTTGGGTACGTGTTAGGACACGGGTTGATAGCTCCTCAAGAAGAAAAAGTTCGGGCTATCCGAGAGACACCCTTTCCTAGCACCAAAAGAGAGGTCCGAGCCTTCTTAGGCCTCCTTGGTTACTATAGGCGGTTTATACCCTCATATTCAGAGATAGCCGGACCCCTCACGGATGTTCTAAAGAAGGACGTAAAGAACAAAGCCCTCCAGCAGCCTTCTGAGACCTTAAAACAGGCCTTCGAAAGCCTCAAACACGCCATCACCACTAGCCCCGTCTTAGTGTCACCCGACTTCACACGTCCCTTCCTGTTACAAACAGATGCCTCCGGGTGTGGGATTGGAGCAGTACTGTCCCAAATATCTCGGGAGGGGATAGAACATCCCGTTCTCTTTATAAGTCGAAAGCTGTTTCCCAGAGAACTGAAGTATCCGACAATTGAAAAAGAGTGCCTAGCGGTGAAGTGGGCTATAGATAAATTAAGATACTATTTGGAAGGAACCCATTTCACTTTGTATACAGACCATGCCCCTCTACAATGGTTAAGTAGGAACCGAGGACACAACCCTAGAGTTTTAAGATGGTTTCTGACCCTACAGCCCTTCTCCTTTACCATCAAACACAAAAAGGGCAGTGAGAATGGTAATGCGGACTTCCTATCCGGCATTTTACCTCTCCCCGAACGGGAGAAGCCTAGGGGGAGGGAATGTCACGGGGTCGCCCCGGACTCACAAGGATCACTGTGGCACGGGGGCCCCTGTGACGTCAGACCAACATTCACCTTGCCGGTCCCCTGTCTTTTCCCCACAGTCCTACGAGTGGGATTGTGATCTCACCCAACCTGAAGAAACGCTGACTAGGACGGGCCCCTTTAAAAATCCCGGGAGTGCTGTGGAGCCCGCCCCCAACTACCTCGTGACCTTCCCTCTGCCAATGAATAGGGACCAGGATGTCAACGTCAGAGAGACCGACGCACCAGGAAGAGAAGCAGACGTGGAGGACAGCGCACCGGGAACCAAGGAGTCGGAGGGCTTAGCAGACGCCGCAGAGGACGAAGACTCGAGGAGACCCCGGGAATACGGAGTGGACGGAGACGGAGGACGAAAGCCAGGAGGCCAACCGGAAGGTGCTTCGCCCAGCCACGTACCTGGAGGCGCGTGGCTCACCCAGGTACGCGGGCGTTTGACAGGGTGGTTTGGGAGGTGGGAGAAGGTTTAGACGGCTCTCCCCTCTGTTTGTCCTTTCGAACCTGGGACCTTCCTTAAAACGAGCACCGGTGTCCCTCACGCCCTTCCCCTACAGAGCACCTCACAACAGGCAATTACAAGTGCTTTTCTTGTCTCCCTTGCTTTTCATGCCATACCGACAACTCCACCTGGGGACGGAGACAAGAGGAGCCGCCGAGCACACAAGCAGTATTCCGAAAAGCCCAAGGATACACGAGGAAGAATACTCATTGGGAGACTTCAGTGTTCACTGTGTGTACTGACTGTGCCTTAGGGACTGCTTACAAACAGAAAAGACGTAGACTAGAAATAAAAGCAGTTTCATTCTACCACAAACCTGCCTCTGAGCAGTCTGCCTTTCGAACTGTCCCCAGTATACCTATTCCGGAACTGTACAATTCTATGTGAAGGCCACCCCCAGAGCCTAAACGTTCACACCTCCCCAAGTCGGCAGAGCAACATCTGGCCATCAAAACTATAAAACTGTAAAGGTGCAGCCACAATATGTGGAGCGGCAAGTAGCGCAGCCTCTGCTGTGTGAAACGCTGCATGGCAGTCAGGCCTACTAGCAGGAGTGATGTGCTACGGTAAGTGTGAACTAATAGCGAGCTCCTCCCATACGTTACAGGCCAGGGTCATAGAGGGCCAAGCAGGGTGTATCATGCCACAACATGGGGCAGTGCCCAGTGTCCACTACATGGAGGGAGGTACAGCGGCCAATCCCGGTGCTTAAATGATGTCTGCAGGAGTTTGGGTCCAGAAATATCATAATGTATGCATTTTCAATTGCGATTCGACCTGTCCGCATGGCAGCACCTAGTATAGCTTCTTCGTCTCTGTAGTTCAGTATTTTGGCTATTATCAAACTAGGAGGACCCGGTGGAGGACAGCGGGCACCCACCTAATCCACCCATTCGACAATGAAGTGGGGAAAGAGGCTGTTGGCCGTCACATGTGTGGAGATCCAATTTACTACAAAAGTAGTGGGATTGGCACCCTCTACATTTTTAGGGTGCCCCACAGTGCGGACATTGTTACACTGGGAGTGGCCCTCCTCAGGTACAACCTTGTTTTCAAGGTATCTGATCTTGTCCATAAGATTTGGGATCTGGTTGTGGGGGGGGGCGTCTTGGGTTGGAGATCATGAATGGCCGATTCCGTGATTTTCACTCTGTCAGAAAGTCAGAGCATAACTGGGAAACAAAGTGGACGGTCAGAATGTTCTCTCAAAGGAGCCCCAATTCAATCACAACTGCGTCCAATTTGTTTTACAGTTCCAATCTGGTGCTTTCTATCACAGAAATTATCAAGTCTATCTTTTCTGACAAGTGCTCGAATATGGGCTCTATCATCACAGGGAAGTCCAAGGGAGGGGCTGCCAGAGGACGACCCCAGACTGCTGTGCGCCATCAGCTGGATCTCCACTCTCAAGGGGGCTGGTCTTGTATCTCTCCATCAGAGCGAGCGTTTGTGCCACCTTGAAGCGCTGGGGGCCATGGGGAGATGACCGGGCACTTCAGGTGGGACATGTGTCTGTAGGTGGAGACTCGCCATACCCCCAAACTCTTTTCCTGGCTGGGTAGGCATAAGCAGTCTTACCCCTTCCATGCCCCGCCCCCATAGTGCTTCAAGCTCAGGTGGCTGATCAGGCGCCCAGGAGTCCTACCCCCAACTGGGATAGCGAGTCCATGTCTAACGGATTATGGCAAAGCAGGCCCCTGCTGCAGGAGCAGACAGGGAGGCCGAAGCCTACAGGGAACCTCCCTATACTAGTCTGCCCAGGCCTCACCACCTGGGCAGGGACAGTGCCCAGTAATCTATAGAGGCTGACTGCGCTGTGTGGCTCTGCTGCAGAGGCTAATGCGCCGTAAGCTAGGGCGGGCCCACTATGCTTGGTGAACAATTCAGGCCTCACACCTCTCGTCCTGCTCTTTCCTCCGCTCCGCCCAAGGCCCCAGGTGTTCGTACGGTTGGGGTATGAGAACAGGGGCTGCCTACGCTGCACCCCCGTAAGTCCAAAGCACCACTCACCACCTTTCCCTGGGGGTGTGGGAGATCTTCGGCGTCCGATGCAGCAGACCACGCCGAGCATGGCCTAGTGACCCTCTCCAGCTGTCGTCCAGTTCCCCCAGGTGGTGGGGGGCATCTGATGTGTCCACGACCCCGCCAGGTGTCCCCGGCCGGTGTCAGGCGCCCCTGGAGCACGGGGGGCTGCGGGGGCTTGTGTTAAGCCCCTGGTGAGGCCCCGAGGCGGTCAGTGTCTCGTGGATGATGCAAAATGCAAGGCCCCTGAACGAGAACTCTATTAAGTCGCCACATCAGATGCCCCCCACCACCTGGGGGGAACTGGAAGACAGCTGGAGAGGGTCACTAGGCCATGCTCGGCGTGGTCTGCTGCATCGGACGCCGAAGATCTCCCACACCCCCAGGGAAAGGTGGTGAGTGGTACTTTGGACTTACGGGGGTGCAGAGTAGGCCTCTTGGCCATGCTCTCAACCTGCAGTTCTTTACACCAACTATATTCATCTGTATGTTTATACCTCTTCTGACGATTCTTCATCATTGGGTTGTTGTAAAAAGGAATCCATCAGTAACATTCAGCGTTGGCTCCGAGATGGGAAGTGGATCAAACCCTGAATGAGAGTGTCCGTTTTGGAGTCATATGACTGACACTGCCTCTGCAGATTTCATATGTTACACCAAGAGCCTCCAGTCTGTAGAAAATATGCTTCCCTAAAACAAAAAAGCATATAAATGCACCACTCCACAGGGTTTAGTTTTCCCTTATAATACTATTAGTGAATTCTACATCTGTAATTCAAGATGAGTGGTGAATATAAATGCTTAGAATATAAAGAAATCCCACTTTTTCTTGATCATTTTAAGACTCGCCAATAGCATGAATGACCAACTATATTATGTTATGTTAACTTTATTTGTCTTGGCTGTATACCAAAGCATTTTGATGCTGTTTAATAACATCAGGATGACAGCCCCTAGAATGGGTAATAAAGGTAGAGCACTAGAGAGTATACAGTCAAGTCGTTAGGAGTTTTCTAAATTTCAGTAGCAAGCATTCAAGTTGAAAAGGGAGAGAAATCCATATCTTCACCAAGTCAGAAGAAACCAATTACAGGTAAAATTGTGAAGAACAGTGCCTCTGGCCGTCATTCTGGCATTACTATCTTTGGTCAAAAGGAAACAAAGTCCTGTTTAGGGAAAACATTTGTGTGATAGCCATACAAGTACGAGTTTTACTTAATTTGCTTTGAACAGTAATCCTCGATACCCTTTCTGTATCTTTTAAAATACAGAATGTAAACCAGGATTTTTTTCCTTACAGAATTGAAACCATTGGTCAGACTGATAAGAGAGACAGCATTGGCGTGTGTGTAGAGAAGCTGACTGGATATGAATCGTTACAGCGGGACAAGGCAGTGTGCATTAGTACAAATGGTAAGGAAATTCTGCTTAATTTGACTTCACAGTACGCACCACTTTAGGATACACTTTTACTAGAAGAACATTTCCATACGTTAAATGTTGCCCATAGTTGGTCTAGGAGGGCCCGATCCATGTCTGATTTTCTGGACAGGATAGTGAGTGCAGGTGTGTGGAGAAAAAAGAGCATGAGGGGGTTGTGGTAGTGAATTAAAACTAACTGAGGGGTATCTCAATGTTGTATTGTAATCCGGGGTCCCCACGGTAGGGTTAAAAAGTGTATGTAGATAGTGAGCTTCTCGTAAAATGTACCATGGGTCAGGGCAAAGGACCGAGACTGTGCTGCTGCATAGATGGGGATAGTCTCTGTGTATGGCGCATAGACCTACCCTTCCGTCTGTCTGCCCAAGGTGCATTTTATTTCTAATTAAAGCGTTGAAAATTCATACTCCCTTTGGACATTTGACTACTAGGTACCTCTGTGACCCACTTATGTTTGTGGTGGTATCAGAGAATACCCCACGAGACACAAAATACCCCCACATAACCCAGATTAAGGGTAGGGATTGCCTCCAACTTGTTTTGGTCGTAATGAAATGCCACAGATCCCTCCTGGACCACTTAGACGTGAAATATGTCGACCCAGACCCACACACACTGGTAGATTGCATGTTTCCATTACGAGTAGCTCACAATTTACATACACCTTTTAACTCTACCGCGGGGACCCTTGATTAAAATATAACCATAATGGCTTTCTCTAAAAAGATCTCTGCTAAAGAGCCCTCTTGAGGGGCTGATGGGGTATTGCAGCACTAACCCCACGAGGAGCAGAGCCAGAAAATGAAGCGACACCTTCACAGGTGTGTGAGGGCGGCACCACTTCCTAATTAGGAAGATCCCTTTCAATTCTCCCCCCCCCCCCCCACCTCTTTTACAACCTGTGATTTAGCACCACAGGAACAGCTACCACGCAGCATTGTCCTATTTTGTCTTGGGAGCAGGGGTACTGGACCTCTTTTTAGCCCCCCGTCCCCCTTTTTGTTTGATATTGATGATTTTCCGGACAACCTTATGTAAATTATTTCCATGTAGATTAAATTGACATGAATATCTTGATAATCTGTTATGCTTCAGATCCTCGGATAACCCACCTATAGCGCTGCTTGAAAATAGCCATGAGCACTAAGAAAAGGAGAACCATTTTGAGTGACCAATTGGCAACCACATACTTGGCTTAAAAATCTTTAATTTCAATTAATGTTGCCTGTATTATTAGTGACTCGCCAGTTCATTTATGTGTAATACCTGCAATTGATGTGCACCTAGATAATTTATTTAACTAAAGTGAAATGATGGTGGCCACGCATACCCACAAGCTTGACAAATTATGTTATCAGATTTGTTACTTTTAGGTATCATTAGGTATAAAGTGTAAACTAAATCAACACATTATTCATTCTAATTTCCCCAGAGTTTTGATATGGATACAATTGTCATTTATTAATAAAGTGTGGCAAATCACCCACCAGGGTCTAGAGGCACTGGATAAGTATTATCTGCTTCGTGGTCATGTGATCATTCGAACAACCAGGTCTTGAGTTGCTTTCTCAATAGCTGGAGTGAAGTGTCCACCTGGATCCTTATTTGGTGAAGTCTGCTGATCAGGATGTGGTGGGGGGTGGTGTTGAATGCGGCAGACAGGCCTAGGAGAATGAGAGCAGCCGTTTCTCCTCAGTCAGTGAGGGCTCTGATGTTTTTGGTTGCTCCATCAGGGCTGTCTCGGTGCTGTTGTTAGCTCTACATCTGATTGGGAGGGGTCCAGGAGGTTGTGGTCTTTTAGGTGTTGGGTGAGTTGTTGGTTGATTGCTTTCTCAAGGAATTTTGCTGGGTAGGGGAGAAGAGAGATGGGCCGGTAGTTCTTTGATTTGATTGGGTCGGCTGACTGTTTCTTCAGGAGAGGCCTCATCTCACTTTGATGTGTTTCCAGTTTTGTGGGAAGGTGGCCGTGGTAATGGAGGTGTTCAGGACCTTTCTGAGCTCATCGCTGATTGTCTTGGTACTTAGGTTGAAGACATAGTGGGGCATGGGTCCGTGGGTGCTCATGATAGAGATTGTGTATTGTATAGTGAGTGTGTTCTAATGGGTGAGTAGATGTTCGGGGATTGAGTACACGGTTGTGAGCTAGTTGAAGCTGTCGGCAGCGATGTGGAAAAACTCAGCAAGTTTGTTGCATGGTTCCTGGGAGGGAGTACTGTTGTTCTCTGTGGCTGTGGGACTGGAGAACTCCTTCACAATGGCGAAGAGTTCTTTGCTGTGGTTTGTGCTGGCTTCAATATGGTCTGCCAAGGTGTTCTTATTGGTTTCTATCAAGCGGTTGAGTGCGGTCCTGGAGGCGGTAGGGTCTTCCATTTTTTTTTGCTGATGCACCACTTCTTTTCCAGTTGCCAGCAGTTGCATTTGGAGGAGTGCAGTTCCTCGATGAAACAGCTAGATCTTCTGGCTGGTCCTTTGCCTTTGACTGTCTTGACTGGGACGATGGTGTCGGCGCATTCTGTGATCCACTGAAAGGTTTTTGTGCTTGTTCTGGGCCGTGTGTGGAGTCTGAGAGGTGGGAGTGGAGAGTTTCGTTCCACTCGCCTTCTGGTATCTTTTTCCAGTCTCTGCACATGGATCTGGGTGGTATAGTGTCGGAGTGGGTGGGTCCTGCGACAGGGAATTGGATGCTGTAGTGGTCAGTCAGGTGAGTTGAGTGGTGTGGTTGTATCTGACTCGCTGGAGGTGAAGATGGTGTCGAGCGTGTTTCATATGATGTGAGCTGGGTTGGAGACAATCTACTTGAGGCTGATGGTGTTCATGCTTACCAGGAGATCAGTTGTGTTGGCGTCGCTGGAGTAGTGAAGGTGGAAATTGAGGTCCCCAAGGAACATGTAGTGCTCCGAGTCAGTTGTGAGCGGGCAATGGTGTCCAGGATGTCGTTGCAGAAGCTATGGTAGGGTCCTAGAGGTCTGTAAATAAAGGTGCCTCTGATGGTAGTTTTTCCGTCTGTGTGTAGTTGAAAGTTGATCTGATCCAAAATTGGGATTTGGTTGCCTTGGGAAATAGTGCGGCGGATGGTGTCCTTGTGGATAATGGCGATTCCACCTCTGTGGTTGCTGGTTTGCTCTCAGTGTGTTATCTTGTAGCCTGCGGGTATGGTGGTGGCGATGTCTGGTGTGGAGGCAGGTTTTAGCCAGGTTTCTGTGAGGAAGATGACGTGATGGATTAGATAGTGTCCCAGATCTCTGTGGAGTGTTTACCTAGAGACGGTGTTTTGATTATGATGCATTGGAGTTGTGTTGTGCTGGTTTCTGTCAGTTTAGCAAATGCAGCCACGTTTGCAGAGTCTCTGGGGTGTAGTTGCTGGCTTCGTTGCTGAAGGTGAGGCAGTAGTGTCGGCCCGATAACAGTCCTTTGGCAGTACACAGAGATTTGTGGCAGTGGGTGTTGGTGGGTCTGAGACCTGGGGTGTCCGAGGTCTGCGGTGTTGTAGCTTTCTGGGGAGGAAAGTCTAGGGGTTCTGGTGCTTGACCAGTGGTGTAACGAAAGTTTAAGGGGCCCCCCTGCAATGTCCAGGGAGGGGCCCCCGCTCCGGATTTTATCCGGAGCGCTCAGACCTGATTACTGTGCTGAGGGGGCCCCTTGCAGCTGGGGATGCGGGGGCATGTGTTACGCCCCTGTGCTTGACACGGTCCAGGCAGACGGTCGCAGACAGGCTTGCCTTTGCCACTGACGCCATAAATAGTCCTGAGAGATGGGAGGAGCCTGCAGAGAGGCGGAAGAGGCAAAAGGTGGGAGAAACCGCATTTGCAACTCAAAAAAAATTGTTTTAAATAGCTGATTTAACAACAGTCAAATAAAAAGGATCAGAAATGAGGGCAGAAAACAGAACACCGGCAAAGCCAACATTCAGAAACAAGGACAGGCAAAAATAACAAAACAATGTAATCCCCACAGCGGGATCGAACCAGGGGCTCTGAGGACTGGGGCGCTAGACCTTTGTCAAGGAACCAGGCAGACAATGATTGACAGCCACGAAGCGGTGAGCTGGATCACGAGGGTCAAGGGCTGCGCACAGGGGCCGCGCATAAATAGACCTAGGAGTTGGGAGGGGCCTAGAGGAAGGGCAGGAGCGGCAAAAGGCAGGAAGAAACGGCACACGCAATGCAAAAAAATACTTTTTAATAGCTGCTTTAACAACTGTCAAATAAAACGGATCAGAAATTAGCGCAAAAAACAGAACAAGGACCATGCCAAAGCACAGACAGGCAAAAACAATAAAACCCACAGCAGGATCGACCAGGGTGCTCAGGGGCGCTGGGGACTGCCGCTCAGTGCCTTCATCAGGGAGCCAGGCAGATAATACTGATCTCCTCCTATGTTATTTGGGTGCGTCATTGGATCCACCCTCGGGAAGAGAAAGCAAAGAGTCTGAGGTGCCAATAATGCTGACTCAAGAGGGAGAACATACACAGATGGGAGAACATACACACATTGGCTCAAATTCAGGAGTGGCTCGAAAGCAATGAGTGAGTGAGAACCTTGCATTCTTGCCATCAGACTGTAGCAGGTGCAAAGTGGAGCTTGCACCCATATGACAGAACACCACCATGGCCTTTAACGGGCATAAGCACAACATGGGGATACACATATTGCAGTGTCTCTTCCGCTCCATTCTTACCAGTATTCACTTATAACTACCTCCTAATATCGATGTGCCACCTACCATATTGTATGGTTGTATCTGATTTCTGCTCCCACTGTTACGGTGTTCAGTGAAAGACCTCATTTCCTTGTTGTTTTCATCTTTCCCTGTTGTTTTAGTTGTTTCTAATGATCAAGTCCTCTTTAATCCTTGAGCATTGAAAGTTAACTTAGTGAAGCGATACATTCCCTTTGTATTTAATGTATGCCTCTTTTCCATCCTTAGATGTGTGGCTGTACAGCTCTTCTCCAGAGAGAACGTCGATTGCATTTTGGTCACAACCTAATTGTAAATGAGGTCCCCTAAAATAAAATTGTTTGTTTTTTCTTAGGTGCAGTTTTTGTGAATGGGAAAGAGATGACTAACCAGCTGCCAGCTGTTTCTTCCGGATCCACTGTCACATTTGATATGGAAGTGGTGAATTTAGGTCCTTCCAACAATAATGAAGGAGGAAACTTTAAACTCCGAGTAACGATTAGCTCCAACAACCGGGAAGTTGTATTTGATTGGGTGTTGGATCAGCCATGTGACTCTCTTTATTTTGGATGCTCGTTCTCAAATCCTGGTTGGAAAGTCCTAGTATTTTAGTCAAAGGGTTAGTTCTTGTTATAAAATGAATAACGTGTCATAATGTTTTATACTATTCCCTCAAAGAAAGTATGTTCAGGTTAAGGAAAAATGCATAAACTTGTTTAAATAATTTAAACTTTATAACTTTGAGTTACAAATTCAGGAGAAGAGTTCAAAACGAATTGAATGGCAATGTCATTGTGATATGTGGCATTTTAGTATTACCAATTTTGAAAAAATTGTAAATGGCTCAAAGTTGTTATATTGAAGTGTACTTATTTGTTCCACAAAAATGTCCAAGCCTAAAGGGAGACCGTCAAGCAAAGGTTTTCAACTATCTTCCGAACAGACTATTTTCATGTCTCCATTATGTGCAGGCTTATCGCTTATCCATATTTACCTGCAGCATTCCTCTATTGCCTGCTGCAAAATATGGACATGTTTACATTAGATGTTTTGAGTTTTGTACTTTAAAAAAATAGTGTTTGATGTCATCAGTGTTCCAGTCAATACTACTGGATTGTTCATTGTTGTGAGTATCCCAGCATGTCAATGGCTTATAAAAAAGTGTGTTGATAAAATAGTGAGCAACAAATATGCCAAAGTAGTACTTTCTCCTCCAGCTCCTCTGGCAGATATCCATATGCTGCAATGAAAATTCCATCTTTTTTTGAGGGGGGTGGCTGTGAAATGCTGAAGTAGAAAACTTAAAATGTAATATCCCTTATGAGACCACACATTTACTTTCTAAATATATTGGCGTTGTTGTAGGTGCTACATAAGGTCTCCGTAAAGAATCTCTAGCGAATACTATGTTTAGTATAGAATTTTGTTCATATATCACACAACCCAATGGTGTTCATACCCCTTAAAAAGTAGAAAACTACCTCGGAGCGCCCACAAAGGAGTTATGATTTTATAGATTCCACCATAATGTGGAAATTTCTGTATTCGCCTAACGCTGTATGCAAGTAATTTACCCCTGCATTGCTTTTCCCTCCCAAATGAATTTGACTAGACAAAACGTTGTACCGGTCGTCCTTCTATACATTGCTTAAACTGGGCAGGACTTTCCATATCCAAAGCAGGTAGTGGTCTTCAAACTAACATGATGTAGCTGAGATAGAGTTTAAAGGTTCCCATGTAAAGAAGGGGTCAAGGACCACCTTTGCTCACCTGAAGGAAAATAATACATCCTTCTTATTCCAGGCCTCCTGCTAAATTCATATTCAGAGCTAGCTAGTCTAGTTCACCAAAGGTGTTAGTAAAAGAAAATGGCCATTTCAGTGTCATCTAAATGCCAAATTATTGATAGATATCTGTGACTGTGAGGTACAAATCAACATGAAATATGCCCTCAAAATCTTACTGCTCAACAGTATCAAAGGATGTGGTTTCAACAACAACAGCTATCGAAATCCATTGATGCATGCTTGAAATCTAGGCACAGTTGAAAGATGAATGACATCGAAATGACTATGTTAGCCCAAAACACCATTGGGGTTGACAATATCATTGACTTAGAACTCTTTGCCAGTTATGTGGCACAGGGAGAGGACAAGGACGCCTGATTTTGTTTGGGCAGTGGATTTCAATTATCTGCCTAATTCAGAGATCGTCACCAGGCCAGGAGAGGCTTCTCCAAACTGTGGCTGTATTAAACATAGTAAAGCCAATTAGTTGAGGAAGTGTAGCTCCAAAATTGGTGGTATATTGTCTGAGTCCACATAATCTCCCTACTGTGCTTGGGATGGTTTCCAGCATTTTAGAGACAGTACACACTTTACTTGAAGTGAAAATCCGCTACCTGGTCTATGGTAGTATTTCACAGAGGTATCTCCAACAAGCATGATGGTGGGCCAGCCATTCTTAAGTGTGCGGTTGTTCAGCCACTATAGATTGGGGATTTACGCTGCACTTTGAGTCCATTCTGCCAGGATGTCCCCTTTGTACGGGACTATTCACACTGCAATTACACAATTGGAGGCAGCATGTCAAGTCTTATTATTGTTTAATGTTACTGCCCTCTTCTACTTCAGTCAAAAGACTGGTCGAAGTCCACTACTGGACTGCCTGAACTACTGATGTATGATTAAAAGGATCAGTATGAAGGAGCAAACATTGGCTCACCATAATGAATAAGGAAGGGTAAGTATTAAGTACAGAAGTTAATCACGATTTAAAGATGGTGGACCTAATTCACCTTCAATCCCTGATAACATTGCAGCCCACTCTGCACCCAGTCCTACAATACCCACACTTTACAGACAGCATCTTCATTCTTGTCCTGCCTAGTTCTCCCCCTACTTCCGAGTTGGTAAAAGGGATAACAGCTAGTTAAGCCAAAGGGAAGTTGCAGAGTATGGACAGTTCAAGGGGTCTCACATCATAGGTACACTGCACAGATTCAGCATGCTACACGCATCTCAGATTTTACCAAAATGTCCAGAGTGTCTTGCAAAGACATTTCCGTGCTGTTCCCTAATGGTAAAAAGGCACTCAAATTCCAAATATCTCCTCCATATTCTAAAGTTCCTTTGAGTTATGATGTAAGATCTTTCTCTGTGCAAGGTTCTAAGGTGAGATTGGAACCAACACCATTAAGTTCAAAACTTGGCTTTTTGACTTGTATCCCAGTCTGGCTCATTAAAGTAGGCTTTTTTCACCTCCAAGCTTTTTTTTCCAATGGTTGGTGGTTCCCTCTCGGGAGACAAGGTGTCTGCTGCACGCTAGAAATTCCAGCATATATAACCAGATTAAGGAGGATGGTCAGATTTGGAGTGTTTCTTACAATAAACCCAACAAATATTCATCAAGTAACTACATTTTATCATTGGGGAAAGTCGGATAATTTGCAATTGTTGCTGTAGTTACTGGCAAAAGGACAAGCTGCTCAAATAGTAGACCTATTTTAAGTGGGTGGGCTAACTATGGTGGATTTTGGTGACTTCTATTCCCCTTATGGCTTATAGGGCTTACCATTAAATGGAACTTATATTTTAGAGTTTGGACTTGATGGAAAGTGTCCGTTTCTGTGGATGTTAAATCTTTAAAAGGGATATGAACAGGATCCAAGAGAAAATTAAAGCAGAGATGACATCTTTTTCTGGAGAAACTTTAGTATCCTAAATGCTTTTATCTTATGCTAACAAATCACTACGTTAAGAAGATGTACCTGATAAAAGGATTTGATAGATCTGTTTCCATGAATTTCTCACTTTTTTGTGTAAGGTAATGGTTGACGAAAGCCAGTCAGCAGAGTAGCAAATGGAGCATCCTGGAGATTTCTTTGTATTTTATAATTTACGTTCAATACTTTCCTTGCCTTTTTGAATGTGTGCATTTTCTAAGTTTCTCTGATCATCTTCATTGTCCCTCTTTGTTTTCTCGTTCAAGAGGTGAAGTCATCCTCCCATCCCCACCCAAGTTGACCTATACTTGTTGTTTTTATCCAAATTTTCCTGTACCCTTCCTCACCTCCGACCTCTCTTCCTTCCTTTCCTCACTTAATTCATGATCATTTATTCCGCGTCTAGATGTGATATTTGATACAAATGAATAAGATAGAAACAGAAAATGTACTCCAACTATTCTCAAGCACACTGGCATTCTTTCTTGGCTGGGAATAACGTTCTACAAATGGTGGTAGATTATCAGATCACCACAGTCAGAAGCCAAGAGATTTTGTTGAACAAAGGGTAAAATGTTGTTCAGGGACATTGCAAAGAATCCAAGATCAGAAAGCAGCTTATGCAATAATTAAAAAATTTGCCTTAAAACAAGACAACAAGCTGCCCGCCTATTTGGAATCTATAGGCAGAGTATGAAAAAATTTGTCGAAAGTTTCTGAACAACTGTTGGGTCAAAAAAAGTTAATGGACCCCAATATTGAATATTTTCATGTTACAAATGTTCTAAACTGCTATTCCCTGGGTGTGCTGTATGACTGAACCATTTCGAAGGCAACGTTTTAGGGCCACATGCATCAACAGAGAAACAGGTCGCAAACTGGGAGATTTGACTGGTATTTTTGCATTTGGGATGCATCATCCCTAATGCAAAAATCGCAATTTAAGGAATCACAAAATTTGGATTACTTAAATTGCGATTGCATTTATGGAATCGCAAATTGCAATTCCTTACATGCAATACATTAAACCAAAAAAAATTGCCATTTCAAATAATATGAATCGCAAATTACTGTCAATCTAAAGTTGATGGTCATTTGCTATTTCTTTGAAAAATGCCCTAAAGGGCATTTTTCAAAGTCCCATGTTACACACACATGCCCTTGGGGAATGTGTGTGCACAACATGTGGATAAATTGTAATTTCAGGGGTGCAACAGGGTGTCTTTTTGGCACCCTTGAAATTGCATGCACAATTTATGAGTGCCTATAGGGTGCTCGCAAATTGCGCATGCAATTCCAATTCATTCCTATGGGCCTGTAGGCCCATAGGAATGAATGGTAATCAATTCCTTGATTGAGACTCGCAATTTGTGTGTCGGAATTAAGGAATGTGTAATTCCTACATGCATAGGCAATAGCGAATCTTTAATTGCGAATCTTTAAAAATCACAATTAAAGAATCTCTATTGTCTATTTTGATGCATGTGCACCTTAGTGATTGGTCTGGTCTATTGATCATTCATTCATTGGTCAGTGATTTCTGTCTTTTGTCTTCTGTCATTATATTTGTCTATATTCCTTCAGTTGTATGATATTATATCATAATAAATAATATCAGCTGACAGTAGCATTGCATCAAGGTAAGTATGTCATTATTATTCTTACTTAGGCTTTCCTGACAATGTGGTTATGTTGATGTGGTAGATGCAATACTATTGTTGTGCAGTATAATGCACAAAAGATGGTAGGGAACACCATCCCTATCTATGCCACTGATACGTGTGCACCATATTGCTGATTTGTTATTTAGGTTCTAAAGTTACCTGGTGGGTGAATCACTAATTACAAAGTGGATTTATTAGTACCTCATTTATAAGGTGTAAAGATATTAAAGTAGTTGCCCTGAGTAGGCCATTTCGTTATTGGAGCTGTATTAGATTCGATTTGAAATCTTTGTTTGGCACGATCAACATAAGGCCATAAAAGGACAAATGTTTAACATATAGTACATCATAATGTTAAGAACAATAAAAGATTCAAATATTCATATAGTGCTTAGCATCATGCACACATAAAATAGTACTACAATTGATAAGAATGCTTTTCTTGGTAGATATGGCGTCCCAAATATAAGAAGCAATGCTAAAACATGTCACGGGGGCCTCCATGATTCACAGTAAACGCATGGTGGCATTGTGGTCCCTAATGTCATTCGCAATAAAAATAGGTTCCAAAAAGTGCTTCCTTAAGTCATAATAAAACTGATAGAATAGCATAAAGTGCTGAGTGCACTGTTTTGAGGAACCGTCACAAGAGCACAGTGCCATTGCCTTTTGCCATTGATTAATGATTAGTGGGAGAGGTGAGGCGCAGCGTCCAGGGCGGCTGACTCAAGAGCATGGGGCTCAAGGTTCGATTCCCGGCGGCAGCTTAAACAAGCACCCTGTGACTCTGGGCATTAGCTAGCTTTATCTCCCCAATGGCCCCCAGCGCCTTAAGACCCTTAGGGGTGATTAATTCGCACTTTAGAAAAAATACCAGGTTATTATTGATCGGGAAGGTGGCGAGGTGATGTACTATACCCAGCCGCAACCTTGTTAAAACGAAGCAGTGTTGGGTATTCATCACCAGGAACAGGTACGTTTGAAAGCCCTCAGTGAGGGCATACAATAGATATGAAACAACCATGGGCTTCCTAGCATCAACAACAGGTCCTTTTTCCGCCCTGACATCAAGTGAAAGGGCCTTAAGCTCGGATTTCTGGAGCACAAAATTCTAGAACGCTGCTGGAGCCCAGAGGAAGCAGAATGCCAATTTAAGAGTATAGTTGATGTATGAGAGCCACGGAATATTGAAAGCATAATCTAGTGCATCAGTCAATCAAATCAATCTATCATTTATAGAGAGCAGGAAATCACAGTGAGGGTCTTGAGGCGCTGTTTCTATTCCAAAAATACTAATGCATTTTATCCACGCCTCCAGCAAAGTAGACTTTGGGGATTTTTTAAGTCAGTATGTTGGCCTAAAAAACTCAGTCTTTAGATTCTAGAGTGGGCTAAACTGACATGGAGCTCACATACGAGCTGTCTGTCAAAATAATCATGTACCACCCTTTCTATTCAGTGTAATCTGCTTTCTCACCGGTTATTTCATGACAATTAAGTGTTACTGGCATGTAGTGGTCCTGCTGGAAATGGCTTGTCTTTGGAAATCAAGGGCTATGTGATTGATTTGTCTGTGTATTAAGAGATTCTAGAGCATTTCTGATAAGGTCTTGCGACAGATATAAAAATAGAGTTTTCCTGCTGATAAATGAAAATGAGTTTGAATGAACTGTGAACATCACTCTGTCCTATATCAGTTGCATGTGCCCTCAAGAGCATGCGTTTCTTCGTGAAGGTACAATTCAGGTCAGGGTTCTTTTTTTAGTTCCCAAAACATTGTCCAGTTGATTTCAGAGGAAGTTTATTTGTTATCATAGCGTCTTCCTCTTGGCCATTAACAACTTCCCATTAATGATAATGAAGCTTTTTGTTGAGTAACCTTTTGCTGTATTTCATAGGAGCAATGTCCTTCGAATTCATCAATCACTCCATTCTAATATTGATTCAGCCTTTCACGTAAGCCAAGTTCGTTAGCTTCTTTGTTTCTTTTAGAATTCCACATCTCAAGTGAAAAAGAGGCATGACACCACATGGATAGGGCAAAATAATTTAAGCCTACCTGGTTCCTATTGCTTAGTATTTGGTTATTGTTCTAAAAGTAAAGCCAACTTTAATGAGTGTTTTGCCCGATTGGTTGTGCTTGCATCAGTTTATGTTACTTCAAAGCCATGGGTTTAGTGCTCATTCCACCAGAGGGAAAGTTGCAATAGCACAATTCACGGGTAATGTGTCTTTAGCTGAACAAGGTACTTCTCTGTGCAGTACCAGTACATTATTTCGGTATCCTTTACTGTATGAACTTTAGGATTATGTCTGCCTAGTGACACTTAAGAAATATGCAAGTTGCTGCTCACTACTCTGCCCTCCTGTAATTTATCTTTATTGTACTGCTGTGTAGTTTGCATATGGGATACCAGTCTTTGCAAGATTCAGTGTTGGAAAGAAACATTAACTGTAACAGTAGCTCATCAACATATTTTCTGTACAGGATGCTAATGCTTAATTTATACTCTTCCGAATGCAGGATTGAAAGTTCATTGCAGCACATGAATCTGCGGATGGTTGCAAAACTGGAAATCTACTGTTAAATGTATTATTTTATATTTCACTGATTTTAATTGTACTTGTTCGGTTGTAGGATTTGTATGTTTTTGATAAACTGCGAGCCTCTGATGGTTAAACTTGTATGTTAATAACCATTTATTTTCTATGTTGAAAACATATTAGGTTGGGTTTGCTATCAGCCGTTTCCATCTGTGATTTGTGAATATGAAAATAAGTATGTTTACATGGCTAATGTGACCTTATTTTGTTTACCTAGAATCACACGTCAGGTACGACATTACTGTTGGGAGCAGCCGCAGTGATATTATTGGTGCTGCATAGTGCATTGGAAAGTTTTTTATTCTTGTTGATTATTAAAAACTCAGGCCTGATTGTCAAAAGTCTTCCCTTCATATAGCCGGTATGACTGTCTTTGTGATTTTAGAATCTCAAATCTTAATGCACAAAATGCCTTGCAGTTGGTAATCACAGTGACGGAACACAAAGCAGATATTTGGACCCTTGCGAACTATAAGTGGACACGGAAGGCAAAGGGGCAAAGCCCTGCCTTCCACTTCGCAGAGGTACGCATAACTACTTTGTGACCATTTTTTGAAGTCAAAAAGAATGGAATGGATAGCACCTGCCAGGGGTGGGCACTATACTTTGCCAAAGTGAAGGTTTGTTCCATATTTCACACCTTCTACTCTGCTTGTGCAGGCTGCAGACAGGGGAGGTGTAGACATCAGTCCCACAGACCATGGCCTGTGTAAGGATCACAGTGTGGAACTTGTTGTCACATTGGGACTCCTGTTTCTAGGAGGCACAGTGATCACAGTGCTGGCACACTTCATTTTCAAAAGCTAGGGTGAAGATCTGCTGTCCCATGCAGGCCTTCATCCAAGCATTTGCAATAGTTTGCAAGGCGTGCATGCGGATTCCTGCTACATTAGTATTAGAGCCAGGCAGTTTTGCAATTATTTGCAATCTGTAACTTTGTGGTCCTAGGGCTTTAAGCATTCCTCCCACCTCAAAAGGAGAGGCCTATCATAGCCCATCTTCTTTTAAAAATCGGGTAACACATGTTTTAACTTCTACTCATAATGCAAATTTAGGTCCTGTGGTATAACTGTGCAGGATGCAGAAATATTTATCCAAACAAAATATTACCCTGTACCGCTTCACGTCCTTGTGCTGATAACTGCATGCCAAGTACTTTTCTCTACCTCAAAATAGGATATATGGACAATGGTGATGCTATCTCTTGATGCATGGCTAATACTTACAGCTGGTTATCCTTATAGCAGCTTATACTAACCAAATATACAGAAAAAAGTATTTTATTTTAGTTAATTTTAAAGTTAAAAAATGTGCTGCACAAAACTATGATACATCATTATAATGTAGCACGAATATACTCTGTGTACAAACCGATTGTAAACAACTCAGCTATACATCCATCTGTAATGAATGTGAAGGTGCTCTAAATAAACATTTCTTAATAATACATTGGTATACTATCTATAAGCTTAAATCTTGTAAGAAAACGTCAAGGCTTAAAATGAAGAACATTTAGTGTGTGTGTGTGTTCTCCAAGGATTATGCAATGTGAAGAACAACAAATAGAGCCCATACACACCCAAATACAATATAATTTAAAAAACATCTGCAAAATTTTATTTATTAATACATGCTTGATATCAATAGTATTTGAAAAGATTGTAAAATTTGTTAGCAGGAAAGTTGTACATACTAGAGATAATTGAGATGACGTTCACATCTCATTATTTCACAATAGAGACACTGTAGTAAGGCCAAAATTAGGTATTGGACCTAAGCTACCATTTTACAGTATATGCTTTCAGATGAGGACTACCCACCTCAATTGATGTAACTCTAGAATGAGGATTGAGGGGCAGGGTTTTGATGCACGTACAATTCTGTAAAATTGCTCTTGAGCCATCACAAAAAAATGCAATATATATTTCTCCTTCCGGTATAGAACTTTCCAGCCTGCATATGAAACACTGGTATACCAGAATCAACTGGAACCCCAATTAAATGTTTCATGAAAATCCATTGTGGGTACAAATATGTTCTTTGCTATGAACAAAATTATGGTGTAAGAATCTAAATCTGATAATTTATGGTTGTGTGCAGATAAAAAGTTATTATGGATTCCAAAAGACCGGCAACCAGCATAGGTGCTATTACCTTTCCAACTGGACTGGCTGTGGGATTTATTGTTAAGTGCTCCAAGCCAAAAATGGTTGACCTTGGAGGATCTCCTGAACGTTTGATGACATTTATTAGGGAAACCCTTTTTGGGTAGCTGTTGCGCCTTACAAATTTAATTAATAATAATAATAATGATAGTTTTTAAATAGTGCACACTCTCTTGGCATCTTTGACTAGGAGTGTCTCACCTATCTCTATACCCAACTGCACAGGCCGTTTGGCATCTCATATGTGAGCCTTCACATTGCAGGACATAGCAAATACCTTGAATTATATTTCATTATCATCAACATAAGCAAAGGTCTATGCTGCATATACTTATAAAACAAAGAAATATTGGTTACATTAGCAATTGAGCTGCAGGACTTAGATAAAATGCATTTTAAAGATTTGCAAAGAATGTTGGCTTTGTTCCTTTTGTCCTAGCAGGAAAAATATTTGAAATTACATTGCTATATTTATACATTTTGCACCAATTCAAATGTCTATGTATTATGGTGCAGACTATGGCTGTCTTTGTTCTTTATTATGCAAATGGGTATGATGCTATTACTGCTACATACTATTATTCTCAAACATCAGTTATATTTTGATCTAAGGTGTAGTATCTATTACAACTGTTTTCTCCTGACTTTCTACAGCACAATACACAATGCAAAAATTGATGAGAGACAGTTACAAAATAAGTTAACAGCTTAGATAAAAAGTAACCAGAGAGAGGTAGTAAAGTAAATTTAGCAGTCCACCATTGGTATATATCTGTGCAGACCCGGCTGGGCATTTATCAACCTGTATGGATGTGATTTAGAGGATTAATTGTTGACTACGTAACACTTATGTACTTGCTACGGTCTTCTCAGTTGACCAGCTTTTTTATTCATGAACAGATTACTTCATCTCTGTGTGTATCAATATCTCAAAATGTGATTATGCTTAAAAACATGCTCCATACCTGGTAACAAGCTTATATGAAAACTGGGCTCTCCATTTTTACACATTGTTTGTTTTAAATTCTTAATATTTAACTGTTAGTATTCGGATTTGATTTTTTTGACAGACGAAGACTTCCACATTTCCTGAATCATTTAAACTTCCCTGAATCTGAATCATGCAAATTAAAACATTGTTTGCAGACATGGCACAGAGCTCCATCCTTATTCATCTTATTTTTACTGAACTCAGATAAAAATTAATAAAGTTTTCATTGACAAATTAAATAGCAGAAAGGATACAAGCCCCTGTGTTACTTGTCTCAATTGTTTTTACCTTGCTAGATTCAAGTTAATTAGGAATTAATTGCTGAATGTCTATATTGAAACACAGCTCGGCAAACTAAATCACCTTAAACTGCTTCTTAGATAAAGGGTACAGAGTATTTTTTACTCGGCAGTGAAATTGTCATAGACACTACATGCCATAGATGAGGCACTGCTATGTTTTTTAAGTGTCTGTCTCCATTTGAGTTGTTGAATGCCAGGGAGAAAATGTTGTGAAATGAGCGGTTGGAACATCTACGATTGTAGTAGTGTATTTCGCTGTCATTAGAAATGTATTTTTGTATTGTAATTTTGGGTAACAGTACATTCTTGATAGTGTAGCCAAAATAAACATATTAATTCAAAATCCAAAAGAGCCATCTGCATCTGAAAGCGATCTGAAAATATCTACAATTAATCTCAATTTACAGAAACCTCTCAGTTATACACTAGGATATTCTGAAGAAGGCCACAAGCTATGATTTTGACATATAGTTTTGATGTGGGAATGTACTTTGGTGATGAATAGAGTGATATGTGAAACATTCTTTACCTGTCTTTAGAAACAGTCATGATATTTGTAGTCTATGAACAGTCTATGCTTTTCAAAGGCCACTGATGGAAACGGGAATATTTTTGTGTATCTAATTGTAATCAATAGATAGTCCAAGCAGAAGGGAAGGTTTCAATGATAATGTGATCTAGTGGGCCACCTCTTTTGAACACGACAAATATCGCCTCTACACAATGTTTTACAGGTTTCGATATGTTGGTGAGTGATCCATAATTTTCATAAAGATACATAGATTGGCCTTAAAAATAAAAACACATTTTTGTATGTTTTTTTTTTTTTTTTTGAAAACCTTTATTGACAGTTCAATAGAGAACAAGTATGGGCCTACAACCCCCCGGGGCCGGCCGCTAAGCAATCAGAGCAAAAAGAAGGGCAAGTGTAAACACAGGCAGCACATCGGGGAGCAGAGTCGTGATACTATTACTGTGAACAGCGTAGGTAGGGCACCAGGAGAAAAAGGTTTTCGTTTTATAATGAAACGAAGCAGAAGGATCAGGTGCCAGACAATTTTCAAACAGCAATTCCAGGTATGCAGAGTAATAGACGTAAACGATTTACAGCAATCTATTAGGTCAATAGCGCAAACACAAGAACATCAGGATGAGGAAGAGTATCATAAGCAGTTGCGCCTGCAGTCCCCCGCCAGAACTCCCGGAGAGCACCCCGGAAATTGTGGTACACATGGAGCGGCAACGAGTCATAGCAAAGGAGGTGTATCACGCTGATCCCAGAAAAAGAAAAACAAAAAGAATCAGAGAAGAAAAAGGAGGCCATGGAAAAAGAGATAAAAGACGAAAGAATCCCCTCCCCCAACCCCCCACCCTGCACCTCTGCAGATGAGTACGGCCCCCCCCCCAGCAGTGTGCCTGTCGCCCTGGAACCAGACCCGAAATATAGGAGAAGAGGGAAAAAGAAGTAGGAAAAGAACCCCACCAGACGGGGGGTGGAGAAAGTATTAATAAACTGGAGGAGGGCCTTCAAAACATACCCCCGGCTTCTCCCTCCCGCACGGTAAGTTTCCCCCAAAGTGAACAATAAACAGCACAAAAGCGATCTTCTCAAGAAAGATGGGGAGCACTATGCACCTATTATGCTGTTAGCTATGCCAGGAGAGCACGCAACCCCTGAGCCCGCCCGTCCACTAGATGACCACCCCTGAAGGATCAGCCTTATCCCTGACCACTCTTTGGAATTCTGCCCATGCCTACCCCTCGACCCAGCACCATATCCGACGTTACAAGGTAGAGGATTGTCCAAAAACGTCCGAGAAGCGACGCACACAGATGGGGTGGAAGTCTCTGAGCATCAACACAGTCCGCAGCGTGGAGAAACAGGCTTCCCAGTGCTGCCCCAGGATATGCACTGCACTCAAGGTCCAGGAAGGCAGAAGCAGCCAAAGCAGACAATAGTTGCTGGAGTTGTCCCTGGGTCGCAGGAGGGCACGTACGGGACGAGGCTACCACATCCCACTCAGGTCTAATGCCTCCGGGACAGATCAGGCCCTCAGCTGGACGAACACACTGTAGCATACTGGCCTGAGTGTCCAGCCGTGCACCAACCTCAGGGGTGGCCGCCAAAGTGTCCTCCTGTGCGCAGTGTGGGTAGTCCCTACGTACGTGCGGACAGGCGGGCCGCCATTGCCCCAACGCCGACGCCACACCGTCGAGCTTACTCCCCAAGACCCGGACACCATGAATCAAGGAGGAGTGAAGAGCACCAAGGGCCTCGAGGAGGTCGCCGTACCCCAGCACAGCTCTCTGCGATCGCGCCGCCACACTCCCAAAAGTCGCACTCTCACAAGCCCGCTGCGACCCAGCGGACAGGATGGTAGGCTTCATCGCAACAAGATGGCCGCCAAGTATGCCCGACCCTCACCGGGGCCGGGACCCTGGGACAAGCGTCTCGATGGCCACGTCGCTGGTGACCGGGTTCCGGGGGCAGGCGAAAAGTTATCCGTTGCGTGGTCACGGGCAACAGTCGTCCCCACTACGGACCCGCTCCCGTAAAAAGCCAGGGGCGGCCCGCAATGATCAGGGCAGGATACGGGCGGCAGCCGGGCAGCTCACCATCAAAGGCAGGGGCAGCCACCGGAGGATCTGAGAATTGCCCCCACGGGCATGCACTCGGACCGCTACACTTGAAAGTAGAAACGACCACGACGAAATGTAGGCCGAGTTTGGCACCGCTCCGGCGGACCGCCTCCGCCCAGTCACAACAGGCCGCTGTTGTTGAACTGCCACCCGGCCACGGCGTCCACCTGAGGTCCCGGCTCCAGGGCAGCACAGGCCGCAAAGTTCAAATGCTCGTTTCTCCGGCGATACCGCAGCCAGAAACCTCGGAGTCACGCAGTCGGGTGCCACTCTCCTTCAGAAACACGACCGCGTAGCACAGGTTAAGGATCTCGTGCAGGATATCCGTGCGGGATGCGGAGGTTCACGGAGCCGGGAGTCTACGCTGCCGTCCCGGTCGCCATCTTGGCTCCTCCCCATTTTTGTATGTTTTAATGTTTTTTTATCTCCTGTTTACCAACCATTTTATTCTTTTTTATGCAACAGCACACTCCGAGTTTCAGCAATTTTTAAAACCGCGGTCAGAGCTTCCTTATATCTTTTATTTTATTCTGTTTCATTCTCCTTTGTTAAAGCTTTAACCAGTTTTGAAGAAAAACACAAAGCAGACACACTTGATTTTTCAGTAGTTTTCAAATGTTTGGTCAAACCATATAGTGGCCAATTCAGAAAGGCATTTCTAAGTATACAAAGTAGTACTGCAGGAGCACCATTTCACTTACTTTTGTGAATTGGCCAGTGCTTAATTTGTAAAATATTAAGTGCAGGTGCTAACATTTTTTAGGAGGCCACACCCACCTCTTCGGCTCCACATACTTCCTCCACTGGCCCCCACCCACCTCCCTTAATGGCTCCACCCACATCCACAAGCCTCAACACATCAGAGCCACCTCCTCACTTCTTGAGTTCTTCAAGAAGCTGAAGACCTGGCTCTTCATAAAAGCACCTCTGGGACCACACACCTACCCAAGCACCTGGATAGCCTCTCGGGTGATTAGTGCACTATGTAAATCAATATAACATAATATAATATAACATATGGACAACAACTCGAAAGAGAACTCAAGTTGGAGAATGTGTGTACGTCTCAAAATGCAGCTTTTGGAAAGGTCTTTTGAGGACCTGAGGCAAGTTTGCAAACTAAAGAAAATATGCTTGTACTGTGCTGCTTAAAAGAAAGGAAGAGTTGAAGGAAGGGAGGAATACATTACAGAAGGCAGAAACAAATGAAGGCAGGAAGGGGAGTACTGGAGTGAGGAAATTGTTATGGATTAAAAAAGGAGAAAAGAATGTAAGGAAGAAATGAAGGAATAGAGAAAGGAAGTGAATGATGTGTGATGGATGAATTGAAAGAAGGAAGGAGGAAGAAAATCAGAAGGTAGGGTTGAGGATATGAAATGAAGAAATTAAAGAAGTGATTAAGAAAGGAGCAGGAAAAAAGAAAGTAAGGAACGAATGAAGGAAGAAGGAAATAATGTACCAAGGGAGAAAGAATGGGGAAAGAATGAGTATGTAAGAAAGCAAGAATGGAAAGAAAAATGGAAGCATGGCTGGAGGTGCTGAGGAAGAGAAAAAGCAAAGGAAAAAGATGATACAAAGGAAAGAAAGGAGGTCAAGGAAATGGATATGGGTATGAAAGGTACTGAGTCAAAGAGGGACAGAGGGAATAATGTCAGTTTAATATTGCAAAGACTTTGATAAACAAAATATTAAAATACATTTCTATGTCCTTACCACACTATGTATGTTGTAAAGCACAGACTCACCAGAGAGGTTCTTGACACCACATAAAAAATGTTATCTAACTCAAAGGCACCAATCATTGCGACCTCAGAAAGATGAAAGACTGGGTGGCCACACCGAGATTTAGATTTATGTCCCTGAGCTCAAAGTAGAGTAACAAAGGCCCATCATGAGCACACATGGTAAGCACTCTAACACCTGTTGTTTAAACGTACTGCTCTACAACCCTCCTTTATCCTGCGTTGCTCTTTGACCTCATATCCGACTTGTGCTGCTCTCCCAACCCTTGGAACCCTTCTGTGGTTTCACCCCTCCACTGTCTTAGGCCAGGCACTGTCCGCTATATCCCTTTATACCCCGTGCTCCTCACACCCTGAACTGCTCCCGAGTGGGCCCCACTCCAGACCCCAGTCCACACACTGAATGTGCCAGTGAATTAGCCTTTGTATAGTGACAAGATATTTACTAGGCATCAGTGGTGCTGCATTATATGAAGAACAAAAGCATCTATTACTAACACCCATGTGCTGCTATCTGTTATAAGCTGGCAATATAAAAGAGCCTACACTATTGGCAACACAATGTGAATTAATATAGTACTTCTGAGGCTAGCCAGTTTCTAGCACTACAATCTTCGTTAGATATTAGATCAGAGATACAGTGACACAGCTGACCAGGGCAGGAAAACAGAATTTAATCAAGTTGTATCAAGAGCCAGCATTAGTTCCCAGGTTCGTAAATTTCAAAGCTGCGAATGGGCTAAAACAAACCAATCATAATACAAATATTCATAGGTAAGACACACACTGGCACTACTTTTTCTTTTACGTAGCAATCAGTACCACAGTTGAGTGGCAGTGTAAATGATAGTTTTTTTAAAATTATTATCCAACTGCCAAAATCACATTTATCGATCGTAGAAGCATGAAAGGCTGTGCTACCACAATGAGATTCAAACATGCAACCTTTCGGCTGTCCTCTTCAAGCAGTACAATGTTTTACATAAATAAATCTGTAGATGACTAGCTCAAAGGGTTAAAGTGCCCATTGCAGCAACTGGTTTGTATGAAGCAGGTCTTTGCTCTTCTGGTAAGATAGCTAGGGTGGCTAATGCCCTTGCTGCAGGTGAGCAGTGTGTAAGAAAATGCCACGCGCCATCATTCAAGTATCATAGTTTAGCAAGTTCATGTTCTTGCTGCTGTGATTCAGGCATAGCATTCATAACACAAGACATACAGTTTAATCTTTGAGGTGCTATGTCAAGCTTTCATTGATTTCAATGTGAGTACTAGTGAGCTGGAAACCAAATACCACCAAAAGTGGAAAACAATAGTGTGGCCTGAACATCTACTTCTCCAGATGCAGAAATGTGTTCTACTGACCCCAACTAGTCATTAACGTAAACAAAGACAGAAAGCCCATGTTAGAATTAGTAGAGAACTTTTTATATGAAGTTTTATGTAAGAATCCTGTCCAGGCCCTTGCAGAATGTTAAAACATGAAGAGATGATCAGTACTTTTCTCTGATAAAGTTGGCAACACAGAGTCAAGAAACATGAAATTAAAAAACATGAGGCCAGCAGGACGGAGTTGTCGCTACTTTGATTTACCTGATTTAAAAACAGGAAGGCAGAACACAGGCCCTTGCAGCACCTCTGAGTGCACTGCCGATGGAAAGAGCGACTGAAGGTCAGGCCATATGCTTTACAAGCACAGCACAGCTCGTTAGTTTGGAGTAGAGGCTGGTACACAGAGCTGTACGTGAAGCTAAGTTGTAGCTTCAGTTCAACCACACACTAGGGAGGCCAGGCCACCACCACTCCTGGAGAAAAAAAGCTTGGGCCTCCTGTCTCACGAAATAGATACATTTCAGTTCCTGAAAAAACAGAATCCAGCCCGGCAGCAGCGGATGCAAATTGTATCAATTTGCCATGCACAATACAGGCTGAGAGGGCCTAGGTGACCTGCCCCCCTCCCCCGCACTGTGGGGCCTTATGTTGCAATGCTCTCTTCTCTCCCTCGTCAGTGAGCTTGGCTCAAATATGCACAGTGCAGTGACCGGGGCAGCAGAACTTTTCTTTCCCTCTCAATCTCACTGAAAGTAACCACCAATGTTCTGCTTCCCTTCCGAGGCAGAGACAATACTGTGGAATGCAAGAGATTGAAAATGGACCATGAAATATACAGTGTACCTAAGCACCCATCAAGCATTGGCAGTCACAACGTGTCCTCAGATTCAATAGACCCGGCCCTGTGAAATAAGTGCCAGTGCTGAGCACCAGAAAGCACCGGCACAAATTAAGCACTGGAATTGGCCCCAAAATGTCAACCTCCCTATTCATACAAGTGCAAAGAGATAACATTCCTTTCTATTTGTACTAACTGCACATGGTTATTCCTATTATATTTCATTTCTAGTTGTTTTGGGCTTGAATCACAAATACATTTAAGAGTATGTGAAGTAGTACTACTTCACCTATTCATGAATGCATTTGTGAATTGACCACATAGTTTTTATGCTATATTGGTGTGAGATCATGGAGGAAATGGTGGTGTGTGTGTGTAGATGAGTAAGCATATACAGATGTTCATGGAGGAGCAGGTTAGATAAGTGTGAAATGGCAAACAGCACAGAAATGCTCAGTGGTACTGGAAGGAGACCTCGGGAAGTGGACGCATAATGTGTGGTAAGAGTAGGGAACTATGGACATATAGGGGGGGGGGGGCCAGGTAGTATTAGGAAGAGGTGGTGTGAGTCTATGGATGTGCACACAGAGTAAGTTCCTGCATTGAAAGAAAGGCAAAATAAAACATGGCTCCAAAATAAAAAAAGAAAAAAAAATAATAACAATTCAAGAGTCTCATATAGCAACAATAACGTGAAATTCTTTCACTCCTAAAGCTGTTGAAAAGCCTGATTGATATATTTCTTCCAGAAAAAAGATCCAGCTGTTTCCTGTCCCACTCTTTGCAAACATGTTTTAGAGGAATTTGTCAATGCTTGAAAGTAGTTTAACTGGGTGTATGAATATTCTTCCAGTGCTCTGTGGAAGGGCAGTCCAGAAATACAACTCCATGAACTTCAGAATGATGCCAAAAGAGCAAAGACGAGTTCTTGTTGAGTTCATATAACATCTATTCTACAACAACTTCGCTGGGTCAAAAGCAAGAGTTAGACTTAATTCCATAGCGATTATCCACTGGCTATATTTAGAAAGACTTAAGCACAGCCCAGTCAAATAAAATCGTGTGCTGTGCATAATTATAGGTGACGAAAAACATGAAGCACAGTGTTATTATAGTGTTGGAGTAGATTCGTATTTTGTCATCTAAAATTCGGAATAGAGACCTTAATCAACTAAATTATACAGTATATGTATCAGAACTGAAACCATATCATGGGTCAAGAAGTATAGCAGCATCCAGCGGTATGTAAGAAAAACTGGGACAAATGGAAAAATAAGAATTACAAGTTCATTATGTGTGTACTACGCGGTCCATGAAAGCAATTAATCATATCAGATTTGTCCAGTCCTCCACACGGTTCAGTCCGGTATGGAGACTTTCAGTCCGTAAAATCCTTTTTAGTTCCTCCTTGTTCAGGATACTGCTATTGTCAGAGCTTCTAGGAGACGGATGGACCACATTGATTACTTGCCATTTAAAGTCATCCTCCGTATGCCCTAGGTTTGTAAAATGTTCAACCAAGGGTGCATTTGCCGTTAGGCACCGTATGCTGCTCCGGTGCTGGCAGACTCGAATTCTGATTTTCTGTGTCATCTGCCCAAAATAAATTAAGTTACATGGGCAAGTGATTGCATATACAACATTATAGCTGTTACAGTTGGAGAAATGTGATTAAGATACATAAATATTCCCAAAGACAAATTTTTTGCTTTCAATAGTAAGGTTACAGACACTGCAACCTCCGCAGCGATAGTGGCCTAGTGTCAGTTGATTAAGGTCTCTCTCGAATTTTAGATAACAAAATAAAAATCTACTGCAACACTATAATAACACTGTGCTTCATGTTTTTCGTCACCTATAATTATGCACAGTACAAGATTTTATTTGACATGCAATATTCATTTTAAACTGTAGGCCAATATGCACTTCTCTGTCAGCATCCTCTATTGAAACTGTAACTATCCAGCTTTATAGATTCTGCATATTTCTTAACTGTAACGGATTGCCCAACATGCAGACACATTCTCTGTTCATATCAGTAACATTGCTTCCAATTTACAGTTAATTATTGCCTGCAACTGAATGTGTCCTTCTAACCAAATCTCTATGCTGTCCCCTTTCTACTCCCTTTTGAACTATGCCGATAATTCACACTCAATACATCCCTTCAATGTACAACGGCTAATCCCTACTCGAAACATGGCACCTAAAACGTACCGGCACGCGATATGCGTGGCGATCCAGTTTGTATCAGGTGCATGCATGCGCACCTAGGCAATCACGTCCGTATTCCTTTTCACACAGCATATGCTTCAGTTGTGCTCACAGTCACGACCCGATCCGCGACATCGCCACAGGTAAGCGGCAGCGCCTAGAATTTTAGTTGCTCACAATTACAGCAGATTGCTATTCCAGCAGCTTACCGGCCATTCGTCTCCCTTCCCTTTACCGCGCTCCATTGTGAGCCCCTAGTCCTTGAGCACTTTGGGTGGAATTACCGCTCCAACTATCAACAAGCATTGGCATAGCCAATAGGTTTCGCCTTTGGGACCTTATAAGTATTTAGTTATGCAACACAATATCATTGGTTCAACCACATCAACTGTTGCATGGCTAAACACTTATAAGGTCCCAAAGGCGAGACCTATTGGCTATGCCAATGCTTGTTTCAATTGTGTTGAGAATAAATTGGATTTATGAGATGCTCCTGCGCAGTCCATTTGTTTCGTAGGTATGTGGCATAATAGGATTTACACGAAGGGTAAATGTGTTTCGCTATTTTTATGTCTGCTGAAATTAAGAAATGCTTACCAGGTAATATTCAATAAGATATCACTTGATAAGCTTGCAGATCAGAAAAGTTTTGACCATAAGCGATTTACGCCACTCTGGCGCCCTAAAAAAGCTGCATTTGTGCGCAATCTTCGCAAACAGGCTCCAGGAGTGGTGTAAACCAGATCTGGCAGGGAAGAGTCTGTTCCACCGAGAGAAGCAGCGCGAAGAGTAAACAAGCCATTGTAAGGAGGCCTGGCCACGCCGGGGGAGGAGGCTGTCCAATGGCAGCATGACTGGCGTGGCTGTGGGACACACTCCATCATCACCAGCATCCAGAGCTCGTCTCCCTGAACACGCCCACTGTAAAGGCAGGCTGGTCTCACAACAATGCACATAACGCACCGACGTTACCATACCAATTGAGCACGCCCCCACCGAACAATGCTGGCTTCACCGAACCACCAAAGACCTCACGTTATAAAGCAGCCATTTCTTAAGACGCATTTGGAGGGCAGCTAAAAGGACCCTTCATGCGATCTGTCTGGAGGCCTGGTTTCACCACCGTTTAACGTGACGCACCTTTTACTGAAACGAACAGGCCCGCATTCATTAGCAGGCCAGCATACATGCAAACGATCTGCATCTGGCGTGGTCTCACAAAAACACATGTGGCTTAGCAAAGAGAATGAAAACAAACAATGCCTCTCGCTCCAACGTCTGAGGTGCTGAAATACAGCTTTAATGGGGATTCCAAGGTCTCCCTAAAACCCAGGTGCCACTGCACCTTCTGCACTATTGTTAGCCACGCAAAAGTCCAAAACATCAAGCAGCAGGCCTCTCTGTAACGCACCCTCCATTAGCAGTTACCAGTTCTTGAAGAACTCACACCTCGCCCAGAAGCAGATTCTCAGAACCAACCCATGCAGATCTTTGCTAAAAATGAAACTTCCGTGCAGTAAGGGAGGGGGAGGAGCGGGTGAGAGAGGGGGAGGAAAGCCTGCCATGCCAAGGAGCGGGTGAGAGAGGGGGAGGAAAGCCTGCCATGCGAGGGATGATAGAAACCAGGATAGCAGCTGTGCGCGTGCACGACATTGCAAACGCAAGCTGGAGGCCTGAAAAGCCACTAGGTTAGCACTTCCAAAACCCGCTTACTAAAACTCTCACCAGAGCAGCGCTAGAAGCGCTGGCTCAGGCGAGACCTAAAAACGGAGAGAGGTAAGCCTTGGCCGCTCCGCATGGTTCCTCGGCCCTGACAGGGAGGCCCTCCTACCTTTATGTAATTTATCACACTTTCTTTCAGTCTTCATCATATGCCCCCGTGCAGACCAGGGTCCACGGGCGGGGCTTTGCCCCCAGTCCCTGCTACTGTGGCCCCAGCTTTACTGAACATTATTCCTCTATCATACCTGACGTGCGGTCTACAGCTCAGACCCACAGTAAGTCTCCAACAGACTACGTTTACCCTCACTAGTTTTGGTTAATGCATGACTTAAGAAGCATGACGTCTCCAGATCGGCATACTAACACCCCCGCATATAACTATACAAGGAGTAATAAGGTTGCACAAGCGTGCTAATTGGTGTACATAGTTTACCTCACTTTCCCTAAATCTTCCATTAAGCACTCATCTTGAGAACCCTGGCATACACCCCTTAGCCTTCCTTTAACTTCTCCCAAATTCCTTCTGGGATTGACAAGGTTGCACGAGTGTACCGACTGGTGTATATAGTCTCATTCAATTTTTTCACAATTTTAAATCCTCTACTAGCACTCGTTTCGAGAATACTGGTATATATCCCTTAGCCTTCCTTAACATCTCTCAATTTCTTCCTTCCATCCTCTCTTTCTCCCCTCCATCTCTCTCTCCCTCCCTCTCACCCTAACCCTTTGCCTTATTAAAGCTACCTCTCAGGCATTTAGATTTAAACATCGTCGACAACAACATCTTATCTCCGACTCAATTTAAAAAAAAATATTATTGTGGAGTACAAGATGTGTTTTCTATCGTGACTACTGTAATTTTGATCACTGAAAAGTCACCTTACCACTATATGCCTGAGGTCAGGAAATCTTTTGATTTCCAGAACCCTTTCACTTGTTGCTCACTTTAGTGTATGTTCGTTCTTGTTTATCGAATTAGTAAATAAATGTAATAAGGTCCATTGGGACAACAATACACTCGATGCTGATTTCAGTTTTGTGGTTATAGGCTAATACCGTCCATAATAGGGACTGCTGTTTCTAGTAATATACTGCTACCCTTGGTCCCTTCCGACTTACAGGGTTCCCTTGTTCCATTTCACAGACATCGACTTAACAGAAGCACAAGTTATATTTGTTTGTAACTTTTGATCCGTTTGAGCTATAAACAATTTATTAGTCAAAATTGTCAGATTATGCAGCACATGATGTATTATGTGGCCAATATGGGAAAGCCATAATTATGTGGAAAACATTAGCAAACTTGGATATTTTGCCATTGATGTTTGAACTGCTATTGTGGAAAAAAGGGAGAAGTGCTGATGACAGAAACTCCATGGCTGAGAGACAAATGGCTTGCGATTCCACTTTTAACGATATTTGGGTCATTCTGTGATTGGAAACTTGTCCCACCTTTTGAATGTATTTTAATGTCAATAACTAATATTAAACCTTAAATAAGCATGTGTATCCATTGATTAAATTAAATAACGTAATAGGCTGTAACCGGTTAGTGAAATGGGAAACAAATACATATTTTGCTCTTTCTGCCACACCTCTGACCCCGCCCACTGACTCAATCCATGGGTTATTCCCGCCCTCTGATTCTCTGCCCACAGTTCCCCTAGTTTTTTTCCCCTCTTCTACGCGTGCAGCGGGCGCGCCAGAGGCAAACCCGTCTGCGCCTGTCCACATCCAGAACGCGGTCAGCGCCAGCCACGCTGCCCAAACTCAGCCACATATTTCTGACATCGGCATTTCTAAGAGCATTAAATACTACTTCTAAGCATTGTGGCATTTGGCTTGCTCCGAGCCAAATGAAAGGCCCTTTGACTTGCCTAAACTGTAGAAATGTGCTTGGCTCTCTCGCGGAACAGCTATCACGCTTAATGACAGATCATTAGCAAAACCACTATGTGGGGGGCTTATTAACACCCGTTCCCAGTGCAAACAGGCCCGAGAAATTCATGACTTGATTATTGACTTGCAGCTTGATTTTCTTTTGATCATCGAATCATGGCTGAAGGAAAAGTGCAATCCTGATATTGTCCAGGCCCTATCTTTAGGCTATACTATTTGTAGACAGGATAGAACAAAGTCCTGTGGAGGCGGGCTAGCTATCATCTATTTAGATTGCTCTCAATGTCTAAACTTCGATTTAGTCCATCTGAAAGAAGCAGAAAGCCTCGATTTCCGTTTTAAGCTCAGGTCTTCCCTCTTAATTGCAGGGGGCTTATCTATCGACCTCCTGGCCCCAGCTCCTGTTTTTTAGAGTCCTTAGGTGATGCCTTGACCCCACAGATTCTGTGGTATTCTAATTTTCACCATGTTTGGAGACTTCAATCTCCACTTTAAATGTAGTAATGAACCTGAAATAGTTAATTTGTCGGACACTCTAGACACTTTTGGGCTTCATCAGTTGTAAGCATTCCCACACATTCGGCAGGACAGACTCTGGATGGCATCCGTTCTAATCTTCCAACACTTACACTTGATTCACCTATCCAGCAGGCGTAGTCAGACCATATGCTGATCCCGTTCAGCATCAATCCGCAGAGAATCAGCTCTCATCCTACCCCCTCAGCGCCAACCCGGCTAATGACTCGTAAATGGGCCAAGCTGATGCCTGACCACGAGCTGCCAAGACTTGCATCAGCCTTCACGCCCATTTTGTAGGCAAAACACTATGGAGGATGCCAAAGGTTTCAAGGCCTGGATTACCCAGGTCAGTGAGAAACTAGCACCAATAGTTCAAATAAAGAGGAAACAGATTCCTCAGCCCCTTAGTACACGCAGGCATTAGCAGATATCCATCTTCACTGTAAGCAGTTGGAGCGAGGTGGAGAAGAGCCTACAAGACTGAAGATCTTGTGCAATTTAGAGTGTCCCTAAATACATTCCATTCATAGATTGAGTTAGCTAAAAAGGATTATTTTTCTAAGCAAATAACAGAAGCCCAACATGATCAAAAATCTATCTTCACAATTGTTAAATCATTCCTACAACTGAAAGTCTTAGATAAGGATATCTCCCTCACAGATCCTATACAATCAAATAGCTTCTTATTTTGAAGAAAAAATCCAGAACATTCAAAGCGAGTTCAGGTCTACCCCTTTGTCTATACATTATTTAGAGTTGGACCCCTCCCATTCAGGATCCTCCCTTCAAGCCTTTCATAGCATCCGCTTAGCTGTGTCCTGAAAAGCAATCTTACTGCGCAAATCAGGCTTTTCTTTTGACTCCTGCCATTCTCCATGCCATCGTGGACATTGTGAATCCTGTGATTAATAATATCATAAACTCAATAGCCATTGCAGAAGTACCTATGGACTGGAAACTTGCTGCTGTTAAAGCATTACAGAAGAAACATGTAGGTATCCAGTCTGCTAGCCTCACCCAATTTCTCGTGCCAGTCCATGTACTGATAAGGCTGGTCTTATAAAGGGTCCAGCAATCCCTCCCAATCTTCCTCCATTCCTAGTCCTTGAGAATAAGGCTGAAGAACCAATCTAGGACGTTAGGGTTCTGTCGGCGCCGGTATCCGCGCCAATCTGGCTCTGGTTCATTGGGAATGAGGATGGGACTGGCTCTGCCAGAGTCTCGGTCTCTGGGCCGATAAGGGTTTCAATGGTACGACTGGCGTCAGTTCAGATACATTGACGGTTCTATTGGTGGGGGATGGTTGGAGTTGATCAGAGCCACTGGTGCGGAACCAGATGGATGCCCCCCTGAGCCTCCAGGATTCAAAGGTGCATGAGTAGGGTCAAGCCTCCCAAATATGAGGCACATGGCATCATAAAATTCTGTCAAGTGGGCGGGAGGCTGTAAAGCGCGGAGCCGACCCAGGCACTGGTTCAGAGGAACGAGGCCTAGAACGCCAAGACTCTTCTCTTGCATCCGCCAATGGACGGAGAGAAGTCGAAGCATGCTTAGACTTCTTACCCTGACCGACTGGACATCAAGTAGGAGGACAAAGTCTTACTGCTCCCGGAGTGGTGCCCGAACCTTCCTCTTCACTGGGACTGTGAACGAGAAATCCGAGGAGAATGACATGGTGCTGAGCGCCAGGCCGCAAGCAGCTTAAGGAACCGCTCCTTCAAAGTTTTTGGACTGCAACTCAGTTGTGGCAGTTAAGCCACAACTGAGTTGCAGTCACGCTCCAGGCCCAGACACAAACCAGGTGTGGGTCCATCACCAACATGACACGGTGGCAGGTGCTGTGTAGTTAAACCCAGAAGTTTTCTTGGACATGTTAGGAAAAACCTACACACCAAAAAAAGGGTCGACAAAACGTCGAAAAAAGCCTGTCAAAAAGTGTCAGAGGGTAGCTCTCTTCATGAACCTGCGCTGGCTGGTGTAGAAAAAATAATGACGTCAGCACACTAAGGTGGTGCCTATATTGGTGACGCAGAAGTCACAATGCTGCAGATGATGCAAACGTCATGTGGAGCCACCGACGACACCTACCGGCGCGCAGGGGTATTGCTCAAAGAAAATTCTTCCGGATTCAGTCTGACACCTGGGAAATTCAAAGGTAAGGAATCTGCGGCTAGATGTCCCTATCAGATTAAAACTTTAGACTTTCATCCTGTTCCCCTTATTGAATATTTGTCACTTTGTTTATTAATTTTTACTCTCTTTTTCGAATTCAGTTTGGATTTTGTTGTGGTTACATTTCGACGTTATTACTGTTTTGTTGCTGCATAAACACTTTACACATTGCCATAAGTTTAGCCAGTCTGCATTGTGCCATAGCTACCAGGGGGTTGAGGTCAGATTAATTTAGTGATGTTCAGGTTCTTCCTGACAAGGGTTATGATAGTTCCTTGAGGTGTGTAGGTACCTGTCCAAAATAATCCAATTACTTACAAAGTGCATCTGTAAAGTGTACTTCGAGCCTGTCATGGATTTCATTTGAGAAGAAATCTAGTTGTTGACAACTGTACTTCTGCTATTCTCCATGGGGACATATATTCAGTAAAATATGAGGGCATATTGTTTGAATATCACAGTAGCCTTCGGTCTACATACACATAGATCATTATGAGACACCCAACTCATCCTCTCTCTAACAATCCAAGAACCATCAAAGTTAAGTTCCAAAGATGCATGAAAAACGCAACCGACTAGATGAACAACTGTCTCAAGCAAAACACAGACAAAACAGAAGTACTCATCTTTGGGAAAGGCAAGGACACATTTGAAAAACGAATGGTGGCCCCCGGAGCTGCGCCCAACCCAGACACCCACCAAACAGGCCTGTAACCTAGGCCTCATCCTTGACAGCCAGCTATCCATGAAAAAGCAAGTCAGCGCTGTCTCCACCATCTGCTTCCTCATGCTCTGTATGCTCAAGAAGGTGTTCAGAGGGCTACCGAGCAACACAAGGCAAACTGTCACTCAGGCTCTCATTCCCAGCAGACTCTCCTACAGCAACTTCCTCTATGTTGGAATAGCAGCCCAGCTCTTGAAGAAACTCCAGACAATCCAGGACACAGCAGCCAGTGTCATCCTCGACCTTCTCAGTCGGACGCTCATTTTCGCTCACCTCATGAAACTCCACTGCCTACCAGTAATAAAAAGATGCTTGTACAAACTACTCACCCACACATACAAGGCATTATACAACAAAGGATCTGCATACCTCAACTAACACTTGACCTTTAACCAGGTCACCAAGAAACTCATTTCCGAATCCCTCACCTTAGCTGCCACCTGTCGCATCCATCGGACAAACAGCAGAGGCCGCTCCTTCTCCCATCTGGCGGCCAAGACCTGGAACGGCCTACCCCTGCACCTCAGAGCTTCACCATTGCTCCAGCAATTTAGGACCTCAAGACATGGATATTCAACCGATAGGACAACAGGCAGTTACAAAACATTTTTTTTCCAGACAGCGCCTAGAGACCATCACGGATGAAGCAGCCACGATCTATAAATCCCGACTGAATAGCCATTGGGACTAACTGAGCCATTTATTTTTGGTGGGATCAATTGGTCATTGAAGTCTTTCTTGTGTGGAATATTTTCAGGACATCTTAGAGGAACTGCAAATATCCTTTTCTATGTAATGTAAGTAAAATCCATCAGTGGTACTGCAGCAGCTTTCTCTCTATACAGTGTCAGATCACAGATGCCATCAGTTATTGGTGGTGCTTGGGGGGCAGAAGCAATGCATTTTTAGTGTTATGTTAAGCTACCCTTAAAAGCTTAAAGGAATATCCCCCAGCTCTAAGATGGATTCCATAAAATCTTCAGCATTGCTCTGTATGCACCTGAGCAATCCAGCTACAAAGCCACATGAGCATCGCCAGAGTAGTGAGTCAACGACTTTTGGTATTCATTTCCTCCCATCATAGACCAGAAAAATGGCTCAAGTAAAAATGTTACCAAAGTGTTGCCCAATGACTATTTCTTGCTTGGCATCAAACTGGATCTGGGATAACATTTAACCAGCAATAACCTTTTTACTAGAAATCGGTTTATTGAATATTTCAAGGTAATATAACAAGTAACATACCCTGCAAAAGCATCTAGACATGTCAAACATCTGCAATCCAGTGTAGCATGTAAAAAGATCAGTCCACTGCCAAGCTACAAATGGTAGGCCTACAGTCATATTTGCAATGTCACTGTAGTGGGTGAAACGAGTACGTTAAAAAAGCCAAACTTTCCTACACCCTTAAAATGCTAATGGACCTTTTAAACCTGCAGTACCACTTTAGCAACCAGATGACTTCACAGCAATTATACATTTAGGCAAGTAAGCAATATAACTGAATAGTGTTCTCACAAAGAACACAGAAACAAGGTTGTATTCCCATTGCCAGCATAAAAATGCAGAACCCCAAATGCCCCCCCCCCCCCCAAAATGTTTGTCCTTTCAGCAATGATATTGAAAATGCCACCAGTGACGTTACTGAATATGTAATGGGGTCAAGGATGGGGACTGAGGGAGGGGAGAGAGGCATCAAAGAACAGCTAGCCATAACTGGGAAATTTTTGTTTTTATTTTAGTGTTTTGTGTCCTTGGAAAGATTTTTTTTTTTCTTAGTAGCCGAACATAATGCACCTTAAGCCAAAGTTTTTATGATGTGCTTTGACTTTGTAAGGGAACAAATTTGTCCCTACATTCAATAATCACTGGTAACGGGGAACGTTCATGAGTAACACTTTGATCAGTAACGCTGCTTCAGAGGCCATCTACTGATACCTCAGTACACGGGTCCATCATAACTACTACACTCGGTTGACTGCTATGCCCAGTGAGCACAAGTAATTAAGCTTTTTACTGGCCTGTACCTCTGGGTGTGCTTAACAGGTTTCAGATCCCTTATAATACTGAGCACAAACTGTGCCTTGCTTGTAATGGCACAAGCAAAAAAGGTGGCCATTACTTGAGTCTGGTGCTTTCTTACCTTAACAATGTTTGTGGCTTTTACCGCTTCTCCAAAAACATTATGACCGTTTTTGTTAGCCTAACAGCAACATGTTTTTTAAACATTGGCATTAATATTACAAAGTGGTAATCTGGGTGTAGGGTAGCGCCCCCTTTTTGAATGGTTACCCCCCGCTTTTTACCGGACATCTGATGCAAGCCGACAATGTGCCCTGGGTCGCTGCCAACCAGGTTCCCAGGACCTATGTTCTTTCCCAAAACTGTACCTTTGTACCCCAAATTGGCACATTCCTGGCCACAGGTAAGCCCAATGTAAAAGGGTACCAAGGGCATTGTGATCAGGGAAGTCCTCTAAGGGCTGCAGCACCTATTGTGCCACCCTTAAAGGCCCTATACCATAATACACACATCCTACCATTGCAGACTGTTTTAGTGCAGAGAAAAGTTAAGGGTTGATATGGAACACATCCCTGTGTGCCATGCCTGCAATCTACCGCCTGAGGCCTAGGTAAGTCACCCCGCTAGCAGGGAGCACTAGCCCTCAGGTGAGGGTACAGTGGTATGAGCCATGTACCCCTACATGTACCCCCTAAATCTATCCTTAGACATTAAGTGTAGCAAAGCCATAAAAAGTTCATGGTCTGGGAGTTGGTCATTACGAACTCCACAGTTCCATAATGGCTTTACTAAAAACTGGGAAGTTTGGTAGCAAACTTCTCAGCACATTAAACCCACACTGATGCCAGTGTGGGATTCCATGTGAAATGCACTCAGAGGGCATCAGGTTTCTGAACCATTGAGTAGAGAGCCTCTGCTCTCTGGGTCTATAAACAAAGCCCATACTGGGCAATGGTGTTAGGCCTCCTCCCTCTAGTATGGGCTGGCTCCACGAAGGGGAAGCTTCAAAGACCTGCCCCCTTTGGGAGCTGTCCCTGCCTTTTGCTGCCCTCACCACCCCAACTGGACCCCACGGTTCCGCCCTTCACTTTGGGCGGGAGAATTGGCGGTAAAACCAAGTAGGAAGAGAGGTCTGTCTACCTTTGAGGCGCGATGTAGCACACATATCAGTTCCCTCCATCTTGAAGATGAGGGGACTCAGCCTATTAGGGAGAGGATCATGGAGGGTAGCATAATAGAGGGTGTATCCATCCCAAGGAAGGGACCTATTGATTACGCCCTGCAGACCCCTTTAAATGATCCTAAATCTAGTATTTAGGGGTAACACAGAACCTTGCCTCCTCAGATTCGAGGAAGAAAGCAGGACCGAATAGCGGTGCTGACCCAGGAAGAAGAGGACACCTACTGCTTTGGCCCCAGCCCTGCCGAGCAGTCTGGACTACGACCTGCCTACAGCAAAGAATCCGGCATGTCAAGGAGCCAGCAGCCCCCCCAGAGCCCTGAGGACCTGCCCTGCACTCGCATTGCTGGCTGTTTCCCGTGAGAACTGGATTTGTTCAATAAAGACTCCAATCAATCAGGGAATTGTAAGCACGCTACTTACCAGTGAGGGTCTTAAGGCGTGGGGGGGAGAGGGGGGTGGCTGGATCCGCAGATCTGTTTAGCCAAAGATCCAGGTCTTGAGGGTCTTCCAGAAGGTGTTCAGGGAGGGGGCACGTCAGATGTATGCTGGTAGCTCGTTCCAGGTCTTGGCTGCAGTGTTAGAGAAGGATCTTCCACCTGCTCTGGCTCTGTGGATGCGCGGGGTTTTGGCCAGTGCGAGGTTGGAAGATGGAGTCATTTCTTACCTGTAACTCCAGTTCTGTAGTAGGGGTATCTCTGTGATAGTCATAATCATGTGAATAGTCCCGTCCATGTGCGTGGACCCCGGAGCACTTCATTAGATATATTCTCTTAAGTTGTCCTCTTCTTCAGACACTTTAGAGATAAAGAAAAACAATATTGCAGCCTAAAAACAACTAGGCTACGCTGGCCATTACTTCATCCTGAAGTGAAAAAGATAGCCAGGTAACAGTTAAATTTAACTATTTTACTGAGTTTCACCCATAGAGAAACTCCCCTTCACAAAGATCCTTTGTTCATGATAGAGATGAAGGGTTGGACAGACAAGCCCCATAGGCTGCCATTATGTGTCTGTAAATGGATACCGTGCCTTTAAGAATCCTTCCAGAGACCCTCTGTATCCCATGACGCACAGCCAAAGGCTAGTTACTTTCAGTTCTTTTTGAAGGCGTATAAAGCAAGGACTGCTAAATTCTGCACATACTGTTTCATCCACCGGGGAGGAGGGCCGGTTGCTTATGACTATCACAGAGATACCCCTACTACAGAACTGGAGTTACAGGTAAGAAACTACTCCTTCTGTAGTAGGGGATCTCTGTGTATAGTCAATCATGTGAATAGAATAGCAAGCCCATCCCCCAAACAACAAACCCCAGCGGTGGAAGAAACAAACAGACCCCCTATTGTGCAAATAGACTTCTCAGTGAAGCCTGCCCAACCTGAGCATCTGCGCTGGCATCAGAGTCCAGGCAGTAGTGTTTAGTAAAGGTATGGACTGACTTCCAAGTGGCAGCCTTACAGATTTCTGCAATAGGAACGTTACGGAGTAAAGGAGTTGTAGCAGTTTTACCTCTGGTAGAGTGAGCCTTAGGCTAACTAACTAGAGTCTTGTTGGCTTTCTGATAACACAACTGAATACAGGACATGATCCACCTAGAGATGGATTGCTTGGAGGTAGCAAGACCAGTCCTGACAGAGCCATAGTTCACAAACAACTGATCCGATCTACAAATCTCCTTAGTTTTATCTAAATAGAATTTAAAAACCCTTCTAACATTGAGAGAATGAAGGGATCTCTCAGCAGGAGAGGAAGGATGCTGAAAAAATGTGGGTAAAGAAATCGTTTGATTCACATGAAACTCCGACACTACTTTTGGAAGGAATTTAGGGTGAGTCCTCATGACTACCTTAGAAGAATGAAACACTGTGTAAGGCTCTTGACAACAGAGAGCCTGGATTTCACTCACCCCGTGAGCCGATGTTATGGTGACAAGGAAAGCTGCCTTCCAGGACAGATGCTGGAGAGAAGCCTTATGAATGGGCTCAAAAGGCTCCCGCATCAGTCTAGAAAGCACTACATTAAGCTCCCACGGAGGTGAAAGACGCCTAATGGGAGGAAACACTTTCTTCCAACCTTCCAGAAAATCTCTGATGACTGGGAGCTGGAAAAAGGAAGTTTGTGAAGGACATTTCCTACACGCAGTTAAAGCTGCTATGTGAACTTTAATGGAATGAAAATTCAGGCCAGATTGAGCCAAATGCAGCAAATAAGGAAGAAAGACATCCTCCTTGCAGGAGGTAGGATCTGCATTCTTTGAGGCACACCAAATGCAAAATCTCTTCCATTTATATGCGTAGGAAGTCTGTGTATATGGTCTTTTTGCTTCTTTTAAAATCTCCATACAATTCTGAGGGAGATTTAAATGTCCATACTGCACTAGCTCGGGAGCCATGCTGCCAAATTCAACGACGAGAGGTTGGGATGCACCATCTGCCCTCTGAACTTCGTGAGAAGGTCCGGCCGACACAGAAGCCGAAGGTGCGACAGGAGAGACCGGTGTAGTAGATCGGTGAACCACCACTGACAGGGCCTCTCCGGAGCAATGAGGATCATCTTGGCCCGTGATTGGGAAAGTTTGATCAACATTGTCGGGATCAGGGGAATGGGTGGAAAAGCGTAGAGAAAGCTGTTCGACCAGTTGATCCACTGTGCATTCCCCAGCGTCCCTGGCTGGTAGAACCTGGAGGCGAAGTCGCTGCATTTTCTGTTTTCCGCGGTGACAAACAGATCTACCTCCGAAGTTCCTCATCTGTAGAATATTTCTTGCACCACCTCGTCGTTTAAGACTCACTCGTGATTTTCGAGAACGAGTCTGGAGAGAGTGTCTGCCTGACCATTTTGCACACCCGGGAGGTGAGTCGCTGTGATGGTCAAGTCCCTGGCCAGAAGCCAATGCCAGATCGCCTGAGCCTCCCGAGACAGTGGGCGAGAGTGGGATCCCCCCTGCTTATTTAGATAGAACATCGTTGTTGTGTACAAGCAGGGAACTGGTGCAAAAGGAAGGCTGGAAAGCTTTCAGTGCCAAGTGAACAGCTCGAAGTTCCAGGAAGTTGATGTGATACGTGGACTCCTTCACGGACCACCTGCCCTGTATCTGTAGTTGATCCGAATGCGCACCCCAGCCGTGGAGAGACGCATCTGTCACGATGGTCTGTGTTGGAATCTCCTTGTGAAAAGGAGTCCCTCTGACCAGATTGTGTGGAGAGCACCACCATCGTAGAGACTGGATGGCTTGTTGGGACAACATAATCCTGTCCTCCCAACTCCCCTCTTTCTGGTTCCACTGATCCTCCAAACATTCCTGCAGAGCCCGCATTCGGAGGCGTGCATGAGGAGTGAGAAAAATGCACGAGGCCATGGAGCCCACGATAGAGGACACCTTCCTCGCCGTCGGGAAGGGTATGGTCATGAGAGTCTGAGCCTTCCGAAGGATTGATAAGCGCCTCTCCTCCGAATGACACGCTTGCCTTGCGAGTATCGATGGAGGCTCCCAGATAATGCAGACACTGGACATCAGTTGGGACAGACTTTGAGAGATTGATGTGTAGACCCAAACGATTCAGCAGAATGGACGTCCTGTTGAAATGCAGTTGTGCTTCTTGCAACGTGGCTGCCTTGATCAGCCAGTCGTCCAGGCATGGATAGATGAACACTTTGCTCTTCCGGAGGTGTGCTAAAACTACTGCCATGCATTTTGAAAACGTCCTGGGCGCTGAATTCAGGCTGAAGGGCAGCACTGCATATTGTTAGTGATTGGTGCCGACCAGGAACCGTAGGAACTTGCGATGTTTCCTTGCTATGAGCACATGAAAATATGCGTCTTGCAGATCTATGGCACATAGCCAGTCTCCCTGATGCAGCTGAGGGTAGATCTGATGCAGGGATAACATGCAGAACTTTTCTCTGCAGATCCATTTGTTCACTTGCCGCAAGTCGAGAATGGGTCTGAATTCGTTCTTGCCCTTCTTGCGTACGAGAAAGAATCTTGAATATAGACCTTGTCCCCTCTGGGTAGGAGGACCCCGTTCTATCGCCCTTTTCCTTAGTAGGGTATCGGCCTCCACCTGAAGCTCGCGCAGCTGGTGTTGAGAGCGAACTGGCGGTATCGATGGAGGAGGGCTGGTGAAACGTAGTCAGTATCCATTGCGAACAATACTCAGCACCCAACTGTCCTGAGTTATCTTTTTCCACTCTGCCAGATGATTTTGAATGCTTCCCCCCACCAGAGTGGGCAACAGAAGAGGGGGGGAAGTAACCCTTCAGGCCTTGGAACCCGCTGGGGCCTTGTTCCCTGGTGTCGACTGCTGGTTAGACCTTCCTCTCGACTGGCGTCTCTGAAATGGCCCTTGAAACTGTTGGTGTCCAGACTGACGGCCCCGCCCACGCTGGAATCGCTGAGAGGAATAACGCCGTTGGAAAGGGCGGAAATTCCTACGCGGCTCCTTAGGCTTCTCCAAGCTAACAGCTTTGAGGGTCTCCATCTCCGCATTCATGTGGGCCATCTCCTCGTCCGCATGGGAACCAAAAAAGGGGGTACCCGAGAATGGAAGGTTCACGATACGCTGTTGAGCCTCTGGTTTTAAAGAAGTGAGACGCAACCAGGAATGCCGGAGAGTAACGCCATGGCAATACTCGTGGGCTGCAAGGAGAGAGGTGTCCACTGCCATGCTGATAATCTGATTAGAGACCATCAGCCCCTCGTTGAGTAATTCCTGGAAATCCTCCTGTTTGTCCCTAGGTAGGAGGTCTAGGAACTGGTGAAGAGACTCCCACAGGTAACGGTCGTAACGTCCCAGCAGGGCAGTAGAGCTAGCCGCCTTCATTGATGTTGCTGCAGTGTTGCAGACTTTCCTGCCCACAGAGTCCAGCTTACGGCTTTCCTTGTCTGGAGGGACTGTGGACGAGGGGGCCGTAGCATGCTGCTTCTTTGTCGCCACCACGATGACTGAATCCAGGGGGGGGGGGGGGGTCAGCCCGAAGAAATGCAGGGTCAGAGTCCGGGGGACGGTATTTCTTTTGGAGCCTCGAGGGCGCAGATTTTACAGAGGAAGGTGTAAGGAATAACTCCATTGCCGGTTCCTTCAATCCGGGGCCCAAGGGCAGCAGCGTCTCAAAAATCACAGACGTAGTGGGAGAAGGCACAGACAACGCAATGCCCAGTTTAGCCGCTCCCCTCACAAGAATCTCCTGGAACGTGGCAATGTCATCAACAGGTGACACTCTCAGAGGTGGCGAGTCCAATAATGTGGGAGGACATCTTCCCTCACTAGTGGATGCTGTGTCCCCAGTATATCGAGAACGAGATCTCTCGTGAGGACGGCACCGGTGAGACCTTGTAGAAGAACGGTGCCGGCTGCGAGAGTGATGTCTTGGCTGTGACCGTAACCTTGCCCTTCTAGGTTCTGCAGGTGGCTGAGACGGAGTAGGAGGAGTAGTAGGAGTCCTGGGCTGCGGAGGTGGTGACTGACGAGGAGCCTTAGGCTGACCAGGTGCAGGTTCCAGTGTCCTAGCTGGAGAATAGGTCCTGAAATACTCCGAGTCCGAGGTAGATACCACCCTTCTCCATTTGCGGGCTGAACTTGAAGAGGGAGCCCTGGATGTAGTGCCCTTCGTCGGCGAGCGCCAACGTCGTCGTGACCTAGAACTGGCTGTCTACGCTGGAAGGCTGACCACATAGGGAGACTTGTCTCTCGATGTCTAAATACGATGATACCTCCTAGACGTCGACCTTTTTCTCGCCGTCGAACGTCTCGTCGACAGTGTCGTCTCGACGGCGAGCGCCGATATCTCCTTGACCCCGATCGACGGCGATGGTGTGCCGACGTTGACCGGGATGTCCTTGACGTTGACCTCACCCGAGGCCTCGACGTCCGTCCCCTCGACGTTGATCTTAGACGTCGCTTCGACCCAAAGCCCTGAGTCGACGGGGAGCATATCGTCGTCATACCTGGTCTCGACGTTGATGATGTTGCCTTCGATGTCAAACGGGACCGGCGTAGTTTTGGAGCCTTCTTTCGACAGGGGAGCCCCCCAGAGGCAGACGCATGGGTCTTGGAGGAGGACTGGCTCTCTCCTTGCCCAGATGTCCCACCTGCAGCCTGTTGTCTTCTCTGCTCCAGGACTTGAAGATAAATCTTCTCCCTGTCACGCAGGGTCCTCCTGGAGAAGGATTTACAGATGGCACAGGATTCAGGAACATGTGAAGTAGGTAGACAGAGAATACAAACTCTGTGGGCGTCCAACTTAGCCTTCTTCCTGCCACATTCAGGGCACTTGTTGAATAAAGATGGCATTTTGACAGGAAAAATGTGGGCTAACTGCCCAAAAAAGACAGCAAAAGGAAGGAAAAGGCCAAAGACATCGAGTAAAACACTCAAACTAACTTTAGAAAGCTTAATTATTGAAAAATATACCACTCAAGGTAGAGCTCAATGCTCCAAGGTCCTGCTAGCAGGAGCCGGAAAAAAGAACTAAAAGTAACTAGCCTTTAGCTGTGCATCATGGGATACCGAGGGTCTCTGGAAGGATTCTTAAAGGCACGGTATCCATTTACAGACACATATGGCAGCCTATGGGGCTCGTCTGTCCAACCCTTCATCTCTATCATGAACAAAGGATCTTTGTGAAGGGGAGTTTCTCTATGGGTGAAACTCAGTAAACAGTTAAATTTAACTGTTACCTGGCTATCTTTTTCACTTCAGGATGCAGTAATGGCCAGCGTAGCCTAGTTGTTTCTAGGCTGCATTATTGGTTTTCTTTATCCCTTAAGTGTCTATGCAGGACTGCAGAAGAGGACAACTTAAGAGAATATATCTAATGAAGTGCTCCGGGGTCCACGCACATGGGCGGGACTATTCACATGATTATCACTATACACAGTGGTCCCCTACTACAGAACGGAGGTTTCTTTCGGGTATGTGGAAGTTGATTCTGTCGTTGAGGTATTTGGGTCCGTTGTTGTGTAGGCATTTGTAGGCGTGAGTGATGATTTTGAAAGTGACTTTTTTCCACAGGGAGCCAGTGGAGACTTTGTAGGTGTTGACTGATGTGTTCGTGTCAGGAGATTCCGAGGACGAGTCTGGCGGAGGTGTTCTGTATTGTCTGGAGTTTGCGGAGTAGGGACTTGTTGATGCCAGCATAGTGCGTTTCCATAGTCCAGTCTGCTGGTGATGAGTGCGTGGGTGACTGTCTTCCTTGACTCAGGGGGGGATCCACTTGAAGGTCATACGGAGGGTGTTGAAAAACCTGGAGGTGACGGCGTTGACCTGTCAGTTCATGGTGAGTGATTAGTCGAGTACAATGCGGAGGTACTTGGCGTGATCTGAGGGGGTAGGTGGGCTTCCAAGGGCAGTCGGCCACCAGGTGCTGTCCCATGCAGAAGGGGTGGTACTGAGGACGAGGACTTCTGTCTTCTCGGCGTTGAGCTTCAGGCAGCTGTTGGTCATCCAGACTGCGACGTCTTGCATTCCTTTCTGGAAGTTGAGTTTGGCAGTGGTGGGGTCTTTGGTAAGGGAGAGGTTGAGCTGGGTGTCGTCGGGCATAGGATACGATGTTACGGCTGTGTTGTCAGACGATGGCTGCGAGGGGGGCCATGTAGATGTTGAAGAGGGTGGGGCTCATGGATGAACCCTGTGGGATTCCGCAGGTGATTTTCGTGGGGTTGGAGAGGAAGGGTGGGAGTCTGATCCTTTGGCTTCTTCCGGTGAGGAAGTCCAGGGCTGTTCCTTGTATGCCTGTGTCGTGTAGTCTGGCTACTAGTGTGCGGTGGGAGACGGTGATGAATGCCTTGGCCCAGGAGGGTGCGGATGTCATCTGTGGCAGCGAGTAGGGCGGTCTCTGTGCTGTGGTTGCTTCGGAATCCGGATTGGGACGGGTCGAGGACGGCGTTATCTTCAATGAATCGTGTCAGTTTCCTGTTGACTGTTTTCTCTGCAACTTTGGCTGCGAAGGGGAGGAGCGAGATGGGCCGATAGTTGAGGTCGGTGGAGTCAGCTGTGGGCTTCTTGAGCAGAGGTCTGACTTCTGCACGCTTCCAGTCGTCTGGGAAGGTGCCAGTTTTGAAGGTGGTGTTGTAGTTGGGGTGCGATGACAAGCTTGGCTCTGTGGTAGATGTGAGGGGGCCAGGGGCGGTGGGGGCCCCAGAGTGGATGCTTTTCATGGAGTGGATGCTTTTCATGGTCGAGGCGGTGTCTTCGGCTGTGATCGGTGTCCAGTTGAAGATGGTGGGCTGACTGGTGTTTCTGGAGGGCGGGGGGTCGTCTGTGGCGCCTGGTCGATGAAGTTGTTGTAGAGGTTTTTGATCTTGAGGTGGAAATAGGTTCCAAGCTTGTTGCAGAGGTCTTGGGATGGGGTGATGTCTGTGGATTCGCGGGTTGGTGAATTCTTGAATGACACTGAAAAAGTTCTTTGGAGTTGGCCAAGATTTTGTTGTGGATGAAGCTCCTCTTGGTGGCTCTAATCTGGTTGTGGTAGCCCGTCATGGGGTCCTTGTAGGTGGTGTTGTTTTTGGTTGTATTGGTGTTTCTCCAGTTCTTCTCCAGGCGACTGTAGGTGCGTCTGGCTTCTTGGAGAGCGGTGGTGAACCAGGCGGCTTTCCTGGGGCGTTGTCTGTCGGGGTTGCCTAGCGGGGCGCGCTCGTCTGCGCAGTCGGAGATTCAGGTGTGGAGTTCTCTGGCTGCGTCGTTAGCGTCGGGTGCCCAGGTGTGGTTGTCTCGGGTGAGGTTGGAGTCAAGTTGCTCATCAGTAACCTTGCTCCAGTTCCTTCGTGGTGGGCGTGGGGCTGGTTTGGGGGCCTTGGGTTTGTTGATGGAGAAGTGTACGCAGTGGTGGTCGGTCCATGGCGGCTGCGTTGTGTCGCTGAATTGGACGCTGTTTCCTGCCGCGAAGATGGGGTAGAGGGTGTGTCATGCTCTGTGGGTCGGTGTGTTGACGAGTTGTTTAAGTCCGATGCTGGCGAGGTGGTCATGAAGGATAGTGGAGTTGGGGTCGCTGGGGTTGTCGAGGTAGAAGTTCAGGTCTCCAATGAGTATGTAGTTTGTTTAGGCGATGGTGTGGGATGCGATGAAGTCGGTGATGGTGGTGGCGAAGGGTGTTCGGGGGTCTGTAGATGAAGGTTCCTCAGTGTGGCTTTGGGGGTGGTCTGGATCTGGAAGTGCAGGTATTTGGCCGAGGGAAAGGTTTTGCTGGAGGTGGTGATGCGGATGGTGCTCTTGTGTGCGATGGCGAGGCCCCCTCCTGGGTGGTTGGGACGGTCTTTCGTCTTCATCTTGTATGTGTCTGGGATGGCGATGGTGATGTAGGAGGATGCGTTGGTCCAGGTCTCTGTGAAGGCCATGTCGGGTGAGAGTGAGTCGAGTAGGTTCCAAATTTCCATGGCGTGTTTGTGTACGGAGCGTACATTGAGGAGGATGCATTTTAGGGTGTCGCCGGTGCTGGCGTCGGAGGCCGGGGTGGCGGTGAGGGTCTGGCAGCAGTGGAGGCAGGAGAACTTGTAGTGGGTCGTGTTCGGCGAGGCCTGTTATTCTCCAAGTCTTCCAGGGTTGAGTGCGAGGAGGGTGGTGGTGTCGTAGCGATGGGTAGTGGGAGGTCCAGGGTTGCTGGCCGTGGATGGGCGCAGACGGGCTTGCCATTGGGACCCACCACACGCGTCTGCTGAGCAACCGCACAGTGGCCGCCATTAAATAGGGGTAGTGGGAGGGCGGAGTGGCTGGGAGGCGGGAGCGGGGGAATTCCCGAAGGAATTCCGGGGGAGTTGGGGGGCTGCAGGGGCGAAAGGAACAGGCAGGCACGAGAAAATAAAAAGTGGTGGAATTACAGAAAGACACAGATGGGCACAAAAACAGTGGCACAACAGGGAAAAATTAAGAAAAAAACCGGCTGAGAAAGGTTACGGGGGTTGCAGGCAGTCTGGTCCCAGTCGGAGTGAGCAGCAGGCGCAGGAGCGGACAGCAGCCTCGAACTCCCAAGGATGAGGTCGGGGTCTGGAGGCAAGAGACGGCACAGCAGAGCTGCGCAGAGAGAGTGGACCAGGACCGAATCCATATTTTGGCGACTTCGCAGTTCTGCACCACTCTGCGCCCAATGCCCACGGCCTGAGTTTGAGTGGCCCAACACCACGAGCCATCTTCGGATTCTTTTTTCTGTTTACTTATGTTCTGTATCCTCAAGATGGTTCTGTTGAAATACTGACGTAGTCCTTTGCTTCCCCACCTGTTTGTTTCCTTTTTAGGGGAGGCTGGGTGGGTCGCATGTGAATCCAGAAAATTCTTCAAGCTGCAAAACTACTCCTACTGGTAAGTAACCATTTCGTTTTGCAGTGTGAATCCTTTTCTAGATTCACATGCTGTGCATTAGATTATGCAGCGGTTTCTCCCGTGTTTGAGAGGCTGTAGTGAAAGGAAGACTTTGCTAACAGCTGTTGAAGCACCTTCTGTCCAATTTGAGCTTCCTTATTCATTTGTATATCCACACAATAATGTTTTATAAAAGTGTGTGGTGATGCCTATGTTGTTGCTGCACAAATCAATGGGTACATTGGCCATGAATGCCAATGTTGCTTCTTTCTTTCTAGTGGAATGAGCTGGTGGCTGTATTGTTAGTTCCTTTTTGCCATTGGCATAACATAATTGGATAGCTTGTACTACCCATCTTGCAATAGTTGTATTTGTGACAGCTGATCCTGTGTTGGTATGTGCGTAAGCAGCAAGCTATTGCTTTGTTTTCCTGATTTCTTCTCTTTTTTGCAAATAATACAATAAAGCCCTCCTTACATCCAGAGTATGGAGGCTTTTTTCTGCCTTAGTTTTTGGTTCTTTGAAGAAAACTGGCAAGAGAATGTTTTGATTTAAGTGATACTTAGATACCACCTTAGGCAAAAACTGTGGGTAGGTCTTTAAGATTACTTTATCCTTGTGGATTTGTAAGTAGGGTTCTTGTATTGTTAACACTTGCAGTTCACTAACTCTTCATAGTGATGTTATAGCAATGAGAACGGCTGTTTTTAGCGTGATATGTTTGAGGTCCGCTGCACGCATGTGCTCAAAGGTTTTTGTTATCAGGTGGGAAAATACTATATTTAAACTCCATGATGGTACAGGAGCAGCTCTTGGTGGAGCTATTCTTTTTGCTCCCTCTAAGAACCTTTTGATGACTGGTCTTGTAAAAAAGCTTTTGCATGATTTTCCTCTTGTATATGTAACTATGGCAGCAAGGTGCACTTTAAGGCTGGGAAAGTTTCTGTTGCTGTCCAAGATATACGTAAGCTATGTAATAACTGTTTCTTGTGTATTGATTGAATTAGTGTAGTTGTTAGCGGTGCACCATGTGGTATATCACTTCCATTTTTCTGTATAGCATTTTCTTGTTGACTTTTCTTGCTTCTTTTACAATTTCCATAGTTCTTTGTGGTAGATTAAGATGCCCAAATTCTATGTATTCAGGCGCCAGGCTGCTAGTTGTAGCGTTGCTGGTTACGGGTGAAAAATCTTACCCTGTTGCATTGGCAGCAGGTCTTTTTCTGCTTTGATCTTGACCATCTCTCCTTTGGATAGTTCTAGAGAGTGGAGTACCATATTTGTCTTGGCCAACGAGGAGCAATGAGAACCATATTTGTTGCTGGCTCCTTTGCTTTTTGTAGCACTCTTTGAATCAGGGGTATTGAGGAAAGGCGTAAACAAATGTCTGTGACCAATTGAGTGAAAGTGCATTTCCCTTTGACAGGTGGTGTGTTAACCCCGAGGCAAAGTTTTGGCATTTCTTGTTCTGTATTGTTGCAAACCGATCCAGCACTGGTGTTCCCCCAGATGTTGAAGAGATACTGTACTGTTGTCTGTTTCAACTCCCATTCGTGGGAGAAGTTTTGTCTGCAGTAATGTTGTCTATCACTGGTAGATGCACTGTCTGTAGATTGATTTATTGAGGTATTGCCCAATGCCAGATTTCCTGTGCAAGTTTGCTCAGATGAAAGGACTTTGTTCCAACCGGTTTGTTCAGGTAGAACATTGTAGTTGCATTGTCTGTCTGTATTAAAATGGTTTTCCTCCGAATATGTTTCTGGAATGCCTTGAGTGCCATAAAAACGGTTTTCATCTCCAAAACATTGATATGCTTCGTGGAGTCCGGATCGCCCACTGACCATGAACCTTCAGCTGGTTGAAATGCATACCCCAACCGTTGAGGGATGCATCCGTGGTGACTGTCACAGATGGAGTTGGGTCTCTGAAAGCTCTCCCCTGTGCTATTTTGTTGATGCCCACCATTGTACCTCCCCATGCACTTTTTGTGTAACAACCACTAGATCCTTCAAACTCCCTGTGGCTTGGAACCAGCTGTTGGTGAGCCATTCTTGGAATGGTCGCATATGTAATCCGACATGAGGGATTCATGGAATGCATGATGCCATCATGCCCATTAGTTTCGTGACTCTCCTCTCTGTCAGAGACTGACCCCTCTGGTAAAGGCTAGTTTTCTGATGTATATCCTATCGTGTGTGGGGTATGCCTTCTACTTTGTTGTATTATACCTTGCTCCCAGGGAGGTTTTTTCTCTTTCTGGAGTTGTTGATGGCTTTTTGTGGTTTATGCAGAACCCTATTGATTGTAGCGTTTGAATTGCCCTTTGGACGTAATTGTGACATGCTTGTTTTGATTTTCCCTTTGTGAGCCAGTCTTCTAGATAGGGGTTGATGCGGATTCCTTCCTTTCTCAGGTGTGCCACCACTGCGGCCAGGCACTTTGTGAACACCCGTGGAGCAGATATTATTCTGAACGGAAGTATTTTGAATTGGTAGTGTGTTCCGCTGTACAGGAATCTTAGGTATTTCCTGTGTATTGGGATAGGAAGGTAGGCGTCCTTGAGGTCTAGTGTTGCCATGCAAACCCCTTTTTGGAATTGTGGGATTATTTTCTGGAGTGTGCACATCTTGAAGCTTTGTGTCAATATGAACTTGTTTATGAACCTTAAGTCCACGACTGGTCTTGGAGTTCAATCTTGCTTGAGTATTAGGAAGTATGGTGAATAGTTTCCTGAGAACAACTCCTGTTTTGGCACTTTTTCTATTGCCTGTTTTAGACATAGTTCCTTGATCTCTTCGTCTAGCAATTTTTGTTGTGACCTTAATCATTTTCTTGTCTTTGGTCTGTTTGCAGGTGGAACCTGAGTGAGTTCCATGCAATACCCATACTTTATCAAATGTAATATCCAATTGTCTGTTATCCTTTCCCATTCTCTTTGGAAGAAGGATATGCTCCTTCCCACAGGTCTTTTGTGTGGGTCTTTATTTGCGGCTAAGCCAGTTTGATCCATTTCCTCTTCCTCTAGAAGATTGACCTCTTCCATTACCTCTCACTAAAAAGGGCTGCTTTTCTTGTTGTTGCCAATCTTGGTATCCTGTTTGCTGACCCCATTTGTTGATTTGGGTTTTGCGCTCGAGTTTGCTGTGTTATTTGCTGTCCCTGTGCAAATGTGCCTCTACCTGTGGATTTTCTGCAGTTAAATCCTCCTCTTTTGAAATAACTTCTTTGTTGCAGGGCACCCATTGCCCTTGCAGTTTCATTATCTTTCTTTATTTGTTGAAGGGATTCATCCACTTCCTTGCCAAACAGTGCTTCCTCATTGAATGGCCTATTAATGATGAAGGTTTGAACTTCCTGCTTGAACCCAGAGATTCTGAGCCAGGCATGTCTTCCCAGCATGGTTCCTGTGCACATTTGCCTACTAGCAGTGTCTGCCGCATGTAAAGAACAAGTTACTTACCTTCAGTAAGAAACATTAGTAGTGATAGATTCCTTACCTTAGAATTACCCCCAGGCGTCAGGCTGGATCCGGAAAGTTTGCGTCAGCAGTACCCCTGCACGTCGGTAGGTGGTGTTGTGCAGCCCTGCGTCTGTCGTTGTGATCGCCGGGATGACGTTATGGGCAGTATTTAGACGCCGCCCACGCACGCTGACATCCGTTCTGTACACGACTTTCCGCACCAGGAACGCAGAGCCATGCAAGATACTGACCACTGGTGCCTTGAAACTAGGGCCCTGAAAAGGATGACCGTAATCCTAGAAATCAGTTCGCAGAACGGGGAGGATGGGTGGGGCGGTAAGGAATATATCGCTACTAATGATTTTTACACATACATCGTTACCAAAGGTAAGTAACTTGCTCATCTGAAAGAAACACATAGTGATAGATTCCTTACCTTAGAATAGATACTCCAGCAATACCAACCCGGGTGGTGGGTCTGCGAACCAAGATCACACCAGAGAATCCTGGAGAACAGAACAGCCAAAAAAGCCATCTCTCCGGACTTGGCTGTCCAGGCAACAATGTTTTGTAAACGTGTGCAGCGAGGCCCACGTAGCTGCCTGACATATATCTTGCAGGGAGACACCCCGTCCTAATGCAGTAGTGGTTGCAATTGCTCGAGTGGAATGAGCATGCAGCCCCACCGGAGGCTCTTTTTTTAGCCAAAGAGTAACAGGCTTTGATGCACAAGAAAACCCAGCGGGAGATAGTCCTCTTGTGCGCCGCCAGACCTTTCTTGTTGCCAACGTAGCCAACAAAGAGTTGGTCATCCACCTGGAACTGTTGTGTGCTGTGGAGGTAAAACTTAAGCGCACGTTTTGGGTCCAGACGGTGGAGCCTTTCTTCCTCTCTGGGAGGATGTGGAGGCGGGAAGAAATTGGGCAAGGTAAAATTCTGCCCAATATGAAAGGCTGTGACAACTTTTGGGAAAAAGGAAGGCCGGGGCCTGAGCACCACCTTGTCAGGATGAATGGAAAGGAAAGGAGGCTTACAAGAAAGAGCCTGGAGCTCACTCACTCGCCAAGCGGAGGTGATGGCAACCAAGAAGGCAGTCTTCAGAGTCAAAAGACAAAGAGGACAGTTCTGAAGAGGCTCGAAAGGAGCGCACATCAGATAAGTTAGAACTAAATTCAAGTCCCACTGTTGCATCACAAACTGAATAGGAGGGAAAAGGTGTGTAATGCCTTTGAGGAATCTATTTACAACAGGGGACTTGAAAAGAGAGGGCTGATCAGGTAGTCTGAGAAAGGCCGAAATGGCAAAAAGATAGCCTTTAATAGTGCCCAGAGCAGAGCCCTGCCGGGCCAAAGAAAGAAGGAACAAAAGGATCTCGTAAAGAGGCGATCCACAGCCTTTGCTGTGCACCATGCCACAAATTTGTTCCACCTGCAGGCGTGTACCACTTTAGTGGAGGGACGCCTGGCTGCCAGAATGACATCACAGACTTCAGGAGGCAAGTCAAAGGGAATTAACTGCCGCTGCTCAATTTCCACTCAAGGAGGTGGAGACTGGACAGGTTCGGGCTCAAGACCATCCCCTGTCGCTGTGACAGAAGATCCTCCCGTAGAGGCAGACAAATCGGGGGATCCACGCTCATACCGAGTAGCTCAGGATACCAAACTCTTCGAGCCCAGTCCGGCGCCACAAGAATGACTTGGGTCCGGTCGCGTCTGATCTTCTTCAGTACACTGGGCAGAATTGGTACAGGCGGAAAGGCGTACAATAGACCGCAACTCCACTCGCGACGAAAAGCGTCTCCGAGTGAGTGCCGCCTTAGAAATGCCAATGTGCAGAACTGCTGACATTGCACGTTCTCTTCGGTGGTGAATAGATCTAACCAAGGCTCTCCCCACTGTTGAAAGAGACCTTGCGCCACCTCCGAGTGAAGACGCCATTCGTGATCAATCATGCACCTGCGGATGAGCTAGTCCACCCTGGAGTTCATTGAACCTGCCAGGTGTTGAACCACCAGGGAAATGCCCTGATGTTCCAGCGGCGCAGAGCCTCCTGACATAGGGTCCTCGACCCCACCATGCCCTGTTTGTTGCAATACCACATGGCGGTGGTGTTGTCCGTGAACACCTGCACTACGCTCCCCTTGACAAGAGGGAAGGAATGCCTTCAGTGCAAGACGGATCGCCCGAAGCTCCAGAAGGTTGATATGGAGCTTGGACTCCACCGGAGACCAGAGGCCTCTGATCTACGCCTCTCCCTTGTGGCCACCCCATCCCCAGGAGGGACGCATCCGTTACCACCGTGTGCTCCGGTTGGGGAAGGGATAGGGATCTGCCGCTGATCCAATGCTGGTTCATGAGCCACCACTGCAACTGCTGTGCAGTGCCCTCCGAGATCTGGACCTGTCCGGACAGGTCCAGCTGATGCTGTGCCGACTGGAACTTCAGGTCTCACTGCAGAGCCCTCATATGCTAGCTGGCATGGTTGATCAGCAGGATGCCATAAGGCCCAGCACACTCGGGGTCATCCTGACCGAAACCCAGGACAAGGGCTGAAAGATCAGAATCATGGCTCGTAAGGCCAAAAGGGAGCACGGTGAACTGAATGTGCTCGTGGCCAACCATGAACCGCAGGTAACCCCGGTGGGCCAGCTGTACGGGAATATGAAGGTAGGCGTCCTGCAAGTCTAACGCTACCATCCAGTCTTGTGGGTCTAGGGCAGACAAGACCTGAGCCAATGTGAGCATCTTGACCTTATCCTTCCGGAGGAAGCCGTTGATGTTCCGAAGGTCTAAGATAGGACGCAGGCCCTTGTCTTTCCTTGGAACCAAGATGCAGTGGGAATAACAGCCACGACCTACATCAGGCATTGGAACGCGCTCAATGGCCCCCATGGCCAAGAGGGCTGCAACTTCTTGCTGGAGAAGTGCCAAGTGATCCCCCGTCATGCGACGGTACTGAGGTGGCATGGCTGGAGGGGTAGTCTCGAAGGGGAGGGAGTAGCCCCTTCGGACAATTTGCAGCACCCACTGGTCCGATGTGATGGTGTGCCAGTGGGGGAGATGATGGCGGATCTGTCCCCCACTGGCATTTGATGGACCTGAAAGGATGGACTAGGAAGGCTTAACAGTGGATGCCGCAGGGGTGGAGGTGGGCTGACCCGCCCACTGGCCCCCTGAACCGCCTCGACGGTTCCCACGTCTGCGGCCGCGCTGAGGTTGTTGCTGTGCCGGCCTGTGGCTCTGTGAACGTAGTGGGGCGCCCCTTCCGCGGCAGGCAAAGGGTGGAGGAGGCCGTAGCCCGTGAGTCCTTAACGCGCTCCAGCGCACAATCTGCGAAGTCTGTGGAACAGGCTGAAAATACGAAGGACGGACATAGGGATCAAATCCCATCGATGCCGGAATTGGCAGTGTCCGGGCTGAAACAGAGGACGACGTCGTCCCGAGGAGTGGGTGACGTTGGAAGCAGCGCCGGTGGGGTCGACGTCGGTGGAGGCGTAACAAGGTCAACCGGCGACGACTGGGGCCCGATCCCATGGGGGCCTGTGGCGCCGGAGCCTGCAGCGATGGAACAACAGGACCCCCAGTTGGGCCCGCGGGGCCAAGAGGCCCACCGGCGGGGCCAGACGGCTCAAAGAGTCTGGCCATGGCAGCAAGGAACTCCGGAGCCATAGGGGTGGCACCACCCGCACCCTGAACCGCGACGGGACGTCGAAGAGCGACTATGCTTCTTCGACTTCATTTTGGAATGCTTTGACTTACCTGACCCAGAGTGCGAAGACTTGGATCCAGAAGAATGATGGTGACAACTCCACGATCGTTCCCTCGACCTCCCACGGGACCGGGACCTTGAACAGCACAGAGCCGACTGCCGGACTTCCAGCAAATGTCGGGACCGCTCCCGCAAAGATTTCAGCGCCATGGCCCGGCAGTCGGGGCATGATTTGTAGTAGTGGTCGCGCCCCAGGCAGTAGAGACACACTCGGTGTGGGTCCATCACCGACATCATGAGGTGACAGTCTCTACAGTTCTTAAACCCGAGCATCCCTACGGCACCAGGAGTGTATCGACTAAAGACTAAAAGACTCACAAAAACTCAGTAAAAAAATGACTGGGGGTACTAGCTCTTCCCAGACCTGCGCTGGCTGGCGCGGAAAAAGAAAGAACTGACGTCAGCGCGCGTGGGCGGCGTCTAAGTACTGCCCACGATGTTATCCCAGTCATCACGACGCCGACAACTGACGCAGAGCCGCACGACGCCACCTACCGACACGCAGGGGTATTGCTGACGAAAACGTTCCGGATCTACCCCGACGCCTGTGGGTAATTCTAAGGTAAGGAATCTATCACTACGCATTTCTTTCAGATGGCAGAAGGCGGAGGAGGCAGAGTGGTCGACAGGCCCAAGGACTTGGCCGTAGCCCGTGAGTCCTAAAAGCTCTCCAGCGCACTATCTGCCTTACTGCCAAAAAGGCGAATGCCACCAAAGGGCATGTCCATCAGAGTATTCTGGACATCTCCTGAAAAGCCAGTTGTTCTCAACCAGGCGTGACACCTAAGCGCCACCTTCGTGGAAAATTGCCCTGCCCAGCGAGTCGGCGGTGTCAAGCCCACTACAAATGGTTTACTTAGCTGCGTCTCTCCCAGCAGCAACAGCCTGGGCGAGTACTGCCAGGACCTTCTCCGGACAGCTAAGCAGCACCTGCGCAACCATGCCCCACACAGAGTGGGAATAATGTCCCAAGAGGCATGCGGTGTTCACCGACCGCAGCCCTAAGCTGGCAGAGGAAAACAGCTTCTTGCCAAGCAGCTCTAGCTTCTTGGATTCCCTATCGGGAGGTCCGGAAGGGAATGCGATTTGGGACGCAGAAGCCTGGACAACCAAGCTCTCAGGAATGGGGTGTTGGGAAAGGAAGAGGGCATCGCCCGGAGCCGGGCGATGGCGTTGGGCCACGTTCCTGTCCACAGGAGCTCCTGTGTTGGGCCTGGACCAGGTGCCCAAAAGAACGTCAGAAAGTGCATCATTAAAGGGCAGTAAGGGCTCCAAAGAGGTTGCCCCCGGCTGGAGCACTTCTGTCAGGAGTTTAGTCCGGACGGCCACAGTAGGGAGTTCGAAGTGGAGGGCCTCGGCTGCCCTACGCAACACCACTGCGTAACTGGCTCCCCCCCTCCGTAGCCACTGTAGGAGGAGACAGCATGCCAAGGTCAGGCGAGGTGTCAAGACCACTGGCTTCCCCCAAATCCTCTGCCCAGTCCGGATCATAAGCACAGTCCTGTTAGAGAGGGTCCTCAGACCCCTCCCAGTCCTCCCCATTCTCCGAAATCTGTGGAACAGGCTGAAACTACAGAGGACGGACATAAGGAACAAATCCCATCGGCGGCGGCATCGGGCGACATCGATCCGGTGCCGTGTCCAGTTTTGGGCTGAAGCCAGGGACGACGTCGTCCCGAGGAGCGGTCGACGTTGGAGGAGGTGCCGGTGGGGTCGACGTCGTTGACCGGTGTCTGATCCCGGATCCCATGGGGGCCTGCGGCACTGGAGCCATCGGCGATGCCAGGGCTGGAGCCCGTGGCCATGGAACAACAGGACCCCAAGTCAGGCCCGCATGGCCCAGAGGCACACCGACGGGGCCAGACAGCCCAAAGAGTCGGGCCATGGCAGCAAGAAACTCTTGCACCTGGGCAGGTGTCGCCGCCGGACCCGGGAAGGGCAGGTAGGCCGGTGGCTACGTCCTAGGCTCTGCTGGAGCTGCGGGAGTGGCACCGCCTGCACCCTCAGCCACGACGGGAAGTCAAAGAGCGACAACGCTTCTTCGACTTCTTATTGGAATGCTTCAACTTACCTGTTAACTTATGGGTGTGAAGACTTAGATCCAGAAGAATGATGGTGACGACTCCGCAACCGGTCCCTTGACCGGGAACGGCACAGAGCCGACTGCCGGTCCCTTTTGTAGCTGGTGCCAGTGTTTTGAACAAAAAACATGTCCCCTTTTTCCTCCTCTAAAGGTACCCCAAATTGATTTGCTGCCGTTTTGACAATGTCTTTGTCTGGAGGTGAAGCTTTCTCAGGGTAGCTACAAATCTCTTCTGGACTCTCGGTGTCTAGGTCGTTCCACTCTTCCTCGAACGTTTCAGAGTTTTCCTCCTGTTCAGGTATGTCTTTGTATTCCTCGGGTTCTTCGCCTTGAGGTTCTGGTGTTGGAGGGGAGTCGAAGATCCCTCCTTCGGCGTCTTCTGCCCCCTCTGCATCAACATTTTCTGGTTCGGCCGCCGGAGTCTTTGGGATTCGAAAATCCTTTAGTGAGGCATCGAAGTCCTTCTTTTGCAGGAGCGCTGCTATTTCTTTCTCGAGTCTTCTCCTTTTCTTTTCGACCTCGAGGACTCTCTTGGCGTCGGTGGCCGAAGATTTTCTTTTCTTGCCGGCATCGACTTTAGTCTTCGGTGGTGTAGAGCCCTTTTTTGTGGGTTCGGTGTCGACCCTTTGTTTCGGTGTCTTTGGCGATTTTCATTCCTCGGTAACCTTTGGTTGGGTTCCGTGGGGTTCTTTCATTTGCGGCTGGCCTTCGATCGCCTTCTTGCTCGGCGTCAGGCTGCCTTGTGCGCCTTTTGTTTGTGGCCCTTTGGTGCCGACGGATCTTTATGGTGTCTTACCTTCTTCGTCTTCTTTTTCAGATCTTTCGCCTTCTTGACGATTTTTTTTAGTCCCCTTCTAAGGCCTAGACGTCCGATCCCTTGTGCGTCGATTCCGCTGGTGGTCCATGATCCTCCTAGTCGTTTGAGAAATCCAGGTCTCTCAGGGAGGTTTTCTTTGTTGTCTGCGACATTGTGGCGTAGTTGGCCTGTCTTGAACTTCGGCGTGTTTTTAGCGTTTTTGGCAGGAGCGCTGTGCAGGCCTCACAGTCCTTGTCGTTCTCAGGCAGGCGGAGGTTGCAGACGTTGTGCGGGTCACGTTGAGCGTACTTGTGGTGGCACTTAGTGCAGAACTTAAAGGGGGTATTCTCTATGGCCCCTACCTCGCCATTTGTGGACCGGAGTGGTCCTCTGGTTCTGTTACACTCACGACGTTGATAATATTTCTCGTTGTCGTCGATGATATATCCTCGGTGATCATCTTTTTGAAGTTTTTGGGGAAAATGACAAAATTTCTTCAGAGCTTCCCCTCTTGCTTTCAGACCAAACGGCGGAAAAAAGAATGTGAAGATGGCTACCATGCACGTCGACCTCCAGGACACCGTCTGACGTCACACAGGGGAAGTACCTGGCACCAAATGGCGGTTGACAGCGACCAAAACAAAAACAACAAAAGGAAACTACGACAATTCCGGACCCAGCCACTAGATGGTGGAATAATGCAGAAAAGGATTCATGCAGCAAAACCCAACTTACCTCTCTAGCGGGTGGTTGCCTTCAGGAAGTCTGCCTGCATGAGCCTGCAGCAACTTTGCCGCACCAAAGGTTTCCATTGAGAATCACAGGGTTCCTGACGTTTCCTTGGCACCCTGCACCCGGCCGCCCCAGTGCCACCGGTGGTGCAGCTCCTGTGCGGATTGTTGGCCCCTGCAGTGCTGACCTTAACCCCAGGAGCTTTACTCTCACACCTGAGTGCCCGTTCATAATCAGTCCCTAACCGAAGGCCCCCTTAGACCCGTTGGCTAACATTGGACCCCCGCACTCTGCACCCAGCAGCCCAAGTGCCGCTGGTGGTGCAACTCCAGTGCCTACCTAGACATCGGGGAACCTTGGTCCTAACGCACAAGTTACTTACCTTCGGTAACGATATATCTGTAAGAAACATTAGTTAGATTCCTTACCTTAGAATATCCCCAGGTGCCAGGCTGGATCCGGAAAGATTTTTCGTCAGCAGTACCCCTGCGCGTCGGTAGGCATCGTCTGCGGCTCCGCGTCCGTCGCCGTGATGACGTCGGAGTACTTGGACACCGCCCTCGTGCGCTGACGTCAGTTCTGTACATAGCTTTCCACACCAGGAGCGGAGAGCCATGCAAGAAACCGACACTGGTGCCATGAAACTAGGGCCCTGAAAGGGATGACCTTAACCCTGGATATCGGTTCGCAGAACGGGGAGGATGGGTGGGGCGGTAAGGAATCTAGCTAACTAATGTTTCTTACAGATATATTGTTACCGAAGGTAAGTAACTTGTGCATCTGAAAGAAACACGTTGGTTAGATTCCTTACCTTAGAATAGATACCCCAGCAATACCAACCCCGGTAGTGGGTCTGCGAACCAAGATCACACCAGGAAGTCCTGGAGAACGGAACAGCCAAAGAAGCCATCTCTCTGGACTTGGCTGTCCAGGCAGTAATGCTTGGCAAACGTGTGCAGCGAGGCCCACGTAGCTGCCTGACAAATGTCCTGCAAGGGGACGCCGCGTCCCAAGGCAGTAGTGGCTGCTGTGGCCCAAGTGGAATGGGCCCTCAGCCCCACAGGAGGATCCTTCTTAGCCAAGCAATAACAGACCTTAATGCACAAAACGACCCACGAGAGATGGTTCGCTTGTGCACTGCCCGCCCCTTCTTAACGCCCATGTAGCCAACGAAGAGTTGGTCGTCCACCCGGAACTGTTTTGTGCGATCCAGATAAAAGGAGAGCACACGCTTTGGGTCCAGACGGTGGAGCCTCGCTTCCTCTTTCGAGGGAGGCGGAAAGAAGGTGGGTAAGGTAACGGACTGCCCGATGTGGAAGGCAGTAACCACCTTAGGAAGAAAAGAAGGGCGAGACCTCAGAACAACCTTGTCCTGATGGACAGAAAGGAAAGGAGGTTTAGAAGAAAGAGCCTGGAGCTCACGCACTCTTCTGGCAGAGGTGATGGCAACCAGGAAAGCAGTCTTGAGAGTCAGAAGACTAAGAGGACAGTTATGGAGTGGCTCAAAGGGTGTGCACATCAGATAAGCTAACACCAGATTCAAGTCCCACTGAGGCATTACAAAGGGAACAGGAGGAAACATGCGAGTAATGCCTTTCAAGAATCTATTGAAAACAGGGGACTTGAAAACAGAAGGCTGATCAGGAAGCCGAAAGAAAGCTGAAACAGCTGAAAGATATCCCTTGATGGTGCCCAGAGCAGAGCCCTGCTGGGCCAGGGAAAGAAGAAAGAGGAGAAACTGAGAAAGAGGGGTGGAAAGGGGATCCAAAGCCTTTGCTGTGCACCATGCCACAAATTTGTTCCATCTGCAGGGATATACCATTTTAGTGGAGGGACGCCTGGCTGCCAGAATGACATTACAGACTTCAGGAGGCAAGTCAAATGGCATCAACTGCCGCCGCTCAATCTCCACGCATGGAGGTGGAGGCTGGACAGGTTCGGGCGGAGGACCGTCCCCTGCTGCTGTGACAGAAGGTCCTCCTGCAGAGGCAGTCGAATCGGGGGATCGATTTACAGTCTGAGTAGCTCGGGATACCAGTATCTTCATACCCAATCCGGAGCCACAAGGATGACTTTGGCCCGGTCGCGCCTGATCTTCTGCAGCACTCTGGGCAGAAGTGGTATAGGCAGAAAAGCGTATAACAGACCGCAACTCCACTCGCGACAAATATGTTTCCGAGCGAGTGCCGCCTTGGAATTTCTAACGCGCAGAACTGATGACATTGCGCGTTCTCTTCGGTGGCGAATAGATCTAACCAAGGCTCTCCCCACTGCCGAAAGAGACCTTGCGCCACATCTGAGTTCAGACGCCACTCGAGATCCATCATGCACCGACGGCTGAGTTCGTCCGCCCTGGTGTTTAGAGAGCCCGCCAGGTGTAGAACCACCACGGTGATGCCCTGATGTTCCAGCCATGTCCAGAGGCGCAGAGCCTATTCATAAGACGGGGGGTCCCTAAGAATAGGATGGGTAGACAGGGGAAGAGGGAACAACGGAGACCTTCAGAGAGAAAAGACCCCACTGTCTACACTAAAATGATATAATTAAGCCCAAGGATGGGTCAAATCAAATAGAGTTAAGCCTCGGGCCGGAGCGAGTTCAAAGGAATCCAAGGAGCAAAGAAAATAAAAGTAACAAATTTTATTGAGATACCAATGATCTGATAATGCTTTTAACCAAAAATGTATACAATGGTGATAGCTATAAAAACACAGTCCCACACAGAGACACAAGCAGGCACACTATCATTCACACGACACATTCATATATGTGAAAAACCAAAACAAATAAGTTCTTTATATATACAGAATTCTCCACACATAAAAATTCCCATCCATATTGGAGACGGGCTGGTCCAGTCCCGTTAGGTGGAAATAGTTAAAGTTCTTCCAAAGGGCCCACAAGGACAGGAGCCAACGCACGTTTCGGTGTAAACTACACCTTCATCAGGGCAACGACGATGTGCGGTGTGTGGGACAACACAAAACGGATCTTTCACAGAACTGTATGAAAGAATAAACTTTTCAAATCAATATGGAAGCTACAAATGCTAAACGTCAAGGGTACAGAAGTGTTCACGGGGAAGATGAAATACACTGTATTCCTAATTCAAATTTAGGGTACTGCAGTCAGAAGGCCAACCCCATTAGGCCTATCAGAGGTAGATCCCCAGATTGAGTAAGTCCAGCCACAGGGAGTATTTCTTTTGCTGATGGTCCAATCGGGTGGTACGCGAATAGTCCACAAGTAGATTCTCGAAGACTCAACTTTCGGAGGGGGGGGGGGGGGAATGGGGTTTGGTCGGAAACAAACAGGATGAGGCAGATGTCCAGTTCGTCAATGAAGAGATAATCTTAAATGAGCACGATGCTTAAACGAACGTCTATTCTGGCAGGATGAATGCAGTGGTGTCGGTTCCGAGTGGCGAGGGTCCACGACCCCGCCCCACCCTGTTTGTTGCAATACCACATGGCGGTGGTGTTGTCTGTGAACACCTGCACTACACTTCCCAGGACAGAGGGAAGGAATGCCTTCAGTGCAAGCCGGATCGCCCGCAGATCCAATAGGTTGATATGGAGCCGGGACTCCGCCGGAGACTAGAGGCCTCTGATCTCCACCTCTCCCATGTGGCCCCCTCCATCCCAAGTGGGATGCAGCCGTCACCACTACGTGCTGCGTTTGGGGTAGGGAGAGGGAATTGCCACTGACACGCGATCCGTGAGCCACCACTGCAACTGTCTTGCAGTGCCCTCCGAGATCAGGACGTGGTTGGACAGGTTGCCCTGATGTTGAGCCCACTGGAACTTCAGGTCCCACTGCAGAGCCCGCTTCCGCCACCTGGCATGATGTACCAGCAGGATGCAGGAGGCCATCAGACCCAGCAGCCGTAGGGCCATCCTGACCAAAACTCTGGATAAAGGCTGAAAGATCGGAATCAGAACCTGAATATCCCGAACCGCTCCGATGAAGAGGAGCTTCTGGGAGGGACTCAGATGTGACTTTGGCACGTTGATCGAGAACCCCAGCGAATGCAGGAGGTCGGCCGTAGCCTGGAGGTGGGAGACGACTGTTCGGGGCAAGCCCGCACTCAACAACCAGTCGTCGAGATGGGGGAAGACTGCAACCCCTAATCTGCGCAGATGAGCTGCGACCACCGCCATCACTTTCGTGAACACCCGAGGGGCACTGGTGAGGCCGAAGCGGAGCACGGTAAACTGAAAGTGCTCGTGGCCTACAGCAAACCGCAGGTAACGCCGGTGGGCCCGAAGGACGGGGATGTGGAAATAAGCGTCCTGCAAGTCCAACGGTACCATACAGTCTCCAGGGCAGCCAAAACCTGAGCCAATGTCAGCATCTTGAACTTCTCCTTCCAGAGGAAGGCGTTGACGCTCCTGAGGTCCAAGATAGGGCGTAGGCCCCCTTTGTCCTTCTTGGGAACCAGAAAGTAGTGGGAGTAACAACCCCGTCCTACTTCTGGGCCAGGAACGTGCTCGATGGCCCCCTTGGCCAAGATGGCCGTAACTTCCTCCTGCAGAAGTTGCAAGTGATCCCCCGACATGCAGTGGTACTGCGGTGGCATGGCTGGAGGGGTCGCCTCGAAGGGGAGGGAGTGGACGCTTCGGACGATTTGCAGCACCCACCTGTCCGAAGTGATGGCACGCCAGTGGAGCAGGTGATGGCGAACTCTGCCTCCCACTGGCGTGGAATGGGCCTGAAAGCTCGGACTAGGAAGGTTTGAGGCAGATGCTGTGGATGTGGACTGACCGGCTCTCTGTTACCCTGCTCCGCCACTGCAGAATGCACGTCCGCGACCGCGTTGAGGCTGGTTCTGCGACCTGTGGCTGGAAGAACGTGCAGGAGCCACGAAAGGGGCGAAAAGCAGAAGTTTGCTGGGGCTGGGACGACAGGCCCAAGGATTTGGCCATAGCCCTGGAGTCCTTAAGTCCAAAAAGGCGACGGCCATCAAAGGGCATGTCAATGAGAGTGCTCTGGACATCCCCTGAAAAGTTTGTGGGCCTCAGCCAGGCATGACAACGAATCGCCACCGTCGTTGCAATCGCTCTGCCCAGCGAGTCCGTGGTGTCCAGTCCACATCTAATGGAATACCGTGCTGTATCACGCCCCTCAGCAAGAGCCTGGGCGAGCCGTGTCCTGGCCTCTGGACACTGGGGCAGCACGTCCGCCACCGTCCCACAGAGAGTGGGTGTAATGGTCCAAAAGTCGTGCGGTATTAATGGACCGCAACCCAAGACTGAGGGAGGAAAACCGTTTCTTGCCAAACTGCAGCAGAGGCTCCGAAGAGCTTACTGGCGGTTGAAGCACCTCAGTGAGGAGGTTAGTCCTCATGGCCGCTGCAGGGAGCTCCAGGCGCAAGGCCTTGGCCGCCTTGCACAGCACCACAGAATAAGTAGCACCCTCCTCCATAGCCACGGAAGGAGGAGAGATGAAACCAGTGTCAGACGAAGTGTCTAGACCACTGGCCTCCCCCAGCTCATCTGCCCAGTCCTGACTTAACTGGCACTGCTGTGCCAGAGGGTCCTCAGACCCCTCCCAGTCCTCCCCTTCATCCGTGTCCTGGTAATCAGGCAGAAATGACGGAGCCGGGTCATAGGCAAAAAGCTCACCCATCGACGCCGGAGACAGCGTCAAGCGGTGCCGCCGGACCTGGACTGAAACCAGGGATGGCGCCGGGAGCGACACCATGGGGGTTGGCGCCAGCAGAGTCGTCGTGAGGTCAACTGGCATCGACCGGGATCCAGGCCTGGATCCCACGGGGGTCTTCAGCGTCAGGGCCGAAGTCGACGACGGCGCCGGGGCCAAAGCCGCCGGCTCGCTAGGACCCCCAGTCGGACCTGCGGGGCCAGGAGATGCACCGGGAGGCCTCGACGGCGGGAAGAGAGTCCTCATGGCCACGAGGAAGTCTCGAATCTCGCCCGGAGTCGCATGAAGCCCAGGACCGGAGGGTGTGGGGCCAGATGCGACTCCGGCAGAGCAGCGCGGGTGCTGCCACCCGAACCCTCGGCCGAGTCACACGACCGGCGAGGGGAGTCAGACGAGCGATGTTGCTTCTTCAACTTCTTTTTGCCATGCCTAGACTTACCTGAGTGCGAGGACTTGGATCCCGACGAGCGGTGATGACTGCGGCTCCGCGACCAGTCCCTCGACTTCCTCCTTGACCGGGACCTCGAGCGGCGCGGAGCCGACTGCCGGATGTCGAAGAGCTTGCGGGACCGCTCCCGCCTAGCTTTCGACGTCAAGGCCCGGCAGTCAGCGCACGACTTGTCAAGATGGTCGGCCCCAAGACAGTAGACACCCCGATGGTGGGGGTCGGTAACCGACATCAGTCGGTGACAGATGTCACACGGCTTGAACCCGGGCATCCCTACCGGCACCAGGAGTCAAAGTTGATTAGAAAAAGATAGACAAAAAGTCCGTCAAAAAATGACTAGGGGTACGCTCTTCCCGGATCTGCACTTGCTGGCGCGGAAAAAAGAAGAACTGACATCAGTGTGCGAGGGAGGCGTCTAAGTACTCCAACGACGTCATCCCGGCGATAACGACGACAGACGCGGAGCCGCAGACGACGCCTACCGACGCGCAGGGTTACTGCTGACGAAAAATCTTTCCGGATCTAGCCTGACGCCCGGGGATATTCTAAGGTAAGGAATCTAACGTGTTTCTTTCAGATCCTCAAAACTCCCACTTGTAAGACGTTTACTTACCTGTAATATGGATAACCAATTTTCTCCCATAGAGGCCCATATTATGAGGTTTTGGGCCTAAAACTGTTCTAAGAGTTGAACTGTTGTTTTGTACAGGAAAAACAGTAACTATAACTCAGGCCAAGAAATGTCTTACTTACTGTGTATTGAGAGCTCCTTATGTGTGGTATCTAGACATACCACCCCCAGTACTCTATGTAATCTAAAACTAATCAGAAGTATCCTAAAAGTAACTACTGTGTAATTCAAACTGCTTTTTGAAGACATACCAACATGTAAAAACGACAAATCCATTCTCGATTGCATTTCTGTATATAGGTTTACCAATGAAAGTATATTTTACCCACCTGTACCAAGTTTTACTTGGTTATAGAAATAAAATACAAGTATAACGTTTTTTATACTTACCTAATTGGTCTGGATTCATTTTGAGTGTGTGCACCAGTCTTGATTGAGTGAATATAATGAATGCTTAACACACCCTCAGGATAAGCCTAACTGCACGCCTACACTACCACAAAGAGAGCCGTCAGTACTCTGCTATAACTCTAGGGGAATCCCTGGATTCTGTACAAACTATACTTTACTTTGGTATAGTGTATACAGAGCAAACTTTCTACACTGGGTAGTATCAGACTCCAACCAATGATCGTGGTTTGCTCAACATGCATAGATACAAACAGAGCAAGATGATCTACAAGTTTCAACTGTTAAATGCGAGAAGTGGAACTTTTTTCATTCCTTTGTGTTATACTGTGCTCATTTCTGAGGATGGGGGATTAGTTCGGTTAGCCAACCCATTTTTTTCCTGACAAGCTTCATAAGCCAGATCACAGAAGGCAAATTAGTCAATGGGACTACATTTTCTCAATCAAATTAAGAGTGCAGATTCAATGCTTGGCTCGCTAATTAGTTACCTAATACCTAAAAGCACATAACACATTTTGACTTCTTAATTTACCCGCAAAACAAGGAAGAGCGTTGGGTAAATCCCTGTCTTCATGAAATGTTTGGTGTATTTCTGTTCAGTAGTTTTTGCTGCAGTGGTGTATAAATATTCATATGGTTGTTAAAATAGGAAATAGAACATTTGGGTGACGTTCTCAACACTCTTAAATCCATACACACTTTTAAGGGATAACACTTGTATGCCCGCACACTATTTGGGAAATGTAAATTTAAATCTATCAAACAGGGACAAAGTAATTATTGTTTAAAAGAAAAAAGTGTCTCAACCATAACTTTATAGAGTTCACATTGCCAACCCATGTAGACAACCTAACCACGTTCCAGTAGTCATAATTGTCAAAATATATATAGGGTATGAAGATACTAGAAGCGTTTCAAAAACAGACCAAAATCAAACTGATTAATTAAAAAAAGGCATATTTACATCAAAGCCTACCCCCATGATTGAATTGAAAATACACTGAAGTCAGGCCCGTTTGCTGTTTTGAAGTGAAAAAGGTGTGAGAAGGCAAATAAAACAAAAGACTGAAAACATAAGACTACAAGAACTGGCTAAAGTTACAAAATGAGCTTTATAGGCTGATAATGGAAAGCCAAGCAATGACCTTAGTGTGCAGCATTCAAAAAAGGTGATCCGCTTTAGTGGAGTCCCTGTATTAACTTGTGTGTTTTTCACCTAGGTTCTGTATGTGTTTCTTCAAAGCTGTAAAGGAAGCAGAGCACTTTTGGAAAGGAAATCATAGGCTACGAAAGATACACGCTTGCTGAGGGACACTGATCCACAAGACTAGCAGAAGGGTAGTATAATGGAATGAAGAGTCACATCTGAAACATCAATATTTCTGAGGATTGTAGTCTGCAAGATCATCATATTCATGAAAAGTTGTGATATACCAAGGACAGGCTTTAATATATCTGAATTTCAAACATGAAAAACAAACGGATTTCAAATAAACATTTAATGTTAAAAACAAGGGTTCTTTTCAACAACTGAACTTGTTTCTTTAAAAGATATACACCATTTAAATGTTTATCACCAGCTAACATGATCTTGTCCATTTATTTTTTTAGAATACATGTAGAAAAGTATCTTTTCTTATAAATACAAACAATATTTTCCCAGCCTTTATTAGAAATTAACATGAACATTTTTAATGGACAATATCTTTTTGGGGGGCCCACACCAACATTTGTGCAAACAATGCCAGACTTCTTTTAAGCACTTAAGAGCAAATCTGTTTATGAAATGGCATAAGCAATGATTCTATAACTACATCTTGCTAAAATATTCTGATTTTACATATGTGCAGAACTTGAGCAAATTAAAGCCACAGAGAAAAGCGTTACCTACTATCCTTCAGAAACATAATTCAAACTGTCTAACTCACAATCTGAACTGGCGAATCAAGAAGAGGGTCTTGAAAGCTGAAATTTCTTTCATTCCTATTCTTACACAAAATTGGTGACTATTCTCATAATTGGATGAAAAATCACATCCACACCATTAAATAGTATCACAGTAAAACACACATCTTAAACACTACCCAAATCAGTATTTACATTTTATAAATTTATGATGTAACCATTACAAAGATTAGCTACCCCTCAATTCAACAAAACCGGGAACAGCATCTTACAGTGGTGGAATGAAATAAAAAATTTAAAATACCTGTATTTAGAGCAGCACTGTTTCTTTATAAATAAAGTGTAAGAAAATGCAATATCTTAAGGATAGTAAAAAAAAAAAACAATATTGAGGTGATGTCACTCGACCACAATGCTTTCTGTGATAAAAATCTAAACTGCTGGTCATACTCCAGTAATGAACCCTAAATCCCGTTACCAAAAAAGAAAAAAATCTGTAAACGTGCATAAAATGTGTTTTCAAGCTGCAGTGGACACGGCCGTCAACGCACCATTTTATTGTAGCGTCTGTATTAAATACCCTATATATAGGATAGAATGCATCACAGAACACTTGCATAATAGTGCAACACATTTCAATTTACAGTGCACTTTTTCTTTAAGAGTTGCAGCTCCAAGGCATCAGCTATTAATTTAGCTTGGTGATATTATGCAGCACCTCCAATTAAAAGAAAAGGATTAAGGGACCTGAATAATTTGTTTTTACTGAGATCTACTGAAAACTGTTTCCCATTGTGTGCAGATGAGAACATTTTCAGTATCTAATACAACCATTAGCATGACAATATGTGACTATTAAAATAAGATACAAGGTAATTGAATATTCAAGTTTTAGAAAATACACTGGGTGAGAAAGCATCAAAATAGTCCACAAAAATGAACAGTCAAACCTCAAAACGCCAAGGTGGTGTTTCACTGCGACAGCAATGTGTCAAAGCAAAGGCTTTTCCAAACAGGCACCAGACAAAAGTGCTATTTTAATATGCAAGGTTGTAGAAACTTTCCTGTACACTTAGCTCGGGTTGTGGTAATTTTGCTTAACATAACTGATTGTGAAATGAGGATCATAATTAAAATAAAGCTTCGGAATAAAAACATTTTGAAGCACAATTCATATTCCAGTAGAAGGGTAAATCACATAAACCAATGGTTCATAACTGTGGTTGTAGGAAAAACAGGCAGCCACGAAAAATTGTAATATCAAAAAATGTTTTCTATGTCTTTAAATTATGTTGATAAAGTTACAAAAATCTGGTGTATTGCTCTTCGTGCTCAAATTCATAAGTCTATTGCATTATTAAAATAAATGTACCCATAGCACTTTCATACTGAATGTGTGAACGCTGTCATCAATACCTTTTTGATCTGATCATGTACTTCATCGATGAGTGCCTGTTTGGAACCTGGTAGCCCATCCCCAACCCTTCCACAAAGAACTCATTTTGACGCAACGTAATTTCAGTGTTTCTTTTTCTAGACTGGTATTCTCTTTCATAGTTTTTGTCTTTTGCTCTGTTTTGCAATGCCAGCATTGTCTGTTTCTACAATTCTCTCTCTTCCATTGATTTCACCATGTCCATTTGTTGTTGTGCTTTGTTCTTCCACTGAGTGTTCATTTGTGGAGGAAGCAGTTTCACTCTTTTCTGTTTTTTGCTGCATTTCTCTCAGCCTGGTCACAGCTTTATCTATTGTTAATAAGCTAATGAGGTTGAAGTCATGCATGCTGACCAGATGAAGCATAAAGTTTTTACATAGGTTATTCTTAATAATTTTCAGTCCAAAATTCTCAACAAACAGCATACTAGCGTGATTCATTTGATTGTCCGCAATAAACCTAGAAAAGTTTGTTGAAGAGAAATAATGTTAAAAAATTAACATTCAGAGTTGAGCAGAATGAGGTTTCAATGAACTAGGAGTTATTTGCATACAATGAAGGTAACTGGTTCAAAACATCAATCTCTTTATTGCTACATTTGAAATGTTCACATACACACGGTACTGATTGCCACCCAGTGCTTTGGCCAAGTCTGGTGGGAATTGATTAAAATAATATCAGGATATGGATGCAACCTAAAATACTTTGAAGGATACAATTCGAAAGCAGTAAAACACACTCCTAAGGACAGTGCATCTTTAAAGGACACAAGTTATTCATACATTCAATCCATAAACATTCAAGGAAAAAAGTTACAAACGTACAATTATAATTACTTACCTGTATGACTGAGTTTTTCTACTACCAGTTGGGAGGCAAGCATTAGACTTCAAGAACAAGGTACTTAGTTCTGCTCTGGAAGTGCAGTGGGGAGTCACACATGCGCGCTGTCAGTTTTTTTCATAAGCTTGTCCATGACCTCATACGTGGAGCTAATGAGTGAATTAGAAGGACCAGTGTAAAAATTACAAAATCAGGACCTTTTCAGGTGGTAAAGGAGACCACTCTAAAGAATAGGGAGGTGGTGAGGAATCAGCTGTTAGAGGATCTACACCATAGAGAGTTAACGAAGATAAGTAACTTGGATACTTCTACTCCCAGATTACTCACCTTGTGAAGTGATACCAAAGCAGTACCTCCGAAGATGGTGGTTTATTGTAAAAAACCTACTGCATGACTGAACAGGCAAAATGACCATCTGTACAGCAATAGTGTTTTGTGAACTGATGCTCAACTTAGCTGCCCGACAGATATCCAGGACAGACACTCTGCGTGCCAACTCAGTGGCAGTTATCTCATCACTGGTAGAATGACCCTTCAGAACTTATGGAAGCTGCTTCTTAGTCAATGTGTAACAGATCTTAATACAGAGGACTATCCATTGCGAGTTGGTCCACTACAGCACTGCCTTGTCCTTCTTTGCCCCCAGAGAACAAAGAGCAAATTACCCTCCCAGTATTCCTTGATGCAAACTATGTAAAAGCTCAGCGCTCTCTTGAGGTCTAAACAATGAAGCTGCTCAGACTACTGTGAGAGATGAGGCCGAGCAAATAAGATAAAAAAAGTAATGGTTGGTCTGACAATATAAGATGTCACTACCTCCAGCAGGAAAAAAACCTTGAGTTCATAACACCATTTTGTCCACAAAACAAGGTGGTATAAGGCGGCTGGACAGAGGGCCTGAAACTCACTCAGAGTGTGCATATGTTACTGAAAACAGGAAGACTGTTCAGGATGACCAATAAACAACTGTGCATTGGCTCAAAAGGGGAGCACTAGAGAAAAGTAAGAACCAGATTTAAGTCTCACTGTGGCATTACAAAGTTCTTTGGTAGAAACAAACAAGTTACTTACCCATGGTAATGCCTTATCTGGTAGAGACTCTAGCTGCAGATTCCTTACCTTAGAATTATCCCCAGATCCAGATATTTTTTGTGAGCAGTATCCCAGTGCACAGTTATGTGTTGTTGTCCACGGTGCCTACATGGGCGCCACACCAGCGTGCTGATGTCTGATTCTTTTCTAGACTCTCCATGCCAGGAGCATGGAGCCACGAAGAACACGGACCACTGGTGTGTAAAACAAAACTAGGGCCTGAAAAGGTAACAGCCTTGTCCCTTCAAATCTGTTTGTGGGGAGGATGCGTGTGTCGGTAAGGAATGCAGCTAGATAGAGTCTGTATTAGATAAGGCTTTACAGAAGGAAAGTAACTTGTTTATCTAAGAGAGACTTCAAGCCACAGATTCCTTACCTTAGAATAGATATCCTAGCAATACCTTCCCGGAGGTGGGTCTGCAAACATGATTTAAACCAGAAAGTCCTGCAGAACCACACAGGCAAAGTGCCCATACCAACAGACCTGATTCTCCAGGCAGTAATGTTTGATAAACGTGTGCAGCGAAGCCCATGCTTCTGCTGGCGGATGTCCAGGACCGGAACTCCATGTGCTAATGCAGTGGTTGTAGTCTTTGCTCTGGTGGAATATGCACGCAGTCTGGGGTTTGCTTCTTGGCCAATGAGTAGCAGATTTTAATGCAGGGCACGATCCACCGGGAGATGGTTTGTTTCTTCAACACCTTCCCTTCTAGGCCTGGACATACTCCATGAAGAGTATATCATCCACCCGGAACAAGATGTAGGGGGGCTAAAGGAACCATGCCTGTAGATCACTAACTCTCCAGTTAGATGTAACTGTCAACCTTTCAACGTGCCCAATGCATAGTCATGCTGGGCCTGGGAAAAGGGAGCAGATAAGGAAATCAACCTGTTTCTCTGCACATCATGACACAAATGTATTCCAATGGGTGGATTATACTGTTGTGGTGGAGACGCCAAGCTGCCATGATGTTACAGACTTCGGGTGGAAGGGCAAAAGCTGTCATCTGTCAATGCTCAATCTCCAAGTATGAAGGAGGAGGGTTGACCGGTTCGGGTGGAGAACGGTCCCAGATTGCTGCAGCAGAAGTTCGTCCTGAAGGGGCAGCTTGATTTGAGTGCCCATAGCCATACTCAACTCGGGATACGAAATTCTCGGAGCACAGTCTGGTGCCACAAAGGTAAAATGGGCCTGGTCGTTCCTGATTATCTTCATAACTCGGGCAGGACAAGTAGAGATAGAAAGGCATAGAAGAGTCCTATGCTCCACTCGATCTGGAATGAGTTTCTGAGAGAGTGTATTCTTGGGAACTCAAGCAGGCAAATGTTTCAACACTGCGTTCTCGTCAGTGGCAGAAAGGTTCTCCCAATTGCTGAAAGATGTTGGTGCCACCTCAAGGTTGTAACCACAATTTGTAATTGTACAGGAGCAGTCTGCTGAGTTTGACTGCCCTGCATTCAAAGATTCTCATAGTTGAGTAAGTATATCTTCATGCAGTCAATTAAAACCATTACATGTAGCTATAAAACATGTTAAAATACAATATATCCACTAAAACATCTTACATAAGAAAAACAGTGTTTTTTATCAAGTTGGATTTTGGACCATCGAAGCACACACAATAGTAACTTAATACAATCAATTAAACTGCTACACCCTCTATGATAAGAAGTGGCCAAGGCCTGTATCAAGGGGACACCTCTTTGTCAAGTAATAATAAAAGTGCGAGCGTGCTGTGCAAAGACATTGCCATAAGATGCTTTTGTGCTGCTTTATGATATACCAAGTAAAGTGTTTTTTTCCTGACGGGAGAATCGAAGGAAATTGAGGTCCTTGATGTTTGTTGTATACTACAGTCACTGGTCTGGTCATGTAGCTCTATTAAAAGGTTTAAAATACTGAACAGTCCCAAAGTTTTCAAGAGCTGTTTGCCTACTACCTCAAAGGAAAGCCACTGATCTAGTCTCAACTGGGAACACAATTCAAAGTGTCAGGCACAAAGTTTTTCCAGCTCCTTAGAGGCTAGGTTCAAGAATCTCACGGTCTTACAAGCCAGTTGCAAAGAACCCTATCCTCAATAAAGAAATACCAGCTGGTCAACATGACCTGATTTGCAGAACTCTTAGAGGCGGACGTAAGAGTCTTTGTGTGTTAACAAGGCAGGGCAAATGCACAGTAAATGAAGCAAAGATTAATTGTTTTGGACACAAAGTCGGCGCTCTGAAGTGGTCCAGTATTTTTTCCAGAGGGGTCAAGATTATTCAACACAAACATAATGAGATGTATTAGCATGAGATCATGTTTCTTAGCCTCTGAGAAATGCACAAATAGATTTGGCTGAGAACCCCAAGCTGTGTATAATGACATGCCCGCCCATGCATGGCCTTTGCTTGCTATGGTAGCCTTATCAATGACAAATAATTAAAGTTTGGCAGCTTTGTTTGTGATAAAAGTGGCATAATCCAGAGGGGTGTGCCAGGCATCTTCTAATCAGAGTGCTGCAATTGAGTGTTGTATTGCTGGAAAAACAAAGTTCTTTATGTGGACCTGCCTTTCTATTTCCACCCAACACTGATGTGCCAGCAAAGTGACTTCAGCTGCCCTCGTCCTCCAGCAGAATTTTACCAGGACGCACTGCCTGGATGGGCCCTGGTGGAGCAGACCAAACTCAAGTCTGATTTGGGCTTGCGAGACATACAGGGGAATCGCAAAGTTTTTTTTTTTTTGTAAAGAGGCTCAATTGTAAGATGTTTAAAATTGCAACGACTTTCCAAGCCAAAAGATATTGAAGGCACAAATTTGGCTTCTACTACCTGAAGGAGATGAAGCGCTGAGGTGTTTAATGTCTGGTGTTTCAAGGTTTGTGTTGGCTCCTCTTCATCGTAGATTCAGTTTGTAAGTTACATGGGAAACTAGATGGACGCAGATACTTATAAGTGTTGACCAGTTCTAAAATGATGCCGTCAGCCCGCCAGGTGAATTTGGGCTGCCTGTTGCTACCTCAGCATCTAAAACAAAAAAAGCTTTGTTTTGTTGTAGTTCAGGCTCAGTCGCAGATTGTTGGTATACCCCAATAACTGATCTACAGACTGCTGCAACCCAATTGGGGTTTTACTAAGGAGGACGATATACTCGACATACTTCAAGCTTCAAATTTGAGCTGTGCCCAACCTGGGTGGATCCCCCTGGACTAGGGCCAGGTGGATGTCAAGTACGCCATATAGATATTAAATAAGGCTGCAAGAACGCACTCTTGTTTTGAGCCTGTTCGCATAGATATTTTTGGTGGTTCTTCCACCATCCCTTCAGGAAAGTGCCTCTTTTGGACATGATTATAACCCCCTTTTTGCCTGGAAAACAATGTCATTTCGACAGGAAAAAACACAAGGTCCCTGCCAACCAGGTCCCCTGTGCCAGATCTCCTTTCCTAAACTGTACCTTTTTTGTTTCCACAATAGGCATCCCTTTAGCTTACATATAAGTCCCTAGTAAAAGATACCCCTGGTACCAAGGGCCTTCTGGGTAAAGAGGGTACCTAAAGGCTGAAGCACAAATTGTGCCCCTCTAAGGGACTCCTCACTAAGCACATGTACACCGTCACTGCACCCTGCATGTCTTGGTGCAGACAAAACTGAAGAGTGGACATGACACACATCCCTGTGTGTAATGCCCACAGACACTGCACCCCTCTAACCGGCTTTAGCCCTAAGGCAGGTTGCACTATATCCCCTGTGAGGACATAGCTGCATGAGCAGATATGCCCCTGCAATATCCATGCGAATTCCTGGGTATTGTAAGTGCCCAAGGAAGCCGAAGTATGTACACGGGCTGGACACTCGTCATTATGAGTTCCCCAGTTCCATGATGGCCTCACTGAAAAATAGGATGCTTGGTACCAAACATCTCAGCACATCAAACCTGCACTGATTCCAGAGTCAGATTTATTGAAACATGCACACAGAGGACCCCTTAGAGGGGTCCCCTTAAACTCATCAATCCTTAGTGCAGTCGCTGATTGCCCTAAGCCAGCGTGCTACAACCAGAGAGTGTTCTGACCTCATGGGGTGAGTGCCTGCGCAGAGGTTGAGAACAATGCCTTTCTTGGGTGGAAGTGTTTACACATTCCCCCCCACCCACGGTCAGGAAGAGCCATCCGTTGCAGGGAGCTACAAATGCCTTGCCGCCTTTGTAAAGCGACCAAAGTCTCTCCTGTTAGAGAATGCATGCCCCCTTCCTGTCTTTGTCCCCTTTTTGGCGGGAGAACAGGTGGGAAAACTTAAAAAAGAATAGGAGGTGTGCCCCCTGTAGTGCTAGAGGCACTCTTGTGGTCTGACACCACGTGATTACCTTTGACTATCATTATTTTAATTGAATTTGGTGGGTTATTTTATCCTAGCCTGAATTTACGACGTCCTGCATATGCCTGGTTTCTCTTAAAGGTTTCTTTCTTGTAATCTTGCAGTCTCATAGTGGAAGATGCAAGAGAGTATAGAACAGCCTTGCCAAGAACAGAACATATGGGATGTGCATTTGAAATCATATGTGAGAGAGAGAGAGAGAGAGAGGTGTGGAATATACTGTTTGGTCTCGAAGTGCAGTGTTATGAGCAGTGGTGCACAAATGTACACTGTGTTGTACATTGAGAGATGAAGTATGTGATGCTATAGGCAGTGGTGCACAAATGTGCATTATGTTCTTCATTGGGAAGAATTATTAAGTTCTTACAATTGGCTTTGACATTGCCTCATGTCATCCTGAATTCTGCTTGTCTGCGCGCACAGACAGACTTTCAAGTTGTTTGGGTTAATTACATTCAAGGATTGTTTTGAAAGAGATTGTTTAATGTACCCTGGAAGGCTTTCGCAAGCTTCTTTAAGATAAAGGCTGGAACATGCGAGAATGTAGAGGGAACGTGGGAACTTCTTCCTGCCGTGGAATGCTTGCCTGGAAACTGGCCAGTTCCAGTAAGTTTCCTTGGCGCAGAGGGGAAGACTCTCGAACCTTCTAGTGTGCGTTTTGAAACTATAAAGCTGAGTGTTATTAACTGCCAAGGTGGGAGCTCACTTACAGAGTAGATGTACTGCTACAAGACAAATGGAACCGGAGTCCCGGTCGAGAGTCCAAGCCCAGCTGTAAACGAGCCCCCCCAGCTTCGGTTGGCAAGGATGTCGAGTGAACGATCGGATGAGGTGATTTTTTTCTTACTAGGGCCATTGTGATGCGTGGTTCCACTGGCTGAGGTCATTTGAGGTGTTTTCTTTGTGATGTATGATTGAGTCGGAGTGCACATCCAAAGTAATCATTTTATGTATTTAGTGTATATACCTTTCTTATCTCTTGCAGGACGTCCAGTATATTTGCTTGAGTTTTAGCTCATATTATTTGCTGCTTGTATTTCATATCCATGCATTTAAATGCTGCATTACCAAGTGTGGTGTTATTGCTTGCATATAAATATATATCTCTATATACCTTTTAATATGGTTCATCTGGGAAAGCCTTTCTGTTAAAAAGCATTGCAATTAGCGGACCTGTTCACAAAGAAACCATCTTCAAGTAAAAGACTCTGACTTGAAAAACCGTGAAGCCTGCCCCCGCTTCCAACTCTGCACCCCACTCCTTCATCCGAGTCAAAGTAGCCCACCAGTTCCAACAAGGTTCCCCAGCGCTCTAGAGCCCAAGTCCACTGTGAGCTGACCTCTCATGGACTCCTCGACATTGCCTGCGGCCTCTGCATTGAGAACCCGCTGCCCCAACTGCGACCTGCTCTGGTAAGCTGTTTCCGACGTCTAAAGACAGCCCTGCACCAGTCCTGGACCTTGCTGAAGACTGAAGGTGTCTTTGTACCTGAGAATCAAAATTTACCTCTTCAGCTGTTGGTTCCCTTCCGCAGACTTCCTAGCCTGAGCCTACAGCTTGCTTCCGATTTTGGCTGTCTCCCTTGCTTTACATTAGGTGCCAGACGCTATGTAGCGTCCTGCACCCGGCTGCCCCAGTGTTGCTGGTGGTGTAGTATTGGTGCTGCTTTGTGCCCTGTCCAGTGATTGCATCAAACCCTGGAGACTGGCCCCCCCAAGCCGCTACAACTTACCTGTAAGCAGCCTCTGTCCAATTGCTCCCAATCCACATGGATTTGTATTGGGCGCCAAACCTCAAACTTGCACCCGGCCGCCAATATGCCACTGTTGGTGCACTGTTAGAGCTGAACTGAACCTTGCCCAGTACTGAGCTTGACTTCTGAAGACTGGTCTTGTAAGTTAATGTTATCCCTGTATATGCTGAATGTCTTTTTCCTCCCATAGGTTAACATTGCAAAGATTCAAAATCGCACTAGGTGTCCATTTTTTTCACAGAAAAGTATTTCTACTGAAAAAGGATCATGCTATTTACCCAGTAAGCATCTGTTCTTGCCATGTAGATTTGTAGATTCACATGCTTTGCATACTCCTGCCATCTAGTGTTGGGTCCAGATGTTTGCAAGTTGTTTTTCTTTGAAGAAGTCTTTCCAAAGCACAAGGTAAAGTGACTCCCTTTCTGTGATAGTGCACATGGGCATTGCCTCCATAGTTAGATTGTTTTACCGCAAGAGGGTGAGAATGCAGTAAGTGCAGTATAGAGATGTCCATGCATATATAATGTGAAAATACTGCAACAGCCATAGTTGTCCAGGGAAGAGGGTGGGCACATGTGAATCTACAGCTCTGCATGCCAAGAACAGATGCTTACTGGGTAAGTAGCATAATCCATTTGAGGCATGTGTGCAGTAGATACACATGCTTTGCATTGACTATACAGCAGTATTCCCTCGAAAGCGGTGGCTAACCAGTAGATACTGCAGCTGTTTGAAAAAGTGTCTTTAGCACTGCTTGGCCTACATTGGCTTGTTGACGTGCTAACATATCCACACAGTAGTGTTTGGCAAATGTGTGTAGTGTGGACCATGGTGCTGCCTTACAAATGTCAACTATAGGGATGTTATCTAAAAAGGCCATAGACGCTCCTATTTTACGAGAGGAATGTGCTCTAAGTTCTTTTAGCTTTAGCATAGCAGGTTTGAATACATTTAACAATCCATCTTGAAATACCAGGTTAAGAAATCGGGTTGCCTTTGTGAGGTGTAGCAAATGCAACAAACAGTTTTGTTTTACGAAAATCCTTTGTTCAATATAATACAATAATGCTCTTTTGACATCAAGAGATCTTTCTGCTACGTAATCAGGTTGAGGAAAGAGGTAACTCAACTGATTAGTTGATATGAAAGGTGCATGCTTGCGCTTTGTACTGCTAGTTAGTTAAGCGTGGAGCGCTTACAATTTCTATTTTAGATAGCGTTTATCATTTTTATGCTGTAAAACGTTTTTTGCTTTTAACATTGTGATAATTTCGCCCACATTCTTGCACTATAAATTGTGCCCTCACCGCATTTTGCGGAGTCTGTTGTCCTTGCTGGAAGCCCTTGTGCTCCTTCGCGTGGCGCTTGGCCGCCATCTTGGGGGTGGTGTTTTAGTCACTGTGCCATCTGCTCGAGCGCTCCAGCGCTTGCCAGGACTCCAGGTGAGCCGGTATTTAATGCTCACACGGGCCGCGCAGCGGTGACGCGCAGCGGTGACGCGCAGCGGTAGCGCCTGACTCTCGCCTGAGTCAAGCCAGAGTCTGCCCGTCTGCGCCCGTCAGCGCTAAGGAAGTGCGGGGTGCGGTAGACCCTTTGATCTTCATCATGGCTGCTTCCATCCTCAGGTATGGTAGAGCAGACTTATTGGCCTTACGTGAACAATTTACCATCTGTCCACTTCCGCCTGTAGCACCGCTAAGGGGCCCTTATCGGTGCACCTGTTGCTGTTGGCACCTGCCTCCCCCGTCTCGCGTCCGCTCCATGCAAATTTCATCCCGGCAGATTAACGTGTCGGGGGTGAATACTGTCAGTATTTATAGCCTAAATGTCAGATCTCTGGTCAAACATCAGGCGGAGATCTTTGATATTGTCACCAATGACTCCCCTGATGTGTTTTTCATGACCGAGACATGGCTACAAGATGCTGACACTGCGATTTTAAACCTTGCCTTCCCCCCGGAATATACCGTGGCAACTCTTAACCGCGGTTCGAGAGGTGGTGGAATTGCAATGGCGGTGAAACGCCGCTTTCCTTGTGAATGGAAAGAACTAAATCTTCCAGGTTGCGAATGTGCTCGTTTTAGAATCTCTCTGTCCCATTGCTATAGCTTTTCAGGTCTTCTAATATATCGGCCTCCGGGCTGCGATGCTGCCTTTAGGGCCGCTCTCCCGGACGTCATTAGTATAGAAGCTCTTGGCTGTGCAAATTTCAATGTGATAGGTGACCTCAACATGCACTTTGACTGTCCTTCCCAATCCTCCATTAAGAGCTGCCTAGCAGATCTAGAAGCCTTGCAGCTCATACAGAGAGTGACGTCCCCCTCCCACTCTGGTGGACACTTACTGGATCCGTTCTTTACCTCCTTAGAGGACATTACTGTATGCCAACCTGTTCAGTTGTCATGGACAGACCATATGCTGGTGAAGGCAGCTATCCCTGTGGTTGACTCTCTTTTTGTGGCACTGAATAAAACTTCTTTTTCCCGCCAGTGGAGTAAATTAAAACTTGAAGACTTCTACCTTTTATTAGGAAAAACACCCCCACCTCTTCTCTCCGATGTTGACTGCGGGTATGATTCATTCTGTACTTGGATTGGCACGGCCTTGGACTCTCTTATTCCCTTTGTACGTTCCAAGTGCCGGACCAAGGCCCATAGCCCGTGGTATGATGAGACCTTGTCGTCTCTCAAGAGAGAGTGTAGGCAAGTAGAAAGGCGATGGAGGAAAGACTATGATCCCGCGCTCAAAACCTGCTACCTCACTCTATCCAAGGCATATCACAGAGCGGTGTGTCGAACACGTGCCGCATTTTATGCGCAGGAGTTCCGGAATAGCCCTAATCCCTCCAAACTAATCTTTAAGGTCCTAAAGGACCTTATAACTAAGAGGGCCTCCGCGGCAGAAATCTGCACTGACTCTCACTGCGAGAGTCTGGCCTTGTTCTTTGTTCAAAAGGTGCAAGCAATCTACCACACCTTTCCAACTATTGTGCACCGCTCGGATTCATTTGATGGTCCTAAGATCAATGATAGGATCCTGGATTTTTTGGCCCCTCTATCTGAGGAGGGTTTTGATTTTTTGAGCCAAAAAATTAAATCTGGCTCCCCTGCAGACCCCCTCAGACCGGCCCTATTTATAAGCATGCAGGCCACATGTCGCGCACCCTTGCTTGCCCTTATTAATATGTCACTGGGTTCAGGGATTGTACCCACCAAGTGGAAGCAAGCGGTAGTTACCCCCATCCTAAAAAAGCCTACCCTTGACCCCACAAAACCTGAGAACTATCGCCCCATCTCTCTGCTGCCGTGGGCTGCTAAAGTCATCGAAGCCCACGTGAATGGGATCCTGACCGACCATCTTGACAAAGCGAACATCTTGGATCCACGCAAAATGGTTTTCGTAAAGGCCACAGCACGGAGACTGCCTTGCTATACATGGTTGAACATCTGCGCTCCGTGCTGGACACCGGACAAACAGCAGCACTCCTGTTGTTAGATCTGAGCGCCGCCTTTGATACGGTGTCCCACGAAATCCTGTTGCGGCGGTTAGAGGAAGCTGGGGTTAGGGGGCTGGCATTAGGCTGGTTCCGCTCCTTCCTGTCTAATAGATCTTTTCAGGTTGCGATACCACCCGGTAAATCCACCTCTCACCCGCTCACCTTGGGGGTCCCACAGGGTTCATCTCTGAGCCCCACTCTCTTCAATCTTTACGTGAGGCCGCTGGCTGCAGTAGTCAAAGGCTGGGGCATGACAATGGTGTCCTATGCGGATGATACGCAGCTGGCGGTCACACTAAGTGGGGACTCAGCCATGGACGCCCTCAATTTCTGTGAGGGGCTGCGCTCGGTGGCCAATTGGATGAACCAGAATTGTCTCTAATTGAACACTAAAAAGACAGAGGTGATGGTGTTTGGGAAGCAACCTGGATGTTGGAATGACAGTTGGTGGCCCCCCCGAGTTAGGAATTATCCCCTCTCCTGCTATGGAGTTAAAAAATCTCGGGATCTGGCTGGACCCTTTACTTAGCTTCACTTGCCAGACTAAGAGGGTGGCTGCCTCTTGTTTTGGCATTATTAGGAGCATCAGGCCGGTGCTTAAATTCTTCGATGCCAGCACTAGACAGCTTGTGGTCCAGGCCTCGGTACTATCCAGGATAGATTATGTCAGTGCTCTGCTTGCAGGCACGAACAAGGCTGAACTTCTGCGGCTACAACGAGTGCAGAATGCCGCCGCAAGAGCGATAGTTGGGCTGCCCAAACGTTGCTCAGTGTCCGGAGCATTGCAAACACTCCATTGGTTGCCTGTGGCTCGGCGGATTGAGTTTAAGGTGCTTTGCCTGGCCTTTAAAATTTTGAAAGGCTTGGCTCCACCTATTCTCATGAACCTTCTGACTCCATACGTCCCATCTCGCTCTTTGAGATCGATGGGTCAGAATTTAGCTGTTGTTCCTCGCTTTTTGCGGAGCAGGATTGGAGGCCGCTCCTTCCGAGTAGTAGCCGCTAAGCTCTGGAACGCTCTCCCTATTGACATCCATGCTTTGGAAGACTTAACCAGGTTCAGACGTGTCATCAAAACATTTCTTTTTAATAAAATCAACTGACTCTGATGCATTTTGTGATGTTGTGTTTACCTTTCTTGGCGCCAGGACGCCCCTTTGCTGGGGCAGCTGTGCGCGGTATAAAAACCATTAACATTACATAACATAACATAACATATGAAAGCAGAGAGGACTTTGGGAAGGAATTTTGGGTTGGTGCAAATAACTACTCTGTCTTTATGAAGTTGAAAGAAGGGTTCTTCTAAGGTTAATGCTTGTAGCTAAATAACTCTCCTCAATGAAGTGATCGGAATGAGGAAGGCAACTTTCCAAGAAACTGTAGCAGACAGCTGTGTAATGGCTCAAAAGGTGGACCCATGTAAGCACAATGTTCAGATTCCAAACTGGTGCAGGAGGTACCCTGGGTGGTATTACTCTTTTAAGGCCCTCCATAAAGGCTTTAATTACTGGAACTTTGAACAAAGATAGATGTTGTCTGTTTTGCAAATATGCGGCTACTGCCGCAAGATGCAATCTAATGGAAGTGTAGCCTAAACCAGCATGCTGTAAATGCAGATGGTAACCAATGATATTTTGAATCGAGGCATCTAGTGGATCAATATTGTTGTTGGTACAGTATATAACAAATCTTTTCCCTTTTGCTGAATAACATGCTCTGGTAGTAAGCTTTATTGCTTCCTTAAGAATACTCATACAATCTGGTGGCAAGTTGAGAGGTCCAAACTATGGCTTCAGGAGCCAAATCGCTAGATTGAGCTCCTTGGGGTTTGGGTGTCGGACTTCTCCTTGGTTCTGCTTGGCTGAAATTGAGATGCAGCTTTTAATGTGGAACTATTGATGGTTTCAAGAGTGTTGTGAACCGTGGTTGACAGGCCCAAGTGGGAGCCACTAGAATCAATGTGAGGGACGTTGGCCTGAGCTCACGAACCAGAAATGGAAGGAGAGGGAGAGGCGGAAAAGCGTAGGCAAATATCCCTGACCATTTTATCCATAGGGCTTACCTTTGGATAGATGGTATGGGAACCTGGAGGAGAAGTTTGGGCATTTTGAGTTGTCCACTGTGGCGAACAGATCTATTAGTGGGAATCCCCATTCTTGAAAGTATGGAAGGAGAACTTGGGGATAAGTTCCCACTTGTGTATTTGCTGACGCATTCTGGTGAGGTCGGCAATCTGATTATTTACTCCTTGTCAAGAATTCCTGTCATACAAGGGAAACACGCCCTTATGTAAACAGGAGAGCTGTTACATAACTCAAGGGAAACACGCCCTTATGTAAACAGGAGAGCTGTTACATAACTCAAGGGAAACACGCCCTTATGTAAACAGGAGAGCTGTTACATAACTCAAGGGAAACACGCCCTTATGTAAACAGGAGAGCTGTTACATAACTCAAGGAAAACACGCCCTATAAAGGGAGGAACCGGGAGGTACAAGGCTGTCGGATATTGTGTTTACACCGACGTACCTGCTTCGTGAAGAGCAGTGTTCCGGAGTGGTGCTCCAGTAAGGCAAGAACGGAGGTAGGTCGAGTCGTTACTCCCTGGGCCGTGTCTTGCCCCATCGTCACCTGTGAAGGACCCGGAAGCTCTACCGGTCAACCATTGAGCTTCGCTTTTTGACTCGGCTGAGTCCAAGCGCAGTGGCGCTTTTGCTGGTTGGAGTCGTAACTCCCAGCCCGACCAGAGACACAGGGACTGCCAGCTGTAACGCACACCAGGAGGTGTTTGCCGCGTTACAGACTCGGAAGTCCACAGGATCGATCGAGCGGCTGCTCTCGGTTCAGTCTTCTTGCTTGTGATTGGGGTATCGGTGACGCATCACCAGGAGGTGACTCCGCGTCCCGGTGCAGTCTGAGGAAGAGGTTGAGCGGCTGCTCCCTTCAGGTAGAGATCCCGGCTGGGTGTTTCCCTGACTCCTCGATTCTCCCCAACACTCTTCGTGCCCCTCACAGCCTACCGATTGGCATTGTCGGCCATTTCATTTCTGCCCTCTGTTGGCATACGCCGGGATCGGCGTATATGCAGAGGACGGTTAGGACCATCCGTGCTGTGGGCTGGTAACGTACTTAGCCTGGAGGATTCCAGTGACTATAACTTTTGTTTGTTCTTTGTATTTTATTTGCCTTCATTAAAAGAACTAACCCTTCACAAGTGGTTGCGTCCTCATTGTCGTGTCTGTTAAACGATCCTGAGACGTTCAGGGCGTTACACTCCTGGGAGGTGCTCTGAAAAAAGAAGATGAACTCTGATATGAACTGCCCAACGCCAAATGGTCTGAGAGAGGTGTGATAGTGGCAGAGAATTTGACTCTCTCCCCCCCCCGTTTTTGTACATAGCTCTCATATTGTCTGTGCGGACTAGGACAACTTTCCCTATGAGGTGAGACTGAAAACCTTTCAGTGCTAGATACGCAGCTGGAAGCTCTAGACAGTTGCTGTGAAGAGTTTTGTACTTGTTGTCCTATAGACCTTCAACTGTCAAATTGTGAAAATGGGCGCCCCAACCTGTGAGAAATGCGTCTGCTGTTAGCACGATCTGTGGAACAGGGTTCATGGGGGGCCGCCCTTCTGATAAGTTTTGTGTTTTCCACCATTGCAGAGCGATGGGTGTAGCTGTCTACCAACTGTTAATTGACCCTGAGACTGATTCCACTGACGTGCTAAGCATTCTTGTAGGAGATGCATATGTAACCTTGCATGAGGCACTATTGCAATGCAGGATGCCATCATTTCTAAAAGTTGCATGAAAGTTCTGACTGCTAAGTATTGATGGGTCTGAAACTGTAGTAGCCGAGTTTGAATATTTCGAATTCTGTCTGCATTGGGAGAGGCTAGAGCTGTGCAGATCTTTAGAGTCGCTCCCAGATAGGACTGCATTTGTGAAGGCTGAAGATGATACTTTTGTGGATTTACAGTGAAACACAATTGGTGCAGTGGGTCTAATGTAGTCTGAGTGTGTAACACTTTTGGTGTATGTTGGCTTTGATGAGTCAGTCTTCTAGGTATGGGAAGACGGATTTGTTGTCTTCTGAGAAATGCTGCCACTACTGCGAGACATTTTGTGAACACTCTGGGGGCAGTGGTTACTCCAAACGAGGGTACTTTGAATTGATAGTGTTTTCTGGCTATCACAAATCTGAGATATTTGCGATGTGCTGGGTGAACTGGAACGTGAAAGTAAGCGTGTTTTAAGCGGTTGACATAAAATCGCTTTGTTGTAGCAGCGGGTTCACCAGTTGAAGCGTGACCATGTGGAAATGTTCTGACAGTATGTATAGATTTAAAGTCCTATGACGAAATTCTGTGGTTCTACAAAATAAATATAACCAAGTATTATTTTTTTATAAATTGGTCTTGGATTAATTCATTGAGTGTGTCCCCCATTTATTGCCACTGTGTTTACAACAAATACTTAACACTGCTCTCTGATTAGCCTAACTGCTCGGCCACACTAGCACTTTTGTCACTTCCGGGGCAGAATGAAGTCTACGTGGAGCGGTACAGTGCCACCTACAGGAGTGTGGGGGCAATGCTGCTTGAATCTTTCAGATCCAGTCTGGCTCCTGGGAATATTCTGAAGGTGAGGAATCTACATTTATACACATCCAGAATGTAGATGTCTACAATGAAGCAAACTACGAGCTAGCCCGTACTGCCTGACAGCACTAGCAAAACAGAACTCAATGGTTCCCTCGGATTAACTTACGTAATATATATCTAATAGTAAGAGCCAGCGCAAAACCCTGAATACATCAAATGACAAAAATACACAAAATTTTACTTCAACACATGTAATAAATGATAAACAAATCTTAACTATTTGAAGAACAAGTTCCTTAACTTCGGTATCGATGTATCTAGTAGAGACATATGTTCGATTTTTCATCAGCAGTACCCGTGCGCGTCAGCCGGCTCTGCATCAGTTATCGGCGTTGTGGACGCGGAGATGAAGTCCCAGGACCTATATAGACGCCGCCCATGAGCGCTGTCAGTTCTTAACACGACTTTTCACTCCAGAAGCGCAGAGCCATAAAAGACACTCGCCACTGGTGCGTCAAAACTAGGGCCCTATAGTTGAGTCCCTATCCCTAGAAATCAGTTTTCTGAGCGGGGAGGATTTGTGGGGCGGTGAGAAATCTACAACCAACATATGCCTCTACCATATACAGCGTTACCAAAGGTAACTTGTTCATCTGATAGAGACTGCTAGTTGTAGATTCCTTACCTTAGAATAGCAATACCATCCCCGGAGGAGGGTCTGTGAACCAAGATCAAACTAGGGAGTCCTGAAGGACTGAACAGGGGAAGTATACGTACCTCTGGACTTGGATGACCAGGCAGAAGTGTCTGGTGAACGTGTGCAGGGATGCCCACGTCTCTGCCTGACAGATATTAAGGAGTGGGACTCCGCGTACTAACGCAGTGGTTGCTGCTGTTGCTCTAGTGGGGTGAATTCGCAACCCCAGCGGAGGTTCCCTCTTCGCTAAAGCATAGCAAATTAAATGCAGAGGACAACCCATCTAGTGTTGGTCCGTTTTATAACAGTCAGACCTTTTTTGGCGCCCACCTAGCCAATGAAGATTGAGATCAAGATAAAAAGACAATGCATGTTTTGGGTCCAGACGGTGGAGTCTCTCCTCCTTGGAAGGATGCGGGGGCGGGTAAAAAGTGATAGATTGTCCCACATGAAAGGGCATGACCACTTTAGGAAGGAACTGAGCTTTTTTTCAATTCACTACTTTATATGGATGAATAGAGAGAAAAGGAGGCTTGGAAGACAGAGCCTGAAGCTCACTAACACAACGAGCAGGAGTGATGGCAATAAGGGTAGCAGTTTTTAGGTCTCGCCTGACCCAGCGCATGCGCTGGTCTGGCGAGACTTATTGAGAGGGCTCCAAAAAGTGCTACCAGGCCAGCCTAGAGCTACAGTGCATGTGCGCAGGCACGCGCGCCACGCTTTACCGCAATTACTTTCACTTGCACGGCCGCTTTGATGTTTGATCGTGATCGCGATCACTTTCACTTTCCCGGCCGCTTTGCATAGCCAATAGGTCTCGCTTTTGTGACCTTATAAGTATTTAGTTATGCACCTGTTGCATGGCTAAACACTTATAAGGTCCCAAAGGCAAGACCTATTGGCTATGCCAATGCTTGTTAGTCAGCCGCCTGAGAGGACAATTATGAAGGAGCCACACAAAGACAGGTTTGGGTGAAGAACCGTTCCCTGCTGCTGCGACAGAAGATCCTCCAGAAGGGGCAGTCTGATAAGAGGATCGATGGCCATGCTCAGTAGGTTGGAGTACCAGACCCATCGTACCCAATCCGGATCTACAAGAATGATTAGAGTCCAGTTGTGCTTGATGTCCTTGAGCACTCTGGGCAGAAGTAGTATGAGGGGTTAAGGCATAAAGGAGGCCGGAGCTCCAGTCGCGACGAAAAGCGTCGCTGAGAAAATGCCTCCTTGGAACTCAAACGTGCAATACTGCTGACATTGTGCGTTCTCTTCAATCCTGTGTCCTACTGGCCGTTGATGGGCCTGAAACAGACTAGGAAAGTTTAGTGACTGCGGTGGCGAGGTGAAGGGTAGACTGGACCGCCCGCTAGCTCCCTGACCCGTGAGGATGCTAGGTCCCACGTCCGCGGCCATGTAGAGGCTAGACAATTTGCCCGCTTGGTGGCTGTGTGCTCCTTCCATAGCCACAAAAGGGACCCAAGACAGACTGAGGTAGACGGGAAGTAGCTGTGAAGCTGAGGAATCTGGCTGTAGCTCAAGAATCCTTTAAGCGCTCAAGCTCTGAGTCTGCCTTTTTGCCAAAAAGACAAGTGCATCAAAGGACATGTCCAGAAGATTGGACATCACCGGAGAAGCTAGAAGTCCTCAACCAGGTGTAGCGTCTAAGACCCAGTGAGTCGGTGGTATGCAGTCCAGATCGGATGTGAATTTGGTTGAATCTCTCCAGTCTTCAACTGCTTGAGAGAGAACAGCTCGGGCCTCCTCCAGGCACTGAGGCAACACGTGCATGACCCTATCCCAGATAGTATGGACAAGTGGTATTTACCGACTGCAATGCCAAGTTGGAGTACGAAAATATCTTCTTCCCGTGGTGATCAGCTTCTAGGATTCCCCATCTGGAGGAGCAGATCTGAATGCGCCTTTTGAAGACTAGGCTTGGATGATCAAGCTCTCTGTGGAGGGATGTTGCATCAGGAACGCTGGGTCGGCTGGAGTGGGGCGGTGGGCGATAGTCCTATCCACAGGAGCCCCAGTGCTGGGTTTGGACCAAGTGCCAAGAAGGACACCATTGATGGCCTCATTGAACTGCAAAAGGGATTTTGAAGCGGAAGCCGCAGGAGGCTAGTCCTGACTGCCACCGTAGGTAGCTCAAGGCAGAGGACCTCGGCTGCCTTACTCACCACTACAGCATAGGAAGCACCCTCCCCAGGAGCCAAGGTAGATAGAGAAAGCAAGCCAGTGTCAGGATAAATGTGCAGACCACTGGCATCAACCAGGTCCATTTGCCTGTCCGGTTCTTCAAGCTGGTCAGTTAAAGGGTCCAGCGGCCCCTCCCAGTCCTCTTCCTCACCTTCTGGCCCAAAATGATAGCCAAGAATAAACACAGGGACAAAGGTCCCTTTCGGCATCGATCGAAGTTGGTACGGCTCATTGTTCCCTTCAGGACAAGGATGCGGGATCAACAGCGGGGAAGGTCGAGTGAAATCGACCGGCGTCAATCCGGATCTGAAAGTGGATCTGAAAGCGGATCCACAGTGGCCCTCCGGAGTTGGGGTTGAAGCCGCCAGAGGCAAAGGCCTAGGGCTCCCAACTGACTCCGCCAGGCCTGAAGGCACACCAGTGGAGCCAAGCTGCCCAGAAATTAGGTACAGGACCTCATAAAATTGTTCGGTTTGAGCAGGAGTCACTCTGGCTCCTAGAAAGGCGGGGTGGCGTGGAGTCGTCTCAGCAGGGAGCTCCAGGGTCAGAGTTCTTGAGCTCAGAGTACCGCGTTGGTTCGACAGATGGGGAGAAGTCGATGAACGCCTGTGCTTTTCCGACTTCTTGCGTTTGCCTGACCTACCTGACAAATTGGGAGTGCGACGAGGAGTGTTGGCTCTGCGACCGGCCTCCAGACCTTCCTCTGGAACAAGAACAGGAGTGACGTGGAGCTGATTGCGGGCCTCCAGCAGCTTTCAGGACTGCTCCCGCAAAGCCTTCGGGTTCATGACCTGGCACTCGGAGCACGACTTTGGGTCGTGGTCGCGCTCCAGGCACCAGAGGCACATAAGGTGCAGATCGGTCACGGAACTCATACTGTGACAGGAACCGCAGGGCTTGAAGCCGTTCCAACGCTGGGACATCCATGATACACCAGGAGCCTAAAATTCGAAAAAGTTGACAAAAAGTCAAAAAAAGTTAGCCAAAAAGTGGCTAGGGGTAGCTCTCTCCGGATATATTGCACTTAGGCTGGTGTGGAAAAAGAAAAAACTGACAGCACACATGGGCGGCGGCTATTTAGGTCCCGCAACGCCATCCCAGCGCCCACTATAGACAGGGAGCAGACAGATGCCCCCTACCGATGCGCAGGGGTACTGCTGACAAACAATCAACTGATCCAGACTGACGCCTGGGGAAACTTACAAGGTAAGGGATTTACAACTAACAGTCTGGAGAAGCTGGCTTGGTATACGGTGTACACTTATGTAAGTGGGCACCTTGCACCAATCCAGACAACCCTTATGGTGATTTTAGTGGTCTTAGACAACCTTAGAAAGCTAAGTGGTAGTTGTGGAGAGCAGCCTTCAGGCTTAGTCCAGAAGGAGTGTAAAGTAGCTTGTTTTACCAGAACATAATCTCATCAGTATAGATTAAGTGAGGGAGCACCACACAGTGTATTTATAAAAATATGTATTTATTATAAGACACTACCATATACAATTATCTCCTAGCGGGAGATATAAACAATATTTTTCAATAGAAACAGGTAAGTAGCACGAAATACACAGTGGTCACCAGGGGGAGACTAAACCATATACTAAAATAGTGGTATGCGAACCACGACTCAAGCCAAGACTATACCCAGAAGTCGTAGGGGACCAGGAGCCCCACGGAGGACGTCAACGGGTAAGTCGCTGTTGCAGTTGCAATTTTAAAGAAGGACCCTTTCCAGTGGACCTTGAAGAAACCCCCTGGAAGACCTAAGGTTGGAGAGCTACCCCAGCGGTGGATACCTGAGGAACCAGGATACCTGCCCTAGGGAAACAGGGTGCATAGGTGTGAAGTGGCATCGGAAACCGCCGTTGAACCCAATCGCCGACTTCAAAAAGATGCCGCTGTTGGAGAAGGTGAATTCACGATGCAAAGAACCTGCAAGCAGAGGGGACAGAGTCTATGCCACTTAGGAGTGACCAGGAGGCATGGAAGACGAACGCCCACCAATGTCGGTGTTGCAGAGAAGTGGATTGTGACCTTTAAACTGCAGCTGGGCGGACCAGGTGACACTTAGGATGACCAGGAGCCGGATACGTGCTGTCCCACGTCGGATGTCGAGAGTTGAGGGGTCGGTGTCCGGCGGGAGCACCAACAAGCCTTGGCAACTGCAACCAGCGTGGAAGTTGAGGTGTAATGCCAGGATCAGCAAGGTCCAGGAGACTCGCCACAAGCAGGGGAGTCAGGGCAGGCCCCGGACAATTATGGGAGCCCAAAGAATACAAAAATGACCCTAAAGAGGACCCACAGGCCAGAGGCACTGAAGTCCCATGAGTACCTCAAGCAGCTCACTAAAGATGCAAGCCCACAATGCAAGAAGATGCGATGAAGGTGAAGATCTTAGTCACAGGAGGTGCTTGAGATTGGGGCTACTTGCAGCCCTGAAATCTTGGTGGAAGGAGGCCAACAAGCCTTTGCAATTGCAAGTCGACGCAGTGCACAGGGGTTCCATTCCTGTGTCTCCGACGAAGAATACTGGCAGCAAACTTGGTGAGAGGACAGGGCAGGCCTCGAGGGGTGTGAAGAACCACCACCTGTGTTGCTGAGCCTTTCGGAGTCCGTGGAAGCTCAGGATCAGCAGACCGGCCAGCTTAGTTGCCTTGCCTGCAGATGCAGGGAAGTGACTCTTTCACTTCAACAGAGATTACTTCAGGTGTCTTGGATGCCCACAGGCCTTGGAAGGTTCCTGTATGTGCAACGGGCACAGAAGTTGCAGCAGACGAGCAGGTCAATGAGATCAGGGTTAGCAGGAGTCTTCCAGGTTGCAGCCTTGATGCCCAGAGTGAAGTACAAAGTGCCCAAACAGTTGGAGAAGTGGTGTCGGATATGTATCTTGTCCCACGATGAACCTGGGGACCCACCCTCAGGTAAACCCTTAAGTACCCTACGGAAAGGGGTGGGACGATACAGGGGTCCCTCCCTAAGGAGGGGCTGGACCAGGAGGAGGATATTCACCTGTCCTTTGTCCAGGTTCGCGCCACAGTGGGAGGCAACGGTTCCCTGACTGGTTTGAACTGGACTATGCGTGGAGGGCACCAAGTGTGCCCTACCCACAGACTATGTGGTGCTGGCAAGCGCTCCCACCCTGCCCCAATACACTAAATCCTGTCTGGGAGGTGGTCACACCTCCCTGTGACAGGATACCTATTGTCCTGCCTTCCTCTGGCTGAGCTTGGCTCAGCAGCAGGAGGGCAGAAACGTGTCTCTGGCCGGCAGCAGCCCTAGCTTTCTGTACGGGTCTGGAAGACTGGTACCAGGAGCACCGACGGCCTCCCAGAGGAGCTTTACGGTGCATGGAATCCTATCTCCCTCACTGTTTAAGATGTGGGGGTATGATTCTAACATGTTTGATACCAAACATGATGGGGTTCGTTAGAGCCAGTTTCGAGATGGTCAATGCTTAATGATGCGGTGCCCCTCTATATGCCATATGGCTGTCTCACAACCTGGGAAAATGGACTCCATGGGCTGTAGGGGCGCCCTGCTCATGCAGGGGCACCCTTCCACTTAGGACCAAGCACCCTGCCTTCAGGATTGTAAGGCCTGCCTTAGGGGTGACTACTAGGTTTTAAGTGTAGTGACCCTAGATATAAGTAAACCTATATCTTTTGTAAGTGGTGCTTGCACCAGCTTACACAGGCTACAATGGCAGGCCTGTAGTTGCAAATTGAGTGGTCTCCCATGGGAGGCATAAGGCATGCTTCAGCCAATGGGGGACCCCTGGTGTACCTACGCCCTGGGTACTTTAGTACCATATACTAGGGACTAATAAGTGTACACCAGTGTCCAATCTGGGATGTACCAAAGTACTTACCAAACCAATTTAGGGGACAAAGCACAGAGAATGAGGTCCTGGTTAGCAGGATTCCAGTTAGACAAGTCAGAAACAGCATTACATCAAGCAAAAAGGGGGGGGTAACCATGAAAGCAGATCCTACTTTCCTACACAGTCTATCAGATATATACATTACTTAGTAGTAAGTGATCCATGTTACAGCGCAGTGCAAAAGAAAAGTGATCAGAAGTAACGTGCATAAACATATACAATATTTAAAAAGAGACTAAAAGAAGCAATGTTCTGGTTGAATATGACAAAAAAACCTTCTTGAAGCACAAACTATAATTAATGTTCAGGCTCAGAATATTTTAACCTAATCTTGTGGCAAAATGTGTGCAATATAATTAGGTATAGTAGCGAGTACAAAACTTAAGCTTTGACTTAAGATAGTAATTTCATTAGGTGTGAGTACTTGCTTAGAGAGAAGGAATATAGGCGCCATCTCCATGGAATGGGACAGTGTCCTAGACTAGGGGTTACAAAACTTAAGGTCTGTGCTGTCTGTCTCTCAACATCTGATACCTGTTGTTAAGAGCCTCTCCTTCAGGCATCACTGTTCTTCTGAAAGCCCTGACCTCTTCTGCCTTGCCCTAAAAAGAATAGGCAACATTTGTGATACTTTAATCATGCTTTGTTGATGTGGGAGTCCCACTGTAAAGTTTTCAAAAGTAATTAAGCCCATTAGCAGGAAAAGATATCTCCATTAAGGGTCAGTGACGGAAAAGTTACTTTAATCAATAACAATATTTCAGGTGGATCCATAATCTTTCCACCAATTCAGCACCTAATGAACGATCTCTTCACGCTTATTTCGAAAATGTTTTCTCAGTGCTGTCAGGTAGTGCCATGTGGCAGCAGCTGCAACTTCGCCTCTGGAGTATTTTAGGCACCAAAGAAGGAACCTGGCACCAGTTCCTGGACTTCCATGTAGATTGGAACAGAGAGAAAAAAAGCAATGGCAAACACAGCTCACAACATTAATGTGCACTTTGGAAACTTGATAGTCTAAGGAAAAGCTCCACAGGGGCTGGGGACTGGCAGTGAGGTATCTGATGTATGCACCATGTAGGAAAGTACCCCTTTTTGCATGGTTACCTCCCACTTTTTGCCTGATATCTGAAGCACTTTGAGTGTGCACTGGGTCCCTGCCAATCAAGTTCCCAGTGCCTGTCTTCTTTCCAAAACTGTACCTTTGTTTCCACAATTGGCACACCTCTGGCTCACCTGTAAGTCCCTTGTAAAAGGTATCAGTGGTACCAAGAGCCTTGTGACCAGAGAGGGTCTGAAAGGGCTGCAGCATGTATTGTGCCGCCCTCAGAGACCCCTCACCAAACACATACACACTGCATTGCAGATGTGTTTTGGTGCAGAAATAACTTCAGCCTCGACATGGTACACATCCCTGTGTACCATGCCCACCTAACACTGCTTGTGGCTAGGTAAGTTATCCCTCTAGCAGGCCTCACAGCCCTAAGGCAAGGTACACTATACCACAGGTGAGGGTACAGCTGCATGAGCAATGTGCCTCTACAGTGTCTGCGCCATTCACAGGCATTGCAAGTGCAGTGGAGCCCTATTAAGAACATGGGCTGGGAGTTTGTCATTACAAACTCCACAGCTCCATGATGGGCTAAATGAATGCTAAGGAGTTTGGTGTCAAACTCCTGAGCAATAATAAACCCAAACTGATGTCATTGTTGGATTTATTACAAAATGCACTCGTAGGGCATCTTAGAGATGTTCCCTGAAAAACTATCAACTCCCTTGTGTCCAGCTGACTGGTCTGCACCAGCCTACCACACACAGACATGTTTCTGATCCCCTGAGGTGGGAGCCCTTGTGCTCTCGTGGGTCAGACACAAAGACTGTTTGGGGTGGAGGTGCTTCAGACCTACCCCCAAGCAAGAACAGCATTCAGGGTGGTGAGCCTCAAAGGCTTCCTGCCCTTTGATATGCTAGCCAAGACCTCTCCAGCTAGTGGAGATGCTCGGCCCCTTGACCAAGCCCCACATTTGGGGAGCAAGGTCGGTGTGAAAATTTGTCAGGAGAGGTGTGTCCCCACTCATCAGAACCACCCCTAAGGTGCCTTGGACTTAGGTGACCCCCTCCTTAGGAAATCTCCATCTTGAATAGAAGGATTCGACATTATCAGGTTAGGGGGATGCCCCCTCCCCAAAGAGAAGGGAGTTCTAAGGGTGTAGTGTCCCTAAAGGCAAGTAGCCCCTTGGCTACCATCTGCTGATCCTAGTAAAACCCCTAAATTCAGTATTTAGGGGCCCACCTGAACCTTGATCCTCAGATTCCTGCAACCCAAGACGACAATGGACGAAGAGCACGCCGTGCGGCAAAGCAAGAAGACACCTACTGCCTTGGCCCCAGCCCTACCAGCCTGTCTCCTGCTTCTCAACCCTGTGAAGAAGCCGACGCCTGATCCATAGCCAGCGACTTTCAAGAACCCCAGGAAGTCTGCCACTATCCAATGGCGCACGGTGCATCACTTGAATAAGTATGCACCATATGCTAAGCCAGCCTCCTACAGAGACCTTGCTCCACCTTCAAATGAAGACGCAATTTGTGATCTGCTAGGCATCGACAGCTGAGTTCGTCCGCCCTGGCATTCAGGGAACCAACGAGGTGTTGAACCACCAGGGATATGCCCATCTGTTCCAGCCATGTCCAAAGACGCAGGCGCCTCTTAATGAAGGGTCCATGACTCTACCCTGCCCTGTTTGTTGCAGTACCAAATGGCAGTGGTTCACATTGTCCTTAAATTTTTTCCCACTGTGTGCAGCAGTATAAGGTCTATGTTCCCTGCAGCGAAGGGTAAGTGCACCAAGAAACTGACTATTCATGTGAGTGCATCGCGCAACTACGGAAATTAGTGGCATTTGCTGTGGTATTGCCTGAATAACAAAAGTACATAAAGAAAGAAAAGGCATGTTACAAATGATTACAGGTTTTTTTTTAATATAAAGTCCTGTTTAAGTATTACTTCTAGGCCTTTGTGTACTGGTAAAACCATAAAACGAATGGTATCTTTTTTCGCTTGGAAAAGTGGTAACCCAACCTTTCAATAGGAAAGGGGTTAATAAAAAAAAAAACACCAGTTAAAAGAGAAGGAGACAGTTAACACACAGATTGGTTATCTTTCTAGGGTAAAAATACAGGCCTTTTTTTGCAAAGGCCCAGACAATACTTAAATAGGACTAAATATAAAATTGTCTCAAATCATTGAAAACATTAGCTATCTGTGTATTTTTTTTACTTTAGCTGTAACTCCGTTAATATTAACACAGCCCTAGAACATTAAGAAGAAATATAAGCAGAAAGCACAATTAATAAATGTGTTCTAGAGCTGCGTTAATGATCCCAGAGTAATACTTAAAGAAAACAAAGACAGAATATTAATGTTAAAACATCTATTAAGTTTGCCTCCTATCCAAGAGAAAAATATCAGTCCTTGATATGCAAAGGCTTATGACATCTCTGTAAGCCTTTATAACACGTGTCTTTGTTTTCTTTAACTATTAGTCAGGGATCATTAACTCAGCCTTAGAACAATACATACTAAGAAATATTAATGAAAAGCACATTTAAATATTTTCTAGAGCTGCATTAATGAACTCTGACTAACAAAGTAAACAAAATCAGGAAGTAATAGTAAAAAGATGGGACATTTGTTGCGAAATTAAAGACCCCCAGTAAAAGAAGCCAAGACAGCAAGTATCAGCTGGCAAGATGACTGATTGTCTCTGTAAAACACGCTCCCTTGGCCTGCTATCTGCCAACCTGGAGAACAACAGAGCAAGCAACATATGTGTGAGCCGCCTGCTCTAAACTAAGTGACCCTTCTGAAACTCAGAGGCCTGGAATAACACTTCTCTGCTGCAATGTCCTGGTGCTCTCTTTGGTAATCTGCTCCTTTGCATGGGCTGCCAATGCATGTGTTGTTCTGCTATGAAGAATAATCATTTGTTCGCCTTCTGACGGAAGGTCGGGTGTGCACACTACAGGGAACACTGGCGGTGTGTTATACATGAACACTTGAACCAGCTTTCCTTTGATAGAAGGAAGAAAAGCTAACTAAGGCAAGCAAATTACTCAGAGCTCCAGCAAGTTGATGTCGATTCCGGATTCTACTGGAGACCAGAGTGCTCTGATCTCCACCTCTCCCAGACTGCCGCCCCATTCCAGGAGTGACGCATCCGTCACTACTCTGTGATCTGGTTGCAGAAGAGAGGGTTCTGCCTCTGACCCAATCGAGGTTGGTAAGCCCCAACCCCAAGTCCTGCTCAGTTCCCTCCGAGATCTGGACCACGTCTGAGAGATTTCCCTGATGCTGCACCCACTGAAACCTCAAGTCCCATTGCAGAGCACGCAAATACCATCTGGCGTGTGTCACAAGCAGGATGCAGGAGGACATGAGGCCCAGCAACCTCTGAAACATTCTCACCAAATCGAGGATTAAGGCTGAAACAACAGTATCTTAGCCTGAATATTCTAGGCTCACCGCTGGTGATGATCGGCCTGAATCTGCACTGTGTACAGAACAGCTTCGATGAAAGGGAGCGTTTGAGAGGTAGTCAGGCGCCAGCGAATGCAGGTGGTTCATCATAGTCTGGAGGTGGGAGACAACAGTCTGGGGCATTGATATAGGGAAAGACTGGCACCCCTGATCTGCGCAGATGAGCTGTGACCACTACCCGCACCTTGGTGAACACCTGAGGGGCGGTGGTAAAGCCAAAAACATGAACAGAAAGTGCTTGTGGCCTTCCGTAAGCCGCAGGTAGCCCTGATGAGCCGGCAGTATGGAATGTAAAAATAGGTGCCCTGCAAGTCCAACGCTACCATCCAGTCTCCTGGGTCTAGGGCAGACAAGACCTGAGCCAGAGTGAGCATCTTGAACTTTTCCTTTTTGATGAAGTAGTTGGGGACTCACAGATTTAGGACAGGGCACAGGCCCTTTTCCTTCTTTGGGACCAGAAAGTAGCAGGAATAACAAGCACAGGCTACTTCTGGTGTCGGAAGCCTCTCTATGGCTCACTTGGCCAAGAGTCATGACTTTAGTCATGACTTCCTCCTGATGCAAAGTCAAGTGATTCTCCTTCAGTCGATCCTACAATAGAGGCATGGAGGGAGGGGTGGGGGGGGGGGGGGGGTGGGCGGGAGTAGCCCCTTTGGCCTATCTGAAGAACCCACCTGTCCGACGTGATGTTTTGCCAGTGGTGGAGGTGATGGCTAATCCTGCCACCAACTGGCCGACCATTATCTTGAAGGGCTGGACTAGGAGGGTTTGATGACAGAGGTTGCAAGGTGGGTGGGGTACTGACACAACCTCAAGCTTCCTGACAGAGGGGGTCAAAACGAGCCACGCAGAGGTTTCCAAACCTGCGCGGCTAAAAAAAAAAACTTCCTTAGCCACGAAAAGGGAAAAAAGCAGACAGGGGACGAGAGGTCTGATACTGCTTGAGAGAGGATGGCCAGGGCCTCTTCCCGGACCTGTGGCAGCACTTGCGCAACCGTTTTCCAAAGGGAGCGGGAGTAACAGCCCAATAGGCATGCAGTGCAAGGCAGGCAGAAGAAAAAAATGTTTTACCCCAAGTATCCAGCCTCTTGAATTCCCTGTCCAGGGGTGCGGAAGGGAACGTGGCTTGTGAGGTAGAAGCTTGGACCATCAAGCTCTCAGGGGTAAGGTGAGGAAATTTGGGTTGCCAGGTGCAGGCGATGGCGGCAGGCGATTGTCCTATTCACCGGAGCCCCTGTGCTGGCCTTCGACCAAGTTCCCAGAAGGACTTCAGTTAAGGCCTTGTTGAATGGCAGGAGGGTTCCGAGGAGGAGACACCCGGCTGCAGGGCCTCTGTCAAGATGTTCATCTTGACTTCTACTGAAGGGAGAGGAAGGTCCAGGAACTCAGATCCCCTTCTCACCATCAAGGTAGTTAACAACAGGGGCAGCCCTGAAAACCTGAACCAGGGGCAAACAATACTAGAATTGTAACAAGGTTTCAAGTTAACAAAATACATGCAAATTGTAAACAAAAAATCAAAAACCTAAAGAAAACATTATAATACGAAAAATATGGACAATTATACAATGAAGACACAGAAAAGGAAAGAAAAAAAAATAGAAAACCCATGTTAAAATATATACAATTCATAGAAAAAGTTTGATTAACAATGATAGATAAATTCATTCTTAAAACATTAAGACAAAAGGCGCTCAACACAATTCACAAAGACCTATAAACAGTACAATGTGTAAAAGGGGCTAAGAAAAAAGGTTATTAGAGCTGGGCAGGGTTCTCTATGGCTCCTGGGGAGGCAGGGAAGCATGGAGCCAATCCAGGTGCAGGTTACGCATAATGAGGCCTAGAGCACCGAGACTTTTTCGTCACATTGGCCAACGGACAAGGAGAAGTTGAAGCACGCTTAGACTGCTTGTGTTTCTTATCCCTCTTACCTGACCTAACCGACAAGTTTGAGTGGGAGGACAAGGACGTAGGACTCCCGGAGCAGTGCCGGGACCTTCCTCTCAACAGGAACAGAGAACAAGACCTCCAGGGGCAAAAAACGCGATGCTGAGCAGCAGGTCGCAAACAGCTTTACGCACTGCTCTCTCAAAGCTTTCGGAACCACAGCCCAGCAGTCGGAGCACAACTTTGAGTTGTGGTTGCGCTCGAGGCACAAGAGACAAATAAAGTGTGGATCCGTCACCGACATGGCACAGTGGCAGGCGCTGCATGGTTTGAATCTAGAAGTCTTCTGTGAAATGTTGGAAAATCTACACACCAAAGAATCGTCAACAAAACATTTTTAAAAAAGCCTGTCAAAAGGTGACTGCTGGTAGCTCTCTTCACGGATCTGCACTGGCTGGCGTGGAAAGAAAAAGAAAGTCTTCAGGATCCAGTCAGACGCCTGGGAAATTCAAAGGTAAGAAATCTGCAGTGAGATTTAAAGTTATTGGCGTTGCAAATGCAAATGTTTTTTATTTATGTGTTATGAAGTGGATGTATGTGGTGTGTAGTGTAAATATGTGGTTATGTTATGTTAAAGTGGATTTATAGAGCGCACGGCTACTCAGAAGAGTGTCCCGGCGCTAATACAGTAAAGCAAACAAGAGGGAACCAAAAGGAAGGGAAAAAGAGAAAGGAAAAAAGGAAAAGATGATTTAAGATGTTCTTTGGAACAGCCAGGTTTTCAGTTGTTTCCTGAAAGCAAGCAAGTTGGTAGCTTGCCTAAGTGGAAGAGGTAGCTTATTCCTAAGTCCAGACACTAACACTTGAAAAGAGCGACCGCCTTTGCAGGCTCTAAGGTACTTAGGAGTGACCATAAGATGTAAATGAGCAGATCTGAGAGATCTGCTGGGAACATAAAAGGAAACTCTTCTGTTTATGTACTTTCCTCCCACACCATGCAGGGCCTTAAAGGCCAAAACCAGGGTTTTGAAGCGAATTCTACTGCGGACAGGTAACCAACCCTTTCGAAAACTAAGCTGATATTGTAACTTGATGTGTAGAGCATGATGGGAGGAGCGCGCCTGAGGTACTAAAACATCATAGGCACATTAACTAAACAACGAGCGCGCATTTTGAAAATATCACGCACGGCCGTCATTAAATGAAGCGCTGGAGAAAAAAAACATACAATTTTGTTGAAACAGAGTTGTGCAAGCCGAGCACAACAAAAGAAAAGTTGCGTGGCCGTCATTGTTAAAGTTCAAGCTCAGCGTGCTGCGCTACAAAAAAAAATAATAAAGTCCTGAAGTTGCAGGACAGCGCATTGCGCCTGCAACAGCAAGTAGGAGAAAGCCATGTAAAAAAATTGTGCTCACAGACTACAAATAAAACAAAGTAACAACACATGTAAGACGGGCAGTCCTCAAGGGAGGATACAACATGAGAAAAGGAGGTACGAAGGAGGGGCTGTTTAGCATAATCACAAGTCAAAAACCACCATTTACAAAGGACAGTAACAGGAGCCAATTCAAAAGATGGGTGGGGAAATGGATGGAGCTTAAATCCATACCTGAACACAGCATGCCTCTAAGAGACCGTGTAAGCACTGCGTAGGCAAAACCTAAAAACTTATGCCGATCCAAGGATTCAAACTAATTTCCCACAATCAACGCTAGCAAAACTGGACTCTGGGACATCCCTGACACGGAAAGAGAAGTTTAGCTGTTTGGGTGTCTAAACAGGTTGTACCGCCCTGGAGTAGCCACAAAACTTTCTATATTGTTGGCGTGCTTGCTGAAATGAGGAGCCTAAACCCAGTGTGCAAGCTGTAGCTCTACTGTTTACGTGCTCCCAAGGGGTGGGGAGGATTGAGGGGACTGGTGGGAAAGGAATGGGGGAGGCGTGGTTCTGCTTTCTCTCTTAACAGCAGCACACCACTGAAGGGCATGTTAATGAGTGTGGTTTGGACCTCTCCAAAGAAGCCAGTGAAATGCATCCAAGCATGCAAAGACAGGATGAAATCTGTGCACATGTATCGAGCAACAGTGAGTGTAAAATGCAAGTCACAAACCAGGTTGACCAGGTCTGCAAACTGCTTCTCTATCTGGCCCAATAAGATAAATATTGTAAGTTTCGCCAATTTAAACAAGGCACAAACATAGCAGCCCAGAAGGCAGGTGACATTCGCAGTGCAGCGGGGCAGTCTGACAAACAGATACCTTATGACCCATACATTCAAGCTTCTTCGACTCCCTATCAGAAAGCACCATAGGGATGGCAGTCAGGCTCTGCTTTTAGGAGAACATTTGCGCAGTCAGACTTTCAAGGGACTGGTGAGAGACTGGGTCATCCAGAGAAGGCATATGGCATCTGGCTGGCTATCTGCCTGTGGACTATTCGGTCTGAAGAGGGTTGCTCCCACATAGCCAATACTGGACCCAAGAGGGCCTCACTGAACGGAAGCATCATTGTTCATCGACGAAGACAGCGGAAAGATGTATTTCAAAATGTATGACTTTCTCATCAGCGGGCAAAAACAATTTCAAGGTTTCCACTGCTTAATGTACTACAATCAAATATGAGGAAACATTATCTGAAGCAGAGCTGGCGGCTGTGGCTAACTTTGCCGAAGGAAGTTAGCCTTATCTTTGCCACACGTCTTACAACACCAACAGCTTTGAGTGCTGCATGAAGTAAGCACCATGGGCAACATTGGCCCGGAATGACAGGGGCAGCACTTTGCCAGCCTGAGATGTCTATATGGGAGCCAGAGCCTGTGGAGGCGTGGCATCAGGCGAGTCTGCTCAGAGCTGCCAGTTGCCAACCATATAGGAACATGCTTCTCCTTTGGAGGTGGCCCAGAGGGTGTATGAGTCATCAAGATACCAATCCCAGGATGCTTGTTTCCGGTTCAGGGAAGACTTGGCTTGGCAGTTCGGGCTGGACTGTTCCCATGAGGCACAGGGTCAAGACTGATTTGCATATAGCTGGGTCTATACTGAGGTGGCGAACTGAGCTAAAGAATGATGATGGATTCAACCCAGATCTGTGACTGGGGGTGCATGTCTGAAAAGTTTCTCTGCTCCATCCATCATCTCCTTGTTTTTGCTATGCACGCAAAAGCACAGACTAAGAGTCAGTAGACAGCAGGTAGTGAAGTTTTATGTCAAAGAACAGAAGATGGTGCAACTGAATATGGTGTTGTTTAGTTAGAGATCCAGCCAGTAGAGTTCAGCAGTGTCATGTGATAAATGTTCACAGATTGAGCACCAGAACACATAGTTGGAGGTATTTAAAAAACATCTTCAGCATGGTTTCCAAAACAGCAGACAGCTATTTTGGATAGGACTAATATGAAAAGGTTCTCTTTTGTATCATTTGAAGGCCAGGCGTAAGCTAGTCTTAAAAGGATAACCTCAATGAAACTTTGCCTAGATTCTGGTCACACCTCAAATCACTATTGAGAATATGCATTTTAGGTGGATTCTCCATCTTCTTGTGGAAGGTTTCCTCAGGAACTTAACAAATCAAAGTTGTTGTTCTTGCAGCATGGCAGTGGAAAGAAGCAGAGACCCTCTGTATCAAAACATGAAAATAAAAGTTGTCCTCCTTCTAATTTGGGTAGAGTTTTGAAGAAAACAGGTTTCAGCTGTCACTTGAACCGAAACATGACATGTAGTGCTTATAGATAGGGACTGACATAGTGCTTACATATGTTACAGGGTTTAAACTCCAACCAAGTGGGCTGGAGACAAAGTGAGTCCCCATCCTAGAGTCAGTTGCATGAATATTTATATAAAGGATGTTAGGCTGCAAACGTCCATAGATTGACATACTTTTAATTAAAGTAGTAAACAGTGTTCAGGGCTACAGGCCCACTGGGGCACTAATATTTCCCAGCAGGCTAGAGTTTGAAATCTTCCCCCAGCAACAGCTGAGGCTGGAAAAAACAATTTGTCTTGCAGTGCGATAGTGTGTTTTTTCCGAACAGGGTCGAGGGAGTGATGGGTCTGATTACACCCGTGTTCAGCCAGAAGTTATGTCATCATTCCAAACTTGCATGTAATCAACTCCATACGGATGAAATGACATTGAGAACCGTTTTCATGACCCCTGTATGGACCTTTAAAAGTAAGTGTAACTTACAACTGAGTGAGTGTGCTTGTGTGTCCAGCTACTGTGACCGCCGAGAAAGAAAAAAAAATCAATTAGAAACATACCCTCCTCAAACACTTCCCTCCATTGAATTTGTTTCTCTGGTAGTGTCTGAGGTGGGGGAGGTCCTTTGGGTGAAGCTTTTTTAATCAGGAGGAAAACATGTAATGGGGACCAGAGGGTATGATTCACAAAATGGTGTCAATCTCTCTCAAGATAGTAGCAGTCTCTCAAGAGGAGGTACTTACAAGAGTGAATTTGTATTTCAGCAGGGCGGAGTATCTTAAGATGGATACTATCTCTTAGGCAGGGCTGGTTATCGGAAGCGGAGTGTGATAGCTGTCTTTGAGTGGCTGTGTCTCAGGAGAGGCCTGTTCATCAGAGGGATCTTTCAAGAGGGGTTTGATTCTGGAAGGCCATCTCTCAGTCATAGGGGTCTTTCTCTTAGGAAATAGTATGTCTCGCAGTAAAGGGACTCTGGATGTGCCTTTCTGAAGAGAAGAGTGACTTAGGAGAAAAACTCTGAGATGGGTCTACCTCACATGTCTCTCAGAAGTGCAAATTAAGGCGTTTTACATAGTTGACATATGGTTCATTCTGTTTATCCAAGCATTTTAGCAAAAGAAATGTACCGTGCTTGCCTATTTCAATCCTTACTTATAACAGCGACAAGTGACACGGCAGGTTCCTTAAAGAACACGCTGTTGGCCAAAATGGCAAAATTAGTTAAAAATTAAAGACATGACATGGGGGCCCTAGGCAACCACAGCAGTCACTCAGGGGTGGGGGATATTGCCTCAGTAGAGTATTTCCTCATAGGGTATGCTTCTAGGAGTGGTGGGGCTTCTTGGCAGGAGGGAGCGGTCTCGCAGTAGAGGATTGTCTCTTCACATCCGTCTCCTATGACTATTAGCTAAATCAGACTCCCGTACTTGATGAGAAGCTTGGGACCTTACGGAGGTATTACTAACGGCAGGCTGGGTTTTATGTGCATGCCAATAATGTAGCTTAACATCTCAGAAAGATGTTTGTCTAATAGGCATGCCATACATATGGGATGTGGGGTCTGACTATGCAAGAGGGCTGTCTCACTGAGACAAGACCCAGATGGATCCTCAGCTCTCTTCCAAATATGGGACTCAAATGTTTAAGTTTTGAACAAACTAGTCCTGATCTCCGCATTCGGTGCTGTTGCTCCATATCTACTGCGTCATCCTCAGACGATAGCAGGGACTTTGGAAGGCGAAATGTCCTACAAAGTGTTTATTAGGTCAACTGCTCCTTTTTCCTAGAGTTGCCTCGCTGAGTACAGTTGCACGATCACCTAGAGTCTGTTTCTCATTAGTAGTCTGTCTGCCCTAAACTCACTGTGCCCTGCAACCTCATGCATAATGGTATCAATTTCCCTGCTGTCAGTTTCCTCAACAGAAGACTGCAGTCCAAAGACTTTTGCCTATAGTGATTAGACTATTTCTCCTCTGTAAATGGTCTCACCTTCGATTTTTCTCTCCCATGCAGTTCCTTATAGCCTCCTTGCAGAATGTCATCCATGCAGTCCATCACCTAGTATCTGTTCTTCCCATTGAGTTCATTCCACCTGCATATACCACCACCAGTCACTGTAAAAGATACAGGGCCAGATGTATCAAAAAAATGTTTTGCGATTCCCTAATTACTAATCGCTGCGATTCGCAATTAAGGAAACTCAAAACGGCATGCATGAAAGTAGGACACTTTCTGTGATTCTTAAGGGGTCGCAAACGAACTACCTCATGAATATTAATGAGGTAGGTCGCAGTTTGGGACCACTAGGAATCACAAAAATCACAGAGCTGGTGGCCTGCTGAGATCAGCAGACCACCATGTCTGTGACTGATTTTAAATAAAGCACTATTTTTTTGTAAAGCAGCCCGTTTTCCTTAAAGGAAAACGAGATGCCTTACACAAAGAAATACGAAAAGATTTATTTTCATTTGGCAGTGTTACGTGGGACACCTGCCTGCTCCTAATGTTTTTACAAACATTCCCAAAGGGACCCCTTCCCATTTGAAAAATGGGTTACCAACTACTTGAAGTAGATGGTAAAATGCGAATGTTTGGCAACCACATTCATGGTCACAAAACATTCATGCATACTGTTAGTACTCATTATTTGGAAGGAACACCCTAAACACGCCCATTCCAAATAGCAAACTAATCGTTTCGGTAACAGATCACCGAATAGCAAAATTGGGTCAGATGCATCGCAAAAGCCTTTTTTACATTCGCAAATGGGACGATTCTGCGAATCGGCCCGTTGGTGAGGAGAAAAATGCTTGATGCATCTGACCCACAGTGCTTGGACAGAAAAGATCAAGGGAAACAGAAAGAGAAATAGCAAACATCTGGCTAATTCGTCTTGGGGATTGGGTACTCCCTTCACAAACTAGAGGTTTGTCTGTAACCAACCTACTCTATGTCAGGCGCCCGGAATTTACCACTTGAATTGCACTGTATGTGATGCTTTATTTCTTGGTAAATTTTTAGTCCTCTAGCCTTTAAATAGTACTTCAGGATAAAGTGCTGATGCTTCTTACGCTTGTTTAACATGGTATTGATGCAGTTGGTCGTACATTATGCTGTGTTTCGACTGAGTATTTAAGAAAACAGTTTCCTGATTTGTATAATTGGTCTGAGAATGGAATGCTTGCTTTGCTTTGGGATTTTGCTCTGAAAATCCTCGATAGCTCTTGCGGTTTCTGTAAATGCTGTGAGATAAGACAACTGCACTAGAGGGTGAGTTAGTTTACTGACACTGAAAGAGTGGTTCGGTTTTGTGCATGACCTGCCGCTTTTTGTGACCCACTTTTTAGTCAATACCGGAAATATGAGCATTTGTAACTGCAGTAAAGAAACTGATAGTGGATCCTGATAGGGAAGTGTTGATATGAACAATTAACTTTTGTCTAAATTTGGACTCGGATAATAAATAGCTCTAATGCTGTCCTGTTTGAGACACTCTTCTACAAGATGATTTCTGGATGCTTGCACTGGAAAGTCGCAGTTTGATGTAGGTGTTCCGAGGGCCCTTACATTCTACTAATTTGAGATATTTAGGTGCTCGATTTCTCTGTGTCAACTGTGTTTGTGTTTTGTTTGAGCATAGCAGCTGTATGACCATGAAATGTAATTCTCTTGTTATGAAAGTGAGATCTACTCTGGTTTGACTACTCTGCAGTGACTGCCGCCACACTGTGTATACTGCTGCTTTAAAGGCACTATCCCTTGCATGATATGTCAGTCTTGTGGCAGCCCCGAACCGACATGTATTTGCAGTGACTAATCCAGTCTGACAATCTCTGTATGAATTCTCTGTTATGGCACACCTACTTGTGGCTGGGGCAACTCTTGAGCGGCATGGTTATTCCTGTCTGACCAACATATCTGTAGATCAGGCCCTTTCTTTACATTTGCAGTCCTTGTCTGAAGTGTCTGTCTGCTTGAAATTTGTTTGCTTTTGTAACCTTCACTGCGTCTCTATTACAACCCTCAGCAATGGCAGAGCTTGGAAAAAACATCAACAAATTATAACTAAACCCAGAGGTTAAACACATTGATTTAAGATACCATATTTTCACCAATATATTTGGGTCCAAAGTACAGCCATGGTATCAGTGTTACTGCCAATGGAGCACATTTATTATGACTGTTGGCCACATATCTTTATGTTCCAGCATCAACATCCACAGTGTAATGCTTCAGGAAAAAGTAAGGGGAAAGCTGCTGCTCCGTAAATCTCCTATCTAGCTTTGAAGCAACAGCTTTATATAGGTTGCTATCCACCTGGAAAACTAAGTTGGTTTATTTGATTAATGCCTTTCTAACATTAATCAGCTAGTTATACAGCGAATCAACTGCCTCCACAACATTTTCAACAAGATCTTAACTTGTTGGTTTGTTGAAAACGAAGGCTACAGGTTTTATCTTGCTTGCATCTAAGTAGCAGAGAAAATACATCAGAAGAACTGGCAGCTCTCAAAGTGATAGCAGTTGATGTAACATCTTTCCCCATATAACTGCACCTGTGGCAGCTGTAACAAAACAATAAGGTAACTTTAAATTTAGATATCACCTTACCACACATTTTACTCAGGAGTTTTCTATGAGGTGCGAAAGGATACTTCCATCTACACAGTCATAGATTATGGTGTTGCAACATTTTGTAGCAGGGTCAGACTTTTTTTTTTTTTAAACGGGGACTTGCTACACCTTATTTCCTGTAAAGCTTTGCTCCGCCTCCCATAAGCGAGGTCCTCGATTTTCACATGTGGTTCTTGTATAAGGTCTTCCAGTACTATATACTTCATTGTGGAAAGCTAATGTTTTCCTGGCCTCCTCCACAAAACTAAATGTCCCTTTTTGGGTGGAAGTGGCAGCAACCCGACTACCCTTTGAACTGACTGCTATTCCCCTGTTCATATCAGTCGAAACCAGTCAAGCAGAACAAATGCTCGACTAGCACTTGTGGATCATCCAGACATTCAAAAGTTGCAGCCTCCTTGAATGCCTAGACTTAGCCACCATAGAAAGTTTATGCACTTGCCTCCTGAGCTACTACTTTTTTGAAAATGTGACTTCTAACCAGGAATACTCTTTCCACTAACATCAGGATAGAAGACACTAACAAAACAACTGCATAATTACTATTTGGTCCAAGTTCAGGAAAGCATGCGGAACAGCCACATAGCTGGACCTCCCTCCAAGAGGTTTACAACTGTCTCATGCTACTCTGATAACATTCAAATCTACTACATGGTCTCGCACCCTTCTAGCCAGCTCAGAACTTTTCCATCAATGGGGCAACAAAATCCGCCCCTATTATGAACCGAGGTACGACCGTTGCTGACACTTCCACCACTCTTGCCACAAAGTGCCCGCCGGCCCCCATCTTCAGCCTTATTCAATTCTAAAAAACACCCAAGTCCAGACGGACATTAAAGCAACTTCTTGGGCCACCCCCTTTACAACAAATCCAGAGCAAGACTGGGGTTGGTTATCAGCTGCATTGTCCTCCAAAAGACAGGCTTGATATAAGAATTGCCTGATGCGAAAGCTGAGCATTAACAAAATAATCGATAATAATGGGTCCCACCAACTTCCTGAATCCGCCATCATCCCGCTTCAGCACAATTCATCAACCATATGTTCCTAGAACATTAGCGGGCTCCACCAAAAAATAAAATCTCTCGAAATTTGCATATTCATTCCCGGACACGACTTTCTTGTATTCCAGGAAACTTTGGCTACACAAAATCATCCTTTAAACGGCTACTTGGAACACTGGAAGTCGGCCGTAAGAGACCAGAAATTTGGCAGGCCTAAGGTGGGCCTGTCAATATACACCTCCACCAGTTTAAAAGGCCCAGTTGAAACACTAGATTTCCCAGTTAACTGCTTCCTTGGAATTAAAATCACCTTCTGTAGATTCAATTTATTTTATTTATAAAGTTTTATATAGCACGAACACGATCCAGAAAGATATCAGAGGGCTTTACAAAAGGAAGGAAAGTAATAAATGCAATATTGACATCAAAAAAGCATAATAAACATGAATTATTACAGTACAAAGAGGTCAGAGGAGAATAAAACAACAGCTACTACATAGCGGGCTAAGAAGGGGGCAAACGATGAGGTAAGGGAGAGTAGCATCAAATGACGGTCCAACAGTTGTGGGACCAGATACTTCGAGCAGGTGATCATAACCCATTTAAGGTAAAAACTTGTTCATTAGGAATCTTTTGGCTTCCAGTTTAAAAGCATCCGTGGAAGAGATTCTGTGTACTTCCAGAGGAAGACAGTTCCAGATCTTCGGGGCAGCGCCGGAGAAGGCTTGTTGGCAGGTTCTCTTTTTGCTATAGATTTGTGGTTTCAAGAGGAAAAAGTTTGCACTTCTTAAGGGTCTACCACCCCCACATAGTACAAGTTTTTGCGCTAGGTAACTGGGGGTTTGAGATGGAGGGCTTTGTGTGCCAGACAAGCCATCTTTAGTTGAATTCGAGCTTCGTAAGGCAACCATTTAAGGGATTTTAGGACTGGGAATATGTGCGCGTTTCTTTGGTACCTGTAACCAGCCTAACTGCTGCTTTCAGAGATGCCCTTAGTGGAGCCAACGTATATTTGGGGAGACCAGAGCATAGCGCTGCCATAGTCAAGTTTCGGCAACACAAGCGCTTGGACCACCTGCTTGAAGTCAGACTGTGAAAGGAATGGTTTGGAATTTCTGACTGTCCTCATCAAGTGATTAGCTCCCTTATCAGACCCTCCAGGATTTCGCGATTTCGCGGCTTGCCGCGAAATCGGCACTTTTGTAGAAATGCCGCAATTTTTACAAAAGTGCCTGCGAAATCGGCCTTGCACTATGTTTTGTAACTTGTAACTTGTGCGTCTGTCTGTTATGATGACTTGAACTCAGGCTAAACACCCAGACAGTGGCAGGTGTTATTTCGCAATCCTCTCTTTTTTAATGTAATTTATTTAGGCATTGATGTACGTTCATTTAACAAACTGTCACTCAAACTACATTAAAAAATGTGACAAATTGGGAAAGTATTTATCTCTTTTCTGTAAAGTCCCTTCCAACTGCATGCAAATTCCCTTAAATGTACCTGACCCACGCTTAATTCCATAAGCTGCCCGACCATACACCTATTATTAAATAATACATACTCCTGTTTGAGGGCTCGAGGAACCAAAAAAATAATATCATAAATCGAACATCTCTTAGTGTCCTTCCTCATGGCTACTTGTTTTTCAGTTCAGACTCAAGTATTTCATTAGGGAACTTTTACAGGACCCGCCACTTAATCAATTGTCACCATGGATCCCCTTATAACTGTGACCGCTCTCTCAAGTAACCCTCTCAAATAGTCCTCACAAGAAACCAGTGTTCACCCGGGAACCGCAGTTTTCCAGAAGAGCCTGATAAAGGTAAGTGCTGGAAAAGCACCCATACTTTTGAGGGCACGAATACCAATTCACAGTGATTTGCTGCTCCTGGGATACTCTTTCTTAGATTCAATTCTGGGCACTGGAATTTTCCCTCTAGCTTGTATAACCCTTGTTCATTTGCAAAAAGGGGTCTTGCCATAATGTGCCCATAAACCCAGGTTTCATATGGAGCATGCTCACACAGGTCTCATGGGAGTATTTGTGTCTTTACTGTATGTACAATATGTTTTAATATTAGATATGAAATCCCCAGAGCTCTAAACTAATGGCGCTTTATGCGTAATATACAACTTCTTCTTCCAGTTAGCAAAACGCCAAGGTAAAGAAATTTGCTGAGTCCCCATAACTGTTGGCGGTTTAGGTACCATTTAAACTTAACGGTGATATCAGCAAATTTTCAATCAATCTTTTTAAGATTACTGTTAAGACATTGATTGAAAAACAACTAGTCTAGGCAGTAATACGTTTTTGGAAAACCCTGGGATTCTGTGACACCTGAACCAGGTTGTGTGCTCAAAGCAGACATTCCTAAGGGACACCCAGAAATGTTGGGGGCAAGACCTAAGTAGGCAGGAGATAGTGAGGAATGTAGTGTTTCGCCCATCCAGTGTAGAAAAATCCACAGGGACAAAAACAGATGAATTGAGCGAATGGTTAAAGGGCTTGCAGGGAAAAGAAAGAGAATCACAAACAATTGATGTGGCAAAATGAAATACACACACACACACAACACACAAAGGCACATACGGAGACAGAGCGCATACATTAAGACAGAGTGCACACAATGAGACAGAAACACACACAGATCCAGAGACACACACAGACCAAGAAACACATCCAAAGACCCACACACAAAGTCGTACATACAGAGATGCAGAGACAGAAATGAACACACAGAGACACACACAGAAACAGATGCCCAGTTAGAGACATACAGACAGAGACGTACAGACACCGAGGTACAGACAGAGACGCACAGACAGAGGTGCACAAACAGAAACGCACTGACAAATGCAGAGTGGAGCTGCAGGGGCTCTTAGAAAGGGGCTCTTAGAAGGGGTGAAACAACAGCGAGTTGAATACTCTGCTAAAAGAGTTTCCATTGATTTAAGGCTGAAAATTAATGATTATGAGTAAAATAAAGTGCCGCAAAAATGCCGCTAAATTTCCATATTTGTGCCGCTAAATTTCCATATTTGTGCCGCTAAATTTGCGAATCCATGCCGCTATATCCTGGGGGGTCTGCCTTATACACATTGCCGATATGATTCTTCATGTTCAGATGCTTATCAAGGGTGATTCTGAGAGATTTTGCTGAGTCTATAATGAGGGGGAAGCAGTTGAAGGCAGTGCAGTGATTCAACCAAAGGTCTGGCTTGGGGATATGGGTCGGAGGATAGATGAGAAGGAATTCTGTTTTGGAGGTGTTGAGCAGGAGGTGGTTCTCGGTTAACCAGTTTTGAGTAGACGTTGGGATCGAGTTGAGTGAGATGATGATGTCCGGGGAGGAGAGTTTCAAATAAAGTTGTGTATCGTCCGCATACATATGGAAGAGAATGTTCGTGGAATTTAGTGTATTAGCTAAAGGTTCCAAGAACAGGTTGAAGAGTATAGGAGATAGGGCGAACCCTTTTGGGACCCCCCATGAGCACTGGAGAGAGCTGGGAGAGAGTGTAGTTCACCTTGACTCTTTGTGATTTGTGGTGGAGGAAAGATGAAAACCATTGTTACACCTGACAAGAGAAGCCCATCCTGTTCTTCAGAATGGAAATGAGGTTATCGCGATTGACCGTGTCGAAAGCGGAGGAAAGGTCAAGGATGATTAGGAGGCAGGATTTATTTTGGTCAAGCATTTTAAAAATGTCATCCAAGACGTGAATGAGATCCAATTCAGTGCTATGCCCCTTACGAAAGCCAGATTGATGCTGGTCTAGGAGTTGGAAATCTCTATGTGCGCACAGAGTTGGGATTGGATGCATTTTTCTAGGAGTTTGGCTAGGGTGGGGATGTTGGATATAGGGCGGAAGTTGTTAAAAGTCAGCACTATCAGCATTGTTTCTTTTTTTGTACGGGTGCTTCCTGGGCTGCTTTTAAGCATTCTGGAAACAAGCCCTGTGACAGTGGATCATTTAGAATCATTGTCCAGGTGGGGATGAGGACATTCTTGATTTCTTTGAAGATGGAAGGAGGCAACGGGTCGCTGAAATGATTAGATGGGTTGATACTCTAAAGAATCTTGTTGATGTCTTTCATTGAGGGGAGTAAAGGTGCCCCATAATGCATTGTTTTTGGTGTTCAGGCTGAGCTTCTCAAAGAGGTCAGGAGGTGGTGCGGACCCAGACGATGGCAGTAGAGCTTTTTTAGAAGCGAGTTCAATGTTGATGAGACTTGCTCTCTCTTTGAAGAAAGCAGCCAGCTCGTCGCATGAGGGTGGGCTGCCTCGCGAATCAGAGTGGTTTGGAGCTACCACTGAAAAGTTTCTTGGGGCGGTTAGCGGCCTGATCAAGTTGGATTCTAAAGTAATCAACCTTAGCGCTCTTGATTTGTTTGTTGTAGGAGCTCCTAACATCTCTATTGAGTTTTAGTCGGTCCGAGGAGGGATTGGATTTCCAGGATCGTCCAACTGCCCTAAGGTTGCGGCGTTCAGAGGTTAAATTGTCGTTGAACCTCGGTTTGGATATTTTTGTTGAAGCATTTTTTTGTTGGAGTGGTGCAATGTCATCCAGGATGTTAGAGATGGTAGTGTTGTACAAGTCAGTGAGTAACTGAACCTCAACCAGGTCAGCTTTGGAGGAGAGGGCAGATTTACAGTGGGCTGCTAGTTCAACAGAATTGATAGATCTGAGGTCCCTTTTCCAGATCTTTGATTTCATTGGTTGGGCCTTCCTCAAAGAAACCACCCTGTTAAAATAAAAGACGATGCAGTGGTGGTCGGACCAGTCGCAAGGGGTAATGGTATCAAATTAGATGGATTGACCATTGGAGATGTTGTCTAGAATTTCGCCTTTATTATGAGTTGGCCAGTCACAATGCTGAATCATCTCTTGGTCACCTAAGAATGATTTAAGGCAAGATACAGCGTGGTCGTTGGCGTTAGCCCAATGAAGGTTGAAATCACAGAGGAAGATTTGGGGCATTACTGAGTCAACATTCCCAGGGATGATTTCCATAAGTTGTTCAATAAAGGGGAGATTGTCACCCGGGTGGTGATAGAAAGCGTGAACTTTGCACACCAACAGGTTATTACTTGCAATGATGAGACAAAGGTATTCACAGGAGGATAGTGTAGAGGACTGAGTGAGAAACCGAGAGTGCGTTCCTGTGAATATAGGCTAGGCCGACACCCAACTTCCAAACTCTGTCTAGACGAATTATCTCATCGGTAGGAGATACTAGGAGGTCTAGGATAGGAGTGGAGGCAGGATTTTGCCAAGTTTCAGTGAGGAAGATAATGTCTAACTCATTGTATTGGATGAGGTCGAAGATATCGGAGGCGGGTTTACTGGCTGACCTGCAGTTGAGTAACCCACATTTAAGTCGTACCAGACTAAGGGGGGTAGGAGTCTGGGTGACATTCACTCTCTTGAGGTTGTCATTTTTGATGGTTCGATGGTTGTGAGGGGCTTCTCTGTTCGGGTTAGAGTGGATGGTTTGTATTTGTCCCGGAGGGATGGTGTTGGTGTAGATCATAGGCGAGTTGAGTAGGTCATTGATATCACTAGACGCCAGTTACCTCTTGCTACTTATCAACGCCTACATCAATACCAACCCCAGGAAAAAAAGGTCCCAGCTCGACTATCTATCCACTGTTCTGTACTACCTGGCAGGGGATATTCCACATGCAGACTTCTTCCTCATGGGGACTTTAATACCAATTTCTCCCAAGGGACCCCAGAGGACCTAGACAGCCTGATTCCGTTCACTTAATCTGAATTAAAGATGCAGGTTAAACTCTAAAATCAAAAACACAGCAGCCTAGGGAAACACTGTGTTCTGCAGCTCTATCGTGCTAGTTTCATTGCCCTGAACTGGAGATTCCCAAAAGAAACTCCCCCAAAATGGACATGGGTAAATGGCCACAAGTACACCTATCTCGACTATGCTATCTTCAACCCGGAGTTAGTGTCTCACATAGAAAATTACAGCATCATAACACGTTCAAAAAGTGACCATCAACTCCAGGTCACCACCACTGCATTGAAGTTAGAGCACCAAGATCCTGGCAAACCCACTAACTTGGGAATATCCTCCAAGAACCTAAAACGTCTAGGATGGTCTGATACCATGAGCACAACAATTATGGGAGAATGTGAGCAAATAATCACAAAGCTCAACCAGCGGTCAGTCTCCCAGAAAACAACTGGGCAATTTTCTTTGACTACCTCTTAAAGCAATTTAACCTGCCACAACATTTTTTCGGATCATGCCATAAGCTGGTACCCCTCTCCCCTCAAATAAGAGCACTAAAGAACATAATTAATAAACAACAACACCTCTAACAACTTTGGTGTTTTCTCCTTCACGCAAGCAAGAGTCAGAATCACCGAAAATTCTGGGCATTAGTCAACAACCAATTCAATGGAAACAGCAGCCTGGGAAGTGCTAACATCGCTGAGAATGATTGGGTAACCTTTCTCGCTAGTCACTTTCAAGTGGAAGAGTGGAAGGCATTACCAGCAACAATACTGCCCTGGGACCGGCAGGACATCCAGTAAGGTGTAAAATTGACGGAATAGGTTTCCTTTTCCCACTCAAACCTGGCAAAAATTATATCCAAAGCCAGATCGGACGGAGCCGCATGCCAAAACAGTTTGCCACAGGCCCTGTTCAAAAAGAACATACCTTTCTGGTCCAAGCAGTTCAATTATTCTTAGCCCAGTGCGATCATTCAGCCTATCCACAAATCTGATTTGGGAAAAAGGGGGTGGTGATGGACAGAGTTTCTGAATGATGCAGAATACTCTTACCAAGTCAAGAGATCATGGTTTTAATCCATCACCGTTTTTTAGCTCACTGCACCATCCCAGCTCAGAACCTGGCTACATGCAAATTAGTCTGTACCTGTCCCAGTGCATGATGGGATCAGGGCAGACCAAACTACCAAGCCAATTCTTATACTGGGAAGGAAACAAGCTTCCGGGGACCGGTTTCTGGCATCACAGCCTTCGTCGGCCCGGCTTGCCTGAATCCTGATGGTGCAGTGAGCAAGGGACTCACGTCTGAGCATACCCTCCCACACTGAGTGTGGATAAAATCGATTTGGGAAAAAGGGGGTGGTGATGGACAGAGTTTCTGAATGATGCAGAATACTCTTACCAAGTCAAGAGATCATGGTTTTAATCCATCACCGTTTTTTAGCTCACTGCACCATCCCAGCTCAGAACCTGGCTACATGCAAATTAGTCTGTACCTGTCCCAGTGCATGATGGGATCAGGGCAGACCAAACTACCAAGCCAATTATTATACTGGGAAGGAAACCAGCTTCCGGGGACCGGTTTCTGGCATCACAGCCTTCGTCGGCCCAGCTTGCCTGAATCCTGATGGTGCAGTGAGCAAGGGACTCACGTCTGAGCATACCCTCCCACACTGAGTGTGGATAAAATCGATTTGGGAAAAAGGGGGTGGTGATGGACAGAGTTTCTGAATGATGCAGAATACTCTTACCAAGTCAAGAGATCATGGTTTTAATCCATCACCGTTTGTTAGCTCACTGCACCATCCCAGCTCAGAACCTGGCTACATGCAAATTAGTCTGTACCTGTCCCAGTGCATGATGGGATCAGGGCAGACCAAACTACCAAGCCAATTCTTATACTGGGAAGGAAACAAGCTTCCGGGGACCGGTTTCTGGCATCACAGCCTTCGTCGGCCCGGCTTGCCTGAATCCTGATGGTGCAGTGAGCAAGGGACTCACGTCTGAGCATACCCTCCCACACTGAGTGTGGATAAAATCGATTTGGGAAAAAGGGGGTGGTGATGGACAGAGTTTCTGAATGATGCAGAATACTCTTACCAAGTCAAGAGATCATGGTTTTAATCCATCACCGTTTTTTAGCTCACTGCACCATCCCAGCTCAGAACCTGGCTACATGCAAATTAGTCTGTACCTGTCCCAGTGCATGATGGGATCAGGGCAGACCAAACTACCAAGCCAATTCTTATACTGGGAAGGAAACAAGCTTCCGGGGACCGGTTTCTGGCATCACAGCCTTCGTCGGCCCGGCTTGCCTGAATCCTGATGGTGCAGTGAGCAAGGGACTCACGTCTGAGCATACCCTCCCACACTGAGTGTGGATAAAATCGAGCATATGGCCATGTCTGAACTGGGGTGGCAGAGTGGGCTAAAGAACGGTGATGGATTAAACCCAGATCAGTTGACTGGGGGTGAGTGCTTGCAATGTTCAACACTCCGTCCATCATTTCCTTTGGTTTTTGCTTTATCCACAAATCTGGCTTAAAATCAGCCCCAAGTAATTATAGGCTGATAGCACTCTTGGACAATGAGGTGACGTGTCTTGCTAGCTTGCTGCCGGAAGACATGACAAACTCAGGCATTCTGATCAACCTTCTACCTTTATCAATGCTTACCAATAATGCTATTGCATCTGCCTCGACAATGTTTTGTGGACTTTAAAGACGCCTTTGACCACGATCCCAGGGAACCTCTTTGGGCTAAGCTACCCAGCAGGGGAATTCCGGCTACATTATTGAAGCCAATCATGCAGCTGCATACCAACACTTGGATCCGATTTAAAATCGGCACTGGACTGCACCTTTCTAGAAAAATCTTGATGGCAAGGGGAGTGAAACAAGGATGTGTGCTAGCCCCGTTGCCTTTAACTCTTTTCCTAGCCAATTTCTCAGCAGACTCAAATAGCCACCCCCAGGATTGGCGGCACATAGATTAGTAATCTTTTATACGCGGACGACCTCGCTCTTTTGAGTCGTACAAGAGTTGGATTGCAATTGTTAAACTACCAAGAAACAAATGGGTGGTAAATCTTAAGAAAACCCAAGTGGCCTTATTGGGCAGGAAGCAGCACAGAAGTGGCGACTGGACGCACAACGAATATGCTACTTACCAGTATGCATCTGTTCTTGGCATGTAGGGCTGCTGACATTCATATCTGTGCATAGATCGCCGCCTAGTGTTGGGTCCGGATGATTGCACATTGTTGTCCTGGAAGAGTCTTCGAAGTATCACGAGATAGGTGGCTCCTCCCCTGGACTACAGTGCGCATGGGCATCCTCTCCATCCTCAGATTGTTTTTCGCCATTGTGGCAGTGATGGAGTAGATACAGTAAGTGATGACCATGCTATACAGTAATTCTGAGTGCTGCAGCCGCTACAGGCGCCGGGGAGGAGGGTGGGCGATATGAATGTCAGCAGCCCTACATGCCAAGAACAGATGCATATTGGTAAGTAGCATATTCGGTTCGAGGCATGTGGGCTGCTGGATTCATATCTGTGCATAGATTATATAGCAGTCCCTCCATTAGCGGCGGCTGCCCGTGTCAGCTGCATCAGTCTGAAAAAGGGTCTTGAGAACAGCCTGTCCTACAGCTGCCTGCTGTTTTGAATGTACATCTACACAGTAGTGTTTAGTAAATGTATGTATAGTGGACCATGTGGCTGCTCTACATATTTCCTCTAAAGGAATGTTACCTAGGAAAGCCATGGACGCCCCTAACTTTCGTGTTGAGTGGGCTCTTGGGGGAATCGTTAATGTGCGTTTAGCTTTTTCATAGCAAATTTGAATACATTTAACGATCCATCTGGCTATCCCTGCTTTTGAAATGGCGTTGCCCTTGTGTTGTGGAGAAAAGGCAACTAACAGTTGTTTTGTTTTCCTAAAATCCTTTGTTCTGTCTATATAGTACATGAGGGCCCTCTTTACGTCTAGTGTATGGAGCATTTTCTCTGCGCCATTTTCTGGATTTGGAAAGAAAACAGGCAGTTCAATAGTCTGATTCATGTGGAACTGCGATATCACTTTAGGCATGAATGTGGGGTTGGTACGTAGTACAACTATTTGCGTGAACCTGTATGAATGGCTCTTGAATGGTCAGTGCCTGGAGTTCACTAACTCTTCTCAACGAAGTGATTGCCACTAAGAAAGCTACTTTCCAGGTGAGGAATTGAATCTCACATGAATGTAGAGGTTCAAAAGGTGGACCCATCAACCTGGTGAGAACCACATTCAGGTTCCACACCGGTGCTGGTGGGTGTGTTGGAGGAATCACTCTTTTGAGTCCCTCTAAGAAGGCTTTGATGGCAGGCACTCTGAATAAAGAGAGGTGCTGCCTGTTCTGAAGATAGGCTGCTATTGCGGTTAGGTGTATACGGATGGAGCTGTATGCCAGATTGCATCGGTATAAGTGTAACAGGTAACAGATGTTCTGAATGGATGCATCCAGCGGATTAATGTCATTGTTTTTACAGTAAATGACAAACCTTTTCCATTTAGCAGCATAGCAAGCTCTGGTCGTGGTTCTCCTGGCCTCCTTGATGATATTCATACATTCTGGAGGCAGGTTCAGGTAGCCAAACTCTAAGACTTCAGGAGCCAGATCGCCAGGTTCAGCTGTTGCGGATCTGGGTGCTGAATTTCGCCATGGTTCTGTGTTAAAAGTTTGGGCGTTAGCCGCAGTCTTTGATGCGGTACCACGGAAAGTTCTAGAAACGTGGTGTACCATGGCTGGGGTGCCCACGTTGGAGCAACCAGGATGAGTGTAATCGAGTGTTGCCTTAGTTTGCGTGCCACTAGCGGTATTAATGGCGCTGGGGGAAAAGCGTACGCAAATCTGCCTGACCAGTTCATCCATATCGCATTGCCCTGCGACTGTGGATGGGGGAACCTGGCGGCAAAGCTTTGGCATTTTGCGTTCTCCCTTGTGGCGAATAGGTCTATCTCTGGATGACCCCACTGCTGGAAGTACGGTTGGAGTACTGACGGATGTAGCTCCCACTCGTGCATTTGGTGGCTGTGTCTGCTGAGCAGATCCGCCATCTGGTTGTCCTTGCCCGGGAGGTGTTCCGCCATGAGGAATATGTTCCTCTGAATGGCCCACTTTCACATGCTCTGAGCCAGATGAGACAACTGTGGAGAGTGTGTTCCTCCCTGCTTCTGTATGTAGTACATGGCAGTCATGTTGTCCGTCCGGATCAACACGACTTTGTTGCACAAGTGTACTTTGAATGCCTTCAATGTCAGGAAGATTGCCATCAGTTCCAGAAGGTCGATGTGCATCTTCTTTTGCTGTGTTGTCCATAGTCCCTGCACTGTGTAATTGAGTACATGAGCTCCCCATCCCTGGAGAGACGTGTCCGCTGTCAGTATTATTTGTGGAACAGGCTCTTGGAACGGTTGGCCCTTGCAAAGGTTTTGTGGATTCCACCAATGCAGAGAGTTGTATGCCCGACCGCTCACCAACACTAGGTCTTTTAACTGTCCTTGAGTCTGATTCCATTGACGTGCCAAGCACTCCTGAAGCGGGCGCATATGTAGTCTTGCGTGCGGGACTATGAAGATGCAGGGGGCCATCATGCCTATCAACTGCATGAACACTCGCGCTGGAAGGGAGTGTTGAGGTTTGAACTTTTTTTATCAGCAGTTGCATGCTGTTGATCCTCACCAAGTTTGGCTGAGCTTTGGCTGCCAGAGTGTCTATGGTCGCGCCCAGGTACTGCCGTACGTGGGCGGGTTGAAGATGTGATTTTGGATAATTCAGTGAGAATCCCAGACTGTGAAGAAGGTGAATGGTATGGGATATGTGGCTGGCACACTGCTGGGCTGACTTTGCCTGAACAAGCCAGTCGTCCAGGTAAGGGAAGATGTGAATGTGCTGTCTCCTTAAGTGTGCAGCCAATGTCGCTAGGCATTTGGTAAAGACTCTGGGCGCCGTCGTTACTCCGAAAGGGAGTACTTTGAACTGATAATGCTGATCCTGAAGAGTGAACCTGAGATATTTTTTGTGTGATGGGTGTATGGGTATGTGGAAATAGGCATCCTTCAAATCCAGTGTTGCTAGGAAGTCTCCCTGACTCAGTATCTGTACGACCTGCTGGAGGGTGAGCATATGAAAATGCTCTGACAGAATGTACTGGTTGAGAGGTCTCAGGTCTAATATAAGTCTGAGAGACCCGTCCTTTTTTGGGATCAAGTAGTACAGAGAGTACACCCCTGACCCTTGTTGGTCTACGGGCACGATTTCTATGGCTCCTTTCTGCAGCATACTTAGTACTTCCTGCTGCAATAATGCCAAGTGCTCTGCGGACATAGGACGGTGTCTTGGCGGTATGTTGGGTGGATTGGATGTTAATTCCAGACAATAACCGGACTGGACAATTTCTCTGACCCACCTGTCTGTGGTGATGGATCTCCAGACTGGCAGGAACTGTTGGAGTCTCCCCCCGACCGGTGTTATGTGGTCGGGGGGCAGTGACAAGACGTCACTGTTTGTTATTGGCGGAGGACCTGGTGTTGTTGTGTCCTCGTCCTCTGCCTTTGGTGCTGGATCCACGATATCCACCCCTATTGTTTTTATTATAGGTACTCTGGGTACCTCCTTTATTGTACTGCTGCTGGGACCCCTGACCTCTAGCTGCTCCTCTACTCCTGGGGCGACAAACAGAGCCACTCCGAAACTGCTGCGACTGTAGAGCCCCCATAGATTTCGCAGTTTGTGTCCTTTTTAATCTTTTCTAGGGTAGTGTCAACCTCGGGGCCAAATAAAAAGTCTGGGTTGACTGGTTGATTCAAGATGTTGTTTTGAATTTCAGGTTTGAAACCTGATATTCTCAACCATGCGTGCCTCCGCAACATCACACTAGTGTTGATTGCCCTTGCTGCAGTGTCCGCTGCATCTAGTGCGCATTTGATGGACGCATTTGTAATGAGTTGTCCCTCTCTGATGAGGAGCTCCGCTCCATCTTTGTATTCATCTGGTAGGTGTTCTAGCAGTGTTTCTAGGGTATCGTAGTGTGACCGGTCGTATCTGGCCAAGAGTGCCTGAGTGTTGGCAATGCGCCAGATGTTTGCTGCTTGTGCTGCTATCCTTTTCCCTGATGTTTCTAACACTTTGGACTCCTTGTCCGGAGGACGAGCATCCCCGGTAGTTTGTGAGATAGCTCTCTTGCGAGCATTAGAAACTACCATGGAGTCCAACGGCAATTGACCCTTAATGTACATGGGGTCTCCTGGGGCAGGTTTGTATTTTTTCTCTATTCTCGGGTTCAATACCCGTGCTCTAGTTGTCTCCTTAAAGATGTACTTAGCATGTTTAATAACCCCTTTTAAACATTGGTAGAGTCTTGACCGTTCTTTCTGATGTGGAGAACGTGTCCACCAAGAAATCCTCCTCCACAGAGTCAGAATGAAGTTCCACTCCGTGATTGGCAGCCGCTCTTTCAATGAGTGCGTTAAACGCAGCAGTATCTTCAGTGGGAGATGGTTTTACGTTATAAAGATGAGTGTCAGGAGCATCTTGTGGGTCTCCCCATGCCAGATCCTGGTCTTGCCGTTGGTCATCAGGGTCAGTATCCACAGGATAAGTGGTATCCTCAGTATAGCCCTCTCCTGCATCCGCCTCCGAGTGTGTGGGAGAAAAGGATGGTGGGTCCTGATCATATGTGTGGTAATGTTCTACCAGCACTGGTGTCGAACCGGACGCCATTTTCCTTTTGAGTGGAATTTTGTATGAGTCCAAAGGCTTTTCTGTAACAATTCCCCACTTGCGGAACAACAGTCTACCAGTGTCGACGTCGATAAACTGGTCCTGTGAGTCTTCAACATCAGTTCTTTCTGTGGACACTGTTCTTGGTTGTTCGATACTTTTCCAAAGTTCGAACATCTTAGGTGCCCCCAATGGTGGCAATCCAAACTTGATCGGTGCCGGCGCCGAGTGAGTCTTGGCGGCCATGTTCGGTTCGGGACCCGTTTTCGGTTCGAGAGTGACCCGGTCCCTGATGCGCTTCAGGGACTCCGACACCTGTTGTAACGTGAATGCCGACGGTGCTTTTGATCCGACAGGCTCTTTGGAGGCAGGCCTCGACGCGGTCTCCGGTGTCTTGCCAGTCTTCGGTCCGAGGTTTGGGATCGACGCCTTGTCGATCCGGAATTTTGGCAGTCTCAGCACTCCTCGGTGTTGATGTAGTCGGATCGACCGCCTTGACCGTGGTCGGTGGTGCCCCAACCTTCGGTGCCATAGGCCTCTGCGTCTTCTCGGGACCGAGGGCCTTCTTCTGTTTCTCGGTGCAGAGGTCCTTTTTTGGCTTCTTGGTACCGAAGTCCTTCTTCGTTTGTTCGGCTCCGATGTCCTTCTTTTGTGTCGACGGATTGGAAGGTTTCGACGCCTTCGATCCGACCTGAACCAGTTGCACTTTCGGTTTCGATTTGACCGGTGCAGGTTTTGGTTTCGATTTCACGGAATCGACTCCAGTCTTTTTCGATAATTCTGGCTCTTTTGAAATGTTCGAAGCCGGGCCTTTAGGCGGGGCTGTAGAACGATCCGACCGATCTTGGGTAAGGCCCGCAGGCGATCCCTCGATCTGAGCCTTATCAAGACTATCTCTCACGGCCTCCGCATCGACGGGTTGGCCTAGCTCCTCGCCTGAGCTATCTTCCTCGGCCCCAAGGGCCTCATCGTCGTCTCCTACCTCGTCGACGTCTTCGTCCTCGATGATCTCCTCATCATCGTCGTCATATTGGGATTCCTGCTCTGAAGCAGGGCCCGAGTCTACCTCTTCGACGCGCTCGACTTCTTCATGCTCGGTGCCGAATATGTTAACCGGGTGAGGCGCCGATTGTTTGGCCTCCAATCTAGCCGCTCGTCTATTCCGAAGGGTCTTCTTTGACCGGAACCGGGCGCAGGCCATACACCTGGACTCAATATGATCCGGCGATAACCATTTGTTGCACACCGGATGGACATCGATGTGTGGATATTTAGCGTGACAGAGGACATCTCTTGAAGGGAGTCCTCGATTCCATCTTCGAACGTCGATCGCTGTTCGGACCGAAACTCGGTCCGAGAAGGGTGAATAAGTTTGAGAACAAGTCTAAGAAGTTATCGATACCGAACGCAAACAATACCATCGATACCTAAAGGCTGTTGGCCTTAAAAAAAGTTTTCCTAACTTGAGCTAAGATAAGCACATCCGAACCCAATGGCGGAAAAAAACAATCTGAGGATGGAGAGGATGCCCATGCGCACTGTAGTCCAGGGGAGGACTCTTCCAGGACAACAATGTGCAATCATCCGGACCCAACACTAGGCGGCGATCTATGCACAGATATGAATTCAGCAGCCCACATGCCTCGAATCCCCTTTGGCAAAACCTACAGGTACCTAGGACTCCATATCGACTCAAGGGGCACACTAATGAAACATCGCCACGAAATTGTCATGAAAGCCACTGCTCGCCAAGTTAGCCTCTCTAAGCTCTCTAAAGAACTGGCTGGCCCCAACATAGCTGCAATGTTGCTAGTCATGCGAGCAAAGATCGGCCCTACCAGGTTTTACCCTTTTGAGATCTCCCTCGGCAAGTTCAGTACTATCCTTAATCAATACACGATTAAAATCTACAAAAGGGTGCTTTGGCTACCAAGTAGTTTGTCTGCTGCCCAGATCCGGTTGGAGCTGGGCCTCCCAAACTATACCTTGCAAAGCATGGGGTCCTTTCTTAACCTATTTCACAAGCTGAGAAAGGGGAGAGCTGGCACCCTCGAGTCCCTGTAGCAGTCCACATAACCGGTACTTCAACCAATAAAGGTTACAACTATAAACAGACTATCTCCGGTCTCTAAATCTTGGGAATAAAGCTTTTAAATTAGGTCTCAAAAAGTGCATCCAACTATGCTCCAGACTGTTAGACAGAGAGATCCTAGCCAAAAGAAATCACGCATGGACAGTAATCAATTCGTACCAGCTGGTGCCTCCCCTGCCACACCTGGTCTGTCCGGGCCCAACACCAGATGGCGATCTATGCTATGCACAGTGTATAATCTGCAGCTCATATGCCTCGAACACAAAGATTCTTGCCTATTAGGATGGGCAAGTGACTCTACTTGAAACACCTACCTTTATGGAGGCAGACCTCAGACGATCTTGTGTTTAGAGGCTGAAGCAAATCAGATGAATCTCTGGAGCACGTTGCATGTATTTGCCCAGCATGGTTGACTCAGTGCAGAACAAAGTTGATGCCAGAGTGGAACAAATTGGGAGTCTGGACCTGCAGGTAGAGCATCATAGCTGCCCTGAATCCAGAGAACACGGCTTTAAACATTAACTTCACGATTTTTATCCACTTGGCTTATCACCCAATTCAAGGTCTCCCAAGCCTCTAAATCAATTCAGTCTTGTTGAAGTCTCCAAATGTCTGTTTCACCCACACAAAGGCTTACAAAGGCAGAAATTGTGGGTACCATTAGACTGCTTGGAACGTAGTTCTGCCTTAATCGGGGGCGCTGCCACTTTTTTTACCTTTTCACACAATGATGAATTTTGTCATTTTTTTCTTTGAAAACATATTTTATTGAGCGATTGCACAGGTGGTACAGGACCCTGAATATCAGGGTCAACAACAGCATGACATTGCAGTATATCGTCGTAGCAATCTATTTGTGCATTTAGCAAGGATACATATCGAATAATAACAACCCCCCCCTAACTCCCCCCACCCCTGCCCCTGTGTCGCACCCTGCCCATGGACTCCCTACCCTCGCCCCACGACCCGGCTGCCACATCTTGCCGTAAGAAGAGGAATTCCCCTGTCGTCCCCTCCTACCTGGCACCCCTTCTTCCCGACTAGCCTCCCTAGGCCTTCCACTAATTAATCCACCTCTTCCACTGGTGGCTCCAGCCACAGTCCCCGGTAATCCGCCCATCTTTTCCAAATTTTATAGTGCTTGCGTGGACACCCTCGGGCCACAAATATAGGCTGTTCCAGCCCCATACAGAAATCTAGGCCGTTCTTCCATGCTGCAATCGATGGGGCTCTATGCGCCTTCCACGCCCTGGCAACATCTCTTTTCGCCAGCGTAAGGCCTAGCCGCAGTAGGTGCTGCTTGTATATATTGCCCCCAACGCCCTCCATAACATGAAGCAATGCCAGGCGTGGCGTGCGCGGAATCATCCACCCCAGCACTTCAGCTAGACAAGAGATCTGAATTTTCTCATTTTATCTCCTTAAATGTTTTTAAGTATGTTCTTATGAAGAAAATGTTTATCATTTGCTTTTATGATTTATTTTTAAATCAAATAAAGCTTGTTATCAACATAGCTGGACATGTGAGGTGCTAGGACGACAGGCAAAGCAAACAAATCACAAGGATAAAGCAAAGGCACCTATTGTGGTCATTTTGACAGACTTAAAGGAACAACCAGATACTCTAAGCCAGCAAACTAGAAGCAATAACATTATAAAATCCGGGTAATGGAGCTATTTAGATGGTTAACTTTGCTATGTCACTACTTTTACACATGGGATACCTGCAGCTTCATCCTTTGTCAGTTCAGAGGGCAACAAAAATGTGGACTTCTGCCCCTAGCTTGGCATCCTACCAAGCCAGTGGAGGTCTCTGATTGAAAAAGCATATAATTAGATGAGGAAGCTTATTGGGGCCAGCAGGTACACCAGAGTCAGTCTTCCTGAAGAGCGCAGCATAGCCTGAATGGAGGCCGCCATTTGTGCGGTGTATGCGGCATGGAATTTAATGTTAGAAGCATGTTTTTCTCTGGTTATGGTGCCAGGCATTAATCTGGTGCCAGTCACCTTTTCACGATGACTGGTTTGAGGCTGATACCCAGGAAATTTTACTGTCAAGCTGGATGACATACCCCGTGAACATGATGGATGCCAAAACCGAAGGGCCCCTTCTCCCCCACACTTGCGTGACCTCTTAGGCTTCATTTCTGTGGTTTCGCACCTGGAAGAGGGACAGGACTGCTAATCTCGGTCTCATTTCACACCATGAAAAGTTTCACCTCATGATGGAGGGCCTTGGCTAGCATGCGAGTACATTCATCTGGCCATGATAGCACAAGCAGATGTCTTGCATGTCCGAAATCTACATCTGCTTACCACAGGAGTGGCAATGTTTAAAACCTGACAGAACACTGCACTGAACTATGCTTTAAGGAAACCTTTCAAGGAGAGTAACCCTGGATCTATGTTCAAAGCACAGAAAAGAGGATTTCATGACTTATTTGGGTAGGTTCTGGCAAAAAGACCGAAAAGTGGTTCCACACGCAGGTGCTCTAGAGCAACTGTAAAGGTTTCTGATCTGGTCTTGCACCCGGAGGGATTCAAGAGGTGACCACTCTTCAGGAAGAAGTATCCATAAGGAGCAAACGTCTTACATTCTGAGATAACCCAAACATTTGCGCAAGAGAACACTGGCTCTACAGCGCACTGGTAACTAATGCTAGTACCTAGCTTTTCAAAGCCAATACTAGGCACTTCTGTTTTCCGTTCAAAATCAAAGTTTACTTACTTTTTATTACAGTCCTTTTTCTCCCAACATTAAGTACTGACTGTACATTCTGTTTGTTTACTGTTATCCTTATAAAGTACTTGGCCATTTAAACTGGAGTGCACCTGTGTTGTAGCAGTTGGACACCTCATTCCACAGAAATAAGGCCAAACAACCAGACACTTCTGCAGGACCCAAAGAACAATCCTCACACTAGCAGGATAAACTGGAGAAATCAACCAGGAAACTATGGAGGCTGTGAAAAGAGGTTCTTGCTATTCACAGGCTGGGCCATAGTCAACATTTTGAATACATATCTTCGTTTGGAAGGGGAGCATTTACTTTATAGAGGAAGAATCCCAAATCAGAACTAGTGACAAACGTGGCAGTCATGAAGCAGTTTGGTAGAGCTTTCTGCAATAGGCTGTTATCATGAAGAGGACTTGCTGCATTTGAAAAGGATGCGTTTCTTTGATACTTCAGCCATGCTTAACAGATTGGTTGTTTACATGATCAAATTACAAATAAAATGTACTATGTTTCTGCAATATCAATATTGGCCTTCCCTGGCCATGGTATGAGGAGAAAAGTCATTCTCCAATGTAGCTGGGCACACCCTGGTTCAGTAGAGGCCAGCACTTCCCTGAGGAAACAGTAGAAATGCATATAAAGAATTAAACATTAATCTTAAAGGCAAGAAGAGACTTCTGGAGACCTAACAAAAAAAAAAAAAACAGGGCAGAATGCACAAAATGTAAAAGGAATAGTCTCTCCATAAAGTTCATGTTCCATGGTAGGGTTTAAGTATGTCCAGAAGTCTACTGTTTCAGCTGCGACTGCTGACAGTTGAGCCATACCAAAACCCTGTTATCTTGGAATGTTGCTGGGTTAAAATCTAAACTAAGTGACATGGAGTGGGGCAGCTATATAGATAAGCACCACAGTTTTCCTTCGGGAGACCTGGGACACCGATCCAGTGTTTAGGCCAGGTACCTTTCCTTCTGAAATAGCGCTATAGCTTCTGCTTCAGGAAGAGACTTAGGTGGTCTCCTGATCTGGATGAAAATTGACATTTTTAATAAACCCAAAATAATAGCTACAGAATCCAACAACATATTAGGAATCTTAATCCCCAATAGTAAAATATAAACTCTTGGCTATTATGAACCTTTATATACAATCAGTCCTGGACAACAAGATATCAAAGACTTTACTATGTTTAACTGACATCTTGAACTCACTAGATCCCAGCAGTCCAAAAATTATATCCAGGGATTGCAATACAACAATCGAACCCCTGGAACATCTTTCACCCCGCACTTATGAAGAGGATGCAGTGTGAAGAGTTCCTGCTCTAATTACTGAGCCCTTAAGGCGATGGACGAAATTGTCTAAACAAATCTTTGATATAGGTTTGGCCTACTGGTTAAGGGCTGCCAATGGGCATTCAAAGTCTGATAAAAATCTTAAACCTACATTTAATAGAGGCCGATATTGGAGTAACATTGATTATATTTTTCTTGATTTCAGGCTATGGCCCTTTCAGATGGACATGGAGAACAAGTTACTTACCTTTGGTAACTATGTATCTGTAACAGACATGTTATTTACAGATTCTCTCACTCACGAAGAATCCTGAAGACACCAGACTCTGCTTCCAGGAAGGAATGAAGAACGTGGCAGCCTGGATTAAAGACAGCTGCTTGAAGCTCAACTCAGAAAAGACCGAGGTCCTCATCCTCTGATTCTGTAACTCCGCCTGGGACAACACCTGGTGGTCGTCCGCCCTCGGGAATCCACCCACTCCTTCTGACCACGCACGGAACCTCAGCATAATCCTCGACTCCTCCCTCTCCATGAACCGCCAGATCAACGCGGTCGCCTTCACCGGCTTCAACTGCCTGCGCATCCTCCGCAAAACCTTCAAGTGCTCCCCCCCCCCCCCCGAGACTGCATGAAGACCGTCACCCGCGCAATCATAACCAGCAGATTGGACTACGGCAACGCCCTGTACGCCGGCATCAACAAAACCATACTACACAGACTCCAGACCATCCAGAATGCCGCTGCCAGACTCGTCCTCGGAACTCCGCGTCATGAACACATGACCCAAAACCTGCGAGATCTCCACTGGTTCCCCATCGAGAAAAGGGTCACCTTCAAACTCCTCACCCTACAACTCCCTCTACAACATCGGACCCAAATACCTCAATGAGAGAGTATCCTTCCATGTACCCAAGAGGAACCTCCGCTCCATCGACCTTGCCCTGGCAAAGGTCCCCGCATCCGCAGAAACAGAACGGGCGGGAGAGCTTTCTCCTACTTCGCAGCCAAGACCTGGAACGAGCTCCCCGTGAACATCAGACGCTCGCCAACCCTGCACACCTTCAGGAAGGACCTCAAGACCTGGCTCTTCGACTGATTCAGAACTGCCCTCCTCCCCAGCGCCTTGAGATCCTCACGGGTGAGTAGTGCGCTATATAAACCCCCGATTGATTCTTTACCTTAGAATTTCCCCCGGGCGTCAGACTGGATCTGGAGATTTTTCTTTAGAAGTACCCCTGCGCGTCGGTAGGTGGCATCAGTCGACTCCACGTTTGTCGTCGCCGGGATAACGCCGCAGTGCCTACTTAAGACGCCGCTCCTGCACGCTGACCTCAGTTCTGACACGACTTTCAACGCCAGAAGCGCAGAGCCATGCAAGACACTGACCACTGATGCGCCACAACTAAGGCCCTTTAAGGGAATATATTGATACATTGTTACCAAAGGTAAGTAACTTGTTCACCTGAAAGAGACAGTTTGTTATAAATTATTTACCTTAGAATAGATACCCCAGCAATACCCTCCCCGGAGGAGGGACCGCAAACTAAGTTCCCACCAGTAAGTCCTGGAGGACAGAACAGGCAAAATAGCCATCCCTTCGGAATTGACTGACCAGGCCGTAATGTCTGGTAAACATGTGCATAGATGCCCATGTTGCTGCCTGGCAGATAAAGAAGTGGGCCTCCACATGCCAACGCAGTGGTAGCCATTGTAGAGTGAGCACGCAGCCCCACAGGAGGATCTTTCTTAGTCAAGGCGTAGCAGATTTTTATTCAAAGGACAACCCACCGCGAGATGGTACGTTTTTGAATAGCCCTGCCCTTCTTAGCACCAACATATCCAACAAAGAGTTGATCATCCACCGGAAAACTTTGGTACGTCAAGGTAGAATGACAACGCCCGTTTAGGGTCCAGATGGTGGAGTCTCTCCTCCTCCATGGAAGGGTGCGGAGGTGGGAAAAAAGTAGTCAAGGTGATGGATTGATCTATATGAAATGGAGTAACCACATTAGGCAGCAACAAAGGCCTAGCCTAAGCACCACTTTGTCCGGATGCACAGAGAAGAAAGGGGGCTTGGAAGATAGAGCTTGAAGCTCACTCACCCTGCAAGCAGAGGTGATGGCAACAAGAAAATCAGTTTTGTAAGTTAGGAGCCTGAGAGGACAGTTATGAAGCGGCTCAAAGGGAGCACACATGAGTTATGTAAGAATGAGATTCAAGTCCCACTGAGGCATTACGAAAGGATTTGAAGGAAACACATGAGTAATGCCCTTTACAATAGGAGACTTGATTAAGGATGGCTGATCCGGCAGCCTAAGAAAAGCTGAGATAACCTTTCAGAGTGCCCAGAGCAGAACCCTATTGGCCTAAAAAAAGTATATACAGAAAAACCTCTGCCTTTGCTGTGCACCATGCCACACATTTGTTCCATCGACAGGTGTATACCAATTTCATGGAGGGACACCTGGCTGCCAAAATTACATTACAGACTTCAGGCGGAAGGTCAAAAGCTGTCAACTGCCGCTGCTCATTCTCTATGCAAGGAGGTGGAGGCTGGACAGGTTTGGGTGAAGAACCGCCCCCTGTTGATCGATGGCCATGCTCAGAAGCTCGGGGTACCAGACTTTTCGTGCCCAGTCAGGATCCACAAGGATAACTTGGGCCCGGTCTCGCTTGATGATCTTCAGCACTCGGGCAGAAGTGGTACAGGTGGGAAGGCGTACAGGAGGCCTGAGCTCCACTTGCGACGAAAAGCATCACCATGTGAGTGCCACCTTGGACACTCCAATGCGCATTACTGCTGACATTGCGCGATCTCTTTGGTGGCAAACAAAACTAACCAAGGCTCTCCCCATCGCTGAAAGAGGCCTTGTGCCACCTCCGGGTGGTGACGCCATTCGTGATCGACCAGGCACAGACAGCGGAGTTCGTCCGCTCTGGCGTTCAGAGACCCTGCCAGGTACTGAACCACCAGGCTTATGTCCTGGTGTTCCAGCCATGTCTTTTAGAAGAGGCTTGAAGACCTGGCTGTTCTCTACCAGGCCTTGACACCGCCCCTGGTATTGAGTCTTGTTCATTTCTCCTTCAGACACTCTGCTACAGCGCCAGGACACCTTCGGGTATTAGCGCGCTCTACAAGCTTACATAACATAACATAACATGTCCAGAGGCAACGAGCTTCTTGACAAAGGGTCCACGACCCCACCTTGCCATGTTTGTTGCAGTACCACATGGCGTGGTGGTGTCCGTGAACACTTGCACCACTTCCCCTTTGAGAGAGGGAAGGAATGCCTTCAGTGCAATTCAAATCGCCTGAAGCTCTAGCAGGTTGATATGGAGCCCGGACTCTGCCAGAGATCAGACACCACTGATCTCTGCCTCTCAAAGAAGGCTGCGTCATCGCAGAAGTGAAGCATCGGTCACTACTGTCAGCTCTGGTTGGCGAAGGTAGAGGGATCTGCCTCTGACCCAATCTTGTTTCGTTAACCACCACTGCAGCTGTGAAGCAGTCCCCTCCGAGATCTAGACAGAAAGAATCCTCATATGCTGCGCTCACTGGAACTTCAGGTACAACTGCAGAGATCGCATATGCCACCTGGCATGATCTACCTGCAGGATGCAGGAGGCCATGAGGCCCAGCAGAATCAGAGTCGTTCTCACCGAAATCCGGGATAGAGGCTGAAACATCTGTATCATATCCCGAATATCCAGGACTCGCTGTTCGGGAGGATAGGTCTGAAACTGCTCCGATGAAAGCGTGCGTCTGAGAAGGGGTCAGGTGTGACGTTGGCACGTTTATAATGAATCTCAACTAATGCAAGAGGTATGCCGTAGTCTGGAGGTGGAAGACGACAGCATGGGGCGAGCACGCCTTCAACAGCCAGACGTCGAGGCATGGTAAGACTGGAACCCCTGATTTGCGCAGATGAGCTGCGACAACCGCCATCACTTTTGTGAACACCCGAGCGGCACTAGTGAGGCCAAACGGAGGCACGGTAAACTGAAAGTGCTCGTGGCCCACCACGAACTGTAGGTAGCGCCTATGGGCTGGTAGGACGGTAATGTGGAAATAAGCATCCTGCAAGTTCAACGCCACCAACCAGTCTCCAGGGTCGATGGCAGGCAGGACCTGAGCCAACGTGAGCATTTTGAACTTCTGCGGTTGAGGGCTTGTAGATCTAGAATAGGACGCAGGTCTTCGTCCTTCTTGGGCACCAGAAAAGTAGCGGGAATAGCAAAACACAACCTACTTCTGGCATCAGCACCCTCTCTATTGCTTATTTGGCCAAAAGAGCAGAGACTTCCTGGTGGAGAAGCGCCAAATGGTCTTCCTACATGCGATCGTACAAAGGTGGCATGGAGGGAGGGGTAGACTCTAAGGGGAGGGAATAGTCCCTTCAGACTATTTGCAAAACCCACCTGTCCGACATGATGGATTGCCAGTGGAGGAGGTGATGGCAAATCCTGCCTCTCACTGGCCGTTGATGAGCCTGAAACATTGGACTAGGAAGTTTTGGAGGTTGCTGCAGGGAGGGAAAGGTTGGACTGGCCGCCCGCAGGCTCCCAGACCCGTGAGGTCGCCGAGTCCCACGTCTGCAGCCACGCAGAGGCTGGGCAGCTTGCATGAGCTGGTGGCGAGACTTGGCTGGCCGTGGTTGGGTGCCCCTTCAGTAGCCATAAAAGGGACGAAAAGCAGACTGGAGGTGGCAAGAAGACGTGGCAAGGCTCAAAGATCTGGCTGTAGCCCGAGAATCTTTAAAGCGCTCAAGTGCTGAGTCTGCTTTGTCACCAAAAAGGCCACTGTCATCAAAGGGCATGTCCATCAAGGTTGACAGAACATCCCCCAGAAACCCAAATGTCCTCAACCAGGCAAAGCACCTAAGGCTACCGATGTGGCAATCTTTCTGCCCAGTGAGTCGGTGGTATCCAGTCCACATCTGATCGTGAATTTGGCTGAGTCTCTCCCATCCACCACTGCCTGAGAGAGGACGGCCCAGATCTCCTCCGGACACTAAGGCAGCACCTACGCATCCGTATCCCAGATGGTATAGGCGTATCAGCCCAAGAGGCACGCAGTATTCACGGACCGCAGTGCCAAGCTGTAGAAAGAGAACATACACTTCCCAAGATGATCCAGCCTCTTGGATTCCCTATCTGGAGGAGCATAAGAAAATGGGCCCTTTGAAGAAGAGGCTTGGACCACCAAGCACTCCGGGGAAGGGTGTTGGGTCAGGAACATTGGGTTCTCTGTAGCCGGGCAGTGGCAGCGGGCAATCGTCCTTTCCACAGGCGCAACTGAATGTGGCAAGCCCACGTTCAACAGCCAGTCATCGAGGTAGGTGAAAACTGGTACTCATATCCTCAAAAGATCGGCAGCGACGACCACGGTCACTGTTGTGAACACACAAGGAGCACTGGTGTACCCGAAAATGACTATGGCAAGCAAAGAGTTTGTGGCCCAGCCTAAACTGCAAGTAGCATCCATGAGCCTGCAGGACAGGGATGTAAAAACAGGCATCCTACAGGGCAACGCCACAATCCAGTCTCCGGGATCCGTGGCAGATGGAACCTTGGCCAGCATCTTTCATCTGTCCTTTTGCAGGAAGGCGTAAAGACGGTGAAGATTCAAAATAGAAGAAAGGCCTTCATTCTCCTTTGGCACAAGGAAGTATCAGAATAACAACTAATCCTCACTTTTAAAGCCAGTACCCTCTCTCTAAGGTCCCTCTAGTCAAAAGATCTCACGTCACATGTGTCAAAAGGGACAGCTAATCCTCCACAGACCCAATGATATTTGTGGTAGGTCAAAAAGGAATGGAAGGGCATGGCCATTGTGGACAATTTTTTAGAATCCACCTGTCAGATGGAATACTTTTGTCATCCCTGAAGCAAGTGGCTACCCGGACTCCAAGTGGTTGGCTATTTGTCGCCAAGGACACACTAAATAGGTTATCAAGTTGTTGCTGGAGGGATGGGGCATTGGGACACACACTGTCGACAACCCAACCTCGAAATGGCTGTGAGGCCTTTTGTGGATGACAAGGCCTGATGCAGTTGATATGCCAAGTCCCTGGCACAACCTCGAAAAGGCAAAACTGTTGGATGGCAGGGGGTGGGGGGTTTTGTGGAGTTGCCAGACTGGTGCCGAAAGGCCCAAAGAGCATGCCATGGCTCAGCTCCTCTCCATTGCAAGTCTGCTTTCTTGCCAAACAGGCATGAACCACGGAAGAATATATCCACTAGGGATGCCTGGACGTTCCCGGAGAAGCCTGTGGATCTCATCTATGCATGGTGCCGAAGTACCATACTCGTACTAACAGCCCTTTCTAGACCATCATTAGAGTCTAGGCTCAATCAGATGACAATTTGAATGGTTTGGGCAAATGAAGCTCTTAAGCCTTCTGAGACTACAGGTAATATTTTATCAACCATGTTACTGACTGCATGGTTGCAACACCCTTAGAAGGCAGCATGGAGTTGACCGACATCAAGGCAAAAAGTTAGTGCAGTGCCTCTACGCGACAACACCGTAATGCAGTAGCATCTGAGTCTGGAAAATTGGGTATTGGCTGTGCCACATCATGATCTGGGCACAGCCTCGGTTAAGAATAATGTGGCTCTGAGTCAAATACCACAATAGGTTTTGGAACCTCGACCAGTGCAGTTGGTGCTGGCATCAGTGCAGAACCCAAAGCAGCTTTAAGGGGCACATACTAAATGGAGGATGGATCTGCGGGTGGTAACCTAACGAATGGTCCCTATGGATCCTTCGGGCTCGAAAGTGCGTCATACGGGGCTGGAAAAGTGCCAAAGATGTGCAGCATGGCCATTCTAAATGCTTTGACTTGCTGCAAGACTGCAAACGGACTTGGAAACTCAGACCTTACTGGGACCAAAGATGGAAACTGCTCCTCATTGGACTGAGAGAAAGAACCGAGTCACAGTGATGCCCTGGTGCCTACACTGTAGAATGAGAGTGACTTCAACCATGAAGATCTGTTGGAAGGGATGACTTTGGGACTGGAAGTAGGAGACTTCTGCACTCTCTAGTTCGACTGGGAGAAGTACCTGATTAGAGTCTTGCGATTTTGGGTGGCTTTGCAGTTCATCTGGGGGTAGCTGTTGCAGCCCTTGGAAATACCAGCACAGCTAATGGCGATCTGTTGCAGACATCTGCAGTCCCTACACGGTTTATATCCTGTAGTCTTAGACAGTGATATGTTTCCTTGGTCACTAAGTATTTGAGCTGGAAAATCGTAGAAACAGTCTCTACAATGAACGAAGTAGAGGTGAAAACTGACATCAGTGTGCATGTGTGGCGATTGCTTGTTGCAGATAGTCAGCAAGGAGTCTCATGGGGCCACCTGCCACCGGGCAGGAGAATTCCATTTTGAGTTTCCTGATGCAGTCTGGCACCTGGGGATATTAACAAGCTGAGAAATCTGCGGTTAGAAGTATCCATCAGAAGTGTTGTCTTCAGCCATCAGGAACCTCCTCCTGCCCTCTCTCACACACAAATATTACAGCCCATCGACTGGGTTTCTGTTCCACATCAGTTTGAAATTGTATACATTTCAAAACATTAATCCTGAATCCCGCTTATGCATAGATATTCTACTGATTATGACTATTAGATAATCAGAAGATGAGTAAGTGAAAACATTAGCATAAAAATCGTTCTCCATTCCCCTAAAGAATTATAGTAGGATGCTGTCAGTTTTCAAATTACGATTCAATGTTTTTAAAGAAAACTATACTGGCATTCGGATATGCCTTTTATTTTTATTTTTTACAATACTTGTTTTGAATTATTTTGTAACATTTAAAATGTTGAATAGAGATGTATTGTTACAATTCTTACAGTATGTGGAATAGATTTAGACATATGATAATGTCCGCTTTACTATCATACAGATGCATGTCACAAACTTATAAGCAGTTTTAAAAAGTATCACATGCCACGAGAAAACGGTGAAATAATCTACATACCCATGTTTCATGACATGGAGGTTCCATAGTTTCATTACTTCTTTCTCTCCTTCGTTAACATCAGAAAATTCTTCTATTTGCTAAATTGAAAATAGGAAAACTTAATTATAGGTTTTGTATGACAAAATAGCTAGACAAAAATAATATGGTTGTACAATTCAACTATCATGCCATATATATTATACATAAACTATCCGAGTGAAGCCATGTTAAAATAGCAAGAAATTTCTCAAACTTGTGAATAGGTTTACAAAAAATTTGAAGCTCACATTAGAAACTGAGATCCGAGCTCAATTCAGGGTCATCCATATAGCAGGTTTATTTTTCAGAGCTCATTTGAAAACTTCATATTAAAATGAACATGGAGGAATCGTGTTTGGGGGCTGCCTTCAAATATGCCCCTTCCCTTATCCCAATCATCCCCTGATGATTTGGCTCAAATAAGGATGGGATAATATTCAACCAAACAAAAAAGTTACCTTTGGTAAAAATCTTTCTGTTACCCCATCTACATCAGATTCCCAACTATGCGAATGGATCTGGAAAACGTCTACAATATGTCCTCTATGCCAACAAGGGGAGCGGACTCATTTTCAAGGCAGATGCCAAGCTGTGATGCCATCAATGCAGCCTCAGTACAAGCACCCTAACATCAGTTCCACTGTTGCCGTGCCCTTTGAGGCGTATTTCAGAAGACCAATATTTGTATATTGGTACAGTGTGAAACTAACTTGCCATCTTATTATAAAGGGTACTAACACTCTACAGATGAGGGGGAGGAGGGGTTGGAGCGTCAACGAAAAATCTGCAGGTAGAGTAGCCACCACAAAGATGGTTACCAAGGTAAGTAACTTATTCTTGTGATGGATTCTTCTACTTTGAGATTTCTCACCTTTGAATACATTACCAAGCAGAGAAGAAAGATTGGATTAGGAAATCTGAAAGTACAGATTGGTCGAAAGCTCAAAACAATGTTTGTCGAAGGTGCAGAGAGAGGACTGGGTAACTGCCCAGCAGGTCTGCCACAGGTACACTTTTAGCTAAGGCTGGTGTGGCTCTAGAGGAATTAATCTCAATTCCTTCAGGCAGCTTTCTCTTGGCCAATCACTTCATCCTTATTATTATTAGGAAGCTTGTAAAGCGCTATGGTTACTCCAATCTGAGTGTCCCCGCACTTAATTGTAAACAGTATAACCAATGAAGAGTTGGTCATATGTTCTGATGTCCTTTGAGCGGTTGATGTAGAAGTTCACTGCACTTTAGGGTCAAGCCTGTGCAGTCCTTGTTTAGAAGAATGTAGAAGCAGATAGAATGTTGGCAAAGTGATGGGTTGTCCCAGATGGTGAAACCACATATGTCAGGAAAGCAGTCTTAGTTTTCAGCACCAACTTGCCTGGGAAGAAGCATGTGAATGGAATCATACAGAAAGGGATTGACACTCGCCAACATGATGAGCTTAAGTAATGGCCACCATGAGAACTGTCTGGAGGGTTAATAGCCTGACAAGTGTGCAGGTGCTCAAAGAGTCCCCATTAGAAATGTCAGACCAGGTTAAGATCCAAATTTGGCATGACAATGTTTGTCAATTGTTTCAGAAATATTCAAACCACCTGAGATTTGAATAGGGAGGGTTTAGCTGCTAAACAAAGGAACGCAGACAAGGTTGAGAGTTACCCCTTGACCGTAGCTACCGCTCAGCCTTGTTGAGCTAAGGACAGTCAAAACTGTAATACATTAGACAAGGATGCTTTGAGAAGATGAGCCCCTAATTCAGCACACCAGGAAACAAACGTGGCCCATCTCCCTGAATGAACTGACTAGGGAGAAGGCTGAAAGGTGCTCAGATTGACCCGTTCAATCTCCATGCATTAAGATGTAGTGCTTTGAAGTTTGGGATGCAGGATCTGCCATTCCTACTGGGCTAACAGATCCAACTTGAACAGACAAAAAGAGGCAGCTACAGTGAGATGCCATAGGTCTGTACACCAGACACTTTTCGGCCATTCCGGGTGATATGAATTACTCCATCCGGTCATGGTGAATTTTTCTCAGAATCCAAGGAATCAAGGATATCGGAGGAAACGCGTAGTGAAGTGGAAACTTTCACATCAGTTGAAACGCATCCTGAAGTCTTCCTGCAACAGGTGCTGAGGGCACAAAATATTTGGCAATCAATCAATCAATGACTTGTTTTGAGTGGCAAACAGATCAACATGAGATATGCCCCTAAAGAGCAAATTAATCTTAGCCTACCTCTGGGTGAAGGAGCCAGTCATGGTCAGCAAGATGACAGACTCCGGCTGACGGCTACAGTGCTTGAGGATACTGCCAAGTGATTGGTAACCAGCCATGAAAGTGTATACGGCTTGATCTTGAGTGTCAGGATCACACAGATTCTGAGACCCCCTCGGCACTGTTTGTTCAGGTAACACATTGCGGTTGTATTATCAGTCAAAATCTGGACCCACTGACCTTGAAGGGAGGAAGGCAGCAAAATCAGCCTCAATGACATTGGGTCATTTACGGCAGAAAATTGGGGTGGTGCTGGGATGAACTAGTAAAGCCCATGGGCAGTTATGCTACTAGGCCAGATGCCTTGCATACTTGTTCCCTGGTATATATACACACAAAAGCATGCAACTAGCAGGGATAAATTAAACACAAATCTTGATTAGGACCAGCAACAAAACTAATTTGAGTAGGCAGAGTGACTTAATCAAAAAATTATTTTGCACTGCTTTAAATAGTGTCACCACCACTTATCTCCGTTTTTATTACTCCAGACAGTTTTATTATTATTAAGACTATTATTAAGGCCAATTAAGGCCAAATACATCGCCTACAGCAGACATACATAGTTGCTGATAGCACATTAACAAAACAATTGCATACACAGTGAGGAATACACAGTTGTCCTATGGGGCCAGCTGGTGCACCAGAAGGGATAACCACATTCCCAAAATATCCATTATTCCTTGCATGAAGCCTGATGTATCTACACCCGACGCTCTACACTCCGGATAGATGGGTGCCAATGTCCGCTATAGCAGAGGAGGTGTTAAGTTAAGGAAAACATACTCCAAGATGGCGGCAACAAAACATCAGAATGACTGAGCTGCCAGAAGGGTCCTTCCTCGTTGTACACTATGTGGGAGGGGCCAAATGTGGTGTTTAAAAGATCGTTATACTGGAGACTACTGTGTTCACCGAACAGCATTTGAAAAAGTCGTGCCAGACGAAACGAGTCATGCTGGGTGTAATAAAGGAAGCAGTACAGAACCCTAGAGTGCCCCGTGAGTGTTCCTATGAATAGGGACCCTTGTTGTTGGTTCATTTTACGTGCATGCCACTTGCACGAAGGAGGCACCCGTCGCAGAAGGAGTTCGGCAGCAGTGTGGCATTTGTTTGGAACATTAAATTTGTGCTGCCTGAACCACCGTGGCCAGTTTCTGATACACTGATCGATTTGAAATTGATTCATGACGACATGAAGGAGCCAAGGTTACAAAATCGGCGCTCTGAGGTGCAGAAGAAAGAAATGACAGAAAAACGGCCGACGAGTGGGTCTGATCAATGAAATATCCCTGCTCCGTACAACACCACAGGAAAGTATTAATGTGACCGAGGAGAAATGTTATCCTAAATTCCCATTAGAAAATGGAGGCTTACAAGTAAGGAAAATAACTTTAAATTATACTACTATAGACTGTTAAGTTAAGGAAAACATACTCCAAGATGGCGGCAACAAAACATCAGAATGACTGAGCTGCCAGAAGGGTCCTTCCTCGTTGTAAACTATGTGGGAGGGGCCAAATGTGGTGTCTAAAAGATCGTTATACTGGAGACTACTGTGTTCACCGAACAGCATTTGAAAAAGTCGTGCCAGACGAAACGCGTCATGCTGGGTGTAATAAAGGAAGCAGTACAGAACCCTAGAGTGCCCCGTGAGTGTTCCTATGCATAGGGACCCTTGTTGTTGATATATATATATCAATATCACATCGCCAATCCTACTTCCCCAAAGAAGAGGCACGCACACCGGTCTGTGAGTATGGGGCTGATTTATTGGTGTTTCAGGTCGCCCTCGACCCCACAAGAAAGAGAGACTCGTTTCGCCTGCGCAGCAGGCTTTATCAATGTAAGTGACACCAACATTTCAAGGATATATATAGCGCCCTCCCACTCCTTCAAACATGTGTAAACATGGTAGAAAGACTAGATGAAATAGGTCACTGGCAAATCCCAGCTCCGTTTCACTTGGTGCCAAAAATTCAAATATCCGCGAAAGTACAAAAAATCTCAGCATAATGTCAAATAGATATACTTTGCTGAATAATTGTGAACAGATTATTTTTCTACAGTGTAATGACACAGAAAATAGAAATTGCATCTGTTCGTTTCAAGTGGAGGCATATAATATACAGAAGTGGTGCCACTTCTCTCATTGCGTTTCACCCTATTAATACTTTATCCCAAATAAAAACTGCCTAAATGCAGTACATAAAATCGGGCTGCTGTGAGGCTGCACAGTGATTTACAACACTTGCTGTGCCTAAAATAACAACCACACAAAAGACACAGCCATCCAGTTGTAATCAACTTGTCCCGTGAAAAATAGAGCATGATTAAATAGTAACACGCACATGCACTTTTAAAACAAACTCCTTGCGGGCATAACATTGAGAGGTGGTCCAACGTCCATGGCGCTTTAATTTTGGTCTCCCACGGAACTACAGGACCCATAATACCCTTTACTGGCCCTGGAATACCAAAGTCCGTTGGTGTATGCCTGCAGTGAAAGCTCGAATTTGCAAATGTTCCTTGAATTGCTCTATTTGCACCGGGTACTTTAAATTCAGTCCACAGTCCAAATTGGGAATTTTAGAATGGTGTCACACAGCCTGAATGTAACAGCAGACCGAAATAGGATTCCATAATGGGCATGTCATGGAGGTCGGGGGAGACTGATACCCTTCAAATTAGACAAGCCAGGACAGACCTCACCGTTTCCGCATCAGCATCTACGGTGCCCAGTCATATATATATATATAATCTACTGGCGGTCCAATCCACTGCCTATGGCCTAGGTAAGCCACCCATCTAGCTGGGTACACTAGACTACAGGTGAGGTTACAGTTGCATTAGCACTGTACCACTACAGTGTCTAAGTCCATTCTTAGACATTGTAAGTGTAGTAAAGCCATAAAGAGTATATGGTCTTTGAGTTGGTCATTAAAAACTCTACAGCTCCATAATGGCTTTACTGAACACTGGGAAGTTTGGTCGCAAAATTCTCAGCACATTAAACCCACACTGATGCCAGTGTGGAATTTAATGTAAAATGCAAACAGAGGGCATCTGAGAGATGCCCCCTGAAAAACAACCAACCTTGGTGTGATTCCTGAATGTCTGCCTGCCATTTGCCACCACCAGACAGGTTTCTGGGCCCCTTGGTAGAGAGCTTTTGCTCTCTGGGTCCAGAAACAAAGCCCATCCACGGCAGAGGTGTCATGCCTCCTCACCCAGGATGGGCTGTGTCCACAAAGGGGAAGCTTCCAAGGCTTGCCGCCTTTGTAAGCGGACTCTGCCTCTTGCTGCCCCCAGCAACTGGCTCCCACCGATTCTGACCCCCACTTTGGGCAGGAAAAGACACAGATATGAGAGGTGTGCCCACCTTTGCCAACACAACACCTCAGGTGGGGGAGGCGAAGTGAAACACACATTTCATTCCCCTCCATCTTGAAGATGAGGGGACTCAACCAATTAGGAAGAGGCTCATGCCCCCTACCACTGGAGAGTCGCATAATAGGGGGGTGTACCCATCCCAAGGAAGGGACCCATTGGTCTCAACCTGCATACCCCTTTAATGCCCCAAAAATTAGTATTTAGGGGTGACCCTGAAACTTGCCTCCTGAGACTCGAGGAAGAAAGAAGGACCGAACAGCGATGTTGACCCAGGAAGGGGAAGAGGACACCAACTGCCTTGGCCCCACCCCTACCGGCCTGTCCAGTCTACGACCCGCTAACAGCAAGAACCCCGCGAGTCCAGCAACCCCCAGAGCACCTGCCCTGGGACATGCTTACAGACTCGGTCTCCCATGAGCACTGAATTTGCTCAACCAAAGACTCACTCAGAGAATCCAGATTGCTCTGTGAATTTGCACCACTCTGCACCAGACGCCCATGGCCCGAGTTCGAGTGGCCAAACACCACAAGGAGGTCTTCCCAGTGATCCTGACCTGGGATCCCTGATCCCCCCCCCCCCCCCTCAAGCGTCAAATCGTCGCTTTCATCCTCAACCTGAAGGATCCCCCGGACCGGAGCTGGTAAAAAGACCAGACGCCAAAAGACACCCGTGCATCTGATGCCCCACGGCATTGGGTTGCCCAACTGACAGTGTCCAGGCATCCCTCAAGAACCTAACTTACCTATCTAGCCGGTGGTCACATTCAGGAAGCCTCCCTGCCTGATCCTGCAGCGTCTTTGCCGAACCAAATATCTCGATTGGAATACACAGGGTCTACCTCACCTTGGCACCCGGGCGCCCCTGTGCGGCTGGTGGTGCAGCTACTGTGCAGATTGTTAGCACCTGCAGTGCTGATCTTAACCCCAGGACCTTTTCTCCCATACCCTAGTGGCCTGCTCATAGGCAGCCCCCTGACTGAAGGCTAACATTGGGCCACTGCACTCTGCACCCGGCCACCCCAGTGCCTCTGGTGGTGATATTTGAGTGCCAAACTGAACCTTGGTTCAAACCCCCAAAAACTATTCTTGCAGGTCGTTTACTTACCTGCAAACTGTTAACGTTCTTTTTCCCATAGGAACTAGTGTGATGTTTTGTTCCTAAAAATGTTGACGAGCTGAACTTTTGCATGAAAGAAAAGTAACTATATTGCAAACCTAAACAAGTCTTACTAACCTTGTATTGTGGGATCACCGGTGTGATATCTAGGCATACCACCCAGAGTAGTCGATGTAATCCAGAAGTAACGCAAAAGTAATCAAAAGTAATTTCTATGTAATTTAAACAGTTTTCAAAGCATATACAAACCTGTAAAGATTGCAAATCCATTCCCAATTGCTTTTCATTGTAAAGTTTTACAATTGAAAGTACATTTTACCTACCTGTACCAAGTCCTGCTTTGTTCTAGAAATAAAATTGAATATGCTACTTACCAGTATGCATCTGTTCTTGGCATGTAGGGCTGCTGACATTCATATCTGTGCATAGATCGCCGCCTAGTGTTGGGTCCGGATGTTTGCACGTTGTTGTCCTGGAAGAGTCTTCGAAGTATCCTGGGATAGGTGACTCCTCCCCTGGACTACAGTGCGCATGGGCATCCTCTCCATCCTCAGATTGTTTTTCGCCATTGTGGCAGTGATGGAGTAGATATAGAAAGTGATGACCATGCTTACAGTAATTCTGAGAGCTGCAGCTGCTACAGGCGCCGGGGAGGAGGGAGGGCGATATGAATGTCAGCAGCCCTACATGCCAAGAACAGATGCATACTGGTAAGTAGCATATTCAGTTTGAGGCATGTGGGCTGCTGAATTCATATCTGTGCATAGAATATATAGCAGTGCCCTCTTATTAGCGGCGGCTACCAGTGCCAGCTGCAGCGGTCTGAAAAAGAGTTTTGAGAACAGCCTGTCCTACAGCTGCCTGCTGTTTTGATTGCACATCTACACAATAGTGTTTGGTAAATGTATGTGTAGTGGACCAGGTGGCTGCTCTACATATGTCATGCAAAGGAATGTTTCCTAGGAAAGCCATTGAGGCCCCTAACTTACGTGTTGAGTGGGCTCGTGGGGGAATCGTTAAAGTGCGTTTAGCCTTTTGATAGCAAATTTGAATACATTTAACGATCCATCTGGCTATTCCTGCTTTGGAGATAGCGTTACCTTTGTGGTGTGGGGCAAAGGCAACGAAAAGTTGTTGTGTTTTCCTAAAGGGTTTGGTCCTGTCGATATAATACATGAGGGCCCTTTTGACATCTAGTGTATGGAGTGCCCTTTCTGCGACAGTTTGTGGGTTTTGGAAGAAAACGGGCAGTTCAATGGTTTGATTCATGTGGAACTGCGATACCACCTTTGGCATGAATTTGGGGTTGGTACGTAGTACGACCCTGTTGGCGTGAACCTGTATAAATGGCTCTTGAACGGTTAGTGCCTGGAGTTCACTAACTCTTCTCAAAGAAGTGATCGCTACTAGGAAAGCTACTTTCCAGGTAAGGAATTGAATCTCGCATGAGTGTAGAGGTTCAAAGGGTGGACCCATCAGGCGTGTGAGGACCAAGTTGAGGTTCCACATCAGAGCCGGTGGGTGGCTTGGTGGAATGACTCGTTTGAGTCCTTCCAAGAATGCTTTGATGGCAGGCACTCTGAATAGAGAGAGGTGCTGCCTGGTCTGCAGATAGGCTGATATTGCGGTCAAATGGACACGTATAGAGGTGTACGCCAGATTGCATCGGTATAGGTGTAATAGGTAACAAATAATGTTTTGGATGGATGCGTCTAGCGGGTTAAAGTCATTATTATTGCAATAAATGACGAACCTCTTCCATTTTGCTGCATAGCAAGCTCTGGTAGTGGGTCTCCTGGCCTCCTTAATGATGTCCATACAGTCAGGTGGCAGGTTTAGGTAGCCAAACTCTAGGACTTCAGGAGCCAGATTGCCAGGTTCAGCTGTTGTGGATCTGGGTGCTGAATCTCTCCATGGTTCTGCGTCAAATGCTCGGGTTTGACCCGCAGCCTTTGATGGGGCACCACGGAAAGTTCGAGAAAGGTGGTGTACCACGGCTGGCGTGCCCACGTTGGAGCAACCAGGACGAGCGTCAGTGAGTGTTGAGGCAGTTTGCGTGCCACCAGCGGTATCAGTGGTGCTGGGGGAAAAGCGTACGCAAATCTGCCGGACCAGTTCATCCATATCGCATTGCCCTGCGACTGCGGATGTGGGAACCTGGCGGCAAAGCTTTGGCATTTTGCGTTTTCGCTTGTCGCGAATAGGTCTATCTCTGGATGACCCCACTGCTGGAAGTACAGTTGGAGTACTGATGGGTGTAACTCCCACTCGTGCATCTGGTGGCTGTGTCTGCTGAGCAGATCCGCCATCTGGTTGTCTTTGCCGGGGAGGTGTTCTGCCATGAGGAACATGTTCCTTTGAATGGCCCACTTCCACATGCTCTGAGCCAGATGAGACAACTGTGGAGAGCGTGTTCCTCCCTGCTTCTGTATGTAGTACATGGCAGTCATGTTGTCCGTCCGGATCAACACGACTTTGTTGCACAAGTGTACTTTGAATGCTTTCATAGCGAGGAAGATTGCCATCAGCTCTAGAAGGTTGATGTGCATCTTCTTTTGTTGTTGTGTCCATAGTCCCTGCACTGTGTAATGGAGTACATGAGCTCCCCATCCCTGGAGAGACGCGTCCACCGTCAGTATTATCTGTGGGACAGGCTCTTGGAACGGACGGCCCTTGCAAAGGTTTTGTGGATTCCACCAATGCAGAGAGTTGTATGCCCGACCGCTCACCAACACTAGGTCTTTCAACTGTCCTTGAGCCTGATTCCACTGACGTGCTAAACACTCCTGAAGCGGGCGCAAATGTAGTCTCGCGTGGGGGACTATGAAGATGCAGGAGGCCATCATGCCTATCAACCGCATGAACACTCGCGCGGGAAGGGAGTGTTGTGGTTTGAACTTGGAAATCAGCATTTGCATGCTGTTGATTCTCACCAAATTTGGCTGAGCTGTGGCCGCCAGAGTGTCTATAGTCGCACCTAGGTACTGTTGTACGTTTGCGGGCTGTAGATGGGATTTTGGGTAATTCAGTGAGAACCCCAGACTGTGAAGGAGGTGAATGGTGCGGGACATGTGGCTGGCACATTGCTGGGCTGACTTCGCTTGAACGAGCCAGTCGTCCAGGTAAGGGTAGACGTGCATGTGCTGTCTCCGTAGATGTGCCGCCACAGTAGCTAGGCACTTTGTAAACACCCTTGGTGCCGTTGTCACGCCGAAGGGAAGGACTTTGAATTGGTAGTGCTGCCCTTGAACAGTGAACCTGAGGTATTTTTTGTGTGAGGGGTGAATGGGTATGTGGAAATACGCATCCTTGAGGTCCAGTGTGGCTAGAAAGTCTCCCTGCTTGAGCAGCGGGAGGACTTGCTGTAGAGTGAGCATGTGAAAATGCTCGGAAAGAATGTATCTGTTTAGGGGTCTCAGGTCTAATATGGGTCTGAGTGACCCGTCCTTTTTCGGTATTAAAGTACAGGGAGTACACCCCCGTACCTTGCTCGTGGACGGGTACGACCTCTATTGCGCCTTTTAGAAGCATACTTTGCACCTCCTGCTGTAAGAGCGTTAAGTGCTCTGAGGACATAGGACGGTTTTTTGGAGGTATTGTGGGTGGAGTGGAGGTTAGTTCTAGACACTAACCGTATTTGACAATATCTTTGACCCACCTGTCCGTGGTGATGGAGGTCCACGTGGACAGGAACCTTTGTAGCCTTCCCCCGACAGGTGTTATGTGGTCGGGAGGAAGGGAGAGGGCGTCACTGCTTGTGCTTGGGGGAGGACCTGGTGTTGCCGTAGCCGCGTCCTCTGCCCTTTGTACTGGAGCCACGATATCCACCCCGGGTGTTTTTATCGTAGGTGGTTTGTGTATTGCCCTTGTTGTATGTTTGCTGTGACCCCTGTCCTCTACCTGCTCCTCTATTTCCGGGGCGACGAAAGGAGCCGCTCCGAAAGGACTGAGTCTGGAGAGCCCCCATGGACTTTGCAGTGTCCGTGTCCTTCTTTATTTTCTCTAGGGTGGTATCAACCTCCGGGCCGAATAAATAGTCGGGGTTGACAGGCTGGTTGAGTATGTTGTTTTGCACCTCAGGTTTGAATCCGGAGATTCGTAACCAGGCATGTCGTCGCAGCATGACGCTAGTGTTTATGGCCCTGGCAGCTGTGTCTGAGGCATCGAGCGCACACTTGATGGATGCGTTTGTGAGGAGCTGTCCCTCCCTGATGAGGATCTCTGCACCTTCTCTGTATTGGTCAGGGAGATGTTGGATTAGTTGCTCTAATGTGTCGTAGTGCGCTCTATCGTAGCGAGCGAGGAGTGCTTGAGTATTGGCAATGCGCCATATGTTGGCTGCCTGGGCGGCAACCCGTTTGCCAGAGGTCTCTAACACCTTGGATTCTTTGTCCGGGGGAGGAGCGTCACCGGTTTGTGAGTGTGCCCTTTTGCGAGCATTCGCAACGACAATGGAATCCAGAGGTAATTGGCCTCTGATGTAAGTAGGGTCCCCAGGCGCTGATCTGTATTTCTTGTCAATCCTGGGGTTTATCACTCTTGCCCTGGTGGGTTCCTTGAAGATGTCCTTTGCTGGTTTGAGGACACCCTTCAACATGGGTAGAGTTTTTATATTCCTTTCTGAGGATGCAAAAGTATCCATAAGAAAGTCGTCCTCGACGGTGTCCGAGTGAAGTTGCACCCCATGATTGGCCGCAGCACGTTCAATTAGAGCGTTGAACGCTGCCGTGTCCTCTGTGGGAGATGTTTATGCTCCATAGAGTTGCGGGTCTTGTGCATCCATAGGTGCACCTGGGTCCACAGGGTCATCCCAAGTTTGATCCGGGTCCTGTTGGCCGTCAGGGTCCATGTCTCCGGGGTAGGGGACTTGGTCACCCATGTAGTCCACCAACGCATCCGTGTCGGAGTGTGTGGGAGAGAAGGATTGTGGATCCTGGTAGGGTGAGTGGAAAGGTTCGTAAAGAACTGGTTCTGAAGCCACAGGCAGCTTTCTTTTAAGTGGAATCCTGAAGGAGTCCAAAGCCGGCTCCGAAGTTATTTTCCGTTTGTGGATAATCATCCTGTCGGTGTCGATTAGATGCGATGGAGACGTCTCCGCAGAGCGTTCGGCAGGCGTGATCGTGGTATGGGTCACCCGTGTCCTGATTTGGAACAGTTTCGGGGCCGTGGATGGTGGCAGGCCAAAAGTAATGTTGGCTGGTGTCGAAGAGGCTGCTGGAGCTTTAATTGGTTCGGAGCCCGACGTGTCCTGGAGGACCATTTTCTTTTTGGTGCTTTGCGCAGCAATGGGTCGCGCCTGGAGCGTCCGAGTCTTTTGCACCGACCGGTTCTGTTGAGGCGGTCGTGGATTTTTTCGGCGCCGGTGGGTCATCGAGTCGAGGGGCGGGAATGGCCGTCGACTTCTTCGATGAGTGTGGCTTTGGTGTCGCCGTGGAAGCGGTGTGAGACGCAGCAGGCTGTTTGACCTTTGGGGTCGGAGTCGATTGCGTCGGTGCCGGGAGCCGAGCAGGTTTGGTGGTACCGAAGGCCTTCTTCCTTATGTCGACTCCGACGTCGGCCGCTTCGAGTTCGGCACCGAAGTCTCGTTTGGTGCGCTCGGTGCCGATGTGTTTTGCTGGCGTCGAAGGTGTGGAGGGCCTCGATCCGACCAGCGCCGGTTTCGGTTTCAATTGAACCAATACAGCTTTCGGTTTCGGTTTTGAAGAAGGGAAACCAGCCGTTTTGGGCATTAATGGCTGCCGCTGAATGTCCGAGGCCGGGCCCGAGGGCGGGGCCGAAGAACTGCGGGATAGGTCTTGGGTAAGGCCCGAAGGCGATCCCTCGACCGGAGCCATAGACTGTTGCACTGGGCTTTCTTCAGTCTGAACGGGTAGGCCTTGCTCGTCACCGGAGCTACTCTCTTCGGCCCATAAGGCCTCATTGTAGTCTCCTACCTCGGTGTCGTCTTCATCTCTGCGAAAGAGTGTTTCGTCGACGTCTTCCGATCCGGAGTCATGTTCGGAAACGGGACTGGAGGGTAGGTTCTCCACTTCTTCGACATTTTCGGTCTCGGCGTTGAAGATGTCGGCCGGGGCCGGTGCCGCTTGCTGCGCCTCGAGTCTCGCCGCTCGTCGATTCCGTAGAGTCTTCTTGGATCGAAATCTGGCACAGGCCATGCATGTAGATTCGTCGTGATCCGGTGAAAGGCATTTGTTGCACACCGGATGGACGTCGACGTGGGGATATTTCGCATTGCATACCGGACACCTCTTGAATGGTGTCCTCGATTCCATCGTTGATGTCGAATCGACGGTCGGGTAAGATGCGAAAGTTTGTTCTGTAAGTTAGTAAACTAACACGATACTATCGATACCGATCGAGAACAGTACCGACGCGAACTAAAGGCCTTTTGGCCTGAAAAAAGATTTTCCTAACTTGAGTCAAGATAGCACATCCGAACCCAATGGCGGAAAAAAACAATCTGATGGAGAGGATGCCCATGCGCACTGTAGTCCAGGGGAGGAGTCACCTATCCCAGGATACTTCGAAGACTCTTCCAGGACAACAACGTGCAAACATCCGGACCCAACACTAGGCGGCGATCTATGCACAGATATGAATTCAGCAGCCCACATGCCTCGAACCTAAGTATACCTTTTTTATACTTACCAAATTAGGCTATATTTAGTCTGAGTGTGTGCCATCAGCTTTGAATGAGTGAATACATTAAATGTTTAACGCACCCTGTAGATATGCCGAACTGCTCCCCCACACTACTACAAAGAGAGCTGTTAGTACTTATCTAATTTAGCCTCACTGGACTCTGCGCACACTATACCTTACTTTGGTATAGTAAATGCACAAACCCGCTTCCTACATCTCTCCTCCTCCTTCATCATCAACTCTGCCCTCCTTTTGTATCTCTAGGATACTTGGTCACCTTTTTTTAGCATCTTCCAAACGTTTTCCGTTTTGTTGCTCCCACCACCATGCCATTCCGCTTTGTGGCCTTCTCCCCTCGTACTCACCTCGCGCTCCCTGCACCTTACCTTCTCTCTTGCTGCATCTCTCTTCCTGCCCTGATAGCCCCGCCCGCTGCCCGACAAGTTCCGCCCCGCTCGCTGCCCGATCAGTTCCTCCACCCTCCCAGGACCTACATAATAGTGAGCGCAGCACAACCACGCCAAACGCAACCCTGTCTGCACCAGGAACCCTGGTTCGACCAGCCCCCACTAGATCGCAGTGACCCTCCACTTTCTACACCCGGGCCACCGCTCCAGCCGCACCACACACCACCTTTCACATGCACACATTGCTGTTTCGCCTGCAGCAGCACACCCACATGCAGCCAATCATCACCTCCCTCTCTGGCAACCACCTCAACACTTCAAACCAGCACCCAAACAAACACTTGGATGCACCCACTCGATCAGCAAACACGCCACAAAAATCTGAGATTTGCTCAACAACAGCACACCGCACCTTCACTTCCTCACAGACACCTGGCTCAACCCTGCATCGGCACCAGACATCGACATAGCTATCTCAATGGGCTACAAGATGGCACAACAGGTCCGTCTTCACAAGCCAGGAGGTGGAGGACTCGCAACCGTCCACAAGGACACCATCAAATGAACGACATCCATAGACATCAACACCCACTTGGAAAATGGAACACATGCACTTCAGAACACAAATAGACAACAGCTTCACCCTCCAATGCACACTCTTATATGGACCACCAGGATCACAAATTAACTTTAGCAACCTCATCATAGGCTTTATTGCTCCTGCATCATCAACTTCAAGGTCTCCATGCTACTTGGGGACTTCAATTTCCACCTCCAAGACTCAATGGACCACTGCTTTGCAGTCCTCCGCGAAAGCCTGAAAAATACCAGACTCACTCAGCAAGTCACAGACCCTACTCACATCGCAGGACATACCCTGGATTCAATCGAGGATCACCAACAACTTTTCCTCGCCCCTCACAAGGACTGACCACTCCATCATAAATGTCTAAATCACTGCGATGCAAGTCAACGCACTAACAAGCGTCAACCTACCCAGCAGAGCTGGACAAAGTAACAGAGGCAGACCGGCTCAACAATCTCAAAACGGAACAACCCAACATCACCAAAACCCTTGACAAGGACATCACTAATGTCAATTAATGGATCAAGAACTGCGCAGACTCCCTCATGCCATTCAAAAGCAACAAAGAACAACAAATAAGTCAACTGGTATGCTGAGGACCTCTGAGAATCTAAAAACTACTTCAAGAAGCTAGAAAGAAAATGGAGAACCAGCAATGACGCCGACACCAGAACCACCTATTAGTCTGCACTCTGGCGCTACCACCAACCTCTAAGAGCTACAAAAAGAAGAGCACTAACCGAAATAATAGAGGCAAGCTCCAACAGCTGCAAGGAGATCCCCACAATCAAAGAATTCACCACCCGAGGCCGCAACCAATGCCATCACCACTTCACACAAACTTAGCAACAAGTTATCAAACTTCTTACACTGCAATTTCAGACCCTAAAGATCTCATCATCAACCTGAACACCAAGAACTGAGATGAAAACCTGTCTGAATGGAGAGCTGTCACCGGAGAAATTGCAATGCTCATGAAAGCAGTACACTACATCTACAACATAGGAGGACCACCAATCACCACCGTCCTCACTCACAACACCTTCATTAAATCTGCCACCTTCCCAGAAGACTGGTAACATGGAGCAGTCAACGCCCTCATCAAAAAGGCAGCGTCTGACCCGGACGAGCTGAGCAACTTCCATTCCATGTCGCTGCTCCCCTTACCCAGTCAAAGTGATGGAGAAGACCATCATCAGACAACTCACCATCCACATCGAATTTGCACGCCAATGAACCCACAGTCGCCAAGAACAAGTTTCACAATGGGAGGAAGGCTGTGGCCACCTGGATTAAGAACAGCTGCCTCAAGCTCAATACAGACCAAAGTCCTCATCATGAGCTCCACCCCCGCTGCCTGGTGGCCTGCAGCACTTGGAACCCCCCCCCGCCACCCCACCCCCACAGACCACAAATGGAAACTCTGCATCATCCGGGACTCCTCGCTCATCATGAGCCACCAGATCAATGCGGTATCATCACCCTGCTTCCACAAGCTACACATGCTACAAAAGATATTCAAGTGGATCTATGCCCCCCCCAACCCCCTTCCCCTCCAGAAAGACGGTCACCCAAGCACTGATCAGTAGCAGAATCTACTACGGAAACGCACTATGCCAGCATCAGTCAGAAACTCCTCAAGAAACTGCGGAATATTCAGAACGCCTCCGCCGGACTCATCCTCAACATCCCCGTTGCAGTCACATCACCAGCCACCACCAGAGCTCCACTGGCTTCCACTTAACAAAAGAATCACCTTCAAGCTCCTCACACATTCCTACAAAGCCCTACACAACACAGACCCTGTGTACCTCAACCACTGCCTCGCATTCCACTCTCCCACCAGAGACCTCCGCTCAATCCAACTCGCCCTGTCTACCGTCCCACGTATCAGCAAGACCACAGCCTGAGGAAGCTCCTTCTGCTACATCGCAGCAAAGACCTGGAACCCCATGCCTCTCCACCTTAGGCAATCACAGTCACTGCCTCAATTCTGGAAGGATCTCCCATGTGGACACCACCCCCGGCTTACAGTGGAGTAATCGCGCTTTACAAGCCACCTGATTGATCGTTATCATTTGCAGAGCATAGTATGATATAAAAATCCCCTAACCATAAGAGGAAAACTTTCTTGGTCAAGTGAAGAAAAAGGTAATCTAAAAGTGTTATAATAATTTATCAGCAGGATATCATGATACCCTGTTAATAAAATCAAGGACACCAGGAACTGGGGTGAGGACAATTTAACCACAACTAACATTTGGAATTTGAACAGAGACAAAGGCTGCAAGGCCCCCTCGTGCCCTTCCTGCTGTGAATGCAAGTGCAGGTTGGCACAATGGGGAGAAACCATCCATACAGAATTGTTTTGTCATCTAGGTTTCTTGGGCACAGAAAATGTTGAAGGATGAATCCAGTTTTAACCAATCCGAATTTGTTCATTTTTGGCACTTGCTTGCGATGTTTCATGTGGCCGTGGTTAACCCTTCCCAATGAGAATTTGGGTTTAATGCTACTTCATGAGCTGCCATTAGGTTCCCAATATCTTGGTCATAGTGACACGGCCTCCATGGCTTTTGTATCTAATGTATAAATAGATTCAGGCAGATCCCCAGGCAAAGGAGAGGAACTCCCCAATAATTGTGCTGGTGAGTGGCAGTTCGATGACTCCGAAACATTGTGAGTGTTCACAACGAAATTGAGGCTATTGTAGGCATATGGTATGGCCCCACTGACCGCGTCGCCAAAGGTGTGAACCAATTCCCCTTTATAATAACAGTCAATATCTTCTAAGCCAACAAGGGGCAGGAATCTATTTCCCGCAAGAACTTGAAATTCCGGAAGCCATGCATTTTCCCCATGTGTAGGGTGCGGGACATTGGTATTCCGCGATGTTGGCAGAGTATTAAAGTTATAGAAAAATCCTAAAGGAAATTCTTTTATTTTCCTTGGTTTTCTAAGCCTGACCTTGCTGTTGACAGAATTTCACTTACTGCTTGTGGGTTTTCTAAAGTTTATTATAACTGTATCACCCGATAAGAGGTTTTCTTTAGGTCCAATGCCTCCCACTCGACGGGCAAAAATAATTTCATTTGATATGGTCTCACCGCATGTTAATGTTATTTCTTAATCAATATGCAACCGTATTTCTCAAGGATAATGGGGATTCCACCATTCCATTTTGTAAATGCGGTATATCACTATTTACTGCCACGTTTGGATAATCAGTGGAGATAGAAAGCAAGGGCACAGGTTGTATTGTTGCAGGGACTCCCCAAACCCTTTGTAAATGCATTTCTGCAAGAATTTGTGATAGTGTAATACCATTATTTAACAGAGTTTTTATATTGTCCTTGATTACCAAGTCTTTCAAAAATGGAACTCAATTTTGGGTTCAGTAGGCCACCCAAATGGCCACTTATGCTGGCCCATATGCCGATATCCAGTGTAATTTGGCCTCTGTGTTTTCCTTCCCCGAGTCCTACTCAAGGTGTCAATTTAAATGTATGGTCCTTTGGTTTCTCTTTGCTACAGCCTCTGGACTGGGTGAGCAAATCAATGATTCAGGGCATAGGGTCTGACCTCTCGCCCCCTCCTCTCTCCCATCCGTGTTCTCAGGTAAAACAACAGCATCACCACATTCTATTTGTGAAGATTGCGTGATGCGCAAGTAGGCTGATGGTAATAGGTCTATTGGATTTGCAAGTGGGGACTGGCTCAGCAACCTGAATGAACCGGCTGACAGCAAAATCTCAGCTGTTATAGAGTCGCCATTCTACAAACTCTCTCTATTGAGACGAGATCCACTGCTAGCACCAAGAAATGATCTACTGATCTAGTTTTAACTGGTGAGGTGGCCGCGGCCGGAACCGCGGCCTTTTCCCCCCCCTATAATAGCTAGTGCGTTGACCTCAACACAATCAGAAAGTCCCTTCTTCTTGGGCAGGAGACACCGTTTATATCGCACTAAGCACCAAAGCAAGGGACGCCGGGACTTACTGGAAGTAACACTGAGATAAAATGCAAATGCCATCGTAGTGTAGGGTCATACAGATAAGGCACATTAAGCTGCTTGTTTAAAAAAAGCAAAGAACCAATAGTCCAAGTACAGTCACATAACATCACAAAAGTAGATGCACACAGAAAGCAGAATTTGGTGTCAAAGGTAGTAACAACAGTACCTTAAAATATGACTAGGAGTAAGCGCCTAAACCCGTGTTGGACCATGAGGAAGGAGCCAAGGAGGTGACCAGCCCAGCCTTCTACGGGCGCTGACGGGTCTGCTAGGCGAGGCTTTGCCCGGCTACGTCCTAGGCTGTGGGAGTGCAGCGCACCTTTTGATCCAGTGTAATGAGGCACAGGAGTGGTTTCAGGGACGATTGTCAGACATGCAGTCCCCAGCAGCAGCAGTATCAACAGCGGCAGCTCTCCTTCCTTTGTTCCGGAGATCTTTAAATCAGCAGAACAATTGGAGTCACCACAAGGCAAGCTGTAAGGTTTTGACCTAAGCAACCGAGATCGCAGCAATAAACACGCCCCCATATTTCTGTTTTCAGTTTTATGAAGCCGCTGCCTATTTAACCCCTTTCTCTTCAATTACTTCCTTTTTTTTTACTTTGAAAAGGGATCACAAAAGTATGCACAGACTATTTAATGTCACTTTCCTGTCTAAGTATGAATGGCTTGAAGAAGACAAACAAGCATTGGCATAGCCAATAGGTCTCGCTTTTGGGACCTTACAAGTATTTAGCTATGTAGCACAATATCCTTGGTGCAACAACATCAACCGTTGCATGGCTAAACAATTATAAGGTCCCAAAGGCGAGACCTTTTGGCTATGGTAATGCTTGTTTTGTTTCTCAATGGTACTTGCACAGCGGTGCTCTGCTGCAACAGTCCAAGATGCAGCTGTTGTATATCTAAGGTATAATGCATGCAGCTCCCGTGTGTGCCATCTTTGTGGAAGACAGAGGCTTATACACAGCTTGTCCGAAACTGGTCCCAGGATGCTTGTTTCGCGTCCAGGGAGGGCCTGGCCTGGCATTTCGGCCAGGACTTTTCCCATGAGGGGCAGGGACACGGCTGATTTGCATATGGCTGGGTCCAAAATTAGGTGGTGTGGAGAGCAGAGCAAAAAACAATGGATTTTACCCAAATCTGGGACTGGAGCGAATGTTTGCATTGTTCAGCATTCCGTTCACCATCTGTTCTTTTTTTCTTATGTAACCCAAAGTGGGAAGGATATGCACAGACTTGGGCCCCAGCCTCACTGTGCCACTGGGCTCCAGCTAGCGTGGCTGATATGGGGTGATGTCCTTAAGCAATCCTATGATGCTTGTTCATAGTCTAGGGAAGGGCCTGGCCTAGCACTTGAAGCTGGACTTTGCCCATGAGGAGCAGGGTCAAGACTGATTTGCATATGGCAGTCCAAATTGGGGTGGCATGGTGAACAAAGGAACAATTGATTTAACCCAGATCTGTGACTGGGGGCGAGTGTCTGAAAAGTTTAATCAGCGCTCCGTCCATGGGTTGCCAGAGCAAATCAAACCTCACTCCTTGTACTGAAGCCCTGGCTCTTCATCTATCAAGGCGCGCACAGTGGCATAGCATCCATTGGTGCAGCGGCACTGAAACTCAGGAGGGGCCTATTGAACCATATTACTACATTTGAGGTGGAACCACTTAACTAATTCAATGCCACATACTTCACAACATTTTATATGGTGTAAGTGGGAGATCTTTACAAAATAATCCAGAGTCTCCCACCTGAATCTGGTTTAAAGGCATGTGTCATACTATACAGCCCGAAAAAGGAAACTGCCATTAGCCAGACTTAGCACAGTAACGATATACAAACTCACAAATTGCCGGTCGATATGACCACTTAAATACAATGACCCATAAGACTGGCCACGAAAGTATTGGATCACCTACGAGAGGCACAAAAACTACTTTCAGCAACACCTTACCCTGCACAACAAGGGCACTAACTGTTTGGGGGTAGGTATGCACGAAAATCAAAGCACCTCACGTACTCGTAGGCTCCAATAGACCGGTTGGCACTGGAGCAAACAGCCTGACAAGAGTACAACAAAGACTACAGAGAAAACCAGAGAGCGGTAAATTCACCACGCTTTGCAGGGTAGGGGGTATGAGCAGCCTGTTAAGCTGAGTGCCCGCTCTCTCTTGAGATCACATGGGGGCACCTCACTCATTGGTTACTACTGCGCTGTGACGCCTGGTGGATGACTAAACTGAACTTGCATCTGAAAGGAAAGCAGCCCCGTTATTACATACAGCAAGTAGGAGGCCACAGTGACTTGAGTCCATGTCTATCTCCTTCGTACAAGTTTGGTAGACAAGAAATAAAGGGGAACCCTCCACAGCCCAGAAGGAAGGGCTTGCTCTTCATTTTAGTGTGTAAAGTAAATCAGGATGAGTGGCTGAATGCATCGCTTTTAGGGAACAATCAAGACGAGGATGATGGTGGTGGGGTGGGTTAATTAGACCAAGTGTTATGAATTTCACAAGACTACAACTGTTTCCGAACAAGAAAACAAAAGCGAAGATTCTAAGCTAGCGCACAGAGGGAAAAAATGCACAGGAAGCGGGATGCAGGCGCTACAGAACTAGAAGTAAATCAAATCGGCTGCGAGTACCAGATTTATAACCCATTTGGCTTTTTCCTACGCACAAATAGCCAGGATCCCGCCCTTGTTCTTGCAGTTTATTTCCAACCATACAAGACTCATAAGTACACAAGAACACCACCACCACCACCACCACCCCCACCCTCAAGAAAAGAGCACAGCACTTGAAAGCAATAGACATCTTTCAAGATTTAAAGATCACAGAAAGCAGACCCAAGTGTTCCAGGCGCGCAGAGGGGGGGGGAGGGGTGGGGGGGTAGTGCTGCTAATGTAAATAAACAAGGAGGAACTGCAGCTGCCACCCTGCGCGTCCCACAAGTTGTGTGCGATGTGCACGTAATAGAGACAAAGAAAGGGAGGACATAACAATAAAGGGGGTGGGGTTATGTGAAGAGTGTGGAGAGTGCAAAGATAAAGAAAAGGAGAGAGGAAATATATGAAAAGAGTGGAGGGAACAGGCAAATAACAAGCACGGCCGCGAAAATGAAAGCGACCCTTGGAAACTTGATAAGGAACAGATGACACCCTGCGCGCCCCCGCAAGGTGGATGCCGGCACACGCACGAGTGTTAGAAAAGTGCAGACCGATTCCAAAAGGTCATCTACTAGTGCAGCGCATGCATGCTGCGCTAGGCTCAACCTAAAAAAATCAGTGTGTTCAAGTGTCATTTAGATCGGCACAGGCAAATGTTTTCATTTCATTGTTTACCTAGAACCTGCAGGGGCATGCCTATATACAAGTATTTAAGAATGTCCATGAAGATCTCATAATGGGCAAGTGTTGATTCACTCCCATACATGAGGAATCTGAATGTGCATCTTCTACTGCAAGAATTGTTTCCTTGGAGAGGACACTGCGACAGACCAGATGGTAGGTACCGGCTGCCCCTGCCATGTAAAGTATATGTCAGTGTGCAGTAAGAGACCCAGTTAATGTTTTTCACCAGCATTGGGATAGACTGGAATTTAAATTCAAACAAACTTTTGCTTTGCATGTCTGAGGTGGCCCAAAACACATTCAGCTGGACATCCGTCGCCTAAACATACTCCCTTTCCTGCCAGAGTAAGAGATCTGGGAAGATGCTTGCAAAACGATCCTCAGCTCTAGATGGCTGACCACTTCAAATTCAAGACTGACTTTAGGACAAAATAGCGACTGGTGTCCTGCAAGTGGCTCATATTCAGGATAATTACTAGCACTCAAGAACCAGCAATATTCACTTGTTATAACTTCACCAGAAGAATTAATGTGACATATATACGACTTTGGGGCAAAAGGTCTCAAACAACTTTACAGTGTTCTTGTAGCACCTCTGGTGTGTCGTACTGTGCCCCTCTCTGCCACCCCAACATCCTTGTGGATGAATACTGTTTCCAGTGGATGCATCGGTAATCATAACAAAAACAGTAAATCCCACGAGCAACACAAAATCATAATAGCTACATGCAGAAACTGAGATGTAGTTACATGAAGTTTCCAGGTACCCCTAGTTGCCAATTAAAGGATGCTGATATGTGTCTCAGTAGCCACTGACACCTTGTCTTGGACAACTTTGCCAGATAACATTTGCTGGGCCCTAATTACTCATACACATCTGTCTTCAAAAAGCAGATTCTGAAGGAACTAAACCATCTGGGTTCTGTCTCATTCCTAAACTTTAAACAGCCCTATTTTCCTCATTTTAAATAAGCCTCAATATATTTGAAAGAGAACACAACATACGTTGACCATCATGTGTAATTACCGGACTCAAACCTAGAACACATCTCAGGGTAGGCTTTGACTCCTTAACAGTGAGGTATAAAAAGGGATTTATCGTTTTTCAATGCAAAAAGGATATTGCAACAACAATTCTGGCAAAGAAAAGCCACCATTCTGTCAAGCAGTCCTCAGTCACCATAAGAATCCGGGAAACTATCCAAAATCCACCAATTTGAATGGAAAGATTGGGGCTTTAAAAATCAATTCTTTCTTTTAACATTTCTAGGCCCCACTTAGCCATGCAAGCCACTACAACTCTAGAGTCCGAAAAATATGCTTACTTGTGTCAAAAGGCTACTATTTTGCTGTGAGATCAAGCTAAATGCTGGGCTGGACTGTACAAACATTTCCGTCGTCATCACAAGGATGGCACTGTTGAAGAGTAGGTCTGCAGAAGGGGCACTCGCAAGATACACTAGTTTCAGAGTAAACGGTCAGCATGAGGACAGCTCATCTTTCCTTTTATTGGGGTGCCTGTGTACAACTCTCCTAAGAATCAGACAATCTTTTTTTAGTGACAAATAAGGTGCCAGCACCCATCTTAGGGCCTATGAACCAAATGGCCTGGTACATGAACAAGCAGACTCCTTTGTAGATTTAGAGAAGCTTGACTGCAGAGTATTATTTATATGATAATGGAGAATATAGCAATAGGCTCCACCAGGAGAAGATTTCTTAGGAGGTACTCAAACCAGCTCTTTCTGTTTGAACTGTCACCCAGATAACCAGAGAGCATCACATTCTATGACCTCAAAGGAAACCTCTGCCAGCAGACTTAAATGAATAGTGCAAACTACTATTAGAAAAAATGCTGCCAAACACAAAACATGTCATTATTACTATCCAACTTACTGGCAAGCAGGGTGAAGAGCTCAGAATTCAAGAAGTAGTTAGTAAAGTAAATCATAAAAGACACTAAATGTACTACATAATACTAATTTGTGAAATGTGCAGCATTTTGACAGTGGGTGTGAAAGACCCACTGGTTAAAATTATTTTACAAGACTGCACATTTTAGAAGAGAAATCCTGGACAACAAGTAAACATCTGACAAAATCTAGAAACTAAATCCAATTAGTTTAGAAGCAAGACTTTAAGCAAAAAAGGACCCTGGATGCCAGCAAGGCGGATTACAGCAAAAAATAAGAGGATAAGCTACAGGTTGAACCAACAGGGTCAGGTGGTGGCAAGTGCCACTAAACCTTTATCAACAAAGCAGGCTAATTGTAGGTAATGGTGGTTTAAATTTATATCTCCAAACATGGGAATGTTGACACAGTCCTTACTCGCTCACCACTGCAGCAATTAGAATAAAGAGAATGTCATTACTGGTAGGACACTTGGATGTTTCATCAGCAAGAGAGAAGTTAGCACAGTGCGAATAGATTGATCGCAGATTATTAAATACATGCAACAAATTGGAGAATGAATGTACACATCCAAAAGCATAGCAGGAAAGCTTCTGAACTTCTAATCCTAGCTACTTTCCTATAATTGATATCCTCCTTGAATTCATAAAAAGTGAATATTCTTGCCCTTGTCTGGGTTTCTGGAACAAGTAGCTCCCATCGAAAGTCATTTTCTCGCCTCTTCCCTAGTCCCACAGATACCTAAATAGAGCTGAACATCTACTCACTCCTCTTAACTTGTAGGGTCCATTTAGTAGGAGCCAAAACACTTATGGTCTAGCATCTGCAACAGTACATCTTCAATGGGTAGGTGAGAGGGGAGGGAGAAAGAAGGCCTATACACTGGCCAATGGGGAGGGCAGACAGAATTTTGGGTTGGAAATATGGGTGTGTGTAAAACCAGCTTGCATGGGTAGATAAATACTCTGGTGTGTACAATGGAAACTTACATGGAATCCTGATAAAGAGCTACCAGGCCTAAACTGTCTACGTACTCTCACGCTCCTTTCTAACATACACTTGATCAGCTGGATTGTATACTACAGGGTATCAAAGGCTGGTTAGCAGGACTAGTTACCTAGGTGAAGGAGCTAGGGTGTTAGCCAGGGATATGCTTACTGTATACTGGATATTATTGACCAGGATTTCCCCCCACCTCTTTTGGACTTTTCTGCCTTACTGCCCTGGGTCTTTCAGGGTGGCCTTTTTGTCAGAGGACTGTAAGCTGCAATAAAGCGGTTACTGCTCCCTGTGGGGCTTATGGGATTCTGGCTACTGTGAGCTTCTGGAAGGACTCCTCTGTACTGGAGCTAATGTGGCTCTCGCTGGCCTCTTCTTTTTTTTTTTGCTGATGTGGCTTTGAGGTCCGGAGGCGGAGTGCGATTGTTCCTGAGCAGCCTCAGGACTGTGAAATTTGGGCAGCTAAGTGTGACTTCTATGCCATAAGCAGATCCCATTTTGGTGTATTCTTCAAGTTATACTTGCACTTTCCTATATTTGTGTGTTTATTACAAATTTCTTGCAATTGATTTACTTGTTAAAACCCTATTGATGCTTTAGTACAGATGACTAGCCATTCTGGAGTATATAATCATGTATTTACATAAACATGATCTGTCTCCCTGTAAATAGGGTATACGTCTGCCCACACACTCTCATCATTTATTGCCATATGAAAGCTATTAACTATGATGGATGCTGATGTTTCCAAATTTATGTACCAGTAGAATACGTTTCCCGAGCTTGAAACACTAACCTGTTCTTTTTTAGTTACCTTAGATAGAATATTAATAAGTACGGCTGGAATGTCAGTGAGAGTTAGGAAGGATTCCAAATTATTTTTCCTTGAATGGAAACCACCACATGATCAGGGAAATACTGGATCAAATTATGTCCCCCTCCCATTTCACTCAGGGGAAATAACAGGCCCAAATATAAACATACACCACCAACTTGCAGGTGGTTCAGGCCTGTTTTTCCTGGCTGTTGAGGTTAAGGCAGGGGCTGATAAAGTGGTAGTAGGGCAGAGGGCCTTTAACTTCCGCTGGATGTAACCTTTTCTGCTGAAGGCGAAATGCCCTGGAAGCTCTATGGGCAAATGTTTTGACATTGCACGTTCTCTGCAGTGGTTAATAGATCGAGCCACGGTTCTCCCCAATGCTGGGAGGTGCCCCGTGCCACCTCAGAGGGCACCTGCCATTCATGATGTGGTAGGAAATGGCGGCTGAGTTTTTCCGCTCTGGCGTTTAAATATCCTGACAGGTCCGGAGTAATAAGGGAGATGGCCTGAGTGTTCAGCCACTTCCAGACGCAAGGCATCCTGGCAGAGGATCCACACCGTCCTGTTTGTTGCAATACCGCATGGCAGTGGTGTTGTCTGTGAGAATTTGTAACCTTTACTCCTGAAGGTCGGGAGAAATACCTTCAGTACAATACGAATCGCTCGCAACTCCAGCAAGATGATGTAGAGATTAGCCTCCACTGGAAACCAGAGTCCTTTGATCACCACCTCCTCTAGATCTCATCAACTCAGTAACGATGCATCCATCATGACGGTTAGCTCTGGGTCGGGAGAGGGGTCTGCCACTAGTCCAATTGTGGTTGAGCAGCCACTAATGCAGATCTTTCGCTTTCACCTGGACACCTGGATGGACCCTGACGGACTGCCCTGTTGCTGAGCCCACTGATACTTCAGATCCCACCACACAGCCAGCATGTGCCTCATGATATGGTCCACAATGAGGCCAAGAGGCTCACAAGCCTTAGAGCTGCTCTCACTGAGATCCAGGTCAAGGGTTGAATCATCAGGATCATAGCTTGAATAGTCTGGACTCACTGAGGCAGAGGATTGGCTTGGAAGAACATTGCATCCAAGATGGCTCCAATGAAGGGGAGCCATTGTGAAGGATTCAGGAGTGACTTCAGCACATTGACAAAGCCCAAAGATGTCAATAAGAACAATCGTTGCTTGGAGGTGCCATATGACTGTTTGAGGCAAGCTTGCCTTTAGTAGCCAGTTGTCAAGGTATGGAAAAACTAGTATTCTCAATCCCCACAAATGGGCTTCAAACAGGACCTTGGTGAACACCCTAGATGCACTGGTAAGGACAAAGGGGAGCACAGAATATTGAAAATTCTTATGGCCTACCAGAAGCTGCAGGCAACAACTGTAGGACGGGAATGTGAAACTATGTGACCTGTAAGTCCAGCGGAACCATCCAGTTTCCTGGATCCACAGCAGGCATAAGTTGGGCAAACGTGAGCATCTTGAACTTGTCCTTATAGAGGAAGAAGTTCAGAGGGTGAAGGTCTTGGATGGGGTGAACGCCTACATCATTCTTTGGCATTAAAAAGAAGTGAGAGTAACAGAGTCCAGCTCTCTGATGCTGGCACCCACTCTATTGCTGCATTAGCCAAGAGAGCCTAAACGTCTCCATGGAGTATAGACAAGTGGTCCTCCAGGAGGTGCTGCTGCATAAGTGACATTTGAAGGATAGGCTAGGAAAAGTAGGGAATATCTGTGTTCCACTATCTGGGGCACCCATTGGGCTGACATAATGCTACGCCATCCAGGTATGCAAAAGGTGATCTACTTCCTGCTGGGTGATGTGTGTGCAGCCAGGGACTATTTAAAGTGGTTTTGCTGCAGCTGCGGGGGTGGGGACTGATTTTTGGGTTGCATATTCAGGGCTTGAAAAATCCACTCACTATGGCGAGCAAGAATTAATCAGGATGAGCTATTTTTAGAGCCTACTCGCCCTTTCTGGCGAGCTGACAACAGGTGTTCTACTTGCTCACTAAGTAAATAAGTAATAAAGATGCCTTTAAATCTTATCTTGTCAGATTTGCTCGGCTTTCAGAGGTTAAAAGTCAGTTTTTCCTCCCTATATTTACTTTTGTTTCTGTGACTAAAGTTAGAGGATTTTGTAAAGTAAACTGTGTGACAATCGCGTTAAGACCACCTCACGGGTCAAGCACATTACAGTTTAACATTCTTATGATATTTTGAACTCGGACCTTGGCTTGAACGTTGTTCTGCTTGCCCCCTGCCTCACCCTCAAAAGGATCGGAAGGCTTGTTGCTGCTGAAGCAAATACTGGTGCTGCCTCTGCTGATATCCCCAACCAAAGTTTTGAAAGGGTCGCTGTTCAAGGAACTGCCTAAACGGCTGAGCAACAGATTTTGCTAAGAGGAGTCTGATGAGAAAATTATTTGATTTGTTCTATGAAGAATTCATGCACAATTTTTTGATTAGGGTTCTGTAGACTTTATAGAGCCAATTGTGCAAGTAAGACTTCCTCCAAGTGTATTACCTATAGGTTATAGGTGAACACTCTTTTTCTAACGATTTGGGTGTAAGGAACTGGATATTACTGTCTTTACTATTTACTACACTTCTTTGCCATTTTTGTGCTATTTTGTATACAAGTTTTGTATATGTGTGCAAAAATATGTTTTTTTATGAAATACATTTTTCTAAATTTGGATGAAGTAATTTTGGATTACTTTAATTAAATTATGTAATCCTTGGATCTTTGGTATGTGATTGTTTCTTCTGTTGAAATGTATGTTTATGAATAATAGGACTACGCACTACCAATGGAGGAATATCTAGCCTTCTATTGAGAATTCATTTTTCCTATATTCCTACCTCCTGGCCATTTTTTCAATTTTGCCATAAACGGCTGAGCAAGGCCCAAAGGGAAGGCAGTGTCCTTGCTCTCTCGAAATGTCTCCATGGCTAAGCCAGCCTTCACTCCAAAATGTTTTGAGCCATCAAAGGGCAAGTCCATAAGGTACTGTTACACATCAGATAAAAAGCCTATGGAGCTAATTCAGGCTTGGCAGTGAGGCACCATGCTTGTCCCAACTGCCGCCTTCCAGACAGTCAGTTGAGTCCAGACCTGATAAGATTGTTTATTATGAAACGTCTGGTCATGCACGATAATTCATTGTAGGGTTGGCCTAATTTCTCCCAGGACAGTCAGCAAGACGTCTGCCGCCCTGTCCCACAATGTAGGTGAGTAACGAATCAGAAGGCATGCGGTATTCACAGACCACAGGGTGAGACTGGTGCTGGATATCACCTGTTTTGCAAATGTGTCTATTCATTTGGACTTTGTATCTGGTGGTACGAAATGAGTTAGGTTTCAGGCAGCTGGAGGATGCCTGTGCCACCTAGCTCTCTGGTGAAAGATGCTAAAGCAGGAATTCAGGGTAGCCAGAGGCAGGCCTATGTCTTCACACCACTAGTCTGTTTACTGGAGGGCATGATCTTTGTTTTGCCTAGGTGCCCACCAGCATGTCAGACAAGGTAGTAAGGCTTCTTGGAAGGTCTGTGCAGGATTGGGAACCTCAGTAAGAACATTTGTCTTTACTTCCTGGGTTGGAAGAGTAGGATCAAATATCTCTGCAGCCCTCCTAATCACTGTGGTGAAGGAAGTGGAGTCTTCAGTGGCCACAGTTTGGTGTGGGGAGGATAGCCCAGTATCTGGGGAGTTCTGCAACCGACTTGCATCCTGGAGCTTTTAAAAAATGTCCCCTTCATCAGAAAAACCACCTCCATAATTATCTTTATCATAACGGTGATGTGTTTCTGGAATACAATGAGCATAATGTTAAGGGTCAGTGAATAGGGGCTGAGCCTGCGAGTCTGAAAAAATTATCAGATCAGCATTCTGCGTCGTTTGAACTGGCATGGAGGGTCAGGCCACTGGCATTGGTAATGGCGCCGTGGAGGGTGTTGGATGTTGCGCCGAGGCTCGAGCCGGCGGCGACGTGCTCGAGGAAGGAGTTGACCTCGGCCGAGTGCTGCAGCGGGCATCTGGGACAGGTCCGCATAGCGGGGCCCAACTAGCAGCCACTTGGATCCTTGGGGCTTGAAAGCACTCCAGTGGGATCTGGTGGGATAGAGTTGCCTTCAACAGAGTTTGTCTGCTGTAGCAGTCTGCTAGAGGAGAAGTTGGAGTGGGAACCATGCTTGAGTTCAGTCAGTGGAGCGTCTCTGCATCCTGGAGGTACCCAGGGCATTGTGCGACTCCATATGGTTTAAGTGGTGGGATGACAGGTAGTCATGCTTTGACTTCTTATGGAATTTCCTCGACTCACCCTAACTCCACAACTTCTACTTGAAAAGTTCACACAAGCAGCCCCGGGAATGAGAGCGCGTCCATGCCCTCGCTAGGGACTGCTTCTTTCGCACACTGTAAACATGGGAGGAAAAATAGTCATTTTCCTAAGGGACAACTTTGTCAAAAGATAGCACTGTTCACTCTAGATCCGCGTCAGAATGCGCACAAAGAGAGGAAGGAATGGACACTAACGTGTGGAGGGGAGGCATATTTTGGGGTCTCAAGACCATATCCAGAGGGGAACGTATACAACATGGAGTTGCACACTGTTATCTGTTCATACAGGAGAGAATTGCTGAAAACTTTCCGTATTCAGTCTGGTGCCAGGGGAAATTCACAAGAGGAGGAATCTGTGGTTAGCAGTCTCCATCAGAAACATCACTCATCATCAATCAACTCCTGGAAATTGTGAAGGATTAGATTATTGCCTTCTGCAATAATTAAACTAATCTCTATGTAGGAAGTACAGCACTATTCCAGTCCTATCTTGTACAATGGGAATATAAGGCTGCTGCACCAGATGGTCAGAAATGTCAAGCTCAAAACATAGTAAATGAAGATTGTTCAAAGTACTGGAAGCCACCATAGTTGGGTATATTTGAAGAATTCATAGGGTATTAGATTAGGGCCGGGTGCTTTTTCATCCTTTGTGTTTCCAATTGCTTGTTAATGTAGAAGTTAAGTGCTATTTTGGGGTCGAAATGGAGGAGTCTCTTCTCTTCCTTAGAGTGGTGCGGCAGTGCTGGCAAGGTGATGGTCTGACAGACCAGGAACGACGTTACAACTTTAGGTTAGAAAGAAACACATGTTCACGTAATCAGCTTGTCTGGGAAGAAGGTGTATATTAGATTGATACAGAATCTGAAGCTCACTCACATGCTGTACCTATGACCATCTTAAGAGTGAGAAACCACAAAGGAACGCTGTGAAGTGGCTCAAAAAGAGCGCAGAATAGATTTGGGAGGACCAAATTAAGGTCCCATTGCGGCATACCAATGGGGAGGAAGAAAACATGCCGTGGATCTTTCAGAAAAAAAGCACAGAACAGGCAATTTAAACAAAGAAGGCTAGTCTGGCAACCGTAAAAAGGCAAAAAGATAACTTTCAACTGTGGTCAGAACATGGCCTTGTCAGCTAGGGACAAAACAAACAAAACATCAGCTAGCTTTGCTTGAAGTGGTTTGATGTGTCGGGTACCAGACTAAACCACAAATTTGTCCCAATTAAAGGGGTATACAGTTTTTGTCGAGGGATGTCTGACTGTTTGGCTGCCAAAAAAATGTCAACCACCTCCAGAGGAAGGTAAATGGTGGTCAGCTGTCGCTGCTCACTCTTCATGCATGAAGGTAGTAATTGTGAAGGCCCAAGTGCAGAACCGTGCCCTTTCTGCAACATCAGATCCTACCAAAGGGCCAGCCTGGTCAGAGGACAGATGCAAAAAGTCTGCCTTCTCTCCTTCACCTGCGAACCCAAGGAAATCATCTGTGGAGTACCCCAAGGACCCTCTTCAACACTTGACCTGACCAGCATAGACAAAGCCCATAGACTTAACATCATATGCTACGCCAACAAGACAACTCAACATCTCCCTCTCTAAACACACCGCCAAGTTCCACAACTGCATGACAGACATTGCCAACTAGATGAAGGACAACTGCCTGAAGCTCAACACGGGCAAGACAGAGGTACTGATTTTTGGAAACAAAGCTCCCAATGAGATGCATCCTGGTGGCCCTCAGAACTCGGGCTTACTCCCACCCCCACTGACCACGCTAAGAACCTAGAACAAGCTAACCAGGACGACTCAGGTGTTGCCTCCTCCTGCTTCTTAATCCTTCGCAAGATATTCAAATGGCTAGTCCATAGTTTAAGACGTGCCATCACCCAGGCCCTCATCTATAGCTGAATGGACTACGGCAACACTATGCAGGGATAGCAGCTCACGACGACTACAGACCATACAGAATGCTGCAGCCAGACACATACTGGATCTCCACAGATGAATCCACATCACCCCCTACCTCAGGGAATTCCACTGGCTCTCTGTACAGAAAGGTGCAAGCTCAAGCGCCTGACTCATACTTTCAAGGCCCTACACAATTGCGGACCCGCCTACTTGAAATACCGCGTGACCTTACATCAGCCCACTAGACACCTCTCTGTGTCCCTTTCTCTAACCCTCACCCACTGCATACGGTGTAGCAGATGAGGAGGTTGCTCCTTGTCCTACCTAGCAATGAAAACATGGAACGAGCTACCCATTCATCTATGGGCCTCCCCATCTTTTCCAGAGTTTTGTAAGTCCCTGAAGACCTGGCTGTTTGGCTAACCAAATGGACCCTGCCAGTACCTTTATACCCTCATGGGTGACAAGATGCGCTCTACAAATCTACTGATAGTTTGAGTCGACCTCACTGAAATCCAGGACCGTGGCTGAAAGATTGGGATCATAGCTTGAATGTCTTGGTCTCTTCAGGAGGGAAAGCACAAAATCAATCCATGTCAAGAATGGCTCCAATGAAAGGGAGCGTCTGAGGAGGAGTCCGGTGTGATTTCAGAATGTGGATAGTGAACTTCAAAGAAAACAGGAGGTTTGTCGTAGTCTGGAGGTGGGGGAGGACTGTCTGAAGTGAGCCAGCCACCTTCAGCCAGTCTTCGAGATAGGGGAACATTGGTACCTTTCACCTCCGAAGGTGAGCACCCACCATCACTTTCATGAACACGAGAGCCACTGGTAATACCAAAGGGGAGCACAGTGAACTGGTAATGATCTTGTCCCACCATGAACTACTGGCAGCACCGATAGGTCAGCAGGTAGGAATATGGAAAAACGTTTCCTGTCGTTAGAATACCACCATTCAGTCTCCAGGATCGAGCGCAGACTCGGGTTTGAATTAGAAAGGCCTCTACTTCTTGGCCACCAGAAATGCCTGGAATAGCAAGCATGTCCTACTTTTGTCATGGGCACCCTGTCAATAGTCTTCTTGGCCCAAAGGGCTTGTCCTTCCTAATGCAAAAGGAAAAGATGTCCCTCGGTCAGTCGTCGTTGGGATGCTGGAAGGTGTGGGAGGGAGGAAGGGTAAGGCATAACCCTTCCGGACTACCTGTAGGACCTACCTGACTGACGTTCAGGCTTGGCAACCCAGTAAGAATTGTTGGATCCTGCCTCCACTGGGTGGCTGTGCTCCACAAAGACCATGTTATGGGGTTTTGCAGGTGGGCCTGCCAAGTTGGCAGTTGAATGGGAGCCTGCTGACATTGATTGTGGAGATGGTGGGCATCACAGCCTTGACTGCTGGGGTTGGACAGGCTGGCTGTATGGGACAGCTCTAACAAAGTCACAAAAGCTGAATATGACTTGTCTTCAAACAGGCCAGTCTGGCCAAAGAGCATGTCCACCAGGGAGGACCGGGCATTTCTGTGAACACAGTTGATCATAGCTGTGCATTGCGGATAATGGGAAAATGGTGCTAATGGCCTACCTGATAGAATCCATGGTGTCCAAGCCACAATGAATTGTGAACTTGGCATTATCACAACTTTCCTGAATGGTTTGGCCGAAGACAGGTTGGAGATGTTCAGGGACAACAAAGTGGACCTGAGCCACTGAGTCACAAAGGGGTGTGAATAGCATCCAAGGAGGCAGCTGGAATTCAAGGATAGGAGAGCCACGATGGTGGAAGAAAAAATTTGCTTAGCAAAAATCTCCACCAGCTTGGATACCCTATTGTGGGGAGTAGTCAGAAAGGGTTTGCGGTTAGACCTAATCATGGACTCCTGCACCACCAAACATTCAAAGGAGGGGTGCTGAGATAGGAGTGCAGGGTCACCGGAGTAGGACAATAGCACCTCACTATTTGCCTGTTACCTGGAGGGCCAGAGAAAGATTTGGCCATGGCAAAAAGTAAGGTGCCAGTTAGTACCTCATTAAAAGGTATTAGAGGTTCAGAGGAGTACTTCCCTGGCTGGAGAACTTCTGTCAATACAGATGTCTTTACCTCCAAGGTGCAGAGCTGGAGGTCAAGGACATTGGCAGCGCTACACATTAGCATGACGTAGGAAGCAAATTCTTCTGTGGCTGGACCATGGGGTGAGAGGGGACCTGTTTCAGGGGATGTATTGCGAATACTGGCCTCCTGCAAATCATTATACCAATTATCTCCCTGATAGGTCTCCGCGAACTCATCACCCGCATCATAACCGCTGTCTTAGTCGGTTTCAAAAAGGGAGTGAAGGGTGTGTGCTCTCATTTAAGAAGGTAGTAGATCAAGTGGCCTCGGTCGACGTTAGACTGGTATGGACTCAGTTGGATATTACTATTGGTACTTCCTAGTCTGGCGTTAATGGATTCAGCACCGGCGTGGACCATGGAGGGAGGGGTCAGTACTGGAGCTGGAGGCATAGCAGTGGGTTTGGAGTTTTCAAATAGTGCAGAGAATGAACCAGCCAGTGGTATCCCAGGAGGAAGGCCTCTAGGCTACTTGGTGTCCGACAGCACTCCAAAAGGAGTCGGCAGAGCTCCAATGAGGTTGAGCACGGAATCATGGAACTTTGATCCGATTCAGTGTGGCAGACAGCACCACAAACTTGGGATATGCCGCAACAAGTTGCAGGATAGGCTCTTAAGTCAACTGACTCCAGGAGCATGAACAAGAGGTTTTGGTTCAGTCTTTATTATGGCAGTTTGCTGCAGTTTGTATTTCTTGAACTTCTGGCCCCTATGGCTGTTGGTGGTGGAAGCAGGAGGACGAGCCAGAGTTGATCTGGCAGGCCATTTTGAGCTCCGAGTCCAGGATGATTCCCAGGTTGCGTGCGTGGTCCGTTGGGGTGGGCGGGCTTACGAGGGCGGGGTGCCACCAGGTGTCGTTCCAGGCTTCGGGGTTTGGTCCATGATGAGTACTTCCGTTTTGTTGGTGTTTAGTTGTAATTTTCACAACAAAAAGAAGGGGGAGAAGGAAAAAATCCCTACCTCATCCTCCTCTAACTTACAGTAACCCACAAACTAGGAGGTAGAGAAACGGTCAATTAAATGTTTAGCATTTGCTTAATTGATTGAGGGAAGCACACATACTCTGTAAAGACTGCCCTCACCCACAACAAGTTGTGGCATGCTTCATCATCGGGCTGCTACTAACGCCTCTGCGCAGACCAACGCTAGAGGCGGAGCAATAGGGAGGGGTAAACAATACAACAATGATACGAACAAACAAAAAGGCAGGATCCTTAAGTGCAGAAATAATAAATGTTAAAACTGACCCAGGGATATCACTATAATAATTTTATTCCTGGATTCCCTAGTCAGACTAAAAAGGTATATATAAAGAGACATATATACACCCAATGGATAGTGGTGGAATGGGTGTATTAAGGTGCTCACCACCCCTCCATCTGCTTAGCGGTCAACATGTTTCTGCCGGTTCTAGATCAATTTTCCGGCATTCCTAGGACAAGTCAGAACCCTATGCCTTTTTACAACCCCTCTTACTCCCCACAGTTGTGGGTTAATACTCCACCTGTGAGTTTGGAGTCTGTGATGTCTCTTACTCTTTCTCAATGGGAACTGAAAGGCAAAAGACACAACAGTGACTCTTGTCGTCACAACAAACTACAGACAAACAATTTTTTGATGTGTGCTCCCAGACCAACAAAATCAAATGCCAAACCCCCATTTGGTGTGACCCTACATTACAACATATGAGGTGCAAAATTCACCTTCATCAATCAGCGGGCAAGCACTGGCCCTCGTAATGGTATATCCTCGAGCACATAATTTGTGCTTCATATCCATTCATACAAATTCTCCACATATAAACAAAAAAGAGACGAACGCACTGCAACAAGTGAGAAGCCATTCCTCAAAGTGTCATGGTGCTGTTAAAAACATACTGGGTACTACTCCCCATTGCTTAATCAAGGATTTCCATTATTAAATCACAAAGGGCCCAAGATGTTTCCTTCAGCCCAATTCTTACCAGAGTTTATTATGTAAGACACTGGAACTGGCATCGGAGTAGAGGGCGACCCTCTGTAGTCAAACACTGTGAGGGGAAACACATAAATGTACACCACCTTTACATTCACGTTCCACTATCACAAGCGCCCACAGAGATCTTAACCCTTAGTATACGAAGAGTTCCCAAGTATAACCACTCAACAAAAGTTTTTAAACACCCGTAGTTACCAGTGTGGTCAAACGAGTGTATCTGCCCCCTTAATGGAGAGAGAGGCGCATATATTTCCACCATGTAGGACTGGCAGGACTACTCCTTATGCTACGAGTTACCTTGTAAAATTACACTTTCGAGTATTAGGGTTACGTCCTCGGAAGAAGTGTAATATAAAAGAGCTCCCGTTAGTCCCTAGCTGTATCCCCCTTACTTCGTCAAGAGTGGTGCGCCACCAACATAATCCGTCTCTCCTGGTGCCGTGTAGTTTGCTCTCGTCACCATCCCCTTCGCCTTTTCTCTTTTGCTGTCATGTCACGTGATGCGTGCGTGCATGTGTCATAGCTCGCATCACGTATCCAGAATGAAGGGAGCCCAAAAAGACTAGACCGCTAACCTTCATGTCCCGTGATGCGTGCGTGCATGTGTCATAGCTCGCATCACGTATCCAGAACAAAGGGAGCCCATTACGCTAGACCACTAACCTTCCTCATCTACCTTGGGACAGCGTCTATAGTCCACGCGAGGAAATATACCATAAATGTAAATATCTCACATGGCGCGTGCATCAGACATTCCAGACTATGATAGCTGGAAATTGCTTGCATCATACTATGTTTATAATGTATATATATATATATATATATATATATAGTTATATATATACCAGGTCCGACGTGCACACCCTGTTAGTTATTCAATCTCCTTATAAAAGACGTATAGATGAATCACTATTACTGGCCAAGTTCGTATTTTAACAAGGGAACGAAGGTTTTTTTTTTTTTGTGGGCTGGCTTTTTTTTTTTTTTATAAGCAACTTTGTTTTTATTAAGAAAAAAGAGGTGAGCTCAATGTACACAGCTGTGTGCCTACAACCATCCTGGCCGGCAGCGAACAGAGTCAAGTCCCATCAAACAGAGACATTATAGCATAGCATATCACATGTATTTCCCCTCCAATTCTCTGCCTTCAACGTATCGCACCCAGAGCGCCCGCCACCCCATATCCTGTCTAATGCCGTGTTCGCACCCGCAGGGGAGTCGGGTAAGGCAGATGCAGCTGATGTTGCACGCTAATCTCCAACAGAGTTCCCATAGTAGGAGGCCAACCAAACTCGAGGCCGGGGCTAGTGCGTGCCGTAACCCTGCCCAGGACAAGTAAGTGCTGCACTCCGCGCCTGATCTATGCCAAGTGCATCTACAATGTGTTGGGCAGCTCATGTATTGTAGTGCAGTGTCCCAAAGTAAACGTGTAGTGTTGGAAGGGGTTGGATGGAGTAGCGTCGCGCCACCGCGCTGGGTCACCAAGGCACTATCACCGCACTTAACCTCTACACGTCTTGAAGACAGGACAAACTAAGTAAACAAAGGGCGGGGGGTGTGGCGGGGGAGGGGGAGGGCGGCGGAGGAGGGGAAGCAGAACGCCAAGCGCCGCAGCGGGGGGAAGAGGGAAATCCAAGCAATGCAACTAGTCTCGCTTAAGCTGGGCCGGCGGCCCTCCAGCGCCCCTAGTACCCCTGTGGGGATGTATGCCTGCACAGTGGGAGGATCCGACCCCGGCGAGCCCACCCGTGGCTAGGGACCCTCCAACGACGAGGGTGTCAGCGCCACCGGCCGCGTGAGAATCTCGGAGCGCGTCAGAATAATCTCGTCGTCAAACAGTTTCAAGGCCCGCAGTCTCGGCGGTTGCAATCGTGCATGCTCTATCCTGCCCAAGTGTTCCACCAAGGGAGACCAGAGGGTCTTGAACCTAGTGTCCCTGAACTGGAGGCGGGCTGTAAGCAGCTCCATCGCCAAGACCTGCCAGAGGCGGGCGAACCACACGTTGATGGACGGCGGCTCCGCCTTCTTCCAGTACACCGCCACTGTTTGTTTTGCTGCACCTAGCATGTGAAGGCTCAGGTGCCAATCTCGACCTGTAATTGCCCGCCGTGACGTCGGCCGGAGGCCCAAAATAATCGTGAGGGGGTCCTCTGGCAGGGGGTAGCCTAGCACCCTCTTGATGTGGCTGAGGACTTCATTCCAATAAGTAGTCAGACTCGGGCATGTCCACCAAATATGGATAAAGTCCCCTGGCGCCTGGGCACAGCGCCAGCACAGCGGGGACACCTTGGGGAACATCTTCTGCAGTCGGACAGGGGTGTAGTACCACTGGGTCATCACCTTGTAGGCCGATTCCTGTTGGGGGATGCTGCGGAAGGTTTTAGGGATATCGCTCCAGAGCCTTGCCCACTGTGCGGAATTGATCCCGGAACCCGAAAGATTCTGCCACCACACTTGGTACGGATGTAGTCCTGGACGCTGGGAGTGCTGGAGCACTTTATAGACGCGAGAGACGAGGCCCTTATATGTGCCAAACGTGCGCGCTAAGTGCTCAAACGGGGTGAGAGGTCTCGTGGCCGCCTGTACCAGCGAAGAGCCCTGCACCCAGTGCCGAAGCTGCACGTATTGGAACTTGTCCCTGTCTGTCAGCCCAAAGTCCCTTTGGCATTGCTGGAAGGATTTGAAGGTCCCTCCCTCAAAAAGATCTCGGATCGTCCGGCAGCCACTTTCCGTCCAGTTCTCAAAGTATGGCGAGCGGCAGGCCGGCGGAAACTGGGGGTTGCGAGCTAGAGGGGTGTGTGGCGAGGGGAAGGTGGTGAGGCCCCTGCGGACCGCCACCCTATCCCAGATCTCCAAGACCGTCCTAGTGGGGACCGCCATGTACGCACTACGGTGACGCGCCGCCCGGGGCAGCCAAGCGTGATCCCAAATCGGGCGACAGGTAACTGCCCTGTCCATGTGGAACCAAATTTTTTCGCTTTCCCACGCCCCCCACTCCAGAACATATCGGAGGTGCGACGCCCAGTAGTAGTCCATTAGATTGGGACAGGCAAGGCCGCCTCTATCCCGAGGGAGCTTTAAGATTTTGTTAGAGAATCGCGGCTTCTTACCTCCCCAAATAAAGGAGATCAAGTCCCGTTGTAGTCCTTGGATGTAATGTTCCAGGATGGGAGTCGGCAGGGTCTGAAACAGGTAGAGAATCTTCGGCAGCACGGACATCTTGATTGCATTGAGGCGACCAAGCCAGGAAAGCGGCAGTGCCTTCCAGGTGCGCAAGTCGTCTAGGACAGAGCGCCTGCACTCAGGCCAATTGGCCTGCGTCCAGGTAGCTAGGTCCGGTGTCAAGTTGAGGCCGAGGTATCTCACGGAGTCGCTCGCCCATTGATATGGGGTGCTCGTCCGCAGCGCCGCAACTTCCGCCTCCGGGATCGTGAGATTGAGCACCCAAGACTTGGTGTGGTTAATTTTAAGCCCGGAGGCCCGCTCGTAGGTGCGGAGCAGCGATTGTGCGGCTGGAAGCGAGGTTGAGGGCGCAGACAGCGTGAGAAGGAGGTCATCAGCGAAGAGCGCAACCTTATGGTCACGTCCCCGAAGGGAAATGCCCGTGACATCCGGCGACTGGCGAATGAGAATAGCCATTGGCTCCGCTACCAGGGCAAAGAGCAGAGGCGATAGGGGGCAACCCTGCCGCGTGCCCCTGCAGATGGGGAATAGCTGCGTAAGTTGGCCATTTACTCGCACCCGGGCTGCCGGGGCAGCGTATGGGGCCATGATGCGTGCTTCCATTTTGGGCCCAACCCCTATTTTCCGTAAAACCGCTCGAAGGAACTCTCAATCTACCCGGTCGAACGCTTTTTCAGCGTCTAGGGACAACAGGCAAGCCGGGATACCCCAATGCCTGGCCTTTCCCACTATGTGGGCAATGCGACGGACATTGTCCGCCCCCTGGCGTTGGTGGATGAACCCCACCTGATCCGGATCCACGAGGTGAGGGAGGTGTGTACTGAGCCGTTTGGCAAGAATTTTAGTATACAGTTTAAGATCTGTGTTCAACAGGGCTATGGGCCGGTATGATGAGCAGAGGGTGTGGTCCTTCCCTGGCTTTGGGATGAGGGCAATCTCAGCCATCGCCATGTCCGGGGAGGGCCCTCCCGAATCCGCGAATGAGTTAAAGAGCCGAAGAAGGTAGGGTTGCAGCTGCGGCAGAAAGGCACGGAAGAACGCCACTAGCAGCCCATCCGGCCCAGGTGTCTTGCCTAGCGGAAGATCTCCCAGGGCTCCCGCTATTTCTTCCAGTGTAATGGGCTCCTCTAAGAGCTCGGAGTGATGTTTACTCAGCGGCTCCCATTCACATTCACCCAGGGTCTCCGCGATCAGTGCAGGGTCCGGCGGGTCTCTCTTGTATAGAGAAGAATAGTATTCATGAAACGCCTGGAGCTTCGCTGCTTCAGTGGTCACCCATGTACCCCCCACCCCCTGCAGCTTCGCGATGTGGGCCCTGGCCGCCCTCGTGCGCAACCACCGCGCTAGCACCGTTCCCACCTTATCCCCTCCGATGTAAAAGCGCTGCCGGAGCGCAAGGAGCGCCCGTTCCGCCTTATTCGTCCTGTGTGCCCGTAACTGTCTCCTAAGGACCGCCAGCCGCCGCTTATGGGCCGCCAACGGGCGGGTCTGGTCCATCTTCTCCAGCGTCTTGAGTTCGCGGGTAAGTCTGGTTTCGTACAGTTGGGCTTCCCGTGTCCGCGCAGCAGCTATAGCCGTGAGGGTGCCCCGTATCGTGGCCTTGAAGGCATCCCATAAGAGGGGGAGGGGAGTCTCCGGCAACTCGTTATGCTCGAAGAATTCCAATATGGCCGTCTTTATTTCCTCCCTGTCTACCGGGTCCCGTAGGGCGTGATCCGGGAACCGCCAGCGGCGTGGACCGGAGGTACGAGTGGAGCGCTCGTGGAGTAACACCTCCACATGGGCATGATCGGAGACCGAAATGCTCGAGTGTGAAGCCGACATAGTGTCTGGGATCAGGGTGTGGGAGACAAAGAGCATGTTGATGCGAGAGTAGGAGCGGTGTGCATGTGAGTAAAAGGTGAAGTCCTTCAGCCCCGGGGAGTGATAACGCCACACATCTACCAAGGTCAAAGCAGTAAGGGATTTTTTCACAGTGGCCGACAGGGCCCCCACGCCATGGAAGCCTCCCCCACAACGATCTAGCTCCGCATCCCAAACCAGATTGAAGTCCCCCCCCACTATAAGGTCCGAGCTCACCGGGTCAAGATACTCCCGGATGACCCCGCGCAGGAAGGCATCCTGCCCCTGATTGGGTGCATAAAGATTACATAGCGTGAGCCTACGGTGCCCCCTCGTGAGCTCCACCCTCAGGACCCGGCCCGCAGTGTCTCTACGCACCTGTGTGTCCCCATGACAGAATCCCGCCCGGCAGAAGATAGCAACCCCCGCTGTCTTAGTGGCCGCGGATGCCCAAAACCTATGGGGAAAGCGCGGATGGGCCATACGACCCACATCAGCCCGTAGAAGGTGCGTCTCCTGCAGAAATACTATGTCGGCACCCTGTTGGAGCAGATACCTACAGATCTGATGTCGTTTGCTAGGTGAGTTGAGCCCCTTCACGTTCAAAGAGACGACCTTCCAGGAGGGTACTGTAGTCATAGACATGGGTCAACATGCGCAGTTGTCCCCCCCGCCGCCCCCAGCCCATCCACAGAGCCCCCCCGCCAGAGGGTTAGGAAGTAAAGAGGGAGAGAGGCGAGAAAGTAGGAGCAAACAAAAGAACCAAAACCACAGAACGGCCAACATGGCCAACAAGGTCTATTCCAGTCTAGGGAGTGGCCAGGCACTTCGGCACAGGCTATCCCGGAGATGTCACTCTCCCAGGAATAGTGGTGGGGGTCCGTCGGCACTGCTGCCATTCACCAAGTTAGAAGGAGCCCTGGGCCACCGCCCGGCATAAGGAGCTGTAACATCGATCGCAGTGAGGGGGCCGCAATCTCTCTCCCCACACACGGCTGGTAGCCCCAGAGAGGGCCATCTCGCTTTCTCGAGAAGGAAGGAGCCAGAGTCGCAAGCCCGGAAGTTCACTGGGGAGCGGGCTCCTGTGATCCCGCCGGCGACGATCCGGCCTCCAGGGACCGAATGTGGCGTATGATGTCCTGCTTGTCCCTCGAGGATCGACTAGCAGCAGGGGAGGGAGATCGCCCCGCCCGGTGCACCCTGGACCAGCTAGGCTTAAGCGAGGCACGAGGCCCCGCGGCACCGCGCACCGGGCTGGCCGGAGGGGAGTCCGGGATCTGAAGCTGCTGCGCGGCCTCCCTGTAGGACCGCAGCACCCGTCGTCTGGACTCCCAGTGGAAGATGAGGGCGAAGGGATGTCCCCATTGATAGCGAATGTTGAGGTCTCGCAGCTTGTCCGTAACCGGCCGGAAGGCCCGCCTGCGCCGGAGTGTCGTGGGGGCCAGGTCCTGAAACAGCTGGATCGTAGCCCCGTTGTATTTGATATCCGTCCTGTCCCTGGTCGCCTTGATGATAGCCTCCTTTTCGACAAAGAAGTCAGGATGTTGGGAATCAAACCTGGTCTCCCGGGAGGGCCAGAGACTCGGTGGGCCCTATCCAGAGTCGGCGGAGAGGCGTCATCATCCCCCCGGAGTTCATGCAGAAGGTCCGCCACAAATGTCATGATATCCGCCCCCTGCGCGCCAATCGGGACACCCCGAATGCTAATGTTGTTGCGGCGCCCCCTATTTTCCAGGTCCTCCTGCCTGATCTGTAGCTCGACATTCTGCTCCTCCAGGGCCGCTATCCTCTCCCACAAGCGCTCCTGGTCCTCCGTGCGAGCGTCCAGGGTCTTCTCCATGTCGTCGACCCTGTCCCCGAGCTCTCCCACATCTTTCCGGAGCTCCTTGACACAGGCCTGAACCTCCGTGCGCAGCGAGCCGATTTCAGACTTGAGGTCCTGCATGAAGAGCGCCATGAAGGACTGTGTCACTGGCTCCGCCGACCCACCAGCCGCCAGCGAGCCCGTCGGCGCACCTCCAGGCTTATTCCAAAGGTCCTTCACTGTGGTATCTTTCGTGGGCGCCGATGAGTCTTTTCCCGGCTTGGTGCGCGTCATTATGCAGGTATACGCCGCCTCTACAGGGAGGCCCCAGCCGTAGATCAGGCCGTCCACTCAGGGCCCCCGGAGGGCCAACCAGCGTCGAAGGGCGCACAAGCCAGGCCGTGTCGCGTCCGATGTAGGGCTGTCCCACACTCCAAGCCGCGGGCCCAATCGCAGTGCCGCAGCGCAGGCGTTCCAGGAGCAGCAGTGGACCAAGGCCCCGCGGCCCACACCGATACGATTCGCCCTCAGGGCACGGATGTCGCCAGGTCCCCGGGCCCACCAGACTCCGACCCGGGGCCTTCCCCACTCTCGCAGGCAGCGAACAGCACAGTGTCAGGAGCACTGAGGAGCGCGTCTTCCCCGCAGCTCAACAACCACGCAGGGGGGCCCGACAGCCAAGCGGTCCCGCCGTCTCAAGTCCCGCTAGCGCCTCACCGCTCAGCCCCTCTCTTCTTTAATGTCCAGCAGGGGAGGCGAGCCAGCATCCAGGGCCCAGTCCGGCGCTCGGTTACACGGCCACCACCCGCGAGGATCGACCAGCCAGGCCGCCCCCGGTCCGGGGCTCCAGTTCAGGGCCGCAGTGATATCCCCCGCTCTAGACCTCCAAGCGCTTCCACCGCAGTCGCCGCCACCGCGAGGACAGCACTCCCAGGGGCACTCTAGCACTCGGGCCCACCTCCGCCGGGGCTCCTCCCGCTACCTCAGTCTTTCCGCCCCCTCCGGTGTCTGGGTGAACCGCCCCGCGGGCCGATGCCTCCCGCCGACCTCCTCACCTCAAGCGGAGTCCAGCGCAGCGGAGACCAGCGCTCAATTGCAGGGGCCGCAGCTTCAGAGGCACAGGGTCCCAAAATGGCGGACCCGCCCACCGGAGCAGTCTTCCCAGCGCCTCCTCCTTCAGCCGGTACCAGGGAGTCCCGGCCCCCGCTCCCAGACGCCTCCGATCACTCCCAGGATGGCCAGACAGCTCTCTCAGCAGGCTCAAGCTCCCGGGCAGTCCGCGGGAACCTGCACCGCTCCCCAGCGCAGATCGCGCAAAATGGCGGCCGTCTCCTCAGCGCCCGGGAGCGCCCCAGTGTCCAGCCTCCGGTGCCGCCAGCCGCACTCCTCGAGCCCGCCACATTATTCAGCGGCAGCCCACTCCGGTTCCGCCGACCTCTCGCACCTAGGGGAGGCCGTATACCGGCTGTCCAAGTGCCGTAGGAAGCTCGTTTAGCCAGCGGCAGCCCGGAGCTCCAGCAGCCCACGTCCTACTCCATGCTCGGCTTGGCCACGCCCCAACGAAGGTTTTTTAACCAACTCCTGGTCATTATTGTTAGAATCTAGATTAATAGACTATTCTGACCCCATAGATCCCTTCATCATGTGGATAGAATCCCCAATGTCGGGTCATCTCCTGCCTAGGGCCGACCACGGTATATCGTCGTTGAGTCCTGATACATGACTCTTAATACGATATATCCATTTCTGTTCACGCACAAAAAGGAAGTGTGAGGGGTCCCTCATTGATGGTTTCACAGTGGGTTTATCCAACACAGTCCAATGTATGTCCTGTATTGTATGTCCTTTTTCCAAAAAATGCAGCGTGAGGCGTGTATTCGTTTTGGAGCACCTTATGTTACTTCTATGCTCCATGATCCTCACCTTGACCTTCCTACACGTCATTCCTATGTAAATAAGATTACATGGACATTTGATCATGTAGATTACGTTTGACGAGTTACAGTTGGTATGTACTCGCTGCTGCCAAGGGTATTTTAAGCCCACATCAACTTCTTTTGTATTACTAGTCAGCGAGCAAACATCACATGACCCACATTGTGTATGTCCGGTAACTGGTGTGAGAAATCCATCCGCCCGGGGAGCCCCCCGGGTGCTGGTCAATGGACGTGAGTGAACCAACTGATCCTTAATATTCTGCCCTCTCCTGAAAGCAAAAAGGGGTTTCTCCAAATGGAGGCCACTCGAATTTAAAATACGCCAATGTTTTAAAATGATACGTTTAATGGCCGTGGAAGACGTGTTGAAGGTGGTTACACACACTATTTTATCACTCGTTGGTTTATCCACTTTGGTTAACAAAGCCTCTCTAGGGCAATTCCATGCACGCTTACGGGCTCGCTTGATGATATGCTTAGGATAACCTCTTACATCCAATTTTTCTTCTAAGTGTGCTGCCTCTGCCTTAAAATCATCCGGTTCGGAACAGTTCCTACGAAGTCGCAGGAACTGGCCTACCGGTAGATTTTCCCGCAGGGCTCTGGGATGAAAACTCCCAAAATGTAAGAGTCCATTTTTGTCCGTAGTTTTATGGTGGACTTTTGTAGATAATCCCCCCTCCATTGGAAAGATGACTAAATCCAAAAAAGGGAGACTGATCTTAGTAATGGTGTTGGTAAAATTTAAGAATTGATTCTGTACATTAAGCCATTGTAAAAACTCCTTCATAGATGCCTCATTCCCCCTCTAAATGAGGAGGACATCATCTATAAATCGTTTCCATAGACGTATGTTAGCAGTCCATTATTCCCTAGGTTAAAGATGTATTTTTGCTCAAAAGCCGCCACGTACAGGCCCGCTAGGCTAGGTGCAAAGGCACTACCCATCGAAGTGCCATGGGTTTGTAAATACAGCACTCCGTCGAACTCAAAGAAGTTCTGAGTAAGGGCTAACTCGACCAGATGTAAAATGAAAGGTCTAGGGGTCTGGTACTGCCAATCCAAATCAAATAGCAATTCCTCAATCATACTCAGGGTCTCTAGTTGAGGAATATTGGTATATAGGGACTATGTCCAATCCCACCAAAAATTCCTCCTCAGGATTAAAGGTCATATCAGTGAGGAGATGGAGTACCTCAGTGGTGTCCTTTAAGTATGCCCTACTGCTCTGGACCAAAGGTTTAAAGAAAAAGTCACAAAATTGTGACAAGGGCTCTAATATGGAGTCTATACCTGCCACAATAGGTCTTCCTGGTGGTGGTCTAGTGACCTTGTGCACTTTAGGTAAAGTATAAAATGCTGGTGTCACTGGATCTTTCTTGATTAAGAACTCCGCCTCATGTTTAGTAATCCAGTCATTGTTTAGGGCTTCCTCAATAGTCATTGCAATCTCTCTTTTTAATCCTGGAGTAGGGTCACTCACAAAGATCTTGTAATTCCTCTCATCTCCCAATAATCTCCTACATTCTTGTTCGTATACTTCTTTCAACTGAATGACTATCGCTCCCCCCTTATCGGCGGGTTTAATAGTGATCAGTTGATTTTTCTTTAAATCGTCCAGAGCTTCCCTTTCTTCCCTCGTGATGTTCTTAAAAGGGTATTTCTGGTGGTCACCTAGTTTCTCTATATCATGAACAACAGCTGTTTCAAACGTGGCTCCGCCTCTAGCGTTGGTCTGCGCAGAGGCGTTAGTAGCAGCCCGATGATGAAGCATGCCACAACTTGTTGTGGGTGAGGGCAGTCTTTACAGAGTATGTGTGCTTCCCTCAATCAATTAAGCAAATGCTAAACATTTAATTGACCGTTTCTCTACCTCCTAGTTTGTGGGTTGGTGTTTAGTTGTAGGCAGCTGTTTTTCATCCATTTCGCGACGGCTTCCATGCCTTCTCGAAAGTTGTGTCTGGCGGTGTTGGGTTCGTTGGATAGGGAGAGGATGAGTTGGGTGTCGTCTGCGTATGACAATGTTGAGTCCGTAGGTTCTGACGATGGGGGCGAGCAGAGCCATGTAGACGTTGAAGAGCGTCAGGCTGAGGGAAGAGCCCTGGGGGACTCTGTAGGTGGTAGGTGTAGGGTCCGAGAGGAAAGGGGGGGGGGGGGAAGTCTGACCCGCTGCGTTCGGCCAGAGAGGAAGGAGCGGATCCAGTCGAGGGCCGTGTCTTGGATCCCTGCATCGTGGAGTCTGCATATTAGGGTGCGGTGAGAGACTGTTGAATGCCGCAGAGAGGTCGAGGAGGATGAGGGCTGCTGTTTCTCCTTTGTCCAGTAGGGTGCGGATGTCGTCTGTTGTGGCGAGAAGGGCGGTTTCCGTACTGTGGTTTTTTCTGAAGCCGGATTGGGAGCAGTCGAGGATGTTGTGCTCTTCGATGAATGTAGCGAGTTGGCGGTTGATGGCTTTCTCGATGACTTTCGCTGGGAACCACCCTAATTGCAGCCACAGATGACATCAGGATTCTCCTAGATCTGGGAGAAACTGCTGCCCTGATCCTACTTGGCCTCTTAGCAGCCTTTGACCCTGTGACCCACTACACCCTTATAAAAAGGCTCCATCGAGAATCAAGGGGATGTCCTCAAGTGCATCGCAGCCTTCCACCTTGAACCCCAAGAACATCTGCGGCGCGCCCCAAGGGTCTTCTCTCAATCCTACCTTGTTCAATGCCTACATGACCCCTTTGGCCAAACTGGTTAGGACCCACGGACTGAACATTACACCATATGCAGAAACCCAGCTTATTCTCTCTCTATCCGCAGATCCCTCCACCACCAAAGCCAAATTCTACCTGTGCATGACTAGTGTCGCCCACTGGATGTAAAACAACTGCCTCAACACTGAGAAAACTGCTGTACTAATCTTCAGGAGTGCACATCCCAGTGGAAAAACTCCTGGTGGCCTGCAGAACTCAGACCCTAACCCATACCCACAGAACACACCAGGAACCTCTGGATCATACTGGTCAGAAAACTCACAAGAAAAAAAGATCAACATAGTATCCTCAGCCGGCTTCCTCACTCTGCACATAGTCCGGAAAGTCTTCAAGTGGTTCTCAGCCAGCACAAGACACCATCACCCAGGCTCACATCACCAGCCGACTGGACTATGGCAACACACTACATAGGAATCACCTTGTACCTACTGGAGACACTACAGACCATTCAGAACTCATCTTTGATCTCCCCAGAAGGGCCCACAGCATCCTGCACCTCAGAAAACTCCACTGGCTCCCCGTTCACAAGAGCCAATTGAAGATGCTCATCTATGCCTACAAGATCCTGCACAATCAGGGACCAGCCACATGAACCGCCATTTGAACGTCCACCAGCCCTCCAGACACCTGCGCTCTGCCTCCCTCTTCCAGACCCCCCGCATCCGCAGAAGCAAGAGCCGGGGACGCTCTTTCTCCTACATAACCAAGACCTGGAACAGCCTCCTCCTTCACGTCTGTACCTCCCCCCTCCCTGCAGGAATTCAGAAAGCATCTGAAGACCTGTCTGTTTAACTGATTCCACTCAGCAGCAGAAACCCCCAGTGCCGGGATACCCTAGTGGGTGATTAGCAGAGCTCTACAAAACCCATGTTATCCGATTTCTCTGGATCTCCCTCTGTGGCAATCCTTTTCACGAGTAGGTGGTCTTTCAGAGGAAGATTTCTCCAGACTGCCTTGGCTCTCATGTCCTGCATCATTCCTTGAAATCTAATGCTCCCACTGTATTTTAAAGTCATTGTAGGTATATTTTGTTTATGCTCATATCACAGTCCTTGGCAGTGTGTGAGACATGCAGACAACACACAGATCTTGTGGCGGGCCAGAGACATCGTTTTCCTTCCACAGGAGGGACATTTCTCAAAAAGAGAAGGAATTTAGGAGGTGAAAATCTGCCAGGAAACAGCAAAAGAACCACTTCAGTTGACAGGATGTTAGAGACGTTAAGAGAAAATGAAAAAGCAAAACGTTTTGCTATAATCCTTTTGCTTCGAAATTCTACTCACAGGAGCTGGAAAAAACAAACTGACTGAGGCAACTGCCAATACAGTGCATCATGGGTAGGGGACGTTCCTTGACTAAGACTGGATGATTTTTCTGACCTTTCAATTTAAGTCTAACAGGTAGCATTTTCCCTTCTTTCTCATACGTTTCCACACCTTTCTTGTGTATCAGATGCTGCAATGCAGGCTTGAAACTGCCAATTAGGGAGTTCGTAACTTTATTTCCAAGAAAAAAAATGTGTCCCTGTCAGTTTATTATATGATGCTGCTCATTATAAGAAAATATGGACACCCTGTGAGACATTTCAATGTATGAAAACCACGAAAGGTGATGGGAGGAAGGCTTGCAATTTGTCTAACCACTAGCAGTCGCTTGGGCAGCATCCCAACCCATCATTCACTTGCTCACCATGCCACTTCAGCTTGGGCCCAGCCACATGGAAATCAGTCTTGGCCCTGCTCCTAATGGAAACAGTCCAGCCAGAACTGCCAGGCCAGGTCCTCCCTGTGCCAGAACACAAGCAACCTAGGATTGGTTTTGTCCTAGTTATGGGCAATCACAATAGTTAGACTTATTGCAAGCAGCCTCCCATCACTGACAACATTTGCTGAGGAATGTTGTCAGTGAAGATTGATCGACATCAAGATGTGAAAAAAGAAGCAATTGACACCATATTCTCCCTCGTCATACTCCTAAATGGAATGGATGCCCTGTTGTGTTCAAGTCTAAGCTATGTCTGAAACTTGTCCTTGGTCACAGACGTCTGACTCCACTTGCAAAACCAGGATATGGACCACTAAGTATGTTGACAACTGCACCAACTGAGGAAATGGCACTGGGGCCTCCAATGCCAACAAAAAGATTTCAGCTGCCAACAATATCATTGCTGGTACTGTATACTGTGGCATCGAGGTAGTCATTGTCCTCAGGCACTGGGGCCTCCAATGCCAACAAAAAGATTTCAGCTGCCAACAATATAATTGCTGGTACTGTATACTGTGGCATCGAGGTAGTCATTGTCCTCAGAGGGAACAGGTGGCCACCAAAGGGACAGTCGTCACAGTAGCAGTGGATAGAATGGTATTCAGCAGGATCTTCTTGCTCGATGACTGGGATGGTGGTCTGCGATGTGGCCATTGACCATAATGCCAAGGTTTCTGCAAGTGAGGAGACTGTAGACAGGACTGCTGTCAGTGCTCTGGATGGAAGGAAGGTAGGATTTCTTGGTCTATGATGGAGGCTTCCTCTCAACGAATGTTTAGAAAGGTAGTGGGCAGGTCCTCAGAAATGGGTTTTCCCCCCCAGCCATCTTGTGTGCAGGTTTTTTTAAATTTTATTTACTATTTCACTGAGGAATTGTTTGATTTCCCATTTGTAAAGGGGAGGGGGAGCACTTATTTTGAGAACTTAGGTTCTCTAGCTTCCACGTGGCTTTCTCTTTTGCACCACCTTTGAAGGGAGTGCTTGATAGGGCGCATCACCTGAAAAGGGAGCATTTCCTCTAGAGGGGACAATACTCTTCTTTTCAAAGAGCTATAGGGCCAGCCTCCTGTCCTTCTGAGTGGGAAGTGAGAAGCGTTGTATGTTGGGTAAAGGTAGTAAACCAGTGTAAGTGCAGGTCACTTAAGTAGACCTTCCTTTAACTACAGGAAGAGTAGGACTTGAGAGATCTCTTCTCAAAACAGCCATGGCAACAAGTGAGAGGGCCCCCCTTGGGCCCAAAAAGATAAAATCCCCCAGAAACCACTCACAGTTCAGTGAACTGGCTGCTGTCCAGGGAAGGTAAATGTGAGAAAGTGCCATCTTTCTTGCATGGTATGCCCCCACTTTTTGCTGAATTGCTGAATGTACTTTGACTGAGTGTGCCCTGGACTCCTGCCAATCAGGTGCCCAGGGCCTATGTTCCTTCCCTAAAACAAACCAAACCCAAATTGGCAAACCCTGGCCACATGTCAGCCCCTGGTAAAAGGTACCCTAGGTACCCAGGGCCTTGTGACCAGGGAAGGCCTCTAAGGGCTGCAGCACTCCTTGTGCCACCCTTAGAGGCCCTGTACCCTTACACACACACTGCCTTTGCAGGCTGAGTGTTTGGGTGCAAGACAAAAACAAAGTCGACATGGCACACATCCCTGTGTGCCATGCCCATCACCTACACTGCCATGGCATACATCGGTCACCGCCTCTAGCTGGGTGCCTTATGCCAATGGTGTGGGTACAGGAGCAGGAGCCCTGTGCCCCTACAGTACCCAGGTCCATTCCTGAGCACTGTAAGTGCAGTGCTGCCATTTAAGAGTACATGGTGCTGAGAGCTCGTCAAACACGAGCTCCACAGCACCATAATGGCAACACTAAAGACTGAGAAGTTTGGTATCAAACGTCTCGGCACATTAAACCCACACTGATGCCAGTGTGCGATTTAATGTACCCAGCACCCCAGAGGGCATCTTAGAGGTGCCCCCTTAAACCTAACATACAATCCACGTCTGCTCTGAGGCTGCCTAGGCTGCCACACAGCAGACATGTTGCTGGACCCCTGGGTAGGAGAGCCCCTGCTCTCCTGGGCCTGCAACAATGCACATCCTGGGCGAGGTGCTAAATCTCCTCCCCCAGGATGGGCAGGGGGAAGCTTCAAAGGCATGCCGCCTCTGTGAGCTTCCCCAGGCCCCTGCAACCCCCCCCCTCTGGCGGGAAGCTTTGGCCAGAAACCCCAAATAAGGACAGGGGATGTGCCAGCCTGCCAACCCCTCAGGTGGGGGAGGCGAGGTGAAGCACATCTCCGGGCTCTCGCCATCTTGAAGATGGGTAGCCCTACCCTATCAGGACTAGGCTACTGCCCCCCTCCCACAGGAGAGAGGCAGGATAGGGGGTGTACCCACCCCAGGACAGGGGCCCATTGGTCCCTGCCCTTCACCTACCTGTAACGCCCCTAAATCTAGTATTTAGGGGCACCCTGAACCTTCCTTCCCCAGATTCCAGATTCAAAACTACGAAGAGCAAGAAGTAAGAAGACCTGCCCTGCAGCTGCTGAAAAGAGGAAGACACCAACTGCTTTGGCCCCAGCCCTACCGGCCTGTCGACCCTCGAACCTGCTCCAACCCGGCATCTCTTGTGGCCAGCAACCTCACCAACCCCGGAGGACCTGGCTACCTTTTGGCTCGAAGCCCCTGGGACTCCCATGAGTAGAGGCTCTACTCAAAACCTATCTCTAATCCCTGGCAGCAGCCCGGAACCGCGAACCCAGCACGCTCTGCACCAGCCAAGCCTGGCCAGTGCCAGAGTGAACAAAGACCCTGAGGACGACCCCACGGCGACTGTGACCCCGAGTCCGGCACCCTCGACACTCCTGAAGAAGCCTGCAGCCTCAGAACAAGGTGCCCCCCCCCAACCGCGATCAACAGAGGGTAAGATTTCCCGACACCAAAAGGCACCCCTGCACGCGGCACCCCACGGCCCCCTGTGCCCAATCCCGGGGTACCTACCTATCCTCCAACTACCCAACTTACCTCTCGAAGTATTGGTGGCACCTGAAGAGTCCTCGTCCCCGAGCTTGCAGTCTTTTTCTAAACCAGAGATTTCCCATTGAAATCATTTGAGCGCCCGAAGGCTCAAAAGCACTCTGCACCCAGCCGCCCGAGTGGCCCTGGCAGTGAAAACTCTACACCTACCTACTTCCCCACTTGCCCTGAGTAAGTGACCAGGAGCCCAGCTCCCACAGCCGCGTGGCTTGCCAGTCAGCAACCACCAACAAGGCCCCCCCCCTATCCCTCATAGGATAACATTGGGCCTAACTCTCTCTGCACCCGGCCGCCCTAGAGCCGCTGAGGGTGAACCAACTGTACCTACCTGACCCTGGGGGACCCCGGAGTCTGTGCCCAGAACCTCAACTCTGCCAGTCGAGTAGTTACCCTTAAACCGCAAACTCTATTTTCCTCATAGGGTAACATTGACTGGCTTTTTCCTGAAATTTCTTCTAAGTGTGGACTTTTCAAATCTTAAAATATTCACCAAAACTCAGCCGAGTAACGAAAACGAAATTAGTCACCTGCTCTTAGGTGAGCTCCCAGTGCTGGATCTTGGTGCCCAGCACTGACTCTGAAAAATACTTACAACTGTACTTACCCTTAACCCAATTTTCTTCCATAGGAAACCATTGACTGTTTTTCTGTGAAATTTCTTCTAAGTGTCGATTTCTGCAATCTTTAAATATTCTTCAAAAATCGTATAATATCTGAAAACGTAATTACTTACCTGTTTTGGATAAAGGTCCCAGTACTGAGTCTAGGCACCCAGTACTGGATTACAAAAGTAACGAGAACATACTGTACCTGTAACCTGAATTTTCCTCCATAGGGAATCATTGAATGTTTTCTTTGAAATATTTTCTAAGTGTCAACTTTTAAAATGACTAAATATTGTTTAAAAATCATTACAGTAATTATGTCGACTTTCATCACTTGATTCTGAGTACTGACCCAGGACTGAAACTAGGATCCAGTCCTGGAATTCCAAAAGTAATCTAAAAAGTAATCTGTTGCAACTAACTTGAATTTACCATTGAGCTCAATGCATTGTTGTGTTTAAAAATAGAGTTGCCTACTGCAACCACTTGTTACTGTTTACAAAAGTCTATTCTATATTGCAAAAGTATTTATATGAAACATCTCTTGCTGAGAAAGTATATTTTAAATCCAAGTGTTGGTTCTAAAATAAAACAAGCGTATATTTTTTATATATAAACCATTGGCCTAGAGTTCAGTTATTGAGTGTGTGAGACCATTTGCTGACTGAGTGTGTACAACAAATGCTTTACACTTTCCTCTGATACTGCCTTACTGCTCGACCAAGCTACCACTTTAGAGAGTAAGGTTATATCTAACTGTAACCTCTGTCAAACCCTGGGGACTGTGGACTCTGTACACCCTGTACCTATTAAGGAACAGTATATACAGAGCCACTTTCTCACAGTAAAGATAATACAAAAGGAAAATGCTACTTACCAGTATGCATCTGTCCCTGGCATGTAGAACTGCAGATTCACACACTGTGCATAGATCGCCATCTGGTGTTGGGCCCGGATGTTTGCACTTTGTTGTTGTCTTGGAAAGTCTTTGGAAGTCACGAGGTAGGTGGCTCCTCCTTTGGACAAAAGCGCGCATGGGCATCGACTCCATCTTCAGATTGTTTTTTCACCAAGAAGGGAAATGATGGAGTTTTGTGAGAAACAGAAATAGATGTCCATGTATGTTGTATCTAAATAAGATTATACTGGAACAGATAAAGGTAGGTGGGTGGGCGTGTGTGAATCTGCAGCTCTACATGCCAAGAACAGATGCATACTGGTAAGTAGCATTTTCCGTTTGAGGCATATGAGCTGCAGATCACACACTTTGCATAGATTGAATAGCAGTACTCCTCCTTAGCGGCGACCACCAGTATCTGTTGCAGTAGTTTGAAAAAGCGTTTTGAGTACAGCTTGGCCCACACTAGCTTGTTGTTTTGCCTGCACATCTACACAATAGTGTTTTGTGAATGTGTGCGGTGTAGACCATGTAGCTGCTTTGCAGATGTCATCTAAGGGAATGTTCCCTAAAAATGCCATTGAAGCCCCTATCTTTCGAGTAGAGTGGGCTTTGTGATTGCAAATTTGTATACATTTGACAATCCACCTTGCAATGCCAGATTTTGATATGGGATTGCCTTTATGTGGTGGTGAGAAGGATACAAAAAGTTGTTTTGTGAAAAGGTTTCGTTCTGTCAATATAGTAAAGGAGTGCTCTTTTCACGTCTAGTGTATGAAGAGCTCTTTCTGCTACTGTTTGTGGTTGCAAGAAGAACACTATCAACTCAACAGATTGGTTGGGATGAAAGGGAGAAATACCTTTAGGAAGGAATTTGTCCCGAGAACCACTTTGTTACGGTGATGGATTAAACCCAGATCAGTTGACTGGGGGTGAGTGTTTGCAATGTTCAACTCTCCGTCCATCATTTCCTTTGGTCTTTGCTATGTTCGCCATAAGTTGGCAGGGTATGCTCAGACGTGAGTCCCTTGCTCACTTTGCCACTGGATTCAAGCAAGCCTGGCTGAAGACGGCTGAAATGCCAGAAACCGGTCCTAGGAAGCTTGTTTCCGGTCCAGGGAAGACATGGCTTGGCAGTTCGGGGTGGACTGTTCCCATGAGGCACAGGGTCAGACTGATTTGCATATGGCCATGTCTGAACTGGGGTGGCAGAGTGGGCTAAAGAACGGTGATGGATTAAACCCAGATCAGTTGACTGGGGGTGAGTGTTTGCAATGTTCAACACTCCGTCCATCATTTCCTTTGGTTTTTGCTTTGTTCGCCATAAGTTGGCAGGGTATGCTCAGACGAGAGTCCCTTGCTCACTTTGCCACTGGATTCCAGCAAGCCTGGCTGAAGACGGCTGAAATGCCAGAAACCGGTCCTAGGAAGCTTGTTTCCGGTCCAGGGAAGACATGGCTTGGCAGTTCTGGGTGGACTGTTCCCATGAGGCACAGGGTCAGACTGATTTGCATATGGCCATGTCTGAACTGGGGTGGCAGAGTGGGCTAAAGAACGGTGATGGATTAAATCCAGATCAGTTGACTGGGGGTGGGTGTTTGCAATGTTCAACACTCCGTCCATCATTTCCTTTGGTTTTTGCTTTGTTCGCCATAAGTTGGCAGGGTATGCTCAGACGTGAGTCCCTTGCTCACTTTGCCACTGGATTCAAGCAAGCCTGGCTGAAGACTGCTGAAATGCCAGAAACCGGTCCTAGGAAGCTTGTTTCCGGTCCAGGGAAGACATGGCTTGGCAGTTCGGGGTGGACTGTTCCCATGAGGCACAGGGTCAGACTGATTTGCATATGGCCATGTCTGAACTGGGGTGGCAGAGTGGGCTAAAGAACGGTGATGGATTAAACCCAGATCAGTTGACTGGGGGTGAGTGTTTGCAATGTTCAACACTCCGTCCATCATTTCCTTTGGTTTAGGGGGAATAGACAGTGTACGTTTGCTTTGTGATAGCAAATTTGTATACATTTGACAATCCACCTTGCAATGCCAGATTTTGATATGGGATTGCCTTTATGTGGTGGTGAGAAGGATGCAAAAAGTTGTTTTGTGAAAAGGTTTTGTTCTGTCAATATAGTAAAGGAGTGCTCTTTTCACGTCTAGTGTATGAAGAGCTCTTTCTGCTACTGTTTGTGGTTGCAAGAAGAACACTGGCAACTCAACAGATTGGTTGGGATGAAAGGGAGAAGGAATATGCTACTTACCAGTATGCATCTGTTCTTGGCATGTAGAGCTGCAGAGTTGTACACTTAGCATAGGTCGCCATCTGGTGTTGGGCCCGGATGTTTGCAGTTTGTTTTTCTTCTTGGACCGTGCTTGGAAGTCACGAGTTTGGTGACTCCTCCTTCGGTCCGTACTGCGCATGGGCTTCGGCTCCATCCTCAGATTGTTTTTCGCCAACAGGGAAATGATGGAGCGTAGTAATAACAGTGAGAAACCCATGTGTGTTGTATCTAAATAAGATGGACTGGAACGGATACAGGTAGCCGGGGAGGCGGGTGGGCGTGTACAACTCTGCAGCTCTACATGCCAAGAACAGATGCATACTGGTAAGTAGCATATTCCGTTCGAGGCATATGAGCTGCAGATTGTACACTTAGCATAGATTATATAGCAGTACCCAACCTTAGCGGCGACCACCGGTATCCGTTGCAGCTGTTTGAAAGAGTGTTTTTAGTACAGCCTGGCCCACCCTAGCTTGCTGCTGGGAATGCACATCTACACAGTAGTGTTTTGTGAATGTGTGCGGTGTAGACCATGTGGCTGCCTTGCATATGTCATCTAAGGGTATATTCCCTAGAAAAGCCATAGAAGCCCCTAACTTTCTTGTAGAGTGGGCTTTAGGGGGAACAGATAATGTTCTCTTTGCCTTCTGATAGCAAATTTGTATGCATTTTACAATCCACCTAGCTATCCCTGATTTTGAGATGGGGTTGCCTTTATGTGGTGGAGAAAAGGAAACGAACAACTGTTTGGTCTTCCTGAAGGGTTGCGTTCTTTGCATGTAATATAGCAACGCTCTTTTCACATCTAGTGTGTGTAAGGCCCTTTCCGCAACAGATTGGGGTTGCGAAAAGAAGACCGGTAATTCCACTGATTGATTGAGGTGGAAGGGGGTAATGACTTTGGGCAGGAACTTCGGATTAGTTCGAAGTATGACCTTGCTGTGATGCATTTGTATGTAAGGTTCCTGTATGGTGAACGCTTGTATTTCACCAACCCTTCTAAGGGAAGTGATAGCTACAAGGAAAGCTGTTTTCCAGGTGAGAAATTGTAGCTCACATTTGTGCATTGGTTCGAAGGGCGGACCCATTAGTCGTGTAAGGACCAAATTTAGATTCCATACAGGGGAGGGTGGTGCCCTGGGAGGAATTACTCGTTTAAGGCCTTCCATGAAGGCTTTAATAGCGGGCACTCTGAAGAGTGACAAATGCTGTCTGTTTTGTAGATAGGCAGCGATCGCTGCTAGGTGTAGGCGTATGGATGAATACGCTAGGTTACACCTGTGAAGATGGAGCAGATAGCATATGATGTGTTGTATGGATGCATCTAGAGGGTTGATTGTATTGTTACGGCAGTACATTACAAATGTTTTCCACTTTGCGGCATAGCATGCTCTAGTGGTAGGACGTCTGGCTTCCATGATGATGTTCATGCAATCAGGGGGAAGGTTAAGGTACCCGAATTCTAAGATTTCAGGAGCCAGATCGCCAGGTTGAGCTGAGCTGGGTCCGGGTGCCTGATTTCTCCATGGTTCTGGGTTAGGAGGCATGGGGAAAGGTGTAGTTTTTGATGTGGTACCACTGATAGTTGTAGTAGCGTGGTGTACCACGGCTGTCTGGCCCACGTCGGAGCTACCAGAATGAGTGTGAGGGAGTGCTGTTGTAGTTTCCTGACCACTAATGGAATTAGTGGGAGAGGTGGAAAGGCGTATGCAAATCTGCCTGACCAGTTCATCCATATCGCATTGCCCTTGGACAATGGGTGTGGGTATCTGGCGGCGAAGCTTGGGCATTTTTTGTTTTCGTGGGTGGCGAAGAGGTCTATTTGAGGATGCCCCCACTGTTGGAAGAATGGGTGAAGAACTTGTGGATGCAGTTCCCATTCGTGTAGTTGTTGAGTCTGTCTGCTGAGCAGATCTGCTATGGTGTTTTGTACGCCTGGAACATGTTGTGCCAGGAGAAAAATGTTTTGGGGAATTGCCCATCTCCATATGCTCTGGGCTAAGCGGGAGAGCTGGGGAGAGTGTGTCCCCCCCTGTTTCTGTATATAATACATCGCAGTCATGTTGTCTGTGCGAATGAGGACTGCTTTGCCTGAAATCTGCTTTTGGAAAGATTTTAGGGCTAGAAAGATCGCCAAAAGCTCCAGATGGTTGATGTGGAGCGTTTTTTGCTGTGGCGTCCATAGACCTTGCATTGTGAGGTGTAAGAGGTGCGCTCCCCAGCCGGAGAGCGATGCGTCCGCTGTTAGAGTCACTTGGGGAACCGGGTCCAGGAACGGCCGTCCCTTGGAAAGGTTTGTGGTGTTCCACCACTGCAGAGAGTGATGTGTGCGGCCGTCCACCAACACCAGATCCGTTAGCTGACCCTGGGCCTGGTTCCACTGTTGTGCTAGGCACTCCTGAAGTGGACGCATGTGGAGTCTTGCATGGGGCACTATGAAGATGCAAGACGCCATCATCCCTATGAGCTTCATAAACACTCTTGCTGGTAGAGAGTGTTGAGGAAGGAATATTTTGCGTAAGGCTAGAATGCCTGTGATTCTGGCTGGGTTTGGATAGGCAATACCTTTTGAGGTGTCTATGGTGGCCCCGAGATATTGCTTTGTGTGAGATGGTATGAGGTGGGACTTTTGGTAGTTCACCGTGAAGCCTAGCTGATGAAGCAGTTGGATGGTGCTGTTTGTATGTTGCACGCATTGGTGGTAGGACGCGGCTTTTATGAGCCAGTCGTCTAAGTAAGGGAAGACGTGAACATGTTGACGTCTGAGGTGTGCTGCTACTACTGCTAGGCATTTGGTAAACACCCGTGGTGCAGTGGTGACCCCGAAGGGGAGAACCTTGAATTGGTAATGTTGCCCGTCCACCACGAACCTGAGGTATTTTCTGTGAGAGGGGTGTATTGGAATGTGAAAGTACGCGTCTTTCAGATCCAGTGTTGTGAGAAAGTCTCCCTGGCAGAGGAGTGGGAGGACTTGTTGTAAGGTGACCATGTGAAAGTGGTCTGAATGTATGTAGGCATTTAGAGGCCGGAGATCCAGAATGGGTCTGAGGGTCTCGTCTTTCTTTGGGATTAAGAAATATAGGGAGTAGACCCCTAGATTTCGTTGATTGTCGGGTACCTGCTCTATGGCGTGTTTCTGGAGGAGCGAGAGTACCTCTTGTTTGAGCAGTGTGGAATGCTCTTGGGACATTGGACGGTGCCTTGGTGGGATATTGGGTGGGGTAGATGTTAGCTCGAGGCAGTACCCTGACCGAATGATTTGGGTCACCCATTTGTCCGATGTTATGGACTCCCATACGTGGATAAAATCTTGTAGTCTGCCCCCGACCGGAGTGGAATGGTCTGGGGGGAGGGAAGGGGAGTCATTGTGCGGGTGGGGTGGCAGAACGGGTATTGTTGGTTTTGCCCCTGCCCTTATTGTTGTTGCCTCTGTAGCCACCTCTTTGGTTGCCCTTTGAAAAGGTATTTTGAGGAGGGGATTTGTAGGAGGTAGAGGCATTATCGGTGGAGGAGCCTCTACCTGTGCCACGAAAGGACGAGCGTCGAAAGGAACGCTTAGAGGCTTGGGTCTGGAGCGCTCCCATAGACTTCGCTGTGTCTGTATCTTTCTTCATTTTTTCGAGCGCTTCGTCTACCTTTGGGCCAAAGAGTGTTTGCTGGTCAAAGGTGTGATTAAGTATTGATGTCTGGACCTCAGGCTTGAACCCTGATATCCTGAGCCAGGCATGGCGGCGAAGCAGGACACTGGTGTTTATGGCTCTAGAAGCAGTGTCTGCTGCATCGAGGGCACACTTAATGGAGGTGTTTGTGATTAGTTTGCCCTCCTGTATCAAGTCATGAGCTTGGCGTTTGTATTTCTCTGGAAGGTGCTGCATAAGAGCCTCTAATTCATCATAGTGTGCTCTATCATATCGCGCAAGCAGTGCTTGTGTATTTGCAATGCGCCACATGTTTGCAGCCTGGTAGGCGGTGCGTTTACCAGACGCGTCCAGAAGTTTAGATTCCTTGTCTGGTGGTGGGGCATCTCCTGAGGATTGGGAGTTAGCCCGCTTTCTAGCTGTGGAGACAACTAGGGAATCTAGAGGAGCAGGGCCCTTGATGTATGCAGGGTCTGTGGGTGCCGCCTTGTACTTCTTCTCTATTCTAGGGTTTAGTACTCTGGCTCTGACAGGGTCTTTGAATACCTCTGTAGCGTGCTTGGTGACACCCTTAAGCATGGGTAAAATAGCAGTGGAACGATCTTGTAAATCAAATGTATCCAGTAGGAAGTCTTCTTCCACTGGTTCCGTGTGCATGTCCACCCCATGGTAGTGTGCTGCTCTCTGCACTAAATGGTGAAACCCTAAAGAGTCCTCTGGAGGAGACGGCCTTGATGGGTATAGGTCGTCTTGAGGTACATTGGGTACATCAGGGTTATTATAATCCTCCCATGGATCTGGGGTCCCTGGTGGGGTGGGATCCATTGGGGCGTCCCCTGGGTCATTGTCCGGGTCCCCGTCATCCGGATCTGGGGATGGGGCCGGATCGTAGTGAGGTAAAGGTGGAGGGGGTGGTGGTGGGAGGGGGGGTGGCAGTGGGGAGGGTACTCTAAGGGGAGAAGTGGCTGAGTCCCTCTTTTTGGGTGGAGGAGGAGGAGCCGGAGCCTCAAGGCGACGCTTCTTAGTAATCACAGTCAAAAGGCCAGTCCTTGGATCTCTGGACAAAGTCTTTTGTAAAGGGTCTGGTGTAAACAGAGCCAATGGCGCCGAGTCGTCTGTCGGCACCGGCGATTTCGGAACCGGAGGTTTCGATGTTCTGTGTACGCCTTGCTTTTTGGAGGTCTCCGTGTGTTTCGGCGTGGAATGCTGTTTCGGCGCCGGAGCGTCGGTGCCGACCGATTTCTGTTTGTGTTTGGTCGGCGCCGAGTGTCCAGGTTTCGGCACCGGTGGTTTCGGAGTCGAGCTGGATTTTGCAGGCTTCGGTGCCGAGTGGTGTTTATCGGCACCGGGCGTCGGCTGGCTCGATCCCGAGCTGCCGTGAGACTTTGAGTGCTTCGACACCGGGCCCGAAGGTGGGGTGATCGAGGCTTTGGTTTTGGTTTTGCCCAGGCCGGCAGGCGAGGGGGTAACCGGAGTCTCTTTGGTTTTCGGTGCGGGGCTGGGAGGGGGCATTGTACTCACGGCCCGCTGTCCTGGTGTTACGTCCTCCAGGTCGGAGTCGTCGGCCTCGGAAGCGCTGACGATGTCTTCTCCCAGTTCGGTGTGTGTCTGCCCCGAAGCTTCGGCGTCGTCTCCGAAGATGTCCGGTGGAACTGTCGAGGATGAGTGCGCCATGGTGCGTCGAGCCCTCCGATCTCGGATCGTTTTCTTCGATCGAAAAGACTTGCAGGCGGGGCAGTCTCGAGCCTCGTGTTCCGGAGAGAGGCAAAGGTTACACACCTGATGGAGGTCGGTGTGGGGAAATTTAGACCCACATTCTGGGCACTTTTTAAACGGAGTCCTTTCCATCGGCCGGGACCGGAGTCGCGGAGGGCCCGAAGGCCGGTGTCGATGTACGGGATGGAAAAAGTGCCGCTTCGAGAGATGAAGATGATGAAGGAACTCGAAGAATCGAGGATTTTCCGTCGAGGCTGGAACCGTAGAAGTTCGAAGCCGGAGCACGAAGTATCACATCCGAGCCCGATGGCGGAAAAAAACAATCTGAGGATGGAGCCGAAGCCCATGCGCAGTACGGACCGAAGGAGGAGTCACCAAACTCGTGACTTCCAAGCACGGTCCAAGAAGAAAAACAAACTGCAAACATCCGGGCCCAACACCAGATGGCGACCTATGCTAAGTGTACAATCTGCAGCTCATATGCCTCGAACATACCTTTAGGAAGGAATTTGTCCTGAGAACCACTTTGTTATGATGGATTTGTAAAAATGGTTCTTGAATAGTTAGTGCCTGTAGCTCACTGACTCTTCTAAGAGATTTAATGGCCACAAGGAAAGCGGCTTTCCATGTAAGAAATTGTAGCTCGCATTTATGTAGAGGTTCGAATGAAGGACCCATTAATCTAGTGAGGACGATGTTTAGATTCCACACTGGCGAGTGTGGTACCCAGGGAGTTATTATTCTTTTGAGGCCTTCCATGAATGCGTTAATGGCAGGCACCCTGAACAGTGACAGATGTTGACTATTTTGTAGGTAAGCTGCAATGGCAGCAAGATGTAATCTAATTGATGTGTATGCTAGATTACATCTTTGAAGATGAAGTAGGTAACATGATGTGCTGAGTGGAGGCATCTAGAAGATTGATGTTGTTATTACAGTATTTAACAAATCTTTTCCACTTGGCTGCATAGCAGGCCCTAGTGGAGGGGCGCCTAGCTTCTTTGATAACGTTCATGTAATCAGGTGGAAGATTGAGATAACCAAACTCTAGGACTCCAGGAGCCAGACTGCCAGGTTGAGCTGTGCTGGATCTGGGTGTCTGATCTTTCCATGGTTCTGTGTTAAGAGCTGTAGGGAGAGGTGTAGTTTTTGGTGCGGGACTACTGATAGTTCCAGCAATGTTGTGTACCAGGGCTGTTTGGCCCATGTTGGGGCGACTAGGATCAGTGTTAGCGACTGTTGTTGCAGCTTGCGCACCACTAATGGATTAAGTGGGAGAGGTGGAAAAGCGTATGCAAATCTGCATAACCAATTCATCCATATCGCATTGCCTTTGGACAATGGGTGTGGATATCTGGCGGCGCAGCTTGGGCATTTTGTGTTGTAATGTGTGGCGAAGAGATCCATCTCTGGCTGCCCCCACATTTGAAAGAGTGGTTGAAGAACTTGTGGGTGAAGTTCCCACTCGTGAATCTGTTGGGTCTGCCGACTTAACAGATCTGCCATGTGATTTTGAATTCCTGGGAGATGTTGGGCTAACAGGAATATGTTTTGAGGAATGGCCCATCTCCATATTCTCTGTGCTAGTTGAGAGAGCTGGAGAGAGTGCCCCCCCCCCCCCTCCCGTTTTTGTAAATAGTACATTGTTGTCATATTGTCGGTGCGGACTAAGACAGCTTTGCCTGATATGTGTTTCTGGAATTATTTTAATGCTAGAAAAATTGCTAGTAACTCCAAATGGTTGATGTGGAGTAGCGTTTGCGGAGGTGTCCATGTGTCTTGTATGGTGTGATGAAGTAGATTAGCTCCCCAGCCGGTGAGCGATGCGTCTGCTGTTAGCACAATCTGTGAAACCTGCTCTATGAATGGTCGCCCTTTGTAAAGGTTTTGAGTGTTTCACCACTGCAGAGAGCGATGTGTGCGGTCGTACGCCAACACCAGTTCTGTTAGCTGACCTTGAGCTTGGTTCCACTGACGTGCCAGGCATTCCTATAAGGGGCGCATCTGGAGTCTTGCATGAGGTACTATGAATATGCAAGAGGCCATCCTCCCTATGAGTTGCATGAACACTCGAGCTGGGAGTGTGTGTTGCGGCTGGAATCTTGTAATAAGGGCTTGCATGCTTGCTATCCTGGCTGGACTGGGATGAGCAAGGCTCTTTGAGGTGTTTATTGTGGCACCCAGATATTGTTGGATGGTAGAGGTGCGACATTGCGAGATTTATGGTAAACCCTAAATCGTGAAGTAGTTAGATTGTGGCGTGTGTGTGATTTACACACTGGGTATGTGACTTGGCTTTTACGAGCCAGTCGTCCAAATATGGGAAGACGTGAATTTGTTGTCTTCTTAGGTGGGCTGCTACCACTGCCAGACATTCTGTGAAGACTTTGGGTGCCGTGGTGACTGAATGGGAGAACGTTGAACTGGCAATGCTGTCCGTCCACTACAAACCTTAGATATTTCCTGTGAGCAGGGTGAATGGGAATGTGGAAGTAGGCGTCCTTGAGATCTAATGTGGCAAGGAAGTCGCCTTGTTTGAGTAGAGGGAAGACCTGTTGAAGAGTGACCATGTGGAAATGGTCTGATTGTATGTAGAGGTTTAATGGCCGGAGGTCCAAGATGGGCCTCAGAGTTCCGTCCTTTTTGGGAATGAGGAAGTACAGGGAGTAAACCCCTGTGTTTTGGTGATGAAGGGGAACTGGTTCTATTGCATGTTTTTGTAGGAGAGAAAACACCTCTTGTTTTAGATGCGTTAAGTGCTCTGCTGACATTGGACGCTGTTTGGGTGGTATGTTTGGGGGAGTATAAGTGAGCTCTAGGCAATAACCTGATTGAATGATTTGTCTCACCCACCTGTCTGTAGTAATGTTGTTCCAGACAGGTAGGAACTGCATTAATCTTCCCCCGACCGGAGGAGAGTGGTCCGGGGAGAGCGGAGGGAAGTCATTGTTTAGGGGTGGAGGCGGTACGAGTAATGGTAGTTTTGCCTCGACCCTTGTTGTTATTGCCCCTGTAGACTCCTCTGTAATAGCCTCTGTTAGATGAGGTCTGGGTGGGTCTCTTGTAGGAAGTGGAGGGGTTATCAGTGGTAAAACCTCTAGAGGCACCACTATAAGAGGAGCGACAAAAGGAGCTTCTGGGAGCTTGCGATTGCAAAGCTCCCATTGATTTGGCAGTGTCGGTATCCTTTTTCATCTTTTCTAAAGATGAATCTACAGTGGGCCCAAATAAGTGCTCCTAGTCAAATGGTTGATTTAATATGGTGGTTTGAACCTCTGGTTTAATGCTGGAAATGCGTAGCCAGGCATGTCTGCGAAAAACGACACTGGTATTAATAGCCCGGGATGCTGTGTTTGCAGCATCCAGAGCACAACGAATAGAGGCATTAGTTATGACCTTGCCTTCCTGGATGAGATCATTAGCTCGTGTTTTGTATTGGTCTGGAAGGTGTTGTAGTAGGGTCTCTAGCTCGTCGTAGTGTACCCTATCATATCTTGCGAGCAAAGCCTGTGTTGGCAATCCTCCATATGTTAGCTGCTTGGGACGCCGTCCTTTTACCAGACGCGTCCAGCAGTTTTAACCCTTTATAAGGAGGTGGGGCATCTCCTGTGGTTTGTGAATTAGCCCTTTTCCTGGCGGAGACCCCTAAGGAACCTAAGGGTACTCACCCTTTAATATAAACAGGATCAGCTGGGGGCGCTTTGTACTTTGTTTCTACCCTGGGATTAATGACCCTGGCCCTATACAGGGTCCTTAAACACTTCTGGAGTGTATTTGATTACCCCTTTTAACATTGGGAGAATGGCAGTGGACCTTTGGGATGGTGCGAAAGTTTCCATGAGGAAATCTTCCTCTACAGGGTCTGTGTGTAAGTTCACCCCGTGATATTCTGCTGCCCTATGTATAAGCTGAGTGAACCCTATAGTGTCCTCAGGAGGGGATGGCCTAGATGGGTAGATGTCGTCCTAAGGTGTGTCTGGGACATCTGGTGTGTCATAATCCTCCCATGGGTCTTTTTGGGGTACCAGGAGGACTAGGTTCCCTTAAAGGTTGATCATCCCCTAGGTCTTCAGAGGGGTCGTCATCATCATCCGGAGATGGTGAATATGGGATAGGAGAGTGGTGTGAAGGGGGAGGTGGAGAAGGAATCCTTAAAGAAGAAGTTGCAATGTCTCTCTTTTTTAAAGGAAGTGGAGCTGGTACAGGTTTGTCCATTTTCCGTTTCTTTGAAGGGCTAAGTATGAGTTGACCTGTTTTAGGGTCTTTTTGAAGTGTTTTTTGGGTTGGATCCGGTCGAAAAAGCTCCTCCTCTGACGTGTGTTCCTTCGGTGCCGATTTTTTCGGGTCCGATTTTTTGTGTGTCAGGGGTTTTGGAGTCGTTTTGTGCTCTTTGGGCCTGGAATCTGGAGTTTTCTTCGATTACGGTAGAGGCTTCGGTACGGGTTGTTTTTTCGCTTCCGATGGTGTTTTTGGATTTATAGGCTGAGCGCCAGTGGTGATCGGAATCGGGAGTTTAGTCGGTTCCGAGGATTTTCTGGGCTTCGAAGGCTGAGCGCCCGAGGTCTTCAGAATGTGTTTGCTCGGTTCTGACGATTTTTTCGGAGCCGGGCTGTCCGTACCCGTGGATTTCTGCGCCGATGTGGAACTAGGCGTTGGTGCGGAGGAAGGTAGTAGTTTGTTTTTTGGTGCCAGGGATGGAGTTTCGGCACCAACGGGAGGATGGCTCGATGCCGAGTGGCCTGAAGGCTTTTGTATCAGCATCTTTGCCGAGCCCGAAGGCGGGGCGTGAGAAGTTTTGTCCCGGTGTGCACCTAGGCCCGAAGGTGAAGGTGTGACCGAAGCCTTTTTGGGAATGGGGGTGGGGAGGGGTCGACATCAGAACTTACGACCTGCTGCCCCGGAGTGAAGTCTTCGACATCGGAGTCGTCAGCTTCGGAGGAGCTGATGGTGATGTGTTGGATCTGCTCCTGCACATTGATACCTTCCTGGAAGAGGTCATCGGGAATCGCTGTCGATGATCGAGCCATGGTCCTTGCGAGCTAGACTATCCCGAATCGTCTTCTTGGAGCGGAAAAAAGCACAAGCTGGACAGTCTTTGGCCTCGTGCTCGGGTGAAAGGCAGAGGTTACACACCTCATGAAGATCGGCGTGTGGAAACTTGGATCCACATTTAGGACACTTTTTAAAGGGAGTCCTTTCCATGAGCCGAAGGCCTAATGGCGCAAGTACGCTTGAAGGCCTGCGTCGACGACCGGAATCGAAGATTTGAAGTTTGGTGAGGTGCGCGTTGAATGGGAACGTGATCGAAACAATACCGAAGTATGGGTGAAGGATTTCGTGTCGAAAAGATGATCGGTAACGACACCGAACTGGAGCGTGATGAACACATCCGAGCCCGATGGCGGAAAAAAACAATCTGACGATGGAATCGATGCCCATGCGCACTATTGTCCAAAGGAGGAGCCACCTACCTTGTGACTTTCAAAGACTTTCCAAAACAACAACAAAGTGCAATCATCCGGGCCCAACACCAGATGGCGATCTATGCACAGTGTGTGATCTGCAGCTCATATGCCTCGAACATTTCGTTATTAGAAAGTAAAACGCTCTTTCTGGGGGACTCACTCACACAACATGTAGCAGAAAGCTGCGCTATGGTGGCCTCTAGCGGACTGAAGAACGCAGATATCTACTTCAGATGATAAAGCAAGGAGTCATCTACAAATGCTACTGGACCTATACCCATTTTAACAGTTAATTGCCATCTTAAAATTACCTGGTGCTCCCATCTTGATGACAGGGTACGATTCAAGCATGTGAATATGTAAAAGATACTAACAATTGAGATCTGGAGCTACAAGTAACCAATTACGGTCATGGTATGCAGAAACACCCTCGGGAACCATTTGCATCATTATTATGCTTTGTAAATAAATAAGATTTTACTGCTTCGTTTTCTTATCAAAACATTTAAAGGTATTTCATAATTACAGTAATTGTTTTCTCTCTCAGCCACTCAGGGTCCTTTTCATCTTCACTGTCCACTTCCATTTCTTGTGGCCGAAGAGGGAGGCAGGTGTCGCTATGAAAATACAATCGATTGTGACCACTACTGTATGTCCGCTGCTGCTCCACTTCGCCATCTTCAGACTCCAGAAATTCTGACATGCTGGCTTTAGTGCGTTTTGGTCTATAAACAAAAGAAGAAAACACCAGATTTATTTTCAGTGTTGAGGAGTCACACTGAAAATGCTGAGCATATTTTGTGAAGACATTGGGCATTAAGAGCACTTTAAACTTTTTTTCAGGGAAAAACAAAAGATCATAATGCTATTGTCATTCAGGTTTCGTGACTTTCAATTCTAGTTACGTAAAAAACTTATATGGATAAGAGGCTTATTGTTAATTTTGTTTTTCCACATTTTCCAGTCCATTTACCTGATAAGAATAGGAACAACATGGGGGAGGGAGTTAATAACTGTATCCTGGAGTAATGCAACCATTTGTATTTGCATCTGTCAATATTAAATTTGAGATGCTAAACATTACTCATCTGTAACAATATGATTGTAGCTTGTAGTTCTGTAGATTCACATGCTCTGTACAATCTTGCCATTTTATATCCTGGGCGTGGATGTTGCAAGTTTTTTTTCACCAAAGTTGTGCTCTGACTTTCGGAGTGGCTGAAGATACCTCCCCCTGAAACAATGCACCAGAACAGGTTGTACCTTAGACTGTGTGTGCCTTATGGGCAGGGCCACTGGAATTATGGATTTTTGCATAATTAAACATTGCTGCATAATCCATCATCTGCCGTATAATCTGCAGATTTGAACAAAATATTTTTGTTTCTGGCTCAATAGGATCGAAAGTTGCAAAAAACGAAGTGACACGTTACCATGCAGTGCTTGGCCCTTTGCAAAGCATGCCTCGTCACCTTTCTGTTGCTACTGCTATATTTGCTATATAATGCAGTAAAACTATTACAAAATGTGCCACATAACTTGCTTTTTCTTGCTGCATAATTTACTTAACCCAGTCTCATAATTTGGACCTCTCCTGCCACATAATTTCAGTGGCCCTGCTTATGCGTGAGAGTAGGCAGATATAGAGATAAACCTGTTGAGCTCTTCCCCGCACAGCCCCACCAGTAAGTGCTGCCCTGTGAGCCCTGGGTTCTCAGTTTGTAGGCCCTCCTCCACCCGCAGACTCCTGCCTGCGCCTCATCCCTGGTGGTCCAGTGGGAATAGCACTCTGCTCTTACGCCTCTCTTGGCTTTTTCTGTGCCCTGTTTTTCTCTCTTTTTTGCTGTCTTCCTTCTCTGATTGTGCTCTGTTCTCCCCATTTTTGCACTCCCCGCCACTGCTGCCCCTCTGCCCTGCAGCTTGTCCTACCAACCCTGCCCCTCCAGCCCCTACTAAATGGCAGCCACCGCGTGGCAAGGAGAGCTAGAGCACTGACCTAGTCAGCTTTCCACTGCGAAGCTCCACCAATAAGTGCTGCCCTGCACTATTCCTTTGTATGGCTGTAGGTTCCAGGCCCTCCTGCACCCGCAGGTTCCTGCCTGCGCCTCATCCCTGTTGGTCCAGTGGGAAAGCACTCTGCTCTTCTGCTATTACGCCTCTCATGGCTTTTTCTGTGCCCTTTTCTCTCTCTCTTTCTCTGCTTGCTCTCTTCTCCCCATGTTTCGCACTCCCTGCTGCTGCTGCCTCCCTCCCGGGTGAGTAGCTGCATTATACAAAACCCCTGATTGATTGGAGATGTGAAGCATAAACTTCTTTGCATACATGTGTAAACATGCGGTTAAAAGGTAAGAGATGTTCAAAACAGTGTGAGCTTGCATTGAGGAAGGTGGGAGGGTGCATGTGAATCTACAGCACAGAAGCAGCACACCAATTATAAATAAGTAATGTTTTCCTTTTGATGCAAGTGGTGCTGTAGATCACATGCTCTGCATAGACTGCAAAGCAGTATTCTTCGTAATTCATGGCTTGCAAGCAGGCACAGAAGACATTTACAACAGCATTTTAAGTACACTCTTCCCAAATTGTTTGTGCCTCTTGTTGGGCATAAATCTCTCCACATTATCATGCGGTTAAAGTGTGGATCGTTGAGCATTCTGCAGTTTCTTGTGGAATATTGCCTAGAAAAGCCATAGTGGCTCTTTTTTCCCATGAGAATGTGCTCTAGCTAGATAAAGTAGTGTGTTTTTGGCATAGCAAAAGTAAATACATCTGACAATCCATCTGTGAGGGCCACTTTGGAAATATGCTATCCACTATAGGGCAAGCCAAAAGCTACAAAGAGCTGCTTCATCTTCCCAAAGGTGTGGTATGTAGTACATAAGCATTCCTGACATCTAGAGACAGTAAGGTCCCCTCCAGAACTGAGGGGGGAGGGGTCGGGGAGACACCAATAGATTGGTTGACAAAGAAAGGAGACACTACCTCAGGGAGAGAAGAAGGATGTTTTCCAAGTACGACCTAACTTCTGTGCACTTGAATAAATTGCTCCACTATAGTTATGGCTTGCAGTTCAGTAACACTATGGAGAGAAGTGATTGACAACTATTTTCCTAGAAAGGAACTGATCAAAAGCGTAACAGCTCGAATTGTGGCCTCATAAACTATGTAAGTATAAGACTGAGGTATCGTCAAGGGACTGGTGGCAGTGAGGAGTGATCACATTTTAAGGCCTTGCATAAAGGCTCCAACAGGGATCCAGAAAAATGATTGGTGTTGCCCATTTTGCAGGAAATTGGTTCAGTAGCTAGTTTTAACCTTATGGAAAAAAGAGGCTTTCTGCCTTCTGAAGGGTAAATAAGTAACAGATGTAACAGATTTCTTGCACCTAGGCCTATTAGGGCTGCTTATGAAGATTGATACAATAGTCTATTTGGTTGCGCAGCAAGGCCCCACATTGGGCTTCAGGGCTTTCTTTAGAATGTGTATACCCTGCAAGGTCAAGTACCCAATTTCTCTGGCTCCAGATGGCAAATTGAATATGCTACTTACCAGTATGCATCTGTTCTTGGCATGTAGGGCTGCTGACATTCATATCTGTGCATAGATCGCCGCCTAGTGTTGGGTCCGGATGTTTGCACGTTGTTGTCCTGGAAGAGTCTTCGAAGTATCCTGGGATAGGTGACTCCTCCCCTGGACTACAGTGCGCATGGGCATCCTCTCCATCCTCAGATTGTTTTTCGCCATTGTGGCAGTGATGGAGTAGATATAGAAAGTGATGACCATGCTTACAGTAATTCTGAGAGCTGCAGCTGCTACAGGCGCCGGGGAGGAGGGAGGGCGATATGAATGTCAGCAGCCCTACATGCCAAGAACAGATGCATACTGGTAAGTAGCATATTCAGTTCGAGGCATGTGGGCTGCTGAATTCATATCTGTGCATAGAATATATAGCAGTGCCCTCTTATTAGCGGCGGCTACCAGTGCCAGCTGCAGCGGTCTGAAAAAGAGTTTTGAGAACAGCCTGTCCTACAGCTGCCTGCTGTTTTGATTGCACATCTACACAATAGTGTTTGGTAAATGTATGTGTAGTGGACCAGGTGGCTGCTCTACATATGTCATGCAAAGGAATGTTTCCTAGGAAAGCCATTGAGGCCCCTAACTTACGTGTTGAGTGGGCTCGTGGGGGAATCGTTAAAGTGCGTTTAGCCTTTTGATAGCAAATTTGAATACATTTAACGATCCATCTGGCTATTCCTGCTTTGGAGATAGCGTTACCTTTGTGGTGTGGGGCAAAGGCAACGAAAAGTTGTTGTGTTTTCCTAAAGGGTTTGGTCCTGTCGATATAATACATGAGGGCCCTTTTGACATCTAGTGTATGGAGTGCCCTTTCTGCGACAGTTTGTGGGTTTTGGAAGAAAACGGGCAGTTCAATGGTTTGATTCATGTGGAACTGCGATACCACCTTTGGCATGAATTTGGGGTTGGTACGTAGTACGACCCTGTTGGCGTGAACCTGTATAAATGGCTCTTGAACGGTTAGTGCCTGGAGTTCACTAACTCTTCTCAAAGAAGTGATCGCTACTAGGAAAGCTACTTTCCAGGTAAGGAATTGAATCTCGCATGAGTGTAGAGGTTCAAAGGGTGGACCCATCAGGCGTGTGAGGACCAAGTTGAGGTTCCACATCGGAGCCGGTGGGTGGCTTGGTGGAATGACTCGTTTGAGTCCTTCCAAGAATGCTTTGATGGCAGGCACTCTGAATAGAGAGAGGTGCTGCCTGGTCTGCAGATAGGCTGATATTGCGGTCAAATGGACACGTATAGAGGTGTACGCCAGATTGCATCGGTATAGGTGTAATAGGTAACAAATAATGTTTTGGATGGATGCATCTAGCGGGTTAAAGTCATTATTATTGCAATAAATGACGAACCTCTTCCATTTGGCTGCATAGCAAGCTCTGGTAGTGGGTCGCCTGGCCTCCTTAATGATGTCCATACAGTCAGGTGGCAGGTTGAGGTAGCCAAACTCTAGGACTTCAGGAGCCAGATTGCCAGGTTCAGCTGTTGCGGATCTGGGTGCTGAATCTCTCCATGGTTCTGCGTTAAATGCTCGGGTTTGATCCGCAGCCTTTGATGCGGCACCACGGAAAGTTCGAGAAAGGTGGTGTACCACGGCTGGCGTGCCCACGTTGGAGCAACCAGGACGAGCGTCAGTGAGTGTTGACGCAGTTTGCGTGCCACCAGCGGTATCAGTGGTGCTGGGGGAAAAGCGTACGCAAATCTGCCGGACCAGTTCATCCATATCGCATTGCCCTGCGACTGCGGATGTGGGAACCTGGCGGCAAAGCTTTGGCATTTTGCGTTTTCGCTTGTCGTGAATAGGTCTATCTCTGGATGACCCCACTGCTGGAAGTACGGTTGGAGTACTGATGGGTGTAGCTCCCACTCGTGCATCTGGTGGCTGTGTCTGCTGAGCAGATCCGCCATCTGGTTGTCCTTGCCGGGGAGGTGTTCTGCCATTAGGAACATGTTCCTTTGAATGGCCCACTTCCACATGCTCTGAGCCAGATGAGACAACTGTGGAGAGTGTGTTCCTCCCTGCTTCTGTATGTAGTACATGGCAGTCATGTTGTCCGTCCGGATCAACACGACTTTGTTGCACAAGTGTACTTTGAAAGCCTTCATAGCGAGGAAGATTGCCATCAGCTCTAGAAGGTTGATGTGCATCTTCTTTTGTTGTTGTGTCCATAGTCCCTGCACTGTGTAATGGAGTACATGAGCTCCCCATCCCTGGAGAGACGCGTCCGCCGTCAGTATTATCTGTGGGACAGGCTCTTGGAACGGTCAGCCCTTGCAAAGGTTTTGTGGATTCCACCAATGCAGAGAGTTGTATGCCCGACCGCTCACCAACACTAGGTCCTTCAACTGTCCTTGAGCCTGATTCCACTGACGTGCTAAGCACTCCTGAAGCGGGCGCATATGTAGTCTCGCGTGGGGGACTATGAAGATGCAGGAGGCCATCATGCCTATCAACTGCATGAACACTCGCGCGGGAAGGGAGTGTTGTGGTTTGAACTTTGAAATCAGCATTTGCATGCTGTTGATTCTCACCAAATTTGGCTGAGCTGTGGCCGCCAGAGTGTCTATAGTCGCACCTAGGTACTGTTGTACGTGTGCGGGCTGTAGATGGGATTTTGGGTAATTTAGTGAGAACCCCAGACTGTGAAGGAGGTGAATGGTGCGGGACATGTGGCTGGCACATTGCTGGGCTGAATTCGCTTGAACGAGCCAGTCGTCCAGGTAAGGGTAGACGTGTATGTGCTGCCTCCGTAGATGTGCCGCCACAGTAGCTAGGCACTTTGTAAACACCCTTGGTGCCGTTGTCACGCCGAAGGGAAGGACTTTGAATTGGTAGTGCTGCCCTTGAACAGTGAACCTGAGGTATTTTTTGTGTGATGGGTGAATGGGTATGTGGAAATACGCATCCTTGAGGTCCAGTGTGGCTAGAAAGTCTCCCTGCTTGAGCAGCGGGAGGACTTGCTGGAGAGTGAGCATGTGAAAATGCTCGGAAAGAATGTATCTGTTTAGGGGTCTCAGGTCTAATATAGGTCTGAGTGACCCGTCTTTCTTCGGTATTAAAAAGTACAGGGAGTACACCCCCCCCCCGTACCTTGCTCGTGTACGGGTACGACCTCTATTGCGCCTTTTAGAAGCATACTTTGCACCTCCTGCTGTAAGAGCGTTAAGTGCTCTGAGGACATAGGACGGTTTTTTGGAGGTATTGTGGGTGGAGTGGAGGTTAGTTCTAGACAGTAACCGTATTTGACAATATCTTTGACCCACCTGTCCGTGGTGATGGAGTTCCACGTGGACAGGAACCTTTGTAGCCTTCCCCCGACAGTTGTTATGTGGTCGGGAGGAAGGGAGAGGGCGTCACTGCTTGTTCTTGGGGGAGGACCTGGTGTTGCCGTAGCCGCGTCCTCTGCCCTTTGTACTGGAGCCACGATATCCACCCCGGGTGTTTTTATCGTAGGTGGTTTGTGTATTGCCCTTGTTGTATGTTTGCTGTGACCCCTGTCCTCTACCTGCTCCTCTATTTCCGGGGCGATGAAAGGAGCCGCTCCGAAAGGACTGAGTCTGGAGAGCCCCCATGGACTTTGCAGTGTCCGTGTCCTTCTTTATTTTCTCTAGGGTGGTGTCAACCTCCGGGCCGAATAAATAGTCGGGGTTGACAGGCTGGTTGAGTATGTTTTGCACCTCAGGTTTGAATCCGGAGATTCGTAACCAGGCATGTCGTCGCAGCATGACGCTAGTGTTTATGGCCCTGGCAGCTGGGTCTGCGGCATCCAGCGCGCACTTGATGGATGCGTTTGTGAGGAGCTGTCCCTCCCTGATGAGGATCTCTGCACCTTCTCTGTATTGGTCAGGGAGATGTTGGATTAGTTGCTCTAATGTGTCGTAGTGCGCTCTATCGTAGCGAGCGAGGAGTGCTTGAGTATTGGCAATGCGCCATATGTTGGCTGCCTGGGCGGCCACCCGTTTGCCAGAGGTCTCTAACACCTTGGACTCTTTGTCCGGGGGAGGAGCGTCACCTGTTTGTGAGTGTGCCCTCTTGCGAGCATTCGCAACGACAATGGAATCCAGAGGTAATTGGCCTCTGATGTAAGTAGGGTCCCCAGGCGCTGATCTGTATTTTTTGTCGATCCTGGGGTTGATCACTCTTGCCCTGGTGGGTTCCTTGAAGATGTCCTTTGCTGGTTTGAGGACACCCTTCAACATGGGTAGAGTTTTTATATTCCTTTCTGAGTATGCAAAAGTATCCATAAGAAAGTCGTCCTCGACGGTGTCCGAGTGAAGTTGCACCCCATGATTGGCTGCAGCACGTTCAATTAGAGCGTTGAACGCTGCAGTGTCCTCAGTGGGAGATGTTTTTGCTCCATAGAGTTGCGGGTCTTGTGCCTCCATAGGTGCACCTGGGTCCACCGGGTCATCCCAAGTTTGATCAGGGTCCTGTTGGCCGTCAGGGTCCATGTCTCCGGGGTAGGGGACTTGGTCACCCATGTAGTCCACCAACGCATCCGTGTCGGAGTGTGTGGGAGAGAAGGATTGTGGATCCTGGTAGGGTGAGTGGAAAGGTTCGTAAAGAACTGGTTCTGAAGCCACAGGCAGCTTTCTTTTAAGTGGAATCCTGAAGGAGTCCAAAGCCGGCTCCGAAGTTATTTTCCGTTTGTGGATAATCATCCTGCCGGTGTCGGCGTCGATTACATGCGATGGAGACGTCTCCGCAGAGCGTTCGGCAGGCGTGATCGTGGTATGGGTCACCCGTGTCCTGATTTGGAACATTTTCGGGGCCGTGGATGGTGGCAGGCCAAAAGTAATGTTGGCTGGTGTCGAAGAGGCTGCTGGAGCTTTAATTGGTTCGGAGCCCGACGTGTCCTGGAGGACCATTTTCTTTTTGGTGCTTTGCGCAGCAATGGGTCGCGTCTGGAGCGCCCTCGAGTCTTTTGCACCGACCGGTTCTGTTGAGGCGGTCGTGGATTTTTTCGGCGCCGGTGGGTCATCGAGTCGAGGGGTGGGAATGGCCGTCGACTTCTTCGATGAGTGTGGCTTTGGTGTCGCCGTGGAAGCGGTGTGAGACGCAGCAGGCTGTTTGACCTTTGGGGTCGGAGTCGATTGCGTCGGTGCCGGAAGCCGAGCAGGTTTGGTGGTACCGAAGGCCTTCTTCCTTATGTCGACTCCGACGTCGGCCGCTTCGAGTTCGGCACCGAAGTCTCGTTTGGTGTGCTCGGTGCCGATGTGTTTTGCTGGCGTCGAAGGTGTGGAGGGCCTCGATCCGACCAGCGCCACTTTCGGTTTCAATTGAACCAATACAGCTTTCGGTTTCGGTTTTGAAGAAGGGAAACCAGCTGTTTTGGGCATTAATGGCTGCCGCTGAATGTCCGAGGCGGGGCCGAAGAACTGCGGGATAGGTCTTGGGTAAGGCCCGAAGGCTATCCCTCGACCGGAGCCATAGACTGTTGCACTGGGCTTTCTTCAGTCTGAACGGGTAGGCCTTGCTCGTCACCGGAGCTACTCTCTTCGGCCCCTAAGGCCTCATTGTAGTCTCCTACCTCGGTGTCGTCTTCATCTCTGCGAAAGAGTGTTTCGTCGACGTCTTCCGATCCGGAGTCATGTTCGGAAACGGGACTGGAGGGTAGGTTCTCCACTTCTTCGACATCTTCGGTCTCGGCGTTGAAGATGTCGGCCGGGGCCGGTGCCGCTTGCTGCGCCTCGAGTCTCGCCGCTCGTCGATTCCGTAGAGTCTTCTTGGATCGAAATCTGGCACAGGCCATGCATGTAGATTCGTCGTGATCCGGTGAAAGGCATTTGTTGCACACCGGATGGACGTCGACGTGGGGATATTTCGCATTGCATACCGGACACCTCTTGAACGGTGTCCTCGATTCCATCGTTGATGTCGAATCGACGGTCGGGTAAGATGCGAAAGTTTGTTCTGGAAGTTAGTAAACTAACAAAGATACTATTGATACCGATCGAGAACAGTACCGACGCGAACTAAAGGCCTTTTGGCCTGAAAAAAGATTTTCCTAACTTGAGTCAAGATAGCACATCCGAACCCAATGGCGGAAAAAAACAATCTGAGGATGGAGAGGATGCCCATGCGCACTGTAGTCCAGGGGAGGAGTCACCTATCCCAGGATACTTCGAAGACTCTTCCAGGACAACAACGTGCAAACATCCGGACCCAACACTAGGCGGCGATCTATGCACAGATATGAATTCAGCAGCCCACATGCCTCGAACTGTAAGATTCAGTGCTTACACGGAGGTATCCCATGTCAGAACACAAATACCTGCAGCCAAGACTGACAGCATTATAGTGGTGCCACTGGTCATCGCTATCACCCCTGAGTATTGGGTCCTCCTAGTGTATCTGGACTGGGATTCTGAGTCCATGTGAAGAGACTGGGCTTGAGATGGGGACTCTAGAAGATGGTGTGGACGGTTTGAGCTCTCTGCGCTTTGTCTCTTTGTGAATTAGGTACATCCTGAGCTCTTCTGCGATCCTATCTCCGAATGAGTATTATGGTCTGAGGTTGACCTGTTAGAGATGGTCATGCTAGAACCGAGAATAAGTATGCACTCTTTTGTTTTGCATCAGTCTGCTTGCCTTGGTCTTCTAGAGGCGGCAACTTGCTAGGAACTGAGCCAGGGCTGGTTTTGAAGTTTACCTCAAGCTCAACTGTGCAGCTTAAGTCTGCTTAGATGAGGAAGAGTAGAATCTTAGGGCCGAGGAGGGTTATCTGAATGTCGTAGTTAGAGCAGAGTGTCTCAAAGCTTTCTCAGAAGTAAAATTGGCTTTTAAGGGCCAAGATGACGCAGAAGCAGTGGCTGCCCAAAAATGCAGAGGCCTCTTTGGAGGAGGTTCAGTGCTTAAGACATGGCTTTCCCAGGACTGTACCTAGTTCTGTAGTTGAGGCTCAGTGTGCCAGCTCAGTTCAAAGTAAGATCCTCTACATTTTTGCTTAGAAACCAATAACCTGACTGTCTTTGTTCAGGGCTCTGGACAACAATGCCCTTTTAGTCGGAGTCATTGGATGAGACATATTCGGGACTTCGCTCCCCCTTAGATCACCAGTGTCAGATGGCCCACCTCTTTCAGCATCCAAGTAAGTTCCCTTGACATATTCGACACAGCATGTCCTTGATCGCATGGGAGAAGCTTAGTGCTGCATTCTATGATGCACCCATAGTCTACCTCCATGGTGTCGGTTACTATTATAACACCGGAAGGCCGAAGATGCTAATTCTTTGTGGTTAATTGGGATGCAGATTGCAGACCTAATTCTGGTCTTACCACTGGAACTTACTGTTACATTTAGAATATATGAAGTGTATTTTCCATGGTCCTCTCTGCCACAAGTCATTCTCTTAGTGGAGTAGTGTGGCTCACTGGTTAGAGGCGGCAGACCCGGAAGCAGAGGACGGCCCGGGACCAGGGTTCAATTCCCGACACGGCAGGGTCGTGGACCAGGGTCAGCGGACTTGATAATTCTCGCCTCAGTGCCCACTCTAACCAGGGATCACACTCGGCAACTCTGGGCATTAGCTTGCCTCATCTCCACAACGGCCCCCCACATTCGCCGGGGATGCCTGGTTTCACCTTGGAGATACCCAGGAGGGACCATCTCACAGGGATAGCCAGGATGGGTTCCCCAGCGGTCTACAGCGCCACGACGCCTCGGCAGCAGTGCGCTTTACAAAAACACATACATTTACATTTCTTACATCCTGACACACCAAGGAATTTGGTCCAATTCGATTCCAAATTGGTCGGCAACCACATGGTCTGTTCATGAGGGTAGCGATTCAGGTGCTTTGCCGAAAATTTCACCAGTATCGTTTGACTGTTCCAGAACTCTCAGAGATACGCCAAACCCTGATGGCAAAAACTATCTAAGGTGAAGTCTATACCCCACTACATTGTGGACTTCGGGGGAGGTATTATGAGTCACAGCAAAACCGAAGCCTCTTGCAAACTCTGCATCCCAACACTATAGATGGCAGGAGTGTACAGAGCCTGTCACAAAGCAGACATGCTCCAAACGTAGGGCAACTCAAACTTCATCTTATCAATAACAAACTTTGGGATCTATAATTCTACCCCTAGTTTTTGGTATGCAGAGGTTTCTGCAGTCTTTAGCAGTCACATAATTGCCATCCGATAGCTATCAAACTATTTCAATACCTATGAAAATGATATAAATGTTAACATACATATACTTGGGGAATCCAACAATAGTTCTTTTGCGTTATTGCAAAAACATAGAAGGCAAAGTTATGTTATTTTAGTGATGCTTGAGAGAGATTGCTTTCTGCACTTAAAAATCAAGCATACGCATTTGTATCCAAGTATCCTATTGAAATAAAAGTATCTTACACAGCAGCATCAGGGAAGTGGACAAATGTTATAATGGTGAAATAAAGCAGGCATGGCCAAAAAGGAATTCTTCTAACCTCTGTGCAACAAAGTATTTCAAGTTTCTGTCTCCTACAAGAGACAAACGTCCATGACAACTAACTCAAATTGGCATGTTTATATTATCTTGTCAACACGGACATCACTGAAGCAACACCCCTGAAGTCCTGAGGACTTCAGGGGTGTGGCTACTGCAGGTAGGACCAGACTGGAACAAGAAATGGAGGTGGAGGATAACACAATCAGAGCAACACATGGACTAGGGTGCAAGAGGGCCGTGAAAGTGAAGGTCTTAAGGGCCTGCCAACTTGGAGCCTGGGTGTGAGGCAAAAAAAAAAACCAAAGATGTGCACATGGATTGAAGGGAAGACTGAGGTAATAGATCCCCGGGGCAGATAGGAACTTCATTGCGAGAAGGATGGCGAGGTTCCACACCGAAGACTGAGGAGAATTTTAAGACTGGCTTTTGATTTTTGTGTAGGGTGTCTGGGAAGATCCAACCATTCTGGGTGGGTTTGAGATATTATAAATCCTTTGTGTGGTGTTTTAAATTGTTTAATATTTCCCTTCCCTTTCGTTATCCTCCCCACCTCCACTAAACTGCTGTTGTGATTACACTAGGAGAAGTAATTTAAATGCAGCATCTTAATGTTGACTCTCGACAGTCAAATGGGTCAGTGTTAACTGCCTACAACATAACCCAGATAAAAGAGAAATTTTGTTTTTTGGTTCAAATCCACTAACAGGATGGACAGGTGCCTGGCTGAGTGGCTGTCCGACCCCATATATATAAATCACATGTTTAAAAGTAAATACATAAAGTTTCATAAAATATCACAATGCTGCTTGTCTTTGTATTTTCAGATGTCTTTAATTCAATATCTTATGCCTTCTTAGCCAACACATGTTTCGTCGCTGTTACAGGGGATTACCCCGCAACTTCTCAAGGCTGAGGTCAGTTTCAAGTAGTCTTAGTTCTGGTGATAATTCCAACCCGGAAGGGGTTCCTATAATTTCTGCGCCTCGAGAGGTAGACTATTTAGTCTTGTGTCTGAATATCTTAATGTGCTTCCAAGCGTAAGGAAGTTTCTTTTAGAAGAACTGCCCCATCCGGCATTATTAGCGAGAACCCCTTGGATCTCCAGGCCGTGGCGTGTTCACCAAGCAAATCAGCAGTTGTCCGACCCCATCCCCACCTACGGAGGTGGCAAGGAACTTTGGGAGGGGAGAAGGGGGTGGGGGGATATTTGATAATCGTATTCCTTTCAAAATCCAGATTTCCTCTGTAGTGTTTTGGGGTACGAAGAATGTCAAAAAAAAATATTCAAATGTTCTCTATCTGGGTACGTATCCCAGTAAAAAAAATATTCAAAGGTTCTCTGGGTATCCTAGAATTCTGAAGATATCAGTTCTAAGCAGTACAGAACAACACAATCAGTCTTCGGTTTAAAATGACAAAGCGGGCCGCTGTGTCTCAGTACCGTAATCAATTGCATTGGTTGCAGGCAAGCAAAAGAATTACTTTTAAAGTATCAACTATTGCACACAAAGCCTTCTATCTCAATTAATAGGATTTGGGAATACTGCTGATATGATTCAGAAATACTATCCTCCTAGGAACATGTTCGTGAGGGATGTAAGGCTGCTAGTAGCTCCTCGGTTTAAAAGGAGATGACTGGGAAGCTCTGCCTTTTCTGTATTAGTTGCCAAGGTATAGAATAAGCTCCCTTTGCAACTTAGAACCGTCCCAGATGAGAACGCTTTTTGGAAGTTGTTAAAAACCGATTTGTTTAGCTTACAATGTGGGTATTTTCCTCAGTGCAGGGACACTCCTGAGTTGCCACGCACTTGATTTAATGTTGAAATAAAATGATGTTGTGATGTATATAATTAAGTTAATGAGGTTGTTCTACCCTACAGAGAAGTGGAAAATAAACAGTTCTTTGGTGTTTCACAGGTTCAGTGTTGAAATTATGTGATGTATAGAAGTTAATGATGAAGTTTACCCTGCAGAAAAAAGGCAGAATATCCCCCTTCACAACCTTTAATTATAAGGATTGGAACCTAAAGGGCAAAGATAGATTTTTTTTTTTTTTTTGAATTTTAGCACGGTTTATTGTGATCAGCAATTCAGATCCTTGAAGGATACAGCATCACTCTGATCCTGTGCCCCATGGCCTTGGCGGGAAGGTTGCTGCGGAACTTGGCACGGACCATGCCGCTGCTACCATGGGCACGAGTTACCTTCCCCCAGATCACACGAGTTTTGTTGGGTTTGCCACCAGGAGTTACAGTGTTGTTCTTGGCTTTGTACACGTATGCGCATCGCTTGCCCAAGTAGAAGTCTGTCTCATCTCGTGCATAAACCCCCTCGATTTTCAGAAGAGCGGTGAGCTCCCTCTGGTTTCGGAGACCACGTTTGTAGCCAGCAAAAATGGCCTTACTCCACAATCTTCCAGACATTCTGTAACTTTATAGTCCGGCTGTTGACAGCCCGCAACCGGTTTCCAAGATGGAGGGAAAAAGCCTAAAGGACAAAGATAGTTATCCCATTTGAGCGCATAGCGATTTTGCCATATCAGTACACGTTTTAATACTTTGCAAGGTCATGTTTGCCAAATAAAAGTGGCTCCATCAAATGGCTTGTCTAACATTTTCTCTTGGACAGAAGTGGATCACAGCCAACCTTGCCGTCACAGAACAACTGCTCCTTCTAACTAAGAAAACGTGCATTGGAAACATCCATGGCTAAGCCAATAATAATCAGTGAGGTTGTTGAACCTTATTGCCTCTCTCTAATTTAACTGGAATTAGGTCAATTAGTGGCGAGATATCATGCCAAATCTTCCCATCGTTATGGCCCAGATTAGCTAAGGCATTTGCGGCCTTGATAGAAGTAGCTGCCATTGAACCTACTCTACAGCCCAAATTATCAATAGGTTTCCATCTCTATCTGGAGGTGCAGAGGATGTAGTGATTGTTTTTTTTACCTTTATTGACCTGCTGAAGCTATAACAGAATCTGGTTTAGGATGACCCGTAAAGAATGCTGGAGCTGTATCAGGAGCTCCGTACTTTCTCTCCAAACCAGGCACCACTGCCCAAACCGTGGTGCTGGGTTTTGATTGACTTTAGGGCTTCTGCCCAGATTAAATCTAGTATAGGAATAGTTTTTATAATCTTATGTGGTTGCTCTTTAAAATCATACAAGAATAACTGCTGTTCCAGAGGATGCAGGCAAGCTTAAATTTGAGGCAGCAGCTCTTTCCACTATTGCATGATTCGGGCTATGCCATCTGGAGGACCAATCTGCAGTCTGGGGGACTTTTCACCTTCTTTAGGTGCCACGTATTCATCCAAATCATCTGTACAGTCTTTATGAGGCAATTCATGTTTTTATCTCCTTCTCCTATCTCATCTGGAGTTGTTGGCACCAAGACTAGTAGTACGAAGGTAGTTTGGAAACCGATGTCTTGGAGCGAGCAGAGGAGGCAGTGGTGAAGTGGGCATGAGGTACCAACATCTGTTGCAAAAAAGTTAAAACTCCAGCAGGCACCTGAAACCACTTTTTTTTTTATTGTACGAGGTCTATCATAAGGATGTTTAGAAAGGCATGGTTCAAAATGCTGTGACCTATAACCAGTCGCGGTAGTCATCTTCATCTAAAGCATAACTAACTAACTATCTAACTAACTATCTAACTAACTATCTAACTAACTATCTAACTAACTATCTAACTAACTAACTATCTAACTAACTATCCATCTAACTATCCATCTAACTAACTATCTAACTAACACACACACACACAGACACACACACACACACACAGACACACACGTGAAAAGTCTGTGCTTTTTTACAAACACCATTGCAAATTTAATATAATTTCCTTTTGAAGCAGATCAATTGTTCTCAACTTTCCAAAGCAGACTCTCTCTTTAGAAACCGCAATTGATGTGCCATCTAGTGGCCTAAAGTGTCTTGCGGTATTAAAGTCTTGCAGCATGCGTTTTTTCAGTTAATTTCATTTAAAACATTAGATCTACCTTCCGTTAGTCAAAAGTGCTGTGAGGAAACAGGTTTAGTCTGCACTTTGCCTCGTTTAAAGGGTGAGGGATGCATTCTCTATGCAAGTTGCTGCAGCTGACCTCCGCTTCTTCTGCTCTTAGTATGTGTATAGTTGAGTCCACAAATCTAGAGAGGACCGTCCTAACGCTGCAGGCATGTGACAAGCTTACTTCTATATCTTGGTGGGATACAGCAAGAAGAATGCTAAAAGGCTAATCAATACGCCCTCGTGAGAGAACAGTATAAACAGTCCCACAATCTGCATTCAACTCTAACCAATGTCATTCAGCCTATAACATACGCAAAAGTAATTAGCATTGAGGATTGGAAATGATTTACACAGTACTTTTCTTGACATCCTTAAGTATTCACAGGACGACTGTCTCTCCAAAACACCTGCTGTTGGCACTATAAAGCCTTTAAAGTTCACTTGTGTAGTTGCTTTGTGCCAATACCACATTGAGCTTGTTGATACATTTGAAAGTACTGCAATGCAGACCATCAACAATTAATGAAAGTTAGGCTCCCAAGGACCAATCTGAATTAAAATTTTTTAAAAAATCTATTTTCTTAGGTACATTACAGTTAATGTAATTACCAAACAGCATTTGTCATGCAGAACATGTCTGTCACAGCAGCAGGGGCAGGGTTATCCACCTGAAACTGTAAACGCTACACCTTCTTGCATGGCGATTGAGCAGCAACAGTTGACAGCTTTTGACCTTCCTCCTGAAGTCTGTAATGTTATCTTGACAGCCAAGAATTCACCACCAAGCATCATAACACCCATCATCCAATTTTCAAGCATGTAATGAGTAGGGGAAACACTTATCTCTAGCTGATTAATCTGCCACTGGAAGCATAGGTAACCCTGTTTGAACTATGTCAATCAAGATGCAAACCTTTAAACTCCTCTCAATAAGGTCCAGCCTTCTTGGTTATATCAGGGTTGGCACACTTATGGATTTACAATTCCCTGCTGAATTACATTAGATACAGTCCTTACTGAAAAGGCTCACATAATAAGCAGTGGAAAGCCACGACTCTGCCTCAGTTTCCTTAAATGCAAAAGACTGGCCTGGAGCAACAGTACGAAAACAAGTTACTTACCTGTAACTAAAGTTATCCAGTATTGGTATCTTTCATAGATTCACATGCCTGACTCATTCCACGCCGCCGAGATGGGAGTCCCGCGGTAAAATACAAAAGTAGTGCCATAATTAATAAATAGGCCAAAGGCTATATCTTAGTAGCCTATCTACGTCCTTATATGAAACGGACTAAAAGTCAGCTCCAACCAATCAGCTATCGGCACCCTCTAGAACACTCCCAACAGAAGCAGTTCTCCTCAGATTTTCCAAGCGCAAGTGGTAAGTAAGTAAATATCCCTAAAATCACTGAGAACTGGTTTCACGGGGAGGAGGGTGGGTGCATGTGAATCTATGAAAGATACCAATACTGGATAACGAATAGTTTCTTACCTGTCGGCGTAGTTTTGCAGCTTGAAGATCTTTCTGGATTCACTATGCTGTGCATTATTCCGCGATCTGGTGGTTGGGTCCGGATTCGTAGTCTTTCTTTTTTTTTTTGTGTAGCCCAGGTGGGCGTGGACGTCCCACCATTTGGTGTACCGCTCGTGACATCGGCGTGCTTCCTGCGGAAGTCCCACCTTTGGGGCGCCATCTTCGGGTTCTTTTTTCCCTTCCTTTCTCTCTCTCTTTTTTTTTTTTAACCCTAGGCGTTAAATAACTTCCTTATATATCCTTTCAGTTTTATCTTGTTATTTCAGTCTTTGTCCCTCCACCCTTTTTTCTCCTGCCTCATCTTCCTGGCAGAGGTGGGTGGGTTCGCTAGTGAATCCAGAAAGATCTTCAAGCTGCAAAACTACACCGACAGGTAAGAAACCATTCGTTTTGCAGCGTGAATCTTTATGGATTCACTATGCTGTGCATAGATTTTGTAGCCGTTTGATATCTCTGTGGCGGCTGGGTGGAAGATGAGCGTTGGTCGTTGAATATATGTCGAAGCACCTTCTGTCCTACTTGTGCTTCCTTGTTCATCTGTATATCCACGCAGTAGTGCTTGGTGAACGTGTGCACCGAAGCCCATGTTGCCGCCAGGCATATGTCTTGAATGGGTGTATTTGCCAGAAAGGCAATTGTTGCTCCCTTCTTCCTTGTGGAGTGGGCCCGTGGCCCCTCGGATAGTTCTCGTCCCACCTGTTTGTGGCAGAATTGTATTGTTAGTGCAATCCATTGTGCAATGGTTCTTTTTGTCACTGGTCTACCCAGGAAGCTCGTTGCGAAGGACACAAAAAACTGTTTGGTTTTCCTGTGTTCTTTTGTCCTCTCGATGTAGTGCATCACCGCCCTTCTAGCGTCTAGAGTGTGCAGTGCCCTTTCTGCGCTTGTTGCTGGGTTCTGAAAGAAACCTGGTATTTGAATTGTTTGATTTAAATGGAATGCTGACACCACTTTTGGCATGAAGCGTGGGTCCGTTCTCATTACGACTCTGTCCTTGTGTATCTGGATGTAGGGCTCTTGCAGCGTTAGCGCTTGCAGCTCGCTTACTCTGCGCAGTGAGGTTATTGCCACCAGAAAGGCTTTCTTCATTGTTAGCATTTGGAGGGAGGCCTTGTGAATGGGCTCAAAGGGCGCCTTCATAAGTTCCGTCAGGACTATGTTGAGGTTCCATGCATCCTCTATGGTGGCGCTATTCTTTTTGCCCTTTCCAGGAATCTCTTTACTACCCGTGACGTAAAGAAGCTTCCTCCTGTCTCACCTCGTGTGTAAGCTACGATCGCTGCTAGGTGGACCCTCAGCGACGATGAGCAAAGTTTCGCCTTTAGAAGGTGTGTGAGGTATCTAAGCACCGTTGATTTCTTTGTCATTTTATCTTGCAGTTTATTTTTGCTGCACCACATTGTGAACCTTTTCCACTTTTCCCCATAACATTTCCGTGTTGTTGGTCTTCTTGCCTCCCGCAGCACTCGCATAGTGCTTGGAGGTAGTTTAAGGTGTGCGAACTCTATGTCTTCAGGAGCCAAGCTGCCAGTCCGAGGCTCTCTGGCTCTGGGTGTAGAACCTCTCCGTTCTGCATGGAGAGCAAGTCCTTTCTTTTTGCGAATTTGTGTGGAGGTCCCTGTGCCATTTCCACTATTTGTGAGTACCATGTCTGTCTTGCCCACTGTGGTGCCACCAGGATCATGGTCATGTTGCTGGTCTTGCACTTGAGTACCCTGTGTATCAGTGGTATTGGTGGAAAAGCGTATGCAAATGTCCTTGACCAACTTATCCATAGGGCATTCCCCTGGGATTGTTTTTCTGGTTGTCTGGATGCGAAGTTTCGGCACTTTGCATTCAGGCGTGTTGCAAACAGGTATATTGTCGCTGTACCCCACCTTTTGAATAGCCTTTGCGTTTCCTGTCCATTGAGCTCCCACTCGTGAGATGCCGAGGTCTGCCTGCTGAGCCAATCGGCTTCCACATTGTCTTTCCCTGGTAGGTGTATTGCCAGCAGGTCTATTTTGAGTGGGATGGCCCATCTCCAAATCTCTTGTGCCAGAGTTGAAAGGGGGAGCGATTGCGTGCCTCCCTGCTTGTTGATGTAGAACATTGTGGTAGTATTGTCCGTCTGTATCAACACTTTTTGGTTGTATAGCTGCCTCTGGAAGGCCTTCAGGGCTAGCAGTACGGTCTTCAATTCCAGGTAGTTGATGTGTCTGACCGCATCTGCTGGAGTCCACAGACCCCTCACTCTGAGCTTGTTCATGTGCGCTCCCCATCCTATCTGGGATGCGTCTGTGGTAATGGTCACAGTTGGGCTTGGTGGTGTCAAGGGCTTTCCTATAGTTATGTTCTCCCTGTTCCACCATGCTATCTCCTCTTGCACTGCGTGCGTAACAACTACTAGATCCTCCCAACTTCCGTTCGCTTGTGACCATTGTTGTTGCAGCCATTCCTGGAATGGTCTCATGTGAAGACGTACATTGGGGACTAGGTGAATGCATGACGCCATCATGCCCATGATCTTGCTCGCTGTTCTCACTGTCAGAGCTCGCCCCTTCTGGTAGAGACGCGTCTCCTTCAGCAGGGCTATCGTTCTCCTGTCGCTGGGCATGACTGTTTTGTCTAAGGTGTTGATCTGCGCTCCCAGGAAGATCTTCGCCTGTTCTGGTTCCATTGACGACTTCCCCCAGTGTATCGAGAACCCCAGGCTTGTTAGTGTTCTTGTCACCCGCTCTGCATGCTCCTCGCACTTGTCGCGAGTACTTGCTTTGATTAGCCAGTCGTCTAGGTAAGGATACACATGAATCCCTTCCCTCCTTAGGTACGCTGCTACTGCTGCAAGGCATTTTGTGAAAACCCTTGGTGCGGACTTTAGACCGAATGCCAGGGTTGTGAATTGGTAATGATCCTGGTTGATGTTGAACCTCAACAGGTTTTTGTGGCGCCTGTTCATCGGGATGTGCAGGTAGGCATCTTTGAGATCCACAGTGGACATGAAGTGTCCGCCTTGTATTTGAGGTAGCACTTCTTGTAGTGATGTCATTTTGAATTTTTGCGTCTTTATGAATTTGTTTAGGAATCGTAGCTCCAGGATGGGTCTTAGTGTTTCGTCCACCTTTGGGACCAGGAAGTAGTTTGAGTACACTCCCTTGTTCCTTTCTCTGCATGGCACTGGTTCTACGGCCTCCTTTTGGAGTAGTTGTTGCGCCTCTTCCCTGAGTTGAGCAAGCTCTTGACTAGAGCGTTGTCTTCTCTTTGGTTTCCTGTTTGGGGGCCTTTTCTCCAACTCTATGCAGTATCCGTGCTGTATGACGTTGAGTATCCATTTGTCTGAGGTTATTTTTTGCCATTGTTGAAGGTAAAGCCCCAGTCTTCCGCCTACCGGGGTTGTATGCTCGTAGGCGCTTGTTTTGTGTACCCCCCCTCACTGTGCTTATTTTGCGCTTCACCCCTCGGGGTATGCTGGGGTGAGCGTCTCCTTGCGTGCAAAGTCACTTAGATGAGGGTTGGTCTCCCCCTCTTCTTCTTTGGCCACGTCAGTTTCCCCTCCCGCGAAAGGACTGGCCTCAAGGCTGGTACTGCCAGTTCTGCTTCTGCTGTCCTTGTTGACTGTGACTGTCACCCTGCTGTCCTTGCTGGAATGCTTGGTCTGACGTTCTCTGCTGGTTACCTCCCCTTCCGTAGGGTCTCCGAGCTGGGGTGCCTCTTCTCATCCCTCTGAATTGCAGGGCCCCCATGGACCTTGCCGTCTCATTTTTCTTCTTCAGTTGGGAGAGCTTCTCGTCCACCGGTGCCCCGAACAGCGTTTCACCGTTTAAAGGGGTGTTCAGTATGTTGTTCTGGACCTCTTGTTTGAATCCAGAAATTCTGAGCCAGGCCTGCCTCCTTTCAGTGATCCCTATGGCCATTAGTCTGCTCGAAGTCTCAGCCCCGTCCAATGCAGTCTTCATGCATGAGTTGGCGATATTCTTCCCCCTCCTCCACTAGATGGGAAGCCCTTTGTCGGTACTCTTCTGGGAGATGCTTGATTAGTTCCCCCATCTCATCCCAATGCTGGTACTGGTGCCTGTTCAGTAGCGCATTAGAGTTTGCCATGCACCAGTGCATTGCGGAGTTTCTTTCTACCTTCCTTCCAGTGAGGTCCATACTTCTGCTCTCCTTATCAGGAGGTGGTCCCGAGGTCGCCGGCACATTGGCTCTTTTCCTGGCCGTGGAAGCAATGATGGAGTCGGCAGTGACCGATCCCTTGATGTAAGGAGGATCCTGCGAGGAGTGCTTGTACTTTTCCGTTCTGGGCGTGATGGACCGGCATGTTGCTGGGTCCTTAAACGCCTCCTTCCCTTGGTTCATCACGCTTTGGAGCATGGGGAGGAACTGGCTCCTTGTCTGGATGGGGAGCAGAGTTTAGAGTAGGAAATCTGCTTTCGGCTTCTCCACGTCCAATTTCACCCCAAAAGCTGCTGCAGCGCTCTTGACAACCATGTTGTATGCCCTGATGTCGTCTGGCAGCGAAGGCCTCGAAGGATAAGTCTCCACGGGCTCTTCGGGATTTTTGGTGTCGATGTCCTGCCATTCCAGCTCCGGAGTCGTCGACGGCGCCGAGCCGTAGATCGACTGCTGATCCTCTTCTTCATATTCTCCCTCATAGTAGGGGCCTTCTTCCTCCTCTTCCGGATCCTTCGACAGCTCTTCGGCGTCGAATTCTTCCTGTTCCTCGATCTCGATGACCTCCGTTGACTGGATCGTTGGGATCTTGAATTTCTTCATTTTTTCGTCGAACTCCTTCTTCCTCTGAAGGATGCTCTCTATCTCCGCCTCGAGTCTTCTCTTTTTCTTCTCCATTTCGGAGACGTGTTCGGCGTCGACCGCAGGTCTCTTCGACGGAGCTTGCGTCGACGCGGCCTTGTCTTTCGTCGCCGAGCGCCCCACCTCGTGGGCCTGCTTCGACGAACTCTTGTCTTTCGGCGGCCTTCGGCACCTGGGAGTCCTTCTCGAAGGATCCGCTGGGCCTTCTGTCCTTGGATCCACTCGCGGTCGCCGAATTTTGTGTCACCGGTGTTCCTTTTGAGGACTTTGACTCGGTTGTTCGAGAGTCACTTTCAGATTTTCGGGGCCCTTTCGGGGGTTTCGTACTCGATGTGTCTCTTACCTCGTCAGGCGTTTTCTTATCGGTCTCTGCGACCGTGAAGACATCAGGTCCTTCGGCGATGTTGTCCTCATCGTCGGTGGAGAGGCCCAGATCGTACAGCGACGGGGCCTTACCCCTTGCCTTCCATGTTGAAGTTGGCTCTCCTCTGTCTTTCTCTCACCCGGAGTGTCTTCGGCGTGAATGCGGAACAGGCGTTGCAGTACTTGCTCTCGTGGTCGATCGGCAGGCAAAGGTTGCAGACCGGATGTGGGTCCTTCTGCGCGTACTTGTGGTAGCAGTTAGGGCAGAATTTAAATGGTGTCTTGTCCATTGCGCTCAGAGTCCCTGAATGCGCATTTTCCTATGGGCGTCAAAGAATTTCGAGGATCTGTAATTCTTTCCGCTCTGTAGTCTTCTGTAAGTTCTCCTTCGATGAAACTCACGTATTTTCCTTCTTCCTTCGTTTAAAACTCTGGAGCTTCTCGATGACGATCCAGACCCAACGGCGGAAAAAAGAATCTGAAGATGGCGCCCCAAAGGTGGAACTTCCGCAGGAAGCACGCCGACGTCATGAGAGGTACACCAAATGGTGGGACGTCGACGCCCACCTGGGCTACACAAAAGAAGAAGAAGAAAAAAAAAGGACTACTAATCCGGACCCAACCACCAGATCGCGGAATAATGTACAGCATAGTGAATCCAGAAAGATTCACACTGCATAACTGTAGTTACAGGTAAGTAATTTGTTTTCTTATACAGTATTGGGGTATCTTTCATAGATTCACATGCCTGAATCAGAATAGCAAGCAGTTTCCCAATTGTACTGTCGTTTGCGGATGGTGGGAGACATGTAGTTTAAAACTCCTAATATACATCCACAATCTTGAAACATTGCAATGACAAAGCATAAAAGCAATAATCATACAGTGAATATCAGCATAAGAAACGTATTAGCTGATAAACATAGGAGCATGAACACTGTAAGCAATGCAACAGTAAAGAAAGCTACTAAAAGACAAGCATTAAAGAAATAAGAATCTGACCTTAGTGAAAGAGATGACGTAACAGCTTGTCCAACCACTGCATCCTCCTATTGTGCAGATTGGAGGAAGCAATGTGTTGTGAACGTGTGGACATTCTTCCATGTCGCAGCACGGCAAATCTTGTCTAATGTAACTCCAGCGAACAAAACTGTGGATGCAGCGACAGTTCTGGTGGAGTGAGCTTTAGCTATCAACTTAAGAGGTTTGTTGGCTTTTTCGTGGCAGAATTGAATGGCAGATGTGACCCATCTGGGTATTGTGGCTTTGTAACAGCTGTTCCCTGTTTTCCTTGACCGTAGGTCACTAACAGTTGATCCGTCTTTCTAATATCCTTAGTCCTTTGAAGATAAAACTTCAAACCCCTTTTTACATCCAATGAATGCAATGTCCTTTCAGCTGGACTGGATGGATTTGGGAAGAAAGTTTGTAGCATTACCGGTTCGTTCAAGTGAAATTGCGTGGGATCCTTTGGAATGAACTTGGGATTCGCCCGCAGAATTACATAGTTATGAGTAAAACTCAAGAATGACAGGTTGTTTAAATGGAATTGTGAAGGAACCTTAGGGATGAATCTGGGATTCGATTCGTCTGGAGGATAACGATTTATTTTACAAAAAAAGAAAAAGGATGTTTTATAGTTAACGCTTGAATTTCACTAACCTTCCTGTTTGATGTTTGGGCGAGTAGAAGAGCCACTTTACTTGCCAGGCATTAGATGTCAGCCCTATAGATTCGTTCAAAGGGTTGCTTCATCAATTGCGACAGGACTATGTTTAAGTGCCACTCAGGAGGTGAAGCCTTAACAGGTGGATACATTCGAAACAAGCCTTTCCTGAATTGCTGTACAATTCCGGCAGAACAAAGAGACAGACATTTAGGGGGGCGTCTATATCGAGATATAGCTGCTAGATGAATATATTAGTCCTGATTTTGCCAAGGTATGGTAAGATTTGCTCTGAAGCAGAGATACATGGATGCAAGTTGTTTTGATGGTACCAGAGACAGAATTGCTTACATCTCAATCTGTAAGTCTTGTAGGTGCCATCCGCACAAGACCTGGCAATAATGTCTTTATACTCCTGTGTAATAGTCAAATCCTTAAATTGAAAGAATTCAGGAGCCATGCATTAAATTAGTGGCGGCTATCAAGATGAGAGAACCCTGCTCGGCTTTTCTGTTGCTGAGAACCTTACGTATTAAAGGTATCAGGGGAAAAATTAAACCGAGATCCTAGACTATGTGTCAAAGTTTTCCTTCATGATCCTGGATGTGGATGACAAGTTGCATAGAATTGGCATTTGCGGGTTTCGTTTGTTGCAAAGAAATCTAGAGCCAGTTTGTCCCAGAACGATTTGGTGCTGACCGATCAAACTTTATTCGTGGAGGCCGCTTCATTGCATGCTGGTGGTATTGCCTGTGCAAACTAACACCGAAGACTCTGCTATCATTGGCAGGATAACTTGGAGACAGAGTTGGATGGATTTGAGCTGCAGACGATTGATATGCATTGTCTTTTGGAGCAGAGACCATTTTCCTCGAATTTGAAGGGTCTGTAGAAGACGACCTCAGCTCTCCAGGGTGGCATCTACAGTCATTACGAAGTGAGGAATTTAGGGTAAAAACGTGATGCCCTCCAATAGGTGGGAGATCTGGGACCACAAGTCTGAGGTTTTCATCATACATGTGCAAAGATCACCAGGCCCCGGAACGATTTTTTAGATTGCATTTATTGTTTTGTAGCTGTACCTGTAAGAGTCTAATTTCCAGGTGCGCAAGAAGGGATCATATTGATAGCTGAGGACATGCTGCCCAGAAGCTAATTTATCCAACGCACGGATTGCTTTTTTTTTTTTTGGAGCCACTTCCTACAACTTTAGTTGCTTGGCTTAGGATAGAAAGTCTTTTGTCTTGAACAGTATCAAGTGTTGCGGACTAGGAACAGAATCTTCTGGCTTCTTTCCCCCTAGAGCTCGTCAGACCATCATCCAGGCGACAATACTATCCAGACTGGATTATGGAAATTCATTGTATCTTGGGGCAAACAAATCCTGTGTCCAGCGCCTGCAAAGGACCCAGAATGCTGCAGCACGCATGGTGGTGGCACTCCCGAGATCTGTGTCGGTCTCTCATGTCCTACCCAAACTACACTGGCTGCCCGTTGAGAAACAAATTCAATTTAAAACTCTTTGTGTCGCTCATAAAATTCTCAACCAACAGGCCCCTTTGGGCCTGGCTGAGCTGCTTCAACCGTATATGCCTCAGCGGCCCCTCAGATCGGCCAATCAGATGCTGGCAAATGTCCCTCGGGTTGTGAGAGCAAAAGCCAGGGGTCGTTCATTTCGCTGCCGTGCGGCGCAAGTTTGGAACCGGCTTCCACTTTCAATTAGAGAGATCCAGACTCACCTGACCTTTCGTAAAGCGATCAAGACCTGGCTTTACCGCTCTGTTGCATAACGGCTTTTCGACATGCCACCCTCCTGTGTCTCTGATCACGCTGGGACCCCCCATTGCTGGGGCAGCTATGCGCGCTATAAGTTCGCTAAAATAAATAAATACATGAATGAGTTGATGATGTTAGATAATTCACAAGGGGACCTAGTTTGTGAAACAACTTTAAGCAAGCTTCAGTGGCTGTGGACAATTAAAATGTCTTTGGTACTTAAATCAACCAGTTGCCGAGGTAGGGGAATACCTGATGACCCTTCATCCTGAAAGAAACTGCCACAGGGCTATGCAGTTGGTAAAATGCAGGAAGTTGAACTGAAGCTAAGTGTGAGAGGAAAGTGGAAGTACGAATCCTGTAAATTCAGAGCTGTCATGTGGTGTCGGAGAGGGTGACCACGTAACAGTATTGCTTTCAGAAGTAATTGTTTGATTTCCAGAGGTCTACGATGGATAGCCAATCCTTTATTTTCGTGTCTATGAAGAAAAACAAGACTAGTAGCCGGTTTGCTTAAAATGTACTCCTTTCTCTATGGAACCTCCGGGTAGCGTAGCCATCACTCCTTTTCGAAGCAGATGCAGATGAGGGGGTCACCTTCCTTTTGGTGGAGTAGATGACACCATTTTGGAACTGTTTCTCCCAGAGTATGGTGTAAGCAGCACTAGAACATTGTCACTGTAGGTAAGCTAGCCTAAAGGCTACTGATAGCTTCATTAAGTCTGATACCTTTGGCATCGTTCTGGATACAGATGAGTATCTGTTTCACAAGTGCCTCAAAAGAGTGTTTCTTCTGAAATTGAATGTGACAAAAAATATTGCAGTGTCAGAGTCATCCTTGACTGCTTGCAAGGTGTCGTCAACGTGCTTGCCAAACAGAACATCGCAATGGTATGTTAAAAATAGTAGATAGATTTGCACCTCAGGTTCTATATTCAGTGGTCTTGTACCAACATCGGCGTCTAAGGACCACTGGCCCTGCCAGTTGTGAATTACCTATTGAGGCTATATCTATAGCGCAATATATATTTACTGAGGAGGTTTCAACCCCTGCAGAATATCCATATCTATATCCATATATATCTCCATCTATATATATAATTATTTTTATATTTATTTCTTGTAATGTGTGCCCCATCTGTCTTCCTGCAGAAATTCTATGTATGTGTCAATGTTGAACTACATCTCGTAATTATACCAGCCCCATATTGCCAGTGATTGGGCAGCCCACACAGTAACACCAGGCATAGTTGAGAACGTCTCCTTGCTGGTATGTCTGGCTTATACGTGACAGGGTTTCTCATGATTGCGATTCCTCCCGGATAAATCAACAATTAGAATAGGTCTCACAGCTTTTCTATTTAAAATCAGAAGGAGAACAGACCATTTCTTATCTGCTTTTGGAAGTTAGAAGCGTTTGGCTGCACGTTCCTAAGGGTCTGGAAACCATCAAAAATCATCTGGTGGGGAATCCAGCAGCTGTGGGCTTTCTCCCTATCAAGACCAGATATGAATGGGTCGTTCCCAGGAAAGGAAAGTAAACATTTTCTTTCCTTTTTTTTAACCTTGGGATAACTCTTTTGTGGCAGGAGAATCGGAGTATGCGGATATACCGGGCACAATGTGGCTTTGCAGTCTCGGGAAAGTGTTAGGAGTAGTCCTGTAACACCCCCTAAAGGTTTAGTACTAGAACGACATAGATCTGACCTATGCTGTAAAGTTGGAAGCGGAGCGAAGTAGTGAATTTGCTCCACATATTGCCTCTCCATATATTGGGTGCTGTTATAGACTTACTCGTATTAGTCCCCTTCATTTGTGTCATTAAGTTATTCTGGACTATCTGTCTTCTGTACTTGTTTTTAACTATGGTGCATTGCCATTGAGATCATAGTTGCCTAGGTAGAAGCAGACGACTATGCTGATGTTGACAATCTTTTGTCATCGATGAGGCCGTTGTACAGGATGTAGTCATAGATGAGGCCATCGTAGATGATCTCATCATAGACTAGGCCATCGTAGACATGGTTATGTAGGCGAGGTTATCGCAGATGAGGTCGTCATCATCGATGACCGTCATGAACAACCATCATAGATGAGGCTGTCGTAGACGACCGTCATAGACAATGCCATCGACGAGCTTATTAGAGACTTGTGGCTGACACGCTCCCACTTTTATTGAGTGTGGTACTTACGACACCTCAGAACTACTTAGAAGAATTACACTTTTGGAGATACCATTACCGCTTAAACTCATAGTCACCATTACAGGAGATTTCAATTGACCGGCAATAAAGATCGCCCAAGTGAAGAAGTCAAAAGTCCAGCCCAATTGGTGGCGAGGCTCAGTGGTACGTGGCTTAGAACAGAATGTGATACAGATGCAATGAAACAAGATCAAATATTTTAAATATTTATTATTAAGAAGTAGCACAAAGCAGAAGTGGCAGATGGACAATGCAACTAATATATGGCTCTAGCCAAAACAATATAAATATCAAAAAGTATACAGAGTGAAGGTTATATTAAGTACAACTCAGTGACATGTACAACCAGAAAGCCGTAAAAAATGTATTTTTATTTTTGGCATACAAAAGCTATAAATAACAGACATATATATTTTTTTATCCTAAAAGCTGTACATCTGAGGTAGAAAAATATTGTTTCTGGTATCCAGTAAAGCATAAAAAAGATATACAAAAGTACAATACATGTAAAATATAAAAATGAAAATTGTCCGTTAACTCCATTCACTGCTGGGTTTTTGGTAGCTAGTACACGGTCTAAAGCCTGCCATTTTTCCATAGATAATATGTAGGACTTGAAATGTTGACGGCATCTCTTACTTAATCCAAGTTTTAAATCTTGTGTGGTGTCACTTGTTAAATCTGTTTTTTAAACCAATTGAATTGCCAAAAGACCCCCTGAAGCACTCAGCGGTGCATACGCTGTAGCGCTACTACAATAACAAAGCGGCCGCCATCAGAGCAGGCGCTCTCGCCGGACACGCCCACTAGAGGCCACGCCCCCTCGCCCTACAAATGTGCATCTACAGGAAGCGCAGCGGACGAGCGCAGCGGGAGCGCCGTCTGCGCGCCGAAGGCGCGCCAAAGGCAAGCCCGTCTGCGCCCGTCCGCGACCAGCCGGGACCCAGGGCCACAACCCCTGGCCCCTTCCCCGCCCAGAGCAGGATTTATAGCTCGGCGGCCCTACACAAAATAGGTAGGTTCTGTACTTCCCAATGCCCTCTTATATATGTCCCCACCGAACTACCCAGCTCATGTCAGGGATGCAAGCACCTCTTCCGCAAAACTCCGTCGGCAAAGGTACAGGTGTTCCATATGTTTGCATTAAACTGCCGCTCTCTGCCGAAACACCATACGGAGATTGCCATGTTGCTCGAGGAGAAAAAGCCTGACGCAATCTTCCTGACAGAAACATGGCTCACTGCCCACTCCGATCCAGACGTGGTGCGAGCACTACCCGTAGGTTATCACATTCTCAGAGTGGATAGACCGGTCGGCAGAGGCGGAGGTCTGGCGATCATCTTGAAAAGCCAGTACCAATGCCGTTTCTCGGCAGACACTATCCCTGACTGTGAAAGCGCAACTTTCTGCTTAGAGTTCGATGCAAACAACTCCTTCTCAGGCACCCTGATTTATCGCCCCCCGGAACCTGCAAACATGTTCCACAGGTCCCTGCCAGAAATCATTGCGGAAAGAACCCTCACATCAGCCAACCACACGATTCTGGGGGACCTCAATCTTCATTTTAATTCCCCTACTGATCACATCGCACGGAACTTACTAGAAGATCTGGAGGCCCTCCAACTCACCCAGCTGGTGGCGGCTCCGACCCATGGAAAAGGCAATTTGCTAGACCCCATTTTCAGCAACTGCCTGGACCTAACGGTTGATCCACCCATCCCCCTTCCGTGGTCAGACCATTTTCTGGTCCCCTTCTCGTGGGCCACTTATAAAAATCCCCAAGTACCCCCTCAAGTGACCATCAGGAGGAACTGGTCAAAACTCCCGTTGGAATCCTGGCTGCACCAACTGGATTCCACTTGCCCCTCCCCCTGCTCGGATCCTAATGTGGGAAATGACATCTATAGAGACTGGATCACCCGTTCATTAGACTCCACTCTCCCGATGCGTAAATCCTCCTCTAAGAGACTTCAGAAATCTGCCCCATGGTTTTCTGACTCTCTAAAACAGCTAAAACGCACTTGCAGACAAAAAGAGAGAGCTTGGCGCCTAGATTTCCTCCCAGAAAAGAAGACCTCTTATAAAGAGGCCATCAAGGTATATAAAGAAGGGATTAGAGCAGCCCAGGCTACCTACTTTTCAGAGAAAATAATGGAAGCGAAGTCCAAACCTAAGGAAATCTTCCAAATTATAAAACAATGCTCTAGCGCCACCACGGCTCCCCCCCCTATCAAATCCCAGAAGCAATGTAACGAGCTTGCAGATTTTTTCCATAACAAAGTTTCAAAAATTTATTCCACCTTTCCACCTGCAGCTACCCCCCCGGAAGCATTCAAACCATCTCGCCTCAGACCACCCCCCCGTCCAGGCCAGCCGTCGCTCGAGCACTTTCTCCCCCTTGACCTCGACACTTTAGGCAAAGTGGCCCGTGCGGTCAAGTCGGGATCTCCCCGTGACCCTGCCCCTCCAGATATCCTGATGCAGGCAAGTAAAACCATCCTGCCTGTAATCTTGGATCTCTTGAACTCGTCCATCTCTGCATGCTCTGTCCCCACTGCCTGGAAGCAGGCCATGGTACGGGCACTGCTAAAGAAACCGAGCCTAGACCCAAACGATCTGTCAAGTTACCGTCCCATCTCACTCCTTCCTTGGACGAGCAAGGTGCTAGAGAAGCACATAAATGCCCAGCTGGTGCAGTACCTGGAGGATCACTCGCTGTTACACACATCTCAGACAGGTTTTAGACCTCAACACGGGACAGAAACCGCCTTGTTAGCAGTCACCGAAGATACTAGAAGGATTCTGGACCAAGGAGGATCAGTGGCAGTGATCCTCCTTGATCTAAGCGCCGCATTCGATACGGTCAGCTACTCCACCTTGCTGGACCGTCTCCATAACATCGGAGTTTCAGGTGACGCTTTAAGGTGGCTGGAATCCTTTCTGTCTGGGAGGTCGTTTCAGATCTTCGACGGTGTAACAGTATCCTCAAGCAAACCCCTGAGCTGCGGAGTACCACAGGGCTCTTCCCTGAGCCCTGTGCTGTTCAACGTCTACATGAGGCCGCTGGCAAGTGTCGTCGAACCACATGGCATCAAAATCGTGTCATACGCCGACGACACCCAGCTGGTGGTCTCGCTGGCCACCGAGAACAGTAAGTGCTCCCCTGCCGATCTGCTACACTGCCTAGAGGACATAAAGGGTTGGATGACCAACTCCTCCCTTAAATTAAATGGAGATAAGACGGAACTCATGCTCCTAGGCCCACCTTCTCCAGTTCCATTCACCTCCCTGTGGCCTAATGCACTGGGTCCCCCCCCCACCCCAAAGGAAAGCGTGAAGAGCCTGGGAGTATGGTTGGACAGCAAACTCTCCTTCTCCACCCAGGCCACTAAACTATCTGCCACATGCTTTGGCCTTCTAAGAACCTTGAGGAAGGTTCTTCCACTGCTGCCACTAGAAGCCAAAAAGGTTGCGGTCCAAGGGCTAATCCAGTCTCGCCTTGACTCGAACAATGCCCTATACATGGGGGCACCTGAGTTTACACTTCGAAAACTGCAGGTTGTCCAGAACTGTGCAGCTCGTTCCTTGCTAGAAATCCCGCGCACTCAGTCTGCTAAACCTGCCCTAAAAATTCTCCACTGGCTGCCAGTGAGGCAGAGGATAGCCTTCAAAGCACTGTGCCTGGCGCACCGCACTTTCTGGAACACAAGCCCAGCGATCAACAGAAATCTTGTTAACCCCTACCATCCCAACCGGAACCTACGATCAAAGGAGGCCTTCCTTGCCGTCATTCCCAGAGTAAAGCGAGCCAGAGCAGGGGGAAGAATGTTCTCGCTGAATACCGCCAGGCTCTGGAACGACCTTCCCCTCCCACTCCGGTCCAACTCAAATCTTCTATCATTCCGCAAAAACTTAAAAACATGGCTGTTTGACAAACCCACTGTACCATAGCACCTCCTCCGTCACTTCTGGTCAGCTTAGCGCTTGGACGCCCATGGGCAGCAATCGCGCTCTACAAATACCATTACAATTACAATTACAATTATAGGTGAGGCCATTCGTAGGTGAGGCCATTCGTAGAAGAGGCCATTCGTAGAAGAGGCCATTCGTAGAAGAGGCCATTCGTAGATGAAGCCTCATTGATAAGGCTGTCATAGACTACCGTCGTAGATGACTATTGTAGATGAGGATGTCATTGAGAGGAGGCTGTCCTAGACAATGCCATTGTAGATAAGGCCATCGTAGATGAGGCCATTCGTAGGTGAGACCATCATAGATGAGGTCATGTAGATGGACATCGTAGATGAGGCCGTCGTTGACTGTCCTACGTAGATGAGGCCGTCGTCGACGAGGTGAGGGCATCATTGACGACCGTCATAGATGAGGCTTTCGTAGGAGGCCATCGTAGATGAGGCCATCGTAGATGAGATCAATATTGGTGAGGCAGTAATAGCAGGGATGGAGTTTTGTTATAGACACCTTATTGCCAAGTTATGAGGATGTCAGGGATAAATAGGGAGTAGTAGGGTCTGCCTCTGAGGAGTTCTTTTTCATTTTTATTACCTCTCTCAATGAGAAATGCCTTATCAAGACTCAAGGCAAGTCTTTATGGCGTTCTTGTGCGCCCGCTGGAGACTCTTGGTGTGACCTCTCCCTTTGACCTCTCCTATGAGGTGAAGGAATCCTCATTGTCCTCATCAGAAGTGACGGATTTAAGTTTCTGTAGTATATAAGCCTCATCTCTCAGAACGTGAGTTTTGAGGAAAAGGTTAGACATATTTCATAGTCTATTACCTTGTTTACTGCCACTCAGCCATATTAGCGCCAGGGTCAGAGAAATTAAACATTAAGTTTAATCTTGGATAAGTAATAGCTGAAGAAACTGAGCCAAGCTCAGGGAGACTCCCTTCACACACGACGTGCAGTGAAAATCTGAGGAGAACTGCTTCTGTTGGGAGTGTTCTAGAGGGTGCCGATAGCTTATTGGTTGGAGCTGACTTTTAGTCCTTTTCATATAAGGACGTAGATAAGCTACTAAGATATAGCCTTTGGCCTATTTATTACTCATGGCACTACTTTTGTATTTTACCGCGGGACTCCCATCTCGGCGACGGGGAATGATTCAGGCATGTGAATCTATGAAAGATACCCCAATACTGGATAAACTGATCTATTGCAGCAACACCAGTTTTACTCTAGAACATTGGTGTAAGTTGCACATCTGAATCGTTGATAATGTGTGCACATTAGTTTACATGCTAAGTGCACAGAATAGAATTTAGAAAGCTGTATCCAATTTGGCTCTTAAAACCACAGCTACCTACTGTCCAAGCCCAGGACAGAAAAATAGAATGCTAAGGAATATATATGTGTCCTGAAATATAAAAAAATAATTTTTCCTCACCCCAATTCATTGCATTGGAAATTGCTGCTTTCACTTCTACTGTTATGTGTGGGCAATTGAACTGCCGATATTTAACAACCTGAGAAGGTTGAGAATTTATGTTGGTGTCATCAGGATTCAAACACATGTCTTTTAGATAACTGCATCAAACGCTATGTACTGATACCTAAATACGCTTTCTAATGTTTATTATCAAAACAAACAAGTTCAGGTGTGTTCGGGCCATACAAAATACTCCATGAATAGATAAAGCATATGGTGTCAGCTCACTATGTACAACTGACATCCAAGATTGGGAAGTTTAAACAGTGGTTTACTGCAAAAGCTGTAGGATAGGGCATCATCCCTCAGCCCTACATAAACATGTTTGTGGTAGGAGGAAGTCAAACAAAATAAAGTGCGGCAAATATGCGGCTAAAAACACAATCAAGTGCCGCAAATGTTTCACTTTTGATGCAGCAAAATTTACTAATTCATGCAGCAACATCCTAAGGGCCTGCGTCGCGGACAGTCAACTGTAGCTGGACTATAAGCAGTATGAGGCAACTTAGTCATTGCATTCTCCTTCAAATTTGGAGTCCAGAATTTGTATTGTAAGATGTATCGTCACTGGAAAGGGTCATAAGGTGATTGGAATGGAGAAAATGGTGTTGATGTCGATAATAGAGACATCCTTGGTAATGTTGTGGATGATAACGCTCTCTACGTCATTGGGGCTGTCGTCATCAACAATGGTTCGACCGTAGATAGTGTCCTTGACAATGAAGCTGGTGCTGTTGTAGATGATCAACTGGGTCCTACATGACAATGTTTTTTTTTTTGGTTTTTTTTTTAAACCGTTTATTACAAGTCTTAAAAGTATACAAGTATGGGCCCACAACCTTCCGGCCGGCCGCTAGCAATGATAGGAACATACGACATACATTTATGGAACACGTGGCATTACAGGAGTAGCATTTCACAGTAGGTAACAATGTCAAAAGCCACATCATCCAGGCCCCATTATGCGGTTTCATTTTAAATTAAGAACAAAAATTAAAACCACACCCACAAGGCAACCCACTATCAAAAAAAGGGCAGCACGTGCTCCCCAAGAGGGGGGATCCCAACTATACACAGAAGTGTGAGGAGGGGGAAGAGAGCAGAGCGAGGACTGGGGGAACCCAATGCTCGGCAGCGGGGGAATGAGTCGGCTAAGGGGATGGGGCTGGCGAGGCATCAGGCAGCAGCGGTGGTGCGCAGATACCCCCTCGGTAGGCGTTCCAGGGGCCCCATACTTTCACCCATGTCCCAGGCTTACCCCTCGCCACATACACCACCTTTTCGCGAAACATGCACCAGTCCATGTGTTCTTTCCAGGCCGAGACCGTCGGGGGCCTCTGGGATCCCCACAGTTGAGCAATATCACGCTTGGCTATCATATATCCCAGAGTCACCCACCACGTCTGCGGCGCCGAGTAATCAGTCGGTTCCCACACATTCAACAGGCATCTCCTCGCTTCAGGCAACAGCGCCACATGCGTAACCAGTCGCAGCACCTCATGTACACCACGCCAGAACCCCTCTACCTCCGGGCACTCCCACAAAATATGCATAAAGGTCCCCAAAGCACCACACCCACGCTTACACAACCCATCTCCAGCATAGCCCATACGCAGAAGCTTTGGCCCCGTCATGTAGACCCGGTGGAGTATCTTAAGCTGGACGAAGCGAAGGCGAGCCGGTATGGCCACCTCCTTCGGGGAGGCCACCGCGGAGGTCCAGTCCTCGTCGTCCAACTCCAGCCCGTCGGCAACCCAAGCCGCACGAAGGGCAGTCAACAGGCCCGAGCGGTCGTTTATGAGCTTTTTGTATATAAGTGAGATCGTGCTGTCCGGGACGTGCCCATCCAGCATTCTATCCTCCAGGGGGGAATATTCCGGGATGGAGGCAGCGTCCGAAAAGACGGATCCCAGCGCATGACGGACCTGCAAATACCGAAAGTATTTACTGCCCTGCAACTGAAATTCCGTCTGCAGCATATCGAACGTTTTAAATCCTCCCCTCGTCCAAAGATCCCCCACTTTACTGATACCTATTATGTCCCACTTCTCGAAGCCCTTAGAGGTCCACAGGGAACCTAACCGCTCAGACGCGTATAGAGGTGATGCCCGGGTCAAACGGTCCTTCCACCCCATAGCTACATTGGCCGCGTGCCAGACTTGCACCATAACACGCGTGGGGCCCGTCAGACGAGCGTCGGGCGCGCTAGAGTAGAGCGCTCGATTGTAGTCGCCACCTGGCAGGAGCATCTTGTCCATTTCAAATGCCGGGTTTAGGGCGGGCCCGTAGAGGCCATGATTAATGGCAGCGAGCTGGGAGGCCCAATAGTACCGTTTAATATCCGGGAGGGCAATCCCCCCGTCAAACCATGGGAGCGTCAGCTTAGCCAGAGCAATGCGCGGCCTCCCGTCCCAGAACAGGCGGCGTTGCAGACTCTCCACCTCACGGAAGTAGCGCGCCGGGACCAAGTCCATAGTGTTCTGCAAAGCGTACAGAAAACGCGGCAGAGACATCATCTTGAACAATGCCGCCCGGCCGAGCGGCGAAAGCGGCAGGCGCCGCCAGCGTGCGACATCTACCCGCAGACGCTGGAGGGGGGGGGGAAGTAGATTCTGTTCATACCGGGCCTCCGGGTCCAGAGTAATGAAGACACCCAGGTACCGAAATCCCTGCGGGGCGATCTGGATCGGACAGCCCCGCGGGAGAATAGGAGCCGCCCCAGAGAGAACATACACACACGATTTAGCCCAGTTGATGACGAGACCGGAGTTACGACCAAACGAGTGTAAAACATCAACTAGCACTATAAGTGATTTACGTGGGGAGGCTAGGTACAGAAGGATGTCGTCAGCGTATAGGGATACGCGGTCCTCATACTCGGGGGTCCAACGGAGACTACGGATGGAAGGCTCCCACCGCAGCCACTCCGCCAGGGGCTCCAAGGCAAGCGCAAAAAGAAGCGGCGACAAGGGACAGCCCTGTCGCGTGCCCCGGCCCAGCTCAAACGGGGCCGTTACTCTTCCGTTCACGACCACCTGCGCCAATGGGCCCGCATACAACAGTTTGACCCAACTGATGAATCCTGGGCCAAATCCGAACTTCGCAAGCATCGCCCAGATGTATGGCCACTCAAGCGTGTCAAACGCCATGGTGGCGTCTAAGGACGCCAAAATGGCCGGTTCCCGTATAAATGGGACGCGCGCAAGCACCCCATGCAAACGCCGCAGATTAAGGGCTGTATTGCGATGGGGAATAAAGCCAGACTGGTCCTGATGAACCAGATCTCCCACCACACCGATCAGCCGATTGGCGAGTACCTTAGCGAGAATTTTGGGCTCCGCATTCAGTAATGAGATAGGCCGATAAGAAGTAACCCGATCCCGAGGTCTCCCCTCCTTGTGGATCACCACGATTGTAGCCAGACGCTGGTCAAGCGGGAGGGAGCCCAGCGAGTGGGCCGCGAGAAACATTGTGCGGAGGTGAGGCGCCAATGTATCCGGTCGCAGCTTATACAGCTCGATAGGGATACCGTTCGGGCCCATGGCCTTGCCAGAAGCGACCGAGCGTATGGCGAGGGCGATTTCGTCGGAGGTGGGAGCGGCGTCCAGCGACACCCTGTCCTCCCCGGACAGGGAAGGCAGCGCGATATCCCTGAGCAGGGCACAGGAATCCTCTTCCGAGCAAGAAGAGACCGGGGAATACACCTCGCGGAAATACTCCGCGAAACAGGAGACAATTTCTTCTGGCTCAGTTACACACACCCCATTCGTTTTCTCAATCAGCGGGACCACACGATTCGCTCTCTCCTTTTTATCCAACCACGCTATCAGTTTACCAGCCTTATCACCCACATCATACAGTCGCCCCTGTTGCTCTCTACTAAGGCCCCTGGCCGCCTCCGTAACGAGGGCCCTATAAGCCGCCTGCTTGAGCTGGAGGACATGTAGTGCAGCATCCGTCACCCCATCTTCTAGATTACCCTCCAGCTCAACTATTTCAGCCTCCACCCGGGTCACCTCCTCCCGCTCGCGCCTCCGGGCGTGGGAAATAAGGGATAGGGCCTCCCCTCTAAGTACTGTTTTGAAGGCCTCCCACAGGGAGATAGCCGAAGGCACTGACCCCACATTCTCCTCAAAATAGCGCTGGAGGGATTTAATCAAGTCAGCGCGAATGGTGGGGTCGCGCAGGTACCAGGAATTGATTGGGACCACCCTGCTCTCAGCCCTCGGGAAGACATCAAAATGCAACAATAGCGGGGAGTGGTCGGAGATACCCCGTGCCAAATGGCGCACCTCCCCCACCCTCCCGACATGGGCCGCCGGGACAAGGACATAATCAAGCCGTGAGAGACTACCATGGGCCCCGGAGTGGAAAGTGTATTGCAGCTGCGTGGGATGTTTTAAGCGCCAGCAGTCCACCAATCCCAGTGTATCCAAGAGGCCGGATAGCCACGCCTGTGCCCGGGGGAGGTCCCTAGGGGGGTGACGATCCACAGTCCCAGAAACCACCGCGTTGAAATCCCCCCCCCACCACCAGAAGCCCCCCCGGAAGGCCAAGGAGGAGGCGCCCCAGATCTGCAAAGGTGGTTGACTGCAACCCCGGTGGGACGTACACTGACACAAAGACAACCACTTTGCCCTCCATTCTACCCACCAAGACAGTGTAACGTCCCCTGTCATCGTGGAGCACCTCATCAATTTCTAACGGGAGCGAGTTCTTTACCATGATACCCACACCCCTCGAGCCTGACGTGAAGCCCGAGTGGGCCACGAGGCGGTAGCCACGCCGATTCATGGCGCAGAAGGAATTGCCAATAAGGTGTGTCTCCTGCAGGAAGACCACATCAGGCGAGAGTCGCTTCAGATACTGTAGGACCACACCTCGTTTGATCCTGTCCCCCAGTCCATTGACGTTCCAAGAAAACAAAGTTAATTCCCTACCCCCCATCATACACAGAAACCATCATTCGTCCCCCCGAGAGCACAGTAGAACCAACACAAAAAAGGGTTTGCCTTGTGATAATAACGAACAACACCCCATCCCAGCCCACCCACCCCAACCAAACTCCCCCCTCCCTGCACCCCTGCATGAGCCCAGACAGCCCCCCCAACGTGCAGTGTGCCTGTCGCCCCATAGATAGTTAAACTAACTAGACCCCCAGAGGAGGAGGGAGAACCCCCAAGAGACCCCACACAACCTCCATAGGAGGGGAACTTAAGCAATCCGACGTATAGTCAAAAGTGGCATCATTTTTGTCCCGAGCGAGGCCTAATATTAGTCCCTCAGTCTTGATCCGGCGAGCCCTCTCCCCCGGCCGCTCCCCCCCCGCCACCCCGATCCCGATCTCCAGACAGAGTATCCAGCCAGTCCCCGGCCGCTTCGGGACGATCAAAAAAGTGTGTGCGACCTTCCACCTCCACTCGCAGCTTAGCTGGGAAAAGCATGGCGTACTTGAGATTTAGGTCCCGAAGACGGCGCTTGACACCAAGGAAGCTCAGTCTCTGCTTCTGGACCGCAGGGGTGAAATCAGGATAGAAATTAATGTCCATATTGTCAAGTCTAATCGGTCCCTGTAGTCTGGAGGATTGCAGGATAGCGTCTCTGTCCCGAAAATTAAAAATCCGGGCGATGAGAGGTCGCGGAGCGGCTCCGACCTTAGGCCTTCCCCCGGGAACCCTGTGGGCCCTCTCCACAGCAAAGAATTTACTCAGCCCCCGCGGCTGGAGATGGGTAACAATCAGGTCTTCCACGAAAAGGTCCGCCGCCGCTTCCTCACGTCCCTCAGGCACCCCGATGATACGGATGTTGTTCCTCCGGGCCCGACTCTCGGAGTCCTCCAGGCGACGATCCATCAGCGCACTCGCCCGAGCAAGCCGGCGCACCTCCGTTTGCAGGGCCGCCACATCTGTCGTAAGGCCTGATGCGGTGTGGGCCAAAGAATCGACTCGGTCGTTGGTCTTGGAGAGATCGGCCCTTATCAGGCCAACATCTACGAGGACCGAGTCGATCTTCTGCGCCAGTGTGTCAAAACGCTGGCCCACAGAGGCCTTCATCTCGGCGATGGCGCCCATGACATCCCGCAGAGTCAGATCCGTGGGCAGATCGGGGGCATCAGTAGGGCCCTCAAGGGACCTGCGTGGCACCTCAGGAGATCCCTTCTGGAGGGTATAGCGATCCATGCTGTTGGACTGATGGGCTGCGCCACGCCGGGTCGATTTTACCTTTGCCCGATCGCCATCTTGTTTCGTGGCCATGGTCCCAGTCTCCCGATCGCACCAGCCACGTCGTGAAGGGCGGGCAAGCCGGTCCACGGGCTCCGGGGGGGCGCCACCCCAGATCTGCGGGGCGGATCACAGCCGGCGGGCAGGCAGGGCCCCCCAGCGAGGCCACACCAACACACAAAGCCCCACGACCCAACCTCGCATAGACAGCAAGGAGGGTGCGAAAGCGAAAGTGAAAGTGTGGGTTACGCGAGCCACCAAGCCCTATCCGCCGCTGTTATTCACTTCGTCACTGGATCGCCCCACAACGCAAATCCGGGGTTCGGCTAGGAGAAGGCCGCAAACCTCAATCGGTGCTAAAATCGGTGTCCGAGGTCCGATTTGGAAGCGGAAAACGGGCGCCACCTCAGCTCGGGCTCACCAACACAGTCCCCTCATCTGGGACAGGATATGTTCAGGATAGTCATAGGAGGTCGCGGAGGTCCTCGGGAGCCTCGCACCTACGCGGCCATCTTGGTTGCGCGCTAGGCTCCTCCCCTCCTACATGACAATGTTGATGTCATTGCCAGTGGATCTCTCTTTGTCAGTTTCTGTTTTTGCAGTTTTATATAGCGCAAACTCAACCTGAAGGACCTGGAGCTCTTTACAAGAGCACTAGTTACAGTACACAAGGACACATACATTTATTTTTTTTAGGGACAGGGAGATTAAGCGATTTGCCCAGAATCACAAGATGTTGAGCCGATGCCCAGACTCAAGCCTGGTTCTCCAGTTCCAAAGGAGTCAGTTCTGGCTGTTACACCACATCCTCTCCTCAACTGACTGTTTGAGGGATCTGAGAGGTTTTTCGTGAAAACCTGCTTTCATGATGTTTTGAGCATTTCTCTGAGTAAATCTCAGTGTTTTTATGAGACCAGAAGACATAGAAGTTGACATTTGATGTTCTAGATCCAGTACAGGAAAATAAACTAAATTAAGAAAAAAAATAATAATAAATCAGGATTTCTTTTTTGCTCAGCCTTCATAAACTGCTCGAGGATGCCCCCCTGTAAGGAAATTATATCCTGTTAAGGGGGCATCCCCTAAGAAGGAGTTTGTTATCTTTCAATAAAGGGCAAAGCAACTCCCTGTCTTACAGAGTGTTTGTAGAAAAAGTATTACATATGACATAGCATGAAAGCTTGTGTTTAGGATAATGCATTTGCCATCAGGGTCATCAGAATAGACCTTTCTCTGGGCACAGCTAGTGTCAGTCTTAAGAAGAGGTTAAGTCTCGCTCAGAGTCGGGGTGACAGTAACTAAAAAAGGCCTACTTGTACCAGAAAATTGAGAATGTTTCCTAAAAACAACAGAGTAAGTTGGAAGCTGAACATAGGGCTGGTTCAGTCCCAAGGCAGACCAGTAAAACAACAGCATTTCACTGAAATCACTGAAAGGTTAGTGCGGAGATCTGCCTGTGGCTCTCTCACACACAATGTGCAATAGAAATCCAAGTTATAGTGTCATCTAGGAGAGCTGGCACTTTCACCTCATTGGCAGAATTTTGGGTAGCTTCAAATGAGGTGGATGTGTTACTAAACAAACACTGTTGAGACCTCTTGCAATTTTAGCACTGTTTACTGCTATTTAAGGTTACCAAGGATTCTGAGCCTGACGACGGAATATGACTCAAGCATATGACTAAATGAAAGATCCAAAGCTGGAGAAGTTACAAACACTCTGAACTGCAATATCCTTGTTTGTTTGCCTTTCTGTCAGTTCGGTACCATTAACTGGTATACGACTAGTTGTTTGATTCAGTTTCATACTTTAGCTTTCATGCTGGATGAGAGGAATGCTGCAATCGTGCAGTCACCCATGTTGCTGGTACTCCTGGGGATAGTTTTATTGGTTCCTTAATGCTATAACCACCCCACTTTCCCTTCCCTGACACTTCTCTTTATAGATACCCTAGTATTTGTTTGGATAACTACCGCAGAAATTCCTTACATAAAATATGCGAGATACCCAAGGGAGTTGGTGTTTTTTTTATGTTCATGTTCAGTGGTACTACATATATTGTGTTTTTATATAATGGGGGCCATTGTGCTGGCCTGGTCTTTACAATAAAAACATTTAAAACTATAATGGAGTATTACGCAAGGAGGCAAATCTCCCCAAAGAAATGTGTCCTTTTTTCTCTTGAAGGTATTGGGCCCATATCGCTGAATTTCTATTTTAGAGAAGGTATACACCTCAATGGCGTGCTATGGGTAAATCAGAGAACACCTAAAGGGTCAGAGTCTAACCCAACGACAGCCTTTAACCTGAGACAGATTTGGAGCTTAGGCTACATCTTGGCAATTGCCACGTAGTCTGAAGAAACATTAGTAGCCATGCAAAGTTTGATGCTATTAACTGCAATCAGTTGGAACATATGTAGTAGACGGTGCAGACACCAATGTTACTAGAGTCCTGTCTCATGCTAGAGTTTCTAAGGTCAAGGGTGAAGCACAACTTTAATCAGCAGGAGCCATTGCTGTAAATGTATTTAATCAATTTGGAAGACAGTAGAGATTTCAAACACGACAACTCTGCAGAAGACTTATTTACTATAAAGGCCAAGTCAACTGTAGATGTAGTTTACTATCTTACACTGAAGCTACACACAAAAAAGACACTATGTCAGAACCATAGTGAAGCATCTTGCACAAACTACCACAGAAACTGCATTCCTTAAAACCAGTCACCCATGGCAAAGCCAGGAGTGTAGGAAGGCTACAGAGGAAGTAGAGTAAAGATTAAGCACCCATCCAAAACGTAGCGGAAACAGTGTTTCATGACAAAGAATTTGGAAAAACGCAACAATGTGTCAAGATGTGTTAATCACTTCAAACTTAATTCAAAAGATATGCCTACCTGCACACCAGGATGTGTGTGATGGGAGTTCTTTTGACCGGTCCATTACGACTAAAAGCGAATCCTGGTTGACGATGAATATCTTGAGGATTTCCTGCATAAGAGCCATCATAACATTCGTTGATAGACACATCTATCCTAGCACCTTTTGGATGACACTAAAGGAAAATAATAGAAAAAGATTAAGTTATTAAATAACATTACTTTGGAAGGTAGAAACAAGATCTGGATGGAACTGAGAGAGGTGGGTGGCTAAGAATAAAATAGATTGGGAGAAGGATCAGGTTTGAGAGGAAGGAACAATGGGGATGCATCTATAAAGAATGCTGTGGTTTTAGGTCCTCTGTCCAGGACTTCCAGGACAGCGCTTCTAGCAACATGCATTATGTTTCTTTCAGCTACATCCTCCAAGGGAACTATCACCCACCAGGAAAGAAACAGTAAACTGTGGGCTTGAATGCTCTGATTTGATCCTAAGGATCGCTCTGGATTCAAACTCTTTCCAATCCCATATCACAATCTTCCAAGGGCCATTCTGGTATCCAGGACTGCATGAAACCTTAACTCCATCTCTATCAACAGATACCAAAGGTAGTTTCTGCAACCGAACAGACGAAGGAACCTACAATGAGAAATGGAAGACTAGAGAGATGCATGCTCTGGAGAAGATGACAAACATTTGGTAAGTTAATGACTTTCCTCAGGCAACTTGAACAGAAGTACTTGGATTTCAATTTGATACTGTCCTAAAATATTAACTGTTGTCCAACCACAACTGATCACCATGCAAATATTGGTGAGGTCTCCTGTTAAGAGGCCTTACTGCCCATATGGCAGGGCGCATGGTACTTAAAAGAAGGACATATACAAGTTTAATGTTAAGCATGTCCTTAGAGTGCAAAAACACTAAATGCTATTTTCACTGCAGCAGGGTTAGCTGTTTGTAAGAAACTGGCCCTATATACACTGCACTGAAGGGAAGTACAGTGTGTATAGAGTCCGAGGGTCTCCAGAGGTTTGGCAGAGGTTAAAGGTAGACAGAACCTTACTCTCTGAAGTGGTAGCTTTTTCGAGCAGTAAGGCAGTATCAGAGGACAGTGTTAAGCATTTGATGTACACACTCAGTCAGCAAATGAATTCACACACTCAAGAACTGAACTCTAGGCCAATTGTTTTTGTATAAACAATATACTGTTGGTTTATTTCTAGAACCAAGCAAGCCTGGCACAGGTAAGCATATAAATACTTTTCATCTACAAAAGGCTGTTGTTTAATACTTTCAAATTACAGTAGAACTTTGTACCAATTAGAGTTTACAGGGGTCGCAATGCAATGCACAAACTTAGTAGACCCAGTACATAGGAATCAATAGGCTTTTTCAGTAAAAATGCAGGTAATTACTTTTCGGATTACTTTAACTAACCCAGTGCTAGATCCTAGATTCAGCACTGGGGCATTTCCTGAAAACAGTTGAGTAAATGCGTTTTAGTTAGAGGTACGATTTTTAAAGAATATTATTGAATTTCAAAAATTGACACTTAAAAACTTTTTCACATAAAATCACCAATGTTATCCTATGGGAGGAAATTCACTTTGCAAGTAAGTTACTTTAAGGTTACTTTCCTTACTCAGTGCTGGATACCTAGATTCAGCACAGGGACATTTCCTGAAAACAGTTGAGAAAATGCGTTTTGGTTAATCGGGTGATTTTTAAGGAATATTCTCAGTTTTCAAAAGTCGGCACAAACTTTTTGGGGCCAAAAAGTGTCAATGTTATTCTATGAGGAAAAAGAGGTTTCGGCTTCCAGGTAGGTAATCGGTCTTTTGAGTTAGGGTTCTGGGGTAAGACTCAGGGGTCTCCCAAGGTCAGTGATGCACTGTTGTTGCACCCCCAGTGGCATTAGGGCGGCCGGGTGCAGAGTGTTGAGGTCCAATGTTATCCTATGGAGGATAGTGGGGCTCCGGTTGGTGGCTGCTGGCAAGCAGGCCACAGGTTGTGGGAGCAAAGCTCCTAGGGTTAAGCTCAGGGAAAGTTGGGGACCAAGTTAGTACCAAAGGGGCACCCTCAGCGGCACTAGGGCGGCCGGGTGCTGCTTTGAGGTCGGGTGCCCTGTTGATTTCAATGGAGATTCTCAGGGATAAAAACACTGCAGGATCTTCCAGGAGTGACCACCACTTCGAGGGGTAAGTAGGGATGTTGAGGGTTGGTTAGGCACCGCTGGATTGGGCACACAAGGCCGTGGGGCGTTGGGTGCAGGGGTGCCTTGGGACATCGGGCTTTCTTACCCGCTCTGGTCACGGTATGGGGGGGCGGGCCGTTACCCTGGATTGAGGCTGCAGGCATCGATGGAGGCTTGAGGCAGGTCAGGGGTCGCCGGATCTCGGGTCACCTCCTCGTGGTATTTGCTCACTCGGGCCGGATTCGGCGGGTGCAGTGTGCGCGGGATTCACGGTTCCCGGCTGGCACCAGAAGCTGCAGTTCAAACACGTCCGGTGTTTACGGGAGAACCAACTTGGAAAGTGAAGGCAGGCAGGTCCTCCGGGGTTTTTGAGGTTGCTGTCCGCTGGACATGCCGGGGTTTTGCAGGAGAAGGTTCGAGGGGAGACAAGCCTGTAGGGCTGGGGCCAAGTCAGTGGGTGTCGTCCTCTTGATAGCTCTGCGTGGCTTCTCGTCCATCTTCTTCTCTTCTTTTCTTGTGGTTGCTGTATCTGAGGAAGGTAGGTTCAGGGTGCCCCTAAATACTAAATTTAGGGGCGTTACAGGGCAGGGCCTCGAGGTTGTGCTTCACCTCGCCTCCCCCACCTTAGGGGTAGAGTTGGCAGAGGTGGGAACTCCTCTCTTTCCCACCGGTTCTCCTGCCCAAAGTGGGGGGTAGAACCCGTGGGGACCAGTTGCTGAAAGCAGCAAATGGTCTGGAGAGGCTCACAAAGGCGGCATGCCTTTGAAGCTTCTCCTTCGGGAACTCTGCCCATCGTAGAGGATGAGGCTTGGCACGTCGTCCCAGTATGTGCATTGTTTCAGGCCCCCGAGAGCAGCAAGCTCTCGACCCAGGGGTCCAGAAACATGTCTGGTGGTGGCAGCCTGCGCAGCCCCTCCGTCAAGTCAATGGAAGTTGGTCGAGTTTCAGGGGCCATCTCTAAGATGCCCTCTGTCGTGCATTTTACATTAAATCCCACACTGGCATCAGTGTGAGTTTAATGTGCTGAGAGGTTTGATACCAAACTTCCCAGTTTTCAGTGTAGCCATTATGGTGCTGTGGAGTTCGTAATGACAAACTCCCAGCACCATATACTCTTAATGGCAGCACTGCACTTACAGTGCCCAGGAATGGACTTGGGCACTGTAGGGGTACAGGGCTCATGCTCCTGTACCCTCATCACTGGCATAGGGCACCCAGCTAGAGGGGTGACTGATGTATGCCAGGGCAGTGGTTTGTGGGCATGGCAGATGTGTGCCATGTCGACTCTTCACTTTGTTTTGCACCAAGGCAGTCTGCAAAGACAGTGTGTGAGTGTCAGGGTATAGGGCCTCTGAGGGTGGCACAATAAGTGCTGCAGCCCTTAGAGGCCTTCTCTGGTCACAGTGCCCTGGGTACCTGTGGTACCATTTACCTGGGGCTGACATGTGGCCAGAGATGCCAATACAGTATCAAGCTGCAGATTCCTTACCTTTGAATTTCTCCGGGCGTCAGACTGAATCGGGAAACTTTTGAGTGAGCATCACCCCTGCGTGCCATTGGGTGGCTTCGTTCAGCTTGGTGTGACACCGCGGGTGTCAGTTGTGATGTTACTGTCACCTATATAGGCGCCACCCAGGCATGTGGACACAGGTTCCTTTTCACTTTTTTCGAACCAGAAGTACAGATCCATGAAGTGAACTGACATGAGTGTCAAAACTGGGACCCTGAAAAGGGGCCAACCTTAGCTTTACAAAAAAAGAGTCTGCAGAGCGGGGAGGCATGGGTGGGTCTGTAACGAATCTCCTGCTAGATATTGTCTCTACCAGGTAATGCATTACCGAAGAGAAGTAACTTGTTCATATGATAAATAATTCTAGCTGCAGATCCCTCACCTTTTAATAAATTCCCAAGCCATACCATCCTGGCAGAGGGCTGGGGACAGATTTTCTAAACTAAAAAGTCCTGCAGGACCGAAAAGGCGAAATGCCTATCTCTGCAGACCCAACTATCCAGGCAGTAGTGCTTGGCAAACGGGTGCAGAAAGGCCAGCGTTGCTGCCTGTCCAGGACTGGGACACCACGAGCCAATGCTGTGGTCACAGCTTTTTCCCTGGTAAAAGGGGCCCGTAAGCTCTGGGGAGGCTGCTTCCTACCCAGGGCGTAGCAGAGTTTAATGTAAATAACGGCCCAGCGCGAGTTCATTTCTGTTCTGCCCAACCTTTTTTTAGCTCCATCACCCACAAAGTGCTCGCTGCCCACTCCGAAATATTTTGTGCGGTCAAGGAAGAACAACAATGTTCTTTTTGGGTCCAGATGGAGACTCTCCTCTTCCTTAAAGGGATGTGGGGGAGCAGAAAAGGTGGGCAGCGTGACTAATTAACCTAGACGGATGAGGCACCACCTTATCCAAAAATGTCATCATGTAGGGAGGCTTGCATTACAAAGCCTGCAATTCACTCATCCTCCCAGCAGATGTTATTGCCACTAGAAAGGCTGTCTTGATGGTAAGCAGCTAGAGTTAACAATTGTACAAAGGCTCAAAGAGAGCACACACAAGATGTTTGAGAGCCAAATTATGGTACCACTACGGAATGATAAAGGACGTAGGAGGAAAACCATGTACAAGTCCGTTTAAGAACCTATTTACAATAGTAGATTTAAAAAAAAAGGGTTGGTCTTTCAGCCACAAGAAAACGAACAAGGCAGAAAGATAACCCTTAAGAGTACCCAAAGCAGAGCCTTGATGGGGAAGGGCAAAAATAAAAAGTAGAATATTAGATAGAGAAGCAGAAAGAGGGTATATAGACATTACTGCACAATATTTTACTCATTTTTGCTAACAGCAGGCGTATACCGTCTTAGTGGAGGGCTGCCTGGCTGCCATCAGAAAAATACATACTTTGGGAGGAAGGTCGAAAGCTATCAACTGTTGCCGCTAAATCTCCATGCAAGGAGGTGGAGAGTTGACTGGTACGGGTGGAAGACCTTTTTCTGCTGCTGTGACAGAAGATCCACCCAAAGGGGCAGCCTGATAGGAGGATCGATGCTCATTCGAAGCAGCTCCGGATACCAGACTAGCAGTGCTCAGTCCAGAGGTACAAGAATGACTTGGGCCCGGTCAGTCTTTATCTTCCTGAAAAGTATTATGGACAGAAAAGCATATAGGAGGCCTGAGCTTCACTCGCGACAAAAAGCGTTGCCGAGTGACAGCAGCCTTGGAAACTCCAGCCAGTAAAACTACTGATATTGCGCGTTCTCTTCGCAATCTAACCAAGGCTCTCCCCACTGCTGAAAGAGACCTTGCACCCCCTCCGAGTGGAGGCACACAATTTGTGATCTGCTAGGCATCGACGGCTGAGTTCATCCGTTCTGGTGTTGAGAGAACTTACCAGGTGTTGAACCACCAGGGTTATACCCTGCAGTTACAACCATGTCCAGAGATGCAGGGCCTTTTGACAAAGGGCCCAGAACCCCACCCCGCCCTGATTGTTGCAGTACCATATGACAGTAGTTTTGTCTGTGAACACTTCCCCTTGACAGAGGGAAGAAATGGTTTCAATGCTATCCGGATCACCAGCAAACTGATTAGGAGCCTCAACTCCACCAGAGACCAGTATCCCCTGATCTCCACCTCTCCCAGATGGCCGCCACATCCCAGGAGTGACATATATGTCACTACTGTGAAATTTGGTTGGGGAAGGGAGAGGGGTCCTCCTCGGACCCAATCGTGGTTCGTCAACCACCATTGCAGAACTTTTGCAGTTGCTTCCGAGATATGGACCACATCGGAGTGATTCCCCAGATGCTGTGCCCACTAGAACTTCAAGTCACACTGCAGAGCCTGCATATGCCATCTGGTGTGATATCCAAACAGGATGTAGGAATTCATGAGTCGCAGCAGCCTCAGTCATTCTCACCAAAATACAGGATAGAGGCTGAAACAGTTTCGTAGTCAGAATTTCCTGGACACTTTGCTCTTGAGGATAAACCGTGTCCAGAACAGCTCCGATTAAAGGGAGCGTCTGAGAAGGAGTAAGGTGCGACTTCGGCACTTTAATAGAGAACCCCAGCGAATGCAGGTGGTCTGCCGTAGTTTGAAGGCGAGAGAGAGAGAGAACAGCCTGGAGAGAGCATGCCTTCAACAGCCAGTCGTCGAGGTAGGGGAAGACTGACACCACTAACCTGCGCAGATGAGCTGCAACCATGACCATCACCTTGGTGAACAACTGAGGGGCTAAATGGAAGCAAGGGGAATTGGAAGTGCACCTGGCCTACCTTGAAACGTAGGTAACGCTTGCGGGCAGGTAGGATGGGGATGTGAAAATCCTGCAAGTCCAAAGCTCCCAGCTAATCTCCTTGGTCAAGGGCAGACAAGACCTGAGCCAATGCGAGCATCTTAAATTTCTGCTTTTTGAGGAAGAGGTTGACGATAGGAAGAGGTTGACGATAGAAAGATCCAAAATGAGCCTCAAACCTTTGTTCTTTTTCGGTATCAGAAATTAGTGAGAGTAGCAACCACTGCCTACCTCTGAAATTGAAACCTTTTCAATAGCTTTGATTGCTAGGAAAGCTGTATCTTCCTCTTGGAGCAATACTAGATGACCCTCTGACAGCTACTCTTGAATTGGCGGTGAAGGAGGAGGAAAAGAAAGAAAGGGAAGAGAATAGCCATCCTGAATAATATGCAAGATCCATTTGTCAGATTTTATGGATCTCCAGTGGAGGAAATAGTGTTGAATTCTCCCTCCAACTGGAGTAACATGGCCTTGTAGAACCAAACTATGAATGCTTTGAGGCTTCAGCTGCCGGGGCCTGGGTGGCAGACGACTTATGACTACCATTCCCACAAGGTTGCAATGAACCGCATCCACATCTTTGCACAACTGTGGGAGTCTGCGCAGGATGGTGGATGGGATATGGCTGCCGCAGTTGAAAACTCCTTCCAATGCCACGAAAATGGCAAAAGCTACACTGGCCACGAGGAGTAACAGAGGCCCAAGGATCTGGTCATAACATAAGATTCCTTGAAGCGCTCCAAAGCAGAGTCTGCTTTCTCCCCAAAAAGACTAGTCCAGTCAAAGGGCATGTCCATGAGGTTAGCCTGGACATCACCTGAGAAGCCAGATGTTAAAAGCCAGGCGTGGCACCGTAAGGCCACCATCGACGAAAGCACTCTACCCAGCGAGTCAGTTGTATCGAAGTTACACCTGATGGAAAACTTTGCTGCCTTTCTCCTATCTTTCACTGCCTGGGACAGCATGGCCCGGGCCTCCTCCGGGGACCTATGGTAGCACTTGCGCAACGTTTCCCAAACTGTGTGCGAGAAACACCCCAATAAGCATGTGGTGTTTACTGACCGCAATGCCATGGTGGCAAGAAGAAAACATTTTGTCAGGTGCTTCCAGCCTCTGGGATTCCTTATCTGGAGGAGCGGAAGGGAATGGGCCATGGGACGTTAAAGCCTGAACCACCAAGCTCTCAGGGTTGGGGTGTTGGCCAAGGGAACTTGGATCGCCCAGTGCAGGGAGATATCAGCGTGCGATTGTCCTGTTCAAAGGAGTCCCTGTGATAGGCTTGGACTATGTGCCTAGAAGGGCATATGTCAATGCATTATTAAAGGGCAAAAGGGATGCGGACGAGGAAGCCCCAGGCTGAAGCAACTGAGTCAAGAGATTAGTCTTGATCTGCACCAAGGGCAGCCCCAGGTCAAGGACCTCTGCTGCCCTTCTCACCACCATGGCATAAGACGGCTCCTCCACCGTAGCCACCATAGGTGGGGAGAGCATACCAGTATCTGGAGATGTCCCCAGTCCACATACTTCTCCAAGATCCTCATATGGAGGCATCGTTATCGGGACCGACGTTGGGGAAGGTAGCGCTGGCACAACCGGTGTCGACCTGGATCCAGAATCGGATCCATGAGACCTTCATCAGCACCGGAGTTGTTGCCGTAAAGCCTGGTGGGGCCTCCTACGACTCCACAGGGCCAATTGCCCATTGGAGGGGTCAGCCTGCTCAAAATATTAGGCGCATGTCCTTGTAAAAGTCTTTAAATTGAGTAGGGTCACTCCCAGAAATAGGGGGGGGGGGGGAGGGGGGATACGTGGAGTTGACCCCAGCAACGATTACGGGGAACAGTGCCTACAGCGTCGATGCTCCTTACCGGTCTCGTCGATGAATGCAGAGAAGGTAAAGTCTTAGTCCATTTGGACGACTTCTCATACTTCTTCCCCAAATGTCCCGAGGATCTAGAATGTGAAAAAGAGGACTTGAGGCTCCTGGAGCGGTCTGGTGACCTTCTCATCCTCTAATGGAACTGGGGTCCCACTCAACTGTGTTGACTGCTGGGCCGCAAGAAGCTTTAAAGATCACTTCCCGCAAGGCCTTCGGCACCATGGCCCGGCAATCAGAGCACGACTGTGTGAAGTGGTCACGCTCGAGACACCACAAGCAGACAAGTTGGGGGTTGATTACCGACATGGCGCGGTGACTGGCACCACACAACTTGAACCGTGTAGGTCTAGGTCATTCCTCGACACACGAAAAAATCTCTCGACAAAACGTTGAAAAGTCAGTCAAAAGGAGACAGGTGTAGCTCTTCTCTGGATCAGCACTTAACTGGCGCGGAAAGAAAAGAACTGACGTCTGCGTGCCGCCTGTATAGGCGACCGCGATGTTACAAATGATGCGGGCGATGTAAGGCACAGCCAAACGGAGTCAAGCGATGGCGTGCAGATGTACTGCTCACGCAAACGTTTCCATATCCAGTCTGACGCATGGGGAAATTAAAAGGTAAGGAATCTGCAGCTAGAAGTCTATCATATATTTAAGTTTTGGAATTTGTGAAATATTTATTACAACCCCAATTCACTGGTATAGTTGAATTTGTAATAAATATTTGGGAAAATGTACTTTTATAAAGTTACCTTTGCCCTGCCTGAAGTAAAATCTGCATTTTATTCTCCTGCTTCTGGCAGCAAGTAATACGCGTTTAAATAGACAAAAAAGGGGTGTGAACTTTCTCCTGGTGGTGGTGTTGTGCCCTTGAAAGAATGGCCCATCATGCCCCACTGCCCTCCAATCGGTCTCCATTAGAGTGGGCCTCTTGTTGACATTACAGTGTCACATCCTGCAGAGTATCAAGACCTACTTGCCTGGTCTGTTGAGGTTTTTCATATAACATTGGAGGCGGAATTCAAAGAAGGAAAACAGAAGGGCAAACCAATGTAAGCATCTACTGTCTTACTGCTGAAAACTCAGCTTTGGTTGACCAGACATTTTTACAAGGTTGTTGTAGGTACAGAGACAGCCACAAACTAGATTTTGGTGTTAGATGTGGGAGGACACTAGGGTTACCCTAGTACATTTCCCACACACAAACCCTAGTCCTCAGAGCCCAAGTTTAGTGCGGCAAAAGACTTTGGCAATCTTGAAAATGTCCAAATTGGGTAGAGTTAGCCATATGAGCCTTTACCCCATTGATTAGGATATCCCAAGGGGTCATTCTCCCCCACTAGCTCATGCTTGGCATGAATGTGTCTTCTCCAGTCTCCCACTTCAGAATTCTTTTGGACCAGAGGAAGAGCAGAGAAGGACTGAATCTGCTGTCTGCAACTTGTGAGGAACCCTGGAGACTAGACCTGCTCTTTCCAGGGATCATAAGGCTGACCTGTTCAAGCTACAGGAATACAACAAGCTCAGAGATGCCTTTTTCTGCAATTGCCTAGCTGATCATTGACAACTGGACCTATGACTGCGCTCTGCCTACCACCCTGTGAGTCTTTATGTGGCACTAAGTGCCTCCTAAAAAGGTTTGATAGGTGAGGCCTCGGGTCCAGTATACTGACTGGCTCGCTGTCCCCGACCATTGGTGGATACATTGGTCTCAGCCATGAAACCAGTGGACACCCAGCTGAGGGTGAAGTGTTGGTCTGTATGGGTACCTTTGCCGAAATCGCAAAAGGAATGGTGGGGTTGATCAGACATGCCAGCCGGGGCAGATAAGTCCAGAGAGCATGTTGTGACCCTCCTCTCCTTGAAGCCCTCCAGAACAGATTCTACCTTGTTCCCAAATAGACGAGTCCTGGATATCTGTTGACCGCAGACAGGCATAGTGACTAATGGCAATATTAGTGTCATCTGCACGTCTGATGGAAAACGCAGTATACAGGCCACAACAATCATGAATATGGTAAAGTCACAGCCGACGTGTATGACTTGGGTTAGGACAGGGCGCAGGACTCCTGGCAGGACTGTAGCAACTAGGCCTTGGAGACCATGGGAATAGAGGCCCAACAGGCAATAGACATTGCATACCCTGATGGCTAAACCAGTGCAAGAAAATATCCTCTTCCCAAAGGTCTCCACTCTCTTGGACTCCCTATCCGGGGGGAGTAGTCAAGGTATTCAGGTTCGTCCAACTGGTAGGAGTCCACCACCAAGCTTTCAGCAGAAGACTGGTAGTAGCCTGCAGCACCATGCTTTCAGAAGAAGGATGCAGAGATAAAAAGGTGGGAACGTCAAGGGTGGGTTGGTAGCGTCTCCCAATTTGTCGACTGACTGGGGGTCCAGAGCAAGGTTTGACACAGGACCCTAGGAGTGTACCAGTGAGTGACCCACAAAAAGGAAGTAGGGGTTCAGTAGTGGTTTGTTCCAGCTGGAGTTCTTCAGTCAGGAATTAGGTTTGAGCTCCAAGGCAGGACCACAGTGTGAGATAAGGCCAGACCGGTGAGGGGTGTCAAGAACGCTGGCACCTACAAGATCATCATACCAGTTTTCATCATGATAGGGTTGGCCAATTTCATCTCCTGCATCATAGTCATTATCAGAAATTGTCCCAAACAATGATGTAGCGAATAAGATCTGCCTTGTGGAGGTAAAACGCTAAGCTGGTAAAAGTAACATGCTGCAGGTTGGCAGAGTCCTAACATGGCCTCAATCAGGTCAGAGCGGCGCTGACATGGAAAGCAAAATGAGCACTTCATCTCCAGTCACCAGTTTAGTCCGCATCAACATTGATGCTTCAGGAACTGGTGTGCATCATGCAGCCTGAGTCAGTGGAGGAGCAGGGAGAAGCCCTGTGATGGGTTTGGAGGGTTGAAATGGCGCAGAGTGTAAACCCACCAGTGGCATTCCAGAGGGAGGGCCTCTGGGCTCCTTGGGTCCCGCAGGCGCACCAGAGGGAGTTGGAAGGGATTTCAAGAGTCCGTCCATGGCCTTGCGGAACTCCTCGATCTGCCTCGTGATGCACAATGCCCCAGAATCTCGGGCTGTGCTGGAACAAGTGGTGGGATGGGCTCTGAGGTAGAATGACTTCAGGAGCAAGCTCAAGAGGCACAGTGAAGCCACTGCATCTTTTCAAGAGTGGAGGGAAGGGGCCGAGCCTAGCTAATATTTTTTATGTGTGCCATGTTGCCTTTACACTTTCCTCTGCACCAAAACATGCAGCCTTCAATGGCAGTATGTGGGTGTTAAGTTACAGGACCTCTAAGGGTGGCACAATAAGTGCTGCATCCCTTAGAGGCCTTCTCTGGTCACAGTGCCCTGGGTACCAGCGGGACCATTTACCAGGGGCTGGCCTGTGGCCTGAGATGCCAATTGGGTTTAGGCTTCAATGCAGTTTTAGGGAAAGAACATAGGCCCCGAGTACCTGGTTAGCAGGATCCCAGGGCGCACACAGTCAAAGTACATCAGCAATTCAGAAAAAAGTGGGGGCAACCATGCAGAAAGAGGGTACTTTCTCACAGGTCTGTTAGGTATTTTAGGCTGAGTTTGCCTGCCCTGGAATTTAAAGAGCCTGCCATGTGGTGTACAATCAGGGAAAGCTATGGTGAGTTAGCTGGATCCAGAGGCGCAGAGCATTCTGGCACAGGACCTAGGACTCCACCCTGCTGGTTGCAGTACCACATAGCAGTGGTGTTGTTTGTGAGAACATGCACCAGTATCCCTTTGATGGTGGGCAGGAATGCCTTCAAATCCAAGCAAACTGCAAGCAACACCAGCAAACCGATGTGAATCTCTGCTGGAGACCAGAGTTTTCTGATCTCCACCAATCTCAGATGGCATCTCCATCCCAGCAATGACAAGTCCAACTGTGGTCGAGCAGCCTCCACTGCAGATCTTTTGTAGTCTTCTCTGAGAACTGGACAGATTCAGACAGGTTCCTTTGGTGCTGGGTCCTCCGACACATTAAATCCCACTGCAAGACTCACTTGTTGGTCCAGAGGAAATGCTCAAAAGCACCTGTATCCAAAATGGTTTGGATGAAAGGAACCCTCTACAAAGGAGTCTGATGCAATGAGAAACCCAGCAATATCAGGACGCTCACCATTATCTGGAGGTGGTCCGCAACTAAATGTGGCAAGCCCACCTTCAACAGCCAGTCACCGAGGTAGGTGAAAACTGGTACCCATATCCTCAAAAGATCGGCAGTAACTACCACGGTCACTGTTGTGAACACACAAGGAGCACTGGTGTACCCAAAAAGGACTATTGCAACCAAAGAGTTTGTGGCCCAGCCTAAACTGCAAGTACCACCCATGAGTCTGCAGGACAGGGATGTAAAAACTGGCATCCTACAGGGCAATGCCACAAGCCAGTCTCCGCGATTCCTGGCAGATGGAACCTTGGCCAGCGTAAGCATTGTTAATCTGTCCTTTTGCAGGAATGTGTAAAGACGAAGAATAAAAACAGAAGAAAGGCCTTCATTCTCCTTTGGCACAAGGAAGTAGCAGGAATAACATCTAATGCTCACTTGTAAGGCCAGTACCCTCTCTAAGGTTCCTCTAGCCAAAAGATCTCACGTCACCTGGGTCAAAAGGGACAGCTAATCCTCCACAGACCCAATGATATTTGTGGCAGGTCAAAAAGGAACGGAAGGGCATAGCCATGGTGGACAATTTGAAGAATCCACCTGTCAGATTGAATACTTTTGTCATCCCCGAAGCAAGTGGCTTACCCTGACTTCTAGTGGTTGGCTATTCGTCGCAAAGGACACACTAAAGAGGTTTTCAGGTTATTGCTGGAGGAGTGGGGCATTAGAACATACACTGTCGAGAGCCCAACCTCGAAAGGGCTATGAGGCCTTGTGTGGATGACAAAGCCTGATGCAGTTGATATGCCAAGTCCCTGGCACAACCAAAAGGCAAAACTGTTGGGGGTATTGCCAGACTGGTGCAGAAAGGCCAAAAGAGCATGCCATGGCTCAGCTCTGCTCCATTGCAAGTCTGCTTTCTTGCCAAACAGGCAGGAACCATTGAAGAATATGTCCACTACATCTCTCCTCAAAGGTAGGCACACCTCTCTTCCTAGCTTGGTTTTACCGCCGATTCTCCCGCACTCAGTGAAGGGCAGATCCGTGGGTGCCAGTTGGGGTGGTGGGGCAGCAAAAGGCAGGGACAGCTCCTAAAGGCGGCAGGCCTTTGAAGCTTCCCCTTCGTGTACCCAGCCTATACTGGGGGGAGGAGGCCTAACACCTTTGCCCAGGATCGGCTTTGTTTCTGGACCCAGAGAACAGAGGCTTTCTACTCAGGGGTCCAGAAACCTGTCTGGTGGTGGCAAATGGAAGGCAAATGGAAGGCAGCCCTTAAGGAAACATACCAGGGCTGGTCGTCTTTCAGGGCGCATGTCTAAGATGCCCTCTGAGTGCATTTAACATGAAATATCATACTGGCATCGGTGTGGGTTTAATGTGCTGAGAAGTTTGCTACCAAACTTCCCAGTTTTTAGTAAAGTCATTTTTGAACGGCGGAGTTCGTAATGACCAACTCCCAGACCATCTACTCTTTACAGCTTTGCTACACTTACAATGTCCAAGGATGGACTCATACACTGTAGGGGTACATGGCTCATTCCACTGTACCCTCACCTGAGGGCTAGTCCACCCTGCTAGTGGGGTGACTTACCCAGGCCACAGGCAGTATATTGCAGGCATGGCACACAGGGATGTGTGCCATGTCGACTCTTCACTTTTCTCTGCACCAAAACACATGTTCTGCAATGGTAGGATGTGGGTGTAAGAAACTGGCTCTATATATACTACTTCAAAATGAGGTATAGTGTGTATAGAGTCCAAGTGTCCCCAGAGGTAGGCAGAGGTTAAAGTTAGATAGAACCTTACTCTCTAACAGTGGTAGCTTGTTCAAGCAGTAAGGCAGTATCAGAGGACAGTGTTAAGCATTTGATGTACCCACTCAGTCAGCAAATGAATTCACACACTCAAGAACTGAACTCTAGGCCAATTGTGTTTGTATAAAAATACTGTTTATTTTTTACAACCAAGCAAGCCTGGTACAGGTAAGCATTAAATACTTTTCAGTAATAAGTTACTGGATATAGAACAGTTTGAGAATGCAATAGAAATTGTACTTTGTTTGACTTACAGGGGAGCAGTAGTATGCATGCAACACTTAGCAAATACAGTGCATTGAAATGAATAGGTTTTTACAGTAAATTGCAGGTAAGTTACTTTGTACGGTACTTTTCTAACTCAGTGTTGGATACCTAGATTCAGCACTGGGACATTTCCTAGAAACAGGTAAGTAATTACGTTTTGGTTATTCGCATGATTTTTAAAGAGTATTTTGAGGTTTCAAAACTCCACACTTCGAAATTTTGTGGAGCAGTACATTGAAATGAATGAGCTTCTACAATAAATTGCAGGTAAATTACTTTTTACTTTACTTTTCTAACTCAGTGCTACTTTTACATTACTTTTCCTACTCAGTGCTGGATACCTAGATTCAGCACCGGGACATTTCCTGAAAACAGTTGAGAAAATGCGTTTTGGTTATTTGTGCAATTTTTAAAGAATATTCTTAGTTTTCGAAAGTTGACACTTTGAAACTTTTTGGGAGGAAAAGTGTCAATGTTCTCTTATGAGGAAAAACAGGTTATCGGTGTCGAGGTAAGTACTCGGTCTTTGGAGTTGGGGTTCTGGGGTTAGACTCAGGGGTCTCCCAGGGTCAGTGATGCACTGTTGTACCCTCAGCAGCACTAGGGTGGCCGGGTGCAGAGTGTTGAGGCCCAATGTTATCCTATGGAGGATAGGGGGGCTCCGGTTGGTGGCTGCTAGCAATGGGGCCAAAGAGTTGTGGGAGCAAAGCTTCTGGAGCTTAGCTCAGGGCAAGTTGGGGACCAAAGTAGCAGCAAAGGTGCACCCTCAGCGGCACTAGGGCGGCCGAGTGCAGGGTGCTGTTTGAGGTCGGGTGCTCAGTTGATTTCAATAGAGATTCTCCAGGACAAAAACACTGCAGGCTCGAGGAAGAGGATCTTTCAGGAGCGACCACCACTTTGAAGGTAAGTTGGGATGTTGAGGGTTGGTTAGGCGCCGTTAGTTTGGGCACACACGGCCGTGGGGCGTCGGGTGCAGGGGTGTCTTGGGACGTCGGATTTTCTTACCCGCTCTGGTCGCGGTAGGGGGTGGTCCTCTGGATTGAGGCTGCAGGCGTCGTCAGGAGGCTTGAGGCAGGTCTCGGGTCAGGATCGCTGGGGGGACCTCCTCGGGGTGTTTTTCAACTTGAGCTCGGGCCGGGTTCGGCGGGTGCAGAGTGGGCTGGATTTGCGGTTCCTGGCTGGCACCAGAAGCTGCAGTTTAAACACGTCCAGTGTTCACGGGAGAAACAGTCAGGAAAGTGAAGGCAGGCAGGTCCTCCGGGGTTTGTGAGGTTGCTGGCTGCTGGACACGCAGTGATTTCGCAGGAGCAGGTTCGAGGGGAGACAGGCCTGTAGGGCTGGGGCCAAGTCAGTGGGCGTCGTCCTCTTGTTAGCTCTGCACGGCTCGTCGTCCTCCTTATATTCTTTTCTTGTTGTAGCTGGATCAGAGGAAGGAAGGTTCAAGGTGCCCCAAAATACTAAATTTAGGGGCGTTACAGAAAGGTAAAGGGCAGGGACCAATGGGTTCCTTCCCTGGGGTGGGTACACCCCCTATTCTGCCACTCTCCAGTAGGAGGGGGGGCAGGAGCCTGTCCCTGGTTGGCTGAGTCCCCTCATCCTCAAGATGGCGGGAACTCGAGGTTGTGCTTCACCTAGCCTCCTCCACCTGAGGGGTGGAGTTGGCAGAGGTGAGCACACCTCTTTTCCTCACTTGTTTTTCCCGCCTGTTCTCCCGCCCAAAGTGGGGGGTACAACCAGTGGGGACCAGTTGCTGAAAGCAGCAAATGGTCTGGAGAGGCTCACAAAGGCGGCATATGCCTTTGAAGCTTCTCCTTCGTGAACCCTGCCCATCCTGGGGGAGGAAGCTTGGCACCTCGTCCCAGGGTGTGCATTGTTTCAGACCCCCGAGAGCAGCACGTCTCGATCCAGGGGTCCAGAAACTTGTCTGGTGGTGGCAGCCTAAGCAACCTCTCAGTCAGGTCACTAGGAGTTGGTCGAGTTTCAGGGGGCATCTCTAAGATGCCCTCTGTTGTGCATTTTACATTAAATCCCACACTGGCATCAGTGTGGGTTTAATGTGCTGAGAAGTTTGATACCAAGCTTCCCAGTCTTCAGTGTAGCCATTATGGTGCTGTGGAGTTCGTAATGACTAACTCCAAGCACCATATACTCTTAATGGCAGCACTGCACTTACAGTGCCCATGAATGGACTTGGGCACTGTAGGGGTACAGGGCTCATGCACCTGTACCCTCACCACTGGCATAGGGCACCCAGCTAGAGGGGTGACTGAAGTATGCCAGGGGAGTGGTTTGTGGGCATGGCACACAGGGATGTGTGCCATGTCGACTCTTCACTTTGTTCTGCACCAAGACACGCAGCCTGCAAAGGCAGTGTGTGTCAGGGTAGAGGGCCTCTAAGGGTGGCACACTAAGTGCTACAGCCCTTAGAGACCTTCCCTGGTCACAGTGCCCTGGGTACCTGTGGGACCATTTACCAGGGGCTGACCTGTGGTCAGAGATGCCAATTGGGTTAGTTTTGGGGATCAATCAGTAGTCTGGCAAAAAGGGTGTGTGTGTGTGTGTGTGTGTGTGTGTGTGTGGGGGGGGGGGTGTTACTACAACAGAAAACCACTTTCCTACAGTGGGTGTTAAGGTACAGGGCCTCTAACGGTGGCCTCATAGGTGCTGCATCCCTTAGAGGCCTTCCCTGGTCACAGTGCCCTTGGTACCCATGGTACGTTTTACAAGAGGCTTATCTGTGGCCAGGAAAGTGCCAATTGTGGTTACAGCTTTGGAAAAGAACACAGTTCCTGGGAATCTGATTGGAAGTGACCCAGGGCACACAAAATCAAAAGTGCATCATGTGTCAGGCAAAAACTGTGTTGGGTGGGGGGGGGGGGGGGGGGGGGGGGGGGGGGAGGGGGGGGGGGGGGTTAACCATGCAAAAGGGGGAACTCTCCTATATCCTCTCAGATGAAGAAGATACGACTGGAATCTGGACCACATCCTGGAAGGGGAAGCGCAATATACAAGTGTCTCTCACACACTGTTCTGGTGTTAATGCTCAGCACAAGGTGGTATTCAGTACTGTTACTATGGACAGGATATGCTGAGAGAGCTCCAAGTGAGATTTGGGTACATTGATAGAAAAACTAAAGTTGTGCAGCAGGAATCCTGTTGACTGCAGATGTTATAACACGTGCTTGCCTTAAGAAGCTAGTCATCCCTGACCTCCAGAGATGGGCCCTACAACCTTCTCAATCACCTTTGTGAAGACTTGTGGTGCCAAACATCAGACCAAAAGGAAGGACCACAAATTGGTAACGAGTCGAACACACAAATCTCAAGTACTTCCTGAAGGACTTCAGAATCTGAATGAGAAGATAAAAGTTCTGTTAGTCAAGTGAGCCCATCAAGATTCCGAAATCGAGCACCAACAAAACCAGGGCAAGGGACAGCATTCTGAAGGCCTCTGTTCAAAGAAAGATTCGGGACCATGTGGTCCACAATAGCAAGAAAACTGCCACCCTCCTTTGGAACAAAGAAGTATCGCGAACAGCATCCTTGACCAATCACCTGTTCTGGCACCAACTTCGTAACTCCATTCTGAAGCAAGGCTGCTACGTCTTGCTGCAGATGGGTGATGCATTCCCTGAAAGGTCTGACCAGGGAGGAGGGATCCAGGGAGGAGACTTTTGGATGGGTAGAGCATAGTCCTTTTCAAAAAGCAGTAGTCCCTCAGAGACCAAAAACTCCAGCCCTGGTGAGGCATCAATTCCACTGCCTCGGTCAGGTCCTGTTTTGCAATGGCTCCTGAGGATCTTCCTGTTCTGATTCCAGCAAAGAGATCATACGAAGAGGGGTGCTCTTGTGTCTCCTTTTCTTCCAACAGGCATTATGACTCCCTACTGGACTCAAGTACAGGTGCCAAGAGTTGAGAGCAGAACAGAAGCATTGGGGTTTGCCCAAATACCCATCCATCGTCAAGGGAAGCAAAGCAGGTTGAGATCAGGCAGTAGACCGGTCTGGAGCCAGTGTCGACATCAGGGCTATGATCAGGGTTTGCGGCACAGGAGAAGGCTGTGATAGAATTGCCTTTGCAACCAAGGGTGCAGCTGAAAGGGGTTGAAAAAGAGGAAAACCGCACCGGTGTGAACCCTTCTAGTATCCCCATGGATCTTATGGAGCCAGAAGGCACTCTAGAGGGAGCCATCACATGTAGGAAGAACTTAACATGAGGTATGGTGGAATGCCGGGAAGTCTAGGTACAGCAGTGTAGCTAGAACACAGGGAAGTAGTGCCAGACTCTCGGATGGCGAGGATTCCTCAGGCAAAGGATCCACAAAGAAACTTTGGTTCTGTCAAGGAGCCAGAGAGTAGTCTCAGTGACTTACCTCACTTGGGTTTGCTGCGGTGCTTTTTCTTCGTGTATGTCTTAATGGATGACCTCCACTCAGATGAAGCTGGAGACCAAGAATGGGGCCTAGATCTATATCTGCCACTGCTTTCTTTGGCCTTAGCCATAAAGAGCTTAGATTCACACTATTTTATGGTGTAGGATGCATTCCTTTACACTACTCACAGGACTTAAGAGTTGTGATCAGAACCCAGGCACAGCAGACAAACTATGTTGGGAGACAGGTAGTTCAGTGATTGCCCCTCAATCATAAAAAGGTTAAAGGCCTGACAGTTTTGAAGTGGACATCCTTGCACTAGATATGGCAATGTTTTGAGGAGAATCTAGCTCCAGAACCAGCCAAAAAGGCATGGAAAAAAGGGAACTGAAAACAGTGGGAGTGTTTTAAGGGGTTGGCAATGTCACATGGATGTCACTTTTAGCTTCGAATTGAGCCGACACCACCTACTTTCTGAGAAGAGCTATGGAGAAAAGCTTTGCGGATCAGTCTGGCACCAGGGAGAGTATTCAAGAGGTGAGGGAATCTGCAGCTAGAAGTAATAATTAGAAAGCAATATACAGCAGAACATTGCAGTACTTGCACTGATTAATTCTGTGTCAATCAAAAAGATCGAATAGGCATTAATAGAATACCCACTGTAATCATACCACCAAATTTGAGACACTAATTCAAGAAGCTTAAAGATAGCCATGAGACCATCTTCAAAAACAGAAACTGTTTCTGTAAAAGATGAGGAAAGGGCTACCCATTCCGGAGAGACAAAAATGAAGATCAGCAGTCTGGCAGACTTTGAGCTTATAAAATTAAATTATGGAGAATTTCCAAAATGAGGCTAAACCTTTTCTTCAAATAATGAGAAATCATCATCACAAAAAGGCACTTGAAAAGGGGAACCAGAAAATGACATAAAAAGTGGGAAAGGAGAAACAGAGGTAGGGGGTAATCAAGAGGGTAAGTACTAGGATTAAGGGTTAAAGGGTGTAACAAGTGTGGTGAAACTAGGCAAGAGACAGCGATAGAGTACGAAGGGAGAAAGCTAACAGAACAGTGTAGGAAGCTGGCTCTGTATATACTATACCAAAGTGAGGTATAGTGTGCAGAGTCCAGTGGAACACCAAAGGTAGGCAGAGGTAAAAGTAGATAGCACCTTACTCTCTATTTGTGGTGGTGTGGGCGAGCAGTAAGGCTTTATCAGAGGGTAGTGTTAAGCATTTGTTGTACACACTCAATCAGCATATGATTGCATACACTCAAAGACTGAGCTTCAGACCAATTGGTTTTTTATAAAAATATTCTTTTAGTTATTTTATTTCCTGAAACCAAGCAACCTGGCACGGGCAAGTGATTTATACTTGCAGTAATAATACAGTTTTGAATTGCAGTTTTATATATATACTTTGGTTTGGTTACAGTAGAATTACTGGTAATGCAATACCTTGAAATATTATACATATACTTTAGAATGACTTTTCAATAGCAGGTCATGTAAATTACTTTGCAGGTTACTTTTCTTGCACAGTGTAGTATACCTGGATACTACACTGGGACATTTCCTGTAAACAGGCAAGTAAAAGCGTTTTGGTTATTTTGATACAGTTTTAGAGACTTTTATAGATTTTCCAACTCCACACTTCGAAACTTTTTCATAGAAAACAGTCAATGTTATCCTATGGGAGAAAATAGTGTAATCGGTTCAGAGATAAGTACTTTATTGTGCGATTTTGGTTTCTGGGGTTAGACTCAGGGGTCTCCCAGGGTCGAGGATGCACTCTCAAAGCACCCTCAGCAGCACTAGGTTGGCCGGGTGCAGAGTGCTGAAGCCCAATGTTACCCAAATGGGGATAGGGGCCTCCAGTTGGTGGCTGCTCATGAGCAGGCAACAAGGTTGTAGGAGCTAAGCTCCTGTACTTTAGGTCAGGGCAAATGGGGGTTCAAGTTTGCAAAGGTACACCCACAGCAGCACTAGGGCGGCCGGGTCTGTTTTGGCATCGGGTGCCCTGTTACTTTTAATGGGGATTCTCCGGTTTGCAGAGACACTGCAGCCTTGGAGACAAACGTCTTCTGGCAGCGGCCACCACTTGGAGAGGTAAGTTGGGATGCTGGGGGTTGGCGAGACCCCGTCGGTTAGGCCACCCAAGGCAGTGGGGCTTCGGGCGCAGGGTTGTCTTATAGGGTCGGATCTTCTTAGCAGCTCCTGGGTTTTTTTTCCAGGTAGAGGCTGCAGGCGTCAGCTGGAGGATTGAGGCAGGTCAGGGATCACTGGATCTCGGGTCAGGATTGCCTGGGAGACCACCTCGTGGTGTTGGGCTACTCGAACTCAGGCCGTGGGCGACGGGTGCAGAGTGGTGCAGACTCTTGGATTTTGCCAGAGCTGGAGTCTGTGGGTGAAAAATCCAGTGTTCACAGGATACAAAGTCTTTTCCTTGGAAGGCAGGGCAGGTCCTCGGGGTTCTTGAGGTTGCTAGCTGCAGGACACACTGGAGTTTCACTTCTGCAGGTTTGAGGTGGGGACAGGCCGGTAGGGCTTGCGTCAAGTCAGTGGGCATCCTCCTTTTCTTAGCTTCGGCACGGCTGTTCTGTCCTCCTTCTTGGTCGTTGCTTGTCTGAGGAACAAGGTACGGGGTGCCCACTAGATTTAGGAGCGTTTCAGGTAAATAAAGGTTGGGACCAATAGGTCCCTTCCTTGGGGTGTGTACACCTCCTCCCACCAGATGGTGGCATATTAGGGGGGCATATGCCTCACTCTGGTTGGCTAGGGTCCCCATCTGCAAGATGGCGGGGACTTGGCGTTGTGCTTCACCTAGCCTTCCCCACCTGAGGGGTGGGGTTGGCAAAGGTGGGCACACTTCTCTTCCTCACTTGGGTTTTGCACTGATTCTCCCGCCAGAGGTAGGGGTGAGAACCGGTGGGGGCCAGTTCCTGAAAGCAGCGACATGCTTCGTTTTTCAGTGGGCGTCTAAGAGGCCCTCTGTGTGCATTTTTCATTAAATCCCACAGTGGCATCAGTGAGGGTTTAATGTGCTGTTCAGATTGATACCAAGCTTCTCAGTTCTCAGTGCAGGCATTATGGCACTATGGAGTTCGTAATGACAAACTCCCAGCACCATATACTCTTAATGGTAGCACTGCTCTTACAATGTCTAAGAATTAACTTAGACTCGGTAGGGGTACAGGGCTGATTTACCTGTACCCTCACCACTGGTATAGTGCACCCAGCTGGAGGGGTGACTGATCTATGCCAGGACAGTAGGTTGTAGGCATGGCACACAGGGATGTGTGCCATGTCGACTCTTCACTTTGTTCTGCATCAAAACATGCAGCCTGCAAATGCAGTATATGAGTTAAAAAAGGTACAGGACCTCTAAGGGTGGTACAATAAGTGCTGCAGCCCTTAGAAGCCTTCCCTGGTCACAGGGCCCTGGGTACCATTTACCAGGGGCTGACCTGTGGCCAGAGAGTGCCAATTGAGGTTTGTCTTCAATGCAGTTTTAGGGGAAGAACATAGGCCCTGGGTACCTGATTGGCAGGAGCCAAGGGCACACTCAGTCAAAGTACAACAGCAGTTCCGCAAAAAGTGGGGCAACCATACAGAAAGAGGGCACTTTCTCACAAACAGGGAGAGCTGTACTACAGTAGAGGTAGTAGAGATATTGTACTGCAGGTAGTGATACTAGAGTGTAGGTAGGGGTGGAGAAACTAGGGTACAGGTAGCAATAGAGGGCAGAGGGTAAAGAACAGCATCTTAGAGAGAAGGGGTTGACCTGAATATATGAAGGGTGAAGATAGAAGGAAACAAAAGGTAAATCTGGATAGACCAGCAGGTAGAAATGTGGCGAATGCAGAGATTACACCAAATACACAGCCTTTAGGGTCAAAATGATCCTGGATTAAATGAAAAGCATTGATTAAACTAGCTCAGGATGTTATTCTTGAATATACTGGTGGTAATAGCACCAAATAATATTCCTCACCTTGCTTTATAAATTGGAGTCCTGTTACATGCCCATCATTTTTTTCCAGTGCTGTTTCATAATGTTTTGATTGATTGATTGATTGATTGATGTACTTATAGAGCGCAGCTATCACCCTACGGGCATCTTGGCGCTTGCATTGGGAACCCGTCCTGGTTTTTCCCTGTAAGATAACCTGTACTGGGCATCCCCAAGGTGAAAGCCAGGCATCCCGCCGCGGGGGGCCGTTGTGGAGATTAAGCAGGCTTGTTGCCCAGAGCTGCATAGTGTGAACTCGTGCTTAGAGTGGGCACTGAAGCGAGAATTATCGAGTCCATGGACAATTGGGCTCTGGACCCTGCCGCGTCGGGAATCGAACCCAGGTCCTGGGTCTGATCTCTGCTTCAGGGTATGCCTCCTCTAAACAGTGAGCTACACTTCTCCACTTAACTATGCTTTAGTGTTGATTTTCAACAAATATGTGATGTACATAAATAACATCTGAAGGTGTCTCCTCCATTGTCAGACCCTTCAGGTTATCTACAGCAACACTCCACATCTTTATAAATTATTCATTCTACTTTTTAGCAAATTAACTTACATTTTATTGATAGAGTAGTTTTCACTTCCGCTATCTGAATCATCCAAAAGCAGCTTAAACGAACGTTGCCATTTATAAGAACGAGTAATTAAAATAAAGAGCAGCATATGCACTGTACTGCTATATTTCAAAAACACAATGTAAAGTATTCATGAATGACCACCATTACAATTTGACGAATTTAAGCAAATAAAATAGAACAAAAATACTTACTACATAATTGAATATGAACCTGCTGTGACAGAGTTTAAGGTGTTTAAGTAAACTGTAGAGTTTTCTGCAGTTCAGTGTACACCATGGGCAATGAAAATCATCCCTGGCTTCTGTTTGTTGTCGCGTATTGTTGTTGTATAGGAACTAAGACAGAAAAATAGAGTTACTTAATAAAATAGGTCATAGGCAGTAAAACACACTAACATACTCAAATAATTCATACTGATAAATGTTGCTCTATCTAAAGAAAAGCAAATACAATTGAAACTATGCAGGTCCCATAATCAAAAAGAGAAAACATTTTAATGGAATTGACTGCTTTATTGCTAGATTCCCTCATCCTTTCCTGGAAACTAGTAGCTTGTCAGCTGAAACTACGATGCATAGCAACATAGTCCCAAGTTTGATACCGTTTTCTACACAAACAGGCAGTACCTCTAGTATGGTCAAGTTCAAGGCTAGGGAAACGAGTACAATTACAAATATTTAAGAGAGGAAGACTAAAATATTATTCTGGTTCTCTTGCATGGACATTTTTCATAGATTCACATGGTTGGAATGTTTCCAGCCACCAGGATCATAATCCTCAGTCATTTTAGCATCATATGTTTATATAACTACTAAGCACAGCTAGCCTTCAGGCCATTTACTTTCAGCTTTTCCTCTGTTCATGCTAATTGTTGAAATCTTCCCGAATTTCAAATAAAGGTTTGTGCCACACCGTGGCGGTGAAAATAATTATGGTCTACTAATACATTATTTAGAGCAACTGTACTAATAAACACACATTTATTACTACAGAGCGTAGGTCTAATTAAGAGTTCATTGCTGCTGTGCAGCAAAAATGACAGTAGAAAAACATTTTACTGCCTCACAGCTGGCATGTAACAGCTACTTTGTATGAAGAAACAACTCTCCTAATAGTCATGTTGTCTCTTTATTGTGATTTTACTGCACAGCTCAAATTAAACCTCTTGAATCCTTAGTTAAATATATGTTGTTAAAATAAGTAAACATTAATGAATACCACAGGATGAGCCATGTATACAGGTCACTTACGGCTTCGCCTCTCCTGTATCATGGCCTCTCTCCTCACTCAAACGTAAAAAAAAAAAAAAAAAAACGTACTTCCCTTCGGTAACACTTCTCTAGTAAATACTATATCTAGCCGCAGTTTCCCTACTTTTAAATAATACCCAGGCGTCGGACTGGATCCAGAAACCTTTTGAGCAGTACCTCTGCACGTCGATAGGTGGCGTCACTTGGCTCTGCGTCAGCTGTTACAGAGTGGTGTGTGCGATGCCCATATAGGCGCAACCCCAGCCGCTGACGAATTACTTTTCACAACCTTTCCATTCCAGAAGCGCAGAGCCACAAAGCTTGCTTATGTACCTCTGTGCAGACACTAAGGACCTTCTAAGTGTTACAGTATATGGAGAAATCCGTTGCCATAGCCAGGAGGATCTGTAATTAATCTGCCGCTGGATAGAGTCTCTACAAGGTAAGTTGCTACCTTAAGTAAGTTGTTCATCTGACAGACTTCTAGCCGCCGATTCCTTACCCTGGAATAGATACCTAAGCAATACCTTTCTGGAGGTGGGTCTGCAAACAGATTTAGACCAAGAAGTCCTGGAGGATCGAACAGGAAAAGGGCCTGTCACAATGGATCTGAATGTCCAGCAGGCAGATCCATATTGCTTGGCAAATGTGTGCAGTGATGCACACATCACACTCATAGAGCTGTCCAGGACTGGGACTCTGCAAGCTAACACAGTGGAATGAGCACACAAGCCCTGCGTGGGGATCACTGTTTTTTGGCCAGAGCAGAATAGATTTTAATGCAGAGTACAATCATCATGAGAGCGCCCTTTTCTGCATAGCCTTTCCTGTGTTCACTTCAGCGAACCCTTACGAAGAGTTAATAACGCCCTCCTCCCAAACTCCCTCCTCAAAGGTGTTCTTTAGTACGATCAATGTAGAATGAGAAAGCTACTTTTGGGTCTGGTTAATGAAGTCTCTCCTTTTTGAAAGGGTGAAATGGAGCAAAGAAGGTCAGCAGTGTGATGGTCTGGCCGACGTGAAAGGGTGTCACCACTTTTGGCAGGAAAGAGGGATGTGCTCGCAGAACTAGTTTGTCAAAATAACGTCCTGTATGGACGCCGCACAATAATGTGCGCAGTTTACTAACCCTCCTGGCTGATTTCATAGCCAGCAAAAATTGAGTTTTAATGGTCAGAAGGCGGAAAGGGCAGTTGTGGAGAGGCTCAAAGGGCACGCACATCAATGTTAATATCAGATTAAAATGCCATTGGGCCATGATGAAGGTTATTGGAGGGATCAGATGTTGTAGAACTTTTAGGAACTGAGTCAGAACAGGTTACCTAAAAAGGAGGGCTGATCCAGCAAACACAAGAACACTGATATGGTCGAAAGAAACCCTTTCACTGTATCCAAAGCAAAGTCTTGCCGGGCTAATGAATGAACAAGTAACAAGACCTCTGACAGAGGTGCAGAAAGGGGAATAAACCTTTTGGTAGTGCACGAAGCCACAAATTTGTCGCAACAGGCATGTGCATTTTTGGTTGAGGGACGCCTGGCTGGTATTATGACATCACAGACACCAGCTAGTAGATCAGAACGTTTCTATTGCCGCCACGCAATATCTTTGCATGAAGGCAGTGTGCGCACAGTTATGGATGTAAGACCTGGCCCTGTTGTTGCAACAGTGGATCCTCCCCAGAAAGGGCACCCTGATCAGAGGACCGATGCTCATGCCTAGGAGTTTGGGATACCATACCCACCTTGCCCAATCTGGGACCACAAGAATGATTTGGGCCAGGTTGTTCCTAATATTCTTGAAAACTATGGGCAGGAGTGGGTTCGGTGTAAAGGAGTACAGAAGGCTGAGCTCCACTCGAGACAAAAGGTGTCTCCGAGTCGGAGTCGCCTTGTAAACTCCAGCGCCCAGAAGTGCTGACACTGCAGTTCACCAAGGTGGCGAATAGATCTAACCAAGGTTCTCCACAATCTCTGAAGATACCTTGCCCCACCTCTGGATGGAGCTGCCATACATGATATACGAGGCATTGACAGCTAATTCTGCCATTCATAGAGCTCACCAGATCTTGAACCACCAGGGGAATGCCCAAGTGTTCGTCATATTTTGAGGAGCACGGCATCGACACAGGTTCCACAACCCCAACAGCCCAGCTTGTTTCAATATAACATGGCGGTGGTGTTGTCTGTGAAAAACCGAACTAGCCTTGTCTTGATAAAAGGAAGAAAGGCTTTCAACGCCAGTCGGATCACTCTATGCTCTGACAGATTTATGTGGAGCTGAGGTTCTGCTGGAGACTAGAGTCCTCTGATCTCTGCCTCCCACATGTGGCCGCCCCATCCCAGAAGTGATGCATCAGTCACCACTGTGAACTCTGGTTGAGGAAGGGAGAGGGATATGCCATAGAACCAATCCTGGTTCGTTAGCCACCACTGCAATTGGTGTGCAGTGCCCTCCGCGATCTGGACACAATCGGACAGGTTCCTATGATGTTGGGCCCACTAGAATTTCAGGTCCCACTGCAGAGCCCGCATATGCTATCTGGTATGGTCTACCAGCAGGATGCAGGAGGCCACCAGACCCAGCAGCCTGAGGGTCACCCTGACCGAAAACCCAGGAAAGAGGCTGAAAGATCAGAATCATAGCCCCAATATCCCAGGCTCGCTGTTCGGGAGGATAAACCCGAAACGGTGTCGTGTCCAGAACCGCTCCGATGAAGAGGAGCTTCTGAGAGAGGGTCAAGTGTGACTTCGGCACGTTGATGGAGAACCCCAGTGAATGCAGGAGGTCGGCCTTAGTCTGGAGGTGGGAGACGACAGCCTGGGACAAATCCGCCTTCAACAGCCAGTCGTCGAGATAGGGGAAGACTGGAACCCCTGATCTGCGGAGATGAGCTGCGATCACTGCAATCACTTTCAGGAATACCCGAGGGGGGCTGGTAAGGCCAAAGGGTAGCACAATAAACTGAAAGTGCTTGTGGCCTACCGTGAACCGCAGTTAGTGCCGGTGGGCCAGAAGGACGGGGATGTGAAAGTAAGAATCCTGCAAGTTCAACACTACCATCCAGTCTCCAGGGTCAAGGGCAGACAAGACCTGAGCGAGCGTCAACATTTTGAACATCTAGTTCTGAAGGAAGCATTTGACGTTCCTGAGATCCAAGATAGGATGCAGGCCTTTTTCCTTATTGGGCACCAGAAAGTAGTTAAGAATAGCAACCACGACCTAATTCCAGGGTAGGAATGCGCTTGATGGCTCCCTTGGCCAAGAGTGCCGAAACTTCCTGTTGGAGAAGGGCCAGATGATCCTCCGATATGCAATGGTCCTAAGGTGGCATGGATGGAGGGGTAGTCTCAAAGGGGAGGGAGTAGCCCCTTCGGACTATTTGCAAAACCCACCTGTCCGACGTGATGGTGCGCCAGTGGGGGAGGTGATGGCGAATCCTGCTGCCCACTGGCGTTTGGTGGCCCTGAAAGGTTGGACTAAGAGGGTTTGGAGGCTGCTGCAGAGGGGGCTGTGGTGGACTGGCCCGCCCGCTGGCTCCCAGAACCACGGTGCTGGTTCCACGTCCCCGGCCGCGCAGAGGTTGAACAACTTACGCCGGCCTGGGGCCCTGCCTTGGTGGGACGTGTCGGGGCCCCCTTCCTGTAAGAAACTGGCTCATATATACTGCACCAAAGTGAGGTACAGGGTGTATAGAGTCCAAGGGTCTCCAGAGGTTTGGCACAGGCCAATGTTAGATAGAACCTTACTCTCTAAAGTGGTAGCTTGGTTGAGCAGTAAGGCAGTATCAGAGGACAGTGTTAAGCATTTGATGTACACACTCAGTCAGCAAATGAATTCACACACTCAAGAACTGAACTCTAGGCTAATTGTTTTGTATAAAAAATATACTGTTTATTTCTAGAACCAAGCAAGCCTGGTACAGGTAAGCATAGAAATACTTTTCAGAAGTAAATTACTTGTATGAACACAGTTCAAAATTGCAGTGTAACTTGTACTGGTTTTGGTTACAGTTTTAAGTAAGCAGTTTGCAACACACTGCAGGTATAGTACATTAAATTGAATGGGCTTTTTAAGCAAAATGCAGTTAATTACTTTTGCTAACACAGGACTGGGATATTTCCTGAAAACAGTTGAGTAAATGCGTTTTGGTTAAAGGTACGATTTTTAAAGAATATTATTGCATTTCAAAAGTTCACACTTAAAAACTTTTTCACATAGAATCACCAATTTTGTCCTATGGGAGGAAATTCACTTAGCAGGTAAGTTATGTTATCGATACTTTTTCTTACTCAGAGCTGGATCAGGGATTCGGCACGGGGAAATTTCCTGAAAACAGTTGAAAAAATGCGTTTTGGTTATTCGGCTGATTTTTAAGGAATATTTGTAGTTTTCAAAAGTCGACACTTAGAAACTTTTTGGGAGAAAAAGTGTCAATGTTATCCTATGAGGAAAAATGAGTTATCGGTTTCAAGGTAAGTAATCGGTCTTTTGAGTTAGGGTTCTAGGGTTAGACTCAGGGGTGTCCGAGGGTCAGTGATGCACTGCTGTTGCACCCTCAGCCGCACTCGGGTGGCCGGGTACAGAGTGTTGAGACCCAATGTTATCCTATGGCGGATAGGGGGGCTCAGGTTGGTGGCGGCTGGCAAGCAGGCCACAGGGTTGTGGGAGCAAAGCTCCTAGGGTTAAGCTCAGGGCAAGTTGGGGAGCAAGTTAGCACAAAGGGGGCACCCTCAGCGGCGCTAGGGCAGCCGGGAGCAGGGTGCTGTTTTGAGGTTGGGTGCCCTGTTGGATTCAATAGAGATTCTCTGGGACAAAAACACTGCAGGCTATGGGACGAGGATCTTCCAGGAGTGACCACCCCTTTGAGGGTAAGTAGGGATGTAGGAGGTTGGTTAGGCACCGCTGGGTTGGGCACACAAGGCCGTGGGGCGTCCGGTGCAGGGGTGCCTTGGGATGTCGGATTACCTTACCCGCTCTGGTTGCGGTGTGGGGTTCTTTGGATTGAGGCTGCAGGCGTCGTCAGGAGGCAGGTCAGGGGTTGTCGAATCTCGGGTCAGGATCGGCGGCGGGGGGAACCTCCTCGTGGTGTTTCTCCACTCAACCTCGAGCCGTTTTCAGCGGGTGCAGAGTGTGCGGGATTCGCGGTCCCTGGCTGGCACCAGAAGCTGCAGTTCAAACACGTACGGTGTTCATGGGAGAAACAGCTTGGAAAGTGAAGGCAGGCAGGTCCTCCAGGGTTTATGAGGTTGCTGGCCGCTGGACACGCCGGAATTTCGCAGGAGCAGGTTAGAGGCTTTTCGTCCTTTTCTTCTTTTTCTTGTGGTTGCTGGATCTGAGGAAGGAAGGTTAAGGGTGCCCCTAAATACTAAATTTAGGGGCGTTACAAATAGGTAAAGGGCAGGGTCCAATGGGTCCCTTCCCTGGGGGTACACCCCCTATTCTGCCACTCCAGTGGGAGGGGGGCAGGAGCCTGTCCCTGGGTGGCTGGGTCCCCCCCATTTTTAAGATGGCGGGGACTCAAGGTTGTGCTTCACCTCGCCTCCCCCACCTGAGGGGTGGAGTTGGCAGAGGTGGGCACACCTCTCTTCCTCACTTGTCTTTCCTGCCCAAAGTAGGGGGGAGGGGGAGGGGGGTGGAGGGGGGGGGGGGGTATTTAACCAGTGGGGACCTGTTGCTGAAAGCAGCAAATGGTCTGGAGAGACTCACAAAGGCAGCATGCCTTTGAATCTTCTCCTTCGTGAACCCTGCCCATCCTTGGGGAGGAGGCTTGGCACCTCGTCTCAGGATGTGCATTGTTTCAGGCCCCTGAGAGCAGCAGGCTCTCGACCCAGGGGTCCAGAAACATGTCTGGTGGTGGCAGCCTGCGCAGCCACTCAGTCAGGTCACTGGAAGTTGGTCGTTTTTCAGGGGGCATCTCTAAGATACCCTCTGTGGTGTATTTCACAGTAAATCCCACACTGGCATCAGTGTGGGTTTAATGTGCTGAGAAGTTTGATACCAAACTTCCCAGCCTTCAGTGTAGTCATTATGGTGCTGTGGAGTTCGTAATGGCAACCTCCTAGCACCATATACTCTTAGTGGCAGCACTGCACTTACAGGGCACAGGAATGGACCTGGGTACGGTAGGGGTACAGGGCTCATGCACCTGTACCCTCACCAATAGCATAGGGCACCCAGCTAGAGGTGTGACTGATGTATGCCAGGGCAGTGGTTTGTGGGCATGGCACACAGGGATGTGTGCCATGTTGTCTCTTCACTTTGTTCTGCACCCAGACACTCAGCCTGCAAAGGCAGTGTGTGTGTCAGGAAAGGCAGTGTGTGTGTGTCAGGATACAGGGCCTCTAAGTGTGGCACAATAAGTGCTGCAGTCTTTAGGGGCCTTCTCTGGTCACAGTGCCCTGGGTACCTATGGTACCATTTACCAGGGGCTGACATGTGGCCAGAGATGCCAATTGGGTTTAGGCTCCAATGCAGTTTTAGGGAAGGAACACAGGCCCTGGGTACCTGATTGGCAGGAGCCCAGGGCACACTCAGTCAAAGCACATCAGCAATTCAGCAAAAAGTGGGGGCATACCATGCAAGAAAGAGGGCACTTTCTCACACTTCCGTAGCCACGAAAAGGGCGAAAAGCAGACTGCGCTGGGCGGCTGGAGAGGCCCAAGGACTTATCCGTAGCCCGTGAGTCCTTTTAACGCTCTAGAGCATTGTCCGCTTTGTTGCCAAAAAGGTGACGGCCATCAAAGGGCCTGTCCATCTAAGTGTTCTGGACATACCCCGAAAAGCCAGTTGATCTCATCCAGGCGTAGCGACGAAGGGCTACTGACGTGGAAATCATAATGCCTAGAAAGTCGGCGGTATCCATCCCACAACGGATGGTAAACTTCGCTGCGTCTCTCTCCTCGGCAACTGCACGGGAGAGCACAGCCCAGGGCTCCTCCGGGCACTGGGGCAGCACCTGTGCCACCATATCCCACACAGAGTGGGTGTAACGGCCCAACAGACATGCAGTGTTTACCGACCGCAGTCCCAAGCTAGAGGAAGAAAACATTTTCTAACCACGGTGGTCCAGCTTTTTGGATTCCCTATTGGGTGGTGCGTTAGGGAATGTTTCTTTGGAAGTGGAAGCTTGGAACACAAAGTTCTCAGGGGTGGGGTGTTGGGAGAGTAAAGTGGGGTCGTCTGGGGCCGGGCGGTGGCGTCTGGCAATCATCCTGTCCACAGGAGCCCCTGTGTTGGGCCCGGACCAGGTGCCCTAAAGGAAGTCCGTGAGGGCTTCATTAAACGGCAGCAGGGGCTCTGAAGAGCTCACTGCCGGTTGAAGGACATCTGTCAAGAGGTTAGTCCTGGCTGCCACCGTAGGTAGCTCGAGGTGGAGAGCCTCGGCCACCCTACACAACACCTCTGCGTATGACGCTCTCTTCTTAGAAAGAAATCAGTCCCAGGATGCTTGTTTCCGGTCCAGGGAAGACATGGCTTGGCAGTTCTGGCTGAACTGTTCCCATGAGGCACAGGGTCAGACTGATTTGCATATGGCCATGTCTGAACTGGGGTGGCGGAGTGAGCTAAAGAATGATGATGGATTAAACCCAGATCAGTTGACTGGGGGCGAGTGCTTGCAATGTTCAACACTCCGTCCATCATACCCTTTGGTTTTGCTCTCTTATCCGTAGCCACGGTAGGAGGAGACAACATGCCACGGTCTGGTTAGGTATCCAGACCACTGGGTTTCCCCAGTTCCTCTCTCCAGTCCTGTTAATAAGCCAACTGGTCGGTTAAAGGGTCCCCAGACCCCTCCCAGTCCTCCTCTGGCTGACAATCTGGTCTCAAAGAGCCAGGGTAGAATAGGGGCACAAAAGTACCAGTCGGCGTCGGATCCGGCGTCAGTCGGACTCCGTTTCTATCTCGAGGTGGAGGTCGCGGTCGACATCGGCTGGGGACACAACCGATGCCGGTTGCGTAACAAGGTCGACCGACGCTGATCTGGATCCAGGCCTGGATCCAAGGGGACCCTGCGGCTTTCAAGACCGTTCTCGCAAAGACTTCGGGTCATGGTCCGGCAGTCGGAGCACGACTTGGGGCCGTGCTCCAGGCAGTTGATGACACACGTGGTACAGGTCCGTCACCGACATCAGCCGGTTACTGGAACCACAGCCCTTGAAGCCGGGCACCCCTCGATGGAATCAAAAAACTATTTCGACAAATGTCGAGAAAAAGTCAGTCAAAAAGAACCGAAGTCAGCGCACGAGGGCGGTGGCTATCTAGCTACCGCAACGTCATTCCGGGGACCACAACGCTGATGACGAACGCATAGTCGACCGACGCCACCTTCCAACGCGCAGAGGTACTGCAGACGAAAAAACTTTCCGGATCCAGTCTGACACGTGGGGGTGATTCTAAGGTAAGGAATCTATAACTGTTTCTTTCTGATATAATATTGCAAAGATTCCACTGTTACATTTATTTTTGTTTTACTGTCAGCCTAATTACCCTAGGCCAGTCAACAATGAGGACAATTTCTTAAAATATCTATAGGAACAGATAAAGGCATGGTATTAAAGCGGTAGTGCATCTGTGACAGTAAGATCATTCTGAAGCAATATATTTAATACCTCTATGTATTTCCAAAAATTGTCATAATCTTTTATCCTTCTCCAGGCTGCAGAAGCTCACCTTCATAATGCTTATAAGTTAAGGATAATTAATCTGCTAGTGTATTAATGAGGTCATTACTTGTACTGGTAACTTAATGCAAATCATGGAGTCACGTTGCTCATCCAAAAAGGGTAGCTGGGAATGAGCAAGCTTGGCCACTTAATTTTATTGCTAGAAATGAAGGTGCGGAGCCTGGAGCCGGAGGCCTTTGGGAGGCTGCCCTTCGCCTTCACTCGCATCAACCCTTTCCCAGCTTAGCCATCTGCTGGTATCTACACACCTTGGGGGCAGCTGACCAGCTGTCCCCTGGATACTCCCTGCCTCGTGGCAGCGATCAGCATCTGATTCAGCCCTGGGGAGCTGAAACCGCACAGCGCCTGGATCTGCGCTGATCGTGGGGTCCACCCGGGCTGGTTGCCATGACACCTGTGTGGAGGCCTGGTGATCGAGCCGGGTACGCGCACGCCTGCGGCACGATTTGTGGCGGTACGACCCGAGGCCTTCTTGGACTGGAGGCGGGGTGTAGGGCTTGGCCTGGACTGCCTGGGCCCTCTTCATGCGGGCTGCCTGTGACCCACATGAGACTGACTGTTGCGCTGAAGCACTCCACTGCACCAGTGAGGAGCGATTGACACCGTGGTCCCTCTGGGTCATAGAGCTTTGGCTGGGGTGGCCTGGGCCTCTGCTGAAGCCCGACTTGGGGATGGTCATCATGCTGCAGCCTCAACGGTTCCTGACATTAAGGAGATCTGGACCCGTTGGTGTGCCCTGGGGGATACTACTTATCGGCTAATAGCTGCTATGTGACCAGTATAACTTTGCGCTACACTAAAACTGTAATCGCTGCCACTGACCCACTGTCATCATACCGCTCTGCCCTTTCACAACCTGCACCCGTCCAGACTCTGTGGCTTAGCCTCCCTGCTTTCATTCTGCAACTCTTCAAATTGGTAAAAAGTTACTGGGCTACCTGAGGATCACTGCGTAGAAGTGCTCCCAGGTCATTGAACTGGCAACTGTGGTCTGGGCCCCCATCGCCCTAGGTTGTGAATCAGCTATCGGGTGAGCGTACGTGGCCCTCCTGTGACTTCTGGTTAGAGGGGTAATGGCAGGTAGTGTCTGTCTCCATGTGTCACATCGAACACAAGTCTGTACTGCTAGTGGGGGTATATGCCCCAAACTATGATGACCCGCAATCCTATCACATGTTGATAGCCAAGTTAACCCGCTACAGTGATCTGCCACAGCTTTTGGGCTGTGACTGACTGCATTCGGTTGCCTGCCTTGGACTACTCATGGGGCCTACCTCGGCACCCATAAGCTGCTGCCCGAGCAATATTAGCAACTGCAGAGCACGCTGGGCTGGTAGATGTCTGAAGGCACTACTCGCCACAGGGCAGGTATTACTCATATATACTACTGGCTTACCTCACACAGCCTCTTATCTGGGATTCTGTGGTGTAGCTACCTGCCCAGCACTTATTCAGATCATTCTCTGGTCCAGCTGGTACTGGAAGATCCACGCCCTCGTGCTTTCCCCTGGCGCTTCCCGCAATATTCTCTGCTTGATGCAGTATTTCACTGGCCCAGGCAATAAATACTTCTGCATAAACTTAGGATCTGAGGATACATATGTTAATATTTGAGAGGTGTTCAACGTTTATATCTGCGGGATCTTCATTTCCAAGCACGCAGGTGTTTTCCACTCTATCCGAGACAGATTGAAGCGGTTGGATACGCAATTGGCTGAACTATAGCGCGCTCAGAGGGAGACAGAGGAAAGGAAGCTGCTGGGAGTTATCAGGCAAAGCTAGAGGAATACCTTGACCTAGCACAAAATAAAGTCAGCGATTGAGGTAAATACGTGTAGGCCAGACATTATGGATTGGCTGGGCACTACCCTGGTGTCACTTGATCGACCTAACCACGAAAATAGCAAAATACTGTCCTTTATTGACAAGCAGGGCTTGCCTCTCCATGGGACCAACCAGGTGACAGATTGGTTTCGTCGATATTACTCCGACCTATACACCTCCCGAATCACATATGATAAACACACCACAATGGACTATTTGACCCACATTACCATGACATGGTTGACGGAAACGCTCAGGGAGAGGCTTATGGTGCCCCTTTGACCCACTGAGATTACTGCTGTGCTAAAGGATATGCCAAGCGTGAAGGCTGACTCTCGCCTTTTACAAGGGACACCAAGATAGGCTTGTGCCCCACTTGGTTAATTTAGTCAAGGAAATGTTGCGGGACGGTTGTATGTCTCTGACTATGAGAGGCCTTACTCGTCACCCTGCTCAAACCAGGCAAATCTTATCGGCCACTGTCGTTATTGAACGTTGACAGGAAGATCTTAGTTAATCATCTTGGGCACCTACTCTCTAAAATTGTAGCACTTGAACAGTCCGGCTTTATACCCAGTCGATCTCTCACGTGCAACCTCCGCACTCTTTTTGGTACTTTCTACTGCATTAATCTAGAGGTGCATGCGGCGGCAGTCTTTTTAGATAAAGAAAAAGTGTTGAATAGGGATTCATGCTGGCGTGTGTGGGTAGAGGTGACATCTTCCAGAAACTGGTGCAGGGCCTTGTAAAGATCCAATGCCATGATTACAAATTAACGGTCGAGTGACGTCTCCAATCGCTATTACAAGGGGTACTCATCATGGATGCCCCTTATCTCCGCGGCTTCATGTGCTCATGGCAGAGTCCTTAGCCTGTGCTTTGCGGGAATATCTTGTGCACCGAGGCATTAGATTCCCGCATTACAACGTAATAGTGTCTACCTATGCAGATGACACGCTGCTGTATGTTCGGGAGCCAGACCTCAATCTGTCACCAGTTCTCCAGGAGGTTGTTCTTTTCAGTGGCCATTCCGGATTTTTCAGTGGTAATTCCGGATTGTGCATTAACTGGGACAAGTCCCTTATATTTCCCCCCACTGCTGCCACAACAATAATACAGATGGAGTACAAGTCAATAGGACGAGCAAACCGGTGTGCTATCTGGGCATTCAAATTCAAACAGACACAGAGGTTGTGATGCGTGAAAACTACATAGGGCAATGCACCGCCTCCCTGAAGTAGTGGATTGCTGGATCCGATTACCCCTCTCTTTTTATGGCTGAACAGCCATCATCAAGATGGTTGTGTTACCTCACTTTCTTTTTCGGTTCATATATCCCCATACTGTCAGGGGTGTGGTCTATCGAATAATGGACACCCTGCTGTCGTGCTTAGCATGAACGGGTAAACAGCCGCGCATGAGAAAGGATACGCTTACTTTGACTTACAAGATGGGGGGCCTGAATGTTTCAGATTTTGAAGCCTATTACAGAGCAGCACAATGCACTTTTGCCTATTACTGATATATACCGCCCAGCAGACCTGGCCCAATTCTGGCTGGAGAGGGATGCAGCATCCCCTTTAACATTGCCCGAATTTCTGTTCAGCAGACCAGTGCATCGATTTCCTATCCTAGACCCCATAGACACTGCACAATGTCTTTGGAAAAAGACAATGGTCACAAATTCCAGGCCCCTGCTTTACTCTCCACAACTCCCTTTGCAGTGGTGCCTCTTGATTCCACTGGGACAGGAGAAGGCAGCTGTGGAGGCCCTGCGAGGACTAGGCATTCGGTGTATGGGTGATTTTTCTGAAGCCGGAGTACTGCGTGATTGGCATTTGGTTGGCGTGACGCACCTACTATATTTGTGCAGTTCCAGTACTACAGAGCACGTCACACAATACGGGCCCTTTTAGATAACACTATCAGAACCCCTGAATTGCCTGCACTCACATACTTACTGCAGGTGTCCTTCCACATGCGTGCGGTTGCAACGTTATTTGCCCAGTTGCAAGGAGCCCGGCAGCTTGTTGCAGTGAAGGTTCGCTTCGACAGGGAAGAGAACCTGGGCATAACCATCACCAACACTCAATGGGACACTGTTGTCCGGTAGTTCGCACGATGTCACTGACTGGATGCCACTGCTTGGTACACTTCAAGTACCTCAACCGAGTGTATTATACTCCAGCCCGACTATTGTTATGGTCTGTGTGAGGATTGCTGCTGCTAATGTTGAGGGAATTAACATTCAACAGGCAGCTGTTTTGTGGCACCTTGCAAAAGGAAGATTTGCAATGTCTCCTATTAGTTCTCATGTAGCATAAACATTTGCACATCCATTCGCAAATCTATCATTCAGCACAGTGAACATTCTGGTATGTGAAAGCATGTGCATACCTCGGAGCCAGTGTTCATAAATAAACTAACATATTTAGCACAATGTGAAATAAGTGAGCTCTTTAATCAGGTTTCAGTCGAGGGGCCATTTACAACAAACTAAAAGGAGAGTGGATGAATGCCATTTAACAGAAGACAACTGTTATCACTTAAAATAGAATTTATTGTGAAGAGCAGTAGCTAGCAACACCAAGACGTCAATGTTATATAAAAACAGTATGCACTGTTGCCAAAAGATGACCAATACAGATTAAATCAACCACTTCTCTTCACATTCCACAGCATGCAAGAACTAAGTAGTAAAAGTGGTAAGATATACAATTAAATAACACATCCTACAAATAGGAAAAAGTTGTCATTGCTCAATGTTAATAGAAAGAGGAAAGGTTTAACTGCTAAGCAATACACTTTCATGTGCTTTACACCATTGTTTAGATCGCAGTACCTGGTAAAATATCCGACACTTTAGTCGAGGTTCATTTGAAAATTCTCTCTCTTTTCTTGTTTGCAGTTCTGTTGATAATGGTTCTTTCACAGCTGTAATAAAAGTAATTCCTATGTTAAGTGTGCATTTTAGCTTGTCATACTCACATGAACTAATTGATAATCACTGCAATAGCTATTCCAAAAGCCAAGTTGTAACAATGTCTAATAACTAACCTGCTGGTGAATTTTGTTATTCTTAAAATTGTTAAAGTATAAAACTCTGAGTTCTGTTAAATACTTTCAATAAATCAAAAAGAATGAACAATGTTACTACCTGAATCTTTCAGACATATCGAAATAAGAAGCTGGATAAAACTGCCAGCGATTTAGAAGGAAGCTGCAATAACCCTGAATATGTTTGAGTGGTAACTGCAAGACAAGGGATGGGAAAGTGTGTTGTGTACGTCTTAGATGTCATAGAATTGTGCAACGTAGTGAGGGAGCATTGGTCAATAGAAAGTGTGGCTGGTAAGAAAGCCTCTTACAACCTGCTTGAGATGGTACTATACACATGAGATTTCATCAGTGAGATGAAGGTAACAAACATAAGTTGCAGAATCTGTGGAGTTGCAGAATCTGTGGAGTGTATTTAATGTTTCTAAAATATATTAACTACTGTGGAAAAGTTGTTAAGATGCTAGACAATTACTATAATCCTATCTCAAACAAGCGGGATTTTAGAGAAATATTTATGGAGAGCGTGGCATAATTGCTCAAGTCTCTAAAATTCATAGAGGACTCAACACAATTCTTTTCCAAACCAAATAGATTACATAATGCATTTCCACGATTTCAGTGGAATATTATATATTTACAATTTTATGTTATGGTGTTAACTGCTGCAAAGACATTTCATTAACAAAGGTGGAATTTATGGATTTAAGCCATGAGACGAAATATGTTCTGAGTAAGTGGGTTTTTAATTTGTAAAATACAGTAATTATGCATCCTAATTTTTTCCAGAAAGTATTTGGGAGAAATCTCAAAAATAAATAGTGTAGACTGATATTCCAGTGCCAGCAATTAACAATTGCACTTAGGTTTAATTTATATAAACGTGCTAGTGTCTAAAATGGGTAGTGTAGAAAGAAGAAACTTGATTTTTAGGTCTCGCCTGAGCAAGCGCATGCGCTGATCTGGCGAGACTTTTAGTAAGTGGGCTTCAAAAAGCCGACCACAGCTTAGTGTGGCCTAGAGCATGCGGTTAAGCACACAGTTACGAGCACAGGCGCCATCTGGCTTTCCTCTCTCATCATGGCTCATCAAGTGCATCGCTTGCAGGCACTCTTACAGCCCGCGATCACTTTCACGGCAGTGCGGCCAATGCTCGTTTTAATTCTCACACATTGCAGAAACGTATCTCACCTCAAGAGGGTGCAGTCGGACAAATTAACACAAATCTGTCTCCCTGTTTATGTGACATTAGCGCGCGATTTTTACTTGTACCCAATAGCTACTTGGTGACGGTTTGCCCCTACTCGCGGTATCATCACATTGCAATTCCGGGTGGAAGAATTGCGGTCATTTGTTTGCAATAAAAAGCCCACAGAGGAGTCTGTCCTGTAACCGGACGTCCAAAGAGGTGGTGTCTTCCTGTCAATGAACCTGCAGAACGCGAGAAGCTGGAAAGGTGTGGTTTCATGCAAATCGCGTGCCGCCTCCGTGCTGGAGTGACCTTCGGACAAAACATCGCTTGACACTCACTCGGTCAACCACTCCTTTACCATGCTCAGTTTCATGCTGGCTGCCTGGAATGTATGTATACAACAGCGCGATACACATGACAACTGACACAGTCTTTGTTAATAAAAAAGAAAAGCACCAGCACCCACTGTAAAGCTAGAAAGATAGCTCAGTGGGTGTAGTACTCATTGCTCATACCTCTGAGCAACAGGCAGCTCACAATTTTGAATCCCAAAGGCCTGAATTCGTGCTTCAAGGTTCACAAGATAAGACAAATGCCATTTATTGCTACAGCTTTATATAGCGCAAACATGATCTCAGACACCAGAAAGCTTTACAAATGATCAGAGCCACAGCAGTTTACGCTAACACTCGTAACCAATCAAAAAAGTGGTCACGTATTCTATCAGGGGCGGAGAAAGTGTGGTGCCTTTAGATTGGTTCTATGCTTCTTCTCGTGGGATTGGCTGGTATTAAAGCTGCTAGTTCTATGGCTATTGGATCTATCTTGCGAGTCCTGGAGTGGTTTGTTACGATGTTTATTTTAGCTGCAAGCAGTTCCATATTGTTCTTTATTAGTTTGCAATGTTAGATGCGCAGGAAGGTTGCCTCTATGTGGAGAGCATTTCTTTTTCTGTCAGTGTGGGCAAGCTGGTAAAGCACGGTGGCGGATTAGATTTCAGAGCTCCCTGCTGACTTTATGCTTAGTTCTTGAGCCTTAGTCCACGCATGTTGTTGCCATTTCTATTTTTTAGTGTAGCCTTCTCAATTACCCATTTATTAACTCCTCTTGACATTAAAATACAGCCGAAGCAGCGAATTACAGCTATGTGCAGAGATACAATTAAAACTTTAAAAGTACAGCGACGCACCGTAGGAATTCCAAGACCCGCTGCCTTCGAGGCAACGTGGGTAGGCGCCAAGAAAAACAAGCATTTGCAATGCAATAGGCCTCGCATTTGCGAGATTTTGTGCTATTGGCTTTGTAAATGACAATGACTTTTATTTAAATGTTCAAAAAACATACAATAATAAAAGGCATTGTCATTTACAATGCCAATAGCACAAAATCTCGCAAATGCGAGACCTATTGCATTGCAAATGCTTGTTATTTTATGTTTATCGCCTAATACCAAGGAGGATTGGCCAATTTATTGTTGCTTTAAATATTGGGATTATTTTCCTGCAGAAGTTTTTCAAACATTTTCTATGGCCATAAACGTTTCACCCTCATTATGCATTGTATAATATAGACCAGCAAATGTATTAACCACTTTGCATGGTTCAATACTTTTATAGGTCTGCATAGGGATAAAGGAGGAACTCCCATAGCAGGTGTATTATGTTAGAGAGGCACAATACTGGTGTGCAGGGAAGTAAGGAATTGCCTCTTAATAGGTCTCAACCATCCAAAGATATTGCAACAGAACAACCCCCTCACATTTTATGAATACCGCCCATATGGACACAACCAACATCCAGAGTACTAAGATAAATTCAGTTGGATGAATACAGGGATCCAGAGGCTTACAAATCTCTTCAGGTATACCCAAAATACTTCTCCTTTATTCAGTGAGATCTTATGAAACTTTCATGCATCCATCTGCCTACATGCTTCGGCCAAAAAGGTCAACAGCCTTCTCAGCACTCAAAGGATCCCTAATTAGTGTGCATTCACGGCCCTGAAACGCAAACGTAGGGGCATAATGCTGGCATACCTGGTTGCTAGACCATTTTGTATTTTTCTACCAGAAAAAAAAGAAATAATTTATGTCCATGAAGATGTTGAGCGAAGATGTTTTTTCAAGGTTTGGGATTGTTTCCAAGAACAAAATACATTAAGAAGGTTCAGCTCAGAGCTCCAGGATTGTGCCAGTAGGAGCCAGAACAAAAATGGCTGAACTGCCAGCTACAGGGCTTTATGAGAAACTGGTGGTATGCTATTCCTTCACAGAGAGCAAAAGCAGTTTCCCCAGCCCTTCACGCTACATCGAGCCTATTTTCTCAGAACATTTATATAAAAAAAGGTTTGTGAAAGTTTGTCACAGTATCCGTTGTTCATGGAGAGTTTATTTTGCATTTAAAAAGTGAATGTACCAACTTGCTAATGTAGCATTTTTGAAGGCTGTTAAAAAGAATTTCTTCTTGAATTGTTTATTTTGGCAATATTACCAAGATAAACCATTCATGAACTTTAAATATATATATATATACACACACACCTTCCATTTGTAATGGCTGTCACAGGCAAAGCTACCACAACGAAAGGGGCATCAGAAAATCAGAGGCAGCATGTTTCCGGGATATCAAACTTTCCGTGCCAAATCAGGAACAGCTCAGATAGTGTGTTCAATCAAGTTTATTATCAGTCAACCATAATGCGTTTCGGCCACCACACTACACCTTGCTCACATATCTGGTAGTACAATTTAAAAGCAAAACACTGCGTCACTGGAAATAAACATAGAAGACTTATTCTTTGATAAAAACGTGATTTGGAAAAATGCATAATGAAAAAGTTCTTCAATTAAATGTCTTAAATAAAATTTACTTTCCACAACTCAATTTGAACAAGCCACAGTCTTGGTGTTTACATTTTCTGAAAAGTTAGGCTCTATGACTTTAGACACTATATATATATAAAGCTAGATCTGTACTGATAGCCACTTACAGGGCTGGGGTGTGGGGATACACCAATAGCAAACTGCTTCAAGTTAACGAAAATAAATTCTTGCGTTGATTACTATCACTCCCACCCAATAACCCCTCCGAGATAGCGCATAAGGAATTGGGGTTACGATATGTGGGCGATATTAGGTTAGCACCAGATAAGCAGTGTTAACACGAGCAGTTATTACTGAAAGCATGAATCTTGCAGGAGTAAGCTAAATCAAATGATTGCCCACAATAGAACTGAACTTTTTACAAATCCAACTGGCATCTCACGATTGACAAAATTAGCAGCAAAAAATGAACTACTAAAGTTTATAGCAGCTGCGAGACAAGGACGCGGATGGTGGTGTTACATCTCGCTTTACGCACAAATTCATGCATATAAACATACTTGCTAAAGGACTAACAAAATTTAGGATTGGTTTAGTTCATCTTTGGTGTCCTATCATTCCAATGAAGAAGCCAAAATATACTTGATGCTGTGTCCATGTGATGCAGTTTACCATCAATTACATACAAAGTTTTTTTGTGACCTACTAAACACTGCCTGACCATAAATAAACATAGAAGACATATTCTTTGATGAAAACGGGATTTTGAAAAAATGCAGAATGAAAAATTCCTTCAGTTAAATGTCTTGTATAAAATGTATTTTCTACAAGTCCAAACAGTACACAAGAATTCATTATGTAACTGAATAACAAAGTCATCTTGGTAAATTCCATTGCAAGTCTGCCTGCATTCAATTCTAACACGTGCATTAATCAATCTGTAATCTTGCAACAAATTCATATAAAGTAAAACAAAACTATTATAATTAAACAGGGCCATAATACTAAACAAACATTGACTATTCAAACTGCGCTGATGCCTTTCTGGGCCTGTTTTGCTGGTGGTTATCCTGGCAATACTTATTGTTTCAATACATCCAGAAGTGGGCCAATTCCTTCCAGTGGACACTGTACTTCTAACACTATTAGTTGTACATCTGCCGAAACCTAATAAGGAATAACCTTGACCCCCATCGGAACCAACAATTAATACTCTATAACAAAAACAAAAATGTCTTGTATGTCAATAAATAGCTCAAACTATGTGTCTCCTACTGGAAGGAAACTGCATCTAAAATGTATAAATAACTTCTCTTCATATTGAGGCTATCAGGTGCCCTGGTATTAAGTTCCAAAATGTAACAAGACTCTAATCTACGCAACTGTTTCTCTCTATTCCCCTAAAAAGGGTTCCTAGCCACAGAATCAATAACAAAATATCTCATGTCACGACCATTACTCGCATGGTCTTTCTGAAAGTGAGGAGCTACTGGACACTTCTTGTCCTTATTTTTTACGGCGGGCACATGCTGCAATACTCTCTAGTAAGACTGAAGAATTAAACAGCCCACATTTAATTCTGTACAAGGGCAACTGAGAACGTCAACTACAAACTCACTTTTGCAATGCATATCTCCATGCACCTTGAGTGTATTTTTGTAAGTCATGACACTATTTCTTTTGTGTTGATGCCATATTGGCAAGCCTTACATTTGTGACAATCCTTAAAATCACTGCCGCTCATTAACCAACTTCTTCGTTCAATCACTTCTGAACTACTCCTGAACATTTATTACTTCATGGATTTCACTCTTCTAAAAAGTAATGTGTGGCCTGTTACGAACCTCTTTACAACAGTGTCAGTTCTAATAAGGGGCCAATATTTACACTGAATTCTCCTAAAAGGCACCTTAGTCCTGACTAAACCTTGTGTTCGGACTACACTCTTGCTGCTTAATTTCAGACTCGGATTTCCGAGAAAACAGGAGCTGTACATGATTGATCAAACCGGCTTTCCGCCTTGCTATACACCCTGTTGAAAACACTGCGCTACTTCAGCCTCCGGCTTATTAGGTTCTGCACTTTCACTATAACGTCTAGTTATACTCAAATTTTCTGCTAGCCGCATTTAGAGCATGCAGATGAGTACTGGACACATGTAAAATTGTATTACCAGCAGTTGGTTTTCTACACAGTTTTGCTCGCAATCTACCATTTCACACATGCAAAGTCAAGTCTATAAAGTGAACCTCATGTGCACTATTACTTGTGAATTGCAAACTGAATGTTGATTTTCTTAAATTGTGTAACACCAAGGACCCTCTCCATATTAAAAAGAAATAGCATATATAAAGGGTCCATAGGACTACATGATATTCCAATTTTCAGGCACAGTTTGAAACAGATGTTCAGTATCTTGAGAAAATTGGCCTTCTATGAACAGTTCTATACATACTGAACTTAGGTGCAATGAGGGTTTTCTCATATATCTGTGGTTGATTGTTAATGTGAACTAGGTTACCTGTTAAGTGTATAGAATAGGGTCAATGTTGCACATAACAGACGCTTGCTACACCTAAGGGAGTTGTATCTGTGATGGTATTAATGATGCTTCATTGAATCTGAGCTATTTTGTAGTTATTTTCAGGCCTCCAATACCATACTAGTTTATAATGTGTACAAAAGAAGCTTGGATGTCATCAGAGATGTCATGAGTGATGTAATATTTGAGGTCATAAGCAATGCATGGTGGGGACACAAGTTTTTTTGAGCTCTGCTAACTACAATTGGGGAATTTGTGTGTGTGTTTTTTTTATAGTTAATAACATTAATGTTGTCACTAACATTCACCTAATTATAACGTTACTTTAACCTGTTTCATATTTTTGGGTAATTTCTAGTCTAAAGGAAGAAAACTAAGTAATCATTTATTACCATAAGTGATACCACACCCTTCAGCCACGCCCTGTGGCAAAGTATAAGAAAGTTCCCTCTTTTTGCATGGTTGCCCCCACTTTTTGCCAAACTGTTGAAGTACTTTGATCAAATGTTCCTTGGGTTCCTGATAACCAGGTACCCAGGGCCTATGTTCTTTCCCTAAAACTGCATTATTACAAAACCCAATTGGCACTCTTTGGTCACATGCAAGTCCCTTGTAAATGGTACCATAGGTACCAAGGGCACTGTGGCCAGGGAAGGCCTCTAAGGGCTGCAGCACTAATTGTGCCACCCATAGAGGCCCTGTAACTTTATACACACACACCCCTCCGCCCCCCATTGCAGGCTGCGTGTTTTGGTGCAGAACAAAGTGAAGAGTCGACATGGCACACATTCTTGTGTGCCATGTCTGCAACTCAGTGCCCCTCTAGCTAGGTGCACTATACCAGTGGTGAGGGTACAGGTGCATGAGCCTTGTACCCCTACAGTGCCTAAACCAATTCTTAGACATTGTAAGTGTAGTAATGCAATTAAGAGTATATGGTGCTAGGAGTTTGTCTTTACGAACTCCACAGCACCATAATGGCTTTACTGAAAACTGGGAAGCTTGGTATCAAACTTCTCAGCACATTAAACCCACACTGATGCTAGTGAGTGTGGGGTTTAATGAAAAATGCACTCAGAGGGCATCTTAGAGATGACCCCTGAAAAACGACCCAGGTGTCCTGGGTGCTCGCCAGCTGCCACCACCAGACATGTTTCTGGTCCCCTGGGTCGAGAGCCGGCTGCTCTCGGGGGTCTGGAACAATGCGCACCCTGGGACAAGGTGTCATGCCTCCTCCCCCAGGATGGGGAATCTTCAAAGGCTTGCTGCCTTTGTGAGCTACTCCAGCCATTTGCTGCTTCCACCAACAGGCCCCCACTGGTTCTGACCCCCACTTTGGGTCGAAGCATCGGCAGGAAAATCAAGTGTGAAAGGGAGGTGTGCCCCCCTTTGCCAACCCCACCCCTCAGGTGGGAAAGGCGAGGTGTTGCACAACTCTCAGTCCCCGCCATCTTACAGATTGGGGACCCAGCCAACCAGAGAGGCATATGCCCCCCTCCCACAGGAGGATGGCATAATAGGGGTGTACCTACCCCTAGGAAGGGACCCATTGGTCTCAACCTGCACGTACCTGTAACGTCCCTAAAGTTAGCATTTAGGGGCAGCCCTGAACCTTGCCTCCTCAGACAAGAACCAACCAGAAGAAGAGAAGGACCAAAGAAGCTGTGCTGAACGTGCTCCAGCGAAATCCTGGTGTGTCCTGCAGCCAGCAGCCCCCAAGAACCCAGGAGACGTGCCCTGCCTTCCCAAACCAAGACTTTGTTTCCTGTGAGCACCGGATTTGCACACCCACAAATTTGCAAGTCTGCACCAGACTGCATCAGATGCTCACGGCCCGAGTTCAAGTGGCCAAACACCACAAGGAGGTCTCCCCGGCGATCCGGACCTGAGATCTGGTGATCTCTGACCTGTCTCGAACTACAATCAATGCCTGCAGCCCCTTTCTGAAGGATTCCCCCGACCACGACCAGAGATGGTAAGAAAAACGCGACACCTAAAGACACCCCTGCACCAGATGTCCCACGGCCTTGGGTGGCACAACAAACAGTGTCCCAGCATCCCAATTTACCTCTCCAACCTGAGTCTGCAGTGTTGGTTGCAACCAGAGAATCCTCACTGAAGATAACAGGGCACCTGACACCAAACCTGCACCCGGCTGCCCCTGTGCTGTTGTGGGTACACTTTGTGTGCTAAACCGTATCCCCCTTTGCCCTGAGCCTAACACCAGGAGCTTTGCTCCCACAACCCTGTGGCTTGCTCATGAGCAACCACCAACATGAGGCCGCCATTCCCTATTGGATAACATTGGGCCCAAGCACTCTGCACCCGGCCGCACAAGTGCTGCTGATGGTGTTTTTAGAGTCCATCCTTGACCCTGGGGGAACCCTGGTTCTAACCCCAGAATACCAACTTCCACAAATAAGTACTTACCTGCAAACAGATAACTTCATTTCCTCCTATAGGATTGCATGGACTGCCATTCATTCCTTGAAAACTCTTCTAAGTGTGGAGTTGGTTTGTATGAAACATTGAAAAACTGCATAAGTGTAAAAACGGACTTACTTACCTTTTGTCTAGGAAATGTCTCAGCGTGATATCTAGGAATATCACACTGATTAGCAAAAGTAATCTAAAAAGTAACATGCACAGTAATCTGTAAAGTAACTGAAAAGTAATTTCGAACTGTTGACTTACCTGTAACTCAACCAACTGCATTTGAACCTGCATTCAACTGTAAATCACTGCACAGGATTTTGCAAAGAATTATTTCACTTACCTGCACCAGACTTGGCTTGGTTCTACAAATTAAATAAGTAAATATTTTTATACAAACAAACTGGTCTGAGTTCAGACTGAGTGTGTGACATCATTTCTTGCCCGAGTTGGCACAATAAATGCTTAATACTGCTCTCTGATAAAGCCTTACTGCTCGCCCCCACTACCACAAACAGGTGCTATCTACTGTTACCTCTGCCTACCTTTGGGGTTCCACTGGACTGTGCACACTATACCTCATTTTGGTATGGTATATACAGAGCCAGCTACCTACACAAACCTCCATAGGCAGCCAACACCTTTGCTTGTTGAGGTAGATCATGGTAGTTGTGTTGTCCGTTTTGATCAACACCCTGTTTCCGTACAGCTGCTTCTGAAAGGGTTTTAAGGCAAGGAACACAGTTTTTAGTTCTAGGTAGTTGATGTGTTTGACCGCATCTTGCTGCGCCCATAGTCCCCTCACCTTGTGTTTGTTCATGTGTGCGTCCCACCCTAGCTCGGTGGTGTCGGTTGTGATGGTTAATGTTGGGAGTTGGTTGTGTGAATGATTTCTCTTGTTCCACCACACAATTTCCTGATGCACTGCGTGTGTGACAACCACTATATCTTCCCATCTCCCTGTTGCCTGTGACCACTGCTGCTGTATCCATTCCTGGAATGGTCTCATGTGGAGTCGAATATTTTGACTAGGTGGATGCATGACGCCATCATTCCCTCACTGTCAGAACTTGCCCCTTGGGGTAAAGACGTGTTTCCTTCAGTATTGCCAATGTTCTCTTCCTGCTGGGGAACACCTTGGCCTGTATGGCGTTGATCTCCGTCCCTAAGAATATCTTGATCTGTTCCGGCTCGGTTGACGATTTTTTCCAATGGATTGAGAAACCCAGTTAGTTCAGTGTTTGTATGACCTGCTGTATGTGTTGTTTGCAGTGGCTGTATGAACTTGCCTTTACGAGCCAGTCGTCGAGGTAGGTATATACGCGTATTCCTTGCCTTCGTAGGTGCGCTGCTACTATTGCTAGGCATTTTGTAAACACCCTTGGTGCGGATTTGAGCCCAAATGCCAGTACTGTGAACTGGTAGTGAGTTTGGTTAATCACAAACCTTGGTAGACGTTTGTGCTTGTGGTTGATGGGGATGGGCAAGTACGCGTCCTTTAAATCTATTGTTGCCATGTAATCCCCTTGTTGTATTTGTGGTATTACCTCTTGCAGGGAAGTCATTTTGAATCTTTGAGTCCTTATGAATTTGTTCAAGAACCTTAGATCTAGGATAGGTCTTAGTGTTTCGTCCACCATTGGCACGAGGAAATAAGTGGAGTAAACCCCCTTGTTCCTTTGGTTGTGCGGTACTACCTCTATCGCCTCTTTGCTGAGCAGTTCATGCGCTTCTAGTCTCAAGAGCGAAAGTTACTTTGCTGAGTGTGTCCTGTTTCTTGGCTTCCTGTTTGGAGGCTGTTTTTCTAGCTCTATACAGTATCCGTGTTGTATGATGTTTAGTATCCAGTTGTCTGTTGTGATCTTCCTTCATTCCTGGGGGAAGTCTCTTATTCTGCCTCCTACTGGTGTTGTGTGTACGAGGTAGTGTTTTTCTCTATGTCTTTCTGCCCACCCGAGGTGTTGCTAGGGTGGGTTTCCGTTCTATGGCACAGTTACTTGGGGGCAGGCTACTGCCCTCCTCTCCGTGTCTGCCCTCGATTGTTTGAGCGCCCTCGAAAGGACTGTCCCTGGGGCTGATACTGCCAGTTCTGCTGCTGCTGGCCTTGGTTGTTCCCTTGATAGCTGTGTTGGAACGTTTGGTGCGATGTAGTAGGCATGTTGCCTCCCCTGCCACCTGACCTTCTCGCGAGCATACCCCTTCTCATCCCTCTGAACTGCAGCGCTCCCATGGACCTTGCGGTCTCCTCATCCTTTTTGAGCTGTGTTAACTTGTCGTCAACTGGTGTGCCAAACAGTTGCTCTCCGTTAAAAGGTGTGTTAAGGGTGCTGTTTTGCACCTCTGGCTTGAAGTCTGAAATTCTAAGCCATGCGTGTCTTCTCTCGGTCACCCCTATCATCATTTGTCTGCTGGACGTGTCCGCAGCATCCAAGGCCGATTTCAAACATGTATTTGCCATGTTTTTTCCCTCTTCTACCAGGTGAGCTGCCTTTTGTTGGTACTAGTCTGGTAGATGCTTTAGCAGTTGCCCCGCTTCCTCCCAGTGCTGGTATGAGTGCCTGTTGATCAGGGCGTTGGAGTTTGCATTGTGTCATTGAATTGCCGCACTCCGCTCCACCTTTCTCCCCACGAGGTCCATCCTTCTACTCTCCTTGTCTAGAGGTGGTCCGGCATTTGTGGGTACATTGGCCCTCTTCCTAGCCGTTGTTGTAATGATGGAATCGGCTGGCACTGACCCCTGGATGTATGCAGGGTCCTTTGAGGATTGTTTATACTTTTTCTCTGTTCTAGGAGTCACTGCTTTGCATACTGCTGGTTCTTTAAACGCATCCGTTCCCTGGTCCAGTACACTAGGGAGCATGGGCAGAAACTGGCTCCTAGTCTGCTGAGGCAGCAGAGTTTACAGGAGGAAACATGCCTTGGGCTTCTCTTCCTCCAGTTTCACCCCATATACCTGTGCAGCCTTTTGGACGACCATATTGTAGATCCCTATGTTGTCTGGCGGTGAAGTCCTCGAAGGGTATGTGTCTACTCCTTCCGGCAATTAGGCGTCGAGGTCATGCCACTCCAAGTCTTGTGCCTCCATAGACGTCGAGTGCCGGTAGGTCTGCTGATCCTCATCGTCTTCTCCCTCAAAATAATACAGGGCTTCTTCCGCCTGTTCCTCGACCAGTTCAGGCGTTTTCGGTGGTTCGGCGACGTCGTCTCTTTCGACTTCGAGCACGAACTTCGGCAGGATGGTGTACTGGCTCATCCGTTCGTCGAAGTCCTTTCTTCGCTGCAGGATACTGGCCATTTCGGCCTCAAGCCTCCTCTTCTTCCTTTCCATCTCGGCAGCCTGATTGACGTCGAGAATTTGCGCGCTTCGAGGTAGTCAACGTCATAGTAGTTGTTGGCCCTTCTTTTCTCCGCGCCGAGGTGTCCTTTTCAAGGGCATTCTTCGACGACCTAGATTCCTTTTAAAAGGATCCGCTGGGCTGTTTGTCCTTGGGTGCCGTTGCTTTCGCCGGGTGTTTCAGCAGCAATGTTCCCTTCGAGGACTTTGCTTCTCTCCTTCGAGTGTCGCTGGAGGACTTGGCTTCACCCTTTCGAGTGTCGCTTGAGTGTTTGGGGGTCGACTACTCCCTTACCTCCTTCGATGTCTTCTTTTGTACCTCGACGGTCCTTCTGCGTTGTTGTCCTCCTCCCCACTGGAGAGGCCCAAGTCCCGGAGCGATGGAGGTGGCACCTGCCCCTGCATTGTGTGGTTCGCCCTTCTCTGCCTCTCTCTTACTCTGAGGGTCTTAGGTGTGAATGCCCAGCATGCGTTGCAGTCCTTGCTGTTGTGGTCGAGAGGCAGGCAGAGGTTGCAGACTGGATGCTGGTTCATCTGAGCGTATTTGGGATGACAACTGGTGCAAAACTTGAAAGGAGTTTTGTCCATTCCGGCGCTCAGGGAGCCCCCTGCGAGCGCATTCTCCGTTGAACGTCGAGGTCTTGGTTGAAAACCTTCTCCCTCGTTGTCCCGGTTACCTGACCTGTCGGGTGTGCTGAAAAATTAAATTTTCGTCTATGTTCTTCGCTTCTGTCGATTCCAAAAACTCTGGAACTCTTCGGTAACGATCCAGACCCAACGGCGGAAAAAAGAATCCGAAGATGGTGACCAAAGGTGGGAGCTCTGGAGGAAGCGCGTCGACGTCATGAAGAGCACCAAATGGTGGTATGTTGACGCACAGTATAGTGAATCCAGAAAGATTCACGCTGCAAAATTAATAAAGTGAGGAGGCACATAGCCTCCCCCTTCCTGAGCCTAATTAGGCCTCAGGGACCCCATCCCCCATGACCCGCATCAATTATAGGTGCACCCACTGACTAATACGTTGGAAGCTGCTGGAGAGCAAAGGCAGGGAAACAGAATACAAGTCTGCTCATTTGTGGGAGCATTTTTAAAGGTATCGCCAGCTGGGAGCAGACTTAGTGTTTGATCCAGTTTGGCGTGAATTAAAAAAATGCTCTAACAGATGGGAGCAAACACATGTTTCCCTGCCTGCAGTAGTGCGAGCAAGGAAACTATTGTGCACTGCGGGTAGGCTCCCTGTGACACAATAAGTGAACCTGCCTGTCATGGATTCACCGGAAGTATGAATGCGCCAATGCCTGGTGGGTTCCGCCAGCCGTAGGATTACGCCGCTATGGTTAGCGGTCTAGTGCCAGAAAACAGGAAGCACTGAAGCACTTCCGGGCGAGACTGCTGATAGCCGCGGCGCTCGTTCCCGTCAGTGCTTCCAGTTCAGCTGCACAGCTGTTGCCATTACCGTCTGCTCTAATCCTCTTTGAAGCCTCCAGCATTCCGGGCAAGCATCAATCATCTTGACGGACCCCTACCGAGACCGGGGTTAGTACCGCGACACGCATTGAAGAGCAGGTCACGGCGGTAGAAATTTCCCGCACGGCGCTGAAGCGCCAACGCGGAGAAAGCGTGGGCACGGGCTCGTTCTTAATCTCGTGTCGGCGCAGGCGCGCTATATCCCCTGCTTTCCGTGTCACGCTAGAAAGGCGTGGGCACGGTCCACCTTGTTTTTCCCAGTGGAAGGAGCGTCTCCATCCTTGATTGACCTGTGTTACGCTTGGGAAGCGTGAGCACAGTAACTCTCTGATTTTGCCTTGGCGCAGGAGCGTCTCCCTCCTTGTTGAACTGTGTTACGCTTGGGAAGCGTGGGCACAGTAACTCCCTGATTTTCGCCTTGACGAAGGAGCGTCCACACCCCTGGCCAACCGGAACACGCAAGTGACACTTGGGTACCGGGACATTTTTCTTTTTCACCAGCGCAGGAGCGCTTTTTCTTCTTGTTTGAGGATGACTCATTCCATGGCACACACAGGGAAGTGTGTTCATGGTTTCTCTTTGTTCTTGTCCATTGCGCAGGAGCGCCCTGGTGTTTTTCACGGTCCATGGTCATCATGCACGTCTGCATGACCCCTAGCTGTCTTCTTAACCACAGACGTCGGGAGCCTTAGACGCAGCCCTCTTCTGAGCCATCCACGAGCGGAGCCCAATCCTCATAATCCAGGTGACTTTTGGATTCTTGCTCACCTTCCTCCTTGCCGAATGGTTGTTGTGAGTGATTGCATGCCCCGTAGCTAAAGGTAGACGCATCTAATAGCTACTTTCCCTTGTGTAGCTGTCGATAACCAGAAGAACGGCCCCGGTCTGGTGGGATCCCTACCCTGGTCTTCCTTCACGACATCCTTTCCCGACACCTTTTGGCACCTTCCCCTGATCCCATCCTTGCCTGGGTCTTGTTGTCACCTTGATCAGGTAGGGAGGGGAACTGTGGAGGTTGTTCACGTCGTTCCTGCGAGATAACTCCGCAAGCAACACAGGTAAGGCTTGTGGGGTTCCGACACTGCCCCAGGAGATGGGATACCCAGGGCCAATAAAGGCTCAGGGGCGGCAAAATACAAACATCCTTTGTGGCAAAAATGTTAACATCTTTCTTAGAGCCTTTCATAAAGTGAAACAAACTGTCACAGCTGCTTATACCCGTAGTTGGAAAAATAGTTTCATATCCAATTTCATCCCCAGATTTCTAGCCACTAGTGTTGGGGCTATTCCCAGATCTAATGACCACATTATTTGCATGTCTAAAGGAGGTATATTTCCAAAGACTAAGATTTCAGATTTTATCGGAAGATATATATAAAAACGGTATACGCTGAGCACAGACCCTTGAGAGACACCACATCTTATTTCTCTGAAGGTGGAAGTTAAAGGTGGAAAATACTGCTTGATGGCGGTTTGTCATACAAAATCTAATCCACAATAGTGGAATGCCCCAAAATGCTACATTCCTCAATCTCTGCAGCAAGGTGTCATGAGAAACCATATTGAATACTGCAGGTAGATCAAGGAGAATGGGCACCACTTTACTCCAGTTTTTTTGTTTTTAATCAATTCTGTAACCTCTAGGAGCGCTGATTTAGTACTGAAGTCCACCTGAAAGCCAGACTGAGAATTGCGTAGGATACCGTTCCTTTCTAAATGGTTAATAATCTGAGAGTTCATCATGGCTTCTAACATTTTACCCATTACTGGCATTAAGGAAATGGGTCTATATTTAATGGATCAGCATTTGTCTCTTTCAATGAAGGCCTAGGGCTTTCTTCCATGCATTTGGACATTTTCCTTGCATGAGTGAAACATTCAATAGAGTTGACCAAGTCATTAGAAGCAGATATAACAGGACAAAATATGGGGTGGGGGAATTTGTGTGTGTTGGGAGGGGGATTGGGGGGGCTTCTAATGAAGAGCCCAATTAAAGTTTTTCAATAGCTACTTTCTATTGTTCTAAAGATATATGTTTAAACGTTGTCAGTAAAGACACAGTACTCTTCACAGCGGACTCCCGAGTGGAGGAATACTGGGAAGCAGGAATCTCTTGTTTAGCTGCTTTTGGATTGAAAAATGATTTCACTATCTGAAACGCCGTTTTTTTTTTTTAATTCTCTGCTTCAGCAATTTCTTTTGTAAACAAGTCTGCTTTTTTGATATTTATTCCGAAGACCTTTATTGCTTTTTGTATATTACCTTATCTTCTAAATGAATTCCCATGAGGCACAGGGTCAGAGTGATGTGCATATGGCCATGTCTGAACTGGGGTGGCAGAGTGGGCTAAAGAACGGTGATGGATTAAACCCAGATCCGTTGACTGGGTGTGAGTGTTTGATTTGTTCTGATGCTCCGTCCATCACCACCCCATTTTGTACCGCTCCATCTAGTGTTGGGCCCGGATGTGTGCAAAAGATTTTCTTGGAAGAAGTCTTTCGAGTCACAAGATAGTGTGACTTATCCTCTTGGTATACTGCGCATGGGCACAGACTCCACTGTTAGACTCTTTTACCGCACAGTGGGTGAGGATGGAGTGTGCAACTTAGTGATAAGTAAAGAGATGTCCATGCATAAGAGGAAAAAGACATACTAGAAAATACTGTAACGGCTACAGGTGCCCGGGGAGGAGAGAGGGCTCATATTAATCTACAGCACTACATGCCATAAACAGATGGCTATAGGGTAAGTAACATTTTCAGTTTGAGGCATGTGTGGTTGTAGATACACATGCTGTGCATAGACTGTGAAGGAGTCTTCCCCAAGCGGTGGCTAGCCTGTGGGTGTTACAGTGGTTTGGAAAAGTGTACGAAGAACTGCTTGACCAACATTAGCTTCTTGGCCGGCCAGAACATCCACACGGTAGTGTTTTATAAAATTGTGTGGTGTTAACCTGGTAGCTGCTTTGCATTCATCAGCTACTGGGATGTTCCCCAAGAAGGCAATACAGGTTGCTTTTTTTCGAGTAGTGTGTGCTTTAGGAGGACTGGGCAGAACTCTCTTGGCTTTAGCATAATGTGTCTGAAGGCATTTAATTATCCATCTGGTAATGCTTGGCTGACTTGGATATAGCCTTCCTTTTATAAGGCTGTGAGAAAGCCAAAAAAAGTTGTGTTTTTCTAAAAGTCCTAGTCCTATCAATGTAGTACATAAGGTATGGGGAGCCTGTCCCACAACTCAGTCTGATTGTGGGAAAAAAATACAAGTAGGTTGATTGAGGAATTTGCCTCCTTTTTTCACTACGAAATCAGGATCCATAAAAACCGACTTACTCAATGACCTTTTATCCCTAACGGACACGCAAAAGAACTCCTCACTGCCCCGGACAGGTGCTCCATTCAAATGCTCCACAAAAATTCAACCTTAAAAATAACGCAACATGGTCCTACTTCAACACTTACAGTGAAGATACTATACTAAAGACGCTAACCGCCTTGAATCCCTCCAACCACTTCACAGACCCGCTTCCTGCTAACAATTAAAAAGACTTCAATCCATTTTTACTACCTCTCTGGACCAAGATTATAAATACCTCCCTTCTTCAAGGAACCATCCCAGAAATCCTGAAATCAGGTCAGGTATCCCCTATCCTAAAGAAACCAGCTGTTGACCCATCAGACTTCAAGAACTATCACCCAATATTCAACATCCCCACTCTAGCCAAACTCCTGAATAAATGTGTTCACATGCGGCTTAACAACCACATCGAACAATTCAACCTACTTAACCAATACCAATCTGGCTTCTGTGCAGGTCACAGTACTGAATCAGCCATAGCTCACATAATTGACGACGCTCTAAAAATTCTGGACCAAAACGAGCCTGTTTACTAATCGTACTCGACCTGTCATCGACATTTGACACCGTCAAACATGACAACTTGCTAGAGCTCCTGAAACACAGAATGGGATTATTTGGATCTGTGCTTACCTGGTTTACCTCTTTCCTACAAAATAGATCTCAAAGATTCAAGGTCAATCAATCCTTGTCCAACCACATTCCAGTCACATTAGGAGTGCCGCAAGGCTCTTCCCTATCACCCACACTTTTCAACCTATTCATAGAACCACTCACCGAACTTCAGTCTCTCCAAGATCCATTTCCATATGTATACAGACGACGCCCAACTCTACATCAAGATCCATTCACTTGAGGACATCAAAGCACTCAACACAACGTTTCAAAAAACTCAAACATGGTTGGCCCAAAACCATTTGAAACTAAACTCCCTCAAAACAGAGTTCCTCTAATCGTCCCCCCCAACAAGCCATCCACCATCCTTGACTGGATGATGCACCTAAGAGCACTCAAAGGGCAACCTCTCATTTTCGAATCAACAAAATCATTAGGTATGACACTGGACAGAAACCTAAAGATTCAGAAGCATATCAGCACCTCCACAAAAGGAGCACATTTCCACATGAACACCCTGCGAAAACTGAAACCCTTCCTGCCAGCAAACAACTTCAAACAAGCAGTTCAAGCCCTAGTAATCCCAAGAGTGGAATATGGGGCTGTAACCCTCTGCGGCCTCCCCAGATCGACGACAGCCCCGCTAAGAGCCGCTATCAATTTAGCTGCAAGACTCATCACAGGTTCAAAAAGAACATTGCACATCTCTCCAGACCTTAGAGCACTCAACTGGCTACCGTTTAAAGCTAGAAGTCATCTGAAAAATCGCATGTATGATGCACAAGGCCTTACACCACAACTCTCCGAGCTACCTAGCTCAGAAACTGGTGCTCTTCTCTGGTAACTGTGCATCCAGGAGCGCCAAGAATTTTCTACTGAAACCACAACGATTTGCCAAGAAAAAGATTTACAACCGGACCTTCTCGTGAATTGCTCCCAGGATCTGGAATGCTTCGCCCACAGAAACAAGGCTGAACCCTTCCACTGCCTCCTTCAAAAAAGAAGTGAAAGCAATTCTCATGGCTAAATTCACGTGAACTACTTACTTATGACTGTTATTTTAATTACTAGTATGTATTATTGAGCACCGTATATCTGAATCACCTGTATTTGTACTTCACTAGACTTATTCTTGTTTCAAACATCTGACATGTAAAGCGCTATGATACCCGCAAGGGTCTTGTTCGCGCTATATAAAACCTTCCAATAAATAAATAAATTGACCGGTTAAGATGGAACTGTGACACTACCTTAGGTAAGAAATGTTCTTCCAAGGGTAATGCTTGAAGCTCACTGACATGCCGGAGTGAGGTAATAACAATTAGAAATGGCCTCATCCAAGATAGGGGTCAAATGGAGGGCCCATGAATCGTGCAAGTATAATGTTAAGATTTCATTAGGGTGCTGCTGGAACCAGGGAAGGAATCACTCTTTTGATGCCTTCCATGAAGGCTTTAATAATTGGTATCTTGAAGAGAGAGATGTGTTGTCTTTTCTAAAGATAGACCGCTCCCGCTACTAAATTTAAGAATACAGAGGTAAAGGCTAGACCAGAAATTTACAAGTACAGCAAGTAAACCATGTTCTGTACTATAGCTTTGAAAGGGTCAATTTCTTTTGAGTGACAGTAGCAGACAAACCTTTTTAATTTGGTCACGTAGCAGGCACGGGGTAGGTCTGCGGGCTTCCTTGAGAATGCTCATGCACTCTTGTGCAAGATTGAGGTTTCCAAATTGAATGACCTCAGGAGCCAGATCGCAAGGTTGAGGTACCTGGATGCCTGATTTCTCCATGGTTCTGTGTGAGAACATCAGGCCTGTTGGGAAGGCTCTTGTGCGGGGACCAGAGAGAGGTCGAGCAGAGAACAATGGTTGGTGAGTCCATGTGGGAGCTACTAAGAGGAACGTGAGGGATGTTTGTCAAAGCCTCCAAACCACAAATTGAAGAATAGGGAGAGAAGGAAAAGTGCAGGCAAATATCCCTGACCAATTCATCCACACTGCATTGCAGCTGGACTGTGGGAAAGTAGAGGTGAAGTTTGGGCATATGGCGTCTGCGAACAGAACTATTTGAGGGAACCCCCATTTGTGACAGTAATTGAGGAGGACTTCCAAGTGGAGTTCCCACTTGTGGACTTGTCGCATCCTGCTGAGGCAGTCCGCAAAATTGTTGTCCATCCCCAGAAGCTATGCACTAACAAATTAATATTGTTGCGGAGAGCTCAACGTCAACTGTTCTGCGATAACGTAGACCGTTGTGGAGAGCATGTCCCCTCTTTTTTCTGAAGGTAGTACATGGCTGTCATATTGTCTGTCCAGATAAGGACAACCTTGCCTATTAGGTGAGGCGGAAAGGCTTTCAACGCTAGATGAACAGCTAGAGCCTGGTATTTGGCCTCCCACAGATCCTGTACTGTTCGATCCTTCAAGTGTGCACCCCACCCCGAGAGTGAGCCAGTAGTAGCAATGTAGCAAAGTACTGCGGAACAGGGTCAAAGAAAGGTCACCCCTGCAACAGGTTGTTGGTGTTCCACCACTGCAGATGGGTGTTTAGTGCGACGACTGATCAACACTAGATCATCTCAATGACCCTCTGTCTGAGACAACTGTTGCGCTAAGCATTCCTGCAACAGATGCATGTGAAGCCTTGCATGAGGTGCTATGGATATGCAGGTGGCCATCGTGCCTAAGACGCATGACTGTCCTGAGTTGTTGACCTGGTTGGAACATGGGAATTAGCGCTTGAAAAGAGTGGATCCCTGCAGAATTGGGATAGGCTAAGTCTAACTCTGTGTTGAGAACAGCCCCTAGGTAAGGCTGGAATGTAGGGGTTGGAGGCGGGATTTGGTGGTGTTGATGGTAAACCCTAATTGATGAAGTTGATCTATTAGGCACTGCTGATGGGTGGCAGCTTTGATGAGCCATTTGTCCAGAAGTGGGAAACTGTGAAAGCCCTGTCTGAGGAGGCAGGCGGCCATCAATACAAGGCATTTGTTGAATACCCGAGGTGCAGAAGTAACCCCAAAGAGGAGGACTTTGAACTGATAGTGCCTGCTGCCAACCACAAACTCGGCGATGAGCCAGATGTATTGGAATGCACAAGTAGGCATCCTTTAGGTCTAGCGCAGCCATAAAGTCAAAGCCATAAAGTCGCCCTGTTGGAGAAGCGCGATAATATCCTAAAGCAGTACCATGTGAAAAGGTTTGTATAGGATGTATTTGTTTTGGTGGCTGAGGTCTAGGATTGACCTGAGGAAACCCTCTTTTTTGGGTATGAGGAAGTTTAAGGATTACACCCCTGTACCCTGCTGATGGTTGGGGACTGGTTCTATAGCAGGGTACAGTAGTGGTTGATGTTCGGCTGATAGTTTGTGACTACAGGTTGGAATGTTTGGAGGTGTGGAAGTAAGCTCCAGACAATAACCATGTTGGATAATGTCCAACACCCACTGGTCTCAGGTGATGGTTTGCCATGTGGGAAAGAACGCTTGTAGACGTCCTGATGGGTGTTATGTGTTTGGTAGAAAGAATAGGTAAGTCAGGGTTTGGTGGAGGGTATTGCACCTTTTGGGGAGCAACCCTTGTCTCTGGAGTAGCGCTCCATATAGGACTCTCTAAAATATCCCCTGGGTGAGGCTTACTGGCCCTGGATAGGCTGGTAAGAGGTGGAGGTGTCAGAGGAGGTGGTCTTTAAACCACCACGGTGAAAGCGTCGGTGAAAGGAACTATGAAGAGCGGGTGTTTATAACGCCCCATTCCTTTTGCTGTCTCAGTAGCCTTTTTTCTTTTTCTAGAGTTTGGTCCACCTGTGGGCCAAAAATGTGTTCCTAGTCAAAAGGCATGTTTAGTAGATTTTACAGAACTTTCAGCTTGAAGCCAGATGTACATAGCCGTGAATGTATGCAGAGGAGCTGCAGTGCCGGCTAAGTCAAGGGCGCAGCAAATGGTAGTATTGGAAATGAGCTTGCTCTCAGATACCATTTTTGGCCACGTTTTTTATGCAGGAAGGTAATGGAGAAGCTACTTCATTTCGTCCCAGAGGGCACAGTCATACCCTGCAAGGAGGTCTATGGAATTGGTAAAATGCCAATGGCTGACTTGCTGCACTGCTACCCTTTTCCCCGCCACATCTATGCATTTGCTCTCTTCATCTGGCGGTGGGGCATCTCCGCGGGCCTGGGGGTTTGCTTGTTTACGGGCAGAAGTGATGATTAGCAAGTCAGGTGGGAGCTGATCACTAATGTATATAGGGTCAGATGGTGGGGCCTTATATTTCTTATCCACCCGCGGTGTTATAACCTTAGCTCTGACGTGATCTTCAAAAATGTCGAACAATATGACGCAGTATGCCCGTGAGCATTGGGAGATACTGGGTTAAGCGGTGAGTTGCGGAAAGGGTTTCAAAAAGAAAATCTGCTTCTAAAGGCTCCCAGTCAAGTTCTACATTACGGAAGGAGGCAGCTCTACTAACCAATTCTTGGTAGGATGTAGAGTATCAGGAGGGGAGGGATGGGCAGGGTAAAGGTCTGGGTGTGTGTCCCCTGGTGGGTCTATATCATAGGAGTTCCATTGGTCACTGTGTGGAGGAGTATCTAATGTGTCCACCCGACCACCATGCCCACTCGTGTCAGAATGTGGTGTAATGTCATAAGGGTCCCCTGTAGAAGAAGGCGGCAAGGGCCAGGATGGGGGGGAAATCAAAAAGGTCTGGTGCATCTTCTATGCTCCTCGGCGACATCTCTAGTGGAAGGGCTCGACAGCGACAAAGAGAATTTTTGGAGAGGAAGGAGCGGCAGGCATTGCAGTCAGCCTCATTGTGTTCCAGCGACAGACACAAACTACAGACCTGATGTTGATCAGTCCAAGGGTATTTCACGTTTCAGCGTAGACCATAGCGAAAAGGCATCCTTTCCATCACTGTAGAGACATGGAGGAGAGATGCAACAGACGGGAGTAGACCCAAATGGACAAGGCCCAGGAGGGGCCGCAGTCGATATGAACACAGGCAGATGGACATTTTTAAACATTGGCCCGTAGAGGAAAGAAGATAAACACGATGTAAGCACAAAACTGACAGAGGGAAGGTCTGTGTTAAAAGAAGAGAACCGCAAATGTGTTGAACCAGAGCACAGGTCCGAACCAGACGGCGGAAAGAAAACAATCTAACAATGGAGTTAATGCCCATGTGCATTATCACTAAGAGGATTTAATCTACCTTGTGACTTGAAAGACTTAAATTGAGGACAACAACTTGCACACATCCGGACCCACCACTAGATGGTAGGAGTATGCACAGCATGTGTATCTACAGCCACACATGCCTCAAACACGTTTTCTTAGGATGTGGTTTAATAAACAGGGGGTGCTGGGGCAGAGTATGGGAAGAAACAACCCCCCTAGCCTTGTGTGAAGATATTGCACGATTTAGCAGGCTAGTCGCAGAGATCTTAAGGAGTGTCCAACTTTGCACACCAACCACACCCCCTGCTGCTTTTCTTTTAATAAACCAAATCATCAGAAAACAGGTTTTCTTGCCACAAGATATACAAACACCACCACCCCCATAGAGGAGAACTCACCAAGGAGGCAACAGAGAGCCCAGAGATAGTGGAGCTGAAAACAAGGCAGCCACAGTGGTGGTGGTTGGGAAGAGGGAGGGGGGAAAAATAAATAGTGGGTTAATATTACGCCACATCAGAGCCTTCCTGGGTAGTAGCGGAGTAAGCACACAGCACTGTGGAGTCACCATGGCTCTCCGGCACTCCCAGCTATTCAAGCTGATAGAGGACCTGCCGGTGTTGGAGCAGGAGTTTCAGTGATGAAGGAGATAAGGAGGACAAGGAGGAGCTTTGACACTGCACAACCCTGGGCTCTTTAGGTGTGGGCTTGTGTGAAATGGGAGACTAGACATGATGTGACTCGACAGAGGAGGCACGCATGAGAACAGGGGAAATTACCTGGTTTCCCCATCTCCCTCAAAATGGGACAAAGGACATACCCAAAATGGAATGTGAAGCACTAAAAGCACAGATAGATAGGGGATCAGACCCAATCATAAATTTATCAAACAAGCTCCTGCCAGGACCAATAAAGCAGAGGCACCTTATTGCTCCCAAGTCCTTTAATGTTGCAAAGAAACACACCCAATTGAGTAAGTCGCACACCAATAGAGGGAACAGGTCAGGTGGGGACTGACTCCCCTGGGATGTCTCAAACATCCGAAGAAATTCCCTGGTCAGTGCAATCTCCGAAGCTGTGCAGCATAGCTTAGGAATATTTACACAAACAAACCTATCACATGGCTGTCTGCATCATTTTGCAGACCTACAATGCAGTTGCTTTTTTCCTTTTTATTTACCAATCTGCATGAAAGAAACATTTAATTATTAAGGTTGGTGGGGAAGCAACAGGAGGATTATGGAAGCAGCATAGGGATGGAAGCAAAACAGAGAACGCAGGTAGGAGAAGCAACAAGAAGGGCGTAGGTGGCGGGGGCACAAACAACAAGAGGAGCAGAAGAGAGAAACAGAGTGCAAGGGAAGAAAAGCATACTGGCAAGAGCAATGTGGTGCTGCGGGGACCACATGGGCGAGAAAGGAAAGCATGGGGGAAACGCACAAGGGTTAGTGCAACACAGGGGAGAAGCACACGGATGAAAGATCAACACAGAGAGCAAAGTGGATGGGGGAGAGAATCACACTAGGGAAACAGCTAGAAAACACATGCACAGAGTGCTTAAGACAAAAGAAGAAAGTAATTCTCTTAAAGTGAGCGGTGGAAGGACAAGTACATTGACAATGCTACATGGGTGAGATAGACACCAGACATACAAGGCAAGCCCAATGAATAAGAAAGCAAATGAGTGATGGTAAAGCCAACCAATGGTCAGAAAGGATAAGTTACTTACCTGTAATCCTAGTTCTCTTCCAGGGGTATACTCATCAAAGTCCTAATTACTGAATTATCCCCGCCCACGTGCGGGAACTCGGAGCATATACAAAAATACATATATATGTGTATGTAGTAGAAAAGGAGTACGTAGTATGAAATAAATACACACATATACATGTATAACATAAAAAATATGCAGCCCTAAACATACCCAATAGGTCAGATATACATGTATTTTTCTAGTATGAAATAACCCATCAACATATAATGTAAGAGAATGACATGTACAGTAATAGCATTCCGCAAAAAACCTTTTATTTTCATCAAAGAAAACAGGTAATGGCAGGCAATTAGCCTAAAGAAGGCTGCATAAATCAATAACATCCCTGTACAGAAAAGGAAACTGGCACCTCGCCTTTAAGGCCTCAGAGACCCTGAGCACTTTGCCTTTAAGGCCTCAAGGAGAACCCAGCTCCCATCATGCACCACAGGTGGCAGTTAGGTCAGTTCTTTTGTATGGTATAAGAAACCTGTAGGAACCTGCATCAAAGATGCAAGAAGAACAAGTAAGCTGTTAATGCTCGTCCGGGGAGGCGGGAGGGTTGCTTATGACTTTGATGAGTATACCCCTGGAAGAGAACTAGGATTACAGGTAAGTATCTTATCCTTTTCTTCCAGGGGTTACTCATCAATAGTCATAAGCACTGAATAGAGTAGCAAGCCCATATTCACTTCTGAGCGGACGAGCAAAAAACAGCGAACTAAATTGACGTACACATGTTAAACAGTATTAGCAAACAAATTTCTCAGTGAGGCTTGCCCTACCTGAGCGTCTGCCTGCGTGTCAGCATCTAAACAGTAGTGCCGAGTAAAGGTATGAACTGATCGCCATGTAGCTGCTTTACAAATTTCTGCCATGGGGACATTCCTCAGGAGAGCCGTGGTAGAAGCTTTTCCCCTAGTGGAATGGGCCTTGGGCTTCCCCGGAAGGGATTTGCTGGCCAATTGGTATGACAGAAGAATACAAGAAACTATCCATCTAGAAATGGATCTTTTGGAAGCTGCAGATCCTGTGCTAACAGGACCATAGTTAATAAACAAACGTTCTGATTTCCTCAGTGTCTTTGTTCTGTCCAAATAAAACTTAATAAGCCTCTTGAGATCTAGGGAATGAAGAGCTCTTTCTGGAGGATTCGAAGGATTCAGAAAACAAAAGTTAGGTAACCAAAAGTTAGGTAAATTGATAGTCTGGTTAATGTGAAAGTCCGAGACTACTTTAGGCAAATGGCTAGGATGTTTTCTGAGAACTACTCTGCTAGCGTGGAACACAGAATAAGGTTCCTTACAGCAAAGTGGAGGAGTGGGAGACCTGACTGGTGGGTAGACCTTTTTCAAGCCCTCAAGAAAATCCTTTACCACCGGAATTCTAAACAAAAGTCTGGTTGGGGGACTTCCTATAGGCTGTGATTGCTGCAAGGTGGACTTTGATCGAAGCAAACTGAAGACCAGATATAGCCAAATGCAGCAAGTAAGGTAAAATCACCTGTTCCTGCCCCCAGATGGGATAATGTCCATTGTCCACACACCATAGGAAGAACCGCTTCCACTTGAAGGCATATGATTTCCTCATGGAAGGTCTTTTCGCTTCTTTGAGAATAGCCATACAGTCTGGATTCAATTGTAGGTGTCCATATTGGATGACTTCAGGAGCCATGCGGTCAACCGGAGGGAGGGCAAGTTGGGGTGGAATACTCTCCCTGCCTGTTTGGATAGGAGATCCAGGCGGCATGGCAACCTCTTGTGTGGCACTTCCGATAGTTGAAGGAGGTCCGGAAACCACCACTGGCGAGGCCACTCCGGGGCTATTAGGATCATCCTGGAGTTGGTCCTGTACAACTTGTTGATTACCACTGGTATGAACGGGATCGATGGAAAAGCGTACATTAAGCTCCGAGACCATTCAATCAAAAGGGCATTCCCTTGAGATCCTTGCGGGGGAAACCTGGATGCAAAGACAGGGCATTTCGCGTTTACCGCGTCTGCAAACAGGTCGATGTCTTGCGTTCCCCATTCTCGAAAGATGCTGTGAGCGACTTCGTTGTTGAGAACCTAATCGTGGGCTTCGACAAAGTCTCTGCTGAGGAAGTCCGCCTGGGAGTTGAGAGAGCCCGGTAGATGAACGGCTACTATTGACAGGTCTCTCGCCAGAAGCCAGTTCCATATGGTTTGAGACTCTATGGAGTGTTCTTGATCGGGTACCTCCCTGTTTGTTCAAATAATACATCGTTGTTGTATTGTCCGTTTGTATTAGAATGGAGCGAGACTTGAACGACGGAAACAGGGACTTGAAAGCTAGATGTACGGCTCTCAACTCTAGCAGGTTGATGTGGTAGCTCTGTTCGGAGTCGGACCATAGACCTTGTACTTGCAGAGGGCCCATATGAGCACCCCAACCCTGGAGAGAAGCGTCCGTGACTAAAGTCTTGGTTGGAGGGTCCTGGTGGAAAGGGACTCCCTTCATCAGGTGATCGCTTCATCCACCACCGGATGGAGTCCTTGGCTGATTGATAGAGAATTACCTGATCCTCCCAGCACCCTGATACTTGCATCCACTGGCCCTCCAAACATTGTTGTAGTGGACGCATGTGTAATCGTGCGTTTGGTACTATACGATGCACAACGCCATTGATCCCAGTAGTGATTACACCTGTAGAACTGTCCGGAGATGCATGTGAAGAAGGGTCAGGCATTTTCCTACAGCCTTGAGAGTATCCAACTCAATTTTCATTTTTGCCATTTCGTCTTCCGCATGTGACCCAAACAACGATGATCCATTTAAGGGCAGATTAACGATCTTTCTTTGAGCATCGGGTTTGAGACCCATGAGACTAAGCCATGCTGATCTTCGTGAACAAATGCCATGTGCATATCCATGAGCTGCGAAATCTGCAGAATCGGCAACTGTACTAATGATCTGGTTAGCAACCAGGCCACCTTCTTGCACAATCTCTAGGAAATCCTTTTGATCTTCCGGGAGTAATTTCTCTGTGAATCTTGTTAAAGAGTCCCATAAAGATCGGTCATATCGCCCCAGTTGAGCGGCTGCACTAGCCACTCTCATCACAGATCCTGACGTACTGCACATTCTCCGTCCCAAAGAATATATGTTTTTGCTGTCCTTCTCTGGAGGAGCAGATGACATAGAAGTATTGGAATGTGCTTTCCTGGCAGCGGCGAATACAAGGGAATCCAGTGGAGGGTCAGACCGCAGAAACAAGGGATCTTGGTCTGGGGCTTTGTATTTCTTTGAAATTCTTGAGGGACCCGAGCCCACTGCGGCAGGTGTCAAAAAAGTCTTCATCGCAGGCTCTAACAATACTGACACAAAAGACAGCAGAGGCTTTGCCGAAGCCCGATGGTGTAAAGTTTCAAATATAATGGATGTAGTAACCGGAGGTACAGACATGGCTATGTTGAACTTGTTGGCACCTCTACAGAGCACCTTGTTGAATGTCCCAATATCATCAACAGGGGAAACACTGGATGGTGGAGTTTAAGATATAGTAGGAGAATAGTCTCTATATGATGACCTTGTTGATGCGGTCGTTGTAGGAGACCTCTGTCCTCTCCTTGGCGTATGTGATGGGCGGGCCCTTGAGCGCTCTTTTGAGTGTGAGCGCCGTCTTAATGGAGATCTGGAACACCTCGGGGACCTACTAGCAGGAGGTCTTGAGCATCCCATGGTAAGAGTTCTCTCATTCGGTTTGGGTTTGATCTTCCAGTGTCTAATGTCCTTCAACCATCTGGGAGACATGTTGATAGGAGGTGATTTGCTCACGGGAGAGCCCTCCGGTGTAACTTGAATGATAGTTATACCCGGCGAAGAAGTTTCCCTCTATGTCGAGAGCCGTGATCTAGACGTTGGTCTTCCTAAGCCTTCCGCAGGGATAACTTGCCTGTCTCTCGACGTCGAACGCCTCGATGTCGAACCAGAATGAGCTACCATTGGCTACGACCGTGGAGGTGACACTGGACGGCAGAGATCTATGGGACGAAGTCCTCGACATCGGTCCCTTCGACGTCGACCGCTGGTGATCCTGCGATATCCTAGATGTCGACTCTGCCCTCGACGTAGACCTCTGACGGGTCCGAGAGGGTGATCTGGAGTGTCTCGACGCTGACCCTCGAAAGGGGGAAGGGGGGGGCCAAGATCTGGACGTCAACCTCTGCATTGACTTCGATGGGCGCTTCGACATAGACTGTGGTTTATCATGTTTCGAGCCCGAAGCATGTCTCGACGTCGATCCTGTCCTCGACGTCGATCTCACTTGCTTTGCAGGTCTCGAGGTCGATCTTGTTCTCAACATCGACCTTACTTGTTTAGTTGGTCTCGACGTCGACGACATGCTGTGATGTTTTTTCTTACTTCTAGCTTCTGGTGATGCAGATCTTTGCCGTTTTCTCAGAGAGGAGGGCAGATGAATGAGGACTCTCTGGGCCACTTATGATGTGTTTCTCTCTCCAGCAAGCCTAGAAGTCTGATCTTCTCTCTGTCTTTCAATGTTCTTCTTGAAAGATGAAGACAGTGGTAGCATGTCTCTGTGTTGTGAGAAGGTAGACACACAACGCAGACCGAATGAGGATCGGATTTGGCCATCTTCTTCCCACAGGAAGGACAATTGAAAAAAGTAGTAGAATATAATTTCTGACTAGAAAAGGTTAAGCTCAAGCTCCAGGTTCCTCACAGAAGGAGCCGGAAAAAAAGAACTGACCTAACTGTCACCTGTGGTGCATGATGGGAGCAGGGTTCTCCTGGAGGCCTTAAATGCAAAGTTCTCAGGGTCTCTGAGGCCTTAAAGGCGAGGTGCCAGTTTCCTTTTCTGTACAGGGATGTTATTGATATATGTAGCCTTCTTTAGGCTAATTGCCTGCCATTACCTGTTTTCTTTGATGAAAATAAAAGTTTTTTTGCGGAATGCTATTACTGTACATGTCCTTCTCTTACATTATATGTTTATGGGTTATTTTCATACTAGAGAAATACATGTAAATATGGCTTCTTGGCCTATTGGGTATGTTTAGGGCTGCATATTTTTTATGTTATACATGTATATGTGTATATTTATTTCGCACTATGTACTGCATTTCTACTACATACACATATATATGTATTTTTGTATATGCTCCGGGTTCCGGCACGTGGGCGGAGATAATTCAGTGCTTATGACTATTGATGTGTATCCCCTGGAAGAGAATGGGCAGGCTGCAAACTCCTTTTAGTTCTTGGTAAGCTCACAATATGTCTTTTGCAACTAGATAGTTGTGCGGCCTGGTGGGCTCGAGCTAAAAGTGCCAGAGACTCCTCAAAGCAAAATTTAGGAGAAACAAAGTTAATGGAAGGGTAGAAAACCACACAGAAAAAACACAATTCATGGTTCCCACTTGCACAGAACTCATCAGCCCAGTTCCTTTAAGACAAATCAATGCATACTACTGAGATTCTGCAGGGGGAGTTGGTAGTCAATCTCCCCACTCTGGAAAAATGAAAAAAGAAATTCGATGAATATGGTTAACCATTACTCACTGCCAATGCATTTTTCATAACCTTATACTTCACTCATGACATCACGAAGGACACCATCGCTTACCATGACCTCACGATTGACATTAATCCCATGCAATAGTTTGAGCTACTGATTGATCTTGCAGTAAATATGAAGAACTTAATTACCTTGTACTACTCATCAAGATTAAAATTTTCCACCAGGTCTTCAGGGTCACGCAACATATAGAAGCATGGCATTCCATGTCTAAAAATAGACTACACTAGTAAAGTTATCAGATGTGGCATTCTTGTCTTTCCACATGTTTGCTACTACATTTCTTGCGTTTTGATTGTATGTTGCATTTTTACTATGACTTAATTAAGCTTGCACTTTGCCATTCATCCGATTAGATGTGTCATCAATTGTAATTCTTTGGCAACACAAGCAAACTATTTTGTTAATAGCCATACTTAAACTGCAGTTTTATCCATGGTAAGCTATTTTATTGTACTCACTTTAATGCAGAAGGAACGATTAGGGATAAGTTACTTACTGAGTGTAATGATCCTTCTTGTCCATACCTGCAAATTTCATACCTTATTAATCTCTTTTAGGCACTAGACTGGACTTGACTTGCTACAGCAGCTCCTCAGACATGATATCAGAGAGGCATAAAGGGCAACGTTATGCACATTGACATCAGTTCTCGCCCTTTACTCCACATCCATAGAGACAGAGATGAGACTGGCAAATTAAAAGGAATGCAATGCAAAGAATAAACTTGGAAGCCTATTGCTCAGATATGGGAGACAGGCATGCTGACGAGGTATTGGAAAATAGATAGGGTACCCAACAGCAAGATTAGAATTTGTTCTTTTGATAGATGGTTACATCAGCAGATTCCTCACCTCGAGTCAATATCTTGATTCAAAGCAGAATAGGGCTTTAAGGAGATGATGAAACCAAGAAGTCTTACAACACAGATCAGGCAAAATGCCCATCCATGTACAGTTAAGAGTTGAGACACAAATGCCAGGCGAAGGTGTTGACTGCAGCCCAAGTCAAAGTCCAGCAGATAGCTATAAATGAAACACCCCACTGAAAAGGTGTTTGCCATGGTGGGATGGGCCCTTATGCCCACAGGGGTCTGTCTTGGCACGTGCATGATTAATTTTGATGGAGCGGTTTATAAAGCGGTAAACTGTCTGCTTCTGTATTTTGCATGGCCCTTCTTGGAACTAGTATAGCCAATGAAGAGCTGACACACTCAATTCTTGTTGAAGTAGTAACAAACTCCTGCAAGAAACCAGAAGAAGCAGCCTTTTGCTTCTTTTGGTATGATGCAGAGGAAGACGGAACAATTGACTAGCATAAAAAGAATATATCACATTTGGAATGAAGCCTTTTTCCAAAGTACCAGCTTGACTGGTACGAGTCAAGTAAAAGGCAGGTGCACAGACCGGGTCTGAGGTTCAATTACACCAAAGTGGGAAATATCCTGAACAACGACTCCGGAACAACGAGTACCGGAGTCACGAAAGTGGAACGACTTGCCCGAACGACGACTCTACCGTAACCACGCATGTGCGTGGTTAAGGCTGAGTCGGTCTAGTGTTCGGGCAGGGCGGAGTTCGGAGGAGCATCGCAGTCGCAGAGGAACAGGTTAGTTAATAGGGGTTAGTATTTAGGGGGTATGGGTTATCGTGTTTGTTCAGAAGTTTTTGGAGGAATTCGTATATAGGAGGTGGGGGTTTACGTGATTATTTAAAGGGCGAGGTTAATTAGTTTTATGGGGGTTGAGTTCGTATTTAGGAAGAGGGGGGTTTCGTGATTATTTGAAGGATGAGGGGAATTAGATTTATGGGGGTTAAGTTCGTATTTTAGGGGGTGCGAGTGATAGTGTGTTTTCAGGGTGGGGGGATTCGTTTTTAAGGGGTGGGGGATCGGGGTACTATTAGGAAAGCATTTTTTTGAACACGCATTCCTTTACCACGAAAAATCGAAATAAAGTAATGCATGGCAAAAAGAATTGTGGTTTAGACGAGGTCGTGGTTGCAACCTCGTTGTTAGGGAAGTTATGGTTGGGGAACTCGTTGTTCCAACATACAACCGCCAAAGTAGAGGCAATCAGAAAAACACTTGTATGAAACAATATAACTACTATCATAAAGTTGACCACCAAAATATAGTTCAACTGAGGCATAACAAAAGGCAAAACCCAAGACAGCCCTTTCAGCTGGATCAGCTAGGAGGGCTTGTGTTTGCAGTGAAGTTGGCTTTGGCAATAACCGCACAGCTTCAAGTATTGTTGGTGAAATAGTGACCGCTAAAAAGCCAAGCCTAGCAGCAAGCAGTGGAGCAATACTGCTTGAATATTTTAAGATCTTGGTTGGCCTTCTCACAGAACTAAACAGAAACAATTGAAAGGCATGCACATCATGTTGACCTAGACATACCCAGAAAACTCAATGAAGTGCATCATGCATGTTGACATGACAGTCGCTGAAGTGCCCATAGCCCTGGCAACCGGATCCAATGTGTTAAGGACTTCTTGGTTACATCTCGCCAATCACACACAAGATCAGAAAAGTGTTAACAAAAATGGTCTAGAAACCACCATTTGGGCACCTCCCAAAGATCATGGAAATAATGTGTTAATTAGCATGTGGCATTATTACAGTGAAGAGCCACACTTACTGATTAAAAAAAACTTCTTGCAAACGGCTATTATACGTTTTGATTCACTGTTCAGGGGAGTGGATGGAAACAAGTTTGGGTTAACTTCAATATAAGACTAGGTCCACCAGTCTTGCAGGTGAAGGATGAGACGATATACACTTGGGAGTCGCCTGTGGCTGCACAATGGCAATGAGCAACTTGACGGCCAGTATGTCCCGTGTGGCAAAGATTCGACCCTGAAGTGCCTCGTGAAGGGCAGCACTGATTCCCAGGAAGAGGACGAAAGGATGTGAAACCTCTATTATGTTATTTTAACTTATAGCGCGCCCGGATAATCAAGAGTGTCCCGGCGCGATGCCAGGGAAAGGTGTCTGTTTAGGTGAATAGATGCGTTTTCAAATGTTTCTTAAATATCACTGGGTTCTGAACATTACGTAGGACAAGGGGCAGGGCATTCCGGCAGCAGCCGCCTTCCTTGTCAGTGAGTTACCTCTGAACCTCGGATATTTAAATCTAGGAACCTGCGCAAAGCGGAGGGACATGGAGCGCAGCTGTCTAGATGGAACATAAAAATAAAAGCGTTTTTGTAACTATAGTGGGCCAAGCCCGAGCAGCGCTCTGTGAGCCACAACCAGTGATTTAAACTTAACCCGTTCCGCGACAGGGAGCCAGTGCAGTGAATGTAGATTATGTCGCACACTACTCCTGGGAGAGATACCCAGAAGTAGTCTGGCTGCCGCGTTTTGGACAACCTGCAGCTTTTTGAGCAGGAAACCCGGAATGCTAATGTATAGTGCATTGGCATAGTCCAACCGGGACAAAATGAGTGCGCAGGTCACAGATTCTCTTGCTGCCTGGGGAAGAAAAGGGAAAAACTTCCTCAAAGTTTTAAGGAGGCCGAAACAATTACCGGCCAGCTTCTTGATATGGTATGAAAAAGACAGGCTTTCATCAAACCATACCCCCAAATTCTTGACAGGTTTCACTAGAGAGGTTGGCACCGGGAGTTCAGGAGACCAAAAAGATACGCGAAAATTAGTAGAAATATTTCCGAAGAGGAGGATTTCGGACTTCTCCTCAGTGCACTTTAGCTGTGCAGCTGCTAACCATTTAAAAATGGATGAGAGGCAATGATGAACCGAAGAAACCGAATCATCATTATTGTCCCAAGTAAATAGCAGCTGAGTATCGTCAGCGTAGGCCATCACCTTGGCTCCCAAGCTCTCTGCCAGGTAAACTAAGGGTGTAACATAAATATTAAAAAGAAGGGGGCTAAGACAAGACCCCTGTGGTCACATACTGTGTAGAAGAGGAGCACGGGGGGCATCCAGATCTGTTGGGCCCGATCTTCTAAGAAGGATCTAAGCCAGTTCCAGGCAGTGCCCGACACACCTATCTCAGCGAGTCGTGAGAGGAGAAGAGAGTGCGGGACCGTGTCGAATGCCGCCGAGAGGTCCAACAGGATCAGTGCTGCCCTGCCGCCGGCGTCCAAACACTCTCGAATGGCCTCCACCAGGACCGACTCAGTGCTATGGGCAGCCCGGAACCCCGATTGTGCAGGGTGCAAGATACCCTTCCTCTCAATGAACTCAGTGAGTTGATTAACAACCTTCTCACACACTTTAGCCAGCGCCGGCAAAAGGGAGATAGGTCGATAGTTTCCCGGATTAAGGAGGATCAAGCAAAATCCTGGCCAGCTTCCAGGCCGCTGGAACACTGGCTGTCTGGAGAGATAAACTAACAATGCTATTTACCTCTACGTTGATCATTTCTGCTGCGGCGGCAAGCAGTCTAGCAGGACAAGGATCAGAGGGTGAGCCAGATTTTAAGCTCTAATGATTTTAAGAGAGTTCTGCAGATCCACTGTATTAAACACATCTAGGCAGTGTTCAGCCCTAGGAGTTAGAGGCAAGACAGATACCACGGTCTCATCATCACCGTGTGAGAAGGCCGCCTGAATAGTGCAGATCTTATCCTGGAAAAAGTCTGATAAGGTATCGTACCAGGTGTTAGAGGGTAATAGCACACTAGCTTAAGCCGAGGGAGACGTGAAGCTCTGAACAATCGACAACATTTCTTTTACGTTGTTTTTAGCGGAGTCAATTCGACTAGATTAGAATTAGAAGCATGCCTTATTTTTCTCTATAGTCAGGATATCGCCATCACATCTGTTGTCTTGAACCAAGTAGACGGGATCCGCAGGGCACAACCCTCAAGTCTGTTACCCTACTTTAAATATAAAAAAAAAGAATTGTGTCCCAGGACTGGATTGTTGGTTCTTTCCTAAAAGTGTATAAATATGGCCCAGAGTGCTGCACTGCGAGTATGGCTTCACCGATCACCACAACTCCCTAACCCTCTGTATTTGCGCATTAGGGACTTCACTGCTGTACTATAGGGTCAGTCAATCACAACCTTAGCAAATGCATGCGAAAATGGCTACCTGTGACAGCTTTAAAGTGATTTACACCATACCTGCATGCCCCCATTGGGATTGTGACCAATACAATAGTCAGATCAGGATCATTAGTGTTACTGCCCATGACCAAACCCGCCTTTTATTTTTGGGCTCATCACTGGGAATGTAAATCCTCTGTTCTGTAGCAGTAGGGCGAGGAGCCTGGATGTCCAAAACGGTTTGGCTGTGAATGCCTGTCAGCCAGAGCCCTTTCTAAAGCCCTCTTGCCTCAACGGACAGGCCTATCTAGTAAGGCTGTCACCTTTCCAAAAGAAAAATACAGGATAGTTGTTCATGTTGTAAACGTCAGCAAAGGCCTAAACATGATCCTTCAATATGGCTTAAGACAAAATTGTACATATTCATTTGTAACCTGATCTTTCAGCCTTTGTTTACTGTACTTATTAGTCAGAGATCATTAACGCTGATCCAGAACACTTGTTAAAGTGCTTTCTTTTTATATTTGATGCTTAAAGTATATATTTTGGGGGGAGGGGGGGGGGGGGGGGGGGAGAGAATGTAAGCCTCAGGCGTTTTTCCTAATGTTTGTACCAGCTGGGTCATTAAAATAGTGGTCATGCTAGTAGAAAACCAGCCAAGTAGTAACCCTACTTCCTAAGTCTCACAACTTAGGTTCAGACTACAGGGCCACTCCATCAGGCACATGTACTGGAGGCTGCCTTCAACTCCAAAGGAAGGCTGTCCAGACCGCAGAAGTCACTTAGCAGCAGTAGCTGGAACCTAGCGTGGTTCAGCCCTAAGGGCTAGTCCAACCAGATCTTTTTCCTGGGAGAAGTCTTCAGTTTAAGGGGAAGACCCAGCTTGGTGTCAGAAGCCAAGGTCTACGTAAGCAGCTGCTATCAAACCGCAGAGAAGTTTATCTAGTGAGGAAGAAATACAAATCTTTGTAGCAGGTTGCATGTATTTGATACCAGGAATTTTATAATTTGTTTCAGAGAGTAAAAACAAATACATATTGTATCCCTGACAGCCTGAAACCATAAGCAGATCTTATGGAGAACTTTGGTACATACACTCCAGAATGTGAATATGGCTTTAGTCTTAAGAATGATGAACTTGATCAGTCAATCGTTTGTCTTCTATAATCAGGCCTTGAAAGATCCTAAACTTTTTACTAGAACTGCAGGTCTAGTGACATGATTAATCTACTCGACCTAAATATAATGCTCTTGACCCTTAAACTGGTTTCAAATTGGGTGATCCTGGGCAAGTATTTTAATTCACTAAGACGCCTTTTCTTCTTTATCACGTATGAGAGCACCATCAAATATGAGAGTTCAGCAGGTCTGTTGTACAGAAAAATCTTGTTTAGTTTAATAGACTAAACTTTTGCTTCATATAGAATACAAATCTAGCCACATATAGGATACACATGACCGCTGTCTTGCCTCAGTTCATTAAATGCATTGTCATCCGTGCAGGGGCAGAAATGTTTCTGAACTATTTTACAGCTTTTTTTGTTTCACAATTAATGTCAGATAACTTGACAGAAAGCACTAACTATAGTAAGAGAAAGAAAAGTAAAACAAATTTCCCATGAACAGATATGCGACAATTAGTAAAAAGACTAACTGACATTGAAGTTTATAAAAAAAAAAAAAAAAAGACTGACATTTGACCTCTGTCCTTGAACAGACAGCAAATGTGTCAAGACAAAAAATGTTTTATGGCATCTTTATTGCTCATTCACTTTCTGAATGAACAAAACACCTGTTCCTTCCAGCTTAAGTTAACTCGCCAGCACAGTCCAGTAAATGCTAAAAAATAGCTCGACCTGCTAAAATCTCGCTCAACATTGCGAGTGGGCGAGTACATTTTTCAAGGCCTGATAATGTTCATAAAAATGGTGTGGCTTCTGGTTATAGAATTTAAACAAGGATTGTGTGTTCAAAATTGTTGGAAAAAGGCAGGAGAAACGTGGATGACTGAAACTGCATGGCTTGAAGACACGTGGCTCATGATTCTACTTATAAGCGTCTTCAGGAAATTCTGTGATTGGAAACTTATCCCACTTCATGGATGCATTTTAATGTCCTTTTAAATTTCTTTATTACCAACATGAAAGAAAAAGAAAAATTAATACATATTATACAATTCGATAAGTTTTAAGCAAATAAGTACAAACATTGGAACAGGTAAGTATATCAGTTCTGTAAATATCCTGTCCTTCATATCTACCTATATATCTATTAGCCCTCATTGCAGAGGAGAAAGGGAGGGGAGAGAAAAAAAAAACCCTTTACAAACATTTTCAGAATAGTACACCCCATATCTTATTTACTTTACAGAGTGCCTGCGTCCCTCTCGTTTTTGACAGTGCTAGTTCCATATCATATGTTTCTTTAACTAATCCCCACCATTCTATGGTCGATGGAGGTGTGGGTAAAATCCATGCACGAGCGATTGTTAATCTTGCGCTAACTAATAGTATTGAAATTAGATCTGCATATCTGCTTGTAATACTCTGGGCTCCAACTAATACCTCTGTTGCTGAGACCGTCACTGCACTCCCTAATTTTTGAGAGATCAGATCAGTTATCGTTGACCAAAACTTCTCTAGTGCAGGACATAAAAAAAACATATGTTTTAGATCAGCAGACTGTAGATTGCACTTTGGGCATTTTGTGCGTTCGCTAAAAGAGCCATGGGAGGACCATTTTGATATCCTTTCTGGGGTATAATATAATTGACAGATTGTTTTGAATTGTTGTATCCTAAGGTTAGAAGAATATACAGAGTTGTTAAGCCTAGAGAAAGCACGTGATATGGTGTTAGCTGTCACTGATGCCCCTGCACTATGTCCCAAGCGCTCAGCTAATCTGTGACAGTCATCTGGCTTAAATGAGCATAAGATTTTATAGCCAGCGCTAATTATTGAGTTTGAGTTATCTTTATGCATATAATCCCATATAAGCGAACCTGAAATGTTTGTCAATTGCATGCTGCGGATAAGATAATCTCGAATTTGAAAATATTTAAATTGCATGCCTAACGTTATTTTATATGTAGTCTATTTTTTCAAAAGTCATAAACCCATTTTGATCATATATATCGCCCAAGTATTTTATGCCCAGGCTAGCCCATTGTTTACCCTCCATATCTTGAAAAATTTCTGGCAAAGCTGGGTTGCCCCATATGGGCAGCTTATCGTGATAAAATGATGTATTACAATTAGAAATAATTGCGAACCATATATTGACAACATCTCGTGCAACCTTGAATCTGACTCTCTTGAAATAGTTTGGATCATTGATTCTGAACAGAAACATTTCATATTCCTTGTCGAGCATAAACTTAAAGAAAAAGGGTGCGTTACATCCTACGGGGTGTATTAAACTTCTTAACCGTTTAACAAAAGCTGCCCAAAAGTATAATTTGAAATCCGGGAAATCCAGACCTCCTTGATTATATGGGAGTTTAAGTAGTCGAATAGCCCTACGGGCTTTTTTATAACCCCATATGAAACTGCCGCAGATACCATCTAATCGTTTAAAAAAGAACATATTTAATCTTAGCGGGATAGACCGAAATAAATAAATACATTTAGGTAGTATTTTCATTTTGATTATGTTTATACGACCCCCAATACCTATAGGAACCTTATGCCATTTTTTGAGCAATGTTGCAGTCTCCTTAAGAAGAGTCTCGTAATTTATTTCTATTATTTTATCTATTCTAGTGGTTATCTTGACCCCTAGGTAGGTAGCCGTGTTGCATATCCCGGTCGTTATTCCAGCGTCTTTGTAGTTCATTAATATTTGAGTTTTGTTAATATTAAGTCTGTAGCCAGAGACCAAACCATACCTTTCCGCTTCTTTAACCACCTCATATAATGCGGTTTTAACATCCGTTGAAAATACAGCTATGTCATCGGCGTATGCCGTGATTTTTAGTTCATTTGAGTTATGTATAAAAGGTATGATCCGAGTTTGCGTTTGTAGTGCTAATATAAATGGCTCTATTGATAGTACAAATAAAAGAGGTGAAAGAGGGCATCCCGGACGGGTACCCCGTGAAATTGGAAACATATCAGATTGTAAACCTGCATAGGCTAACCTAGCTGTAGGATATTGGTATAAAGATTTGATCATATGTAAAAATGTACCCTTGATGCCAAATGTAGATAATGCAACCCAGAGAAAATCCCATCCCACTCGGTCAAATGCTTTCTCTGCATCTAGTAATATCATACCGAGTGGGGTGGTTCTAACTTTGGCAACATCAAACGCTGCTATAGCCGTATTCACATGGGATGTAGTATCCCGTCCTACAATAAACCCGTGTTGTTGAGGTGAAACAAGTTTCGGCATTATAGGTGCTAGACGAGTTGCCAGAATTTTAGCGTAGATTTTCGCATCCGTATTTATAAGTGATATCGGCCTATAAGACCCACATTCCTCTGGAGGCTTATTCTTTTTTAGAAAAAAAATTATCCGAGTCGTATTCCAAGAGTCTGGAGCGTTCCCCCCTGCTTCAATATATTTAATGAGTTGGGAGAAAGTTGGCAGTAGCTCATCTAAACATCTTTTATATAATTCTATGGGGATTGAATCATCTCCGGATGCTTTTCCTGATGGCAGAGAAGAGATGGCGGCTCTAATCTCGTCGTGCGCGATATCATCCAGCAATATTGCTGATACTTCATTAGCTACCGATGTTTTTTTAATGTACCTCTGGACATATTATATAATATCAAACATTTGTGGCTGAGCCTCTGGCGTGTATAAGTTTTGATAATATGTGACAAACTGCGCTAATATCTGGCTCGGTTGTTCATATATCTCGCTGTTTAAGCCTTTAATTTTCTTTATTTGTGTCTTAGCTTGTTCGTCGGCTACTTTAAAGGCTAGAAATTTCCCAATTTTTTCCCCGCTTTCGTATTGAGTTAATTTGTGTTTATTAATTTTAACCGCTATTTTCTCCCTGAAAGTTTGTTTTACTGTTGATTTTAAGTTTATTAGTTCATATCCTATAGTTTCTAAATTTAAAGAGCCGTTTAGTAATGCTTCTGCATATTGATCCTCCATGATCTTGACATCTTTAAGGATCCCAACTATTTCTATCTTGCGTTGCCTATTCTGTATCCAAATATATTGCTGTGTGAACCCCCTGATGCTGGCCTTACACGAATCCCAGACTATTGTTGGTATTGCAGAACCATTATTAATTTCTAGATATTCCCTTAAGTGTTGCTTAATGTTAGATAAATAAGTTTCGTCTGTTAAAAGATATCTAGAAAATGAAAAGCCCCTAATCTGTTTCCTTGCTGTAAATGTCTTAAAGCTCAGAAGGATGGGGTTGTGGTCTGAAGTAACCCTGGGGCATATCTCCATAGTGCATAGTTTTATAATCTCTTCTGATGCCCAGGCCATATCTATACGAGAACAGAGTTTATGTGCAGCAGAGTAATAAGTATAGCCCGGTATATTGGGGTGTACTGTCCGCCAAACATCTTTAAGACCGTGTATTTGTCCTAGCTCATTGATTGCTGTACGTGTCTTTTTCATCCTCTGAAATGCATGACGTCTTGTAGTGTCTATCTCATAATTCATTATGCAATTGAAATCCCCCATCACGACTTTATCGCCTTCCCAGCTCAACAATTCAATATTCAGTCTATCAATTATTTGATAGTTGTCGCTGTTTGAGCCATATACTACGCATAAAACATTTTGTACCTTCAACCTGTGCCTGCACAATGGCCCACCTACCACTTTTATCCGTTAATGATTTTTCAATTATACATTTTAGATGTCCATGTCTTAAGATAGCTACGCCTCTAGTTGAGGTATCTTGGTCCGAAGCTATAACAATTTCATATCCCAATTGTTTAAGGAGCCCTTTATCTTTATATGCAATATGAGTTTCTGATAATAAAACTAAATGCGGATTATACATCAACAATTCCTCTGCCACCAAGCGTCTCTTGTTCCTCCCGTTAAGGCCTGCAACATTCCAGGCTAACATTTTTATTTCAGCCATTCAAAGAGAAAGAAAGAAAAAAGAGAAAAAAAAAGAAGGAAACCTGTCCTTGCTTATATTATGTCAGTAACTGAAATCACTTTCATGTTGGTTTTTTTATCCTTTACAACAGCAATCATTTTGTACATCAGAAAGGACCACCCCAAACCCCTAGCCCCTTTACCACCTTTCCCTTTCTTGCCTCCCTCCCCACCCACCCTGTTCCTTGAAGGAGAAGTCGTCTTCTGGTAACTGCCGCTGGTGTGGCAGTCGACTAGGACCCAACCGCCCCCCAGCCCCCGGTCTAGAAACCCCCCCAGCCGTTTCAAAAAAGAAGTAGTAAGTAGTAAATAGTAAATAGAGAAACCAAACAATCTATAAGCTATTTATATGTGTTAGGACACATTAAGAGTCATTTTCAGGAGTCCTAGCTCAGTCTATTTTAGCTAGAGCCTTCCCCTTTCCATTTCTGCAATACCTCCTCTGCTTCCGTACGAGAAAAAAAGAAGTAGCTTTGCCCATTCTTGATAACTTTAAGCCGGGCAGGTTCCTGTAAGTAAGCTTGGACACCAAGTGCTTTTAGCGGATCGATCATCTGTTTTAGCTGCCATCTTTTATCCATCGTGAATTTACAAAAATCCGATCGGAAGACCAGAGAAAAAGAATCCACTACCACAGGTGACCTAGGACCAGCTTTTAGGGAAACAGCTTGACGCAGCAGATAATTGCCAAAATAGATTAGAAAAGGTCTAGGATACTGGGAGTTCTTTTGGCGTTGTATTATTGGCAGCCTGTGTGCTCGCTGTATCTGGCAATCCCAGTCCCCCAGCTCAGGGAAAGCCTTCTGCATAATCTGGACGATGTATGCTCTAGAATCCGCCCCCTCCAAACCTTCGGGAATACCAAATAGTTTAAGGTTCTGTCGTCTCTGCCTGTTTTCCAAATCCTCCAGCTTGGCTTGTACCTCCCTTAGCTGTACTTCTTGTCTCTCCACAGAGCTATCCCTTTTAGATGAGGCCTCTTCTATGTTGACAACTCTTTGTTGAAGCTCAGCCATTTCTTCCGTCACAGATCCCACTTTCTCCATTACCTCTTTCATAGTCTGCTGAATTTTCCCAATGTCAGCTCGGACTTGTGAGAAAAGTGCCCTTGATTCTTCTCTCTGTTCATTTAAAGCTTGCAATATCTTAGCAAGCATAATTGTCTCCTGGCCCTGATCCTGAGCATTATAATGGTCGTGTCCCGCAGAAGCTTGATCCTCTAGAGGAGGGCTACAAAAAACCAGAGATGATTCTTGATGTAGTCCTATAAGTGGGTTTGGTGGAGTTGAAGAGATGGGAAAAATAATTTCGCCGTTGCCAGGAATAGAAAGCTGCTTAGTAACAGGGTCTTGAGTGTTTATTTCTTTCGTAGGATCTTGTACTAAACCAGAGTATGGGTAGTCCTTCTGGTCGATCGGCAATGTTTCTGTTGCTGATAAAGGACCGGCTAACATGCTCCCGTCCGTAAACCCTGCTCCTGATAGCCTGGCGATGGTTTTCTTGATCCCGCCTTTATACTGAACCCACTTCCTCATTGGGCTATTTTTTTTTTTGAGTCTTCTTTCGTGTATTTTTCAGATGATGTTCCTACATTGAGTGGGCTTTGCATCCTTTTAAGTTCTTTAGTATGTTTTGTCTTTTTAAGAGGGTCTATCTTAATTGTTGTTTTCTTCTTAGATTCTCTTGGTAAGCGCTGCTCTCTTAAAGATGTAGGTACTTGATACATAAGCCCATTACTTAATACTGCGTTATCCGCTGTTTTTGTAGAGCCATCCAAACCCTTTAAACTCTGTCTGTGCCTCTAATATATTGGTATCTTGTCCATCTAGGAGAGTAAGAGGCTGTTGACTATTATTGTCATTATCATCGCTGTTGCGCCTTAGTACGCTGGGACCGTCCTTGTTTGATTTTGCTTTTATTTCTTTAATAGGCAGGCTAAGTGATAGCTTAGGATCAATTTCAGACTGTAATTTAGTGTTGTTGGCTCTCATATTAAGATCACTAAGGTCAGATTGATGTTGGGTATCTTGCGTACAATGAATGCCAGGGTTAATACTTTTTTGAGGTTTTAAATCAGCATTATTTTGTTTAGAGTTGTTAGTTATAGCATTAATTATTGTCTCTGCCAAGTCGTTACCCCCAGAGAATGGCACATTTTCTGTAATCTCGGAAATATTTCCAGACTTTAAGTACTGGATCACCTGTCGCCCAAGTTTCGGGGGGCAGTATCAGCGAGGGTTTCCATCCCCTCTATTCCCTCCAGTGATCCCACAGCCGGCCCCCCTTCCACCAGACCTCTGTCATCACCGGAGCCTGTATTAGTACCGCCATTGTCACTCCCACTCACCATGGACGATGAGTTTGTTGCCGCAGACGTCTCCGTAGGTTGGGGCTTCGCTCCTCGGCCACTTCTTGTGGGTGCCATTCGGAAATCACCCAGTTTGTAGCCGCGAAGATTGCTGCTAGAAGAGCGAGATGTCAGCCGCCAAGCCGAGCGCCAAACCGGGACTCGCTCGAGGTAGCGAGTTAATAACAAACAGCTGTGTCGGGGTCGTAAAGGGAGTTGCATCCGGTCAATATTGCAGTATTGCAGTGGAGAGTTGACTCGAAGGTTTTGAGTTTTGCAGATTGACGTTTTCTCCGGAATCGCTAACCTTCAGAGTTTTCTCAGTGTTCGTAAGTGTCTTAGCCTTACATCCTCATTTAGTGTCCTTTTCGACAGAGGGGGTCTGATTACCGGGAGCCGTAGCAGTCCACTCCTAGAGGCGGCTTCAGCCCGCCATCTTGCTTTCTCCCCTGGATCTGATCTCTGGAGATCGGATCGATGCATTTTAATGTCAATAACACATATATTAAACCTCAAATAAACCTGTGTACTCATCTGTTGAATTAAGTATTTTTATAAGGTGTAACAGGTCAGTGAAATGTTAAAAAAATGCTAAAAATTGCAATGTTGCGTTCTTTTTATCCACGAGTCTGATTCAACCCCACTGAATCCTCAGGTTATCCCCGCCCCCAGATCCACTACTGCTTTTTGTGAACTTCGACCACTGTTTGTGTTGGACTGCTTTAAAGGAGGCAATTTCATTTGCAGGTAAGCCAAACATACAATCAAGTCAACATCTGGTGAAGTCTCCAGGCCCCTGAAATTTTGAAAGGCCAAATAAAAATCTCCAACCATGTCAGAAGGAGGAAGAAGATTGATTGCTTCAACCTCATCATGGTAGATGATGCCAGTCATCTGAATAAAGTTAGAATAAAACGCAATAATCTCATCTAGACGTGAAAAGCACTATGCACAACGCAGATGCTCATGAAGAAATGCTATGAAACAGGTGTGATTCTACTCTTAGCCTACACCAACTTTTCTTTGTTTTCTGAATTTTAGTCAGCTCAGGGCCACATCCAAAGTTGGTGCTTTGATCGATATCAGAAGTAATTGAGGAATTCAGCTGCAACAAGATTTTAGCAGCGCAATAGGTGGTCAAGTGGAGCCAGGAAGTGACCACTCAGCAGAGGCACAGTCAAAGGTCTGCAGGTGCCCGCGGGCACCAAAGACACTTCAAAGGTAGATGGGGGGTGAAAAAGCCCAGCAAAAGCCTTGAACGAAGCTGGGCAGCGGAGCAAGGCACAAAATAAATGAAATATGTAACTCTGAAAAAATGGGGGGAGAAGGCTTAGTAGACGCTGTGGTTGGGGAATAGTGGTGCTAACGCAGTCTTGTCCTACAAATGGGAACAATACAGAGAAGCAGAACCCCTCATGTGGTGCTTCTTAAGTGGTTTTGCAGGTAGGCTCATCTTTCAAAGAATTCTGCTCAGAAACTTAACTGCAGGGATGTCCATCACAGATGTGGAGCAAGACCTAAGGCAGTGACGGACTGATCATCACACAACCTCACCATGAAGCGCTTCGCTTTCCGACCACTGATTGCCTTAGCATGTATGCTAGTAGACTTGTCACACTCTGCGGAGTGAATACCTGTGACCCAGGTACAAGAGATTAATGTTGAGGGTTTGATATGGATACCTTCTTTTGAAAGGAAGCATCTCTCTTGACCCACGACACTTTCGGCGGTTACATGTCCCCTTAGTAGCACCGCAAAAAGTGAAAGAAGTAGTGCAACGAAGAGAAAGCTCCAGATCCATGTGTGCAAAAATGTTTTTAGAAAAATGTAACGGACATCAGTGCAATGGGCGTGCCATATACGGCTCCATTATGTCATGTACGAGGAGATGCCGGAGTAGTTGGTGCCATGAGACACCCCTGCTGGTGTGGGAGATCTACTTCAACTTTTCCAGTATGGCGCTTGGAGAAAATTCAATAGGTGAGGAGTCTGCACGTGGAAGGATACATAAAAAGAAATGGGTTCAAGGCGCTCAACACAAATGAAATTCAATTTGTATACTAAAACTTGCACCTCAGACCAGTAACAATGTTCAAAAACACAATCTGATATGATGAACTTAGAGAGCATTATTTTACCTATGGTTGGTGTAGGTTTGAGTGGATTAAGCCTATTTTCTTGAGGGTGACTTTCAGAGTTTCGAGTTGCAAGAGGTTTGGCTACAGGTGCAGTAGATTTATCATTTGAATCCCCAGTCCATCGAAGGGTAAACTGAAGTGTAGGCCCCTGGGAAAAGGTTTCAAAGGGGGGTAATCGCTGCAAAGTAAAATAAAAAAACATGGGAAAATAAGATATTAATCTGGAATAATGAATATTGTTCATACCATAAGTTTAAAAACAGCAGTCTGCTCACTAAAGACAAAAGTACAGTGCTGCATCACAAATTATTACCAGTATTCATTCACCATTTCATGTTGCTCATGGGTCATGCTGTGCACTACTAAAATAAAATAAACATACTGTCAAAGTGGTCATTATGTACACGATACAACCAAACATTCAAATTATGTTCAGCTGTTTTGTCAAGTGTACAGAGAAAAGACAAACAGTTGTTTGCTTTACATAGACACAGCATTGTTTTCAGGCGTAGACTGCATTATTATGGTGATGTTTTTAACATTCCATGATGCCCCTTCCTTCCACTCCCATTTCCCTCTCCCTCCATGCTGCCCATGCACCAACACACCATTCGCCCCATCAACAACCTGGCACTAGTGTGACACAGCTAAGTTAAGGCAAGTTGGGGGGGGGGGGGGGTCAAGATGTAATCACCCAGTGACTAACCTCTGAACACAAATTGGTCCTGCTGCTAGGTTTTTATTCACAAGCAGCAGTGAGAGCGCCAAATTTCTTCTTTCCGCCTAGGGTGCTGTCAGAGCATTGGCCGGCTCCGAGTGAAGGGAGGAGGAGCAAGGGACAGAAACATGAGCCAGTGACAAGGCCATGAAACAGTGTCAGTGACAGACCCCTCGAACTCCACACCCCATCCCAAGGTAGCAAGAGGATAAAGCTTCAACGCAGGTGGTGCATTAATGTCTAGAAAAGTAGGACTCTTCTTTTGCTCAGGAGGCACGGGCATAATGTAGTATCTGCAAAGAAACCAAGAACAATTGCGGGTGGTTCACCCCTCACACCGGGGCCTCAAGTGGTAAGCCTGCCCCCAGAAAAGTAACTGTGTAGAGAACTACCAGGAGGGTGGGAAGAGATGAACTTGCCACATCATGGGCAAGTGGGCACATGGATTTCCCAAAGAAGCTCCAGGTAGGCAATTTTCAGGAGTTGGTGGTGACATCTACACAAAAAAGAATAGGCGTGGTAGAGGCAGGAGATCCTTAGGAGCTGGAAAAGAACAAGAATGACGTACAATAAGAGTGGCCTCCCTCCCTCACCAGCGGCAGTATGCTGGTAACTGGAAATCCAATTGCAGAGGAGAGAAATAAACAATAGTCCATTGAGAAGTCTATGGAGTATTCGGACCAGCTCCCTCTGGGAGATAGCTTCCTCGTTAAAGCGCAAAGTGCAAGTAGCTAGTGAGGGGGACAAAGCACAGAAGACCCTGTATCGGTACCTTATACAGAGGAACAAGTGGGACCCTATGAGGAACACGCAATAACCTAACAAAGGCCAGCTGGTCAAGGATCCCCCTCTTTCGGAGGTATCACGGCCTCGAGGGGGGGCTCTAGTGGGGCGGTGGAATGGAGGGGGCCGGCATGGTTCATGGATGACTTCTACAGCCCTAGGGCACAGACAGTGGTGTATACTGAAGACGCTGGTGTCACCCGCAGCATAAGTCCGAAACAGACTTCCGGTGTGATGAGAGAGGGGTGGGGGTGGAGGGCGGGCGAGGTGGGGGTGGTGCTCAATATTGACCTGTCTGTTTGGTTGTTCTACTGTGTGTAGCTGTAAACCAAAAATGCCAATAAAAATGTTTATTAAAAAAAAAAGGATCCCCCTCTTTAGAGAGATGGGGAAAAGTAGTTAAACTGAACAAAATAACTAGGTCAATTGAACTGGCCCATAAGAGATCAGCTTAAGGGAATGTGGCACCACAACATCAGAGCGGAGGTGAACCACTTTTGAAACAAAAGAAATATAGCAAACTCAAACAGTACTACAGGAGAAAATGAACGGGAACATCAGTCCAGAGCTTAGAGAGCATCATCATATCAAGCTAGACTGCAGTATCCTCCGAATCTACCTAGGATCACAAACTCTGCTGAGTGGAAGAAAAAAGCTGGGTCATGCCGAATGGGAGAAATAAAGAGGACCCTCGGTATAAAATTGCTGGCCACGAACGAGTATGAAGAATGAACATGGCAAAAAGCAATCAATTATCCAGAAGAGAATCAGAAGAACCGTCCCAAAAAGAGATGCAGAGAGGCATCACACAGGAGTTCCTGGTAAATGTCTTAATAGAAATAAAAGCCAAAGTGGGAAAGGCCTGCACTAACTGACTAACTTGCCTCCTAAGAGCTCAGTGGAGAAATGTTGAAACTAAGGGATAGGGTGGACATCCCTGAACGCATGTTGGACACATACAGAGGAAGACTAACATCTGGGCAGAAATTCAAACACTTTAGAAGCAAAACACTGAATTACAATCTAGACAGGTGGGTCTTCATTATCACTCCCTCAGAAACTTAAGGAACAGGGACGTCCCTAAATGAACAAAGGCGGAAAACATTCAAAAATTTCTTAAGAACCTTATGCATCACATCTACAACAATCCATAGTTCACACAAATCCAACTACATCACTCCATATAAGGTACGATCACAGAGACCGCAAAAAGATCTCCCCAGAGATATTCTACAATGGTCCACATTTATGTAAATATAAGAGACCATTATCAAAAAAGCAAGGATGAATGAAGAAATCTTATACAAAATATATAAAATACAGTTATACCAAGAACTTTCCACTGAAACACTCCGCTAAAGGAAAGCATCCCAATGAATAACCAACATCCATATGATACCCTACCAATGGGGTCACCCTTTTTGTACCCTCTTCAATTCAATCCATAGGAGAAGCATAGAAAATCCTTGGATTGAGTGAGAATTATGAAGCACAGATGTTGCAAGGAAAACATGTGCAATGGGAGGAAGCACCAGAAACAAACTAACTTACGCCAAGTACAGCACGTGCAAAAAGCCACCAAGAAAGCTATCCTGAATAGGCCAGGAAAAAGAGGATGTTCTGCAGCACTAAAAACACACAATGATAAAATCCAGGAAAACAAGGAAGTAATGCTGATGATGCAGAGAAATTAAACGGTTGACTCCCAAGTTCTAGAAAACTCGAGACCAGAATGGGCCTGGGAGGTAAGAAGCAGTGGGTGGGAGGGCAGAATGTTGATCAGAAAGTAGGTTCAAATTATGTAGATGAGAATTGGCTCGAACTCCACTTGAACTAGTATCTCAGTACAGAAGGGAGAGGGGGCAAGTCCACACACAACCCCTAAAATACGGAGGGGGAAGTATGGGCAGGGTAAGAAGAGATGAAATGTTGGCCATAGCAAGGTTAATGGTGGGTTATAGGAAAGGAGTAGTTTCTTTTCTGTAACTCCAGTTCTGTAGTAGGGGTATCTCTGTTATAGTCATAATCTAGTGAATAGTCCCGCCCATGTGCGTGGACCCCGGAGCAATAAAAAATAATCTCTAAAAGGTGACAAATCATGCAGACCTGCATACACCTTTAAGAGAGAATTTAATTTAAAGACAGATAATGCAGCCTATACCCACAGGCTACACTGTCCAGTACTTCAACTAGAATTCCACCAACATTCACAAACAGCCCTGCCTGTCTAGTTTTTCTCCACAAAGGAAAAAACCCTGCCTCTACCAGCAAAAGCCTCTGGAATGATAGAGAGGAAGGAGAGGACAGACAAGCCCCATAGGCTGCCATTATGTGGCTTGGAACAGGATACTGTGCCTTTAAGAAAACTTTCCAGTTTTCCAGAACTTTCCCCAGTATCCCAGAATGCCCAGCAGGTCCCATTTACTTTCAGTTCTTTTTGAAGGCGTAGCACGCCAGACCTGTAGCATTCTACATATGAATAAGTATCTCTCCACCGGGGAGGAGGGCGGGCGCTTATGACTATAACAGAGATACCCCTACTACAGAACTGGAGTTACAGAAAAGAAACTACTCCTACTGTAGTAGGGGATCTCTGTGTATAGTCATAATCTAGTGAATAGAATGGCAAGCCCATCCCCACACAACAAAAGCGGTGGAGAACCCACAAGACACTACCACTACTGTGCGAACAGATTTCGCAGCGAAGCCTGCCCAACCTGAGCATCTGCCCTGGCATCCGTGTCCAGACAGTAATGCGCAGCAAAGGTATGGACCGACTTCCAAGTGGCCGCCTTGCAGATTTCCGCAATCGGAACATTACGCAGCAAAGCCGTCGTGGCAGCTTTGCCCCTGGTGGAATGAGCCTTAGGTTTACCCCCCTAAGGTCTTATTAGCCTTTTGATAACACAATTGAATGCAGGACACAATCCAACGAGAAATGGACTGCTTAGAGGTCGCAAGACCCGTCCTGACTGAGCCATAGTTAACAAACAATTGGTCAGACCTACGAATATCCTTGGTCTTATCCAGATAAAATTTCAACACCCTCCGAACATCCAGGGAATGGAGAGACCTTTCCGCTGGCGACGAGGGATTCTGAAAGAACGTAGGTAAAGTTATGGTCTGGTTGACATGAAAATCAGAGATAACCTTAGGAAGAAATTTAGGGTGAGTACGCATCACAACCTTAGCAGCATGAAATACAGTATAAGGTTCTTGACAACATAATGCCTGAAGTTCACTCACCCTGCGGGCCGATGTAATGGCCACTAGGAACGCCGCCTTCCAGGATAGGTGCTGCAATGAAGCCTTGTGAATGGGTTCAAAAGGCTCCTTCATCAGTCTGGACAGCACCACATTCAAGTCCCAGGAAGGCGAGGGAAGTCTGACGGGAGGAAACACTTTCTTCAAGCCTTCCAAAAAATCCTTGACCACAGGGATCTGAAAGAAGGAAGTCTGTGAAGGGCATTTCCTGTAAGCAGTCAAAGCAGCCAGATGAACCTTAATGGAATGGAAATTAAGGCCAGACTGCGCCAGATGTAAAATGTATGGAAGGATGACATCTTCCTTACATGTCGTCGGATCAAAGTTCTTGGACTTACACCAGATACAGAACCTCTTCCACTTGTAAGCATAGGATGTTCTAGTGGAAGGTCGCTTAGACTCCTTCAGAATGTCCATACAATCGTCTGGTAGATTCAGATGGCCATATTGCACTATTTCAGGAGCCATGCCGCCAAACTCAAAGACGAGAGGTTGGGGTGCACCATCCGCCCCCCGAACTTCGTGAGAAGGTCCGGCCTGCACGGCAACCGCATGTGAGGAAGGAGAGACCGGTGAAGAAGGTACGTGAACCACCACTGCCTGGGCCACTCCGGGGCGATCAGGATCATCCGCGCCCTGGACTGGGACAACTTGATGAGCACCGCCGGAATCAGGGGAATGGGTGGAAAAGCGTACAGAAAGCTGTTTGACCAATCGATCCATAGCGCATTCCCCAGCGTCCCCCGCTGGTAGTACCTGGATGCGAAGTCTCGGCATTTGCTGTTTTCGGCGGTGGCGAACAGATCTACGTCTGGAGTCCCCCACCTTGCGAAGACTTCTCCTAGTACTTCGTCTTTTATGACCCATTCGTGGTTTTCCTGAATCAGCCTGCTCAAGGCGTCCGCCTGAGCATTCTGCACCCCTGGCAGATGCGTGGCCGTAATAGTCAATCCTCTGGCCAGCAGCCAGCGCCAGATCGCCTGCGCCTCCTGCGACAGAGTGCGCGATCTCGACCCCCCCTGCTTGTTGAGATAATACATCGTGGTTGTATTGTCCGTCTGTATCAGCAGCGAGTTGGTCTGGAAGGACGGAAGGAAGGCCTTCAGTGCCAGGAAGACAGATCTGAGTTCCAGGAAATTGATGTGGTACGTCGCTTCCAAAGCAGACCACTTCCCCTGAATCTGCAAGTCCCCGGAATGCGCTCCCCAGCCCTGGAGAGATGCATCCGTCACGACACTCGTCGTGGGAATGTCCTTGTGGAAGGGAACCCCCTTGAGGAGGTTTTCCGCCGAACACCACCACTTCAGAGACTGAAGAGCATGCAGCGACAGGCGTATCTTGTCGTCCCAAGAGCCTGTCCTCTGATCCCACTGATCCTCCAAACACTCCTGCAGTGGTCTCATGTGCAGCCGAGCGTGAGGCGTGAGGAAGATACAGGAGGCCATCGATCCCAGTAGAGACGACACCTTCCGCACTGTTGTCGATGGAGCAGTCCTGAGGTCCTGAGCCTTCCGAAGGAGTGATAACCGTCTCTCCTCCGAAGGAGACACGCTTGCTGACCGCGTATCGATGGAGGCCCCCAGGTACTGTATGCACTGGACCGGAGTCGTGACCGACTTGGACATGTTGACGTGTAACCCCAGCTTGTGCAAGAGCTCGCACGTCCATCGGAAGTGTTCTTGCGCTTCCGCGAAGGATGATGCCTTGATCAGCCAATCGTCCAGATACGGGTAGACAAACACCTTGTTCTTCCGCAGGTGTGCCGCCACCACCGCCATGCACTTCGAAAAAGTCCTGGGCGCAGATTTTAGCCCGAATGGCAGTACTGTGTATTGATAGTGATTGGCGCCGACTTGGAATCGCAGGAACTTCCTGTGCTTCCTCGCTATGGGCACATGGAAGTACGCATCCTGTAGATCTATGGCACAGAGCCAGTCTCCCCGTTGCAGCTGAGGGTAAATCTGGTGCAATGAAAGCATACGGAACTTCTCTCTGCGAATCCATTTGTTTGCCTGCCTCAAATCCAGAATGGGCCTGAACTCGTTCTTGTCCTTCTTGCGAACGAGGAAGAACCGAGAGTACAGACCTCTTCCCCTTTGAGACAGAGGTACCTCTTCTACCGCCTTTTTTCTCAACAAGATGTCTGCCTCCGCCTGGAGCTCTCTCAGCTGGAATCGAGAGCTGACCGGCGGAATCGCTGGAGGCGGGCTGATAAACCGAAGACTGTATCCATTGCAAACAATATTCAGCACCCACTTGTCCTGAGTAATTTTTCTCCACTCTGCCGGAAAAAATTGAATGCTTCCCCCCACTGGAGTGGGTAACGGTTGAGGGGGAAGTAACTGCTCAGGGCCGAGACCCGGCCGGGCCCTTGGTTGTGGTAGTAGCCTGCTGGCCTCCTCTACCCCTCTGGCGTTTCTGGAAGGGCTTGCGGAACTGCTGCTGTTGTGGCTGCTGCTGTCCCGAGCCCTGCCCTCGCCCTCTGCCCGACGATCCGAACCTCCTTTGGAACGGGCGCTTCTATTTCTCGGCCTTCTCCAACCCGACGGCCGTCAGGGTTTCCGCTTCAGCCTTCATGCGGGCCATCTCATCGTCCGCATGCTTCCCGAACAGGGTTTCCCCCGAGAAGGGCAGGTTGGCCACTCTTTGCTGCGCCTCTGGCTTGAGGGACGTCAGGCGCAACCACGAATGACGCCGCTGGTGGACGCCGTGACAGTAGGCGTGGGCGGCCAATAAAGCTACGTCCGCCGCTGCGCTGATCGTTTGATTCGACACCAGCATGCCTTCGCGCACCGTCTCCAAGAAGTCCTCCTTCTTGTCCCGTGGCAGGAGGTCTGCATATTGCTGCAGGGACTCCCACAGGGCCCAGTCCTAACGGCCCAACAAAGCCCCTGCACTCGCCGCCTTCATGGTGGTGGCGGAGGTGCCACACACCTTCCTGCCCGCAGAATCCAGCCAGCGGCTTTCTTTGTCGGGTGGAACCGTGGAGGCCGGGGCGGTCGCATGTTGTTTTCTTGCCGCCGTCACGATCACCGAATCCGGCTTCGGGTCCACTCTCAGAAATGACGGATCCGACTCCGGGGCCCTGTACTTTTTCATGAGCCTGGAAGGAGCGGCCTTCGTCGTCGCGGGAGTAAGGAACAGCTCCAAGGCGGGTTCCACCAGTCCTGGTACCAAAGGCAGTAGGGGGCGAGACAGGTGTTTTTTATGAAGCGTCTCGAATATCACGGACGTCGTGGGTGTTGGAACCGTCACCGTGATACCCAACTTTGCAGCCCCTCGCAACAGCACCTCTTGGAAAGACACCAGGTCGTCCACCGGAGACACCCTCGTCCCCGGGGAGTCCGACAGCGTCGGGGAAAGGCCTCTGTCCGAGGAGCGCGTGCGCGACCTGGACCTATACCTCCTACGGCGTCGTCTTGAGTCCGACGAAGACCGTCCACGGCTCCGTGATCTTCTCCTCCTGTGAGAGCGGGAGCGCGACCTCTTCGGCTTCGGCCTGTCCACCGGTCTCGCTGGTCCAGGCGACCGTGGGCGTCGTGGTTTCGGGGTCCCCTGCGGCGGAGTCGGGTACCGTGGAAGGGAAACCGACCGCGGAGGAACCGGCGGCCCCACAGGGGTGAGTGGCAGCGACAGAGGCTAGGGCGGCGGAGGCAGCGCCCACGGCCGAGGTGGTGGTGGTGGAGGTGGCGGCGGTGGAGGTGTTTGTGGAGGTGGCGGTGGAGGTGGTGGTGGTGGAGGCGGCGTCGGCGGGAGAGGAGGAGGCGACGGAGGCATCCGCGGAGGCGTATACACCACCGAGTACACCGATCCCGGTGACTCTCTCTTCCTCGACGGCGATCTACTCCTCGACGTCGATAGTCGCCTCGACGCCGACCTGCGCCTCGACGGCGATCTGCGCCTTGGCGGCGATCTGCGCCTCGGCGGCGATCTGCGCCTCGGCGGCGACCTTCGCCTCGACGGCGACCTTCGCCTCGACGGCGAACTCAAGCGTCTCGACGTCGATCTCCTTCTCTTCATCGACGGCGAGCTGCGATCCCTCGACGGCGAATGCTGACGCCGGGTCCCATCTCGACGACGACCGCTGGACGGGGCCGACGACGGCGTCGTCGCCGACGCCGATGTAGTCGACGGCGGCCTATTCACGTCCCTCGACGGCGATCGTCGACTCCGCTTCTCCCCAGAGCCCTGGGGGGACGGCGAACAGACGGTGGTCATCCTCCTCGACGTCGCCGTCGACGCCCTCGACGTCGACGGGGAGTGGGAGCGCTTACTGGTCTTCCTGCCCCTGGGGAGCCCCCCAGAGGCCTCAGTATGGGCCAAATCAGCCCCTCCAGACCCACCTGGTGCCTTCAGTCTTCGTTCCTCCAGAACTTGAAGCCTGATCTTCATTCTGTCCCTCAGGGTCCTTGCAGAGAACGAGTGGCAGATGGTACAGCTTTCAGGCACGTGGGACTGGGGAAGGCAACCTATGCACACCTCGTGTGGATCAGTTTTAGCCTTCTTTCGACCACATTCCGGGCACTTGTCGAACAAGCCAGGCATGTTGACAGTACCAGCTACTAAACACAAGAAAAAACGACAAAAATTGCCAAAATCTCAATTAAACCCTTGAAAGGGGAGAGCTCAATGCTCCAGGGTCCTGCTAGCAGGAGCCGGAAAAAAGAACTGAAAGTAAATGGGACCTGCTGGGCATTCTGGGATACTGGGGAAAGTTCTGGAAAACTGGAAAGTTTTCTTAAAGGCACAGTATCCTGTTCCAAGCCACATAATGGCAGCCTATGGGGCTTGTCTGTCCTCTCCTTCCTCTCTATCATTCCAGAGGCTTTTGCTGGTAGAGGCAGGGTTTTTTCCTTTGTGGAGAAAAACTAGACAGGCAGGGCTGTTTGTGAATGTTGGTGGAATTCTAGTTGAAGTACTGGACAGTGTAGCCTGTGGGTATAGGCTGCATTATCTGTCTTTAAATTAAATTCTCTCTTAAAGGTGTATGCAGGTCTGCATGATTTGTCACCTTTTAGAGATTATTTTTTATTGCTCCGGGGTCCACGCACATGGGCGGGACTATTCACTAGATTATGACTATACACAGAGATCCCCTACTACAGAATTAAAGGTACTACAGATAATAACTAGAGAAAGAACACGGAATAAATCATCCTACTAACTGTTAATTCAAAAGAATTAAAGTTTCTCAAAAATAATAACAGATATGGAGCTATATAAAATGCCATGATTCGGGTTGCTGATCGTTTTCCAAAAGTCTCACCATTATACGAAAAGATATGTACCATATGCAACACAAAGATTAGTCCTACCAGTTCTGGGATTCAGCTACTAAGAGGGCAAAAGGGCCAAACCTCACAAAAGCACACTTTGGCGGTGAGGTAGTAAATGGCAAAAGAGACAAACAAGGTTGCTTTGTGAAACTCTAGAACAAACGGCATAATCAAGCTTACATTTCTATTAATCTTGATGTGCCCAACACTGCCCAGAAGCCATTCTTGCATGTTGTCATAGGACCCAAGAAGGGCACTATAAATTGGAAGGCAATTTATTAAGTCTTTATTTTACGAAAGCAAAACCTGATAACCGGTAAAGTACACATTTGCATTACACTTGGCTGAATCGTGGAGTTAGTCTGTTTCAGGACAATATAGCATGACCCTATTTCAACCCATTTTATTCCCCCCCAACCTCCCACAGTGGTAGGCTGTCTACCCAGGTTGCCTATCGTCCCAAGGCTCCACCCCAGTTCCCATTCCCTCTGCCCGGACTCAAGAGGTGGACAATCGCGTTAGTTATGAACCACCTTTTCAGTGATCAGGCAATAGTCTATGCCTCTAAGCCACTCCTGCACTGGTGGGGGGTGGAATGGCTCTCCAGTAATTGGCTATCTCGTTTAGCTACTACGCACCCGAAACCACCTAGAGTTCTCTGTCCCTGGAAGCCATCCCATTCCCAGAAATACTCCCAAATAACCCTTTTTTGAGGTCTCGCTCTATTGGGAAGCCCATCACCGCCCCCAGTATGGAGAGGATTCTTTCTCAGTATTTGTGTATGATCAGGCATTTCCATACGGTGTGTAACCAGTACAGTCGGGGCACCACAATGGAGGCACCTTGGGATTCGGGCTCTGGGGTATTTCTATACTGTAGTAATCATCCCATACGACCGCGATGGGCAGGTGTAGAGGCATTTCGATAGCTGTAGAAAGCCGGAATTGAGCGTCAGGACCAGCGAGCTACTTTCCCGTGGATTGCGGCAAAGAAAAAAAAAAGGAAGGCGAAGGTTTGCATTTAAAAATATATATTTTTGAGGACAAATCCGTTACCATAGCGACTTCGGCTTGCGCCGCATGGACTGATGCATTACTCGCGCTCAATCAATCGGCATGCGTCTGCTCGAGCAACTGCTGTGTCTGCAGCCAGGCACAGGTCGCTGAGCCTGTCGTGTGTTATCCTGAGCTTGAGAATAGTCACACGCCTGCCTAGCAGCTGCAGTATCACTGAGATGTATCACTTGACATCAGAATGCTGGTGGGGTCATTTTATTAAATCAAAGAGATTTCTCTGCCCACATGTGGGGCTATCAAAGAGATTTCTCTGTCTGCGCGTAAGTTCAGCCTCCATATATTCTTGTGAGAAGCACAGGAAGAGGGCTAGCAGCGGTATAAATATAAGAGGATGACAAGCAACAACTGGAGACTCACATTGCTAAGTTGTACTCATTCTGGGAAGGAGGCTACACAGTAGTCATGTTGACATTCAGCAGCGTGGATATAGAAAACAAACTGGTGGCAGCAAGCAGTCACCCTGTACAGGGATAAAAGCAATATGGAGCAGTTGGATGGCACATGAATGAAGAGTGAGCAACAGTGACTATTTCTTTCTTTTCTGTGTCTAGATAACGGTGAGGACTTTTATTGTTTCAGTTTATTGTTTTAAGAGGTTGGGATGGATGCTCAGTCAGTGGTTCCACCTCTGCGCAGGCTGTCCTATGATGCCATGGGAGGATTAGAGCGCGTCATTTGAGACTTCTTTAGAGGCAGTGGGCAGGGATGTTTTTGTTGCCAAACGTAAGTTGGCCATATTGAGGCATAATTTGGGTGTGGACGGAAGGAAGGTACTGAAAACTTTGCCTACTCCTGTGAACAGTGAGGGCAGTCAAGTTGGTTTTGATGTGGATGAAGTGCCTGATGATGAATATACGGATGTTATGACTGCTTTAGAGGAGAATTTCTGGAAAAAAGTGAGCATTGTAGTGGAAAGCATATGTTTTTTTTCATGTGCCAGTTGCCGGGCGAAAGTGTACAGCAATACGGGTCTACTCTTAGAACTTTAGCAGTGACAAGCAAGTTCAAAGATATGCATGAAGAAATCATAAGAGACCAGTTTATCAATAAGACTAAGAACATGAGAATGCAGGAAAAATTATTAGAATTGAAAGATCCTTCATTTTAAGAAAAAAAACCAATCACTGTTGCACGACATATGGAAACATTTCTAGGAAGGAGCTTAGTGAGGGCATAAGGAAAGAAGAGGGTGATTCTAATAATAATATTCAGTGAGCACAAAAGACACAGAATAACGTCATGCAAAAGACACAAGGACATCAACCCTTATGTGACAAAATGTGAAACAAGTAGGTTATCGTTGTGAGAGTGCAATACACTTAGCTTTTGAAGCAGGACAATAGTCAGATAAAGCTAAGTGTTCTAAAAGCAAGAAGGTTGGTCATTTTTCTAGAGTGTGCAAGTCTGAAGTGCATGGTGGGAATAAACAAAATGTTAATGTGGTGCAGGAAATGACATTATTATGACGAGGACGGGGACTATCCGATGATAGTGGAGTGGAAGTACTGGTTGTGAATGAAAACCATCATCAGGAATCCGGATGGATTTTTGGGGATATCAAGGAAGGATATTCCTCTCGCAAAATGGGATATAAAAATCAATGGCAACAAGATCTCCCTGAGGGTTGACTCTTGTTCACCATACACCTTAGTAGATCAGACTATCTGGAAAAAAACTGTATTATTCTGAGTTGCTTCCTACATATGTGAAATTTGAAGGCTTCTGTGGGGTGAAGTGGGGTGAAGTAACCAATTATAGGGTATTTTGTTGGCACGCTGAGGTATATGGACAGATCTGCAAGTGAGAGTGTATGTGGTTGAAAAGGGGAAAGAGTGGTTAGGATGGAAAGAACAAAAGGCTTTGGGTGTAATTTTGATTACCCAATCATCCCAATCCGGTGTTGCTCACCAACGATGTAAATAGTAAGCTCTGGAACAGTAAATAGTCCAAATTATTTGCTAATCAGTTAGGGTGCCTGGAGAAGTTTGAACACCGCATCATTTTAAAGGAAGGAAGTCATCCTAAGGTACACAAAGTGAGGAAAGTACCTTTATCCTTGTGGGGTCCGTTGAAAGAAGAGCAGGACGGGCTTTGCGCTTCAGGTGTTATTGAATTAATTGAGTCATCTGAGTTACTCAGTCCAATCGTGCTGGAGACCAAATCCAATTGGAAATTGAGGATATGGGTGGAATTAAGAGATTTGAATGAGAGTATTTGGGTTGACCGTCAACCTCTCAAATGTATTGATTAGATGCTCATGAATGTCAGAGATGCTAAGTTCTTCCAGTCTTTGGACTTGTCAAGCGCAATTCAAGTGTGTTTACATTCTGATGAAGAGGGACATAATGATATTCAGGATGCGGTGCTAGAAAGACTGGAACTTGCGGGATAGACAGCAAGGAGAAATGTACATTTGGGACATACATCATCTTGGAATGGTATCAAATCCAAGTTGGTAGAGGCCATTGAAAAGGCACCCTCGACTGCGGGCAAGGAACAATTTCATTCCTTTTTGGGTTGGCCAAATACTATTTCAAGTTTGTGGAACATTTCTCAATAAAGTTCATGTGCTGCGCCTGTTAATGAAAAAAGGGGCAAAGTATGAGCGGAACAAGGAGTGTCAGTTGGCATTTGAAACTGTTAACAAGGCCCACAGGACAGGACCATAGTGGTCGTGGATGGTAGGGCGTATGCTCTTGGAGCTGTGCTTATGCCATGGAAGAGAGCTGGTCAAGAAAGGGTGGCTGCATTTGCATCACAAACTTTAAAAGGAGCCGATATACTACACTATAGAGAAGGCGGCACTGGCTTGTTGATGGACTGTGCAGCATTCTAAGACCTCTGCGTGGAGAAATGTATTTGAACTACGCACTGACCAGAAGACTCTCATAGAATTGGTCTCCACACGAGGGGTGGAAAGAGCACTTCCTAGAATAGCCAAAAGGTTGCATCAGCTCCAGGAATACAAATTTGAAATCAACTATGTACCAAGCGCAAGGAATCTGAATGCAGACGGTTTGTCCTATTTGCCTATTCTGTATGAGGATGGAACAAAAAATTAGTGGGTGGTGGCCAATGTGGAAGAGTCATGCAGAGATGCTGTTTCTGAAGATAATTCGAGGCAGGCTCTGACAGCCAACAAGACTCTGCAGCTGCCCATATTTTGCTTGTCACAGACTGGTGGACTAAGTAAGGTGGAAAGGGCAAAATTGAGTGACTATAAGACAGCGCGGACAGAGTTATCGGTCGTGGATGGTACAGTTAGATAATTCTGTAGGCTGCTGGTGCCTGTTGGAGTACACTTGAGATTAGTGGGGTTGTTGCTTTAAGGACATGTTGAAATGTCAGCCATGATAAGGAAAGTACACGTAGACATTTGGTGTCCGTGAATGGACAGGGAAATTGAAACGTTTGTGCGTGATTTTCTTGCGTGCACGTGAATCTTATAAAGTAGTTGAAACTCACCTGGAGGCAACGGAATTTCCCACCAGAGCATGGCAATGGTTGGTAATAGATATACGAGGTCCTTTCAATGGTGGAGGGATGGAAAGGAAATATGCTGTAGTACTGGTGGACTAATATTTCAAGTGGGCGGAGGTGGCATTCATTAAAGAGATTAGGGCATATAATGTGGTGGTACTTTGTGAGGTGTTTAGGAGAGCGGGCTATCCTGGGTGGACAGTTTCTGACAACAGTACACAGTTTGTAGCAGAGGAGTTTCATAAATTCTGGGGGGAAAAAAAGGTATAAATCATCACAAGAATGAAGTATATTATCCCCGGGGAAAAGGTCTACGGGAGCAGTCAGTCAAGAAATCTTTATTCGGCTTAATGACAGCAATAAAGAACAAATAAAACATTGTTTTAACAATAATAGGCATATTAAGATTTTAACAAATGTGAGTGATACCCAAGAGTTCATTTTCCGACAACATTACGACGTCGAACTGCAGCGGAGATATACTTATAGACCATAAGACATTTGAATTCATTATTTAAAAGAAGTAGATGACATAGTGCGGGTTGACACTTTCTAATATTTAAAAATCTTAATAATGGTTTTAAAAAAGTGCGTCTAGGGTTAAGATACAATTTACAAAAAAACAAAGTGCAAGGTGCTTTGTGCAGGAATTGAATTACATGGACACAATTCTAATTTGGCATCACAATATGCATCACGTGGGTACGATACCAGTAAATGAGCAATACCCATTCTGAACCTAATCAAATAAAACATCTTTACTTGATTACGGGAGCAATTTAATGGATTGTTGAAGGAATATGTACAGTTGGCGGCTGAATCTAGGTTGATTGCAAAGGTGAAGTTAAGAACATGCTGAGGTGTTATAGAAGTGCACCATACTCTGTCCCGGGAAAAAGATAATGTTACTTACACAGTAAACATCTGTTCTCGGCATGTAGAGCTGTAGATTGACATGCTTTGCATACTCCTGCCATCTAGTGTTGGGTCCAGATGTTTCAAGTTGGTTTTCTCCGAAGAAGTCTTTCCAGTCACAAGGTAGGCGACTCCTCCTTTCAGTGATAGTGTGCATGGGCATCGACTCCATTGTTAGATTTTTTTTCTCGCAGAGGGTGAGAATGGTGTTAGCAAGTAAAGACTAGAGATGTAAATGCGTATGTATATAGAGTAAGAGAGAGAACTGCAACAGGTACAGGTACCCGGGAGGCTAGTGGGCGCATGTGAATTTACAGCTCTACATGCCAAGAACAGATGCTTACTGGGTAAGTAACATTATCCGTTTGAGGCATGTGAGCTGTAGATCACATGCTTTGCATAGATATACAGCAGTATTCACCCAAAGCAGTGGCTAACCTGTAGCTGTTGGAGTTGTCTGAAATAGTGTTCTAAGTACTGCCTGGCCCACATTTGCTTGTAGTCTCGCTAACACATCTACACAATGTTTGGTGAATGTGTGAGGTGTAGACTATGTTGCCGTTTTACAAATGTCAACTATGGGGATGTTTCCTAAGAAAGCCATAGTAGCCCCTATTTTGCTAGTGGAATGCGCTCTAGGGGGTATTGTAAACGTTCTCTTTGCTTTTGCATAACAAGTTTGAATGCATTTAACAATCCATCTGGCAATACCGGACTTGGATATGGGATTGCCCTTGAGTGGTTGTGCAAAAGCAACGAGAATTTTGGTCTTGCAAAATGATTTTGTAACAAAGAAGTGCTCTTCTGACATTTAAGGTGTGTAGCGCTCGTTCTGCCACAGAATCAGGGTGAGGAAAGAATACCGGTAATTCAACTGACTCATTGATGTGGAAGGCAGATACTACCTTAGGTAGAAATTTGGGGTTAGTACAAAAAAAACACAGTCTCTGTGAAGTTGGAGAAAAGGTTCTTCTATAGTTAGTGCCTGTAGTTCTCCCATTCTCCTCAATGAAGTGATTGCAATGAGGAAAGCAGTTTTCCAGGAGAGAAACTGTGGCTCACATTTAAGCATGGGTTCAAAAGGTGGGCCCATTAATCTTGTGATGACCATGTTAAAATTCTACACCGGAGCAGGTAGAAGTCTTGGTGAGATAACGAGTCCTTACATGAAAGTTTTGATTACTGGCACTCTGAAAAGCGACAAGTGTTGCCTATTTTGTAGATACGCAGCTATTGCAACAAGATGTAGTTGGATAGAAGTGTAAGCTAATCATGACTGCTGCCAAGTGCAACAGGTAACAAATTATATTTTGTATTGAAGCATCAAGAGGATGGATGTTGTTATTGCAATAGATAAACATTTCCATTTGCCTGCATAACAGGCTCTTGTAGTAGGCCTTCTGGCCTCTCTGATGATGTTCATACAGTCAGGTGGGAGATTTAAATAACCAAACTCTAGGACTTCAGGAGCCAGATCACGAAGTTAAGAGCTTTGGGATCTGTGTAGGAAGCTGGCACTGGATATACTATACCAAAGTGAGGTATAGTGTGCACCGAGTCCAGTGGAACCCAAAAGGTAGGCAGAGGTAAATGTAGATAGAACCTGGCACTATATTTGGGGTAGTGTGGTCAAGCAGTAAGGCAGTATCAGAGGACAGTATTGAGCATTTGTTGTACACACTCAGTCAGCAAACTAATTCACACACTCAAAGACTGAACTTCAGACCAATTGTTTTTGAAGAAAGATATTCTTTTAGTTATTTTATTTACTAGAAACAAGCAAGCCTGGCACAGCTAAATGATAAGTACTTTGCAGTAAATATACAGTTGAAATACAGTATGTATTGTAATGGTATATGCACTGTGTTTTGACTTACAGTATTGTTGCAGAGAAATGCAATGCTTTGTAAATACAGTACATAGACGTGCATGGGCTTTTCAGTAAAATACCAGGTAAGTTACTTTTTGGATGACTTATCTTACTCAGTGTAGGATACCTGGATACTACACTAGGACATTTCCTGTAAACAGGTAAGTAAAAGCATTTTTGTTAAATAGTACAATTTTAAAGAATTTCTTTAGGTTTTCAAACTCCACACTTAGAAACTTTTCCAAGAAAAACAGTCAATGTTATCCTGTTGTAGTGTTATTGGTTTAAAGTAAAGTATTGGTAGTGGGAGTTGAAGTTCTGGGGGTAGACTCAGGGTCCCCCAGAGTCAGGGATGCACTCTTGTTACACCCTCAGCGGCACTAGGGCGGCCGGGTACAGGGTGTTGACGCCCAATGTTATCCAATGGGGTATATGGGGCCTCTGGTTGGTGGCTGCCACTTGTTTGTGGGAGCAAAACTCCTAGACTTTAGCTCAGGGCAAATGGGGAAACAAAGTAGCACCAAAGGCGCACCCTCAGCGGCATTAGGATGGCCGGGTGCAGGGTGCTGTTTCGACATCGGGCGCCCTGTTGTTTGCAATTGGGAACCTCCGGTTTGCAAAGGCACTGCCGGCTTGGGGATGATGTCCTTTTGGGTGCGACCACCACTTCGAGACGTAAGTTGGGATCTTGGGGATTGGTTAGGCACCTTTGGTTGGACCACCCAAGGCCGTGGGATGTCGGGTGAAGGGGTGCCTTTTAGGGTCGGATCTTCTTATCAGCTCCTGGTCGCGATTGGAGGACCTTCAGGATTTAGGCTGCAGGCGTCGGCTGGAGGTTTGAGGCAGGTCAGGGGTCGCCAGATCTCGGGTCAGGATTACCAGGGAGACCACCTCGTGGTGTTTGCCCACTTGAGCTTGGGCTGTGGATGGCGGGTGCAGAGTGGTGCGGATTCGCAATGTCTGGCGGGAGCCAGAGGATGGGGATGAACAAATCCGGTGTTCACGGGAAACACAGTCTTTGTGGTTGCAGGCAGGCAGGTCCTCCGGGGTTTTCGAGGTTGCTGGCTGCAGGACACACCGGGATTTCGCAGAAGCCGGTGTGAGGTGGAGAAAGGCCGGTAGGGCTGGGGCCAAGTCAGTGGGTGTCTTTCTCTTGTTAGTTTCTGCACGGCTGTTCGGTCCTTTTCTTGTAGTTTCTTCTGGTCTGAGAAAGCAAGGTTCAAGGGTGCCCTTAAATACTAGACTTAGGTCCCTTCCCTGGGGTGGGTACACCCCCTATTATGCCACCCTCCAGTGGGAGAGGGGCATAAGCCTTTCCCTGGTTGGCTGAGTCCCCCCATCTGCAAGATGGCGGGGACAGAGTTGTGCCTCATGTCGCCTCCCCCACCTGAGAGATGGAGTTGGCAGAGGTAGGCACACCTCTCTTCCTCATTTATTCTTTCCGCCGGTTCTCCCGCCCAAAGTGGGGGTCAGAACCAGTGGGGGCCAGTTGCTGAAGCTTGGGGAGCTCACAAAGGCGGCAAGCTTCCGCTTCGTGGACTCTGCCCATCCAAGGGGAGGAGGCTTGGCACCTCATCCCAAGATGTGCATTGTTTCAGGCCCCGGAGAGCAGCAGGCTCTTAACCCAGGGGACCAGAAGCATGTCTGGTGGTGGCAGCTGAAAGCAGCCACTTAGCCTGGAAACTAGAGGTAGGTTAGTTTTCAGGAGGCAGCTCTAAGATGCCCTCTGTGTGCATTTTCATTAAATCCCACACTGGCATCAGCGTGGGTTTAATGTTCTGAGAAGTTTGATACCAAACTTCTCAGTTTTCAGTGTAGCCATTATGGTGCTGTGGAGCTCGTAATGGCAAACCCCCAGCACCATATACTCTTAATGGCAGCACTGCACTTACAATGTCCAACAATGGACTTAGACAGTGTAGGGGTACAGGGCTCATGCACCTGTACCCTCACCACTGGTTTAGGGCACCCAACTAGAGGGGTGATAGACATATGCCAGGGCAGTGTGTTGTAGGCATGTGTGTGAACAGTTCTCAACATATAGTAATGATGTATGCTACACAGTATTTGTGGGCTGCCTATCCCACATATAACAGATATGCAGAAATGAACAAGCATAGTAGCTTGAATAGACCACTTTGTTGATTTTCCTTTATGGCATGGTCATTCAGCAATGTGGCATGTTTTCATTTTTTCATTCAGCCTGTGGGGTTCCACAGTGTGTTGTATCCCTAGCACATAAATCACCTTTCAATTATCAGTGCTGGTTTCTTTGTCTCAGGAGCACATTGACTAGGTGACATATTTGTGCTTACTTGTTTCATCTTTCGTATTATTGGGGGTGTCATCCATCTAAGCAGCCTTGAGTGGACTTTTTCAATGAAGCAACAATCATGTGTATTTTGTGTTTGTATTACAGTGGACCCTGAAGAAGAAACATAAGGACCCGAAATGCATTGGGCATGGTGTCATCAAGTGCAACGCATATAAAGACAATTGTATTCCATGTTTTTGTACAAATTATATAATTGTATCAGAATTGCTGATGCAGCTATATTGTACCTATCAAAGTTTTTTAAACATTAAACGTGTTCTGAAAAAACAATGAAAATTCATTGATCTACTTTATTGATTATTGCGTTTTGTTTACACTTACTAAAGCTTGTAAATAATTTTTCTTTAATTAATGTGAAGATTAACATTTATTCCAGTTGTGCACCTGGTCTATTCAAGCTACTCTGCTTGTTCATTTCTGCATACACAGGAATGTCTGCCATGTCGACTCATTACTTTGTTCTGCACCAAGGCACGCAGCCTGCAAAGGCAGTGTGTGTGTGTGTGTGTGTGTGTTTGCGTGTAAAGATACAGGACCTCTCAGGGTGGCACAATAAGTGCTGCATCCCTGAGAGGTCTTCCCTGGTCACAGTGCCCTGGGTACCTGTGGTACCATTTACCAGGGGCTGACCTGTGGCTAGAGATGCCAATTGGGTTAGTTTTGGGAAAAGAACACAGGCCCTGGGAACCTGATTGGCAGGGACCCAGGGCACATCAAGTCAAAATGCATCAGTGGTCTGACAAAAAAGTGGGGGGTACTGCAACAAATACCCACTTTCCTACAGCTGTCACCATTGGATTTGGATTCACTCTTGAAGTTGTCTCGTATGTAGTCTTGCGTGCGGTATTAGGGGATTGCACAAGGTCTCCATGTCCATTATTTTCCGCCACGGTCCTTACTGTTAGAGACTGACCCTTGTGGTAGAGCCAGTTCTGTGAATGCCTGAATGCTCTAAAAGGTAGTTAAGGCTCTCACCTCCACTGTGTTAATTATTGCTCCCAGGAAGATTTCCTCTATTTCTAGCTTCATTAACATTTTTTGATTGTGAATCAGTCTGTAAAGGGCGAGTATGACGGTCATGATGTGTCTACTGTATTGAGAGAAAGCGGCTGCTTTGATTAGGCAGTCGCCTAGATTCAGATATACGTGGATACCCTTCCTTCTTAGGAAGCTCTCCAATGTAGCTAGCCACTTTGTGAATACCTAGGGGACTGACTTGATTCTGAAAGTGAGTGCTCTAAAATGGTAGTGGTTTTGGTTGACCATGAACGGCAGGTCTTTTGTACTTGCAATTTATGGAGATGTGTAGGTAGGAGTCTTTTAGTGCTATTGTTGCCCTGTAGTCCTTTTCCCGCCGCCTGACAATCATATTGAATTTTTGTGTTTTTATGAACCTTTTTAAGAAGCGCAAGTCCAGAATTGGTCTTGGAGACCATTTGGGTATTGGGACTGGGAAGTATGTGGAGGAGTTTCCTGGTTTAATTACTGCAGTGGGCACTTTATTACCCTTTTGTTTTAAGAGATTCCGCACTTTGCATTGCAAGAAACGTGTGTCCACTTTCAAATGTTATCTTTTCTTTGGTCTGACCCCGGGTGGTGTCTTTAGAAGTTCTTTGTAATACCCATGTTGGACAATGTTGAGTATCCATTTAGCTCACATGATCCTACTCCACTCCTGAATGAAGGCCTCTAACCTGTCTCCCACTCATTTTATGTGGTGGGGTGGTTGGTAGGTAGTCACTTGGCTGAAGAAATGGCTTTTCTGGAGGGTTGTCTTCCTCCTCTCGCTCTGCTCCAAAAGGGCAGGCGCTGGACTGCTGAGTATTGCCACTGTTGTGTGGCTGTTGATGCCCTAACTGGCCTTAACAGCCTGTGGCAGTGTGCTCTGGAAGGTTCCCCTTCAAGTTGGTCTCCTCATGGGGGTTGTCGACCTCCCCGACCCCCCCCCCCCAAACATCCCTCGGTTGGTAGCCTCAAAATAGCAATGCTCCCATGGCTGTGGCCCAGTCATTGACTTTACGCTGTTGCAGCATATCATTCACCATTGAGCCAAACAAGTGTTCTCTGGTGAAGGGGGTACTGATGATTCTTGACTGCACCTTGCTCTTGTACCCGAACACCCGTAACAAAGCATGCCGCCTCATGGTTGGGCCTGTGACCATCTGTCTGCCGGCTGTGACTGTGGCGTCAAAGATAGTTCTCAGGCACATGTTGGAGATGGTTTTCACCTTTTCTACTAATATGGCTGACCACACACGGAACTGCTCTGGGGGAGGTTACATCAGCTCTTCAATTTCTTGCCAGCGGGCGTATTGCTCTAGGAGGACATTGGTGGTTTCAATCCTCCACTGTGTTGCTGCAGCTCTCCATTTTGAACCCCACTATTTCCACCCTCTTGCTCTCCTCCTCTCATGGTAGACCCAGGAGGTGGGAATGTTGGCCTTTTTTGCAGTGTCTACAATTATAGAATCCACCAGATCATTTCCCCAAATGTACAACTGGTCTTTGGATGAGTGCTTATATTTCTTTTTGACCCTCTGGATTACAACCTTGTAGGGTGTTGGCTCTCTAAAAGCCTCACCTCCCTGATCCAGAATGCTGGGAGCATTGGGGGGTATTGGCTTCTGCTTTGCAAGGGTACGAGAGTTTCAAGACGGAAGCACATCAATGCCTTCTTGTAAGGAAGTGGCCGCGTATATACTGTTCCCAAATAGGAACAGTGTGGACAGTCCCCAGAGGTTTGGCAGAGGCTAAAGTTAGATATAACCTTACTCTCTAAAGTGGTAGCTTGGTCGAGCAGTAAGGCAGTATCAGAGGACAGTGTAAAGCACTTGTACATACTCAGTCAGCAAATGGTCTCACACACTCAAGAACTGAACTCTAGGCCAATGGTTTTTGTATAGAAATATAGTTTTATTTTAGAACCAACAATGGATATCAAAATATACTTTCTCAGGATGAGATGCTTTAGATAAATACTTTCCAATATGCAATAGACTTTTGAATAGAACAGTTACAGTGTTTGCAATAGGCAAACGTTTGCAAAATCGACACTTAGAAAAAATTTCACAGAAAAACAGTCAATGGTTTCCTATGGAAGAAAATTGGGTTAGCAGTAAGTATGATTGTAATTACTTTTCAGGGTCAGTGCTGGGCACCATGATCCAGCACTGGGATCTCTCCTGATAGCAGGTGAGTATTTTCGTTTTCGTTACTCGGTTGATTTGAGGTGAATATTTTAAAGTTTAGAAACTCCACACTTAGAAGAATTTCCAAGTGAAACCAGTCAATGTTACCCTATGGAAGAAAAGAGTTATCGGCTATTGGGTAAATACTCGACTGGCAGAGTTAAGGTTCTGGGTATAGACTCAGGGGTCTCCCAGGGTCAGGTAAGTACAGTTGTTACACCCTCAGCGGCACAGGGGCAGCCGGGTGCAGAGTGAGTTAGGCCCAATGTTATCCTATGGGAGGCAGGGACCTTTGGTTGGTGGCTGCTGGCTAGCAGGCCACGCTGCTGTGGGAGCTGGGCTCCTGGTCACTTGCTCAGGGCAAATAGGGAAGTAGATAAGGGTAGAGGTTGCACTGCCAGGGGCCCTCTGGCGGCTGGGTGCAGGGCGCATTTGAGTCGTCGGACGCTTAATGGATTGCAAAGGAGAAGCTCAAGTACGAACAAAGGCTGCAAGCTCGGGGACGAAGATTCTTCAGGTGCGACCAACACTTCGAGAGGTAAGTTGGGTAGTTGGAGGATAGGTAGGCACCCAGGAGTTGGGCACAGGGGGCAGCAGGGTGCCGGGTGCAGGGGTGCCTTTTGGTGTCGGGAAATCTTTCCCTCTGCTGGTCGCGGTTGGGGGGGTCCCTGGTTCTGAGGCTGCAGGCGTCGTCAGGAGCATCGAGGTGGGACCTTGGGTGCTGGATTCGGGGGTCCACAGTCACCGGGGGGACGTCCTCGTGGTCTTTGTTCACTCCGGCAAAGGTCAGGCTTGGCGTGTGCAGAGTGTGCAGGGTTCGCGGTTCCTGGCCAAGCCAAGGGTCAGTTACTCACTTTGAGCAGTACCACTGCTCGTGGGAGTCCCAGTTACTTAGAGTCACAAGGTAGCCAAGTCCTCCAGGGTTTGTGAGGTTACTGGCCACTGGAGATGCCGGGGTTTAGCAGGAGCAGGTTCGAGGGTCGACAGGCCGGTAGGACTGGGGCCAAAGCAGTTGTTGTCTTCCTCTTGTTAGCAGCTGCACGGCAGGTCTTCTTTCTTCTTGATCATCTTTGCTGTTTCAGAATCTGGATCTGAGGAAGGAAGGTTCAGGGTGCCCTTAAATACTGAATTTAGGGGCGTTACAGGTAGGTAAAGGGCAGGGACGAACAATTGTTACTTACCTGTAAACAGGTGGTTATCCAGTATTGGTGTCTTTCATAGATTCACATGCTTGAATATTCCCCGTCGTCGGAGTGGGAGTCCCACGGTAAATAATATAGCAATATATACAGTGATAATATATATGTATACCTATACATACGTAATCATATAAAAACAGAGATATAAGCATATAATAACCTCAAGAATGTCCCTATATGAAATTTCCATAGAGATACATGGAAAGAGAAAAAAGACATTCGCAGTCTATCTATGTCATTATGTTAGTCCGAACTCCGGCCAATCAGGCGCCAGCTCCTCTCTAGAACCTTCTCCTCAGAGATCCTCACCTCAGATTTTCGTAGCACCATAGTGACTCAGAGTGTATGAGGAGAAGAGAGCCTCTGAAGGGAGGAGGGAGGGTCGCATGTGAATCTATGAAAGACACCAATACTGGAGAACCACCTGTTTACAGGTAAGTAACAATTGTTCTTCTCCAGTATTGGGGTGTCTTTCATAGATTCACATGCTTGAATATAGAATAGCTAGCAGTAACAATCATCATTGTTTCCATGATCACACAGCTTCGAAATTGTAATGACAATCAATCTTCTGATGCATATGACAGTACTGAATAACTGTAACAGTATAAATGCATCATTATGTCAATTATAAATGGAAACAATATGGAGGAGGGAAGGAAGAGGCTCATCTTATTTAAAAAGATTGCGAAGCACTGCCTGCCCAACTGCAGCATCCTCCTCGTTTAAAGTTGTAAAGCAATAGTGTCTTGTAAACGTGTGTCTGCTCGACCACGTAGCTGCTCTGCAGCTCTGATGCAAAGGCACTCCAGCAAATAAAGCAGTTGAGGAAGACATTGCTATGGTGGAGTGAGCCCTCACTGGTGACTGCAATGGCTTGTTTGCCTTTTGATGGCAGAAGACGATGGCAGTTGAAAACTTAACGTGCAATAGTTGGTTTCGTCACTGGACGACCCTTGTGAAAGCGTCCATAAGCTATGAATAGTTGATCAGTCTTTCGTAAAGCAGCCGTTCTGCTGATGTAGAATGTTAAACATCGTTTCACATCCAGGGAATGTAATCTCTGCTCCGCAGGAGTTTGCGGATTAGCAAAGAAAGTTCTTAAAATCACTGGTTCGTTAATATGACAGTCTGAAGGCACCTTCAGCAAGAAAGTTGGATTTGTACGCAATACTACAGAATCTGGTTTGAACTGTAGGAAAAGGTGGATTTATTGTAAATGCATGAATGTCACGGACGCGACGTGAAGACGTTAGCGCCCGAAGAAGAGCCACCTTCCATGTTAGATACTACAACTCGACCTTGTGAATCGGTTCGTACGGAGGTCTCATTAGTTGAGCCAATACGATGTTCAGATGCCACAATGGAGGAGGGCGTCTAACAGGAGGAAATTTGCAAAATAACCCCTAGAAGAATTGATGGATAATCCTTGAAGAACAAAGGGAAGTTGAACCATCCTGACGGAAACGGAAAATTGCCGCCAGAAAAAACCCCTAAAGGTTGCATGAGAGAACCCGGAGTTAGCTAAATGCAAGAAGAACGGGAACAATTGTTCTGGTGTGGAGTGAAAAAAACGGGTGCACCCCATTAGATGCACACCAGTGGAGAACCTTTTCCACTTTAATTTGTACGTTTTCACTGTAGAAGGAGCCCTCGCCTGAGCCAAAATGTCTCTACAGTCCTGTGGAATATCTAAATGGGCAAATTCACAGTGCTCAGGTTCCAAGCTGATAAGCTCAGTGAGGAGGGATTCGGATGACAAATTTTCCCCTTGTCCATCGTGAGAGATCTGCACGAGGATGTAGAAGGATAGGTTCGCATAAAGACAGCAGGAGTAGTTCTGAGAACCATGCCTGCCGAGGCCAACGGGGGGCTATAGAAGTAGATGGCAAGGTTGCCTCCGCATCTTCCACAGAAACTCGAGGTACGAGTGGGATTGGGGGAAGAAAAAACGTAGTCAAACAGATCGTACCAGTCCATGAAAAAGGCATTGCCCAGAGATCTTTTGTGGGGATGCCAGCTTGCGTAATCTCGGCATTTCCGGTTCTCTAGTGTGGCAAAGAGATCCAGCTGTGGGCGACCCCATCGTTGAAATATCCTCTCTAGAGTTGGTTGATGCAACTCCCATTCGTGGGTCGATGAGGAGGACCTGCTCAGGGAATCCGCCAGGATATTGGATACCCCCGGTCGATGAACTGCTGCAATCGTGATGCGATGGTTGACAGACCAATCCCAAATCGACTGAGCTAGTCGAGACAGTTTCGGAGATTTTGTCCCGCCCTGCTTGTTTATATAGTGCATGCAGGTTGTATAATCTGTCTGTATCAGGACTGATTCTCCTTGTATTAAAGGATGAAAAGCTTTGAGAGCCAGAAATATATAGCCATGAGTTCCAACCTGTAGAAGTGCCAGGTTTGACATATTGACCATTTTCCTTTTATTGATAAATCCTCCAAATGAGCACCCCATCCTTCCAGAGAGGCGTCTGTTATTGTCATGTCTGGTACCATTGTCAGAAAAGAAATGCCTTCCGTTAGATTTAACGGTTGTGTCCACCACCTTTGCGCCAACCTCATCCGATCTGTGACGTTTACAACATCGTTTAAAGAACCTGTAACCTGGCGTTCTTGGACATCCAGTACTCCTTGGATGGGGCGTGTCTGTAATCTGCAATGAGGGATCAATGCAATGCATGATGACGCCATTTTCAGAAAGGACTTCAATATTCTTACAGAAACGGATCTTTTTGATCTGATAAGGGTTACCAGTCGGAGAATTTTTTTTTTTTTTTTGAAAACGGTCTTGGGAGAGAAGTGCCCTTGCTGACACTGTCTAAAGTTGCTCCCAGAAAATCTGTGCGATGAGAAGGCTGTAGATGGGACTTTGTGGTATTTATGGAGAGCCCTAAGGCGCGAAAACACCTCCTGTCAAAGATGTGTGTGTTGTAGAAGTTGAACTTTCGATTGTGATTTTAGGAGATAGTTGTCCAGAAATGGAAAGATCTGAACACCCTGGAACGTAGGACGCTACCACAGGGGCTAGCACCCTTGTAAACACTCGAGGGGCCGAGCGTAGTCCGAATGGTAAACTTTGAACTGGAAAATCCTCTCGACCCACTCGAAAACGAAGAAATTTCCGATGTTGTCGTAGTATGGAGATATGTAAATATGCATCTTGGAGGTCGATTGTTTCCATGAAATCTCCTTGTGAAAATAATCGCAAGATCTCTACAAGCGTTCGCCTACGAAAAGATTGTTTCTTTAGATACCTGCTGAGAGCCCTCAGATCTAGAATGGGCTTCCATTCCCCCTTCCTTTTGGTGATAAGGAAGAATCGGGAATAAATCCTTTCCCTCTTGTGAGATCTTGGTACTACTCCTATGGCTCCCTTGTGTTATAGAAATTGAACTTGTTGTAACAGTTCTTTGATATGAGCCGGTGGTAGTCCGGTAGGTGGTGTGGGTGGAGGGAATTCGATGAACTCCAAAGTGTGACCTCTTTCTATAATTTCCAAAACCCGACGGTTCCTTGTATGGAGGACCATTGAAAATAGTACCGATAGATTCGACCTCCAATTTTCTGGGACTGATGGAAGTCATGTCTCTTAGGAGTGTAACCCTTGTAAGAGGATTTTCCTCTGTAAGTCTTGGAAGACTGCTGTCGAGAAGTTTGCTGTTGGTTAGAGGAATATCGGTTTGAACCCTGGTTATAAGGTCGATATTGATTGATTCCTCTTCGAAAATTAGAGGAGGTGCCGCGTCCGCGTGCACCCCGAAAGGGCTGTTTTCAAAATTGCAATGTGCCCAGAGAGCGAGCAGTATCTGTATCTTTCTTTATCGATTGGAGAGCTTCATCCACCTGATCTCCGAATAAAACTTCTTCGTCATATGCCATGGTCTTTGACGGTTCCGGCAGTTGCTCAACTAGTGTTGACATATCCGCCCATACTTGACGGTCCTAACGACCCAGGATGGCTAAAGCATTAGCCGCTCTCACCATGGTGGAAGCCATCGAAGAGAATTTTCACCCTATGGCATCCAAACGACATCCACCACGATCAGGTGGTGCAGTGATCGTAGATGCAGGGTTTCTAGCCCGGCGTTGCGCTGCCTGTGTGACTACAGAATCTGGCTTCGCTTGACCAGTGAGGCACGCTGGTGCTCCTAATGGTGATTTGTACTTTTTCTCCAGTCTAGGCACCCATGCCGGAAGACTATGAGGCCTTCATAATCCTTTTCGCCTTCCTCCCCAATAAACTCGATTATAGGGATTGTATGTGTTTGTTTAACAGGCTGATTTTTGAAATCGTACAGGAAATAATCCTTAGTTAATTTGAACGTTAGTGCTGTCCTATCCCTTAACTGGTGGAACTTGCATTTCAACAGGTGGTGAGTCACCAGGTAGCACTGGAGAGGGAGATGGTGTTTGGGCATGATAGTTATCCCACTCCGCCATACCATCATCATCATCATCATCAGCAGCATCGCCACCATCATCAAGAATCTCACCATCCTCCCTGTCCTGAGGAATTTCTTCTTCTTCAGTATCATGAGGAGGTACTGTCCGAGTTGAAGAATGTCTCAGCGGTACTGTAGGTATTACCACAGAAAGTATTGGAGCCGGTACCAGTTCCGATATAGTTGTTGGCACCACTGGAGTAAGCGGAACCACAGACACTTGTGGTGATAAAGGAAAAAAACGCCGATTATAGTCGTCCAACATGAGTTGCAGAATAGTTATCAGTGACAATGGTAGCGTCGCAGTTTGTCTTCCGTAGGAATTTCTTCCTGATAAAATTGTTCATCACTATTATCTTCCTGGCATCTTATTACTAAATCTAAGGGACTGTGTGCCGTCACAACCGATTCAGCTAAACTTTCTTCTGAATCTTGATCTGAGTCAGTGGTAAAACAATGGTGAAGGAAGGCGGGAATCCTCCACCGATATAACCTCACCCGACATATCTTGTCAAGTACTCGGTGGTAATGGTAATAAAGGAACAGCAGCAAAGGACGAAGTAGTCGCTGTATATGTGGAAGAGATTTGGATTTTTAATGACCTCTGTGCAGAAGTCGTCTTTTTTAAACCCTTATTTTCACCGATGAGACTGCAGTCGACGGGCTCTGAGGCATAGAAGGCTATTGAAGAGATCTTCGTAGACGGAATCGTCGACGTAACCATCGTCGACGGAACCACCATCGAAAGATTCATTGCCGACGGAACCATCGCCGACGGAACCATCGCCGACGGAACCATCGCCGACGGAACCATCGTCGACGGAGCCATCGTCGACGGAGCCACCGTCGACGGAGCCACCGTCGACGGAGCCACCGTCGACGGAGCCACCGTCGACGGAGCCACCGTCGACGGAGCCACCGTCGACGGAGCCACCGTCGACGGAGCCACCGTCGACGGAGCCATCGTCGACGGAGCCACCGTCGACGGAGCCATCGTCGACGGAGCCATCGTCGACGGAGCCATCGTAGACGGAGCCATCGTCGACGGAGCCATCGTAGACGATGAAGCCATTTTTTCTTTTTGAAAAACTGGAAAGTTGAAAACCTCACTAGCCTGAGAACTATGTCTCGTGGGCGACACAGCAGTATTCAAAGAAGAAGAAGTGGCAGATGTCATAGTCAGAGACATTTTCTTCTTTTTAAGGAAAGGAGTAGGTAACTCCTGTACACTACTGCGTTTTGAGGCTGTGTGGGAACGGCCAGAAGTAAAGTTTTCTACCTCAGAAAATTACTTCATCTTTATCCTTAAGTCTCTGGAGCCACAACAAGAGACGGCCTTCCCTGTCTTTCAGAGTTGTTGTAGAAAAATTCTACAAAATTTACATTCACCCACTTCATGGTTAGGGTAAAGACAGTAAATACACTTACTGTGTGGATCTTCTGAGAATAACGTAGATTTCCACAAAAGAACAAGGTCTAAACAAAGACTTCTTACTTGAAGTCATCCTGAAGAGAAAAAACTGAGCAGAGCTCAGGGAGACTCCCTTTCACACGACGTGCGGTAGAAAATCTGAGGTGAGGAGCTCTGAGGAGAAGGTTCTAGAGAGGAGCTGGCGCCTGATTGGCCGGAGTTCGGACTAACATAATGACAGAGATAGACGGCGAATGCCTTTTTTCTCTTTCCATGCATCTCTATGGAAATTTCATATAGGGACATTCTTGAGGTTATTATATGCTTATATCTCTGTTTTTATATGATTACGTATGTATAGGTATATATATATATATATATCATCACTGTATATATTGCTATATTATTTACCGTGGGACTCCCACTCCGACGACGGGGAATATTCAAGCATGTGAATCTATGAAAGACACCCCAATACTGGAGAACAATAGGTCCCTTCCCTGTGGTGGGTACACACCCTATCCTGCCACTCTCCTGTGGGAGGGGGGCAGTAGCCTAGTCCTGATTGGGCAGGGCTTCCCATCTTCAAGATGGCGAGAGCCCGGAGATGTGCTTCACCTCGCCTCCTTCACCTGAGGGGTGGGGTTGGCAGAGGCTGGCACACCCCCTTCCCTTCCTTGGAGTTTCCGGCCAGTCTTCCCGCCAGCGTGGGGGTCAGAACCGGTTGGGGCCAGTTGCTGAGTACAGCAAGTGGCCTGGAGAAGCGCACAAAAGGCGGCATGCCTTTGAAGCTTCCCCTGCCCATCCTGGGGGAGGAGATCAGCACCTCGCCCAGGATGTGCATTATTGCAGGCCCAGGAGAGCAGATGGCACTCTACCCAGGGGTCCAGCAACATGTCTGCTATGTGACAGCCTAGGCAGCCCCTCAGACAATACGTGGATTGTAGGTTAGGTTCTGTTCAGGGGGCATCTCTGAGATGCCCTCTGTCGTGCATCTTACAGTAAATCCATGCGGGTTTACTGTGCTGAGAAGTTTGATACCAAACTTCTCAGTCTTCAGTGTAGCCACCATGGTGCTGTGGAGTTCGTGTTGACGACCTCCCAGCACCATATACTCCTAATGGCAGCACTGCACTTACAGTGCCCAGGAATGGACCTGGGTACTGTAGGGGCACAGGTCTCATGCACCTGTGCCCACACCACTGGCATAGGGCACCCAGCTAGAGGGGTGACTGAGGTATGCCAGGGCAGTGTGTGTTGTGGGCATGGCACATAGGGATGTGTGCCATGTCGACTCTGTTTTGTTCTGCACCAAGACAATCAGCCTGCAAAGGCAGTGTGTGTGTGTCAGTGTACAGGGCCTCTAAGGGTGGCACAATAAGTGCTGCTGCCCTCAGGGGCCTTCTCTGGTCACAAGGCCCTGGGTACCTAGGGTACCATTTACCAGAGGCTGACATGTGACCAGAGACGCCAATTGGGTTTTGGCTGTTAGGCAGTTTTTAGGGAAGGAACACAGGCCCTGGGCACCTGATTGGCAGGAGCCCAGGGAACAACAAGGAAAAGTGCATCAGTTATCAGGCAAAAAGTGTGTGTGTGTGTGTGTGTGGGGGGGTGGGGGGGGGGGTAACACTTCCTTACACTTCTCTTCAATGAGCTGGAGTTTGAAGACTGATTGTAAGTGTTTGCAATTAGATGGTATGATAAACTTGAGGCCTTTCTAACTGTTATAGCAAAACCATAAGCAATTATGGAGGGCAGTTCTACAGCCAAACCTTCTGTACGGGGCCTTAAACAGCGTCCTTCTTGCTCTTGCAAGTGTACAAAAACATGATATCAGGGAGACAGTCCTGGACTTCAATAAATCCACATGTAGGCCGGAATGTAACTTGAATGGAAAAAAATCCCCAGATACTTACAGTTTTGTTTGACAGTTAGTTGGATCCCATCAATGATCCCATTGTTTTAAATATTTTACTGTTTTTGTTTTCTTATAGTTTAATTTAAGTTTACACACTTTTCATGCTCATCCGGATTAGGTCACCCTTGTATAGGATGCGTGTAAGGGGAAGGCCCTCTAATCTAGGAGGATACACATTTATTAGGTCTATTTCTATGGATAGACTAGACAAATAGATGTTAAACAGTATTGGGGCTAAAACACACCCTTGCTTTACCGACCGTCGTGTAAATCTTCTTTGACAGCCTAGTGCCATCTCTCAACTTAGCACAAAGCCAAGTTTCAGTGTAGTTACGTTAAATGGTTCTCCTAATTTCTATGGAGATCCCTATACTGGTAGGTTTCTGCCAAAGAAGATCTTGTGGAACCTTGTTGAATGCTGCCTTAAAGTCAATGAAATATGCATAAAGTGTTGATTTTGCTTTGAAGGCTTATTCCATGCATAGACTTGGGGCTTCCATGTTAAAAAATGTGCTCTGGCCTGCTCAGAGAGTTTGATTCTATGGGATGGATGAATGTGTGTCTACCCATGTCCTGTAATTCTAAACTTGCTAAGTACTTGGCCTCAGTGTCCAAAAACACAATTAATCAATAATTTGCTATTGCTACCTTATCCTGTAGATCTAGACTCGATCTAGCTTCAGATTCCTTACATTACAATATGTCCCAGGCGTCAGACTGAATTCCGGACGTTTTTGAGCAGTGAGTTGTTAGGTTCCACTGTCTTGGCAGAAATTTTATGCGCAGAGGCTACAGAGGTGCCATCACAAGGGTGGACCTCAGTTACTTTTGCAACTTTTAACGACAGGAGCACAGACCCATAATGAAAATTAACTGGTGAGAAATGGTAAGGCCCTGAAAAGGGTGCCCCTCACACTGCAATCGGCTCGCAGAGTGCTTAGGATGAAAGGGCCAGTAAGGAATATACAGCTAGATAAAGTCTACCAGATAAGGCTTTTCCAAAAGTTAAGTAACTTGTTCACTTGCTAAAAATTTATAGTCACAGATTACTTACATTAAAATAGATACAGAAGCAATGCCTCCCAGAGGTGGGTCTGCAGAGCCCATAACACCAGAAAGTCCAGACACTGTAGGGGTACAGGGCTCATGCACCTGTACCCTCAGCACTGTTATAGTGCACCCAGCTAGAGGGGTAGCTGACCTATGCCTGGGCAGTGGGTTGTAGGCATGGCACACAGGTATGTGTGCCATGTCAACTTCAAATTGCTCTGCACAAAAACACGCAGCCTGCAATGGCAGTCTGTGTGTGTAGAGGTACAGAGCCTGTAAGGGTAGCACAATAAGTTCTGCAGCCCTTAGAGTCCTTTCCTGGCCACAGTGGCCTTGTTACCCATGGTACCTTTTACAAGGGACTGACATGTGGCCAGAGAGGTGCAAATTGGGGGTACAAGGTACAGTTTTGGGGAAAGAACACAGGTCCTGGGAACCTGATTGGCAGGGACCCAGGGCGCATCAAGTCAAAGCGCATCAGTAGTCTGGCAAAGAGCGGGGGGGTTACTGCAACAGAAACCCATCTTCCTACAGTCCAGGTCTAGAATAGAACAAAAGCCTCAGTATTTCTTGGGCAACTGAAGGGAGCGCAATTAGCAACCGCAACCTACTTCTGATGCTGGCACCCTCTCAATGGCACCCTTGGCCTAGAGAGCCAGAACTTCCTGATGGAGGTCCTCTGCCAGCTGGTCACAAGTGGTGGCATGGGTGGAGGGGTGGACACAAAGGGGATGGAGTAGCCCTTTTGAATGATTTGCGGTCTGATGTTACTGACTCCAAGTGGCGCAGGTGATGCCATATTCTGCCCTCACACATCCCCCCCCCCCCCCCGCCCCTCCAACCCCTCTAACCTCTCTGGGAACCACGTCCTTGGCCTCTCAAAAAACTGGGAAGCATGTTGGCTGTTGTGGTTGGAATGATATGGACACAGTAGGAAAACCTTTCCGTGGTCACAAACGGGGCGGAAGGCGGACTGAGGTTCCCAACAGACAAGCCCAAGAACCTGACCGTAGCTCTGTTGTCCTTGAAGCCCTCCAGCGCTTTGTCTGCTTTCTCGCCAAAAAGGCAAAAGCCATCAAAGAGCATATCAATAAGCGAGGCTTGAACATCCCCCTGAAAAGCCAGTGGTTCTTAGCTAGGCATGGTTGTGAAAGGCCACCGTCGATCTACCCAGTGATTCGGCTGTGCCCAGTCCACATCGGAAGGTAAACTTTGCTGCGTCTCTCCAGCCAGCAATAGATTGGGAGAATATGGTTCAGGCCTCATACGAGACTATGGGCACCACTTACAGAACCAAATTGCAGAACATATGGGTATATCGGCCCAAAAGGCACAGGACGTTTGCTGACCACAGTGCAAGGGTGGCAGAAGAAAACATTCTCTTGCCAAAGGTATCCAGCCTCTTGGAATCTATCCAGAGGAGCGGTATTAAACGTGCCAGGATTGGACCACCAAACTCCATGGGGTGGGTAGCTGGGTAAGGAAAATGGGGTACCGAAGGAGCCGAGCGATGGCAGCGTGCAATCGTCCTATGCACAGGAGCCCCTGCGCAGGGCTTGGACCAAGCCAGAGTAGGACGTCGGTAACAGCTTCATTGAAAGGGAGTAAAGTTTCGGAAGGGGCTACTCCCGGCAGAAGCAACTCTGTCAAGATGTTCGTCATGACTGACACTGATGGTAACTGAAGGTTCAAAACCTCGACTGCCTACGCACCACCATAGTAAAAGAGGGTCCTTTCTCCGTAGCCATGGTAGGAGAAGAGACCAAGCCAGTGTCTAATAAGATACCTAACCCCTGGGCTCTGCCATTTCCTCATACCAGTTATTGTAAGTCTCATCAAGGGGATGCTGGTATTCATAAGGGTCCTCAGACCACTCCAATTCGTCTCCCTCTCCAGACCTGTCAAAGGCAAAAGACACTGCTTCCAATCTAGAGAGCACAGTCCCGGTAGGTGCCGGAACTGGCATCCAGCGACGTTTATCAGTTCCGCATCAAAGTCGGTATAGACTATGAGAATGGTGCCAGGGTCGTCAGAACTGGAGTGAGCACAAAGGAAGGTCTCATTTGTCACTGGCAGCTCCACTCTAGGTGAAACATGGGATCCATGGGGCCCGACTAGCACCAAGGACAAACCCGCCAGTGAAGATCCAGTGGAGGACCCTCCTAAGCCCGTGTCGCCTGAAGGTGCTGCAGAAAGGCCGGGCTGCCCAAATATGGGGTGCATGGGCTCAAAATTCTTTGACCTGGGAGGGGGTCGTTTTTGCTCCAGGATAGTTAGGGCAGCGCTCAGCCACAGTGCAAGCCTGGAGTACCTCCTTAGAAGACTTCAATGGGTGCAGCGAAGTCAAAGACCTCTGCAATTTCTTGCGTTTGTGGGACTCATAAGACAACGTTAAGCGGGATGATGATCGCCGGGTGTGGCTTCACAAATGGTTCCAGGACCTTCTGCACGATCTTCAGCGTCGCAGGGTCGTCCGACAGAGGAGCTGGAGGGATTTCTCCCTCAGCGCCTTCAGGTGCATGGGACAATAGTCCTGGAGGTCTTGAAGTTGTGGTCCTTCTCCAAGCACCACAAACAAACCAGGTGTGGGTCTGTCGCTGATACCTGCTTGTGACATGCACTACATAGTTTGAATCCAGCCGGTTTGTTTGGGAACATCCTGTCAAACCACGAGAGAAAATCTCTCAAAAAAGGTTTGACAAAAGTCTAGAAAAAAAGAAACACGAAAAAACGATTGATGGGAGCTCTATACAGATCAGAGCTATCTGGAGTACAAGGGAAAGAACTAATGTTAGCGTGCTAGAGTGACACCTACATAGTTATTGTGCATGTCATTTCCAGTGTCGCAGACATGTAGCTGAACGACATCACCTACCAGCGCACAGGGGTGCGGCTCAGAAACGTCCAGATCCAGTCTGATACCTAGTGAATATTCTACGGTAAGGAATCCGCGGTCAGAAGGCTATGTCAGATTTATAGATTCATGCAGCAGATAGGCTTTTATTTATAAAGGGGGTGCAATGTTTAAAACGAAAAACATGATTCTGCTTGATCACCGTCTCAACCTGCTATAAGTTGCCGAAGAACTCTTGAATAAAGGTTTAGAGTATGTTCTCCTGGAGCGATCTTTAATCGCACCACCTTGCTCCCGATCTTCGCATGGATTCGGAGTAAGAAACTGTAATTCTTGTTCACCGTTCAATATCAGCCTCCTTCAGTCTTGGGTCCTGATTTGGAAGGGATTTTGAAACAGTCTGAAATTCCTCTTTTGGAGGAATGCTGCTCCTTCAGTTTCAAGCGGTTTGTAGGAAGCTGGCTCTTTCTATGATATTTCAAAATGAGATATTTTGTGTAAAGAGTCCAGGGGTTCCCTTATGAGTGAACAGGGGCTTGCTATAGCAATCTCAAGGTGGTCTTCCAGGTGGTAGTGAGGTCGAGCAGTCTTACGCTTATCAGAGGGGAGTGATAGACATCTGTAATTACACACAATAGTCAATAAATGATGCACACGACTCAAGAAGATCTACACCAATTGATGAAAATAACACTTATCTTTATATATATGTATTTAGGACCAGAGCCAATTAGATTAGGAAAGTACGCTTTGCCGTAGAATCGTTAGAGTTCAAAAAGTCGACAATTTTAAGAAGCTGCATTGTTATCCTATGGGAGGAAGAACAAGTACTGTATTCAGATAAAGTACAGCGACTTACAGGACCAATCTCCAGGAGTTAAGGCGAGTGGTGGGAAAGGTCCAAAGCAGCACCAGCAGACCACCATTAGCTGCCAGATGCAGGGGAGCAAAACAGTGTTGGGTGCCCAATGTTACTCTATGGGGATCGGTCTTTGCGTAAAGAGGCTGCAGGCTTTGACTTAAACCAGTCAGGCTAAACGAACAAGGGGGCTCAGGCCTGACGGTGGTCTGGGACGTAGGGACACTTTTGGTCCTCTTCTCCAAGGCCCAAGGGTGAAGGGTGCAGAGATGTCTTTAGGTGTCTCGTTTTTCTTACCAGGAGCAGTCGAAGTAGAAGGGGCCTTCATGTAGAGGCTGCTGGGGAGTCCACGAGAAGCGTTCTGTGGACGTGGTCTATGGAAGGCTGGGGGACCACGCTTCTACTGTTGGCCCACTTTAACCCGGGCTTGGAACGACAGGTGCAGTGGTGTCCTTAGGCGTATGGTTTAGGTGGCCGTGAAGTCCTCTCAGGTCTTTTGGTGCTACCTGCAGGGAAGCAGGTCTGCTGCTTCACAGAAGTTCTTGGTTCGTAGGTGAAGTACTGGCAGGCCTCCCAGGCTTTGGAGACACAGCAGCTACAGGACAAGTCGTCTTTTGGTGCAATTGTTGAAGTCAGCAGACAAGCCAGCAGGGCTGGTGCCAAGTCAGTTACTGGGTCTTCAGTTCTTACCTTGTGTGCCTCTTCACGACGGTCGTCTTCTTTCAGGTCGGCTGGATCTCATTTTCTGGTGCCTGGGGCTCCCCTAAAACTGAATTTAGGGGCACTACGGGAATGCAGAGTAGAAGTCAATGGGCTGACCCTTGGGATCACAATGCCCCCTATATGACCACTTCCTGTGGGAAGTGGGCATAACCCTGTCCCGGAGTTCCTAAGTTTGCCAACACAAAGATGGCCAACTCTGAAAAGTCAAGTCCACCTAATGCTAGGTTACCTTATGGTGGTCAAGCTTGGGGGTGGCCACACGTACCTAACTAATTTTCCCGCCTGTCCGGGTGCCAAAGGGCTCTGGACAAAGGGGTCGAATTCCTCTCCTGTGAGGGGAGCCACACTCACATTTCAATGGTGGTAGCTTCTTTGAAGCTCCACTACCTTGAAACGCTATTCAGCAGGTCATCATGTGGGGGCGGGTGTGAACACACTCCTCCTGAGCAGGCCTGGTTTCTAACTTCCTGAGAGCAAAGGCTCTCACCCATGGGGGTCAGACACTAGTCTCTGGTGGTAGGCTGGCAGCAACCAGTCAGTCAACACACAAGGGGCTGGTAGGTCTTCAGGGGGCTCTGGGTGAATACATTATTAAATCCAACACTGGAATCGGCGTGGGTTAATTAACGCGAGATGTTTGATACCAAACATCCCTATTTAAGTGAAGCCATCATGTAGCTGGGGAACTTGTTTTAAACACTGTCCAGCACTTGTGCTATAAAGGCTTCGCTGTTCACTTGCACTCGCAGTAATTGAACTGCCCAGCGCAGGGGCATATCTTCTCAGGCAGGCACCCTGCCGTAGGTCTCTAAGGCCTGCTGTGGGGGTGACTTACAAATACTACATGCAGTGTTAGGGGACATGGAACACAGGCTTGTGTGCCATGCCTTCACGTTTGTCTGCACTAAACCAAGCAGCCTGCGATGGCACTGTTCCATGTGTTTGGTGAGCGGTCACTCAGTGTGGCTGGAGCTGCAGCCCTTGGAGACCTTTCTTTAGTATCTTATGCTCTAGGTACCAGGGGTACCATGTACCAGGGACTTAGAGTGTTAAAGATATTTCCAATTGGGGGAAACAAATGTACAGTTTTGGGAAAGAGATCTGGCACTGGGACCTGATTAGCAGAGACCCAGTACACTTCTAGCCTAAATCCCATCAAATACCTGGCAAAACATGCGGGTTACAATGAGACTTTCTTCCACAGTCATTCCTCACTTTTTACATTAAGAGCTTTCCCCGTATTTCAGTTATCAACAGTGTTCTTTTCCTTGTTTTTTCTGATTTCTTTTGAAGCAGTCAGAAGCCTAAGGCTGTATAACATATGCATATTTGCTTTGATCTACCTAGTATTTTTTTTTGTTTTCGCTTTGACTGTTTTAATGTTTAACTGCTTTCACCTTGGAAGTCTAACACCTTTGGCCTCAAAGACTTCTCTTAACAAGGCATTGTAGGCCTATACTTTTTCAGCACTGTAAATATTTTTGTCAATGTTTCAGTAGGATCTAACACTAACAGAGCTCCATCTTTGTAGTCAGTCATGGAGGCGCTCTGAGCCTCATTGGCTCCTCCGAATCGCCTGAGCCCTCCGCATATGCGAACCTCAATTTGCCCATATTCTGCTGTTTGAATTGCATTATAGGGTAATGTGCTCAGTTTTTATGCAATGTTTAACAACGGGGGGGGGGGGGGGCAGAAAAAGGATCGAACTTCACTGTTTCTAGGTTAACAAAGGTTCCAAACCTTGTAATAGTTTGACAATTTCCAATGTCGCCATGTACAGAAATATGCTTCAGCACTGCAAAACTCAAATAAGAGAAAAACCTCAAATAAGACAAAAACCATGAAACGTGCTTACACTTCTAGATTGTGGAAACAACTGGTTCTCCTTCATTGTCTTCACTGGCAATCATGGTTTTCCTCCAGTAACAATCTTAATCACTGATCTGGTAAATTCTCGTTGGGCTGTGTGTTTGATGTGGAGCTCCCATTTTCACTTCTGAACCAACAATCTGGAAAAAATATTCTGAAGACAAAGACCACGTACCTTGGCATTGTGGGCCTATGCTCAACATCACTGAGGAAAACTACCTCAATTAGTGGTCGAGAAGGAACCCAAACTATCGTGGATGAAGATTTTGCTAGGTTGATATGTTGGCACATTAACTGGATACTGGGGGCAGTCAGTTGGCAATGATGCAAGGGGTCCTCTGGAGGTGAAGTTTTAAAGCTAGGATGTAAAATGGCTTTCATGTTACGTGAACAGATATTTTTTGTACTCCTATTTATTTTCCAGGCCTACAGCACTAACACTTTCAGTGTTTTTACCAGCCGCATTTTAATGTCACTGTGCACATCAAACAAAGTGATTCCTGAAAAAGAGTTAAAGATGGGCTACTGGGATTCTGGTGTCAAGCCTGTGAGTCTGAGTCAGAAAACAGTTGCATGTTAAGACCATGGCAAACCCAGGAGTGGCTAAATCAGTACAGCCTTATGCAGTTGAGATTATCCAATTTGAGATGCTTATACAGCCACTAAGAATAACACTTGTCCTCTTCAGTGATACTTCTTAAGGATAAGCTACTTACCTGTAATCAGAGTTGTCTTCCAGGGGTATCCTCATCAATAGTCATAAGCATATGAATATTCCCGCCCATGCGCAGTGACCCCGGAAACAATTTAAACATATATGTGAGAAACATGTATGAAGCTATATATATATCTATATATATATCTATATTCACAAAAAAAAAAAAACATAGGTTTCAGGCACGTTATAGTTAGGAATTAGCATTTAAAAAACCTCAGAAATTCACTGAAAAAACCATAGGTTTCAGGGGTGTTATAGTTAGCTGGACTTTTCACTTGTACAAAACCATTGAAATTCCCCCGTTCTAGTTAGTTCAGCTAACTATAACTCGCGCGCCCACAATGCACTGCTGATGACGTCACATATTACATCACTCATGACATGGTCAGTGACATCACTCATGACATCACTGATGACATCTCAAATGACATCACTGATGACATCATCCAGTGAATGTGTGTTTTTCTGAAAATTAAATATGTTTTATATATGTATATCTCAAGGTCGATGGAAGAATAAATGGGTATATAAGTGTCTAAATGGATGATTTGTTTTTGAAAAATTGATTGTGTAACTGACTGATTAAGTGTATCATAGTGAATACATGGCTTACTGAGTAATGTTTCAACATGTAAATATCTGTATCAGTCTCTCACTTTGTGTACAAGTGGCTGCATGGGTTGGTGAGTAGCTACATGGGTGTCTATATAGGATATTAGTTGGTTTTTTGAGTATCAGTCGGAGTGTCTGCATGGTTCGGTGGGGGGTATTACGTAGTGCATAGGTGCATGAATGAGTGACTCACTCTTTGTATGTGTTGAAGACAGCATGTGTGCAGGACTGTATGGGTGGATGAGTGTGTGTATGGGTGTGTTAGTGAGTGATAGACTGTCTCAATAGTGTCTTTATGAGTAACTACATATGTTTTAAACTAGTATATGTGACTATTGGTGTATATAAGTGAGTATATGTGAGAGTGAGAGATTGAAAGAGTTCCTGTATGAATAAGTATGTGTTTCTATAAGTGATTGTTTAAAAGACTAAGTATGTGTAAGTTTCCGTAGAAGTAAGTGTGGTGGTGTGTGTATAACTGTATATGCAAATAAATGTATGTTTGATTCTTTATTAGCATGAGTGACTATGTGTGTGAGTAACTCTATGGATGAGTGGCATTGTGTAACAGGATGTATAGGTGTATGAGTACATATGATGAGTGAATACATGTATGAGTGACTGTATAGGACTGTTGGTGAATGAGTGGATGTGTATGTGGATCTTAGAATTACTGAAGAGGTTGTTGTAACTGGTATTGGTATGTCCATTGTTTTGAAAAGTTTAGTCTCTATTTTTGAATGTGTGTATCAAAAGTTATATTAGGGTGAGAGGAGGTCTGCCACTCTATCACAAGGATGATGTCATCAGTGATGTCATTTGACATGTCATCAGTGATGTCATGAGTGATGTCACTGACCATGTCATGAGTGATGTAATATGTGACGTCATCAGCAGTGCATTGCGGGCGCGCGAGTTCTAGTTAGCTGAACTAACTATAACGGGGGAATTTCAATGGTTTTGTACAAGTGAAAAGTCCAGCTAACTATAACACCCCTGAAACCTATGGTTTTTTCTGTGAATTTCTGAGGTTTTTTAAATGCTAATTCCTAACTATAACGTGCCTGAAACCTATGGTTTTTTCTGTGAATTTCAAAGGTTTTTTAAATGCTAATTTCTAACTATGCCTACAGAGATAGGACATGTTTAGAAAGAAGAAAAAATACACAGAAAGAAAAAAAAGAAGTGCAGAAAGAAGCAACAGAAGTCCTCAAAGACGAAGAAAAGTGCAGGAAGAAGGATAACGTGCAGAAAGAACAAAAGGAAGAGCAGAAAGAAGCCTTGTTGCAAAATCATCCTGTACCCTCAACTTTTTCAGACGGATACTGGTGGTAACGGAGTCTGACTAAACAGTCCTAGAGCCAGTGCTATGTTAAAAGACACTTAGAATACAGTGAAAACACCTACATACACTAGGGAACATTATGCGTTGGGGTCCCCCTGTGATTAGCATGACCTCCTGTGTAAGCCCCTAGTATATAAAAGGGCAGGGGGATTAAAACTACCTCTTAAAACAGGCCACAGGGCGTTTTTGCACACGTTAACTCAGGCCCCGTCCCCTCCCTTCACCACTGTGTAAACACGCCCTGTGTCCGTTTTTAGTTGGGAGATTAAGTTCATTTGAATCCTGAGGGTCCCTAGGGTCCAACTAGCCCACTAGGTACCTCCAGTAAGTGCCACAGAGCTGCGTTGCAGAGGTGTAAAAAGTGGCACGGCCTGGACCACCTCTCTGCAATGCAGCTCAGTGGCGCTTACTGGAAGCACTTGGTGGGCTAGTTAGCCCCCAGGGGCCCTCAGTATTGAAGGAAAATTATATCCCCAATTTAAAACGTGCCATAGTGCGTGTTTGCACACGTCACCTCAGGCCCCGTCCCCTCCCTTCACCACTGTGTAAACGCGCCCTGTGGCTGTTCTAAGTTGAGAGATTAAGTCCCCTTGAATCCTAAGGGTCCCTAGGGTCAAACTAGACCACTAGGTACCTCCAGTAAGCGCGACAGAGCTGCGTTGCAGAGAGGTGTAAAAAGGGGCTTGGCCACAGAACACCTGTCTGCAGCGCAGCTCCCTGGTGCATACTGGAGATGCCTGTTGGGCTAGTTGGCCCTCAGGGACCCTCAGTATTGAAGAGGAATTAATTCCCCAACTTACAACTCGCCAGGGGGCGTGTTTGCAGAGTGCTGCAAGGAGGGGGCGTGGCCTCCGGCACGATGCCAGTCTTTTATTTATTTTAATTTTTTAAGAAGGGGGGCTGTGTGGTTTCCCTTCTTATTCTAATTTATTGGCCCTGATGACCCCATCCCCCAGGGTCTGTCTCCTAATTATATTTTTTTGACCCCAATCCCCAGGGCCGGCCACTGTTTTTTATTATTTTTAAAAAATATATATTTATAGACACACCTAGGACATGCTGGACAAACCGTACGTACCTATCACCATGACTATTTGCGTGATATTCATTAAAAGGCGACTATGCATACAATGAATCCACGTGGAATGTATTTACACCACTAGTGAAGCTCTGACATGTCTGATGCCCTACCGTGCCTAATCCCGGTAGACACCCTTGTCGTTTATTTATACAAACATGGGTAGCTATGACGGGCACATTTAATACACATGCACACCAAGCCATTCAAAGAGGATTCGACAAAAATTCGACCAAAACTATGCAAGAAACCCCCCTCACGATTAATAAAACACACATCCACTGCCGGATGTGTAATACTTTTTATTTTACTCTCTGGAAAGGGGACGAACATCACTTGAGTCACAGCGCGCTCCTGGCAGAGCCCAATGCTGTGTTACACCCACCATTGCCTGCTGAGTGCCACACACCTCTATGTTGTATTCCACTAGCTAGTGCATATGCTATGACACTCTCTAGCCCATGTGCACTGTAACACCACCCCGTGAATATGTCATGCCACACTTGTCTTCGCACGGGTTATATTGCTCCATCTAACGTGCCTTCCTCGATGCCTATGTTATAACGCACAGTGCTATGCCATACATATTACAATCTGGGATCCATATCTTTGTCACAGTGCATATGCAACGTTACACTCCCCAGCACATATTTTATATTACAACTTTAGAGACTAGTTAGGTTACACAACATTGCCCTGTGCATATTACACTCCAAGGCGCATATCGCATAGCACGCGCTAGTGCCTGTGCTATCTCGCGCTCTCCAATGAATCTGTCATTGCGCACAATGTATTGCATATTATATTTCACGCCCGGTTCATCTTATATCACACTTTTTGGTGCATAGTTTATACCATACACTATATCTAGTTTTCATTTTCAATCGTGCACTCAGGACTATGTTCTATATAACACTGTGTTCACCTACCCTTTTCACGGGCATTACATTTTGCGATAGGGGGTGGAGGGTCAGGGGGTGTTTCTGCCAAGTGAGCCCGGAGTCACAGTCACAAACGTCCTCTTCTTCCTGAATAAAAGTGAGATTATGCTGCATATTTGTTCATATTTTAAGTAGTTCGCACAGACACACGTTTTAAAAACAATAAAGTTCCTAAAACCCGCCTTCTCTGAACAGTTAGCTTGCTGCCCCATCCCCCTCCTCCCTATCCTCTGTTGTGTGAATCCATGGACTAGCCTCCTCCCTCCTGCCATGCATGGTCTGATGTGCTGCCACTGCCCTCAATTTAGTATGATGTACCAGTCCACTCCTCCTGCCCTCCATTGCCCAATTCTATGCCCCATCATTGACCTCCTGCTTAAACTCTGTGCTTAGCTTGCTGCCCCTATTCTCCTTCCCCCTGCCCTCCGATGTCTTTGTGTATGCCCCTGCTCCATCCTTTTTGCCCACCATGTTCCATGGACCTGCCACTCCTATCTACTCTGAGTGTTCTGTTGAGCTGCCACTCCCCTCCCACCTGCCTAGCATTGTCAGATGACTGTAACCTGTCCCTGCCACCTCCACCCTGCCTGTCCACATGCCATGCCCCTATCCTCTTCCTCCTGTCCTACATGGTCCATTGTACTGCCACACCCTTCTGCCCTCCCTGGTCTGTTGTGCTGCAACTGCTCCTCCTGCCTGCCCCGTGCGGTCTGTTGTGAGGCCCCTTCCCCTGAACTTTGTCTGTGCACAGGTCCTGACCCCTCCCTTCTATCCTCCATCGTCCTTTGTGCATGCCCCTGCACCCTCCTTCTTGCCCATCATAGCCATTGTGCTACCACTAACCCTCCCACTTGCCATGCATGGTCTTCTGTGCTGCCATGGCCCCTCCCACCTTCCCTGTGTGGTCAGTTAGCTGCCCCTGAACCCCTCCCACCTTCCCTCCATGGTCTGTGTGTATGCCATCACAGTCTCACTGTTGCTCTTCATGGTGTGTCTTGCTTCTAGTGCCCATCCTGACTGACCTCCATGGCTATCTTGCTGCTCCTGCCCTGCCCCCAGCCCTCTGTTTACATGTGCAGACCCCTACTCCCTCCCTTCTGGCTTGTCTGTTCCATTGTAATGCCCCTGATCCATCCCTCCTGCCCTTTATGGTCTGTTATGCTGCAGCTTTCTCTCCTGTCTGTCCATTACGGTCCTGCCTCTTACCCCTCTGTTCTCTGTTGTACATGTGCATGGTCCTGTCCCCTCCCTCTTGCTTTCTATGGATTGTTGTGCTGCACTCCCGTCCCGCATGCCCTGTGTGGTGTATTGTGCTGCTGCAAACCCTGATGCCTGCCCTGCAGGGTCAGTTTGGTGCACCTCTCCATGTCCCTCCTGTCCTCTGTTATCCGAGTCCATGTCCCTACCCCATTTCCTTCCATGATCCAATGTACCATACTTGCGAACATTTTGAACTTGGTAAGAGGGAGATTTTGAAAAAAAACTGGGGTATTGATTTTCCCCTTTGAGTTGCATTGAAAAAGAGGAGATTGTAGACAGGAGACCGATCAAATAAAGCCCATTTGAGCTTAAAAACATTGGACGTTTCCTGGCTGAATCGGGTCTGTTGGCATGTATGGTTGTACTACCATTGCCTCTTCCTTCTGCCCACAATGGTCTATTACATTGCCACAGCCTCTCTTGCAAGTCCTGTATTGTTGGTTTGTTGCCCCTGCCCCCCTTTCCACTGCCCTCCATAGTCTGTTGTGCTGCCACGGCCCTTCCTGCCTGCTCAGTGTGGTTAAATTGTTGCCTTTGCACCCTCCTACCTGCCTTCAATTTTCAGAGTCCGTGACCCTGGCCTCTGCCTCTCAACAGTATCCTAATGAACAACTAGATTGCTAACATTCTATATTTATTACAAAAGTGTGGAACGCCTGACGTCATCTTGATGTAATCAAAACTGTAATACCTAGAGCATTTCCTTTAGAAATTACATATATGAGGGGGTCTTATTGGCATCACAATTATGGTTAGTGCTCTAAAAGACTAAAATAAGGACATATTTTCTGAGTTTTCAAATAGCGACAAAGCACTTTTAAATTATTTGTTACCTTTATGTTTTTTTATCCAGTTGACCACTTGATTAAATGTTGCACTTAGGGGAGAGGATGTGGTGTTACTTCCAGAACTGCAGACTTTGCAACTGGGGAACCAGGTTGGAGTTTCTGCTTCAGCTCGACATTCTGTGATTCTGGTCAAATCACTTAATCTCCCCATGTCTACAACCAAAATGAATTTGTTCTTGTGTGATGTAACCAATGCTCATGTAAAGCACTCCAATACCCGACAAGTCTGCACTATATAACACTGCAAAAACACAAAATAAGTGTTTTGCACACTTCTGTCATTGGGCTATATTTGGGCTACATCTGGGTGATTTTGGGCTACATTTGGGCTCTTTTGTCTCCGGTGGCCTGCTTGGGAGATTTATTTGTTATGAAGTTTCCTAATTTACTCATGTACTGCAGTCTCCTCAGTAGGAAATGCTTTCATTTTTTTACTTTGATTCCATCATGAAGGTATTCAGATATGTCACACATTTGCCATAAATTCTGAATGTTAGCACTCTAGTTGCTCATTAGATCACTGTAGTAAAACTACTGTTCACCATGGAAGTCTGCTCCTGGTATTAAAAGTGCATCTTTCAGTCTGCATGTCAGAATTTTTTAATGAAATAGAAGAGGATTTGAGAAGTCACTCAAAATGTGCCCTCATTTTCTTTCCTCAGCATTAATCATAATTTCTATGGCAAATTCAGAATGTTAGCACTCTTTTTGCTCATTAGATCACTGTAGTAAAGCTACTGCTCACCAGGGAAAACTGCTGCTGGTATTGAAAGTGCATGTTTCAAGTTTGCATGTCAGAATTTTTTAATGAAATAGAAGAGGATTTGAGAAGTCACTCAAAATGTGCCCTAATTTTTCTTTCTGCAGCACTAATCATACTTTTTATGGAAAAAAGAACCCCCTCATTTTGTTCCTTTTTAAATTAAATGTTTTAAGAGTTACCACTTTTATCCAAGCAAGATGGCTTCAGGTGTGCCATACGTTTATCATAAGTAGGACTGTTAGCGCTCTTGTTGTTCTTTGGAACACTCTGGGAAGCTGCAGTAGAACACAAAGGAATCAACTGACAGTCTCTGCCCTTGTTGGAAGTACATGTTTTACTGAGAATGTCAGACTTCATTCTCACATGACTGAGAAAGATAATGTGAATTTACAGAAAATAAGCTCTCAGTTTAGCTTATAGATCACCTTCCAAACCTCTGTGGGAAAAGCATGAGAAAATATTTTTCTCTCAATCATGATATCCCAGCAGAAGGCTTTTTCACATGGTGAAATCACCTTAGAACATACCACAATTCCTAAAAATGAGTATGGTACCATCAACAAATGATTTATAATGTAACTAAAGTCTTAAAACCTTCTATTAACTGCAATGCGTTTTAATGAGGTGCTATCATGTATATTGGTCCCAAGATGGCTGCCAACACTTCTTGGATGAAGTGCTGACAGCCAATCAGATCTCAGGATGAGATGTGTGGTTAGGCTCCGCCCACATATATATATGATTTTACTTTTGATTTTCTCAGGAGAGGACTACCTCTCTGCCAAATTTCAAGTAATTCTGTTCAGCCGTTCGGGCTGTACCTTGGACTAAATGTCCCTATGGAAAATTGCATGGGGAAAACGCGTTTTGGGACCCCCCTTTTTTCTCAGCTCCCGCTTGACGAATCCCCAGAGACTTTCAGGGTAGGAGCGGAGCCATGCTACAGGAATTTTCTTTGCACATATATATACACACATTCAACATGAAGCAGTGAAGAAAACAAAGGGCATTTGAACTGCTTTAATTTGCAGCAGAAAAAACACACTCCTGCAAAGAGGAATGACCGCATTTCCAGCTCACAGGCTGCATTGCATAAAAACTGGCACCGTGCCTTTAAGGCAGCCTTGACCCCTAGCTTCCCATCATGCCTCAGGGGTGACAGTAAGGTTCATTGTTCTTTGTGGAGACCCGTAGGCCAGGGCACAAAGAAATTACATTTATCGTAAACATTTGCCCGGGGAGGCGGGTGGGTTGCTTAGGACTATTGATGAGGCTACCCCTGGAAGCCAACTAGGATTACAGGTAAGTAACTTATCCTTCTCTTCCAGGGGATCCTCATCAATAGTCATAAGCATATGAATAGAATAGCAAGCCCATCCCCATAACCTGCGGGCAACTGTCAAGCATAAACTCTACAGGATTGAGACATATCATGACTCCAATGAAATTAGCATTGGAACATATTCCTCAAGGAGGCTTGGCCCACTTGGGTATCTGCTCTGGAGTCAGAATCAAGGCAGTAGTGCCTAGTAAACATGTGTACCGATTTCCAAGTTGCCGCCTTGCAAATCTCGGCCATCAGTACATTATGCAAGAAAGCTACTGTAGCTGCTTTTCCCCTTGTTGAGTGAGCTCTAGGGGAAACCAACAAAGGCTTGTTCGCTAACTGATAAGCCAGCTTAATGCAGGACACTATCCACCTCGAGATAGATCGTTTTGAGGCTGGAAAACCTGTCCTGACGACACCATAGTTTAAGAATAATTGGACAGACTTCCTAATGGATTTCGTTCCCTCCAAATAGAATTTTAGAACCCTCTTGAGGTCAAGTGAATGAAGAGACCTTTCTGCTGGAATAGCAGGATTGGGGAAAAAGAGGGAAGGGAAATTGTCTGGTTAACATGGAAGTCAGACACCACTTTTGGTAATAAAGACGGGTGAGTTCTGAGAACTACCCGATTGTGATGGAAAACAGTGTATGGTTCCTTTGTGCCTGGATTTCGCTCACTCTAATAAAAAGGCAACTTTCCACATTAGGTGCTGTAAAGTAGCCTTATGAATGCGCTCAAAAGGAGGGCCCATGAGTTTGGACAGGACAATATTCAACTCCCAAGGAGGAGAAGGATGTCGGACAGGAGGAAAAACTTTTTTCAAACCCGGAAGGAAATCCTTGACCACTTGGAGCTGAAAAAACGAAGGTTGGTCAGGTGATTTTCTGTGGGCCATGCCCACCACCTACACTGCCCTGGCATACATCAGCCACCCCTCTAGCTGGGTGCCCTATGCCAGTGGTGTGGGGGCGCAGGAGGCCTGTGCTGCTACAGCACCCAGGTCCATTCCTGGGCACTGCAAGTGCAGTGCTGCCATATAAGAGTACATGGTGCTGAGAGCTCGAACACGAACTCCACAGCACCATAATGGCAACACTGAAGACTGAGAAGTTTGGTATCAAACTTCTCAGCACATTAAACCCGCACTGATGCCAGTGTGGGATTCAATGTACCAAGCACCCCAGAGGGCATCTTAGAGATGCCCTCTGAAACCTAACCTACAATCCACGTCTGGTCTGAGAGGCTGCCTAGGCTGCCACACAGCAGACATGTTGCTGGACCCCTGGGTAGGAGAGCCCCTGCTCTCCTGGGCCTGCAACAATGCACATCCTGTGCGGGGTGCCACATCTCCACCCCCAGGATGGGCAGGGGGAAGCTTCAAAGGCATGCAGCCTCTGTGAGCTTCCCCAGGCCACTGCAACCCCCCACTCTGGCAGAAAGCTTGGCCGGAAACCCCAAATAAGGACAGGGGATGTGCCAGCCGGCCAACCCCACCCCTCAGGTGGGGGAGGTGAGGTGAAGCACATCTCCGGGCTCTCGCCATCTTGAAGATGGGGAGCCCTGCCCAATTAGGACTAGGCTACTGCCCCCCTCCCACAGGAGAGAGGCAGGATAGGGTTGTACCCACCCCAGGACAGGGGCCCATTGGTCCCTGCCCTTCACCTACCTGTAACGCCCCTAAATCTAGTATTTAGGGGCACACTGAACCTTCCTTCCCCAGATTCTGAAATCCAAAGAAGAGCTAGAAGAAAGAAGACCTGCCCTGCAGCTGCTAAGAAGAGGAAGACACCAACTGCTTTGGCCCCAGCCCTACCGGCCTGTCGACCCTCAAACCTACTCCTGCTCCAACCCGGCATCTCTTGTGGCCAGCAACCTCACAAACCCCGGAGGACCTGACTACCTTTTGGCTCTAAGCCCCTGGGACTCCCATGAGTAGAGGCTCTACTCAAAATCTACTTTTAATCCACGGCATCAGCTCGGAACCGCGAACCCTTCGCACTGTGCACCCGCCAAGCCTGGCCTGTGCCGGAGTGAACAAAGACCACGAGGATGACCCTACGGCGACTGTGACCCCGAGACCGGCACCCAAAGACTTCCCTCAACGCTCTTGAAGAAGCCTGCAGCCTCAGAACCAGGTGCCCCCCCAACCGCGATCAACAGAGCATAAGATTTCCTGACACCTAAAGGCACCCCTGCACCCGGTGCCCCGCGGCCCCCTGTGCCCAATCCCGGGGTACCTATCTATCCTCCAACTACCCAACTAACCTCTCGAAGTGCTGGTGGCACCTGAAGAATCTTCGTCCCCGAGCTTGCAGTCTTTCTAAACCGGAGCCTTCCCATTGAAATCAATTGAGCGCCCGAAGGCTCAAAAGCACCCTGCACCCAGCCACCCGAGTGGCCCTGGCAGTGCAACCTCTACACCTATCTACTTTCCCACTTGCCCTAAGTGACCAGGAGCCCAGCTAGTTAGCAGCCACCAACCAAGGCCCCCCTACCTCTCATAGGATAACATTGGGCCTAACTCTCTCTGCAGCCGGCTGCCCCTGTGCCGCTGAGGGTGAACCAACTGTACCTACCTGACCCTGGGAGACCCCTGAGTCTATGCCCAGAACCTTAACTCTGCCAGTCAAGTACTTACCTTTAAACCGATAACTCAATTTTCTCCATAGGGTAACATTGACTGGTTTTTCCTGAAATTTCTTCTAAGTGTGGACTTTTCAAAATGTAAAATATTCACCAAAAATCAGCCGAGTTACAAAAACGAAAATACTCACCTGCTATTAGGTGAGCTCCCAGTGCTGGATCTTTGTGCCCAGCACGGACTCTGAAAAATACTTACAACTGTACTTAACAGTAACCCAATTTTCTCCCATAGGAAATCATTGACTGTTTTTCTGTGAATTTTCTTCCAAGTGTCAATTTCTGGAAACTTTAAATATTCTTTAAAAATCGTATAACTTCTGAAATTTTAATTACTTACCTGTTTTGGATAAAGGTCCCAGTACTGAGTCTAGTCACCCAGTACTGGATTACAAAAGTAACGAGAACATACTATACCTGCAACTTGAATTTTCTGCCGTAGGGAATCATTGACTGTTTTCTATTAAATATTTTCTAAGTGTAAACTTTTAAAATAGCAAAATATGGTCTAAAAATCCAACCAGTAATTAAATCGACTTTCATCACTTCATTCCAAGTACTGACCCAGAACTGAATCTAGGATCCAGTCCTGGAATTCCAAAAGTAATCCTAAAAGTAATCTGTTGCAAATAACTTGAAACTTCCATTGAACTCAATGCATTATTGTGTTTAAAATGGTGTTGCCTATTGCAACCAATTGTAACTTTTTACAAAAGTCAATTGCATATTGCAAAAGTATTTATATAAAGCATCTCATTCTGAGAAAGTATATTTTAATACCTATTGTTGGTTCTAAAATAAAACAAGCATACATATTTCATATATAAACCACTGGCCTAGAGTTCAGTTATTGAGTGTGTGAGACCATTTGCTGACTGTGTGTGCGCAACAAATGCTTTACACTGTCCTCTGATACTGCCTTACTGCTCGACCAAGCTACCACTTTAGAGAGTAAGGTTATATCTAACTTTAGCCTCTGCCAAACCTCTGGGAATATATATATATATATATATATATATATATATATATATATATATATATACACACTCCACAAAAAATCAAAGCTCCGACTTCATCGCAATACATCAATCATAGAAAGCGGACTGGCACTCTGGCAAATAAACGTCCGCCATTGCTAAATTTTGTTAAATAGCCACAGTGCGTGCAAATATGTATATAACTTGTTTTCAAATTTATTTGACAACTTAGGTTGTGATTTGACATGTATTCACTATTTGAACAAGGTATTATTGCCAATTTAGCAATGGCGGACATTTATTTGCCAGAGTGCCAGTCCGCTTTCTATGATTGATGTATTGCGATGACAGCTTGTGCATGCACTTAAAATGGCGACCTCCCGGTATGTGAGCAAACACCGAGGAAGGCAATTCGCCGAAACGCGTCTGTTTGTTATACCGGAATAAAAACATCTTCTAAGCGTCTCCCGTGAGTGCCTATTTCCTTTGCGACAGGAGGAAGTCGGAGCTTTGAGATATATATATATATATATATATATATATATAGCTTCATATACGTTTCTCATGTATATGTGTATATAGTTTTCGGGGTCCGCGCGAATGGGCGAGACAATTCATATGCTCATGACTATTGATGAGGATCCCTTGGAAGAGAAGTACCACATACTTTATTCTTTCCTGATCCATCCCAAAACATTACAATATTTAAAATGATTAGACCAGAACAGCTAAACAGAAAACGTAATAATTGATAGAGCAGTTTGGTCTCCAAAGACGCTTTTTAAGTGCAGTGTTATTAACACAGATCTATACTTGAGATCTGATTTGTAAGGTGACCTGCTGATAGTTGAATCATTAAACATCCAGAACTATGTCGCATGTAGGTAAAAGTATTTGCAATTTATTTACATAATCAATTGCTGTTTGTATTGATTCTAGGAAATTCCACATTCCTTTTCCTCATTAGATAATGACTCTAGAAAAGGTTGACATACTAAATGCAATGCATCACCTCAATATGGGAGATGCTAAAGATCCAACCTTTAAAACTTGTGGATCAGTCCATGTGTCAGGCCCACAGATTTAAGTACTGCTGCAATAAAAACAATATCTTACACGTGTATGTGGTCTGCTTAGGTCACCAATGTCGATCTAGCTGCTATTATGGATGTACTGAGGCATAGTGCTTCTTTAGTGATCAACTGAGGCAGATTATTCATATATGAAACGAAAAAGGTGATGTGAGGCTGTTTGCAATAAGTCTAACCACTGGCAATTGCTCGGGATAGCACTCCAACTAATCGTTTTTTTGCTCATCATGCTACCTCAGTCTTGACCCACCCATATGCTAATCAGTCTTGACCCTGCTCCTCATGGGAACAGTCAAGTCCAAACTGCCATGACAGATTATTCATACAATTGCAAATATTTGTACTATCACTTATACTGTTTGAATAAGATGGTTGCTTTGAAAAGTGGTTTGGTAACAGTGCTGCACTAGAAGGACATTACGCGCCAAATGAATCTGGGTAGATTGGGATGACAGCTCAAGAGCAATGATGCAACGGCCTTTGGAGCAGAAACATGGAGATAGCTAGCAATTCCACAGGTCTGCAGCAATTTTTATCTGGAGAATGAAGAGTGACATGTCGAGGAAGAAGTCTTCCAGCAGGGCACGAAAAATCAATGGTTTGGGAAGATTCTTCAATGCATGCTATGGAAACTCTTGAAACTTTGACAGGACAGGCAATTTTTAAAAATCTAGGTAACGGGCATGGTAGCATCAATGGACTGTTTTTCAAGTAAGAACTCAAAATAGTGAGACTTTAGCCTTTTTTGGAACCTACAGAACCCCATGCCAAATTAGATCCAATTACACAATCTGGGAAAATTAAGAACCTGTAACTAGCTTAGCAGGTGGAGATATTGGAAGAAAGAGGCAAATATAATTTTCCAGAAAGTAAACATGCTTTTAGTACCTCATGTGGCACAGGGTAGAGAGTAACTAAACCAAAACAAAATAGCAACTTCCACCATTATTAGACCGCTAGTTTTTAAAAACAAAAGAGTATATTAAGAGATGGAATTTCAGAAAGCAACAATTTCCATAGGAGTTCGAGCGAAAAGCTTTCAATTCTAAAATACAAGTCACGAGAGAAGATGATATGCGTGTCATGGGAGAGGCAAAGAAATCCACTCTTGTACTTCTAGGCACCTAGAATATTGAAAAACAGTGGCTCACTGTGGTCTTATTTTAGAATAATTAATTTCTAAATGGATTCATATTCCATCCAGTTGAAGCATATTCAAATGAATGATTCTCAATATTTTAAAGCAAATTACAAGAACCAACCAAGTAAAAACAAAACAAAACATCGAAAGCATTTATTTTCAGAGGGTAAGTTATAAATTCAATTGAGTGCCTGACCGGTGAATACACAGTGCAACAAAACTGAAGTAAAGGGTGCGCATACATAAAATGGCAAACGATTCTGGATTACAAACGTATTTGAATTAATGGGGGAGGGGGGGGGGGGGGGTCAGTGGAGCGTATGTAGTGTCAATTGTCGACTGTTTGAACCTCAGGGTTGTTGCGAAGTCATAATCAAGATGGGGAGTGTTAGTCAAGCACTGACTAAGGGCCAAACTTTGACAATGGGGTGGGAGGTAACCAATAATGGGATCCACAGGAAAAATCAATATGGTAAGTATTAAACCAGCCTCTCAGACAAAAGAGCAACTGTTCAGTGATTTCAATATTACTTGTGGTCCTTGGCTTCTGTATCGCAAATAGGGCATACTCCTGCTTTCTTATTTTGTTCTGGACACCTAAAAACATTTTATTATAGGTACCTGTCACCTCATTTCTATATGCTAGATCATAATGCTGACCACCAGCCAGCACTGCGCTCAGTTGTCCCCAGCTAAGCTCACAATTTGAGAATATCCACATACAAGTTACCATTCATTGGGTGGCAGAGACATATGAATAGCATACTTAATTTTCAGTGAAAGTAGTTAGGCAGAAATAAGACACATGGCTGAAAGCTGGTCATAACAAAAAAGATGTCCCTAATGTTTAATGGGCATGACAAAGTTATCAAACATTGTGTATCTTTAACAAACGTGAATGGTATTATTTGATACCTTGCCATCAAGAATAGTTTCCCAGGTTGCCCTTTTCTTGCTCATTGGGCACTCCTCCATTTCCTGCATGGCTACTTCATATTCACCGTCAAGTAATTGCAAACGCCTTAAAAAAAAAAAATACAATGTGACAAATGGTCTGCTGGCACTAACTTCTGTAGATCTTCAAATTTAAACACTTGTGATTTAAACTGAATTGGAAAAAAGCAAAGACCAGAACCAAACCCACACTTTCTTATAGGAATTACTATGGCATTGGTGTTTACAGGAGATGAAAGAAAAGCCTTATGCAAGTTTTGAACTAAAAGCAATTACAGTGTGTAGTTATGCGTATCTGATCAGTAGGGTCGAATATGTGAAAAGTCAAGGATCTGCAGGTGTTTTAAAAACCTATTTACATTCAGCAGTTTGTAGTTTCATTTCCACAATGCACAGCAAATATTTATGTTCACTGGCAGCTCTATAAGAAAAGGTTTTACACTTTTAATACTAATTCTCCTTTGTATGAATCTTCCTGCATTAGGAATCCTGGAGCAATTTTACCATACAAACATTTTTTAAGAAAGCAAACAAGTATAGAAAACAAGAGAAATGGTGTAAAGCAGACAACAGCTCTAGGTGGCCCGAGTCATGTATAACCTTGTATTATCACAAAGTAAACATTTACCTGGAACAAATAAGGCCCAGTCAACAAGGAGTTAAGAGGCTTTTAGAGGGTTATTACGGAACATTCTGAGGGAAACTACTTGAAAAGCTGAAGACTGACAATCATGAGAAACAATTCTTTAAACTCTGACTGCGAATCAAGTCAATAAATGCAGTTAGTTTGTCCCCTCTGGCATTCACAGTACCCTGTTTGGTGGTTGAGAACCAGAAAGACATTCTAATCAGCCAGCGACTTCGAGGTGTACGGCTCAAGCACAGGGTCCAGAATCCCACTCATCCCTGCTTGTTGCAGTACCACATGGCTGCAGTGTTGTCAGTGAGTGTCAGTGAGAACCTGCACCATAATCCGTCAGATTGATGACAAGAAGGCTTTAAGGGAGAGATAGATCACCTGAATTTCCATAAGGCTGATATGGAGTTGGTGCTCTGCTTGAGACCAGAGGTCTCCAATATCCACCACCCTTAAGATGACCCTTCAAACGCAGCAGTGACACAGCTGTCACAACTATGAACTTTCTATGGGATAGGGAGAAAGACCTGCAAACGGTAGACTGGCACCTGCCAGGTACCACTACAGATCCAGAGCCATCTCCCTTTAAACCTGAATGGAGTCATTCTATTTCTGAGCCCACTGGGCGATTAGGTTTCACTGCAGGGACCACATATGCACATTTTCCTGGATATCAAACAAGCTTTTGACACTCTAGGTTGCGAAATTATGCTCGCAGTACTGGGTCACTATAGGATACCCCACGCTTATATCCAATGGGTGAAACTGCTATATTCATCACCTACAGCGATATCCAACTGGGCCTTATATCTCAGTTTCCTACCAGGTGTCTTACAGCACACTGCAGGGCTGCCCCCTTTCCCCACTTCTCTTCATTTTGGCAATTGAACAGGAATAGGACAGCAGATCCCGCAAGATGAGGTACACAGTGGTATCCCTATAGATCATGTGGTCCATTCCATATCATTATATGCCGACGATCTGCTTTTATACTTAAAAGAATGCTGAGTAGGGCGGGTTGATACGGTCCAACTCTACGTCTTGTTTGTTGCTGTGATGTATTTTAGTCTTGCATATTTTTTTTTAATAAATCTTTTTTTATTAAGAAAACAAACAAACCATACAGCAAAGAAAAACTAACAAGGAGAAATCTCCAGGATTAGCACATCATCTAGGATAAACATATCACATTTACGACTAAAAAAATGAAAATAAATTACAACAGTGACAATACAAACACACAATGACAATCTTCAAGGTGACTCCCGGTCCACATTGTATGTGGCGTCAGCAGAAAACGGGGTACATAGAAATCCTCTATCTTCGTTCCAAGGGCCCCACATCTTTGTCCGTTTGCCTGGGCAGCCTCTACTTTCATACATCACCCTTTCGGCATGCATGCACAAGTCCATGTCCCCAGCCCAGTCTCAACGTTTTGGTATCACTCCCCCTTCCATATTCTGGCAATATTTCGTTTTGCAACAATACAGCCCAAGGAGACCCACAGTTGTTCGGTACGATTAAGATCGGTGGCATCCCAAATGTTCAGGAGACAGAGCCTAGGGGAGGGAACTATCAATTTCTGGCATATTCGGGACATGGTAGATAGAACCTCAGTCCAATAGTGTTGGAGAATCGGGCAGTCCCACCACTGATGTAGGAAGGTACCCAAGGAGCCGCAGCGACAAAGTGGGAAGGTAATTATACCCATTTTGACTAGAGCCGTGGAGGTGTAATATGTCCTATGAAGGACTAAGTTGTATCGGCTTAGGGCAGGATCGGATTGCTACCTCCCTGGGTGATGCTAAGGCCTCCCTCCAGTCCTCATCAGGTATGTCTCCTAGATCGTCAACCCATTTCATGTGTAGTTTGTCAAGTGGTTCCGGTAAGTTGGTAATTATCTTGCGGTAAGTTAGGGAAATGGCCTTGTCTGGGAAATAGTCGTCAAGGAGTCGGTCCTCTAGAGGTGATGAAACGGGCAGATCGGAGCCCTTGGGGATGGCTTTATTTATCGCACTGCGTGCTTGTAGATAGCAGAATGCCTCCCCTTCGTTCACCCTCAAGTAATTGAATGGAACCGCCAAACCCCCCCCCCACCCACATGTCCCCTACCGCAGAAAGGCCAATCAAATCCCATTTATCAGAAGCGGGTAGACTCAACAGTATCCCCCGATGATAGGATTCCAACAGTGGAGTAGCTCGCGAGATTTTACCCTTCCAACTTAACACGGCGGTGGCCGTATGTCAGAGTGAGACCGTGGTAGAAGTGGGCGGAAATAATGGTAAGCGCTTGGGCCCTCCATATAGCACTCTCATTCAGTTGCCCGCCGCCATATTGAACCGATCCATTCTATACGCTGGGTCCGTGGTGGGGCGGTGGGCCCAGTGATTAAGAGCCACCAATTGCGAGGCCCAGTAATAAGCTTTGATTGCAGGGAGTGCAATCCCACCATCGTACCAAAGTTTTGTTAAGGCAATGCGGGGAGTGCCGCCATCCCATGGCAATGAACGAACCTTGGAATCAATTGTTAAAAAATATCGTGGTGGGATAGGGTAAGGTGCATTTTGTAGGGCGTATAAAAAGCGGGGAAGCGCCATAATTTTGAAGAGGGCAGCTCTACCAAGTAGGGTGAGAGGCAGCGTCCTCCAATGCTGCACGTCTGCCCGGAGGCGGTCCAGGGGAGGGAGGAGATTTCTTCTGTAAAAGACATCCGAATTCCTTGTGGCATAAATACCCAAGTAGCGGAAGATATCCGTAACAATAGTAGCCGTACAGCCCGGAGGAAGCCGTGGGGGATCTCCACGAAGGACATATACCAAGGACTCGTCCCAGTTGATGGTATAGCCAAAGTATTTCCGAAAAAGGGCAAAAATGTGGAGCACTACATGGAGCGAAAACCGAGGTTTGGCCAAATAGAACAGAATATCAGCGTAAAGTGATATTCTATCCGACCAATCCGGGGCCCAGTTCAGCCCACGGATATTCTCCTCTAATCCACACCGCCAGGGGCTCCAGCGCCAGGGGGCAGCCTGCCTCGTGCCCTTCCCCAGCTAAAAAATTGTCGATCTGCCACTATTAACAGAAGCTCGGGCCAAAGGTTTGGTATACAATAAACGCACCCAGGCCATAAAGCGTAGGCCAAAGCCATATCTTTCCAGAGAGGCAAATAAAAAGGGCCACTCCATCGCCATTTTAGCATCCGAGGACAAGATCACTGCATCTTATTGTATGGTGGAGGCCCTGGCAAACACTCTAAAGAGGCGACGGAGGTTAAGCGCAGTGTTTTTTGTCGGCATAAAACCGGATTGATCCGGGTGTACCAATTAATGGAGGTGGGGCGAAGGGCCAAGAGTTTAGCTAGGATTTTGACCTCTGGGTCAAGGAGGGAGATTGGTCGATAGGACCTGCATTGATCTCGGGGTTTCCCCTCTTTGTATAGGACAGCGATATTAGCCAATCACTGAGTCTTCGGCAAACTCCCCTGTTCTGCACTTTCATCATACATTCGTACTAGGTATGGAGCCAGTGTCGATGAGACCGCTTTATATAGCTCAATCGGGAGGCCACTAGGACCCATGGCCTTCCCAGAGGGCAGTGACCCAATAGCTTTGGACACTTCCTCCGGATCAAGTGGGGCGTCAAGGTCTGCTACATCCTGAGGGTCTAACCTCGGTAGAGGGAGGGTAGAAAGTAAATCAGCGGCCTCTTCCTGTGTGGAAGTGGACGTAGGGGCGCTCAAAGTTGTCAGCAAAAAGTTCTGCAATTCCATCCCGGTCACTTCAGCTCTCTCCGTCAGCAGCCACAATTTCTGCCACCCACCTGCTGGCGGTTTCTCGCTTATCCAGCCACGCCAACAATTTACTGGCCCTGTCTCCTATTTCGTAGACCCGGTATTGAGTAGAGCGAGAGCGCTTGGGCTATATCATGATATCCCCTTCTGTTTCACTGCAAGCCTATGGGCTGTGTCTGGTGAGTCGGACGCGATGAGCTCGCGTTCAAGACCCGCCACCTCCAGTTCTAGATCTTCTAGCAGCTTATGGTTCTCTTTTTTATGGCCTGCAACCGCTGCTACCCCACACCCTCGAACCACCGTCTTACATGCCTCTCACAACGTTACATCTGAGTTAACGGAGCCCTCATTTTCCGAGAAGCAATCCGGTGTGGCATTTATCAGTTTGGCTCGTATCTCCGGGACTCGAAGATGCCATGGATTGAGGGCAATCTCACCATGAGAGCAGGAAGGAACACCCCCATAATAGGCCAGGATCGCGGAGTGGTCGGAAATGCCCCTAGGTACAAAGGTTACGTCATTGAACATGGAAAGTTGAGAGGCCTGGCAGAAGAGACAATCAATACGAGACATACTTCCATGGACCCCAGAAAGGAAGGTATATTGCCGGTCCGATGGGTGGAGTGTGCGCCATGCGTCAATTGGCCCCAGGGCCGTTAATCAGTCTGACACAAGTTCCCCTTGTGGTTCCATTGGCCGGGCGGCAGACTATCCAAATCCCCCTCCAGGGCAGCGTTACAATCACCCCCTAGCAGAGTGTCCCCCTCTGGTAAGTGCAACATATGAGGGCCCAGAGCGGTCAGGGTAGAGGAATGGAGTTTGGGGGGTATGTATAATGACGTCACATTGAGAGAGCGGCCTTCCCAGTCTCCTGAGACTGTAACAAATCGACCAGCTGGATCGTGTGCGAGTGTCTTAACCAGAAAGGGAAGGGAGGAGCGCGCCAGGATGCCCACCCCCCTAGACCCAATAGTGTATCCTGCATGCGCCAGCAGTTTGTAGACCTTGCGGTTCAATGCTTTGTATGTAGTGCCAAGGATGTGTGTTTCTTGAAGAAGTACAAGGTCTGGGGAATGGCGTTTTAGGTACTGCAAGAATAGCCCCCTTTTTATATCTGATTGCCCAGCCAGTTCACATTCGAGGAGAGTATTTTTAGTCAGCCCAGGGAGGTAGAGACTACAGGAGAATCATTCAATTGGATCGCCGAACTGGGCCCCCATCTCCCACTGGGCCCAAACCACAATAATACACAAAAAGATACATATGAAATATGTGTAAATAAATTCAATATGCGTAGGAAGAACTACCTTACAAGTGTGCATTATCATCGTGAATAGATTGCTGAAAAACTGAAACAAAAAACACGCTGAATAAAACACCCTGGAATCCCCCCCCCCCCCCCAATAAACAAAACCAAGTAAAGGGGAAACGCTACTCAACCAACGTGTCCCAAGATTCGACTCTCTTCCCCCCCCCCCCAGACGAAACATCATAGTTGCCCAAAATAGATCACAAAGAATCTGGAAGCACCCATGGCGGAAGTCCGTAACCCCAATCACACCAAGCAACATGTCCCCCATCTCATCCCCTTCAAAAAGCCCTCCACTCCTCCATGAAACTAACATTCTGGAATGTTCAGTTATAGTAGGATCATTATACGTTGACCTATATTTAAGTAGTGGAGGATCCGCATCAATCACCACCAAGGAGCATGGCCAGGCGGAGCACAGTTAATATCGTAGCAAGCCATCAATACAAAGAGTGAACCCCAGTCCGAAACCCCCCCCCCCCCTCCCCAATACCTGTACCGCATAAGTTCAGTCAATCTTCCCTGGTGGGCGCTCTGATTCGTGGGGGTGATCCCGGGAAGCGCCGTCCCGAACTGTGGATGAACGCCACCCCTCCAGCCAGTCCCAGGCCTCCCCTGGGGACTGGAAGAAGAGCAACTTGCCGTCCGCCTGCACACGCAGCTTCACAGGGAAGAGCATGGCATATTTCAGATTGTGTCCCGAGAGCTCGCTTTACATCCTGAAAAGAATGACGTCGCTGCTGTACCTTGTAGGTGAAATCCGGAAAGAAGGTGATGCTGGAATTCTCAAATTTCAGAGGGGGACCACTTCGTGTGGCCTGTAGGATGATATCTCGGTCACGAAAGTTGAAGATTCGCGGCAGGATGGGGCGAGGTGGAGCCCCCGGCTTCGGAGGGCCTCCAGGCACTCTTTGGGCGCGTTCGATGGAAAAATATTTGGAGGGATCGCGGCTGCAAATGATTTTGGATCAGATCTTCAACTAACAGGTCTGCCCCTCCACCCGTTCCGGAACTCCTAAGATGCGAACGTTATTTTTTCTTGTGTGCCCTTCATAATCCTCAAGCCGGGCTTCAAGATCAATCGTCTGGGCCTGCAATTGTTTGACCACCGAATCCAGGCGCTTTGTGGAGGTAGTAAGTGTGGCAATGGAGCCTTAGTTTGTCTTAACTTGGTCCCCCATATTCCGTAGATCAACACAAATCAGGTTAACATCAATGACGGTGTCAATTTTAAGCTCCAGCACCGTACGAACCCCCTGGACCGCCTCCATTAGGTCTGCCAGTGTCGGGACCCCATTGTCCGACTGTTGCTTTGCCTCTGTATCAGCCTGCCTCCCCTCGGCTTCATCCGAATTGGCATGGGCAAACTTCGACAATTTGTGTAAGGTGGATGGTTTGGGGCCCCTCGCTGCTGCCATCGCGCCTCAATCCTCCTCCCTGGTCAAAAATATCAGGACCTGGGGGTGTCAGGAGCAAGCCGTATGTAGACTAAGACTGACCTGTTAGGCCCTCGCTCCTCCAGATTATACGTTGTCCAAACTGGCGGCTGGCGCGGCCCAGGCCGCAAGGTAGTCGTTGGGGTTTAATGTCATCGAGATTCCGGCACACAAGGGAGGCCAGGAGGCGTCCCTCTTCCTCCTAATCACACAGGGCGTCTAATTTCTAATAGAGCCAAGCCACCATACACAGGAGAGCGGTGAGGAGGGGGGAAAAAAGGCTCACAGGCTTCAACAATGACTTCAGGGCCCGGTAGGGTACACTCTGGAGCCAAATCATAAGGGCCGTGGAGACTGCTGCCTCAAAGTTGGCCCAGGCGCAATGAGCGAAGCACCCTGGGCCCTGGTAGCACGCCGGCCGGAACAGTGTGTGAGGATCTTCGGGCCAGGCCAAAGCGGACCCGCGGCCAAAGCAGACCCGCGGCAAAAGCAGAGGCGTGCGGCCGCCACTGGCCTCTCTCAAGGCCGACGATCCCCGGATCCGGAGGTAGCAAAGCCGCACGGCGTCACAGCCAGGCCCACCCTTTACTTGCGGCCGCCCGCCGCAAGGGGTCCAGCGTCAGTAATCGGTATCCTTAAAGCTCACCAGCAAGGGGGGGGCGTGGCTAGCAGCCAAGCATGGCGGCTGCTTCATAGAGGAGCTCCGGACCACCACGATCCTTATGAGCGTGGGCTGAAACAACCTAGAAAGCCCCCAAAACATGCAGAGGAAAGGAGCAGGGGCCAGCAGAGACGATCCGGCAAAGTCGGAGGGACACCCGCAGCGCGAGATATGCCCCAGACGGCCCCGTGACGCAGGCGGCCCGTTGCATGCGAGAGCCCGCAGTGGTGCTGGCTACAGGGCTCCGTTGAGCTTGCGAGACGGTGAGACCGCGCCCGGGCTGGAGCGGTGCGGCCGCGGCTCTGGGGATCTGCTGCCTTGCCGCGGGGTAAAGCTGCGTAGGGCGGTAGGAACGCCCCCCCCCCCCCTGCATGAGGTTCAGCGGCGAGCGAGGAGCAACGGACATGGCAGCTAAGCGAGGCCGCGGCCTGATCCTGGTCGTGGCGGGGCGAGAGAAGACAGAGGAGTGTACATATCTGCTTTGGGACCTGCGAGAGGAGCCCAGCGGGTCCGGACAACAGAACAAGGAGAGCAAGCTCCCCTGGGGTCACTGGCTACAGAAGAAGAGCACACAGAGGTAAAACCCATTGTAGGACTGACGCGGCAGCAGGTAATCTGGCGGGCCCCTGGGGTGGACGACCCGTGAGTGACCAGAGAGGAACCCCGGTGAGGCCGTTTGCCGTGCCGCCCTGCACTGCCGCGGCCCTTATACCCCTGGTGCATGCCGAGAAAGTTGTACTCGGTGAATGATGTAGCAGCCTAGAACACGGTGCGACCAGCGCGGCGTGCACAGCGGCGGCAAAGATCTGTCGCCAGACACAACACGCAGCGAGTGTGCGTGGATGAGGCAGCGGAGTGCAGGATACTGTGTGGCATAAGGCCAGTGACCGAGGTAATCAGTGCCTCAGCTTGGTGAGCATCGGGATAAAGAAGGAGGGGGCACGCGATCGACCTAAAGGAGCCCCAGGCCGGGGCCTGATGACCGCTGCGCAGTTACTGCCTATAGCCGGAGCGAAGGGCAGAATGGGACGCAAAGGGGTGAAGCCTCAGGAACAAGGAGAACACAACGCGGTCCCAGAGACAATGGCGACGGCACACTCAATCCTGGTGACGCCAACACACTGGTTGCACCGATACACGCGGACAAGCTGGATCTCATCCTGCAGGAAGTACGCGAATCTCGGAAGGCGATGGAGCTCCAAATCGGAACCCTCACCACTGGCCTTAACTTGCTTAAAGGGACCACGCATAACTTGCGGACAAAGTGAAAGACAATGCTACAACGCTAAAAGAAGTGATTCCTCGACAATCCCAAGCATACTCTAAGATTGCACAACTACAGGACCAAGTGGCCACATTGCTGGACAGGGTGGAGGATGCAGAGGGGCGGGCCAGGCGGAACAACATCCGCGTCATCGGGCTGCCAGAGAAAAGTGAGGGGAACGATGCGACCAGGTATATGGAGAAATGGTTCCGGGACCACATCACTAATGAAGGACTCTCCACACAATATTATATTGAGAGAGCGCACAGGATACCTACGGGCCGCCCAAAGCCGGGTGCCCCGCCTAGATCCTTAATTGTGAAATTACTGAACTTCCGCGACAGAGACACCCTCCTGCAGAAAGCTCGGGAGACATCCCCTATAAATTTCGAGAACACAAAAATCTCCCTATACCCAGACTATACAATGATGGTCCAAAAACAGCGCTCTTCTTTCCTAGCAGTCAAAAAGAAACTCCGAGACTTAAATTTGAAATATGCACTGCTTTTCCTGGCCTGCTTGAAAGTTATACATGACCAAAAATCCTACTTCTTCGATAGCCCCGGTGACACAGAAGACTGGATAGAGGTGATGGACCTGACGCACGCTACGCCGCCGGCCTCTCGACCCACTGTGAAGACTACGGCGGGACCGGGGAGATCCCCAAGGCGAAAAACGACAGACACGTCGGACTCCTGCACGGCAATACCTCACAACGCAGCATATGCAACAGAACAAATCTCAGGCACTTGTGGTGGCGGCCACGTTTACGCAAGACTCGAGCAAAACGGCCAAGACCTCTTCGGAAGAAGAAGCAACACACGAGTCGGACTCAGAGGGCAGCCTGGCTCTGTTTCCATCCTCGACCCCGCAAGTTATTAAAGATCTATATGGATGACTGTACCCGCAAGTATAAGAAGGCATATATGTAATGTAACTAATCAAAGGGCTTTGATATACACTAAGCAGTTCTACTGGTTCACGTACAATGTGGTATAATGATTTGGCCTAGGGTCCGTAGAAGCTCCACCGTCTTTGTTTAGCTGAATGCACCGCGTGACGGGTGCTAGCGATGTCCCCCACATGGCGAAGGCGCTATACACGCCAATTGAGTCTTTATTGTCTCAGTTAAGTTGTATGGTCTGGTATAGTTGGAAGACCAGACCGAGCATTGGGATGTTTGGGGGGGAGTGGGAAGTCTCAAAGTCTGGCGCTGGGGCACAAGATTGCTTTATTTATTCAAAACATGCGTCTCCCACAGAACACAAGGAAAAAGAAATGGCGACACAGGGTAAATACACTATCATAACATGGAATATCAGGGGTATGGGTACCGTGCAGAAACGGCATAGGATACATGCGCAGCTACAACGTCGTAAGGCGCAAATAGTATACTTACAAGAGTCTCACATGATCGACAGCGAGGTGGCAAAATTGCGGAAAAAATGGAGGGTGCAAATTTTCTCCACCTCTTACTCTAGCTATGCAAGGGGAACCACCATCTGGGTAAGACATGGAGTCCCATTTACAGCGTTGGAACAGAGGGTGGATAAACTAGGAAGATACATATTCGTAAGAGGGATGCTAGATGGACAGCCAATAGTCCTGGGAACGGTATATGCACCGAATTTTGAGCAAGATAAATACTGGGATATAGTGAGTGGAGCACTGGTAGGATGGGACTCGCAACCGTGGATACTGGGGGGAGACTGCAATGCTGTAATGGATGTAGCGCTAGATAGGTCACATCCGCCACTGCACGGAGCAGGTGTTCATAGACAGGCAGAAGCATTGGGAGATGGGCAAACGGGTGGGACTTATGCGATGTTTGGAGGATGAGACACCCCACGCATAGGGAATACTCCTACTATTCTACAGTACACGACCTACATACACGAATAGACAGAATATACTGCTCCGACAGGATAGCAATGCAAACGCTACAGGCTACATATTTGCCAAAAACTTTCTCGGATCATAACCCGATGGAAATGACCTTAGCGTGGGGGAGGGTTCCTACACCGGTGCCCACATGGAGACTATGGCCACAGCTACTGGAGGACTCTGTATTCCGTAGCGACGACTATCGAGCAGTACTTTGCTGGAAATATCGACACAGCGACGAGCAGACTCGTAGAATGGGACGCTTTCAAAGCCGTGATCCGGGGAAAAGCGAAAGGCACGATAGTGGGCGCTAGACAGGAAATTCATAGAACACTGATAGAGGTAGAAGGCAGAATGGGGAAATTAGAACAGGAGGTCATAACAAACGTGGACTCCAAGGGCCCACTACAAGAAGTGAGAATAAGGCATGCTGAACTCTTGGAGTCTTTGCGGGTCATGGATTATCAAGCATACACGAAAAGAGCGCACGCTGAAGCAGACAGATCTGGGGCGCTACTTGCCAAGATACTCCGAGACCCCCCCCCAGCGGTGGTTATACCTGAAATTACGCTGGCAGATGGGACGAAGGTCACTACGCAGGCAGATATCAACACAGCCTTTAGACATTATTACACTGCATTATACAGCATGGCAGACCAAACCCCTGCACCCAATGCAGAAGCCTTCCTTTCTAACCTAACGTACCCAAGACTCACAGAGACAGCCCAGAAAGATCTCACAGGACCCATTACCCAATCCGAGATTCGAATAGCCTTAAAGGGACTTCCGCGTAATAAAACCCCTGGTATAGACTGGCTCCCCGCGGAATTTTATAGCACATATGCAGAAGCCCTGGTACCGCAATTGGAAATGTTATATAAAGCAGCATGGGACAAGGGATCTTTACCGAATACAATGGCACAAGCGTTAGTAATATCCCTTCCGAAACCCGGAAGAGACCACACGAATATGGCCAATTATCGCCCGTTGTCCCTGCTCAGCACGGAATATAAAATATTAAGTAAGGTGCTAGCTAATAGGCTGTTACCGTCTTTACCTGGACTAATTCACATTGACCAGACAGGGTTCCTTCTGACACGTAGCACGTCAATAAATATTAGAAAGATACATCATTTACTGACAGAAGCCCCGATCCTCTACCCACATGCAGGTTGTCTCTCTTTTGATCTAAGACAAGCCTTTGATTCCATCAGCTGGGAGTACGTGTTCCAGGCCCTGGCGAAGTTTGGAATCCCAGAGGGGTATATCGCCTGGTTGCGTTTACTCTATAAGGCTCCTACGGCGCGAGCAAGAAGTGGTAATCATATTTCGGAGGAATATTCCATACATAAAGGGACCAGACAGGGCTGTCCTCTATCCCCTCTAATCTTCATACTAGCATTAGAACCATTAGCAATAGCACTGCATAAAGACTTCACAGACCGGGGCATAGTGTTGGGGAATGTGACATCTTTTTTCGGCATATGCAGATGACATCCTATTGTATTTACGGGACCTCACTGTGCCATTGGGCTCAATACACAACATGTTCTGACAATTTGAACTAATATCTGGGCTGGCCATCAATGTTGGGAAATCATATGCTTTCTTCTTCACAGACCACTGCGGAAATCGACAGTATGGCCTTTGGGGATGCTCAGTTGGAGGTGGCCCAGAATACTTTTAAGTACCTTGGCATACAAATATAGAGGGCACATGAAGACATGTTAGATGGAAACTTGCACAAAGCAATTCGGGCCCTGCGGTCCAGCATAGTGTTCTGGACGACACTGCCACTCTCTGTAATGGGGAGGGTAGCCATAGCATAAATGGTGGTGCTGCCGAGGTCTTGTACTACTTTACGAACTTGCCACTAAAAGTTCTGCAGGCCACATTCAAATTACTGAACACGATGCTCACTGAACTTATTTGGGGGAATGGCCGGCGAAGTACAAGTCTAAAGAAGCTACAAGTGAGCACACGAATGGGAGGCCTGTGTGTCCCGGATTTGAGAGCATACTATCATGCAAGCCAATTACAATGGCGATCATACTGGACGGCGGGACGTAACCTGCAGGAAATAGGACTCGCAATGGCAGACATAGACAAAGGCGTACTACATAAGCTATTATTACCTGGTAGTAGACCGCGGAATGATCTTCCCCCATTGTTGGCCACGGCGCTTTGCTGCTGGAAGGCAGCGCTACACTACACACAGGCACCCCCAGCATATGCAGGTAACATTCCCTTATTGGGGACTCCCCTACCAGGAGGCACACTTATGAAACGCAGGTTGAAGCCCTGGTTGGAAGCAGGAGTTAGCACAATGGCAGATCTCTTTGGCGATGGAACATTATTAGATCATGACACCTTCGTAGATGAAACGGGGGTCCCGGCACATTTATATAGAATACATGCTGCACTGCTGAGATACATCAGGACGCACTGGGCCCCGCAAAGACAGGAATCCACTACCAACAAGCTAGTTAGGATGATGTATTATATGGGGAGAGGTAGACACCTTATTAGATGGATCTATACAGGTATTAGCTCACATACGGGAGACAACCTTACTACACTGAGGACTGCATGGGAGGGGGACATAGGCAGGGTCATCACAGATAGAGAATGGACACGGATACTGGAACACCCAAGGAAGACTTCAAGGAACGCAGAGTTCAAATTCATACAGACAATGGTATTGCACCGTGCTTATCTTACCCCACATAAATTAAATTGAATGTTCCCACATACCCCACACTACTGCCCGAGATGCCTATTAGAGGGAGCGTGCATAATGCATATGCTATTGGCCTGTCCTAAAGTGCGGGGATACTGGGACACTGTCAGAGAGAGGATAGGGGAAGCGACGAACCGGGAAATACAGAACACACTGGAGGAATGCATCTTAGGGCACCACAAACAAGCCTCAAGACAAAGTGCAATACCGCTTTATAGATTTAGCGCTCCTTCTAGCTAAACGTAATATAACTATGCGATGGAAATCGCGGAGACCCCCAGACATACAGACATGGCATACGGAAATGGTGCGCTGCAGAAAGCGCGGCACTACGTACAGAATAACTAAAGGGGCTGCGAAAAATACCAATAGCGCGGGAATGGGATATAACGATGGAAGCGATAAAAATCGGTAGACGAAGTCTAAGACCCTACACAGAGTGCATTACTGTCCGTACAGAAGGGCGCCTGATTTTTGTTGACAGTACACGGGAAGGGCGTTGTATAATGAGTATACACAGATTGGGATGAGTATACAGTGGAAGATGCAAAATGCACAGGACACAGACATACAAGTGAGACGGGGAGGAACGGGTGGGGGGGGGGGGGGGGGGGGGTGTTGGGGATTGTTTGAATGCATAAATATGATAAAGATATCATTAACAATAGGGGTTGATACCCCGACAGGACTCTGTTTCTGGAACACTTATCCCAGGGTACAAAATACTGTATCTATGTAGCGACGGGATTGTATTATGTATAAACCAATGTGAGATATGTAAGGAATAAGGTTGCTCCAAACGATTATTATGTTGGTATTTGTATTACGAGACCTTGAAATCCAATAAAATGTTAAAAAAAAAAAAAAAAAAAGGCTCACCAGCAGTACGGAGCGGTGCGCGCAGGACCCCACGTCAGGTAGGGGTCGACCAGCGGTGACAGTTGTCTGCCACGGGGGCTCCATCGCATTAGGCCCCCGGGCCGATGAACACCAACACGTTCTCCGGAGGTAGAAATGCAGGACAGCGTCACAGCCGGGCCTGCCCTCTTCTCGCGGCCGTCTGCTGCAAGGGCTCCGACGTCAGAGATCAGAGTCCGATTTACCGCAGATTCAGATTAAATTAATCCGTGGCTCATTGCGCTTCCTTGACTACATAAATTGCGGGCAAACGTAGGTGGGGAATTAATCAGCGGCTGACCAGAGCTCTATCCCCGTGCGACCATCTTGGTTGTCGGCTAGCCATGTCCCCCCCCCCCCCCCCCCCCTTAGTCTTGCATTTGTAGGACTTTAATGGCAGATGTTTTATCTTCGCAGCACTACACCATGTATTGAACTCGCTGGATTGGAGGGGTTAGGAAAGAGTAGTGAGATATTCTAGCTAATGTTAAGGTCAAACGACCTTTGAAAGAAAACTGCAATCAGGTCTCATCACCACTAGTGAAATAAAAAATTGTAAACAGCTTTTTCGAACGCAAGGTTTATATTTGACTTACCCTACATGTTTAAGTGATAACAAGAAAAGAAGCTTCCCATCGGAGATACTGCAAAGAGGCTTTAGGCATTGGTTCAGATGGGGGGGGGGGGGGGAATCCATCAGTTTGGAAAGAACAATATTAAGTTTCCATGGAGGTGCCCTAACTGGAGGAAACACCTTTTCAAGTCCTTCCCAAAAATTCTTTAATCACTGGAATTCTAAAGAAAGAAGTCTGTCGAGGAGATTTCCTAAAGGCCGTAATTGCTGCAAGAGGTGCCTTTTATAAAACTGTTTTTATTGGTATTTCATGAATATAACAATGACACTGTCAAGTTACCAGGAACCATGGGCCTCCGGAGCGCATACTGGTGCCTTTTCCTGCATCACTTTAAACAATCGGTGATTATTTTGTATGGGGAAGAGTTTATTAACGTGTTTTCAAGCCCATGTAGCATGGGGGGAGGTGCGGGCAATGAGTAAGACAAAGCACAGCCGGTGATTTGTAGCGGGTGGTAGTGAAGGACTTCTAAAGCAGTGGGTTGGGGGTGCTAGTCTGTGGGGAGAAAGTGACCAATGTAGTGAGATTTCACCTGCAGGATCTTGCTCTAGCGCTGCCATACAGCAATGGCAGCAGCGCACAAGGGGAATGGAGAAAGCATAGATGCAAGGTAACCGGACGCGGCTTCGCAACCCATCCCATGTCCATCGAGGACACTCTACCATATTAATTTCTGCACACAGTGGTTTGGATGAGATAGAGCTCTGTGGCCAAGGGAGAAGAAACTGCCTTATCGGCCTCCACTGCCGTGTGGGGTAAAGCCAGAAATGAATATATTGGGCCTGCATACATAATGCGTACAGCGTAATGTCGATGCGTTTAGGACCCCGCTGAAATGGTAGGGTGAGCGTCTCCCATGTAATCTTCTGTTGCCTTCTGGCCCAGACCAGGACTGGTAGATTGGAGTGCAAGTGCAGGAAATCTGCAGGGATTAGGAATTTAAGAAAGAGGTATAAGAATTTGGGTAGGACGACTGTACGAAGCTGGCTCTGTATATACTATACCAAAGTCCATTTGTGGTAGTTTGGTCGAGCAGTAAGGCAGTATCAGATGACAGTGTTAAGTATTTGCTGTACCCACTCAGTCAGCAAATGAACACACACACTCAAAGACTGAACTTCAGACCAATTTGTTTCATATCAAAAGAACAAGTTACTTACCTTGGGTAACGATATAACTGTAAGAAACATAGGTTAGATATAGATTCCTTACCTTAGAATTACCGCCAGGCGTCAGACTGGATCCGGAAAGATTTGTCAGCAGTACCTCTGCGCGTCAGAAGGTGGCGTCGGTCGGCTCGTCATTCATCTTTGGCGTCGTGGTCGCCGCGATGACATCACAGTAGCTACTTAGACGCTGCCCTTGCGTGCCGATGTCAATTCTGCACACGACTTTCCGTGCCAGAAACGCAGAGTCATGCAAGACACTGACCACTGTTGCACAAAACTAGGGCCCTGAAACGATGTCCTTAAACCCTAGAAAATCAGTTTGCAGAACGGGGAGGATGGGTGGGACGGTAAGGAATCTATTACGAACCTATGTTTCTTATAGGTATATCGTTATTGAACACAAGTAACTTGTTCATCTGAAAGAAACAGTTATAGATTCCTTACCTTAGAATAGATACCCAGGCAACATCAACCCCGGAGGTGGGTCTTCGAACCAAGTACACACCAGAAAGTCCTGAAGAACAGACCAGCCAAAGAAGCAGTGTCTCTGGACTTGGCGGTCCAGGCAGCAGGGTTTGGGGAACGTGTACAGCGATTCCCATGTAGCTGCCTGACAGATATCAATCAGAGGAACTCCTCGTCCTAAAGCAGTAGTGGCTGCCGTCGCCCTAGTGGAATGGGCGCGTGGCCCCACTGGAGACTCCTTTTTAGCTAAAGAATAGCAGGCTTTAATACACAAAACGACTCATCTAGAAATGGTCCGCTTAGGCCCACATAGCCAACAAAGAGTTGGTCTTCCACCCGTAACGGTTTTCTGTGATCCAGATAGAAGGAAAGTGCAGCTTTTGGGTCCAGACGGTGGAGCCATTCTGTCTCTTTAGAAGGTGGCGAAAAGAAGGTGGGCAAAGTGATTGTCTACCTGATGTGAAAGGAAGTGACCATCTTGGGAAAAAAGAATGGACGAGTCCTAAGGACAACCTTGTTCGCATGTACAGCCAGAAAAGGAGGTTTGGAAGAAAGAGCCTGGAGCTCACTCACTCTTCTAGAAGACATGATGGCTACCAGGAATGCAGTCTTAAGAGTTAAAAGTCTTAAAGGACAGTTGTGAAACGGTTCGAAGGGAGCGCACATTAAATAGGTCAAGACTAGATTCAATTCCCACTGGGGCATAACGAAGGGAATAGGAAGAAAGAGATGAGTTATGCCTTTTAAGAAACGATTAACAACCGGGGACTTGATAAGAGAAGGTGGAAGGCAGAGATGGCCAAGAGATAGCCCTTGATAGTGCCCAGAGCAGAGCCCTGCTGGGCTAAGGAAAGGAGGAACAAGAGGACCTCAGAAAGAGGGGCAGAAAGGGGATCCACAGCCTATGCTGTGCACCATGCCACAAACTTGTTCCATCTGCAGGCATATACCGTTTTAGTGGAGGGATGCCTAGCTGCCAAGATTACGTCACAAACATCGGGAGGCAGGTCAAATGACATCAACTGCAGCCGCTTAATCTCCACCCAAGGAGGTGGAGTCTGGACAGGTTCAGGTGAAGGACTGTCTCCTGCTGCTGCGACAGAAGATCGATGGCCATGCTGAGCAGCTCGAGATACCAGACTCTTCGTGCCCAATCCGGAGCCACAAGAATGACTTGGGCCTGGTCGCACTTGATATTCTTCAGCACTCTGGGCAGAAGTGGTATAGGCAGAAAGGCATACAACAGACCGCAACTCCACTCGTGACGAAAAGCGTCGCTTAGCGAGTGCAGTCGTGGAAATTGCAACGCGCAGAATTGCTGACATTGCGCATTCTCTTTGGTGGCGAATAGATGTAACCATGGCTCTTCCACTGTTGAAAGATACCTTGCACCACCTCCGAGTGAAGACACCATTCGTGAACCATCATGCACCTGCGGCTGAGTTAATCCGCCCTGGCATTCAGTGAACCTGCCACATGTTGAACAACCAGGGATATGCCCTGATGTTCCAGCCATGTCCAGAGGCGGAGGTCCTCCGGACATAGGGTCCACGGCCCCACCCGCCTTGTTTGTTGCAGTACCATATGGCTGGGGTGTTATCCGTGAACACCTGCACCACTCTTCCCCTGACAGAGGGAAGGAATGCCTTGAGTGCAAGACAAATCGCCCGAAGCTCCAGAAGGTTGATGTGGAGTTCGGACTCAGCCGGAGACCAGAGGCCTCAGATCTCTGCCTCCCCCATGTGGCCAACCCATCCCAGAAGGGATGTCTGGTTGGGAGAGGGAGAGGGATCTGCCGTTGACCCAATCCTGGTTCATCAGCCACCACTGCAATTGTCGTGCAGTGCCCTCCGAGATCTGGACGCAACCGGACAGATTCCCCTGATGCTGCGCCCACTGGAACTTCAGGTCCCACTGCAGAGCCCGCATACGCCACCTGGTATTATCGACCAGCAGGATGCAGGAGGCCATGAGGTCCAGCAGCCTCAGGGTCATTCTGACCAAAACCCGGGATAGAGGCTGAAAGATCTGAATCATAGCACGAATATCCCGGACTCGCTGTTCAGGAGGATAAACCCAATACTGTGCCATGTCCAGAACCGCTCCGATGAAGAGGAGCTTCTGAGAGGGGATCAGGTGTGACTTCAGCCATTGATGGAGAACCCCAGCGAATGCAGGTCGGCCGTAGTCTCGAGGTGGGAGAGGACAACCTGGGGCAATCCCGCCTTAAACAGCCAGTCGTCGAGATAGTGGAAGACTGGAACCCATGATCTGCGCAGATGAGCTGCGACCACTGCCATCACTTTCGTGAACAACCGAGGGGCGCTGGTAAGGCCAAAGGGGAGCGCAGTAAACTGAATGTGCTCGAGCCTACCGTGAACTGTAGGTAATGGCGGTGGGGCGGCAGGACGGAGATGTGAAAGTAAGTGTCCTGCAAGTCCAGCGCTACCAACCAGTCTCCAAGGTCGAGGGCAAACAAGACTCCACCTGGCGTCAACTTCTTGAACTTCTCCTTCCGGAAGAAGCGGTTGCGTTTCTGAGATTCAAGATAGGACGCAGGCCCTTGTCCATCATGGGTACCAGAAAGTAGCGGGAGTAACAACCACGACCTACTTCTGGGGAAGGAACGATCTTGATGGCTCCCTTGGCCAAGAGAGCCGGTACTTCCTGTTGGAGAAGGCCAAAATGAAACTCCGACATACGATGGTACTGAGGTGGCATGGCTGGAGAGGTAGTCTCTAAGGGAAGGGAGTAGCCCCTTTGGACTATCTGCAAAACCCACCTGTCCGACGTGATGGTGCGTCAGTGGGGGACGTGATGGCAGATCCTGGCGCCCACTGGCGTTTGATGGGCCTGAAATGTCAGACTAGAAGGTTTGGAGGCGGCTGCAGAGGGGAGGTGGGTGGACTGGCCCACCCGCTGGCCCCCTAAACTACAGCAGTGGTTCCCACGTCCCCGGCTGCACAAAGGTTGGGGAGCTTGCACCGGCCTGTGGCTCTGGGCAGGACGTAGTGGGGCACCCCTTCCGTAGCCATGAAAGGGGAGAAAAGCAGACTGCGCAGGGCAGCTTGAGTGGCCGAAGGACTTGACTGTAGCCTGTGAGTCCTTGAAATGCTCTAGAGCGTTGTCCGTTTTGTCCCCAAAAAGGCGACAGCCATCAAAGGGCATGTCCATGAGAGTATTCTGGACATCCCCAGAAAAGCCGGTAGATCTCATCCAGGCGTAGCGCCTAAGGGCTACTGACGTGGAAATCGTCCTGGCTATAGAGTCGGCGGTATCGAGCCCACAACAGATGGATAACTTGGCCATGTCCCTCCTGGCGGCGACAGCCTGGGAGATTAGTGTTCGGGGCCACCTCCAGGCACTGAGGCAGCACTTGCACAACCATGTCCCACACAGAGTGGGAATAACGGCCCAATAGACATGCGGTGTTTACCGACCACAGTCCCGAGCTGGAGGAAGAAAAAATCTTCTTCCCAAGATGACCCAGCTTCTTGGATTCCCTATCCGGTGGAGCATTAGGGAGTGCGCCCTTGGAGGTACAGGCTTGGACCACCAAGCTCTCAGGGGTGGGGTGTTGGTACAGGAAAGTGGGGTCCGCCCTGGGCCGGGTAGTGGCGTTGGGCGATCATCCTATCCACGGGAGCCCCTGCGATGTGCCTGGACCAGGTGCCCAAAAGGATGTTGGTGAGGGCCTCATTAAAGGGAAGCAGGGGCTCCGAAGAGTTCGCTTGCAGTTGAAGCCCTTCTGTCAGGTTAGTCCTGACCGCCACAGTAGGAAGCTCGAGGTTGAGAGCCTCAGCCGCCCTACGCAACACCAATGCGTATGACGCTCACTCCTCCGTAGCCACGGTAGGAGGAGACAACGTGCCACGGTCAGGAGATGTATCAAGACCACTGGCATCCCACAGGTCCTCTCTCCAGACCAGCTCATTCTCTAACTAGTCGGTCAGAGGGTCACCTGACCTCTCCCAGTCCTCCTCCTCATCCTCTGGGTGCCAATCTGGACTAAAAGGGACCCCCGGAGTGAACAGGGGCACAAAAACCCCACTCTGCACCAGTTCCGGCATCGGAAGAAGTCAGTCCGACTCAGTGTCCACATCAGGATGGAGGCCGGGGCCGACTGTCGTCGAAAGGGGGCGCGATGCCAGAGGAAGCGGCGCTGGTGAAGGCGTAATGAGGTCAACCGGCACCGATCCGGATCCAGGCCTGGAGCCGCCGGCGGAGTAGGTCTAGGCCTCCCAACCGCCAGCGGGTTCGGGCTGCTTAAAGATGGCGTTCATCGCCTTGTAGAACTTTTGAAGCTGGGCAGGAGTTGCTCTGGGTCCCGGGAAGGAAGGGAAACTCTGAATCGACTCTTCATGCTCCGCACGCGGAGCCGCGGGAGCGCCACAGCCCGCATACCTCATAGCGTAAGTCGACCGAAGGGAGAAGTCGAAGAGAGACGATGTGTCTTCGACTTCTTCTTGTGCTTCGACTTATCTGACCCTGCTTGCAAAAACTTAGAAGACTTGGAAGAGTGAAGATTGCTCCCCGACTGGTCCCTCGACCTCCCTCGCGACCTCGAATTGCACAGAGCCAACTGCCGGCGCTCAAGAAGCTTTCGGGAGCGATCCCGCAAAGTCTTCGGAGCCATGGACTGGCAGTCAGAGCACGACTCGGGGTTGTGGTCGGGCTCCAGGCAAAAGAGGCACTCGCGGTGCAGATCAGTCACCGACATCAGTCAGTTACAGGGACCGCAAGCCTTGAAGCCGAGTATCCCTACGTGCACCAGGAGTCGTTCGGACTCAAAAGACGTCGACTACAGTCGCAAAAAGTTCAGTCAAAAAATGACTGCAGGTACCGCTCTCTCCGGAACTGCGCTGGCTGGTGCTGAAAAATAAAGTACTGACGTCAGCGCACGAGAGATGCGTCTAATTAGCTACCGCGATGTCATCCCGGTGAACCCATCATCCCCACAATGACAACGGCGAACGCGGAGCCGACAGACGTCACCTTCTGACGCGCAGAGGTACTGCTGATGAAAAACTTTCCGGATCCAGTCTGACGCCTGGGGTTACTTCTAAGGTAAGGAATCTATAACTAACTGTTTTTTTCAGATATATTCTTTGTTATTTTATTTCCTAGAACCAAGGAAGCCTGGCACAGGTAAGTGATAAGTACTTTGCAGTAAATTTACAGATTGTAACAGTTTTGTAATTGTGAATGTAATTGATATGATTACAGTAGTGTTACTGAAACAGTCAATGTTATCCTACGGAAGAAAATGGTGTTATCGGTTTTGAGGTAAGTATTTGGTAGTGGGAGTTGATGTTCTGAGGGTAGACTCAGGGGTCCCCCAGGGTCAAGAATGTACTCTAGTTACACCCTCAGCAGCACTAGGGCGGCCGGGTGCAGAGTGCTGAGGCCCAATGTTATCCAACGGGAGATAGAGGGCCTCCAGTTGTTGGCTGCTGGTAAGCAGGCCACTTGGCTGTGGGAGCCTGAGCTCCTGGTGTTAGGCTCAGGGAATAAGGGGATCCTCTTTAGCACAAAAAGTTCACCCGCAGTGGCACAGGGTCAGCTGGGTGCAGGGTGCTGTTTTGGCGTTGGGTGCCCTGTTTTCAATGGGGATTTACGGTTTTAGTTTTCAGCTGCAGGCTCGGTCCAGGAAAACTTTCAGGAGGAACAAACAGCTGGGCAGGTAATTTGGAGGGCTCGGGGATGTAGGTAAACCCTGGGTTCTGTTCTCCGGGGCGCAGGCGGCTGGATGCAGGAGTGTCTTTTGAGGTCGGATTTCACCATACCGGGCCACTTTATGTTGAGGGTCTCCATACAGAGGCTGCAGGCGACGTCGGGGAGTCCTGGGGGGGGTCAAACCACGGTGGACCCCACCTCGCTGGGACCAGTGGGCCACTCGAACTTGGGCCGTAGGCGACGGGTGCAGTGGTGGTTCCAGGAATCTGGTTTCTTATTCCTCAGCAGGCTCGGGGTGTTTCTTTGGCGTTTCTTCTGAACCAATCTGCTGTTCACAGGATATCCGGTCTTTTTTTTTTTTTTTTTTAAGGCAGTCAGTCCTCCCAGGGGTTCTGGAGGTCGCTGGCTTCAGGACAAGACGACTATTTTTAGCGCAGGATTTCTGGAAACTGCAGACGGGCCAGTAGGGCTGGGGCCAATTCAGTTTTTCTCTGCAGTCTCCTCTGCTGGGCGTCTTCTTTCGTCCTTTTGCTTCTTAGGTTGTGGGAATCTGCTTTCTTGGTTAAGGGATCTTGAGGTCAGTAGTCAATGGGCTACTGACCTTAGGGTGACTAAACCCTTGGTGTGCTCACCCCACGTGGGGGAGTGAGCACAATCCCTAATCCTGAATGGTGAGTGCCTGCCATCTGCAAGATGGCAGGCACTGAAGAGTGGGTTTCACCTCGCCTCCCCCACCTGAGGGGTGGAGTTGGCAGAGGTGGGCACACCATCTGGGCTGCCTAGTTTTTCCCGCTTGTCTTCCCGCCGAAAAGGAGCGGAGACAGGAAGGAGGCATGCTCCTGATAGCAGGAGAGGCTGTGGGGGGGGGGGGTCGCATTACAAAGGCTGCCAGGCCGTTGAAGCTCGCCTGCCACAGATAGCTCTTCCTGGCCTGGGGGAGGTGTGATCACCTCTGCCCAGGAAAGGCTTTGTTTCTGGGCTCAGGGAGTGAAAGCTCCCACCCTAGGGGTCCAGAAACGTGTCTCTTGGTGGCAGGCTGGTGTGTACCAGTCAGGGAACCCACCAGAAGCTGGTCGTTTTTCAGGGGGCATCTCTCATTAAATCCCACACTGGCATCAGAGTGGGTTTAATGTGCTGAGAAGTTTGATACCAAGTTTCTCAGTTTTCAGTGTAGCCATTATGGTGCTGTGGAGTTCGTAATGACAAGCTCCCAGCACAATATACTCTTAATGGCAGCACTGCACTTACAATGTCAAAGAATGGACTTCTACACTGTAGGGGTACAGGGCTCATGCACCTGTACCCTCACCATTGGCATAGGGCACCCAGTCTAATGAGACTGATCTATGCCAGGGCAGTGGGATGTTGGCATGGCACACAGGGATGTGTTCCACGTCGACTCTTCACTTTGTTCTGCACCAAAACACGCAGCTTGCAAGGGCAGTGTGTGAGGGTACAGGGCCTCTAAGGGTGGCACAATAAGTGCTGCAGCCCTTAGAGGTCTTCCCTGGTCACAGTGCCCTGGGTACCTGTGGTACCACTTACCAGTGGCTGACCTGTGGCCAGAGATGCAAATTGGGTTAGTTTTGGGGAGAGAACACAGGCCCTGGGAACCTGATTGACAGGGACCCAGGGCACATCAGGTGAAAGGTCATCAGTCTGGCAAAAAGTAGGGGGGTTACTGCAACAGAAACCCACTTTCCTACAACAACCATTTTTGCAATAGCAGTCCGCCATGTTATAGAGGCAGCCGAATCCAGGTCGGGATTCACCCAGCTAATCATTCATGCTCCTGCCGTAACCAGCCTAAAGTTCATTTATGTTGCAGATGAGCCAAATTACCCACGTAGCGTGCCGGTTCAGAGGCCAATTGCAGTTGGTATTCAAAATTGAACGGATGCATGTCTGCGGTGAGGCAGAATAGAATAGATTTAGCCTAGTTTATATGGATACACGAATAGCCACCAAATTTGAATACTTCACAAATGACGGGGGCAGGTTTGTTTGAGGGTCTTGGACATACAGCGTATCATCAGCGCACATGGAAACTAATAGCCTAAGTGATGCTGCCGGAGCCAGGTGACCAGCAGTTCCATCGTCACAGAAAATAGGACCAAGGATAGGGGACACCCCTGTTGAGTTCCATGTGTGACAGGGAGCAGGTCCAAGAGGATCCTGTTGAGGAGGAGCCAGGTCGTCAGGGAGGTGTAAAGGAGATGAACCAGGCTAAAAAAAAGCACATCCAAGGCACAAGAGTAAGCGGAACAAGTACAGCCACTCCAAGGAGTCAAATGCCTTGGTAGCATTCAGCAGAGCTGCAACAGCGGTGGAGCAAAGAAAGGTGAGGGTCTATACCATGCATGAGGGCAAACACTGTGCGCAAATTGTGCACTGTGGCCTGGCCTGGCATGAAGACAGATTGGTCCGAACAGCAAACGAAGGCGGCACTTCAGGAGGAGCTAGGCAAATATTTTATTACCAACATTTGTCATTTAAAGTGGCAAATAAGAGTTGCAGCGATTAGCAGGCTTGTCTGACTTGAGTATTGTTACAACTGCCTCAAGCAGGAATGGCAGCAACACACCAGATGCCAGATCTCTTGACTGGGGGAGAATGTCTGCATTGTCAGCATTCCGTCCATCATTTGTTTGTTGTAACGCTTTTCGCCCTAAGTGGGATGGGTATTCCCAGACGTGGGACCCGTGCTCACTACGCCACTGGAGTCAAGCTATCCTGGCTGATGACGGCTGATAGCCAGAAACCGGTCCTAGGATGCTTGATTCCGGTCCAGGGAAGACATGGCTTGGCAGTTCGGGCTGGACTGTTCCCATGAGGCACAGGGTCAAGACTGATTTGCATATGGCCATGTCTGAACTGGGGTGGCGTAGTGGGCAAAAGAACGATGGATTTAACCCAGATCTCTTGACTGGGGGAGAATGTCTGCATTGTCAGCATTCCGTCCATCATTTGTTTGTTGTAACGAGAGTCCTCATACATCGCCAGGAGATGCGGGCCAAACGAGCTACTTATTCTTTGTAGGAGGTGGTGGTGAACCAGTCTAGGGCAGGTGACTTGATACTGGGAAGGCCCAGTATGATCTGGATCACTTCCTACACTTGGAGTCCAGGTAAAGATGGTGGGCTCGATCTAGCCAGAACAGCTGGATGGTGTCCAGATAGCCGACAGCTCCTCCTCTTTCGGCACCATCGAGGCTCTGTAGAGCTGGGAGTAAAAGGAGGACATCATTTGAAGCAGTCCGGCAGGGATGGTCTGCCTCTCTTGATGGTCGTCAATAGGCTCCACAACATAGGCCGAAGCCCACAGCCTGCAAAGCAAGTAATGCGTCTTCACAAGGTGGTCCACTTCCCTGTAGCGGTGCACAGTTGCCTCCTGATGTAGATAACTGGTTTCTCTCGTAACCTCCTCATGATACTCTGAGAATTTTGCGTGAATGACCGCCATGGTAAAGGCGCTTTTCGTGGCATCGAATTTCAGTTAGTGGGACCCGAGAACCACCTCAATCGCAGCTAGCTGCGCTCGTATTATCTTGAGGATGCCTGACAGTCACGATGCAAAGGCTAATAATGACATCTTTGAAAGCCTCCCATAGTGTTCACGATGAGGTCATGGACCCCTCATTATTAACAAAACAGTCAGTGATCGCAGTGTGGACTTAGTCTCTAAAGACAATATTGCGTAGGGCTCCAGTAACCAAGTGGCAAGTGAATGTCCTCAGGGTGGTCTGTGGCAGGGAGAGCTCCAGCAGGACATGGGCATTGTCTAAGAGGGTACAGGGCAAATGTGTTGCGGCAGTGGCTCTGATAAGGACATTGTGAGTGAGCAGCCAATAATCTATTCGGGACCACGTGCCGTTGTAATGCATGTACTTTAACTTTGTTTGCGTGTGTCAACCGCCAGACAACGGTCAGGCAACTGTCACTCATAATTGTGTGGAATTGCGCTGCCAGGTTGGGACTGGACCACCGAGAGGTGCCAGAGCAGTCTGCCACATGATGGAAGACCATATTAAACCCCCACCCCACCCCAAATGACAAATCCCGATCCCAAGCTGGCAATTACATGCCACGCTCCAGGAAAGAACTCCCGTCTGTCAATGTTGGGGCCATACAGCGAGACTAGAATGACTGCGTGTCTGAAGTGTGCCAGCGACAAGGACGTATCGCCCATGAAAATCACAGATAGCCCGTCGCAGATGCCAGGGCAAGACCTTACGCGGAAGGAGGCGGTCCCCCTAGTTAATATGGAATAGAGCAACACGTGTCTCAGCACACCATCTTGCACGTTGGGCACCCGAGTCAGTTGTAGTTCTTGGAGAAAGCAAATGTCTATGCTGTCCCTGTTGAGATAAGCGTGTACTAACCTGGCCTTCTGCTAGTCGTTCAACCCGCGGACATTCCAGGTCAGGCATCTGGTAGTCATCCCACTGCTGGAGAGGGACAGCGTGCCATAAAGGGGGCAGGCCAAGTGCAACCCCTGAGTTTCGTGGTCGGAGACTCATGATGGGGTCCTGCCAAGTGTGATGTGTGATGGGAGAGAACCGGGAAACACAAATATGTAAACAATCCCACCAACTTCAACCACAAAACTTGGTTGAGAGCCCACATCTCACCCCCCACTTCGAACCACACACCAGGAACAATCACACAGTTGGAATCATACCTTGAGGGGGGAGAGAACCAGGCAAACGTCTCAGTCAGGAACAAGCTGGTTGGCCGATGGGGTGCAGATGCACCCAAGATGGAGTTGGTGTGGGCAGAAAGAAAATACAGTCAGCATCTTAAAAATATCAAAGCAGGTTGGAGGTGACCGCCCGTCACTCGGGCAGTAAATCACGTGGCTGGGCAGTCGAAGTTTAGTTGCAGACACATGCGAAGCAATGGAGGCGCAACAGCAGCTCCATGTGGCGTTATTCATTGTCACTAAGGTGGCCATCATCTTGAATAGGGGATGCCCAGAGAGTGACTTTCTGAGATGAAACCTGTTGAGAAAACCTTAATGCGGCTTTGGCATCAATAAAGTAGTGGAGCTTCCTATTGGGTCTCTGCAGCTTGGCAAGGTAAAGTACGGAGTAGGTAATGTCCATCTTCTGAAGTAGTCATTTGGCAGGAAGGAACTCACTAAGGGCCGCCTGCACTACCAGTGCAGTATGAAGTCGGGATGAAGAGATACTGTTCCCCTGATATTGAACGGAGCGATGCTCCCAGGCGAGTCAGAGGATCACTTTGCGATCTCTGTAATTAAGGAATATAGGGCCAATGTGTCTGGCTGGAGCGCGGGAGAAGGGAGGGGACCAAGCGATCTTTGAGCCAGCTCCACAATGAAGACAGCCAACAGAGTATCTGCAAATAACGATCGCAGCGTGTTCTCCACGAAGTCTTGCATTTTGTCAATTGCTGTGGACTCCGGAATTCCAATGATGAGGAGGTTGTTGCGCCGGGATCACATCTTTAGATCTTCATTCTTGAGTTTGAGGACCTTGAGGACTTTATGCATGTAGAGCATGTGTAGAGCATGTGTTCACCAGCTGCCCTATGAAGGTCTTCCACCTCAGATACACAGGCTTCAATGTGAGCCAGCCAGTCCTAGGGCTCATCTAAACGTTCTTTAATGCGGTCAGTGTGGCTAGTGAGAAGATCGATCTTGGCATCCTTGGCATGCAGACTGTTCTTGACATCCACCTATATTTCGTTTAAGTCTGGGTACTGTAAGGAAGTGTCCTGGGACAACTGAGGTGGGTCCGTCGTAGCTCTATCGGCTAAATGTGTCGCGTCTGCCACTTGCCCTCAAATGCCAGTGTTGACTGGCTTGCTTCCAGTTTCCCCATGACTCACAGGCAACCGGGGCAGGCATGAGTAGGTTAGCGTCATTCATAGATGGTCTCACTGCTCCAGGGGAGCTAAGGGAACAGATCTGCAGACTAGGGCCTCCACCGAGAAGCCCACTAGCCCACTGTTCCAAATGGGGATGAGCTTGAGGTTGCCGCTTACAGGTCGTCAGCAAGTCAAATTGCGGTACGATGCAGGAACTTCACATACAACCAGCAGAATACCCAGCCCCGCCACACCCCAGCGACAGCAGTCTCAGTTGTAGGAGGGAGGGGGGGTAGGGGGGGGGGGGGGAGAGGGAGTAGGCCAATGTCACAGCAGGACTCAGGCCTAGAAAGCGCTTATGGTCGCGGGGATGGGACATTGCAGATGTTACTCCCCTATCTTCAATTAATGGGGGCGTCTCCCCTCAGTGGGCAGCAAAGAAACCAAGTTCTCAGGTCCCAGGGACAGGGTCAAAAGTCGGCTTACAGGGCCTACCTGCAGTGTCTGTGTGTGCAGCAGCTGTTCCTCGGGCTGCCACTCTTCCTCATTTCAGACAGTCACGTCAGCCCACGGAGCTCTGGTCTGTGGCAGAGTGCGACTGCACGGGGAGGCCTTGGGATGGGCCGCTCCCAATCAGTGCGCCTCCAATACCCCACCACCGTCACGGCTCAGGGACACCATCTGGGGCCAAGGACTCCCACTGCAGCACGGGTCGTAGTCCCCCTGCTCCTACACCATGCGAAGGCGCCGAGTGCACCTCTGGTGGCTTCGGCCGCCTGCCTGCAGCACCAGAACTCACTGCCAGGGGGCCAGGCTCAACTCCACGAGGCCGGCCACCTTGTCTTGCAGTCTCTGTCAGGATCGCCCCGCACCCAGTGGGTGGCAAAGTGGAAGATTCAGGGGCTCTCCCAGTGTGAAGGGTGAACAGTGTCACCGTCCACTCGCAGAGGGCCTTGCAGCAGATACACAAGGCAGCCCGCAGGCTAGCCAGCAGAGCAGTCTGGCATTTCTCGCCCCCATAGACGATGGGAAGCCACTAAAATGGTGTCAATGGCTGCACCTCCTCATATAGTAGGCTCTCAGTACAAAATCAGCAAGGTTGAAGCCCAGAGACTGCGGATTAAAGCTGTATTGTGACATCTGCCAGCAGTGCTTTGCTAAGCAGTGGTCATCTTGCTGCTGGTCTTTCTACCGTCCCCTTGCTAGATGTGCCTTAATGGTGAAAAATCGCAGCCCAGATTTTGCTAAATGGAGAAGATACATAATGACCACAATATCTTGGCACAAAAATGGATTGTGATAATTGTGTACATCATAAATAAAACCTTTTCCATTTGAAAGCATATGATCTTCTAGTGGAAGGTATTTTATCTTCTCTTAAAATATTCAGGTACTCTTGAGAAAGGCATAAATGTCCATATTGGAAGAATTCAGAAACCATGCAGTCAAGTTCAGTGAGCGAAGGTTGGGGTGTAATAGCTGTCCACGGAACATGTACAGAAGATCCTACCTGCAAGGCAACCTCTTGTGTGGCCTCTTGACAGATGAAGGTTTGTGAACCACCACTGGTGAGGCCATTCTGGTGCTATTAAATTCATTCTGGTCTTGGACTTGTAAAGCTTGACAACCACTGTTGGAATGAGAGGGGTTGGTGGAAAAGCGTAGAGAAATTTCCATTGCCAGCTTATCAAAAAGGCATTCCCCATCGACCCTGGTTGGGCAAACTTGGGTGCGTAGTCGTGGAAATTTTTATTTGCATGCGCAAACAGGTCTATTTGACCTCGTCGTTTAGGATCCAATTGTGATTTTCTTTGCCTGGATATATCGAACCCCTGGCCGGTGAAAGGCTGTTACCGTGAATTTCGCGGCTATTAAACATTTCCAAATGGCTTGAGCCTCCAGAGCCAGAGGACGATAGTGCGTCCCTCCCTGTTTAGTCAGGTAATGCCTAGTTGCTGTGTTGTCGGTCTGAACAAGGAAACCGTTTGTTATCGCTGGAGAGAAGATTTTAGAGCAAGCTGACCTGCTCTTAGTTCCAGCATATTGATGCGATAGACATTTGCCCTGTCTGACCGAACTCCCCGAGTCTGAAGGGAAACCAAGAGGGTATCCCTGAATAAATGAGCCTGTGATAAATAATGGTGTGAGTTGATGGGTCCTGCTCGAATGAAACCCCCACTACCAAATTATTTCACTGGGACCATCATGGGAGAGATTGACTTGCACCCTGTGATAGAATCAGCCTCTCTTCCCAGCGGTTGGACAGCTGATTCCATTTGTCTTCCATGCATTGCCGCAGAGGTCTGTAGTCTTGCATGAAGAACTATGAAGATGCCAGATGACATCAACCCCATTAGAGAAGCAATCTGACTTGCAGAAGGAGGTTGAAGATTGCAACATTTCAGAGTGATTGATGATAGTCATATTCTGAAGGACAACTTTTGCAGATTGTGTCCAGTGTAGGTAGTGCAATCTTTGTACTGTGCATGCTGTAGACTTTTTGAAGTTGACATGAAGGCTTAGATTGGTTAGTATCTCAAAACAAATTTGATAATGTTCCTTTGTCTGTGAAGGCGAAGAACTCTTTAACAGACAATCATCTCTGTAAAGATAAAAAAATACTTAGTTTCCTTAAGAAAGCTGCTACCAAAGCCATACATTTTGAGAAGGTTCGTGGGGCTGTTTTAGGCCAAATGGAAATACTTTGTACTGATAGTGCCGAGATCTCACTTTGAAATGGAGAAACTTCCGATGTTTCACAGAAAATGCAATGCGAAAATACGCCTCTTGAAGATCTATTGCACACATCCAGTCTCCTTGATGTAATTGTAAATAGATATGCAGCATTTTGAACTTTTCTCTGCGTATGCATTTGTTTAGTATTCTCAGATATAAGATGGTTCTGAAATCTTGTTTCAGACTTTCCTTCTTCACTAGAAAGTACACAGGCATAAAATCCCAATCCCCTTTGATGACTTGGAACCTCCTCTTCGCCCTTTTCCTGCAACGGAAGGTTGATTTCAGACAGTAAGAGGTCTTGCTGATAAAATGATGTTTTTACCAGTGGAACAGTAGGTAGAGGGAACCTGAATCTAAGAGAAGCAGCCATTCTGAAAAATATTCCAGACCCATCTGTCTTTTGTGATTGAATGCCACATTTCCAATAATTGGCAATATTCCCCTCAAACATAACAGATGAAGAGGTTGTAGAAGTCGGAATGGCAATGTTCAGTTTAGTTGCACCTCTGATAAGTACACTGTTAAGAGGTCATCCACTGGAAAAACTCTAGCTGTAGGTGTATCGGTCACGGCTGGAGAGTAATTTTGCACTGAGGAATGAGAAGTGGTAGACCAGGAGGGTAATCATCTTCTCACATGTGTAGAAGTAAAAGCATGAGATCTCCTAGACTGTGTCCTAGACATTCTAGATTAAGATCAATACAGTAGCGGACTCGATGAAGAGTGCTTTCCGTTTGGATGACGACCCGACCCCACCTTCGATGGTGTCTTTAATGTCGACAGCAAACAAACAGTTATTTTCTCCTTTCTTGCAGTAATATCTTTCGACGTTGACCAGAACTGCTATTTTTGGTATCTTTCATGAAATCCTCCTCTATGGGAGGTCTTTTGGACAAAAGGAGGGCTCTTTGGAAGAGGACTGATGCTCTCCAAGGCCTCTTAATGACCCAGCTGTTTCTCTCTCCTGGAGTACATGAAGTCTGATCTTCCACCTGTCCTAGAAAGCTTCTGGCAATGAGGGCAGGAGTCAGGTTGACGGGAATCTGGCAGACTAACAATACAGACCGAGTGAGGATCAGTCTGAGTCTTCTTTTTGCCAAAGGATGGGCACTTCACAAAAAGTGAAGGCATCTTTGACAGAATAATTATTTTTTTCTGACAGAAATGTGGTCTCTGTATTTTTGATACTAAAACTGATCGGCAAGATGCTATTTTGAAGAGTTTTAAAAGGCTTTTTCTCAGAATTTTGCCCAAAACACAGAGCTCAGGATCCCAACTGTAGGAAAAAGGAACTGACGTAACGCAACGGTCACCTAGGAGACAGGGGATACTGGCTCTTACAGGCACAGTGCCAGTTTTCTATTTTATTCTTTGAATGCAGCCTATTAGTTAACAACGTATCATATTTGCTTTCCTTTTCCTTTTAAAATAAAGGTTTGTGGAAGACTTTCTATAGTCATTTGCAGGTCGAGCATTCTAGACCTATTGTAATTACTCATGTTGGCTTAAAGCCATTCCCCTGCTATTGATTTGTTTGTTTCACTGTCCTTTAAAAATCCTTGCATGCTAGTGGTCAGTCCTGCCTCTTTGTCCCTCCTTTTTTTTCAGTTCTTCCCATGTAGCAGGGACTAAGTACTGTCTCATTACACTATGCTCCTTCATCTGTTTTTTGGGGGACTATTTTATTTTGGGGTTCCTGCTCTGCCTCTGATAAGCTTTGGTGCCACAGCTGTTTGGATTTTACAATAGCATTCCTAACTTCCACCTTCTCTTAATGCCACAGTTGTGTTAGTGCTGTCTCTAGGCCGTGCCTCCTGTTCTTGTGTGTGTGTGTGTGTGTGTTTTATTTAGCTTTGTAGCACTTTTCGATGTTTACCAGTTGGGCTTTTTTTTGTAGGATAATGGGTTGAGTAGGGCTTTATTTTAAGGGGGGTTGGGCTGGTTTCCTGAAGTTAACTCCCAAGGAGTATTGCCTCTGGAACGAGCAGCAAAGCGCTTACGTGGGTGTGGCTTTTGTCATGTTCCACCTTTGTTTCCCCTCAAGTTAACTCCCATGCAGTAGTATTAACGTGGGAGCAGGTAGCAACACAAGGGCTTTGCTTGCTTTCTCCTCACCATGCAGTTAATCTGAGGGCGATGCACAACACGTTCGACGTGTCCCACTAAAGCCCTGGCTCCTCCCGCTGGTCTTGCACCGGATCTTTTTTTTTTTTTTTTTTTACACACTATATGACAAGATGCGATTAAAAAGTCTTGCAGTGTTTCGGTTACCATTCTAAACTGAGTAATAAGAGTTTTTCAGTAACATTGATGGCGCATATTATGATAGTAAAGTCCAAAATTTGATTTTAGGCTAGCTATCGCAATTACATAAAATAATTGAAAATCCAAAATCGCTTTATTTGCCTTTACATTATTGTACATTGCAGTTAACAGGATTCATAGCCTTTGTAAACAGGCTACTGCGTGAGTCTCCATTATAAAAAAAAGTGTCAATTCTAGATTGAAAGTGTATGGCATGCTGGGCCTGACGCAGCAGTCTCAGGCGCTGGAGCGGTCACCCGGAAGTAATAGCCGGTCTCTCTTTTCTGCTTTGCTCTCTTTTTAGTGGTGGCGTGCTTCTAAGCAGCCTCTGAAGTGGCAGCGCCGTGACTGTCCCAGCTTTTTATTGATGTGATGGAGGATCAGGTAAGAGTCGTACCCGATCCCGGATACTGAACCCAATTCTCCCCCATTAGTCTCCTTGCATGCGTCGTCTACTATTGCACTGACTCTCTATGAAGACAAGTGCTTAGGTTTCTGTGACACCCTACTTTTCATTGTTGACATATGGTCCTTTGACCTTGTATGCAGAATACTTCGGGCCCCATGCCCTCAATAATCGGACATGTATTATGCCAGTACCTAGACCTACATATTTCCAACAATGCACTTGTATCCTGATCTGAACAAAGCAGATTGAAATGTAAAATTGAGAATGTAATTAACGTCAGACGATATCAGTAGCACAGGTAAGGATGGGGGGGCCTGTAAAGTATGCCGTTTTGTGGATGCCAGAATGTCGCAGCAGTGCTATGAAAGCCCAGCAAAGAACATTTAACAGTAAAGAAAATGGGTGATTTTAAGACCTGTCACTCTAAGGAAAGCAAAACACACAAGATGATGGACGTAATGTTGCACAATGGCAAAATATTCACCCCCAGTCACAGATCTGGGTTTAATCCATCGTTATTATGCTCACCACGCCACCCCAGTTCAGACATGGCCATATGCAAATCAGTCTTGACCCTGTCCTTCATGGGAACAGTCCAGCCCGAACTGCCAAGCCATGTCTTCCCTGGACCAGAATCAAGCATCCTAGGACCGGTTTCGGGGTTTCACCCCTCTTCAGCCAGGATAACTTGACTCCAGTGGCGTAGTGAGCACGGGACCCACGTCTGGGCATACCCTTCCCACATAGGGCGAACAGCAAAACACACAAGATGATGGACGGAATGTTGCACAATGGCAAAACATTCACCCCCAGTCACAGATCTGGGTTAAATCCATCGTTCTTTTGCTCACCACGCCACCCCAGTTCAGACATGGCCATATGCAAATCAGTCTTGACCCTGTGCCTCATGGGAACTGTCCAGCCCGAACTGCCAAGCCATGTCTTCCCTGGACCGGAATCAAGCATCCTAAGACCGGTTTCTGGGTTGCATATGGCCATGTCTGAACTGGGGTGGTGGAGTGAGCTAAAGAATGATGATGGATTAAACCCAGATCAGTTGACTGGGGGTGTTTGATTTGCTCAAACGCTCCGTCCATCATCCCCTTTGGTATCACTAAGGAAAGCAGCAAATCACAGCTGGTTAAGGGCACCACTTCATTTGTTCCATTCTCGTGGCACTGCCCCCCTTTCTTCATGTTTTAGCCCTGTTATTTAACTCACCCAGCGTGTCACCCTTCGGCCTCCCAATCAGCGCTTGGAGAAAACCCTTCTAACCACATTAAGCCCATCAAAGTGAAGGGTCCTAAAGAGGGTCACCTTCACCTCAAACCCTACTCCAATCCACGGACACCAGGCAGAAGGCCAGGCTTTGGAAAGTCGAATCTGAATAGCCTCAAATATCTCCTACAATCACAGGTGTATTTCATCTCCTTGGAGTTAGTCATGGGGGTGAAAGTAGTTAGAGAGTGGGGTAACAATGAACACAACTTCTAGAACATTCCCTGTAAAGGTTTGTCGCTCCCTCCCTCCCGATGTCAACCAATGGGATAAAAGTAAACAGTCTGGTGTCAATATAGGACTGTGTGTTATGGTTTTTATCGGGTGGTGTTGGGCTCCAACAGGCAGGTAGGGTCGGGACGGAGTCAGTACCTAGCAAACCCGACCTGGCATGCACTTTAATCTACCCAGAACCTCCTTCCCTTCAGAGGCACAATCTCTCACGCTGTCTCAGGCATGTCTTGACATTTATAATCACATCTTGTACAAAGATATAACATGACCAGCATCAGCGCAACATCCTGTGGTTCTGGGCAAATGACTTCATCTCCCCGTGCCTACCAAACAAGCATTTGGAATGCAATAGGTCTGCATTCGCGACATCTTAAGCTATTAGCATTGTAAATGACAAAGCCTTTTATTTATGTTTTAAAAAACAAAACATAAATAAAAGGCATTGTCATTTACAATGCCAATAGCTCAAACTCGGGTAAATGCGAGACTTACTGCATTGTAAATGCTTGTTTATTAATAACATGAATTTCTTGTTTGTGAACTTTTAAAATAAATGTAATCCGGCCATTTTTTATCCTTCCTGTAGGCTGCAGATATATTTATATGTAAAGTACTACGTACAGGGTTGTTACATACATATACACATACATACATTAGTTGGATATACCAACTTACACAGGCTGAAATTGCAGGCCTGTAGGTCCATTTTGAATGGTCTCTCATGGGTGGCATAATACAGTCTGCAGCCCATGGGAGAACTCTGGGGTACCTATGCCCTGGGTACATGTACTAGGGACTGACATGGGTACCCCAGTATCCAATCTGGGCTGTACCTAAGTACATAATACAACAGTTTAAGGAGAAAGCGGACAGACTGGAGTCCTGATTCGCAGGATCCCTGTCAGACTAATTAAAAACAGAATCACATCAAGCACAAAGTGGGGGTAACCATAAGAAGCAGATCCTACTTTCCTACACACACATACATACACACACACATATATATATATATATGTACATACACACACACACACACACATTACCTACTGGCAGTCGCCAGTAGGTAGTTATAGTTAGGACCTATTTTCCATAGGAAATCCACAACATTCTATTTGGAATAACGTTGGCGTCGATTGATGAATCTTCGCGAAATTTTCCAAACTTTTGGCCAGCTCCGGTCCGCTACTATCCTGAAAATTTCACGGTGATTCGTCAAGCGGGGGCCGAGAAAAAAGGGGGGTTCCAAAACGTGTTTTCCCCATGCATTTTCCCATAGGACCCGTTGACGCAGCTACAGCCCGAAGTGCTGATGGGAATTACAGCAAATTTGGCAAAGAGGTAGTCCTCAGTTCAGAATCGTGCCTTTTGCTTAAATGGTGTAAATCCGTTCAGTAGTTCCTGAGAGAATCAAAAGTAAAATCACATATCTGGGCGGAGCATAACCACACATCTCATCGTGAGATCTGATTGGCTGTCAGCACTTCATCCAAGTAGTGTTGGCAGCCATCTTGGGACCAATATACATGATAGCACTTCATTAAAAAGCATTGCAGTTAATAGAAGGGTTTAAGACTTTAGTTACATTATAAATCATTTGTTGATGGTACCATACCCATTTTAGGAATTGTGGTGTGTTCTAAGGTGATTTTACCATGTGAAAAAGCCTTGTGCTGTGATATCATGAATCATGTTTGAGAGAAAACAATTCTCTCATGCTTTTCCCACAGAGGTTTGGAAGGTGATCTATAAGCTAAACTGAGAGCATATTTTCTGTAAATTCACATTATCTTTCTCAGTCATGTGAGAATGAAGTCTGACATTCTCAGTAAAACATGTACATCCAACAAGGGCAGAGACTGTCAGTTGATTCCTTTGTGTTCTACTGCAGCTTCCCAGAGTGTTCTAAAGAACAACTAGAGCGCTAACAGTCCTACTTATGACAAACGTATGGCACACCTGAAGCCAACTTGATTGGAATAAAGTGGTAATTCTTAAAACATTTAATTTAAAAAGGAACAAAATGAGAGGGTTCATTTTGCAATAGAAAGTATGATTAGTGCTGCAGAAAGAAATATTAGGGCACATTTTGAGTGACTTCTCAAATCCTCTTCTATTTCATTAAAAAAAGTCTGACATGCAGACTGAAACATGCACTTTCAATACCAGCAGCAGACTTCCCTGGTGAGCAGTAGCTTTACTGCAGTGATCTAATGAGCAACTAGAGTGCTAACATTCAGAATTTATGGCAAAAGTGTGACACATCTGAATGCCTTCTTGATGGAAAAGTAAAAAACTGAAAGTATTTCCTACTGAGGAGACTGTAGTAAATGAGGAAATTAGAAAACATCATAACAAATAAGTCTCCCAAAATGGCCACCAGAGACAAAAGAGCCCAAATATTACCCAGATGTAGCCCAAGTATAGCCGAATGACAGAATGTCCCAGAGTGTTCTAACGAACAACTAGAGCGCTAACAGTCTTACTTATGACAAAAGTATGGCACACCTGAAGCCATCTTGATTGGAATAAAGTGGTAACACTTAAAACATTTGATTTACAAAGGAACAAAATGAGGGGGTTCATTTTGCCATAGAAATTATGATTAGTGCTGCAGAAAGAAAAATTAGGGCACATTTTGACTTCTCAAATCCTCTTCTATATCATAAAAAAACACCCGACATGCAGACTGAAACATGCACTTTGAATACCAGCAGCAGACTTCCCTGGTGAGCAGTAGCTTTACTACAGTGATCTAATGAGCAACTAGAGTGCTAACATTCCGAATTTATGGCAAATGTGTGACATCTGAATGCCTTCTTGATGGAACCAAAATAAAAAACTGAAGCATTTCCTACTGAGGAGACTGCAGTAAATGAGGTAATTAGGAAACTTCATAACAAATAAATCTCCCAAGATGGCCACCAGAGACAAAAGAGCCCAAATGTAGCCCAAATATCACCCAGATGTAGCCCAATGACAGAAGTGTGCAAAACACTTCTTTTTTGTGTATTTGCAATTTTATATAGTGCAGACTTGTCGGGTATTGGAGTGCTTTACATGAGCATTGGTAACATCACACATGATCAAATTCATTTTGGTTGTAGACATGAGGAGATTAAGTGATTTGACCGGAATCACAGAATGTTGCGCTGAAACAGGAACTCCAACCTGGTTCCCCAGTTGCAAAGTCTGCAGCTCTGGAAGTAACCACATCCTCTCCCCTATGTGCAACATTTAATCACGTGGTCAACTGGATAAAAAAACAAAGATTACAAATAATTTAAAAGTTCTTTGTCGCTATTTGAAAACTCAGAAAATATGTCCTCATTTTAGTTTTTTAGAGCACTAACCACAATTTTGATGCAAATAAGGCCCTCTCATATATGTAATTTCTAAAGGAAATACTCTAGGTATTACAGTTTTGATTACACACTTTTGTAATAAATATAGAATGTTAGCAATCTAGTTGTTCATTGGGATACTGTTGAGAGGCAGAGGCCAGGGGCACGGACTCTGAAAATTGAAGGCAGGTAGGAGAGTGCAGATGCAACAATTTGACCACACTGGGCAGGCAGGAAGGGCAGTGGCAGCACAACAGACTATGGAGGGCAGTGGAAAGGGGGGCAGGGGCAACAAACCAACAATACAGGACTGGCAAGAGAGGCTGTGGCAATATGATAGACCATTGTGGGCAGAAGGAAGTGGCAGTGGTAGTACAACCATACATGCCAACAGACCAGTTTCAGCCAGGAAACGTCCAATGTTTTTAAGCTCAAATGGGCTTTATTTGATCTGTCTCCTATCTACAATCTCCCCTTTTTCAATGTAACTCAAAGGGGAAAATCAATACCCCAGTTTGTTTTCAAAACCTCCCTCTTACCAAGTTCAAAATGTTTGCAAGTATGGTACATTGGTTCATGGTAGGCAGGAGGAATTGGGGTAGGGACATGGACTCGGATAACAGAGGACAGGAGGGACATGGAGAGGTGCACCAAACTGACCCTACAGGGCAGGCATCAGGGTTTGCAGCAGCACAATACACCACACAGCGCATGCAGGACGGGAGTGCAGCACAACAATCCATAGAAAGCAATAAGGAGGGGACAGGAACATGGACAACAGAGAACAGAGGGGAAAGAGGCAATGGTAGCTAGCTGACCATAATGGACAGACAGGAGAGAAAGCTGCAGCATAACAGACCATAAAGGGCAGGAGGGGCGGATCAGGGGCATTACAATGGAACTGACAAGCCAGGAGGGAGGGAATAGGGGTCTGCACATGGAAACAGAGGGCTGGGGGCAAGGCAGGAGCAGCAAGATGACCATGGAGGTCAGGCAGGATGCGCACTAGAAACAAGACACACCATGGAGAGCAACAATGAGACTATGATGGCATACACACAGACCATGGAGGGAAGGTGGGAGGGGGTCAGGGACAGCTAGCTGAGCACACAGGGAAGGTGGGAGGGGCCATGGCAGCACAGAAGACCATGCATGGCAAGCGGGAGGGTTAGTGGCAGCACAATGGCTATGATGGGCAAGAAGGAGGGTGCAGGGGCATGCACAAAGGACCATGGAGGATAGAAGGGAGGGTCAGGACCTAGGCACAGACAAGAGAGTTCAGGGGAAGGGGCCTCACAACAGACCGCGAGGGGCAGGCAGGAGGAGCAGTTGCAGCACAACAGACCAGGGAGGGCAGAAGGGTGTGGCAGTAAAATGGACCATGGAGGACAGGAGGAAGGGGATAGGGGAATGGCATGTGGACGGGCAGTGTGAGGTGGCAGGGACAGGTTACAGTCATCTGACAATGCTAGGCAGGTGGGAGGTGAGTGGCAGCTCAACAGAACACTCAGAGTAGATAGGAGTGGCAGGTCCATGGTGGGCAAAAAGGATGGAGCAGGGGCATGCACAAAGACATCGGAGGGCAGGGGGAAGGAGAATAGGGGCAGCAAGCTAAGCAGGAGGTCAATGATGGGCCATAGAATTGGGCAATGGAGGGCAGGAGGAGTGGACTGGTACATCATGCTAAATGGAGGGCAGTGGCAGCACATCAGACCATGCATGGCAGGAGGGAGGAGGCTAGTCCATGGATTCAGAGAACAGAGGATAGGGAGGAGGTGGATGGGGCAGCAGGCTAAATGTTCAGAGAAGGTGGGTATTAGAACTTTATTGTTTTAAAAATGTGTGTCTGTGCGAACTACTTAAAATATGAACAAGTATGCATCATAATCTCACTTTTATTCAGGAAGAAGAGGACGTTTGTGACTGTGACTCCGGGCTCACTTGTCAGAAACGCCCCCTGACCCTCCACCCCCCATCGCAAAATGCAAAGGCCGTGAAAAGGGTAGGTGGACGCAGTGTTATATAGAACATAGTCCTGAGAGCACGATTGGAAATGAAAACTAGATATAGTATATGGTATAAACTATGCACCAAAAAGTGTGATATAAGATGACCGGGGCGTGAAATATAATATGCAATACATTGTGCGCAATGACAGATTCATTGGAGAGCGCGAGATAGCACAGGCACTAGTGCTTGCTTTGCGATATGCGCCTTGGAGTGTAATATGCACAGGGCAGTGTTGTGTAACCTAACTAGTCTCTAAAGTTGTAATATAAAATATGTGCTGGGGAGTGTAACGTTGCATATGCACTGTGACAAAGATATGGATCCCAGATTGTAATATGTATGGCATAGCGCTGTGCGTTATAACATAGGCATCGAGGAAGGCACGTTAGATAGGGCAATATAACCCGTGCAAAGGCAAGAGTGGCATGACATGTTCACGGGGTGGTGTTACAGTGCACATGGGCTAGAGTGTCATAGCATACGCACTAGCTGGTGGAATACAACACAGAGGTGTGAAGCACTCGGCGGGCACTGGTGGGTGTAACACAGCATTGGGCTCAGCCAGGAGCACGCTGTGACTCTCAAGTGAGGTTCGTCTCCTTTCCAGAGAGTAAAATAAAAAGTATTACACATTGGCGGTGGATGTGTTTTTTATTAACCATGAGGGGGGTTTCTTGCATAGTTTGGTCGAATGTTTGTCGAATCCACTTTGAATGCCTTGGTGTGCGTGTATATTAAATGTGCCCGTCAATAGCTACCCATGTTTGTATAAATAAACGACAAGGGTGTCTACTTGGAGAGTACCCACCGGCGGGGGCGCCGGGATTAGGCACGGTAGGGCGTCAGACGCGTCAGAGCTTCACTAGCGGTGTAAATACATTCCATGTGAATTAATTCTATGCATAGTCGCCTTTTAATGAATATCACGCAAATCGTCATGGTGATAGGTACATATGGTTTGTCCAGCATGTCCTAGGTTTTTCTATAAATATATATATTTTTTAAATTAATAAAAAACAAAGGCCGGCCCCGGGGGATGGCGTCCCCGGGGCCATAAGTGGCCTGAGGAGGGGGACAACGCAGCCCCCTCCTAAAGAATTTAAATTAAAAAAAGGCCATGATCCGGGGGTTGGGGTCCCCGGGGCCGATTAAAGCCTTGGGAGGGCCAAATGTATTTTTTTCAACAAAAAAAATTAGGGTGCAGGCCCTGGGGGATGGGGTCCCCAGGGCCAGTAAATTAGAAAAAGAAGGGGGGCCACACAGCCCTCCTCCTTAAAAAAATAAAAAAAATAAAAGACCGGCCTCGCCCCCTCCTTGCAGCACTCTGCAAACGCGCCCCCTGGCCAGTTGTAAGTTGGGGAATTAATTCCCCTTCAATACTGAGGGTCCCTGAGGGCCAACTAGCCCAACAGGTATCTCCAGTATGCGCCAGGGAGCTGCGTTGCAGACAGGTGTTCTGCGGCCACGCCCCTTTTTACAACTCTATGCAACGCAGCTCTGTGGCGCTTACTGGAGGTACCTAGTGGGCTAGTTCGACCCTTAAGATTCAAGGGGACTTAATCTCTCAACTTAGAACGGCCACAGGGCGCATTTACACAGTGGTGAAGGGAGGGGACAGGGCCTGAGGTGACGTGTGCAAACACGCCCTGAGGCGCGTTTTAAGTTGGGGAAATAATTCATTTTCAATCCTGAGGGACCCTGGGGGCCAACTAGCCCACCAGGTGCTTCCAGTAGGCGCAACTGCTCTGCGTTGCAGAGAGGTGGTGAAGGCCGTGCCCCTTTTTACACCTCTCTGCAATGGCGCCTACTGGACGTAACTAGGGGGCTATTTTGCCCCTAGGGATCCTCAGGATTCAAGGGGACTTAATCTCTCAACTTAGAACGTCCACAGGGCGCGTTTACACAGTGGTGAAGGGAGGGGACAGGGCCTGAGGTGACGTGTGCTAACACGCCCTGTGGCGCATTTTAAGAGGTAGTTTTAATCCCCTGCCCGATTATATACTAGGGGCTAACAGAGGAGGTCATTCTGATCACAGGGGGACCCCAACGCATAGTGTTCCCTAGTGTATGTAGGTTTTTTCACTGTATTCTGAGTGTCTTTTAACATAGCACTGGCTCTAGGACTGGTTAGCCAGACTCAGTTACCACCAGTATCCGTCTGAAAAAGTTGAGGGTACAGGATGATTTTGCAACAAGGCTTCTTTCTGCTCTTCTGCTTGTTCTTTCTGCACGTTATCCTTCTTCCTGCACTTTTCTTCGTCTTTGAGGACTTCTGTTGCTTCTTTCTGCATATCTTTTTTTCTTTCTGTGCGTTTTTTCTTCTTTCTTCACATGTCCTATCTCTATAGGCATAGTTAGAAATTAGCATTTAAAAACCTTAGAAATTCACTGAAAAAACCATAGGTTTCAGGGGCGTTATATTTAGCTGGACTTTTCACTCGTACAAAACCATTGAAATTCCCCCGTTATAGTTAGTTCAGCTAACTATAACTCGCGCGCCCGCAATGCACTGCTGATGACGTCACATATTACATCACTCATGACATGGTCAGTGACATCACTCATGACATCACTGATGACTTCTCAAATGACATCACTGATGACATCATCCTTGTGATAGAGTGGCAGACCTCCTCTTCCCCTAATATAACCTTTGATACATACATTCAAAAATAGAAACTAAAATTTTCAAAACAATGGACATACCAATATCAGTTACAACAACCTATTCAGTAATTCTAAGATCCACATACATATCCACTCATTCACCAAAAGTCCTATACAGTCACTCATACATGTACTCACTCATCATATGTACTCATACACCTATACATCCTGTTACACAACGCCACTCATCCATAGAGTTACTCACACACAGTCACTCATGCCAATTAAGAATCAAACATCCATTTACTTGCATATACAGTTATACACACACCACCACACTTACTTCTACAGAAACTTACACATACTTAGTCTTTTAAACAATCACTTATAGAAACGCATACTTATTCATACAGGAACTCTTTCAATCTCTCACTCTCACATAAACTCACTTATATAACCAATAGTCACATATACTAGTTTAAAACATATGTAGTTACTCATAAAGACACTATTGAGACAGTCATTCACTCACTAACACACCCATGCACACACTCATCCACCCATACAGTCCTGCACACATGCTGTCTTCAACACATACAAAGAGTGAGTCCCTCATTCATGCACCTATGCAATTCGTAATACCCCCCACCGAACCATACAGACACTCAGACACTCATACGGATACTCAAAAAACCAACTAATAACCTATATAGACACTCATGTAGCTACTCATCAACCCATGCAGTCACTTATACACAAAGTGAGAGACTGATACAGATATTTACATATTTAAACATTACTCACTAAGCCATGTATTCACTAAGATACACTTAATCAGTCAGTTATACAATCAATTTTTCAAAAACAAATCATCCATTTAAACACTTATATACCCATTTATTCTTCCATCGACCTTGAGATATACATATATAAAACATATGTAATTTTCAGAAAAACACACATTCACTGGATGATGTCATCAGTGATGTCATGAGTGATGTCACTGACCATGTCATGAGTGATGTAATATGTGACGTCATCAGCAGTGCATTGCGGGCACGCACGTTATAATTAAATGAACTATAACGTTTTTTCAGTGAATATATATATATATATATATATATATATATATATATATATATATATATATATATACACACAGACCCACCCACCCACATACATATATATATACACACCCACCCACATACATACACACACATATATATATATATACACACATACATACATATACACATATACATATATATACACACCCACCCACATATACATATATATACACACCCACCCACATACATATACATATATACACACACCCACCCACATACATATACACACACACCCACCCACATACATATACATATATATATACACACCCACCCACATACATATACATATATATATACACACCCACCCACCCACATACATATACATATATATATATACACACCCACCCACCCACATACATATACATATATATATATACACACCCACCCACCCACATACATATACATATATATATACACACCCACCCACCCACATACATATACATATATATACACACCCACCCACCCACATACATATACATATATATACACACCCACCCACATACATACATATACATATATATACACACCCACCCACATACATATACATATATATACACACCCACCCACATACATATATATATACACACCCACCCACATACATATACATATATATACACACCCACCCACCCACATACATATACATACACACCCACCCACATACATATACATACACACCCACCCACATACATATACATACACACCCACCCACATACATATACATATATATACACACCCACCCACATACATATATATACACACCCACCCACATACATATACATACACACCCACCCACATACATATACATACACACCCACCCACATACATATACATATATATACACACCCACCTACATACATATACATATACATACACACCCACCTACATACATATACATATACATACACACCCACCTACATACATATACATATACACCCACCTACATACATATACATACACACCCACCTACATACATATACATACACACCCACCTACATACATATACATACACACCCACCTACATACACATACACACCCACCTACATACATATACATACACACCCACCTACATACATATACATACACACCCACCTACATACATATACATACACACCCACCGACATACATATACATACACACCCACCGACATATATATACATACACACCCACCGACATATATATACATACACACCCACCGACATATATATACATACACACCCACCTACATATATATACATACACACCCACCTACATATATATACATACACACCCACCTACATATATACATATATATATATATATATACACACACACAGCCACCCACATACATATACATACACACCCACCTACATACATATATATATACATATATACATATATATATATATATATATATATATACACAGCCACCCACATACATATATATATATATATATATATATACACACCCACCCACATACATATACATATATATATATATACTTTAATACAATGCGTCACCCCCCCAAGCGGCTGTATTACCATTAGGTTTCACTTTCTGCACGGGGAGAGAGGCTGTAGATGCTACTACGGGGGAATCAGCTGGTCTCAACTTCAACATCTAATCCCCACTGTTTTGAGGCTGTTGTTTAGTAAAGTCATGATGCCAATTTGTTTTGGGACGCCACTTGGTGAATGGTAAACCCCTCACTGCACGGGTAACCACATCGGGACTCAACTTACCAGCATGCAGCGGAGCAATGATCAGCGCGAGGAGAGTTGCAGCGAAGCAGAGGAAGAGCTGATAACATCCAGAGTTTGGGGCGTGGCTATTGCACCACCACGAGTTTTAAATCAGCTCCAGTAGAAAGAACGGACTTTTGAAACTGGGCACTGAGGAAAGCCTCCACGGCTGAAACGCGTCTGCCATAACGTTTCTTTCTTTCTGCACACCACGCGCTGTAAAGATTTGTTGAAATAAATCCAGCTGTTTAAAATCCTGTGACGTGTCGGGCTCATTCGGACGGTGAGTGAGCTTTGGACTGTATATATATATATATATATATACATATATATATATATATATACACACAGCCACCCACATACATATACATATATATATATATACACACAACACCCACCCACATACATATACAACACCCACCCACATAATTTACGTAGTGGGTCGCGACACTGCTCGTCATACTAGCAAATAACCCCAAAGAATTCTGGATAATGTAGTGGCAGCGGTGAGTACGCCTATGCCACGAGTATGTGAAATAATGCCATCCCTGGACACGTGTTTCGAGGTAATTGCCTCTCCTCAGCAGGGAGCAGGTAGGTATGCGGGGTGTAAACTATTTAAAGCTCTTTCGAGTGACTTTGGACTGACGAGCCTGGTGTCTGCACCTGCGCGTCTTGAAAGGTACTTTACCTATATAATTTGGCAGTCTACTTGGCACCCCGCATACCTACCTGCTCCCTGCTGACGAGAGGCAATTACCTCGAAACACGTGTCCAGGGATGGCATTATTTCACATACTCGTGGCATAGGCGTACTCACCGCTGCCACTACATTATCCAGAATTCTTTGGGGCTATTTGCTAGTATGACGAGCAGTGTCGCGACCCACTACGTAAAATATTTAAAGCTCTTTCGAGCGACTTTGGGCTGAAGAGCCTGGTGTCTGCACCTGCGCGCCTTGAAAGGTACTTTACCTATATAATTTGGCAGTCTACTTGGCACCCCGCATACCTACCTGCTCCCTGCTGACGAGAGGCAATTACCTCGAAACACGTGTCCAGGGATGGCATTATTTCACATACTCGTGGCATAGGCGTACTCACCGCTGCCACTACATTATCCAGAATTCTTTGGGGCTATTTGCTAGTATGACGAGCAGTGT